>NC_089837.1:513067109-514267109 GCF_035609145.1 Eleutherodactylus coqui
AGTGCAGTCTTTCAAGGCCTAGTGCAGAGGTGCTCACTTATTTGCTTCATGTCCGCGAGTCCTGAAGCCTTGGACTGCCCGGTGGAGGTACTCTACAGTCATTGTTCCCATTCAAGTATTCGGAAGCCTTGGTCCCGCTGAGTGGAGGTACACATCTTTAGTTAGTCACGCACAGGCGGCCTGAAGTCTGGATCTGCTATGTGGAAGTACTCTAGCTTCTTTAATTCCGCCACTTGTCAAACCTGTCATTTATGTCTTATTAAAGTTTATTCTGCAAGTAAAAGTTATTCCAAGCCCTGACCGTTCCTGGGGACCTGAGGTACTATATCTCCTGTATGTGGCTCATTTATTTCCCCGCTGATGTTCATGCCAGGAGGAAAGATGGGGGGGGGGGGACAGGAACGGGGGCATCACCCATAACAACCACAACCCCTGTTCCCCAGTTTATTGGGCAGGCAATAAGAACAGTTACCACAGGGTTGGCTACCAGGAGAGTCCTCTATAAGGCTGGGATGTTATATCAATGTGGCTGTGGACAAGAATCTTCCTAAGGTTCTGACCCCTCCTGTATGTAATACTGGGTTGTTTGGTTATGATACTTTCCAATTAAAGATCCGCTAGCAAATTTGGCCAGTATTTTCTCAGGATTTCCATAATTTTGTGGTATATTCAGCAATGCTTCTAATGATCTTCTCACCATCTGCCTCATTTTTGACATAGAATACAGCTATAGTTTTGGAACAGTACATGGATCGCTGAGCATTACAAAAACCATTAAAGCTTTAAAAACAAAATAATTTGTAGATAACATGGACAATGACAGTGTTAAATATCTTATTGTAAAGAGGAATTACCAATGCGCCTAGCAACAAAAGGCTGACCTCGGTATGACAATATGCAATAGTGCTGCCATCTTGAGGTACTGAAATCACTGTGCCGCGCGGCTAAAAATTAGTGTAGCTCTGGACTCCAGCATGCTATCACATCATATGAACTGTTTGATTCATCTCAGTTAGTTCTACAAAAAAAGCAAATTGTGAACATTTGAGAAAATTCTGGGGCAAAGCAGTACAAAAAAACATGTCTTCCTTTTGCAAAATGTGGCTAAGAAGTGGCTTCAAAATTAGATGGAAAGCCAGAGCTTTAGCCACAGCCAGAACATAGGTGCCAGGTTGTGCTGCTAGGATCTGTTGTACTACTGGGTTCTAGGAGCACACCTTCACAGGTAGGGGTTAATTCAGCTGGTGGGGTGTGGTATTCCCCAGCAGCCAATCCTTTTTAGTCTGTAGCATATAAAAACCAGCATCTCTCAGTAGTTGAGGCTGGTCTTTGTACTCCTTGGATGGCATCTGTCTTGGACCCACTCAGAGCTGTATTTCCATGTAGGTCTGTTGTGTCTCTCTGCTTTCTAATGACAGTTTGGACACCTATATGTATCATATGCAGACCCCCTCTTCCCTTCCCCTGACAGATGGGGCCTCCAAACAATTTTTGTCTTGTTGTGTGTCCGATGGGTTAGGTCTGACTCAGTTTTCTATGTCAGCATGGTGGCTGACTGTCTATCCCCCTGGTATGAGGACACTTTAGACTTGCGGTGGAGTTTCATCTGTGTGCATTTGAGCTCTGGGTGGAGTCCATGTTGTATGCACTACCTGTTGTAGTCTGGTGTGAACAGTGACTAGTGTTGTATGTCTGCCCAAGTGGCCAGACATGTTGTGTGAGCAGTCCTGTTCTGTGTACAGTGTGTGTGTCTACAGTGTCATGTCAATGTGTGTTGTAGTGTCTTGTTAGAGTAGGGACTGCAAGACACGAGTAGCCTTGACGTGGCTTGCAGCTTCAGTTCATTGGCCAATGCACGAGCTAATTCCTCGCTTTTTATATTCAGCTTTTCCATCTACTGTAGAGTGCGAGGTTTGTGTGGTGAGTTTGTGCATTCTGTCAGTTCCGCTTGGTTGTGAGTGTCCCCCCTGCAGAGAGAGCAGGGCCAAGGTTCCAGCGTGGGGCTGCCTCTATTGAGGTGATCGCCCTGCTTTTTTAGGTAGGGCCATGTTGTCCTTGCCAGCAGTATAGGGCCAGTTGTCCCTAAACCCGTGCTTTCGGGTCACGTTCGTGTGGACCCGATGCTTAGTTGCCCACCCGAACGTAACAATAGGCCAGCAAGCATTCCCTGGGCATTGTTTTGGGGCATAGTGCCACCCTCTACCTATCTTTACATATAAAACTTTCAGAAAGAAGCTGGGGAGGTAAACAGAATATCTACAAGGGTGACAGAAGAAGCACGAGGGACTCTGCCTAGTTAGGTCTGTGTTTTGATTTCTTTTCTTTGTCATCTTTGAATGAATGTCATCATTTTTCAAAGGGGGAGCATTTTGTTGTTTGCATTAAGCTGTCAAACACATGTTGGAAACAAAAAAAAATAAAAAAAACAATGTGGAATCTGACACTTTAAAGCCTGTGTGGATGAGGCCTTATACTGTATGTACGGAGGAGAAACCAGTACAGCAGCAGGTACTCACCGCACCGAAACAATTATCTTCTGATTTTGTTAAACATATTGGAACGTTCCCGTTAGTGTCCAAATTGTGGCAACACCCACTATGACACTGGTCACTAGAATAACAGAAATCTCCAAAGTTCTAAATGTAAATCAAAGGAAAGAAAAGTTTTATCAATTCATTTATAAGCTTTTACATTTATGTCACATTAAGAAGTGTGTTTTACAAACATTTTCGACATGTCATAGGGAGGTGTGAACATTTTTTTTCGCTTGGGCTGCAGAAGATGAGACCCCACTGATTTGCTAAAAATAAAGCAGCCAAAGCACTCATACAAGCGCTATCACTGCTTATCTGCTGAAGATGAGCCCATAGACTTTGTATTGAGCCAGTCTTCAGTTTAATAGCAAGGACAGCAATCTGATGAGCTCTTTGGCTGACTTGTTCTAGCAATCTTTGGGAGTCTCAGCAGGGGCATATCGAAGGCCTCAGGGTCCTGGGGGCAAAAGTTCAGCTCAAGCCCCTCCCACCTGTACTTGTACCCATACCTAAAGCATGCGGCATACAACTGCAATATAAATTTGCATACATGATATAGCCCCTTGCCATAAACTTTGCAAACATGACTCATTTCTTGGACTGCTTGAAAATTTGCTTGCAGCCTCTTAAGCTGTGTTCATGTTCTTCATTACATTTTAGAATCAGTTAAAAAACATAGAAAAACTGCATGCAGTATTCAAAAGCCGAGCTACACCAGTATGCTCCATATTACTACATATAAGGAGCTGTACATACATAATTATAGCTTTTACCTGTGACTTCGTCCACATGACATTTGTACACTTTCTAGATGATACAAAATTGTAAATATCTTCAGAATTATTATGCTGCTAATCCATCACTAATTAACTTATGTTATAAACGTTTAGCTTTCATTATCATATATATTGTGTTTCTTAATTATATAAACCATTTTCATAATATCTGTACTATGAAAGGTCCTTTAGTAATCCAAATTAGTGAAGGACCTCTTTGTAAATTACATTCACATTATTACCTATTATGCCAGAAGAGGCGACAGCCAAGGCTAGCCCGCGATCTTTCCATATTCTAGCTTTTAGTAGATTTAGGAGCATCCAGGAAAACTATTGAACTAGAGACTAGAGAAGAGCGAGCATACTCGTCCGAGCTTGATGCTCGTTCGAGTATTAGGTTGTTCGAGATGCTCGTTACTCGAGACGAGCACCACACGGTGTTCGAGTCAATTACATTTCCTTCCCTGAAAGATTTTTGCCCTTTTCTGGCCAATAGAAACGCAGGGAAGGCATTACAACTTCCTTCTGTGACGTTCCAGCCCTATCCCACCCCCCTGCAGTGAGTGGCTGGCGAGATCAAGTGACCCCCGAGTATTTAAATCAGCCCCGCCCGCGGCTCGCCACAGACACACGCTAAGAGAGATCAGGGAAAGTGCTGCTGCTGCTATAGGCAGAGTTTTAGCATCTTCAAGAACCACAACGGTCCTTCTTAGGGCCACAGCTCACCTAGTGCATTACTGTTGTGGCTGCTGTGAGCAGTTTTGCATTTTTATGTATATCGGGCGTGCAGGCTGTAGCGTTCTCAGGCTGCATGCTGTACTTGAGTATAGGGGCAGTATTGGTCAGACAGGGACAGTAGTAGTGTAGAATCCTGTCAACAGGAACCCCAACAGTCCTTCATAGGGCAACCTGTGACTGTGTGCATTTAACTCTGTGGTTGCTGGGAGTTGTAGTACCTCAGTATTGCACAGCAGAGCCTGCGTGCAGCCTTCATTTAAATATTTTTTGCCCGCAGTTAGTATAACGTCTGCGCTGTCTGCCTTCAAGTGTACGCCAAGAAACCACACATTTTTTACACTGCTCCGTCTTGCACGCCAGCTGCCTCAGAAGTGTAAGGTGTGTCAGACACCCATAGGTTGAAAGTGCAATACACACTGCATAGCCTCAGCCTGCATTGCATAGAAAAAAAAGGAAATTTAAAAAAGAAATCCTTTTTATAAAGGCATTTTTTCTATAGTGAACATGAAAATGAGAATTTACACCCCAAAATGGATATCCCTGTTTGTCCAGTGTTCAGGAACATATCCATTGTGGCCCTAATACTATGTCCGTATGCACAACGTGGCCCAAACCAAAAGAAGCAGCCGCTGGCTTTCAGAACAGACCTTTCGCTTGAAGGTGATTTAGGTCCCAATGCCCACTTGTAGAGTCCTTGAGCGGTAAAAATGATGGATAACCCCCACAAATAACCCAATTTTGAAAATTAGACCCCTTAACAAATTCATCTAGGGGTGTACTGCACATTTTGACACCAAAGTATTTGAATACATAATTGAAGCATAAGAAAAGAAATACGATTTTCATTTTTTTGGCAATTATGTCATTTTAAAAACATTTTTTTTTAGCAGCGTACATATGAATGAAGACTTGCATGCCACAATGGATCCCCCTGTTTGTCCTGTGTTCATAAACATACTCACTGTGGCCCTGGGGGATCTTACCTCTTGAGGAGCGATTTGTGGAAAACTCTGGATTATCCACGTGTCTGGTAGTGTCAGCTTGTACGCCATACGACTAATCACTTTTGTGGGCCCTTTTCCCGTCACTAATCGGGAACAAGCTTCAAAGAAGTCACTTTTAACTTATGGTTCTTGGAAGACAAGTACACCAACTGGCTCACAGACAAAGGTTCAGAGATATTGTGCGTACCTCTACTCCTCCTCAGCACTGCATCCCTGGACTGCTCCAAGTTGCCATGCACCTTCTCCCACACATCCCACGGGTCCTGTACCTGAGCGTCTGCAGACGGATTGTTAGAAGAGGAGGGGAAGGATACCGCAAACCTGGGATTAAATCCAAAATTACAGAAGAATGGAAACACGCCAGATGCCGCATGTGTATGATTGATAGCAAATTCAGCCACTGCTAGATAATTGACCCAGAGACTCTGACAATCACTCACATACATTCTGAGGTACTGAACCAGTTTCTGGTTCATACGTTCCATCTGCCCATTAGACTCCAGATGAAAGGCAGAGGAAAACGACAACCCGATAGAGATATTCTTACAAAAAGCCCTCCAAAACCGGGCAACAATTTAGACTCCCCGGTTGGAAACAATATCCTTAGGGACCCCATGCATGCGCGCAATCTCCCTGATAAAGATGGTGGCTAACTCAGGAGCGGACTGAAGCTTTTTTAGAGCAGTAAAATGCACCATCTTGGAAAATCTGTCAACGACCACCCAGATGACCGAGCACCCCTGGGACTCGGGCAGGTCGGTAATAAAATCCATCGACAGATGGGTCCATGGCCTCTCCGGAATGGGGAGACAACAAAGCAGACCCTCAGGTCATCTCCTTATACTCTTCCCTCGAGAACAAATAGGGCAGGACTTGACAAATTCCCTGACATCCTGAGACATTTGTGGCCACCAATACAAACGGCCACACAGCTCCAGGGTGCCTCAGACCCCTGGATGCCCTGCTAAAACCGAAGAACAAACCTCCTCCAGTATGAGGAGCCGCAAGACACAGGGAACAAGAAGTCTCCCCTCCGGGAGGTCTTGGGGAACGGACTGCTGAGCCGACTGGAGTGAAGCAGAGGTGTCAGATGTAAGAGTGGCTACAACCACGCTCGGGCCTAGAATACTCTCTCGCTGAGGCTCCTCTACCTTGGGAACCCCGAAGCTGCGAGACCGAACATCAGCTTTGACATTCTTGACAGGCACATATGTGACTACAAAATTGAAACGTGAAAAAAACAATGACCACCTTGCCTGACGAGCATTCAAGCACTTTTTGGACTCCAGATAAACCAGATTCTTTTGGTCCGTGAGGACGAGTGTCCTCTAAGAAATGTCTCCACTCATCAAATGCCCATTTTATGGCTAATAATTCCCTGTTGCCAATATCATAGTTGCATTCTGCCTGATTAAACTTCCTGGAAAAGAGCGCAGGGAGATTCTTGTGAGAGGACTGCCTCCATCCCATGCTCAGATGCATCCACTTTAATGACGAATGGGTGATCTAGCTCTGGCTGAGCCAACACCGGAGAGAGCCCTCTTGAGAAGTGCAAAGGCCTTCACTGCCTCTTGAGACCAGGAATCAACCCTAGCCCCCTTACTGGTCAAGTCAGTCAAGAGTTTGGCCACCACCATGAAGTTCTTAATGAATCTGCGAAGTTTACTAACCCCAAAAAGTGTTGTAACGCCTTTAAGTTGGTGGGTTGCACCCAATCAGTGATGGCCTGGACCTTTGCCTTCCTCTGGATCAACAACATAGGGGGATAAACAGGCTGAACTAAAAGGACATTGTCTTCATTCGGCCTTACATACTATGTTTTTATGTTACTATGTTGTCCGAGTCCATCCGGATGCGCGATGAAAAATGACATCCCAGAAAAGCAATTTCCTGTACACTAGAGATGAGCGAGCACCAAAATGCTCGGGTGCTCGTTATTCGGGACGAACTTTTCGCGATGCTCGAGGGTTCGTTTCGAGTAACGAACCCCATTGAAGTCAATGGGCGACCCGAACATTTTTGTATTTCGCCGATGCTCGCTAAGGTTTCCTTGTGGGAAAATCTGGGCAATTCAAGAAAGTGATGGGAACGACACAGCAATGGACAGGGCAGGCGAGGGGCTACATGTTGGGCTGCATCTCAAGTTCACAGGTCCCACTATTAAGCCACAATAGCGGCAAGAGTGGGCCCCCCCCCTCCCAAAAACTTTTACTTCTGAAAAGCCCTCATTAGCAATGCATACCTTAGCTAAGCACCACACTACCTCCAACAAAGCACAATCACTGCCTGCATGACACTCCACTGCCACTTCTCCTGGCTTACATGCTGCTCAACCGCCTCCCCTCCCTCCCACAGCGCACACCAAAGTGTCCCTGCGCAGCCTTCAGCTGCCCTCATGCCACGCCACACTCATGTCTATTTAGAAGTGCGTCTGCCATGAGGAGGAACCGCAGGCACACACTGCAGAGGGTTGGCACGGCTAGGCAGCGACCCTCTTTAAAAGGGGCGGGGCGATAGCCCACAATGCTGTACAGAAGCAATGAGAAATAGAATCCTGTGCCACCGCCATCAGGAGCTGCACACGTGGGCATAGCAATGGGGAACCTATGTGCCACACACTATTCATTCTGTCAAGGTGTCTCTGCATGCCCCAGTCAGACTGGTAATATGCACCTTAACAGTAACCGCGTTGGTGGTAATGTAGTGGTGACTGCGGACCTAGTAGCGCGGTTTAATTTTGTTGGTTTTCGGAATGTGGCCAGGATTAAGTGGGCCGTGGTGGGGGGATGGTGGGGGCGGCTCTCTTGTAGTGTCGGTAAAGGTGAAATTCTTGGACTGCCACCAGACGAACCAATGCAAAGGCATTTGCCAAGAATGTTTGTTTTCCCTGTTGGAGGAGGAGGGGGATGTTTTTGAGGCACTACGTGTCCTCTACACGTGTCCGTGGTTATATGCACCTTAACAGTAACCGCGTTGGTGGTAATGTGGTGGTGACTGCGGACCTAGTAGCGCGGTTTTATTTTGTTGGTTTTCGGAATGTGGCCAGGATTAAGTGGGCCGTGGCGGGGGGATGGTGGGGGGGCTCTCTTGTAGTGTCAGTAAAGGTGAAATTCTTGGACTGCCACCAGACGAACCAATGCAAAGGCATTTGCCAAGAATGTTTGTTTTCCCTGTTGGAGGAGGAGGGGGATGTTTTTGAGGCACTACGTGTCCTCTACACGTGTCCGTGGTTATATGCACCTTAACAGTAACCGCGTGGGTGGGAAATGGCCTCGCCGCCATCATGTCTTTGGGAAGCCTCTGTTTCCACACCCCAGAGACATACCATTAGCAGCGGTATAGGCAGAGCCCAGAATTCGTAACATTTCAGCCGTAGCATTAGGACAGGCCCCACTAACATATCACTAGCAGCATTATAGCGGGAGCGCAGTCTTCGTTCCATGTCAGCAATAGTAGCACTCAAGACAGGCCCCAGTAACAATTCCGAAGCAGCATTATAGCGGGAGCGCAGTCTTAGTTCCATGTCAGCAATAGTAGCACTCAAGACAGGCCCCAGTAACAATTCCGAAGCAGCAGTATAGTGGGAGCGCAGTCTTAGTTCCATTTCAGTAGCTGCAGTATAGCCAAGGCCCAAGTTACATTTATGTAGCTAAAGTGTAGGCCAACCCCACACACCTTTCTGTACCATGAGTGCAGGCGAAGAACATACAAATTGCTATGATTACACTGTAGGTGAGGGCCCCAAAAAATTGGTGTACCAACAGTACTAATGTACCTCAGTAAAAATTGGCCATGCCCAACCAAGATGGCAGGTGAAACCCATTAATCGCTTTGGTTAATGTGGCTTAAGTGGTAACTAGGCCTGGAGGCAGCCCAGTTTAACGAAAAATTGGTTCAAGTTAAAGTTTCAACGCTTTTAAGAGCATTGAAACATATAAAAATTGTTTCTAAAAATTAGATGAGTGAGCCTTGTGGCCCTAAGAAAAATTGCCCGTTCAGCGTGATTACGTGAGGTTTCAGGAGGAGGAGCAGGAGGAGGAGGAGGAATATTAGACACAGATTGATGAAGCAGAAATGTCCCCGTTTTGGATGGTGAGAGAGAACGTAGCTTCCATCCGCGGGTGCAGCCTACGTATTGCTTACGTATCGCTGCTGTCCGCTGGTGGAGAAGAGAAGTCTGGGGAAATCCAGGCTTTGTTCATCTTGATGAGTGTTAGCCTGTCGGCACTGTCGGTTGACAGGCGGGTACGCTTATCTGCGATGATTCCCCCAGCCGCACTAAACACCCTCTCCGACAAGACGCTAGCCGCAGGACAAGCAAGCACCTCCAGGGCATACAGCGCTAGTTGAGGCCACGTGTCCAGCTTCGACACCCAGTAGTTGTAGGGGGCAGAGGGGTCACCGAGGACGGTCGTGCGATCCGCTTCGTACTCCCTCACCATCCTTTTACAGTGCTCCCGCCGACTCAGCCTTGACTGGGGAGCGGTGACACAGTCTTGCTGGGGAGCCATAAAGCTGGCAAAGGCCTTGGAGAATGTTCCCCTGCCTGCGCTGTACATGCTGCCTGATCTCTGCGCCTCCCCTGCTACATGGCCCTCGGAACTGCGCCTTCTGCCACTAGCGCTGTCGGATGGGAATTTTACCATCAGCTTGTCCGCCAGGGTCCTGTGGTATAGCAACACTCTCGAACCCCTTTCCTCTTCGGGAATGAGACTGGGAAGGTTCTCCTTATACCGTGGGTCGAGCAGTGTGTACACCCAGTAATCCGTAGTGGCCAGAATGCGTTGAATGCGAGGGTCACGAGAAAGGCATCCTAACATGAAGTCAGCCATGTGTGCCAGGGTACCTGTACGCAACACATGGCTGTCCGCACTAGGAAGATCACTTTCAGGATCCTCCTCCTCCTCCTCCTCCTCCTCAGGCCATACACGCTGAAATGATGACAGCCCAGCAGCATGTGTACCGTCAGCAGTGGGCCAAGCTGTCTCTTCCCCCTCCTCCTCATCCTCCTCCTCCTCCTCCTGAACGCGCTGAGATATAGACAGGAGGGTGCTCTGACTATCCAGCGACATACTGTCTTCCCCCGGCTCTGTTTCCGAGCGCAAAGCGGCTGCCTTTATGGTTTGCAGGGAACTTCTCAAGATGCATAGCAGAGGAATGGTGACGCTAATAATTGCAGCGTCGCCGCTCACCACCTGGGTAGACTGATCAAAGTTTCGAAGGACCTGGCAGATGTCTGCCAACCAGGCCCACTCTTCTGAAAAGAATTGAGGAGGCTGACTCCCACTGCGCCGCCCATGTTGGAGTTGGTATTCCACTATAGCTCTACGCTGCTCATAGAGCCTGGCCAACATGTGGAGCGTAGAGTTCCACCGTGTGGGCACGTCGCACAGCAGTCGGTGCACTGGCAGATTAAAGAGATGTTGCAGGGTGCGCAGGGTGGCAGCGTCCGTGTGGGACTTGCGGAAATGTGCGCACCTTTCCGAGCAGGTCTGACAAGCGTGGGTAGCTTTTCAGAAAGCGTTGAACCACCAAATTAAAGACGTGGGCCAGGCATGGCACGTGCGTGAGGCTGCCGAGCTGCAGAGCCGCCACCAGGTTACGGCCGTTGTCACACATGACCATGCCCGGTTGGAGGCTCAGCGGTGCAAACCAGCGGTCGGTCTGCTCTGTCAGACCCTGCAGCAGTTCGTGGGCCGTGTGCCTCTTATCTCCTAAACTGAGTAGTTTCAGCACGGCCTGCTGACGCTTGCCCACCGCTGTGCTGCCACGCCGCGCGACACCGACTGCTGGCGACGTGCTGCTGCTGCTGACACATCTTGATTGCGAGACAGAGGTTGCGTTGGAGGAGGAGGAGGAGGAGGGTGGTTTAGTGGAGGAAGCATATACCGCCGCAGATACCACCACCGAGCTGTGGCCCGCAATTCTGGGGGTGGGTAGGACGTGAGCGGTCCCAGGCTCTGACTCTGTCCCAGCCTCCACTAAATTCACCCAATGTGCCGTCAGGGAGATATAGTGGCCCTGCCCACCTGTGCTTGTCCACGTGTCCGTTGTTAAGTGGACCTTGGCAGTAACCGCATTGGCGAGGGCGCGTACAATGTTGCGGGAGACGTGGTCGTGCAGGGCTGGGACGGCACATCGGGAAAAGTAGTGGCGACTGGGAACTGAGTAGCGCGGGGCCACCGCTGCCATCATACTTTTGAAGGACTCCGTTTCCACAACCCTATACGGCAGCATCTCCAGGCTGATAAATTTAGCTACGTGCACGTTTAACGCTTGAGCGTGCGGGTGCGTGGCGGCGTACTTGCGCTTGCGCTCAAACACTTGCGCTAGCGACGGTAGGACGGTGCGCTGAGAGACATTGGTGGATGGGGCCGAGGACAGCGGAGGTGAGGGTGTGGGTGCAGGCCAGGAGACGGTAGTGCCTGTGTCCTCAGAGCGGGGTTGGATCTCAGTGGCAGGTTGGGGCACAGGGGGAGTGACAGCGGTGCAAACCGGAGGCGGTGAACGGCCTTCGTCCCACCTTGTGGGGTGCTTGGCCATCATATGTCTGCGCATGCTGGTGGTGGTGAGGCTGGTGGTGGTGGCTCCCCGGCTGATCTTGGCGCGACACAGGTTACACACCACTGTTCGTCGGTCGTCTGCACTCTCAGTGAAAAACTGCCAGACCTTTGAGCACCTCGGCCTCTGCAGGGTGGCATGGCGCGAGGGTGCGCTTTGGGAAACAGTTGGTGAATTATTCGGTCTGGCCCTGCCTCTACCCCTGGCCACCGCACTGCCTCTTGCAACCTGCCCTGCTGCTGCCCTTGCCTCCCCCTCTGAAGACCTGTCCTCAGTAGGCGTAGCAAACCAGGTGGGGTCAGTCACCTCATTGTCCTGCTGCTCTTCCTCAGAATCCTCGATGCGCTCCTCCCTTGGACTTAATGCCCTTACTACTACCTCATTGATAGACAACTGTGTCTCATCGTCATCGGCCTCCTCACCCACTGAAAGGTCTTGAGACAGTTGCCGGAAGTCCCCAGCCTCATCCCTCGGACCCCGGGAACTCTGCAATGGTTGGACATCAGTCACAATAAACTCCTCTGGTGGGAGAGGAACCACTGCTGCCCAATCTGAGCAGGGGCCCGAGAACAGTTCCTGGGAGTCTGCCTGCTCCTCAGAATGTGTCATTGTAATGGAGTGAGGAGGCTGGGAGGAAGGAGGAGCAGCAGCCAAAGGATTCTGAGTTGCAGCAGTGGACGGCGCAGAACTCTGGGTGGACGATAGGTTGCTGGAAGCACTTTCTGCCATCCACGACAGGACCTGCTCACACTGCTCATTTTCTAATAAAGGTCTACCGCGTGGACCCATTAAATGTGCTATGAATGTGGGGACGCCAGAAACGTGCCTCTCTCCTAATCCCGCAGCAGTCGGCTGCGATACACCTGGATCAGGAGCTCGGCCTGTGCCCACACCCGGACTAGGGCCTCCGCGTCCTCGGCCGCGCCCACGTCCTCTAGGCCTACCCCTACCCCTCAGCATGCTGTATTACTAGTAATGCAGAAACACAACGCTGTAATTAAATGTGCCGCTTATTGGCCTGTGGTTGGAGGCTGAGTTCGCTTACGGAACGCCAGGAAATAATTTGGCGCAAGCCTGCTGTAACACTTAGCTGGCTGTGTATGATTTTGGAGAACTACTACTCCAGCAGACACGGACCAAGAACACTGAGCACAGTGACAGGCAGGCCAAATAGATTTTTTTCCAATATTTTTTAGAAAAGGCCCGCTGCGTATATTCAATCAATAATATATGTCTTCTGTCCCTGGAGTGTGTCACAGAGCTGCAGAGTGTTGCACTGTTATTAACTGCAACAGAGCGGTGATTTCAGAGCCAGGAAATAATTTGGCGCAAGCCTGCTGTAACACTTAGCTGGCTGCATATGATTTTGGAGAACTACTACCCACAGCACACACGGACCCAGAACACTGAGCACAGTGACAGGCAGGCCAAATAGATTTTTTGCCCAATATTTTTTGGAAAAGGACCACTGCGTATATTCAATCAATAATATATGTCTTCTGTCCCTGCCTACACACTTCTGTCCCTGGAGTATTTCTGCAGGGAGCAATGCTCTGCAGGGCCGATATACCAAAAAAAAAAAAAAAATGTGCATCACTGCTAAAAGCAGCCTCCACACTACTGCACACGGTTAGATGTGGCCCTAAGAAGGACCGTTGGGGTTCTTGAAGCCTACACTAACTCCTAACACTCTCCCTACAGCAGCTCCAACACTATAGCACTGTCCCTCAGCTATGTCACAACGCATCTGAGGCGAGCCGCGGGAGGGGCCGATTTTTATACTCGGGTGACACCTGATCTCGCCAGCCACTCACTACAGGGGGGTGGTATAGGGCTTGAACGTCGCAGGGGGAAGTTGTAATGCCTTCCCTGTCTTTCAATTGGCCAGAAAAGTGCGCTAACGTCTCAGAGATGAAAGTGAAAGTAACTTGAACATCGCGTGGTACTCGTTACGAGTAACGAGCATCTCGAACACGCTAATACTCGAACGAGTATCAAGCTCGGACGAGTACGTTCGCTCATCTCTAGTCCCAACTTGATAATTCATTTCTAGCGCAAAAGAATTAGCGTTCAAATTTTACGTACGGAATCTAATTTTCTCACTTTGCGATGTCATAAAAACTTTCAATTTGGCACGAGCATTGATTATGTCATAAATAGGAAAAGTTAATAGGTCCCAACTCGATTATTCAATTTTAAGCGCAAAAGAAATAGCGTCCAAATTTTACATACGGAATCTAATTCTCTCACTTCCCAATGTAATAGAAACTTGAAATTTGCCACGAGCATTGATTATGTCATAAATAGGAAAAGCTAATGGGTCCCAACTTAATAATTCATTTCTAGCACAAAATAATTAGCATCCAAATTTTACGTACGGAATCTAATTCTCTCACTTTCCAAAGTCATAGAAACTTGAAATTTGCCACGAGCATTGATTATGTCATAAATAGGAAAAGCTAATGGGTCCCAACTCGATTATTCATTTCTAACGCAAAAGAATTAGCGTCCAAATTTTACGTACAAAATCTAATTCTCTCACTTCCCAATGTAATAGAAACTTGAAATTTGGCACGAGCATTCATTATGTCATAAATAGGAAAAGTTAATGGGTCCCAACTCGATTATTCAATTCTAAGCGCAAAAGAATTAGCGTCCAAATTTTAGATATGGAATCTAAGTCTCTCATTTCCTGATGTTATCTATATATATGTAAATGAATGTCTGTCTGTCCTTTATGCATTACTACACCATTCATCTAATCACCATAAAACTTTGGGAAGCTGTTGAGTATACTCCTGGGAAGATTACTGGCATAGTACATTTATCCTACGATAGGTGGCACGCGTGCGAGCATCGTCAACAGTTATGCCCCCCAGACAAAGATCGTTTGATTTCCATCTCAAGCACGAAAGCAAAAGGCATTACGAGCAAGCGTGTTCAACTACAAAACGATGCATCCGCCGAACGTTTCACAAGACAATTGCTTGATTTTGAGAATTACTGAGGTAAAATGAAAGCTGTGCTGTGATTGGTTGCTATTTCTTATACTGCTGAGGTAACACGAAAGCTGTGCTGTGATTGGTTGCTATATATTATACTGCTGAGGTCACATGAAAGCTGCGCTGTGATTGGTTGTTATATATTATACAGCTGAGGTAACTTGAAAGCTGTGCTGTGATTGGTTGTTATCTATATATATTAAAACGAATGTATGTCTGTCTGTCTTTGCAGCAACGCGCGACGGGTAAGCTAGTATGGAATAAAAATTGACTCCCTAAAAATACCCCCCCCGGTGCCCTTTTGGCGTTCCTCAAATCTTAGATAAAAATAATAATGTGAAAGACAGGGGTAATTAGGGGGCCTGGTTGGGATGGTAAAATGGGGCAATAAAATCGGGTATCCCCCCTCTCATGCTTTTTAGGGGTTATTTCTTAACCTCAGCGGCAGGGATGAGGTGTAAAGAGCAGCGCTCTGTGACGCTTTGTAATCTTGCTGAGGTGCGGCGTTCTCACACAGAAGGCGCTCAACAAGCCGCTCCAGGAACTGCAGGGAGGCGAGCGTTCCCGGGGCTTCTTGCAAATTACGTATTACAGGTAGCGGTCTGAATAACGCCTTGTTCACACGGCCATACGTGGAAACCGCTTGCAGAGGCCTGCAGCGGATCCCAGCTGTGAACCTGGCCGTAACCCTGCATATGGCTGCGTAATGTACTGCATATCACTGCGTACTCACACAAGCGGTAATGTGCAGTACACCTTTTTTGTTTGTATTTCCTGTACCATCTCTTAGCGAGGATGTGGGTACCCGCAGCCTGTACACAATGTTGAAGCACAATGAGCTCTATGTTGCTGATATCCGCGGTAAAATAGAACCTGCTGCATTCTCTTTTCTGCGAGTGAATTACACAATTCGAACCCGCTAATGTGAGCGGAGTTCTATAATCCAATGCAATTGATCTGCGTATTACCTTGGATCTGACCCATGTGAAATCCGTAATTCCTATCCGGTCATGTGAGACCTCAGGTACATAGCTACCTTTTTATCACATGACCGGGGATCGCTCAACGAGGTCACTACTCCAGGCTCTTTGTGACCGTTGGTCGTCGGAAGCAAGGAGATTTTAAATTTCCTGGACTCTCTGGCTCCTGTGCAAATGTCCGGTATTTTGGCAGTGGTTGGAAGGTTCATGGAGGGCGATCACATCGAGGTTCAAATACAGAGGTCTCCGGTAAAAAGTTTCATCTCCTCTCACCGATCGCAATGGTGAGGGGGGAGGAAACTTCAACTTTTTTTTTACTTTTACGTGACTTTTTCGTGACTCACGAACATGTGATCAGAAATCGCTCACCTCGGCCCCCCGTGAGATCTCCAGGCTCTCGGCTACGTTTTGTAGCCAGGAGCAGGGAGATTTTAAATGACCCTGGCAATCAATGGCTTTTGTGCATGTGTCTGCCATTTTGGCAACGGGCACATGCGCAGAAGTTGGGGTATGGTCCGCGGATGAATCCAGGGGCCTTAGGTATGTAATTTCATCCTCCCTCACAGATATGATCCATGATGGGAGATGAAACCTAAGCTTTTTAAACTTTTTCAATTTTTTTTACTTTAAATATCACTGTTATCCTTTGGATAACATTGATCACGTTCCTGATGAACTTTCTCTTCTCCTGGCTACACGGTAGCCAGGAGTAGAGGGATTTTAAATTTCCCGGGTGCGAGTCCCTCTGTGCATGCGCTTGATGAATGACATCGGGCGCATGCGCAGAAGGAGACTTCAGGTCCCAAAAGACTGGGACATCACAGAGGATCCGGGGTGAGTTTTTTCACCTCCCTCATGGATCCGATCCATGAGGGGAGGTGAAGCTTAAACTTTTTTTTTACTTTTTAAAATTTTTTCGTGATTGCCGCTATTCACGGTCCCCGGCGACATCTCCTGGTTCCCAGCTACCCTAACGAGCCAGGAGATTTTAAATTTGCCGTGACATTATCCGTCTGGCACGCATGCGCAGAAGAGCGGCGGGTCCTGAAGGACCAGTTCACCGAGGGACACCACGGACAAGGCGGGTAAGTAACCTCAGCTGCCCTGATGGATCTAATCCTTCAGGGCAGCTGAATCTTTAACTTTTTAGACTTTCTTTTCTTTATTGTGATCAGCGCTATCCACTGGATGTTGCCAATTGCATTGCCCATTGGATAAAGACGATCACGTGACCAGGAATCGCATACCGCGGGCCCCCGTTATATCTCAGGACTTTTGGCTACCTTTAAATTTCCTGGGCAATCCTTGACTTTTGCGCATGCGTCCACCCTCATGCTGATGGGCACATGCGCCGAAGCCGGGGTAAGGTCCGCGGTTCAAGATCCCATCGGGGGTAAAATTCAGGGAACTTGGGTATGTAGTTTCGTCTCCCCTCACGGATACTATTCATAAGGGGAGATGAATCTTTAATTTAAAATTTTTTTCTTTTTACATTTTTTAACTCTTTATGATCACAGTTTTCAGATGGATAACGGTGATCATGTGACTGGGAATCATATACAGCGGTCCCTGGTGACATCTCCCTGCACTCAGCTATCTGTGACATCCGGGTGCAGGGAGATTTTGAATCTGCCTGGCTCACCGGCCTTCTGCGCATGCGCACCACCTTGGCACATTTGCAGAAGCCCGCGGCAGCTGCACATCACTGCCGGAGATCATGGAGGACTGGGGTGAGTATTTTCATTTCCCCTCATGGATCCAATCAATGAGGGGAGGTGATACTTAAACTTTATTTTAACTTTTTTTTTTACTTGTCCGTGATCGCCATTACCCATTGCATAAATGATAGACTGCAGCTGTGATCCCTTATAACTGCAGTCTGTCAGTGGAAGGAGCACGTCGTGGGAGTCTGCAGCTTGTAATAGGGCCGGCTCCCGGGTAACAGCTCTTCCTTCCTCCTCCACACACAAGTATTGGCTGAAGCAATTGCGCAGTTGACGGTGCCAATAATGCAAGAAGAGTGCAATCTAAATATGGCAAGGCCTCTAGGCCACCTTAGCGAAGGGGCCAGGTCGCCATTGCAACCCCTGCGACCCCTCACAGTGCGCCAGTGGTTTGAGGATTTACAGGACTGTAGTGGGTTACAAACAGGGGTCTAGGGATTTACAGTACACTATGGCTGGTTATATACAGGGGTCTGGGGATTTATAGTACACTATGACTGGTTATATACAGGGGTCTGGGGATTTATAGTACACTATGGCTGGTTATATACAGGGCTCTGGGGATTTATAGTACACTATGGCTGGTTATATACAGGGGTCTGGGGATTTATAGTACACTATGGCTTGTTACAAACAGGGGTCTAGGGATTTACAGTACACTATGGCTGGTTATATACAGGGGTCTGGGGATTTATAGTACACTATGACTGGTTATATACAGGGGTCTGGGGATTTATAGTACACTATGGCTGGTTATATACAGGGCTCTGGGGATTTATAGTACACTATGGCTGGTTATATACAGGGGTCTGGGGATTTATAGTACACTATGGCTTGTTATATACAGGGGTTTAGGGATTTACAGTACACTATGGCTGGTTATATACAGGGGTCTGGGGATTTACAACACACTATTGATGGATATACAGGGGTCTGGCGATTTACAGTATACTATGGTTGGTTATATACAGGGGTCTGGGGATTTATAGTACACTATGGCTGGTTATATACAGGGGTGAGGATTAACAGTACACTATAGTTGTTTATATATAGAGGTCTGGGGATTTACAGTACACTTTGGTTTGTTACATACATGGGTCTGGGGATTTACAGAACACTATGGTTGTTTATATACAGGGGTATGGGGATTTACAGTACACTATGGTTGGTTGTATACAGAGGTCTGGGGATTTACAGTACTCTTTTTGTTTGTTATATACAGGGATCTGGGGATTTACAGTACACTATCGTTGGTTATATATATAGGGGTCTGGGGATTTACAGTACACTATGGCTGGTTATATACAGGGGTCTGGGGATTTACAGTACACTATGGCTGGTTATATACAGGGGTCTGGTGATTTACAGTACACTATGTTTGGTTATATACAGAGGGTCTGCGGATTTACAGTACACTGTGGCTGGTTATATACAGGTGTCTGGGGACTTACAGTACACTCTGCAGTCATGCAATATAAAGTGTTAAGTCTCAAAATGCAATAATTGTATGTTTCTTATCTTGTATTGGACTATTTGCCCTTAAATAGAAGACTAAAAGACTAAATAAGGCTAAGCTATGTTAACAGAGAAGATACACAACTAGAGCAGAAATAGTGTCTAGAGGAATAACAATTTCCTGACTAGTGTTTTTCATGTCTGAGACGAGTCTTAAGAGCTTTGAGAGTATTTGGTAGATGTCAATAAGTCTTATGATCAATAAGCATTTTCACCTTTGTAACAGTAAATCTTTGTACCAAGTAACTTGTTATACACCCTCTTCTTTCTGTATAAGAGTTGGCAATGTTGATAATAAAGTAGAATTTCATTGAGATTCTCATTGGAGAAGTGTATTGACATAACATGGAGTAATTTCATGCTATTGATAGATAACTGCTAGCAAATCTTCTCATCACAGGCTTCCATACCTACCAATTTGGCACCCGGCAACGAGGTCATCAGATCGGTACCGGTGTGGTCCAATAACAGCTGATGCCCTGAACAGGGACCGAGTGACCAGAACCTCTGACCCGACTTACTATCGAACGGACAGAACGTACAGACCCATAATCAGGACAATGCCGGCTTTTAAGAAACTGTTATTCTTATCCCTCATTGTCTCTCTGTGATTCTGTCTGGTCAAAGTTGGGTACGTGTGTTTATTTATATTGAGTGGTTCATTTAAGGTCTAAGCTCGGTCTATTTTATGACAAAGAACCCTGTCAAATAAGCTGTCTCGTTGTCTAGGTTTGATTGAATGTGTAATTCAGTGTGTTTGAAGGTCATAATAGTACCAATAGTCTGGATAATTGTCCTAGTGTGGATATTCTATGATCTAAGTTCCCTAATCTACTGGTAACGTGTTCCAGATCCTTGACGAGGGACCGATGGTTTAGGTGGGTCCTGCACTGTGAAGCCTGAGTTTTTAGGGTCACGCAGCGGGAACACTTGTACTGTATGTTGTCTGTAGGAAAAGTGTATGATTTGTGACAAGAATCTCTTGCCATAGTCGACATGATATCCTCAGACGGGGTTACACTCTCCACAGATAAGGAGGAAAAAGGTTATTACCAGTGAAACATGGGTAATGGATCGTCTAAGAAAGCCTCCTTGCATGAGTCAGAATGGACAATGGCCAAAAACATAGTAAGGAATATGGAAGGTAAAGAGATAGCTAAAGAATATAA
The DNA here is from genome assembly GCF_035609145.1 of Eleutherodactylus coqui. Classification (NCBI taxonomy): domain Eukaryota; kingdom Metazoa; phylum Chordata; class Amphibia; order Anura; family Eleutherodactylidae; genus Eleutherodactylus; species Eleutherodactylus coqui. The sequence continues at coordinate 513,087,113 of NC_089837.1, forward strand.
GGCTTTGATGTCTATCATGAAACAAGACATTAGACATGGGACCCTTGGTCCCCATCTGTGGTCAAATGCAATGATAGAATATAAAGGTAGTTTTAAGGATGCTAAACTCCTGGAGGCAGCTGAAGGTTGGGACAGATGTGCCCGCCTGGTTGCTAAAGGGAAGATAGATGAAAGAATTGAAAATGATGGTGTCAGTAAGTACAGCATGAGAAAGATAATATTACTAATAATGCCAGATCCTGAGAAACAACCCATGGCATTCTATAGAGCTTATCTACAGTTAGCAGGAGTTTATGACTGTTGTCATAAAGACCTAGAAGAAGTGGCCAGACATAAGGCTGATCCCTTCTTCTTCCCTTTGATGATGGAGGAAATTAATCCACCACCTGACCCTAAGGGGCTACTTTTCTACGTCATCTGAAAGACTGGGCCTCGAAGCGTATGACAGAGTTAGGAATTACCTTGCATGATGTTAGGCAGGAGAAGACAGAATCAGCAGAAATTTTTGTCTTGGATTCTGGTAGCATTGAGGGACTTGGGATACAGTCCTAATGTCCCTGCACATGCCCAACTTCTTATGCAAGCCTTTGTGGTAGGTTTCAAAAAGAACCTGAAGGACAAACTAGAAGCTGCCCGTCCTGAATGGCGTACTCTAGAGCCTCAGCTTTTTCTTCAAATTGTCACGGTTTGGAGCTAGGCTCCTGTACCACGGTACTTGTAAACCTGTACAACAATTCCGAAAACCTACCACTTGCTACAACTGTGGCAAACAGGGCCACATGCGTAGACAATGTAGGGCACCTCCTAAGGCTAAGAATGAACAGTCCAAACCCAGACCGTCCTCCTCTGAGTATTAGGAAACAGGCAATCCGGTGTCTGTACTCATTGATGACGTCTGCCCTTTGCAAGTTAGTAAATCCAGAAAGGGCCCAGTACCTATTGTCTCTGACTGTGGGTTTTAGAAGGTCTTCTCCCTTCCTGGTAGACACTGGAGAAGCCACCAGTGTAATACACAGCAGACATGTCAAAGAGAGTGACGTTAGTAAACAAAGCCTTTTATGTGTAGGAGTAGATGGAACACCAAAAGATACTCCTTTGTCTAAGCCAATGGAAGTGAAGTTCACAACCAATTATTCTCTGACTACTCAATTGTTGGTTAGTGAAACCACTCCTCTCAACCTTTTAGGAGCGGATTTGCTGCAGAAAATCCACACCTCTTTGAGTTCAGGGAGGATGGGTCAGTTAAAATCACAGGTCAGTTAGCAGAGAAAAAAATCTGTATACTAGCTGCATTTTGTCAGTCCTCAGAAACCCCTATAGCCGTATGAACACCTATGTTGTCAAAGGAGGAGCTGGAACAATGCTTACAACAAGTAACAGCCTCGCCTTTGGAGTGAGGGCACAATGGATATAGGCAGACTAGCAGTACCACCAGTTCAGGTTAGGTTGAAACCAGGAGTCCCTTTGCCATGTGTTTCTCTATCCCTCTGCATAAAAGACAGTAGGTATTTGTTTGCTTTTACACACATAGGCAAACAATATACCTGGGTTGTGATGCTGCACGGATCTAAGAATTCACCCTCCCTGTTCTTATAGCTCATGGGTCAAGTGTTGGAAGGCTGGCAACCTAAATCACAGGCTGTTGTTTTGTTACAATACATGGATGACCTTTTGCTCTGTGCTCCAGACAAAGCTACATGCATAGAAGCTTCAATTTCTCTTCTTCAATTCCTGGTAAAGAACGGATGTAAGGCATCAAAGAAGAAGCTCCAGTTTTGTTATTCCTCTGTGACTTTTCTTGGACATTGGCTCACGGCAGGAACTTGTCATTTCACCCAGGATCGTAAATCTGCCATTATGGACATTTAGATACTGGCTTTTGTCTCTAAATTATGTACATTTCTAGGAATTGTTTCTTATTGCAGACCATGGATTGTGAATGCTTCGCAGCTGATGTAGCCACTGTTTGACTGTCTTAAGAAAGAACCCTTCGAATTTACAGAAGTAGCCATCTTGGCAGCCCCAGCCCTGGGCCTGCCCAACAATGACAAACCTTTCAGCTTCTACTGCAGTGAGAACAATGGACATGCAGCAGCAGTCCCTACACAGCAGCACGGAGGGCACCAACGACCCATAGCCTACTACTCCAGCAGATTAGACCCTGTCACCAGAGGATCACCTTCCTGTTTATGAGCAGTAGCGTCAATCTCCAGGATGTTGGACAAGTCAGCGGACCTAGTTCTGGATCATGAGGTACAAGTGTTAGCACCACATGATATCTCTGCCATTCTAACACAGGTTCAGCCCCAGTACTTGCCTGCCGCCCATTGTCTGAGACTCCAATGTGCCCTCCTGATGCCTGCCAACGTTACCATCACCCGCTGTCAGTCTTTGAATCCTGCTACTCTTTTACCGTAACAGGATGACACTGGCCAAGCGACTCAAGAAGAACCTCACAACTGCATTAAGCTCATGAAGATGGAAAGTTGTGGCTTTGATTCCATCAAGGACACTTCACTACGTAGTCCTGACTTAACCTTGTTCGTTGATGGCTCCAGGTATGCTGTAGATGGACAATTTCACACTGGATATGCGGTCACCACAAAGACACCTGTCCTTCATCAACAGTCATTACTTGCACACGTCTCAGTCCAACAAGCTTAACTGCAGGCCCTTACACATGCCTATACACTGGCACAAGACAGTTAACATTTACATGGACTCTAGATATGCCTTGGCAGACCAAGCAGCCAAAGAAGCAGCCCTGCTGCCCCTCACACTGGCAGTTCTGGCCACCTGCCAAGAAGAAGACGACATGTCACCATCACTTAATGTTTCACAACATCTTCTTTTGTCTTTTCAGAAACACGTATCTTCCCATGAAGTGTCCAGTTGGTAAGCAAAAGGAGCCTCTTCAGATTCCAGTGGCATGGGGACACTTCACAGGAAGTCTTGTCTTCCAAGAGCCTTGTTTTCAGTGCTAGCCTCCATCACACATGGACTCATGCATGCCTCTAAAACTGCAATGTGTGATCTTGTATACAGGTATTGGTATGCGCCCAGTTTTTCGGTAGTTTCTGTCTCTTATACTCAGGGATGTATGACTTGTGTCCTATCCAACCGAGGTAAAACTGTCAAAACCATTCTAAACACACTCTTAGACTCTTGGACCTTTTCCAGAGGTTGCAGATCGACTACATACAACTTCCTCAAATCTGGACCATTTCAATACGTCCTTGTATGTGTTGATCTCTTCTCTGGCTGGGTGGAGGCTTTCCCCGTTTCTGCAGTTACTGCCAAAAATACAGCCAAAAAGCTTCTTTCTGAAGTGGTCTGTAGGTTTGGTGTCCCAGAAACCATTGAGAGTGACCGTGGGACACACTTTACATCAGCAGTGAAGACAGCAGTCAAGATGGCAGGGATGTTAGGCATAGAACAGGCATTCCACACACCCTACCATCCTCAAAGCAGTGGGAGAGTGGAGAGACCGAATGGGACCATAAAAAACTAAATTTTGAAAGCAATGACTGAATTGAACAAACATTGGCCTGATTGTCGTTACTTGGCTTTGTTTTCAATAAGACACACGTCCACCAAACAGACAGGTCTCAGTCTTTATGAGATTCTGTTTGGTTCAGCCCCTTGTTTAGGCCTATATTGTCTTCAGCAATTACAGGTTCAATTTGAAAATATGTTAACTTCATTGCAGGATGTCTGGTGGATTTGTGGTGATGGTAGGATGCAAAATTTTGGAAAGGTAAGTGCGCACCTACAAAAGTGCTCCTCCCCTTTCAGCTGTTCACAGCTGGGTGGACAGGACACACAATCATACCCCACCAGGACATAAACAATCTCTGCATAGACTGTGATGTAATTTCCCTGGTGGATCTTTTTAAGCAGATATTTATATTGATGAAATAGGGATACTCAGGGGAAGGACAAATGAGTTTAAAGCCAGACACCAGATTACAGGAGAACTCAAATCATTCTTTTGTCCTTGGTGCACAATAAACAAATATTGATTGGATTGATTATATAAATTATAATCAACAGATATTTGTAAACTACACCAGAGATGCCATACAAGGATTATTGGAACAACCAGGACCAACATCCTCTTTGGCCTTCCAGAACCGTCTTGCTCTGGACATGCCAATAGCAGAAAGAGGAGGAGTCTGCAAGATGATTGGGGATTCATTCTGCACCTACATCGCTAACAACACAGCTCCGGACGGATCAGTGACTAAAGTTTTGCATGGACTACAAAATCTATAGTACTTGCAGAAAATTCTGGTGTTTATGATCCATTTACATCATGGCTGGAGGACATTGTTGGACAATGAAGTGCTTGGGTCACGTCTCTTTTTACCACTTTGATTATTATAGTAATTGCTTTTGTAGTAGTAGGTTGTTGTATAGTACCTTGTATACGCCGCATATTGGCAAAATCTGCTGAAAAGGTGATACCTACTATGAAAGCACAAAATGGTATCTATGCCCAGCTCTTAAGCACACCCGGCTTTGAACATTCTTATATTGGCCAGAACAATAGTGATTTGGAGGAATCCAGTGAAGTAATGTAATTAAAAGGCTGGCAGATATCACTAGGATGTACTGAGATACTTCAAATATTTACTATTGTTCTGGGTGAAGATAAGAAACAAAAGGGAGAAATGTCATGGAATATAAAGTGTTTAGTTTCAGAATGCAATAATTGTATGTTTCTTATCTTGTATTGGACTATTGGCCCTTAAATAGAGGACTAAAACCTAAGCTTTGTAGTGCCAGTAACTAGGATTCTAAGATAAGGAGTCAACAGACAAATTAAAAAGTGCTCAGCTATGTTAACAGAGAAGATACACAACAAGAGCAGAAATAGTGTCTAGAGGAATAAAAATTTTTTTACTAGTGATTTCCATGTCTGAGATGAGTCTTAAGAGCATGGAGACTATTTGGTAGATTTCAATAAGTCTTAAGATCAATAAACATTTTCACCTTTGTAACAGTAAACTATGTAACACTAATCTTTGTACCAAGTAACTTTTGTATACGCCCTCTTCTTTCTGTATAAGAGTTGGCAATGTTAATAATAAAGTAGAATTTCATTGGGATTCTAACTGGAGAAGTGTATTGACAAAACATGGAGTAATTTCATGCTATTGATAGATAATTGCTAGCAAATCTGCTCATCACGGGCTTCCATATCTACCAATTTGGCACTCGACAACGAGGTCATCAGATCGGTACCGGTGTGGTCCGATAACACCGGCTGGTTATATATAGGTGTCTGGTGATTTACAGTATACCATGGCTGGTTATATACAGGGGGTCTGGGGATTTGCAGTACACTATGGTTGGTTATATATAGGGGTGGAGATTTACAGTGCACTATGGTTGGTTATATACAGAGGTCTGGGGATTTACAGACGCAAAACAATCCAATTGCAGGAATACAGCTTTTTGTGGAAAAACTTGCTTTTTATTTTCTTGTGGTGCTTGAATAATACAGAGAACGCGTTTCGGTTATGAAACCTTGTTCACCTCTGAGGTGAACAAGTTTTCATAACCGAAACGCGTTCTCTGTATTATTCAAGCACCACAAGAAAATAAAAAGCAAGTTTTTCCACAAAAAGCTGTATTCCTGCAATTGGATTGTTTTGCGTCTGTCAGAGCCAGAAGTAGCTGGATGGCAATCAGCTTGTGAGTATACTTGCTAGCGGAACTGAGGTGTGCAGCACATGAAGACAAGGTGGGACTTTTTATTGTTTGCTTCTTCTGGGGATTTACAGTACACTATAGCTGGTTATATACAGGGGTTGCATTTACAGTACATCAGCTGAAATCCATATTTCCTGTTCTCTAGGCAGGCGTCTCAACGAACCAAGCCACCACGCCACCTCCTTGAAGTCAACTCAAACATGCCATCCTATTCGCCAACTTGTCGCCCAGAATTGCCACAAATCCCGACCAGAATACCAGTATTAACTGGAGCCACCCCAAACTAGACAATAATTTTTTTCTCCATGTTAGCTAACTCCTCTCTGTCACAGAACCTGACCTTTGGAAGTTCCGAAAATAAATAAATAAAATTCTCTGCAGATGAAGACCGATTAATGTCTACACTCTGCGCCCACAATCTCCTTGCAAAAACACGCCTCATCATAGCCTTGCCAGACTTTCCATGAACATAAAGAGAGTTACAATCTTAAATGTCGATCCAATTCCCAAGAAAAGGAAAACCAAAATATGACACCAGCCCTATTGTATTCTCGTCTAAACAGTAGGGCGCCTCCCATGATACATCAGCCTGTGAAAAACAAACAACTGAATGCCCGACTACTCCGGGACAGGAAATATCACTTATACCACTCATGGAATGCCTACTGAGCTGCCTCTCTGGCTTGCCCTTTTTACTGGTTCTACGGTATGCCGAAAAAAGCCCCCCATTGAGAAAAGACAAACCGTATCAACTAGAGATGAGCGAGCACCAAAATGTTTGGGTGCTCGTTGCTTGAGTCGAACTTTCCGCGATGCTTGAGAGTTTGTTTCGAGTAATGAACCCCATTGAAGTCAATGGGTGACTCGAGCATTTTTGTATATGACCTATGCTCCGCTAAGGTTTTCATTTGTGAAAATCTGGAAAACCTACGAAAGTGAAGGTAACGACACAGAAACGGATAGGGCAGGCGAGGGGCAACATGCAGGGCTGCATCTCCGGTTCCCAGGTCTCACTATTAAGCCACAATAGCGGCAAGAGTGCCCCCCCCCCCCCCAACAATTTTTACTTTGGACAAACCCTCATTAGCAAGGCACACCTTAGCTAAGCACCACACTACCTCCAACCAAGCACAAGCACTGCCTGCGGGACACACCGCTGCCTCTTCTTCTGGGTTACATGCTGCCCAACCCCCCCACATGAACCTGCATCCGCAGCGCACACAAAAGTATCCCTGCGCAGCCTTCAGCTGCCCTCATGCCACACGCTGGCTTCATAGCTACACCACCCTCATGTCTATTTATAAGTGTGTCTGCCATGAGGAGGAATCAGAGGCACACACTGCAGAGGGTTGGCAGGGCCAGACAGCGACCCTCTTTGAAAGTGTGGGCGATAGCCCACAATGCTGTTGAGAATTGATAATAGATTGACGTTCGATCTTCATTCCAATCCTGTGCCACCTCCGTCAGGAGCTGCAAACGTGGGCATAAAGGGGACTCAGCTGCCAGCCCAGCACTTCTACACATCTCCACAATGCAGCAATACTCGGTGTGGGAAGTGTGTGAGCGGGCCCTGGGTTAGCCTCTGTCCCAGCAAACACCTTGAGTGGCCGAAGGTGCTGCAAGTGACATAGCAATGGGGAATCCATGTGTCCACTCACTACTCATTCTGGTTGGGTGTTGGATACCTCATCGACAACGCAAGGGGTAAATCATCTGCACTCTGCACCCTACCCAAGTCTGTCAGTGTTTTGGGGACAGACAGGTAAAACACCGCTATGGGAAGTCTGTGTGCACCCACAGCATGGGTGGCTCCCAGGAACTCACAGATGGCACATAAAGAAATCCCATTGCAGTGCCCGGGATAGCTGAGGTTACGTGAGAGAAAATACATGTTGGCTTCGTCCCACACTCCATGCCCTAATCAGTCTGTTTTTTTTTAAAGTTCCAGGCAGGTACAACTCCGCTATGGCAAGTCTGTGTGTACTCACAGCATGGGTGGCTCCCAGGAACCCAGAGACGGTACATAAAGAAATCCCATTGCAGTGCCCCGGATAGCGGAGGTTACGTGAGAGAAAATAGATGTTGGCTTCAGCCCACACTCCATGCCCTAGTCAGTCTGTTTTTTTTTTTTATAAAGTGCAAGGCAGGTACAACTCGGCTATGGGAAGTCTGTGTGCACCCACAGCATGGGTGGCTAGCAGGAACCCACATACGGTACACAAAGAAATCCCATTGCAGTGCCCGGGATAGCTGAGGTTACGTGAGAGAAAATAAATGTTGGCTTCGGCCCACACTCCATGCCCTAGTTAGTCTGGGTTTTTTTGCAAAGTGCCAGGCAGGTACAACTCCGCTACGGCAAGTCAGTGTGCACCCACAGCATTGGTGGCTAGCAGGAACCCACATACGATACATAAAGAAATCCCATTGCAGTGCCCCGGATAGCTGAGGTTATGTGAGAGAAAATACATGTTGGCTTCGGCCCACACTCCATGCCCTAGTCAGTCTGGGTTTTTTTTTAAAGTGCCAGGCAGGTACAACTCCACTATGGGAAGTCTGTGTGCACCAACAGCATGGGTGGCTCCAAGGAACCCACAGACGGAACATAAAGAAATCCCATTGCAGTGCCCGGGATAGCTGAGGTTACGTGAGAGAAAATAAATGTTGGCTTCGGCCCACACTCCATGCCCTAGTCAGTCTGGGTTTTTTTGTAAAGTGCCAGGCAGGTACAACTCCACTATGGCAAGTCAGTGTGCCCCCACAGCATGGGTGGCTAGCAGGAACACACAGACCATACATAAAGAAATCCCATTGCAGTCCCCCAAATAGATGAGGTTACGTGAGAGAAAATACATGTTGGCTTCGGCCCACACTCCATGCCCTAGTCAGTCTGGGTTTTTTTGTAAAGTGCCAGGCAGGTACAACTCCGCCATGGGAAGTCTGTGTGCACAAACAGCATGGGTGGCTCCCAGGAACCCACAGATTGTACGTAAAGAAATCCCATTGTAGTTCCCCTGGATAGCTGAGGTTACGTGAGAGAAAATACATGTTGGCTTTGGCCCACACTCCATGCCCTAGTCAGTCTGTTTTTTTTTTTAGAGTGCCAGGCAGGTACAACTCCGCTATGGGAAGTCTGTGTGCGCCCACAGAATAGGTGGCTCCCAGGAACCCACAGACGGTACATAAAAAAATCTCATTGTAGTGCCCCGGATAGCTGAGGTAACGTGAGAGAAAATAAATGTTGGCCCTGGCCCACCATCTATGCCCTAGTCAGTCTGTGATTTTTGGGGGCCAGATAGGTAGAGCACCGCGATGGGAAGACTTAGTGCACCCATAGTATACACAGACCCCTGTAATATTCCTGTAGCAAAGGTATAAGCTGACTCCAGTAACAGTTATGTTGCAGAAGTCTAGGGAGACCCCAGTAACATTTCTGTAGTAACAGTATAGACAGACCCCAGTAACATTTCAGTAGTAACAGTATAGGCAAACCCCAGCAACATTTATGTAGTAACAGTATAGACAGAGACAAGTAACATTTCTGTAGTAACAGTATAGGCAGACCCCAGTAACATTCATGTAGCAGCAGTATAGGCAGACCCCTGTAACCTTTCAGTAGCAGGAGTATAGGCAGAGCCCAGTATTAGTAACATTTCAGTAGTGACAGTATAGACAGACCCCAGTAACATTTCTGTAGAAGTAAAGGCAGACCCCAGTAACATTTCTGTCACCGCAGTATAAGCAGACCCCTGTAACATTTATGTAGCAGAAGCATAGGCAGACCCCAGTGACATTTATGTAGCAGCAGTATTGGCAGACCCCTGTAACATTTCTGTAGTAACAGTATAGACAGATCCCAGTAACATTTCTATAGCAGAAGTACAGGTAGCCCCCTGTAACATTTACGTGGCAGCAGTATAGGCAGACCCCAGTAACATCCTTGTGGCAGCAGTATAGGCAAACCCTTGTAAAATTTACGTGGCAGCAGTATAGGCAGACCCCAGTAACATTTTACTGTTCAATAAGTTTTTATTAGTAGTTATTATGGCATTACATACATGCATATGCTGATCTTTTTAACATAAAATTCCTTGCGTTTAGCAGTCAAAATTCTGTGAACTTTTACTTGTAGACATGTAGATACGTAACTTTAATATTGTATTGCGACTACTGATGAGCTAAAACACAATAGAACACAAGATGTAAATGCTAAGGGGATGGAGTGGGGGGGGGGGGGGTATGTTATCAAATGATTTGATCCAAAACTCAGAGTCTAGCTATTATATGTTGAAGCCAAGAATTTTCTGGTATATCCTGTTGTGTTGATGGTTCTTGTACCTCTAGGGTGTTAATATGTTGTTTGTTAAGGTAGGAAGTTATTTAATTGGGTATGATCCAGCCAGGGTTTCCAAGTCTCCTGCTATTGTTTGACTTTGTCCTTTCTGTAAGCGAATATTTTTTCATAGGTGCAGTGTTCGGAGAGTAGTTGGGTTAGCTCAGTTACTGAAGGTACGCGGTCCGTTCTCCAGTTCCTCGTGATTAGTAATTTAATCGAGAGAAGACTGTGTGACGCTAATTTTCTAACTTCCCTTGGGATCTCATTTATTCCTAACAGTAGAATTGCCAGTTCAGGTGTGGGTGGTATTCTCACTCCTGTAACTCTTTTGAATAAAGTGAAAAACTGCTTCCATAATGCCTGGATGTTGGGGCAACCCCAAAAGATATGGAGGAGCGAACCACGGCTTCCGCATCCTCTCCAGCATTTATCAGACAGTCCGACAGCCTGACTGGGGTTCTATACCATCTAGTTATCACTTTGTTATGGACCTCTAACAATGATGCACATGAGGATGCTTTAATGGCCCATTGGTGAGCACTATTCCATTTTTCTGTTGGGAAGGATTGGCCCAGTTCTCTTTCCCAGTTCAGAATGTGAATTTTCTTTTGTGGATTGGGGTCACAGTCTGCCTCCCCACAGAATATTTCGTAAATGTTTTTAAGCTTTAATTTATACGGCGGGGGGTTGAAAATAAAGCTATATAAATAGGATGGTAAGTATAGTTTCCAAGAAGTGACTGATGCTAGAATTCCGTGGATTTGGGAGTACATTAGGAACTCCTTGTCTGCGAGACCAAATTCTTTTTGTAAAGATATAAATGGTTTCATGGTTATTCCGTTCCCCTCCATTAAAGGGGTTGTCCCGCGGCAGCAAGTGGGTCTATACACTTCTGTATGGCCATATTAATGCACTTTGTAATGTACATTGTGCATTAATTATGAGCCATACAGAAGTTATAAAAAGTTTTATACTTACCTGCTCCGTTGCTGGCGTCCTCGTTCCCATGGTGCGGACTAATTTTCGGCCTCCGATGGCCAAATTAGCCGCGCTTGCGCAGTCCGGGTCTTCTGCTGTCTTCTATGGGGCCGCTCGTGCAGAATGCCGGCTCCGTGTAGCTCCGCCCCGTCACGTGCCGATTCCAGCCAATCAGGAGGCTGGAATCGGCAATGGACCGCACAGAAGCCCTGCGGTCCACGGAGACAGAGGATCCCGGCGGCCATCTTCAGCAGGTGAGTATGAAGACGCCGGACCGCCGGGATTCAGGTAAGCGCTCTCCTGTTTGTTTTTTTAACCCCTGCATCGGGGTTGTCTCGCGCCGAACGGGGGGGGGGGGGGGGTTAAAAAAAAAAAAAAACGTTTCGGCGAGGGACAACCCCTTTAAGTCTGAAATTATTTTGATGCCTTTATTTGACCAAGTGTGTACGCATAGATTTTCCGACCAATACTCAAGTATACCTATCGGAAGAGGAACCAACTTTCTGGGGGCATGCTTCTCAGATTTTTGTATTAAAAGTTTCCATGTGGTTAATGCTGTGTTGATCGAGAGATTTTTTGTTGGTCTGATGTCGGGGTTCAAACTTGTTGCTAAAAGTAGGTTTTTAAGGGATTTCTTCCCCATTATGTTTTGCTCTATGTTTGGCCAGCTAATCCCTGGCTGTGGTATACACCATTCTCTTAGTTGAGAAATTATGTTTGCTTTATAATATGCAGTTAGGTTGGGGACTCCCATTCCTCCGTGTCTTCTAGCACTGTACATAATGGATGCCGCTACTCTTGGTCTTTTCCCCCCCCAAATGAACGCCATCATCTGTTTTTGTAGTTCCTTAAGAAGTTTGGAGGGGCAATTAATTGCTAGTGTACGGAACTTATATAATATCTTTGGCAAGACTAGCATCTTATATAGTACAATTCTCCCTACCCAGGAGAACTCCGCCCCACCATATTTCCGGAGGTCGCCCTGAATTTCCTCCATCAAGGTCGTGATGTTAGATTTCATTAAATTCCTCACCGGAGATGTCACTGATATACCTAAGTATTGTATTTCTTTAGATTCCATCACGAATGGGAATTCCTTCCTAAGTTGGGACTGAAGTTCTGGATGGATATTAAAAGCTAATATTTTGGATTTTGTTGGGTTAATTTTATAATATGAGATCTTTCCAAATTTTTGTAGTAGGTCGTAAGCTATTCTGAGAGACTCAATGGGGGAGGTTAGCATTAAAATGACATCATCTGCGAATAAGCCCACCTTATGTTGTCTAGAGGATAATGGGACGCCTCGGATGTTGGCCTCCATGCGAATTGCCTCGGCCAGGGGCTCCATGGTTAATACAAGTAGGGCGGGGGAAAGGGGGCACCCTTGCCTAGTTCCATTCGTGATCGTAAATGTGTTTGATATAACTCCATTGATAAGAATTTTTGCTGTGGGGGTTCCATATAGAGCTTGGATCGCCCCCAAGAATGTTCCCCCAAAGCCCAACCTCTTCAACACCGAAAAGGCGTAACCCCAGTGGATCCTGTCGAACGCCTTCTCCGCGTCCAAAGTAAGGAGCAGACAAGGCGTCCGACAGGCCTCCACCTCCCCCAATACGTCCAGTAGTCTCCTGGTGGCATCCGATGTCTGTCTTCCCTTCACAAACCCCGATTGGTCACTGTGGACTAGGTCTGGGATTACCTCAAGAAGTCGTGTAGCTAAAATTTTTGCGTATTATTTGGTATCATTATTAAGCAATGATATCGGTCTAAAGTTGACGGGGGATGAGGTGTCCTTGCCTGGCTTTGGTAATGTGACTATGTTTGCCTGCAACATATCCTGGGGGAGATGGCCCCTTTGCATAGCTTGGTTAAACACGTTATGCATGTGGGGTGCTAATTGCTTTTGGAAAATTTTGTAGTACTCGGAGGAAAAACCATCAGGTCTCGGGGCTTTATCCTTCTTGGATTTGTTGATGACTTGTAATACTTCTTGTAGGGAAATAGGTGCATTTAATTTATCCTGTTGGGACTCGCTCAGTGTTGGCAGCTGGATGGAGGACAGAAAGCAATTTATTTCTTCCTCATTAGGTTGCGGAGTTGAGGGCTCTTTGTCAAGGTTATACAGTGACTCGTAATACCTCCTAAATATTTCCGCTATTTCTAGCGGGTTGGATATTTTGTTGCCTGAGGATGGGTCTATTATGTAGGGGATCTTTGTTTTGATCCTTTTTTGTTTGACCCTGTTGGCCATTACTCGCGTAAATTTGTTGTTACTCATAAAGTATGTAGATCTTAAGTGTTTCAGATTTTTTTCATGTTTGTCTATAAGGATGTTCCTAACCTTTAGTCTTGTTTCTATTAGCATATTGTGAGTACTAGTGGATGGTGAATCTTGGAGTTCTTTTTCTAGTGTAGCTAGTTTTGAAAGGGTATCTTTAAGTAATTTTTCCTTTTCTTTTTTGTATATAGACCCCTGTTGGATCATCGTACCCCAATCACGGTTTTATGGGCGTTCCACAAATTGAACCGACATGTTCCTGGGGAGTCGTTGAATTAGTTCGGTTCTCTTGTAGGGTGAGTTGAGGCCCCTGGCGTTTAATGATAGTAAGTTTAACTCCATTTATGCGTGGAGTAGTAAGCTGGTGATGTCTTGGGTTTTCCCCAGATGCTTCTTGGCTGGATAGGTTTATTTAGGTCGAGTGATGACTTGGTGAGTTGTGGTTCTTGTGGTAGGATCTTGGTGGGAAGGAGGTTGTGGGAGGGATTGAGGTTTGTCAATGAAATAAAGCTTTTGATTCTGAGTATTTTGGTTGTTTTCCTGTGAGAATATAACAAAAAAGGACCTTTGTAGATCTTAGGGCCTGTCATGGCCCTGCAAATAAAGGCAATTGATAGGGTTTTTTGAGTTTCGGCCACTGTACGGATGGCACCCCTTCAATTTTCTGAAGACCTCTATCCGAGGTATTATTATGCGGGTTGAGCTAGCGGTGGGACGGTGGTTGCCTTTTGGGTCTGTAAGCTTGTTTTTGTGACCAGTCCCTGGATACATAGGCGGGGGCATTTTCTTCTGGTGCAGGAAGGCCCCATTTTTTTTAACTAGGATGCGCCTCCTTCGTATGAAGTAATGATGTTGGGGGTGCCCTCCTTGTTTTCGTATAGCTTCGTTGGAAAGCCCCACCTGTATGGGATCTTGTTGTCTCTCAATATTGCTGTTATAGGAGAGAATTTTTTCCGGGCTTGCATGGTGGTTTGTGAAAAATCCGAAAACAGTTTAATATTGTTGAATGGATGCGGGAGTTCTTTCAGGTTCCTGGAGACTCGCATTAGTTCATCTTTGGTATGGTAAAAATGCACCCTGGCTATCACATCTCTGGGGATGTTGTCTGGTAGGTTTTTGGGCTTGGGGAGCCTATGTATTCTATCTAGGATATTCTCTTCTGGTTTAGAATTTGGCAATAGCATTTTGATAAGGTCTTGTGCAAAGCTGTTTAGTTTCTCTGGTCTCACTTCTTCAGGGATTCCTCTGAACTTAATATTATTGCGCCTGTTGCGGTCTTCCATATCGGCCATTTTATTTTTCAGCATCACCACCTCTTCCTCTTGTTTGTAATGGGCGTTGATAAGTTCGTTATGAGAGTTTATTATCTCGCCTGTCTTGTTTTTTAATTGGTCAACTCTCTCACCCAAGCCGTTAATTGCTGAGCTTACTTGTGTGTTGAGCGCTGATAATTCATTTTGGAGGGAACCTCTTAATGCAAGCACCATGTCTCTGATAAAATATTCAGAGGCAGCTTGGCTGGAGCAAGCTATATTTAGTATGGGATCTAATGTAGTCTCCCCAGTGATTTTATGAAACGTGGGCACATTATGTCCGGGCTCCTCTCTCCTGGGTCTCCTTTTTTCAGGGCTTGTGCTGGGGGAGTCAGTGTTAACGTTTTCCTCCCCTGGTGCAGCCTGGGGGGATTGCTGGCGCTGCATATACAGTGGGGGATAGGAGAAGGATGGTGCTGAGCCGGTGAGCCCCCCCCCTCTCCCTCCACTGTGCTCTGCAGGGTTATCATGTCCCTCTCCTGCTCCTGCTGCTCTGATTTTGGGTGCACTGATTTTGTTTTTTCTCCTTGTTCACTTTGGATTGCTGTGGAGGCGAAGGTCTGGGGGAAGCCCGCTTCCCGCCGCCTCCAGGAGCGAGGTCCCCCCCCCCCACCCCCGCCGCCCCTGCCTCCTCACCGCTCAGTGCTCTGTCCTCCATTGACAGCTCCCCTTCAGCGCCGCGCGCCGGGAAGAAGTCGGTCAGCCTCTTGGGTCCCGTTCTTGTTTATCTTCTCCTGCTCATCGGTGCGTGCAGCAGCTCCTCCGGCACCTTTCCGGTAAGTTTAGGGACCTCGGGGTTCTTCCTATTCGCTTTGGAAGTTGCTTGGGGTGATACTCTATACGGAGCTCAACAGAAAGCGACCGCCATTAGAGCCGTCCAGGCCACGCCCCCGACCCCAGTAACATTTATGTAGCAGAAGTACACGCAGACCCCTGTAACATTTCTGTAGTAACAGTATAGACAGATCCCAGTAACATTTCTGTAGCAGAAGTATATGCAGACCCCTGTAACATATACGTGGCAGCAGTATAAGCAGAACCCAGTAACATTTTTGTAGCAGGAGTATACACAGACCCCTCTGACATTTCTGTAGTAACAGTATAGACAGATCCCAGTAACATTTCTGTAGCAAAAGTATAGGCAGACCCCTGTAACATTTACGTGGCAACAGTATAGGCAGACCCCAGTAACATCATTGTGGCAGCAGTATAGGAAGGCCCCTGTAACATTTACGTGGCAGAAGTATAGGCAGAACCCTATAACATTTAAGTGGCAGCAGTATAGGCAGACCCTAGTAATATCCTTGTGGCAGCAGTATAGGCAGACCCCTGTAACATTTATGTCGCAGAAGTATAGGCAGACCCCTTTAACATTAAAGTGGAAGCAGTTTAGGCAGACCCCTGTAACATTTAAGTGGCAGCAGTATAGGCAGACCCCTGTAACTTTCTTGTAGCATAAGTATAGGCAGGCAGACCCCAGTAAAATTTCTGTAGTAATCTCTGAAACATTGGGGTACCATGAGCGTAGGCGAAGGACGGAAAAATTAGTTGGATAAGAGTGTATGACGTGGGCCAGGCATGGCACGTGTGTGAGGCTGCCGAGCTGCAGAGCCGCCACCAGGTTACGGTCGTATTCACACATGACCATGCCAGGTTGGAGGCTCAGCGGCGAAAACCAGAGGACGGTCTGCTCAGTCAGACCCTGCAACAGTTCGGGGACCGTGTGCCTCTTGTCACCTAGGCTGAGTAGTTTTAGCACGGCCTGCTGACGCTTGCCCACCGCTGTGCTGCCGCGCCGCACCGACAGCTGGCGACGTGCTGCTCACATTTCTTAATTGAGAGGTAGAGGTTGCGTAGGAGGAGGAGGAGGGGGAGTGTTTAGAGGAGGTGGCATAGACCGCTGCAGATACCAGAACAGAGGAAGGACCCGCTATTCTGGGTGTGGGTAGGTCATGTGCGGTCCCAGTCTCTGAATCGGTCCCAGCCTTCACCAAATTCACCCAGTGTGCCGTCAGGGAGATATAGTGGCCCTGCCCGCCAGTACTTGTCCACGTGTCCGTGGTTAAGTGGACCTTGCCAGTAACCGCGTTGGTGAGGGCACGATTGATGTTGCGGGAGATGTGCTGGTGTAGGGCTGGGATGGCACACCGGGAAAAATAGTGGCGACTGGGGACCAAGTAGCGCGGAACCGCCGCCGCCATCATGTTTTTAAAAGCCTCCGTTTCCACAAGCCTGTACGGCAGCATCTCCAGGCTGATCAATTTGGCAATGTGCACATTTAAAGCTTGAGCGTGCGGGTGCATGGCGGCGTATTTGCGCTTTCGCTCCAACGCTTGTGCTAGCGACAGCTGGACGCTGCGCTGAGAGACATTGCTGGATGCGTCCGAGAACAGCAGAGGTGAAGGTGTGGGTGCAGGCCGGGAGGCACTCGTGCCTGTGTCCTGAGAGGGGGGTTGGATCTGAGTGGCAGGTTGGGGCACAGGGGTAGAGGCAGTTGTGCGACCTGGAGGCGGTAAACGGCATTCGTTCCATCTTGTGGGGTGCTTGGCCATCATATGCCTGCGCATGCTGGTGGTGGTGAGGCTGGTAGTAGTGGCTCCCCGGCTGATCTTGGCGTGACACAGGTTGCACACCACTGTTCGTCGGTTGTCCGCGCTCTCACTGAAAAAATCCATAGCTTTGAATACCTAGGCCTCTGCACGGTGGCTTGGCAAACAGTTGGGGGATTCTTCGCTCTGGCCCTGCCTCTATCCCTGGCCACCCCACTGCCTCTTCCAACCTGTCCTGCTGCTGCACTTGCCTCCCCCTCTGAAGACCTGTCCTCAGTTGGCTTAGCAAACCAGGTGGGGTCAGTCACCTCATTGTCCAGCGGCTCTTCCTCCGAATCCTCTGTGCGCTCCTTCCTCGGACTTACTGCCCTTGATACTACCTCACTGATAGACAACTGTGTCTCATCATCATTATCCTCCTCACCCACTGAAAGGTCTTGAAACAGTTTCTGGAAGTCCCCAGCCTCATCACCCGGACCCCGAGAACTTTCCAAAGGTTGGACATCGGTCACGACAAACTCCTCAGGTGAGAGAGGAACCATTTTTTCCCGATCAAGGCAGGTGCCCGAGAACAGTTCCTGGGAGTCTGTCTGCTCATCAGAATGTGTCATTTTCATGGAGTGAGGAGGCTGGGAGGAAGGAGGAGAAGCAGCAAGAGGATTCAAAGTTTCAGCAGTGGATGGCGTAGAAGACTGGGTGGTCGATACATTGCTGGATACATTTTCTGCCATCCACGACAGGACCTGCTCACACTGCTCTGTTTGTAATAAAGGTCTACCACGTGGAACCAAAAAATGTGATATAAAGCTGGGGACCCCAGAAACTTGCCTCTCTCCTAATCCCGCAGCAGCTGGCTGCGATTCACCTGGACCAGGAACTCGGCCTGTGCCCACACCCTCACTTGGACCTCTGCGTCCTTGCCCGCGTCCACGTCCTCTAGCCCTACCCCTACCCCTCAGCATGGTGAATTACGAATAGAGCAGACACAGAGCGGTGTAAATAATAATTATGGAATTATTGGCGTACAGTTGGAAGCTGACAGCAGTATTGTAACGCTTACTCCAGGCAGAAACAAAGAATACAGAAGGCTGCAAACAGGCCTAGCGATGCAATAGTGATTCACTACAACTCCCACCAGACACACAGTAAATTTCAGACGGTCAGGGGTAGCCCTAAGAAGGAGTTTTTATTGTAATTTTTTTGGAAAAAGAATACAGGCTATATAGCGTGTATATGACTTTCCCTCTGTCAGTGGGTGTTGCCGTACAATGTGCCTGAAGCTGACAGCAGACACACAGCGCTGTAAAAAATTAGGGAATTATTGGCGTACAGTTGGAGGCTGACAGCGGTTATGTAACACAAACTGCAGCCAGAAAAAAATTATACGCAAGGCTGCAAAAAGGCCTAGCTGCGTAATACTGAAGCACTACAACTCCGAGCAGCCACGCAGTAAAATGCAGACGGTCACAGGTAGCCCTAAGAAGGACCATTGGGGTTCTTGTAGACAGGATTCTACACTACCACTGTCCCTGCCTCACCAGTACTGCCCCTATACTCTGTATAATTGACTGCAGACTGAGAACGCTATAGCTGTAATAGCCTGCAGAGCCTGAGATGAAAAAAAAAATTTTTGGTGCAAAACTGCTTCCAGCAGCCACAACAGTAATGCACACGGTCAGATGTGGCCCTTAGAAAGACCGTTGGGGTTCTTGAAGATGCTAACACTATCCCTGAGTGAGCAGTACCACTCTCCCTAATCTCTGCCAGTGTGTGTCTGAGGCGAGCCGCGGGCGGGACCGCTTTAAATACTCAATGGTCACTTGATCTCACCAGCCACTCACTGCAGGGGGGTGGGATAGGGCTGGAACGTCACAGGAGGAAGTTGTAATGCCTTCCCTGCATGTCTATTGGCCAGAAAATGGTGCTAAACATGCAGGGAAGGAAATGGAATTGACTCGAGTACCGTGTGGTGCTCGTCTCAAGTAACGAGCATCTCGAACACCCTAATACTCGAACAAGCATCAAGCTCGGACGAGTGTGCTTGTTCATCTCTAGTATCAACCTATCTCTACCCTTATACCCCTGAAACCTTCTTCCCCCTCAGCTGTGGCTCCTGTTGGGGAAACAGACAGCGGTCTCCCGCATGACAGACGGGGATACTACAATTATAAGAGCAAAAACTGGCAAGAAACACACTGCACTAAAATCCCTCTCTCATCACCAAAGGTTTCTTTTTCTTCCTATTATTATTATAACCATAATCATTATTATCCTTATCACTATATTATTAATAGTAATAACAACAACACTATTATAATTATTAAATATATATTCCTAGTTTTTCTGCCACGTTCAACATTAAGGAGAGGCAACACTTCAACCTCGAAATGAGCAAAATAACCGAAGGTGCGCGACTGCACTTTACTCATAACTTTCAAGCTTTTGATAACCACCCTCTGTTCCTCTTTCCATCGGGTGGGCCCGAGCTCCCCGGATAACATCCGGCTTCTGAAAGCTGCTCTTTTGCGTTTAAAACCTATTCCCAGACAACCATAAAATCATCACCAGACTTGATATGCTTTCAGTCGGGCAGGTCCAAGCCCCCCAGAGAAGGCTGGATAACCACAAGGACACTAGAAGCCATTGTTATTAACAAAAACCGTCAGGCGGGCTGACTCCGCCCCCTGGATAACCTCAGGACACTAGAAGCCCTTGCTTAACCTCTTCCCTCCCCATAATTTAAGGGTACGTCATGGGAGCGGGGTACTTTCCCCAAAATGACGTACCCTTACGTCATAGGGATAGCGCGAGATCATAGCAGATCTCGCACTATCCTGCAGCGGGAGCCGGCTGTCACTAGTAGCCAGCCTCCCGCTGTGACAGTGGGGGGCATCGGAGATGCGCCCACCCACTATTAATATCTGTGATCTATCTGGAATTTTTGGATTCAAGTTCCCTTCTGAGACGTGCATAGTGAATACAGTCCTGCCTTATTGAAGCTAGAAAAGAGTGCTGCTTGTACCTATATTTGATGTTATGTAGAAGTAATATTATGAAGCCCACCAGTAGTACAGTGAGACTGCTGTATGTACTTCACTATTTATGGCTGAAGCAAAAGCCATATTATAGGACCACTCGGCTGTTTCCGTAACTACTGACTACACCTGGCCACTACATACAGTCAGACCGGGGCAGTGGGGTCCACAACTAGAGATAGGTGCAGGTCCCAGGGGTCTGTTAATAAGGGGCTGATTTGATTGCAGATCTTGGTGCAGAAATTAAAGGTAGATTTTCAGTATAAATTTTGTGCTGTTTGTGAAAATGGAGTTATATAAAAAGACAATCTCATATTCCGGACAAAGTGGTCGGGAATTCAGTCTGTGATGCTGAAAGGTACCTTTAGGGCGCATTCAGACGAGCATGTTTATGTCCATACATATGTGCGCACATAACCACTCGTCTATTAGAACCATTGGTTCCCTATGGTGTGTTCACATGTCCGTGTTTTAGAGGCGTGAAAACGGGTGTACCTATAAAAGATAGGACATGCGTGCACCATAGGTCAGTGGTACGTGTCAATATTCCCCGCGGGGAGTCCCCTCATCACTGAACACTAACAGAACAGTGGCAGAGGATTGCAAAGCTCTCCGATTGATTTCAATTGAAAGCAATAGGATGCCAGCACCCATGCAGTGATTTTCGAGAAAGGGCTTTAAATATGAGCCCTTCACTGAAAATTAATCCTAGTTGTAGTAAAACATAAAAAAATACATAATCACCTCTCTGCCCCTTCTGGGTCTCAGGCGCATCTAGCCCCTTTGGTCCCGTCACTGTAATAAAGTTCTTTCAGCAGGTGAAGATTTAAAATCCCTGCCTGTTGAAAGGGCGGCGTCTGATTGGCTGAGCACATAGCCATTCATTGAATGACAGCTGAGCGCTGCCTGGGATTGGTCACAGCACTCAGCCAATGACAGGCAGCGCTCGGCCATTCAATGAATTCAATGAATGGCCGAGTGCTGCTGTGATTGGCTAAGCGCTGTGACCAATCACAGGCAGCGCTAAGCTGTCATTCAATGAATGGCTAAGCGCTCAGCCAATCAGACAGAGCCCTTTCAGCAGGCGAGGATTTTAAATCCACGCCTGCTGTAAGAACTTCATTACAGTGATGGGACCCAAGCGACTAGTTGCGCTTGAGCCCCTGCCAGCAGCGGAGAGGTGACTATGTATTTTTTTTTAATTTTTTACACCAGATATGAATGATTTTCAGGGTTGCCGGCACACCATTGTTTTCAATGGGCCCACCAGCAGCAGCCGTGGCCCCATTGAAAGCAATGCTGCACGGACATACATTCATGCATGTTTGTGCACGTATGTGGGTGCGCCAGTTTTGGGCGCACATATACATGCACACGCTCATGCTCGTGTGAATGCACCCTTACATGAAGGAACTGTCTGTCAGGCTCCAGCTCAGAAAGTGTCACTGAAGTGTACAAGTGGGAATTATTATTTGCATTTACGCAGATAACTTATTGTTCAATAGTTCTTTGCTGACATATCATCATAGGAGACAGCCATTTAAATAAATGCACAAATCAGTCAAGAACAAAAGACTGTTACTTTACACAAGAGGACTTTTAATAAACCAGCAACTATTATATCAGTAAGCTGCAATGAGACGACCAGCAAGTAGTGAGCAAATTATCACAAGCAAACGCTCACTTGTCAGCAGACCTGATTTACTATGTGGACATGAAGATCCTTGTTTGCCGGCATCACATTGTCTTGTGTAAACAGGGGAGATACTTACAAAAACCATGAAAACAACAGCTGTACAAGCAAATTTACCATCTATAGTGTACTGTAAATTCCCAGACCCCTGTATATAACCAGCCATAGTGTACTGTAAATCCCCAGACCTCTGTATATAACCAGCCATAGTGTACTGTAAATTCACAGAACTCTGTATATAACCAGCCATAGTGTACTATAAATCCCCAGACCCCTGTATATAGCTAGCCATAGTGTACTGTAAATCCCCAGACCCCTGTATATAACCAGCCATAGTGTACTGTAAATCCCCAGACCCCTGTATATAACCAACCATAGTGTACTGTAAATCCCCAGACCCCTGTAAATAACCAGCCATAGTGTACTGTAAATCCCCAGACCCCTGTATATAACCAGCTATAGTGTACTGTAAATCCCCAGACCCCTGTATATAACCAGCCATAGTGTACTGTTAATCCCCAGACCCCTGTATATAACCAGCTATAGTGTATTGTAAATCCCCAGACCCCTGTATATAACCAGCCATAGTGTACTGTAAATCCCCAGACCCCTGTATATAACTAGCCATAGTGTACTGTAAATCCCCAGACCCCTGTATATAGCCATCTATAGTGTACTGTAAATCCCCAGACCCCTGTATATAGGCAGCCATAGTGTACTGTAAATCTCCAGACCCCTGTATATAACCATCTATAGTGTACTGTAAATCCCCAGACCCCTGTATATAACCATCTATAGTGTACTGTAAATCCCCAGACCCCTGTATATAGGCAGCCATAGTGTACTGTAAATCTCCAGACCCCTGTATATAACCAGTCATAGTGTACTGTAAATCCAGACTCCTGTATATAACCATCTATAGTGTACTGTAAATCCCCAGACCCCTGTATATAACCAGGTATAGTGTACTGTAAATCCCCAGACCCCTGTATATAACCAGCCATAATGTACTGTAAATCCCCAGGCCCCTGTGTATAACCAGCCATTATGTACTGTAAATCCCCAGACCTTGAAGGCAGCAGAGTGCTTAACGAAGCTGCCAGGGACTGGGGGCGGGGTTACAGGAGTGAGGTCAGTGACCGGAAAGGGATAGGTTTAGGAGCAGGAAGAGGGGGGCACAAAAATTGTTCGATCTTAGCAGAAGTAGGTATTGCAGGGCCAGGGGATAAGGCTCCAGCAGTCAGTAAAAAAGGCAGAGGTTCAGCTGCAGCGCGTGCAGGGGGTGCAGGGACACGCATACTCAGCCTTCTGATAGCATACAGCATGCTTCCCCACGCTCCCCTGCACGGGCTGCCGGCATGCAGGGCAGATAGCCCAGTTTGGTATTGAGAGACGGGGGGTTGCAGAAGGCAAGGGTTCTCTTAGCCAACACAGCATAGGCAGCAGGGGCAGTAGGGCAGGCGTAGGTAGATGGAGGTCGCAAGGGAACACAGTGCGTCTCACACTCTCTGCTTAAAGGCAAATTGGGGAGGAGGTCGGTGAGCAGTAGGAGGAACGCAGGGACACGCGAGGCTGGTAGCGGTGATGTAGTGAGCAGGCATCAGGAACGGCATTACCAGTTGAGTCGTCACCGACCGCCGTCAATTTCGTTGTCATACTCTCCAAGTGACGGGCAGGTTCGCTGCTGGAAGCAGATGCGCTCATGGGAGCCGCCAGGCCGGAGTATCGCAGAGGGTACGGCTCGAGGGGCTTTGCCTAGGAGTGGGCGGTAGCACTCGGCCTGACACAGAGGGAGTCAACGCGGCAGGTTGGCAAGGACCCTACCCTTGGCAGCGCCGGAGGTCGGTCTAGCTGGTAAGTCATCATGTAACAATGCTTGGAAAAATTGTTTGGACCCCGCAAAGGAAACGAGTGACTGAGATTTGGTTACGGTCTTAAAATCATTACAGTACACATTGATCAAAAACTGACCAGCCAGGCACCAGTCGCGGGCCTGCCTGACTTAATCGATAGTGAAGTTTTTTCTTTTGCGGCGATTAACCCGGCAGATGGAGATCCCGCCAAAGGTCTAAAGATTGTTGATTCTGCAGGGTGCGTAGTTTAGTGGTTAGGACCGCTGCTTTCCAATGCTGGAATACTATGTGCAAATCTGACCAAGGACAAAACCTGCATGGAGTTTATATGTTCTCTTTATTATTTGAGGTGTTGTTGGAAGGTTTGGTGGAGAAAAAAAACAAAAAGCATCAAAAAACGTGTTTATATGGGTATTTGGTTCAGCTAGTGAGAAAAAAAAAGTCCATACACTCATAATGAAAAAAAAAAGTTGCAGTGGTTTTTCTAGTGAATTCGGGTTTGCAGTTGGTTGATAACACCTTACGTTTGAAAATAAATGTAAAAAAAGTCATCCATGGGGCGTGGTCAGCCCGCCTGACGTTTTTTTCTGGTTAATAAATACGGTTTCCAAGGGGCGTGGTCAGCCCCACCGGATGGTTGGTTAATAACACTTTACGCTTGAAAACAAAAAAAAAAAGCTCAGCTTTTGTTATTAACCCCTTAATGACATGGCCTATTTTGGCGTTGAGGACCAAACGATTTTTGGTATTTTTTCATCTCCTTTTTCCAAAAGCCATAACTTTTTTATTTTTCTGTTGACTCAGCTGTATAAGTCCTTGACTTTCTGTATCGCCGATACTATGTCTTCCTTTTTTCTCAAACTAAACCTCTCTAAAACTGACCTCCTCATTTTTCCGCCTTCCAACCGACCTCCCCTCAACATCTCCATTCCAGTGTCTGGGACCATCATAACCCCCAGACAGCATGCCCGCTGCCTTGGAGTCACATTGGACACCTCTCCTTTACCCCCATTTCTAATCTCTGGCCCAAACATGCCACATGCACCTCAGAAATATTGCTAAAATACGGCCGTTGCTCACCACGGACACTCTAAAGACACTCATCCACTCGCCCTCATCCACTCCCGACTCAACTACTGCAACTTGCTACTCATTGGCCTCCCCCACACCAGACTCGCTCCAATCCATACTAAATGCGGCAGCTAGGCTCTTTTTTTCTATCCAACCGTTTCTCAGACGCCTCTGCACTGTACCAGTCACTGCATTGATTGCCTATCCACTGCAGCACTAAATTTAAACTCCTCAACCTCACCCACAAAGCTCTGCATGGCGCTGCGCCACCATACATCGCCACCCTCCTGTCAGTATACCACCCAATTCGCTCACTCCGATCGACTAACACACTCAGACTAAACACCCCTGTAATACGAACCTCCCATGCTCACCTGCAGGACTTCCCCAGAGCAGCACCCATCTTCTACCCCAAGGCATCTGGACAATTCCCGATGCACGAAATTTCAGACGTGCCTTTAAAATGCACCTCTTCAGGGTAGCATACCAAATCCTGCCCCCCTTGCACCTCCTGTACAACCCACACCCCATTTGTTTCAAACTGAATGTACCTCACATTGTAATTGTTGTATTGTTTTACATTTATCCCATGCCTGAAAGCGCTGCGGAATAAGTTGGCGCTATACAAATAAAGATTATTATATGTTCTATCTTTTACAGGTGCAGATTCTCTCCCACACACGCGTTGCGGTTTTTTTTCTGTGCGGAAAAATGTGTGAATTTCTGCTGGTCTGAACGAGCCCTTAAAATATGCATGACAACTCGCTTGATGTAATAGTAGGGGCATCACTAATAGCTGTAAGCCTACATGATGCAGTACACATATCTGTGTGACTGGCCCCCTATACAAGCCTCATCTATGTGCCGGTATAATACTAAGCAGCCCCCAATGTATGATAGGTGTGAGAGCGGTCGTACATCAGTATTCTGCACCTGTGCCCCTCCATATAGCAGTGTCTTTCTGCCTGCTGCGGGGAGCTGCTGTGTTCCTGCTCTTGCATCTTTGTATCAGTAGGTTTTCAGTTTTTTTTTTTTTTGTCAGATTTGATCATTTTTATTGAATCATTTGAAAAATTTAAACTCAGTGATTAGAAATGCAGCGTGGGGCATCACCAATTGTATTGTTTTTTTCCTTGAATGACAACAGTATTTTATGCGCGGTTTGTACAGATGAAACAAGGTTTTAATATTTTGTATCTGTAAAACCCATGCATCCAAACACTGCATTGGAAATGTGATATGCAGTAAAAGTGTGCGGCGCATTAATGCTACATGTACAAGCACTCCGAGAGTGGATTCAGCTATACATTTCCAGGAGGGATAAAAGAGGATCAGCTCCATGTAGGGTTAGAAGATAAATTGCTCAGGATTTTTTTTATGGGCAATGCAAATAGTTACTTAGACAGACATAGGTCTTATAGTTCTTGCTCTCATGGGGTATTTTGCCTCTGAATTAGGGCTCCTACCCACTAGCGTTTTTTTTCACTGCGAAATTCACAGCGGGTTTTTTTTCTGCAGGGGTCTATGGGACTTGTAATGTTAAAATCGCGATTGCGCGATTGCGATTTTAGCTTTACAAGTCCATAGACCCCTGCAGAAAAAAAACGCTGCAAATTTAGCAGTAAAAAAACGCTAGTGGGTAGTCACCCTTAAATACAGATTCTGCACCCAATTTTCGGCCCATTTCACACCATTTTAGCACTCCATGAATTGGCAGGCAGATCCCGGATGTAGATCATATAGGATACATTTTTTCATGCAGATTTTGAAATCAACATTACAGCAATAATAATTGACATGACAATCACACGGAAACCAGATCCGGTGGGCAAATGCGTATTTACCCCATTGACAAGAGATATCAGAATTCCAAACTATAACTTCAATATTCTACCATGGATTAGATGGACAGATCCATGGCCGAAAAATCTAACATGGATATGCCAGTTTAAAACCCGTGTAAACGACGCCTTAGGGCTCAGTCAAACTAGCATTTTGACGCACACATTTTTGAATGCATCAGTTATGCGTTCAAAAATTTGCGTCCCCGAAGCGGGCGTCACGGCGGGAAAAAGTACGCTGCCCGCTATCCCCTGCTGCGGCTGACAGTGAATGTGAAACCCCTGGATGCTGTCACATTCAGGGGTTCCACCTGTGGTCAATGGGGCCAGCCCCATTGAGCGCAAGGTGTTTCACATCCACGGGTTTCACATACACAGAACACCGGTTTGCTGCAGTTACATGCTTTCTGCGAACCGGTGTCCTATAATTTTCGCGGCGTGTGTTTATGCTCATCTAAAATTCGCACATGTGCACACTCCCATTAAAAAGCATTGGTTCTATTTAAATGCAGCCGGCAAACGCAACGGACAGACGCGCGTACAAACGCCCGTGTGACTGAGCCCTTATACTGTGTGTGGATGAAAAACCAGGACAATAGCTGGTTACAGGTACTCACCGGGCCGAGACATTTCCGAGTTTTACCATATTTTGGTACACAAAATGCTTTGTACACAGAGCTCCCAGGATGGCAACACCCGCTGTTACATTGGTGACTGCGAAAACATGGATTCCCATTGTTCTAAATGTAAAACAGACAAAATAGGAGTTAGTGAAGATTACATGCTTGTCAACTCTTCCATAATGTCCATCAGCCTCCCAGACAAAGGGGAGAACTCCCAGATTTACGACAGGGTTGTCAAATCTGCCATATGTCACCAAAGCCTCTTGAAAGATGTCAAAATAAATATCCTGTGGCACTGGTGGCGGATGTATGGCAGGCAGTCAGGGACATGCAGACTTATCTCGCTTTAGGTTTCCCAATCCTAATTTTAAAAATGATAATCTTTATTGTTTTTCTGAGCAAGTTATCCATAAAAATCACAGAGGGCTAACATTTTTTTTTTAACAAAATTTTTAATAAAAATGTTTCATTTTACAAAGGAATATAACATTGAGATAATGTATGAAGGCGTACAAGGCTGGCTGGGTTAGTGGTAATAGTATAATTCTAATCCATTATAGCCAGATTCTTCTCTAGCTTTTATTGTTGTTTTGTTTGAAAAACTGTTCAAAAACCTCATTGGCCTGGCCAGGACCAACTTGCAGAAGGGGAAAAGGAGGTAGGTAGGTAGGTATTGGGGTGGGGTAGGGAGAGGGAGGGGGCGTTCTTCTCTCATGGGGCAGCAACCCAAGGGGGGCGGGATCCCTAAGGTTAGCTTTCGGACTTTGTATTTATAGTGCAGCTGAGGTGTCGGCCTCCACTCTAGGGAGGGTGTAATCTATCCATGGGGTCCAAATATTCAGAAATCTGTCATACCTATCCTCTGAAATTGATGGTAATTTCTCATTAATCAGGTACAAATTTATTCGCCATTTGACCTCAGAGAAGTCCAGTGAGGTATTTTGCCAAGATTGAGCGATAGTTTGTTTTGTGGCTAGGATGAAGAACGAAATCAGCTTTCTAGAGTTTGGAGATATATTTGTAATCCTTTTGTTCAGTAGGGCTTCCCATGGGTTTTTATGCAGGTTTTGATTAGCTACTGTATAGATGAGGAAGTATACTCTAATCCAGAGTCTTTTGACTCGAGTGCAGGACCACCATATGTGAAACATATCTCCTGGGGAGGAGCATCCCCGGAAACAGTCTTTAGAATGACCTGGAACCGCGTGAGCAATTCTTGTAGGGACTAAGTACCAGGGTAATGGGATTTTATACAAGGTTTCTAACATCAGTGTATTGCGGGCACCACAATTGGTTGATCTCCAAATCTGGAACCATTCTTCGTCGTTTGGAATGTTGCCTATATCTCGCTCCCATTTTGCTACATATGATAGTTGCAAACGATAGGAGGTATGTACACGGCCCGGATATATTTGTGAGATAAGGCCTTTTGCTTGTGGGTATTTGAGACAGAATGTTTCAAAGGGGGTTGTTTTTAATGGGGAGTTTGTGTTTTTGAGAAGAGAGGTTATGAAATTCTTGAGCAGTAAATAGCGGAATATTTCAGAAGATGGTAGGCCAAACTTCTCCTGAAGGGCAGGGAATGTAATTATACCATTAAAACGAAAGTAAGTGGTGTATTTTGGATATACCTTTGCTCGTCCAACTTTCAAAGGACAGTGGGGAGTCAAGACCTGGTGGGAATAGGGAGTTATGCAAAAATGTAAGTGAGGGGAGATAAGTTTCCCAGAGTATTTCATGGAATCCCAGATTTTTAGGGAATGTTTTATAATGGGGTTAGCGATAGGTTGTCTAGGAGTCGGAGTATTCCACAAAATCAAGTCCACTGTGAGAGGGTATAATTCCATGGCCTCTAGAGCAAGCCAAAGAGGCACATTGGTTGTAGAATGAAGGAGGGCTAGTTGGGCCACCTGGGCAGCTTGGTAGTATTTCAATATATTTGGGGCTCCCAATCCTCCCTGCAGTCTATGTCTGTATAAAGTAGAGCATGACACCCTAGGAATAGGACTAGGACTAGGTCTTGTATTTATCGAGTATCGGCTCATTACATTTGGGAACCTATTAAGCTAATGAAACTTTATCTTATCTGCTGAGTATGGGCTCAGATGTGATAAGAATCGTCTAGGGGCTAAGCTACTTTCAGCTCTGGAATCCACTTGAGGGCTATTCCTCAAAGGTTTCTTATTAGTCCGCTATTTGCACGTGGATGAACCCAGGCCCTATGACAATCCTGGTCATTAGGGACCCACATTAACGTGTGTTCCATCTACTTTGGACGGCCTGATAGGAGAATTCTCCATTTGTAGCGTGATTCAGTATCACAACGAGACTCTCCTTCTTAGCATCTCTTTGCCAGTATCAGCTCTACTTTTTCTACAAGACGAATACAGTCTGTATCACCTGTCCAAATTGCTACTCTATTGGCAATTTGTTCCTAATCATCTAGGGTTCCTAATGTGTCACTTAGTTGACGGAAACGCGTCAAACCAATACCAGAACCCGACCAGTTCCTTTGAGATCGGAACTGAGTCATTTCACTTACAAATATAAATATGTTATTCTGAATCAATATCCTAACAATTACTAATAACTCCCACATCACTAGGTCTAATCTTTGACTACCCTTATTCGAGAGCGAGCACTATCATTAGGGGTCCCTCTAAGGAAAAAAACTAGAATTGTATCAGCTAGTAGCATAACTCATGTCCTAAGTGAGAGATATTCTGTATCAGAACTAACACTAGCCACTGGTTCATCCTCATGTGGCTGATTAGTGATTAACAGTTGAGATATTTTTTCACTATCGATGGGGTCTTCTGGGACTCTTGCTCTTCTTGTTGTGTTCTAGACATTGTGTGTCTTGTATGTCTTTTGAGGCGCATTATTTTAAATTTATCAATAAAAGTTAATTTAAAGAAAAAAGGATCAATGAATGAGTTTACAGAGGAGTGGCATGTAATTTTGCTCATATAGCGAGGTGAAGGAGCTTGTTAAATTAATGCCCAAGTAGCCCAATGTCCCCATCATCCATTTAAAGGGGAAGTTGGTTTGGAGTAGGGAGACCATATCTGGGGGTAATGTGAGGTTGAAAGCTTTTGACTTTGTGATGTTAATGATAAGGCCAGACAGAGACCCAAACCTGGACAGTTCCGCCATTAGGTTAGGGAGAGTGGTATGGGGAGAAGATATTATAGCCAATATATCATTAGCAAACATTCTAATTTTATGGTGAATAGAGGCAATTTCAATTCACCTGATGTCAGGGTTGTTTCCAATTTTAATTGCTAACTCTATTGCTAGAATAAAAAGGAGGGGGGACAATGGACAGCCCTGCCTTGTGCCTCGTCGGATCGAGATGTTATCTGAGCAAAAGCCCTTGTAATGAACAAAGGCTTTGGGGGAAGAATATAAAATACGTAGCCATGTGAGGAATTCAGCGGGAAATTTCCAGTGTTCAAGTACTGAAAACATATATGGTCAGCTTAGGGTGTCAAATGCCTTGTACACATCCAAGGAGAGCAACTTTGCAGGAATGCCCCTATTTTGACAAATGTGGGTGAGGTGGGTGAATCGACGTATGCTGTCTGGAGCTTGTCGTCCAAAAAGGCCAAAATTTTAGTAAGAAGCTTCATGTCTACATTAATTAAGGATATAGTAGTACTATTTATCCAGCAAATCTCTTTCAGGCTTTGGTATCATGGAGATAGCTGCCAAGAGAGAAGTCTGACGTATTTGCTGTCCATCTCGGATGGCGTTAAAGTAATTTGCAAGATGTGTGCAGAATGGGGGAAATTTTATTTTTATAGTAAGAAGAAGAAAAAACATCCGGTCCCGGGTGTTTATTAATTTTCAATGCTTTTATAGCTTCTATGACTTCTTCTAGGATATTTTTTTCCGCCAAGTGTTCAAAGAATGTGCTAGGAAGCATGGGAAATGTGATATCATGAAAGTAAGAGGTTATCTGTTCTGGGGATCAGTGATGTGACTGGGAGTAAAGCTTATCGAAAAGTTGTCTGAACTCTGATACTATAGTGAGTAGGTTTGCCTTGATTGTATTATGTCTAGTGCGGAGCCTAAAAAAGGGCTTATCGTGGCACTGGCTCATAGCCTGCCAGCTAAGGGAGTAGACAGTTTGTTATTTAACACATAAAAAGTGTCAGCAGGACCATCTTAGCTTCCACTCAACAAGTTTTGAAATACATAGGTCTAGTTCTGTCCTAGCCTGAGAGATTAATCTTAAATTCTCCCGAGATGGGTGATTTTTGGCCTTGTCTTCTAACTGTAGAACCTTTTGCTCTAATTCTAGTTGTCGGGATAGGCGCACTTTCTTTCGCCGGGCGGAGGACTACCTTATGCGCCTCTCACAGTGACATGGGCGAGGAGGCGGAGGGGCTATTTATAGCAAAGTATTCTTCTAATTGTGGTGTTATCAGAGACATTAACTCGGGTTGTGCTAGAAGGGAATCATTAATGGCCCATGTGGTATTACTGCGTTTTGACATTAAAGAGCTGCATGGATATTGATACTGGGCTGTGGTCCATCCAAGGAATGGAAAAATTTTTAGAACAGGTTATTTGTGGCAGGAAGATATTAGAATGTGGTCTATTCTTCTATATAGGGAGTGTGGGGCCGAAAAATGCATAAAATATTTGGTAGTGTTGGTTTCCCTCTAGAAATCGACTAGGTTGTGCTGGGTAAGCAATACTCGAAGATTATGTGACAGGGATTGCTAGGGCGGCAGCAGAGGTGTCAGATGAGTTATGGAGTTTCTGTCCAGGCCCGCGTTCAAAATACAATTTGAGTCCCCGCACAGTATGACCATCCCATATTTATTTGTCTCTACCAGTTCAAACAATTTTGTTAGGAAATGTATTTGTCCGGTATTTGGGGTATAGTACGATACAATGGTTACCGGGACATCTTGAATTATATCCATGAGTAATAAATAATGGCCTTTGGGGTCAGAGATAGTTGATGTGTGGGTAAAGGGAACTAACCGGTTGAAGCATATTGTGACAGTTTTTGTTTTAGATGAAGCAGTTGATGAAAAAAATGGGAATGGGTGAAGAGAGAACGCGGGGAAGGATTAGTGGAAAAATTTCTTGCAAGCATACAATATTGGCATGGACTTTTTTATAATAGCAGAAAGCTTTGGATCATTTATTGAAGGACTTAAAGCCCTGCACATTGTGCAAGATAATTTTTAAAGTCATGGGCAGTTATATAAAGAACTATAAAGATTGGATATCTGGGGCACCCAGCCCCATGGGAGAAGAATAGGGGGAGAAAGTGAGGGGGAGAGAGTGGGGAGAAGGAGGTGTGGAAGCGATATAGAGAAGGTGCCCGACCTGTAAATTCAACATGGAAGACATTTAAGACATTACAAGTAACTAGCATGGTAAGAGCTGCTTTGGTGGTCATAACATCAACTACAACGTGGGATCGACACACGGCAACAGTGCCAAAGAGGCGTTCTTAAGCTTTATATAAAATATGAAAAATAAAAATTAGGTAAATAAGAGAAGAAGGTGGAAAGAGTTAGAAAAGGAGAGTCGGTTTGTAGCATAGAGCGTATAGGCCCCAAGAACTAAACTCTAGAGTCTATTAACTAAAGATAACCAGAATCCCAGTCCATGGGTAGTCTTTGGCAGACACTTCCATTTCCCTTACTCCAGTAGTTTTTTCATTCTTTTTACTTCTATCGGCGGAGTGGCGATTCTACATGCATATATGAAGTTAGTCCATAAGTGATAAAGGTATCGCTGCCGAGTTGCCTGTGTCAATCATGCATTTTCTGTTTCATTAGGAGGCTATAAAGTTTGCCTGTGGAACATAGGAGTTGGAAAGGCCTTGGAAGACAGGGAAGTATACGCATGGTCATAACATGTCCAGCAGTGTATTTAAGGATGTTGGAGTCTCTTCAGTTGGAGTTCGATACTTTTCTTGGAAAGGCACCCTCAAGGTCAGTCTGACTTGAATGGCAGGAGGCAGCACCTCCCAAGATTATGGCTCATAGTTGCTCGTTGGTCTCCGGGGAGATCTAGAAGGTTGCAATGCATCTGGTGAACCTGATTGCTGGGCTGGGAGCTGGAAGCACAGGTCCATAAAGCAGCGCCGAGCTCTATCCGGGGACAGGATAGTATGGGTCTTAGCTTGGAAGAGGAATGTCAGCTTAAACGGGAAGCCCCACCTATACTGGATGCGCTTTTGCTGCAAAATTTCCAAATAGGGCTTGAGGGCTGTCCTTTTAGCAAGGATTGAAGGGGCCAGGTCAAGGAATAATTGATAATAGTGACCCTGGAAGGAGAGCTTTGAGATGAAGCGAGCCATATTAAGCAGTTTTTCTTTAGTGGTGGTAGTACATTTTCAGGACAATGTCTCTTGGTGGGCCTCCAGCCTTGCGGGCTCTTAACGCTCTGTGGAGTCTGTCCATCTCCATTTGTTCTATAGGAATATTGGGACATAATTCCTGGAAAAGGTCCGTTATGGTGGATTGAAGATCTTTTTTTTTTTTTTTTTATAAATCAATATTTATTGGTTTTAGAATAAACACAGATATACATAACAAACATATATCAAAGAAGGGGTACAAATATAAACCATAAAGGCACAGGTGCGCCTCCCCCGTGAGTTCTGGAGCAAGATATAACGTAACTCTCGATACATCTACAGGCTGGGGGGGGGGGGGCACTTAAGCGAGAAGAGAGGGGTATGTGGACCCCTTCTTGAGTGTGAGGCTGTAACTGAGGTGAGATAGTTATAGGTTGCGCTCAGCCGCCTCTTAGATACAGACAGTACAAGACAAACAGTCGGGGGAGTAAATTACAGAGTAGTGGGGAAGGGAAGAGAGGGGAGGGGTGGGGAGAGATGTGGTAGGAAAGGGGAGAGGAGGGGTACTGCACTTCCAGAGTAGATCCGTGTCTCGTTGTGCCGTTTGATCGTATGCGCGATCAAAAGGTCGCCCGATATCTTCCCTCTTTAGAGCTAAGGGGAGCAAACGGCGTTTCGGGGATCAACCGCCACACAGGGGAACCAGGAGGAGGGTTCAACCACAGAGGACTAGAGTGCCTGGGTCACGAGTCCGCTTTCCTAATTTCCTGCCAGGGTTCCCAGATCTTCAAGAATCTATCATGTGTTCCGTTTGACCAGCTTGAGAGCTCCTCTAAATTCGCTAACCTATCAACTTTGGACCTCCACAGGGCCATCGTCGGAGGGTCCCTCTGCTTCCACAAAAGTGGAATAAGAGATTTGGCAGAGGCGATCAGCAGGGCGACAAGCTTGTGCTTGTACGGGTGGAAGGCAGGGGTAGGTCTCCACAGGAGGACCACATCTGGGGAGAGCACTAAGTCTGGTAGGAGTTTTTTTAACACGATTGCCAAATCCTTCCAGAAAGGAATGACATTCGGGCAATCCCACCAAATATGAAGGTAGGAGCCTGTGGAACTCCCACATCTCCAGCACATGTCCTCCGCCACCAAATTATGGTCATGCAGCCACTGCGGGGTCCTGTACCACCGCGCCAGGAGCTTGTAATGTGACTCCTGGGCGGTGACGCAGGGGGAGAGCCGAAAGCTGTCTTCAAAATCGCTTTGGTCTCGCTTTCTGAAAGGGAAATGTGTAGCTCCTTCTCCCAGGAGAAGAGGAAGGCAGGTTTCCTAGACAAGGGGCGGGAAACGAACTTTTTGCGGATAAGAGAAATTTTCCTCAAAGAGGGGTTAGGGAAGATGCCAATTGCGGTTTCAAAAGGGGTAAGTGGTCTAGAGGGACCGCGGGTTTTCCGAAATTCGCTCAGGACCTTCATCACATGGGCCGACACCAAGAAGGGGAGGGGGCGATTTGGTAGGAGATCGTCCGTAAGAGTGAGGTCGGCCCCCTGCTCTAGGGTAGGTACATCATGGAAGTGTTTGCCAGAGAGCATCCTCCACGCCCGTGTCGAGCAAGAGTCTAGGGAAAGATTCATAAATTTATATAAGGCAGACAGGGGCGTGCGAGGGAAAGGGGGGGCAAGGTCCTCCCCAAGACAGCCCAGGATTCCATTGCTCCCTCCAGAAGAGGATTTTTCTTCCGATCTCTTCTGCTCGTCCCCTCAGGGAACCAGAGATCCTCGATCAGAGTAGGGCCGTAGGATCCTTTTGCCAGGCGTTGTAACAGCGGATCTCTACTAGGGTGTGTAAGCTCTATCCAGTGGTTCAAGAGAGTAGCAAGATAGAACTCCCGTGGACAGGGGAGGTCCACTCCTCTTTCCGTGCGCCTTTTAATCAACAGGCCATAAGCCAGTCTAGGCCTCCTTCCCATCCAGAGATATCTGGAAAAGATTGTGCGAAGTGCTTTGAAGAAGCTGGCTGGGAGGGAAATGGGGAGGAGCCTCATTTTATAAAGGATTATTGGGATAACATAGGATTTTAGGATGTTCTTACGACATAGCCATGAGATAAAAGGGAGATCATATGATCTTAGCAGTTTTTTAACTTTGGCCAGGACGGGGAGGAAATTTGTCGCGAATAGGTCTTCCGCTTTCTTGGGTATCTTTATGCCTAGGAAATCGATTGTCGTGTCGGACCACGCAAATGGGGATACTTTTTTGACAGCATTAATTTGGTTGGCGGGAATGGAAACATTTAGAGCAATTGACTTGGTAAAATTAATTTTAAAATTAGAGAGGTCACCAAAATTTTCTAGCATAGAAACCAGGCGAGGGAGCCCCTCCTCCGGGTTAGTAATAAGGAAAATAATATCGTCGGCATAAGCCGCCGTCGAGAGAGTGTCGTTCCCAAATTTGAGACCTTTTATGGAAGGGTCCGATCTCACTTTTTGGAGAAGAGGCTCCAAGGCCAGGACAAAGAGCGTAGGGGAGAGGGGACACCCCTGCCTAGTGCCATTTCCTATTTCAAAGGAAGGGGAGAGAGAACCGTTAATCTTGAGTCTCGCATGCGGCATTGCGTAGAGAGAGAAGATCGCTGAGACGAATTGGGGTGGAAGATTAAAGTGTAGCAAGACTTGCTCCATATATGTCCAATTCACGCGATCAAACGCCTTTTCGGCATCAGTACCTACTAAGGCGAGTGATATGTTTCGTTTTTGGGCAAATCTAGCAGCATGTAGGAGTCTGAGACAACTGTCTCTCCCCTCTCTTCCCCGCACAAAGCCCGCCTGTTCAGGGTTGATCAAGAAGGTAGTATGTTTTTCTAGGCGTTTTGTTAGGATTTTGGCCCACAATTTCATGTCGAAATTAATCAGGGAGATGGGGCGGTAGCTCCCGCAAGACTCAGGGTCTTTGCTCTCTTTGTGCACCAGAGTAATATGCGCTTCTTGCGCTTGTCTAGGCAGGGGGGTCCCGCTCAGGAGAGCATTGTACAAGTCTACTAATCTAGGAATGAGCGAAGTACTCAGGGCCTTATAGTATATAAGGGGGAGGCCGTCTGGGCCTGGACTTTTACCCGGGAGAGATGAGTTTATAAGGTCTTGTATCTCTTGCGGGGTGATTGGGGACAGGAGGGATGTGGTCTCGTCATCTGGAATTTTGGGGAGGTTTAGGTCTTTGAGGAAGTGGTCGATTTGTTTTTTCAAGACAGCTCTTTCTTCAGGAGTGGGAGGATCTTTAAGGTTGTATAGACGGGAATAAAAGGATTGAAATTCTTTAGCAATATCAGGGGTAGATGTGACGCGATGGCCCGTGGGGGATTTAATGGCCTTAATAAGAATCCTTGCTTGGGCTTTTTTGATAAGGGACGACGTGAATTTGCTACCCTTGTTACCTTGGGCGTAAGAGATATGTATGAGGTATAGATGCTTTTTGTTAAACCTAGCTTCCAAAAGGAGTTTAAGTTCAGTTCGGAGGGAGGTGAGTTTCTTCATGGCCGCTACACTTTGTGAGAGCTTAGTCACACGCTCTAATTTGGCAATTTGACCAAGTTTCTCGTCAATGTCTTTCTGTTGTTTCTTCTTTGCTCTGGATCCAGCAGAGATCAGAAGGCCTCTCACATAGGCCTTATGAGCCTCCCATACCACCGGAACTGCCATATCCTCAGTGGTGTTGAGTTGGAAATATTCTTCCAATGCTATGTTGAGCTGGGCTCTATCCTCAGCCGAATCCAGGAGAGAGGGGTTGAGTCTCCATCTCCACTCGCGGGGAGTGGAGCCTGGAAGGTAGATAGACAAGTGGACTGGGGCGTGGTCCGACAAGGCAATGGAGTCTATCTCAGCTTTTTTCGTGTATTGTAGGAAGGAGGAGGAAATAAAAACATAGTCTAACCGCTGGAAGGAGGAGTGGACCTGCGAGAAGAAGGTATAATCCCTGGAGGATGGGTTAGAGTACCTCCAGGCGTCTACGATATGGAGTTGCGTGAGGGATCTGCTGAGTTTACTTAATTTCCTCTGTGAAATCTGGGATTTTCCAGTCAATGAGTCTATGGAGGGGGAGATGGTGAGATTAAAATCTCCACCCAGGATGACCTGCCCAGTGGCGAAGATCCTGAGCGCTTCTAATTGTTTTGTGAGCCATTCTACTTGGTCCTTATTAGGGGCGTAGAGGTTGGCAAGGGTAATTTTAGTTTCGTTTAGGTAGCCCCTCAGGAACAGAACTCTGCCCTCCTCATCTGCAAAGCGAGCCTCGCAACTAAACTTAAGGGACTTGTGTATTAGTGTGGACACACCCTTGGAGGCGGAGGAGGGGTGGGAGCTGTGGAAAGCTAGCGGGAACTGCCCCCCAAGAAGGGATAGGCATCTGTCCCCTTTAAAATGGGTCTCCTGCAGAAACACTACCCCAGAGCCATACCTTTTCAGAAGAAGGGCCACGTGGTGTCTTTTGCTAGGAGAGTTCAGTCCATTCACATTGAAGGTAGTAAATAGTAGAGGTTTTGCCATCACGGACACGCAGGAGTGGCCGGAAGTACCTTAGCAAGGGGGTAGAGAGAGGAAGCAAGATTATGTAAGTGAACGCTTAGTGACTTAGAACTAATTCCTTGTCACTCGGTCGGACACGGAGGGAAGAGGAGATGGAGGGGAAGTGCAGAGAGTGATAGGGGAAAACACTAGGTAGACACAAAAGGGAGAACGAGTGCTGAAAAAAAAAAATGTGTCGCAAACTACGACACTAAAAACGTAAATTTAGGTCAGCAGGTCAGCAGACTTGAGCAGACCCTGCTGGGGGATGAGGGCGAGTTGTGTGTGCCTTACCGGGAAGGCCCACCAACTGCGTCAATAGTAGCCTGAACAGGTAGGCGCCCCCAGGAGCCTAGAGCTGAGGGGCAAATGCCTTAGGTAGTTGATCGCTATAAGGGAGAAGAAAAGGAACATTAATGCATTAACTTGTTTAACGCAGTAAATAACAAAGTCATCATATACGAACACGTTGCCGAGATCTTACGAAAACAATAAAAGGTCGCCAGATCAGGAAGCAGCGGAACAAGTACATCCAAAGGATGGTGATAGGAAAAAAGAAAGCCTGAGAGTCTCCTCATCTTCACCCGTCAGGGCCAGCAGGAGGGTCCTTCGCTTTCTTTTTTTTTACCTCTGGGCGATTTGAGGCTACCCGCTGGCTGCCAGACCTCCGGGGGGGTCAGCTTAGGGAGCCTGGGGAACTCCGGGAGAGGCAGCCAGTTCGGCAGCTCAATCGGGTCCATTTCAAGGTGTTCCCATGTATCGTTGAGGTCTTCTGGAGTACGGATGAGAAGTCTGCGTCCCTTGTAGGTGATGTTGATGCCAAAGGGAAGGAGCCATGCGTAACGAATGTCTCGTGCTCTTAGGGCCTTCAACAGAGGACGCATGATTCGTCTCTTTAATAGGGTGGCAGGGGAAAGATCCTGGAAGATCTGGACCGGGGAGTCCCCATATTTTAAGTCCTTGTGTTGTCTGGCAGCTTTAAGGACGGCATACGTGTCCTGAAATGTGAGGAGCCTGCAGACAACCTCCCTGGGGGGCTCTGTAGGAGGAGGGGGGGGGGTCTCAGAGCGCGGTGGATACGCTCCACAGAAATTGTCGCTGCTCTGTCCTGCCCAAGTAACTGACCAAATATTTCTGAGGCGACTTTAGGCAAGGCTTCCGTCGCCCAGGATTCAGGTAAGCCTTTAAGGTGGACATTACATCTCCGATTTCTGTTCTCCAGATCTTCTTGGAGAATGAGAGCTTTATTTAAATTAGCGTGCTGCTCCTTTAAGACTGCAGCCATAGCTAGAGCATGTGTTGTGACTGATGCAGAGGAAGATTCAAGCTCCTCCACTCTGCAGCCCATCTGCCTTATATCACCTTTTATCTCTGACAGCTCATTGATAAGAGGACGCAGAGCATTAGTCAGCAGCTCTTTCATAAACCCCCGGGAGACAGTTCCTGAGTCCTCTTCATCTGAGGATGAATCACCCTCCCCCTCCTTACTGTGTGCAGAAGCAGCCTCCAAGGCCGCAGCCATCTTGCTGGACGGGTGAGGAGAGCGGGAGCCCCGTTCCTTTAGAAATCGCTGCATCCCCGTCTGGCTCTTAGATGTCTTCGGTGTGCTGGTATGTTCTCCTCCTTTTTCCTTTGCTTGTTTGGGCATTTTGCCGCTATTATCGCTGCTGGGAGCTCTCTGAGGGCACCATTCTGTGGGAGCTCCGGTCCTAAGCTGCCATCATGCTCCACAGTCAGGCCCCGCCCCGGATTGAAGATCTTTGATGGATTCTAGGAGGCCCCATATTCGTAGGTTGTCTGTACGAGCTCTGTTTTCAGCATCATCCCACTTGTCGTGGAGGATGAGGATTTTCTTCTGTATCTGCTCGACTTCTTCTTCGTGGGACTCAAAGACTGTAGTTGCATTATCCATGTGGTCTTCCAGCGCAGCTGTTCGGTATCCGAGGTCTCGGATCTCTTTGGTGAGTTTGGAGGTTATGCCATTAGAGATTTGTGAAAATCCTTTTTTTCAGCATTAGCTTAATTTGGGGTAATAGTGAATCAGAGAGGAAGCTGCAGTAGTTTCCAGCTCCATAGGATGTGCTGAAGCAGAGTCTAGGCCAGAGTCTAGGGAGGGTATGGGGTCCTCCATTGATGAGCGGGAAGATTCATCTTTGATGATCTTTTGGTCGCTGAGTGCAATGGAGTATTTTCCCCCACTTTCAGCGGACTAAATACTCACTGTGAGCAGTTCATACCTAATAGGAATAAAAGCGTTAAGGGATAAGGAGAAAACCATTGTGGCTCAATAAAGGTGTAAAGGGGGAAATAACAGAAATAAAGCATTTAAAGTACTGAAACAAGAAGGCAGTGAAGAAACACTAAAACTCTATAAGGAAATAAATAAAAATAACAGTAAAAAAAAATTAATATTAAAAGTATTGGCTCTTAATAAAATAATGAAGGAAAAATTGTAGAGCGTGGTGGCGAGAAATCAAATCTATTAAATTGTTTTTTTGTCCAGTGTATTCACTTAGGAAAAAGAAATGTCAGATGAGATGCAGACTAATAAAGTAAACTCTTTACTCTTAAAAAAGAATAACAATGGATATACACACTCAATACCATGACTCCAAGAGGTTTGAATCATGAGTACAATACTACCCTGTTCTGCTGACAAATCGTGCTTCTATGCATCTGATTCCATAACTGGATATGTTTTTATAGTGTTTGATTATGTGTCACTTATACTTTTTTCATTTGCTTATTCACAGGTCACGTGGATTGTCGTCTGGACTGGGATTCAGTTACGGAGAGTATCATACTCACCCCTTGACCCCTTATATACTGTATGTAATTTGGGGATTATGCATATTGTAACACATTGATTGAGAAAGATGAATTGATATCTATATTCCTGTATCCCGATAGTGATATTTGTTATTTATATATAAAAAGGGGGGGGGGGGTCAAATGTTATGGGGCAAAATTGGAGTGGATACTCTCCCAGAATCTCAGATATTCAGTACATTGTACCTGCATTATAATCCATGTCTTGGTATTTGCCTTTAATATAATGTATTACATAGACTGTATATAGATGTTTTTCACTGTTGGGGCATAGTATAGTAATCCCTGCCTTGATATTCGATGTGGGAACAGAGATGCTGTAGTAACACACATGACAAGGCATTGACCTTATGTTCCATCCTCCTGACATATTCCAGCCCACAGAGTGTAGTAGGGGCGGATTTATTAACATAATGATGATGCTGTGGAGAGCCAGTCATGTGAATGGTCACGTGACCGCAGCCCTGCCGTGACATGATGACGTCATCGTGTCACGACGTCCGCCCCAGCGTTTGCATTGGAAGACTCTGCTATGATCCTGACCGCACGGATGGGGCAGAGCTAAGACTGTGAGGCGGAGCAAACATGTCATGCTGGGCACATGACAGTCACATGATACCCAGGACTACTATGGCTTCTGGACATGCACAAATAGCAAATACAAGATGCTATAGTCTGCAGACCATCCGCCATTATGGGACACAGATTGCAGGTGAATAGACACAGGTGGATTAGATGCAAATGATTTTAATTAACACTCTGTCATTGGTTAAGTTTGTATGTTCTTCACTATATATATGTTCCATGTTGCATGTTGTTGTATACTTGACAAAGACCCACTTATACAAGGGTTGAAACGTTGTTTTCTCTGTGTGGGAGGAATAAAATCTCTCTACTCTTTGCATCAACTGCTGCCTCCACTATTTCTTTCTTGGAATTCACTTAGGAAAAAGAAATGTCAGATGAGATGCAGACTAATAAAGTAAACTCTTTACTAAATTCCACCAGAGTAACCCAGGAGGAAATGCAGAACCACCTTAAACAGATTAAAATATACAAATCGTAGGGAGCTTAGCTTAAATACCAAGAGAAGATGTGTGCTGCTAAACCCTGCTGACCCTGCTCTTCAAACATCATTTCGTTTCCTTGCACCAGAAGGTCAGCCTTATCCCCACTCAGACCTCTCCAATACATAAAGAACCTTGTAGGGCCTGGATTTCCCTTCTGTCCAATGAAGCAAGGTTAGGGCCTTCCACAGCCAGCTGAGGCCAGTGCAAACCCGTTTTTTTTTTGACCGCATCGGACGGGAAGAGATTCACTAGACGCATATACTCATGGAAATCGATCCGCACCTCCTTAATTGACACCCTCTGCCCAGTCAGAGGTGAACCTCTGTCCTTGGCATGGCTGAGGACCTTGTCTATGCCTACAAGGGACCATACTGTGGAGGCGGCCTGGTGCAGGGCGCTCTGGATATTTGCACGAGTCTGAAACAGGCCTGACCAGCTACTGGACTAGGGTATGCTATCTCCTGCACCACCACCTGTACTCTGGAGTGCAGGCTTTCAGGTCACCGGAGGCCTGAGTGTGGCACAAACACTGTGACCATCTCTGTCCACCATCTTACCTTTAGCCATCATCTTGAATGCAGAGTGGTGGAGGGACAACACACCATCTAGTCCCATATGAAGTTACAGAGCAACGCAAGGTCAGTGGGAAGGAGAAGTGGAGAGAGTGTGGAGAGAGGGGGCTACAGCACATGGGGAGAGAGAGAAGTGAGGGGCTCTCCATTACAAACTCTTAACTAGAGATGAGCGAACGTACTCGTCCGAGCTTGATGCTCGTTCGAGTATTAGCGTGTTCGAGATGCTCGCTATTCGAAACGAGCACCACGCGATGTTCAAGTTACTTTCACTTTCATCTCTGAGACGTTAGCGCGCTTTTCTGGCCAATAGAAAGACAGGGAAGGCATTACAACTTCCCCCTGCGACGTTCAAGCCCTATACCACCCCCCTGCAGTGAGTGGCTGGCGAGATCAGGTGTCACCCGAGTATATAAATCGGCCCCTCCCGCGGCTCGCCACAGATGCATTCTGACAGAGATCAGGGAAAGTGCTGCTGATGCCGGAGCTGCTATAGGGAGAGTGTTAGGAGTGATTTTAGGCTTCAAGAACCCCAACGGTCCTTCTTAGGGCCACATCTAACCGTGTGCAGTAGTGTGGAGGCTGCTTTTTGCACTGTTGCACATTTTTTTTTTTGTATATCGGCCGTGCAGAGCATTGCGTCCTGCAGTAATTTTACATAGTCCAGGGCCAGTAGTGGTGAGGTAGGAACAGAAGACATATACAGTCTATATAGGCAGTGGGCTTTTTTCAAAAAAATTTGGGAAAAAAATTCTATTTGGGCTGCCTGTGACTGTCCTCAGTGTACTGCG
Organism: Eleutherodactylus coqui; assembly: GCF_035609145.1. Classification (NCBI taxonomy): domain Eukaryota; kingdom Metazoa; phylum Chordata; class Amphibia; order Anura; family Eleutherodactylidae; genus Eleutherodactylus; species Eleutherodactylus coqui. Next base: position 513,130,542 of record NC_089837.1, read on the forward strand.
TTTCTGCTGGGGATAGTTGTCCTAATTCATACGCAGCCAAGTGTTACAGCAGGCTTGCGCAAAATTCTTTCCTGGCTCTGCGTTGACTGTCACATCACCGCTGTATTCCTGTCCACAGTGAAACAGTCTGCAGTAATTTTAAATAGTCCAAGGCCAGTAGTGGTGAGGCAGGGACAGAAGACATATACAATCTATATAGGCAGTGGTCTTTTCCAAAAAAATTTGGGAAAAAAAATCTATTTGGGCTGTCTGTGACCGTCCTGAGTGTACTGCGTCTCTGCTGGGGGTAGTTGTCCTAATTCATACGCAGCCAGCTAAGTGTTACAGCAGGCTTGCGCAAAATTCTTTCCTGGCTCTGCTGTGCGTTCCGTAAGCGAAGTCAGCCTCCAACCACAGGCCAATAAGCGGCACATTTAATTACAGTGTTCTATTTCTGCTCTACTCGTAATACCACCAGCATGCGCAGGCATATGATGGCCAAGCACCCCACAAGGTGGGACGAAGGCCGTTCAGCAACTCCGGTTTGCACCACTGCCTCTCCCCCTGTGCCCCAACCTGCCACCGAGATCCAACCCCCCTCTCAGGACACAGGCACTACCGTCTCCTGGCCTGCACCCACACCCTCACCTCCGCTGTCCTCGGCCCCATCCAGCAATGTCTCTCAGCACAGCGTCCAGATGTCGCTAGCGCAACTGTTTGAGCGCAAGCGCAAGTACGCCGCCACGCACCCGCACGCTCAAGCGTTAAACGTGCACATAGCCAAATTGATCAGCCTGAGATGCTGCCGTATAGGCTTGTGGAAACGGAGGCTTTCAAATACATGATGGCGGCGGCGGCGGCCCCGTGCTACTCGGTTCCCAGTCGCCACTACTTTTCCCGATGTGCCGTCCCAGCCCTGCACGACCACGTCTCCTGCAACATTGTACGCGCCCTCACCAACGCGGTTACTGCCAAGGTCCACTTAACAACGGACACATAGACAATCACAGGCGGGCAGGGCCACTATATCTCCCTGACGGCACATTGGGTGAATTTAGTGGAGGCTGGGACCGAGTCAGAGCCTGGGACCGCTCACGTCCTACCCACCCCCAGAATTGCGTGCCCCAGCTCGGTGGTGGTATCTGCGGCGGTGTATGCTTCCTCCACTAAACCACCCTTCTCCTCCAACGCAACCTCTGTCTCGCAATCAAGATGTGTCAGCAGCAGCACGTCGCCAGCAGTCGGTGTCGCGCGGCGTGGCAGCACAGCGGTGGGCAAGCGTCAGCAGGCCGTGCTGAAACTACTCAGCTTAGGAGAGAAGAAGCACACGGCCCACGAACTGCTGCAGGGTCTGACAGAGCAGACCGACCGCTGGCTTTCGTCGCTGAGCCTCCAACCGGGCATGGTCGTGTGTGACAACGGCCGTAACCTGGTGGCGGCTCGGCAGCTCGGCAGCCTCACGCACGTGCCATGCCTGGCCCATGTCTTTAATTTGGTGGTTCAGTGCTTTCTGAAAAGCTACCCACAGTTGTCAGACCTGCTCGGAAAGGTGCGCCGGGTCATTTCCGCAAGGCCAAGACGGACGCTGCCACCCTGCGGACCCTGCAACATCGGTTTCATCTGCCAGTGCACCGACTGCTGTGCGACGTGCCCACACGGTGGAACTCTACGCTCCACATGTTGGCCAGACTCTATGAGCAGTGTAGAGCTATAGTGGAATACCAACTCCAACATGGGCGGCGTAGTGGGAGTCAGCCTCCTCAATTCTTTACAGAAGAGTGGGCCTGGTTGGCAGACAGGTCCTTGGAAACTTTGAGGAGTCTACCCAGATGGTGAGCGGGGATGCTGCAATCATTAGCATCACCATTCCTCTGCTATGCCTCTTGAGAAGTTCCCTGCAAAGAATAAAGGCAGACGCTTTGCGCTCGGAAACGGAGGCGGGTGAAGACAGTATGTCACTGGATAGTCAGAGCACCCTCATGTCTATATCTCAGCGCATTGAGGAGGAGGAGGGGGAGTATCATGAGGAGGAGGGGGGAAGAGACAGCTTGGCCCACTGCTGAGGGTACCCATGCTGCTTGCCTGTCATCCTTTCAGCGTGTATGGCCTGAGGAGGAGGAGGTGGAGAAGGATCCTGAAAGTGATCTTCCTAGTGCGGACAGCCATGTGTTGCGTACAGGTACCCTGGCACACATGGCTGACTTCATGTTAGGATGCCCTTCTCGTGACCCTCGCGTTACACGCATTCTGGCCACTACGGATTACTGGGTGTACTCGACCCACGGTATAAGGAGAACCTTTCCATTCGAGAGGGGTTCGAGAGTGATGCTATACCACAGGACCCTGGCGGACAAACTGATGGTAACATTCCCATCCGACAGCGCTAGTGGCAGAAGGCGCAGTTCCGAGGGTCAGGTAGCAGGGGAGGCGCGGAGATCAGGCAGCATGTACAGCGCAGGCAGGGGAACACTCTCCAAGGCCTTTGCCAGCTTTATGGCTCCCCAGTAAGACTGTGTCACCGCTCCCCAGTTAAGGCTGAGTCGGTGGGAGCACTGTAAAAGGATGGTGAGGGAGTACGTAGCCGATCGCACGACCGTCCTCGGTGACGCCTCTGCCCCCTACAACTACTGGGTGTCGAAGCTGGACACGTGGCCTGTATGCCCTGGAGGTGCTTGCTTGTCCTGCGGCTAGCGTCTTGTCAGAGAGGGTGTTTAGTGCGGCTGGGGGAATCATCACAGATAAGCGTACCCATCTGTCAACCGAGAGTGCCGACAGGCTTACACTCATCAAGATGAACAAAGCCTGGATTTCCCCAGACTTCTCTTCTCCACCAGCGGACAGCAGCGATACCTAAACTATACGTAGGCTGCACCCGCGGATGGAAGCATCGTTCTCTATCACCATCAAAAACGGGGACCTTTTAGCTTCATCAATCTGTGTATTCTATTCATCCTACTCCTCCTGCTCCTCCTCCTGAAACCTGACGTAATCACGCCGAACTTGCAATTTTTCTTAGGCCCACAAGGCTCAGTCATATAATTTTTGTAAACAATTTTTATACGTTTCAATGCTCATTAAAGCGTTGAAACTTGCACCTGAACCAATTTTTATTTTAACTGGGCTGCCTCCAGGCCTAGTTACAAATTAAGCCACAGTAACCAAAGCGATTAATGGGTTTCACCTGCCCTCTTGGTTGGGCATGGGCAATTTTTCTGAGGTACATTAGTACTGTTGGTACATCAATTTTTTTGGGCCCTCGCCTACAGTGTAATCCAATTAATTTTTTGCCCACCTGCATTAAAGCTGACATTACATCAGCTGTGCTGGGCACTGCAATGGGATACATTTATGTACCGCCGGTGGCTTCCTGGCACCCACCCATGCTGTCGGTCCACACGGAGTTGTAACTGCATGTGTCCACTTCTAAAGAACCCCAGTCTGACTGGGGCATGCAGTGTGGGCCGAAGCCCACCTGCATTAAACATGACATTAGCTTTGCTGTCCAGGGCACTGCAATGGGATATATTTATGTACCGCCGGTGGGTTCCAGGGAGCCACCCATGCTGTTCGTCCACACGGACTTCACAATAGGGAGTTGTACCTGCCTGTGTCTACTTATAAAAAACCCCGGTCAGGTTGGGGCATGCAGTGTGGGCCGAAGCCCACCTGCATTTAATCTGACATTAGCTCTGCTGTCCAGGGCACTGCAATGGAATACATTTATGTACAGCCGGTGGGTTCCAGGGAGCCACCCATGCTGTGGGTGCACACGGAATTCCCATTGCGGAGTTGTACCTGCCTGTGACTATTTATAAAAAAACGCGGTCTGACTGGGGCATGCAGACACCTTGACAGAATGAATAGTGTGTGGCACATAGATTCCACATTGCTATGCCCATGTGTGCAGCTCCTGATGGTGGTGGCACAGGATTATATTTCTCACTGCTTCTGTACAGCATTGTGGGTTATCGTCCTGCCCCTTTTAAAGAGATTCGCTGCCAAGCCGTGCCAACCCTCTGAAGTGTGTGCCTGCGGTTCCTCCTCATGGCAGACGCACTTATAAATAGACATGAGGGTGACGTGGCATGAGGGCAGCTGAAGGCTGCGCAGGGACAATTTGATGTGTGCTGTGGACACTGGGTCGTGCGGGGGGGGGGGGGGGGGGTTGGGCAGCATGTAACCCAGGAGAAGTGGCAGCGGAGTGTCATGCAGGCAGTGATTGTGCTTTGTTGGAGGTAGTGTGGTGCTTAGCTAAGGTATGCATTGCTAATGAGGGCTTTGCAGAAGTAAAAATGGTTGGGAGGGGGGGGGCACTCTTGCCGCTATTGTGGCTTAATAGTGGGACCTGGGAACTTGAGATGCAGCCCAACATGTAGCCCCTCGCCTGCCCTATCCGTTGCTGTGTCGTTCCCATCACTTTATTGAATTGCCCAGATTTTCACAAATGGAAACCTTAGCGAGCATCGGCGATATACAAAAATGCTCGGGTCGCCCGTTGACTTCAATGGGGTTCGTTATTCGAAACGAACCCTCAAGCATCGCGAAAATTTCGTCCTGAGTAACGAGCACCCGAGCATTTTGGTGCTCGCTCATCTCTACTCTTAACCCAACTAGGAGTGGTGGAGACAACCTTCCTGCCATTCCTTTTATTTGCTGGGCTCCCTGACACATTGATGAAGACAGGAGAGATTTAGAAGTGGCACTACAAACTCCATCTGTACTAGAACTCCTGTCTTACAATTCTGAAATGTTTAAATACAAACTTTAACTGTACTGAAACTCCCACCGGACACTGCTAAGATGCATGACCCCAGACTTCTTCTGTGCTTTAGCTTCCATCAGGCAGTTCTGAGGTGTTTGACTACTTTCCCATCTTGGCTACAACTCCCATTAATCACTGGTGAAGTGTTTGTTACAAACACCATCCATACTACAGCTCCCACCTGGCACTGCTGGGGTGCTGATCTATTAATCCCAATTATACCACAACACCCACCAGGTTCTACTGAGGTTTTTTGACTCAAGCCCAATCTGTTCTGCAGCTCCCATCAGACACTGGTGAGGTGTTTAACTATTATCCCTATCTGTACTACAACTCCTATTGGACACTGTTGAGGTGCTTGACTTCAAACTTCATTGTGATACAGCTCACACCATTCCCTAGTAAGGTATTTGACTGCAAGTCCCAATTGTACTACAACGCTTGTCTGACACTGTTGAGGGGATTCACTACTATCTTCAACTATACTACAGCTCTCTTTGAACCTGTTAAAGTGTATGACCACAATTTCCATTTGTGCTGCAGCTCCCATTGGGCACTGTTATATAGTGGGTAAATACATAATCACCTGCAATACAACTCCTATCGGATACTGTTGAAGTGTTTGGTTATGAACCCCCCATCTGTACCACAGTGGCTATCAGTTGCTATTAAAGTGTTTGTGTTGTGGCATCAGGCCACCAAGTAATCTACCAAGCATGGCAGATAACACTCTACACTCTAGTTGTTTTTCAAACCACAAACTCCATCTATACTACATCCCCCATCAAACACAGCTGCAGTGTTGGTCTTTGATACCAAACCATTGAGCAACTTAACTGAGGACTCGCAACATCACCCACCACCTGACCTTAATTTGCAGTCTGGTTTCAGCAGTCACTTGGAAAGTATTATGGATACAACTTCTACAACAATCACTTCTCCCATTAGTGTCCACCGGAGGGATAAGCAACTTCAAGAGAAATTTATGAAACACCCTATGCACCCATCAAGAACTCGGTAAATCCAACTCACAAGCTAGAGGATTAATCACTTATGTTATCGCAAAGAGACCGATAAAACGCGGCGCAATCTTTACCGATGGAGCTTCAATTGTAACCCTTTCCAATCCATTGTCTGACCTGTGAAGACATTATGATTTAAGGCCGTACAGCTCTGATGTTGAAAGAAATCCGTCGGGGTTCTCTTCCTGTATATTGCCAGCCTCTCTGCTGTCAGAGCCTATCCAACGTGTCACCTCATGCAGTACTGGCTTTAGCCAGCATATAGGACCGTTGTATAACAGCAGAAAAAGAGTAAGCACCCTAGGAAAACCAGGATACAATTTGGATTGGAAAGGGTTAAATTCTTCGTGGACAGATAGACCTTCTGACCGACCTCAAATGGCTCCGACACAGTGGACCTTTTACAACTACGTAGTTGTATACGACCACTTGCTTCCTCCAGATTCTTGTGCACACCATTCCAAACATCCTGCAACTCAACATCAACAATGGGGCAAGCTGTAGATACTGAAATGGAAGTCAGGAACCGGGGATGCCGACTGAACACACAGAAGAAAGGTGACACCACTGTCGCAGAACTGATATGATTATTTATGGCAAATTCAACCAAAGGTAAAAACTCTACCCACTGACCCTCTCGCCCACAAAAAGACGCAAGTCTTGTACTAGGTCTTGATTTTTACGTTCCGTTTGTCCATTTGTATGTGGATGAAACGTTGATGAGAAAGACAGAGATGGTCCCAAGTTTTTACAGAAGGCCCTCCAAAATTGGGCTACAAATTGCTCCCCGGCGATCCGAAACTATATTAACCGGTATTCCATGCAATCTTATATTCTCTCTAATGAAAGTCTTCACTAATTCAGTGTCACATGGCATTTTTTTTAAAGCAACAAAATGCACCATTCTCGAGAACCTGTCAACAACAAACAAAATGGTGGAACAACCTTGTTACAGAGGCAGGTCAGTGACAAAATCCATGGACACATCCGACCATGGACTACCTGGTACTGACACAGGCATTAACGGTCCCTCAGGGCTCTTACGACGACTCTTACCACGTGCACAAGCTGAACACCAATTTAATGCAAAATCGGAGGAATGAGACTCTTCCAGAACTAACAACCGCAGTGACCTCGGTACAAGTAACTTCCCTGCAGGGCTTCTCTTTGACATTCCTGAAGCTGAGCCAGAAGGTTCCGTGTCAGGGCTGCTACCACAACACCGGGCGGGAGGATGACTTCTTGAGAAGAGTCCTTAACCTCCGGAGTCGCAAAAAAGCTGGATAGGGTGTCAGCTTTCACATTTTTTTCTCCCGGCAGGTGCATGACTGTAAAATTTGAATCTCGAGAAGAAAAGCGCCCACCTGGCTTGCTGCGCATTAAGACTCTTACCATTCTCAAGAAGCACTAAGTTCTTGTGATCGGTGAAGACAGTCACCTGGTGTCGAGCCCCCTCCAGAAGATGACGCTGTTTTTCATATGCCCATTTTATTGCCAACAGTTCCCTGTTCCCAACATCGTAGTTGTGCTCGGCGCTACTGAATTTACAGGAAAAGAAGGCACACGGACTATACCCTGAATGACCCTGAATTGGGGGAAGAGGACTGCCCCACCCCAACCTCCGAAGTGTCTACCTCCTCAAAAAAGGGCTTCTGAAGGTCAGGCTGAGCAAGCACTGATGCAGTGGAAAAAGCCCTCTTAAGTTGCTCAAACGCTTCTGAAACTTCCAGAGACCACAAAGTCACGTCTGCTCCTTTTTTCGTGAGATCAGTCAGCGGTTGTGCAATCACTGAAAAATGTCTGATAAATTTTCTGTAAAAGTTAGCAAATCCAAGAAAGTGCTGAAGAGCCTTCAAATTATTATCTGGTTTAGCCCATTGTGCGATTGCCGCAACCTTGTCTGACTCCATACACATATCAGTTGGGGTAACGATATACCCAAAGAATGATACACGTTTGACCCCAAATTAGCACTTCTCCAATTTAACATACAATTGGTACTTCCTTAGCAGCTCTAACACTAAATGGAGATGTCTGACATGCGTGTCCCAATCCGACGAGTACACCAAAAGGTCGTCAAAATAGACAACCATAAAATCCCCTAGATAATCGTGGAAGACCGCGTTCATCGACCCCTGAAAAAACGCAGGGGTGTTGCATAACCCGAAGGGCATAACCAGACACTCGAAGTGCCCCAATGGGGTGTTGAACGCGGTCTTCCACTCGTTACCAGACTTAATATGTATAAGATTATAAGCTCCCCGAAGGTCAAGCTTGAAGAAACGGTGTGCTCCCACCACCGGATTCAACAGATCAGGGATCAGAGGGAGCGAACACTGATTTTTTTAATGGTGATCTTGTTTAAAACCCAATAGTCAACATAAGGCTCCAGTTGGTGACTTTGATGGTCTGATATGTTCCTTGGTTAAAGCCTCTGAAATATAGGATTTAAGAGCCTCATGCTCCCTACCCGACAGATTAAATTTGGCCCCCTTAGGTATGGGACTATCCAGTACCAGATCAATCCTACAATCCCATTTGCAGTGTGGGGGTAATACCTCGGAAAGCTTCTTAGAAAACACATCTTGAAAATCCTGTAAATCAACCAGAATACTAATAGTATCGGTGGAGCACAATGTAACAGGCGCTAGATTATCCTGACAGCACTCTCCCCACCGAACTAGCTCCAAAGTAGTCCAATCGAACTGAGGATTGTGCGTCCTTAGCCACGGCAATCCCAGAACGATATCGACGGACATCTTCTCCATGACTAGAAATGAAATAACCTCCAAATGTAATGCGCCCACCATGAACCGAAGTTCTGGTGTCCTCCACTGCACTACCCCTGAGGACAGATGGGTTGCATCGATACCGGTAAAGTGGATCGGCAAACCTAACGTGGTAAAACTTGATAACAGTGGTTTTACAAGCGGCAAATGGATAAGGTTCGTGGCTGACCCAAAATCAATAAATGCCTGTCCCACCCTGTGAAAAGCCTTGTAAAACACACTACAAGGCACCAGTAATTTAGGGAGTACCTGACCTCTTAGATGACCCTCCCGACAGTCTCCTAGGAGCTAAATTTTTCCTGCTGCATCCGTATCTGCCTTTCCTGGCAAACCCGGAACCGCCTCCGTTCTTCAGAACTCAACCGGTCCACTTCCATACAATCAGCTTCGAGGGTTGACAGTGGGGTACAGGCTGTAGAAGTCACCAGAGACTTAGCACCGCGTTCTTGACGGTACTCTAGCTTAGTCAAAGTAGAGGGTGACGGATGGTACAGCAGTAGATCTTTTACTGCGTCAGACAGGCCCTACCAAAAATTAATCTTTGAGCCTGCAGTCATTCCATGCAGATTCACCCGAATACTGCTTGAAACTAAAGCAATATTCTTCTGCAGACTGGTGACCTAGGCGTAGGGCCAACAACTTACTAACTGCATAACCTGCACAATCGGGTTCATCAAAAATATTCCCGAGCTCAATGAAAAAAAGAGCCTACCAACTGCAGACAAGCAGAATCAGCCGGTAAAGAATAGGCCCATGACTGAGGCCCTTCTCTGAGCAGAATTATAACAATCCCCACCCTTTGGGGCTCGGACCCAGAGGAATGAGGCTGCAAGCGAAAAAACAACTTACAAGCCGGAAGACAAATAATTTTTTCCCGTCCCCCAAGCACCTCGGGTAATGGGCATTTAGGTTCAGGTACTGGATGAGCGGGCACAACCAAATGCTGCTCATGATGGTTGAGATGCCCTGACAGGTCCTGAACCATCCCGGCCAGGTCACGAATCTGACCGGTAATCATATTATTGGACTCCATCACACCGTGAATCCCACCTCAAAAAAGCACAGGAATATATATATATATATATTTTTTTTTTTCCGGGGGGGGGGGCAGTTATTATGTTACAGTACTAGTTGTATGCATAGGTTCGCACGGCGCGGGAATCCCTGTCCCTCACCCACTCCAATGTTCCTTCCTGGAGGTCGCCCCGAAGGTGGACAGGTCCAGGCCGCCAACACTGACCCTACACTGCCTATGCAGATAACAACTTACTAGCACCGACAGGCTAGGCCAATAGGATAAACCAGCATGACAGGAAAACCACAGAACATAAGCAGAGCTGGATCGAGACAAGGTAACTTTCACAGGAGCAGGACTGAAGTCAGACACAGAGGGAACGGAATCAATAACTGGCAACTGCTATCAGCAGCTGCAAGACTATATTCAGGAGAATCCACCCATTGGTTGGAGTCTAATCAAGCCTACTGACGGGAGCTCCCAGCCAGCCACTATAACTCACACACTCCGCACCTGCACACCGGAGCATGGCGCTGCCGCGCGCCGACCCGAACGTGGGCCCCACACCATCCCAGAACGCCGTGGTGAACTGTGCCACTGCCACCTGTGGTCCCTGACCGGTTTCATGGTAACAGGTAGTTGATGATCATAGCTCTTGGACATAACGTGCAGTGGTGACTCAGTTTCCTCTTCCCCCTCCCCTTTTACCTCACTTCTCATGACAAAATGAATGTTTGACCAAAATTACTCTTTCAGACTATCATCTTAAAGATGCATGGAGAGCAATTAATCCTGAAACCAAAGACTATACTGCTCACATATTCATGCCTCATTACACAGGATTCACTACCTGTTCATCTGTGAAAAATTTATACAAATGATCACTGGACTGGAGGTGGGCTCAATTACAATTTTACATCACACTCCAGTTTCTTTGAAAATTTCAGTGCAAGACCTACCAGCTAAAGAATGGACCTGACAACTCAATCCTACACTCACTGCAGATGAGAAACACAATAGCCTACTCTCAGAGAAATTGGAGGGGTTATGTAAACTAAATGATAGGCCAGAAAGCTCCACTCCAGTAGTCTGTGAAATGCAAAAAGGCGAGTTGATTGCTATGGGATCCAGAATTTAAAAACAAAGAGAACTTGAAATTAACTCCATTCTATCCCAAATTTCTAGGGCAGAGAATCTATACAAAAAGTCCATAAACTCTGATGTGCTAACTGACCTTAATAGTCTTAGAAACAAGTTAAGGGAGATCTACTAATTGTTAAAGCTGCTAAAACATTTCAACTCTCTGAATTCAAAATATATGCACATGGAGACAAAGGCTCTAAAGCCACGATCATCTACTAAATCCAATCCCCCACAACTAATACAGTTACAGCTACCACAGAGATCACCAAAGAATTCTGAACTTACTATGAAGCTTTCTATCATTTAACAAATATTTCCCTCCCTGATTCACTATCTGCAATCTCATCCTTTTTTTTCCAGATTCAATAACTCTTCCTGAGTTTACGGAAGAGGTCAAAGCACAGTCACTCCACCCATTAATAGCTCCAGAAATCCAAAAGTTTCTCTCATCAATTCCCAATGGGAAAAGCCCAGGACCAGATGGATTCCCCATATGTTATTATATAAAAAATCTCCAGAATCTATCTCCCACCATTTCTCCAATTTTGTAAATCCCTTCCCAAACAATCTTTAGAAGCATTCATCTCCCTAATCCCCAAGGAGGACATAACCCCAGAATTATGCAGTAATTATATACCAATCTCCCTACTGAAAACTAACCTTAAATTGTGGGCAAAAACGTATCACACATAGACTATTAGCCTTTCTCACTAAACTTATACATCCTGACCAAGTGAGATGTGTCCCAAATAGGGAAGGAAAGTTCAACATATCTCACATCATACAGGCAATAAACTATGCTAGGCTGAGGATCCCTCTTGTTCTACTTAGCGCAGATACTGAAAAATTTTGTTTTAGAGTTACCTGGAACTACTGTACATGAGAGGTACCTTGTATAGATTTGGTGTCCCAATGCAAGTAATTTCAGCTATCTTCTGCCTATACTGGAAGCCCACTGTCAAAGAGGGGGTCAATGACACTTTTTTCAAAACTCTTTGCATTCTAAAACAGATTCACAGAAGCAGGAAAGTCTATAGTATCACTAATTATGCCCTTCACAGATATAGACTAAAATATTAAATCTTTATTAAGATCCTTTAAAAACACATACGGGCTAGTTTATACACACAAAACATAAAGACAAAAGGATACTACAATATCCCTTCCATACAACAAGTCTCTAATTTTTGGTCATGAGACTATTAGGCGTCCAGACAGTATAATATAGCTGGATAGCCATATGATGTTTTCAAATAGTGTATACAATCACCAATAGGTCAGTTAGTGTGATCAGATTGACTCATATATAATGGGACACTTCATACATTGAAGAGAGATTAAGTCCCAATAGTATTCAAAATATATGGTCATATCATTAGTATCCCGAGGCTATAGCTCATAAGTCAGAGATACAAATGAACTCATAGGCTCAGACTCATAATTCATAAGTCAGGGATACAGATAGGCTCATAGGCTCGACGCGTTTCCCCACTGAAAAGTGGTTCGTCAGGAGAAAATGTATACAGTACTGATTGTTTGTGTTTGATGTATACAGTCTTGTATGGACTGCGTAATAGAAAGAGACCACTTGATGATGGTGCAAGGAGATTTATCAACTACTGAAAATTAGTAGATCTATTCTGTAAGGTGTAGTGTATTCACCATTATGCGCTTAATTTTACTTTTATTTGAGACATAACATAGAAAAGATATATGAGTGTCTATTCGTCAGACCCAGTTGTTTTAGGAGCGGCTTTTGTTGTTGTTATAACTATAGTAGATCAATCAGCTATCTGTCTAGTCTCTTGGTAAAATGCAGAGGAGATTAATTAATGTAATACTAGACAGAAATTTTACCAGTTCTGGGAGCCATACGTTAGTTGGTAGTGGTGCTCCAAACAGGTTATATAGTTATCTGATTCTGAAAGTAGTAGGCAGATTACTAATAATAATCAGCCGCCTGTCTGATGTCTAGACAGTAAGCGCTGAAATTAGCAAAGTTCCTCTCTGAATGCGTCTAAACCGATCCAAAAGATTGGTTATGTCTAAACATAAAGACGCTAGCCGTTAGTAGTTTTTACGAACATATCGAGAGGTTAACTGACTCTATCGATGCTTGGCTGTCTGTCAGACATGCATAGCCCCCATCGATCCAATGAAGGGTTATCTGGGTCATATGCACGGCCAGCGAAAGTATAAGTGAGGACTAGTCTAGATCAATAATCTGAACGTTAGTCCTTTGACTGGTTTAGTCACTGGAATGCTAACAGCGTTCTTTTCTCAAAAGAGCGCACTAGTGGTTCTAACGCCTATCTATTAGGTCAAAGCAACAGAGTCGATAAAGATAGATCAAAAGAAATAAAACAAAAAGAATGATAAAGAAGGATGCAGCGCCTGTGGCTCTGATGGTGAGCCAGAGGCATTAATGACAGTCTCAGCGTTGGTGCTTTATATAGCCCTTTAGAGTCCGGCCCTTGGGGAGGAGTCAACTGGCCTCGCCAATCAGGGATAAGCTCAGGTAATCCGGAGGAAGGATCATATGGTGCTTTATTAATTAGTGCATTATTCCATTATCGGATGTCTCTGGGTAGATGTATAAGGGAGGTATTCGTAAGGCCCATCTTTAGAATTATGTTACCGCTATGCGATTGTCAATTATGACTGCCGATTATTTGCGAAAACAAAGCGAAAATACCGGAATCATTCCGGACTTACTGCGCATGCGTGCGTGGCGTAGTGACGTCAGTGCGCACGTCACATGACGCGCACGCTCAGAATTGACGCCATTACGTCTGCCATGTGACGGCTATGTTGTTTATCTGTTGCAAGGTAGCGCAGCTACCACTTTGTATCGACTTCAGGTGGCAGAGCGGTCGATTATTAAGTTATGTTACCGCTATGCAATTGTTGATTATGGCTGCCGATTTTCTCGCGAAAACGAAGCGAAAATACTGGAATAATTCCGGACCTACTGCGCATGCGTGCGTGGCGCAGTGACGTCAGTACGCACGTCATATGACGCGCACGCTCCGAAATGACGCCATCACGTCTATCATGTAACGGTTGTGTTGTTTACCTGTTGCTAGGCAGCGCAGAAACCCATTTGTATCGGCTTCAGGTGGCAGAGCGGTCGATTATTCAGTACTGCATCATGTTAATACCTACCCATTCATATCGGCTTCAGACGGCAGATCAGTCAATTATAGAGAGTTGCATGATAATACATGAAGCGGACATTTTAGCATCTTATTAAAAATAGGTCAATCCATCTGTACACATTTGTGATGATGTTTTATTTGAGGATTATTTTCACTTCAAAGAAGGTAAGTTCTGTGTGCATAGTATTGGTTAAGGACCCAATGATGAATTAGATCCAATATCACGATATAGTTGATTACATTTAAAGATGCTTTAGACTGGGCATGAATAAAGATATAATAAAGTCCCTACACATCAACAGTTAGTGTCACATTAAGTCCTCAGAGACAGCACCAAAGCAATGAGGTATATCATATCCTATGATCTAGAAATATCAAAAGATGAGGATCTGGGTATATGGTTGTCAGAGAAATTAATGCATTTTTGATGCATTTATAACGTACGATCAGAGGATATTTTATTCATAGAGGTTAAGTTTGTCTGGATGGGTGTTTCAGCAAAAGAAAAAAATCTAAGATGGAATTTATTAGATCTTTATAAGAAGCAATTAAAGCATAGATTTGCATTGAAATCTGACGGGTTCAGTGAATTTATCCGAAATATCCACGCTGCTTCTTTCTGCAGAAGACGTTTGTCTATATTTCCTCTGCGGCCGTATGATTTTAATATTTCAATGCCTTGAAATTTCAAAGAGGATGCATTTCCATCGTGTACTGACCATATATGGTCAGCCAATGGTGTAGATTCATGGCGTGTAATGTTGCCAATGTGACCCTATATTCTGCGACGGAACTGTTGGGTAGTTTTGCCTATATAGTTCCTTGGGCACGGGCACGTAGCCATATAGACAATGTTGCTTGACCTGCAATTGATAAAATCTCGGCATTGATATATTTTACGTGTGGCAGCGCTGGTAAAAGTATTACCCTTTAGAATAAAGGGGCATGCTGAACAACCATGACAGGGAAATGTCCCGCATGGTTTGTTTGACTCAAGGCAAGTTTTCTTCCTCTCATCCGTATGGAGATGGCTCTTAACAAGATGATCTTTCAAGTTTCGTCCCCTCCGGTAGGTGATAAGAGGTGATGATGGTATGAAGTCACTCAGATCAGGATCATTTTTCAGTATATCCCAATAATGTGTCAGGATGTCACGTACTTTGACAGATGCCGTGTCGAATGTGCCTATTACTCTGATATGTTGGTCAGAACTACGTTCCCGAGGCGTTAAGAGGGTAGAGCGATGTTGTTGAGATGCGTGTTTAAAAGCTTCCTGTACTATATCTTTGGGATATACCCTGTCTCTGAAACGTTTTATAAGTTTCTTCCCTTCTTCCTTAAAGGATGCATCATCAGAGCAGTTGTGTCTGATGCGCAAGAATTGACCCTTTGGTATTCCCTTTTTTAAGGGGGTTGGATAGAAACTTTGCCATCCAAGGAGGCTGTTTGTGGCAGTCTCCTTTCGGTACAGTGTAGATGAAATAAGGCCACATTCCTTTTTCTGAATTAGTAAGTCTAAGAAGGGAAGGGTGGTAGCACTCGTCTCATATGTGACATGGAGATTTAGAGTATTAGCATTTATTGTATCCACAAAATTAGTGAATGATTCACTGGATCCCTTCCAAAAAACAAGACTGTCATCAATGTATCTGAGCCACAGGATGATATTATCTGACCATGTTGTATTGTTTAAGACAAACCTTTCCTCCCACCAGCCCAGGTACAGGTTGGCATAGGATGGGGCACAAGGCGTCCCCATCGCTGTACCCCTGAGCTGGTGGAAGTACTTGGTGTCGAACAAAAAGTAGTTGTGGCTCAGTGTGAATTCTAGGAATCTCAGGATACATTGATTGTGATCTGTGAAGTGAGCCCCTTGTTGCTCATTGTCACACCCCTAGCTTCTGATTGGCTACTTGCAAGCAGGTTTTAGTAGCAGCATGTGTCAAGCTTTTTGTCTGGCCTTCAGGGTTATGCCAGTGCCCCCAGACTCATAACACAGCGCTCCCGGCCACCCCCGCTGCTGACACTGCATTCCCAGCCCGCCACGCTCATGAGTGTGCGCTCCCAGGCCCCCCTTTCCCCTGTGGCCGCTGTCACTGTGCTCCCCGCTGTCCCACTGAATGCTGGCTTTGTCTGGCCATGTGTTCCGGCCGCCACTGTTCTCCCCACTGTTAGCCTGCATACTGCTGCTGTATGGCCCAGCGGATACACTAATAGCGGGGGACCAGTCCCGCCAGTGGACACTGACAGCGGAGGACCAGTACCGCCAGTGGACACTGACAGCGAGTATGCCGGCTCGCCACTGCAGTGAAGAAGGGAGCGCGCCGGCACTCCGGGAATGACAGCAGAGGACCAGTCGCAGCCGTGGAGCAGGCAGGGAAGATGCCAGGCTGCCACTGCAGTGAAGAAGGGAGCGCGCCAGGAACACTGACAAGGCAGAGAGGGAAGACCATCAGTGAAAGGTGAGGGAGTACACTGAGGACATGTCCCACCTGCCAAGGCCTTTGGTCCTTCCTGCCAAGTATTCAGTAACGCAGTGAGCGGCCGAAGGCTCTGCGTGCCAGCAGAGAGGGCTCTGCGTGCCGCAGGTTCGCCACCACTGCCTTAGGGGAATAAAATACCAACCCCTCCATGTATAGTTCTCATATAAGATGTCCCGGGTTTTACATAGCATAAGAAACGGCCTCGTTCACATGGTAAAATATACTTGCACAATTGGGCACAGATTCCACACCCAAATCTGCGGCTAAATCAGCATTACTTTAGGATTGTATTGAATGCTCTGCCAATCCGAGCTGCAGGTCATCTAGTGGGAATTCTCACTCATGCAGTTTCACATTGGAAGGATTACACGGATCTGTCAGTTCAAAGCCTGTCTGAACAAGAAATTAGGGCTCATTCACACAACCGTATTTGAATTGCGTATTACGCAGCATAATACGTACTACATCGTAGCAATTCAAATGCATTGATTTTCGCATGTCCCACTCACGCTGGTGTTTTTCATTGTGTATAATACATGCGTAAAAAAGACGCACCATGTTCTATTTTAGAGTGGATTCAGATGATCGCGGTTTTGTCCCCTTTGACTGCCGTGATAATCACAGCCATATAATGGGACAAAACAAAACCACTGATCTCTATGGGATTTCAGTGGTTTCATTTTCACCACCTCTTTTCCCGGCCGTAATTTGTACTTTTGGGAAAGAGATGGACCTGCCCTATCTTACCCGCACGTAGTGAATACCACATACACAGCGATACCCCGGCTCACACATTTTATGCATACGTCCGTGAAAATGAGCCCTTATACTGAGTGCATGGGAGAGAAACCAGTATAACAGCGGCTTACAGGTACTCACCGGGCCGTAGCATCTCACACCTCGCGTTGATTTTTGGACACATTTCCCAGAGCCCTTAGGGGAATCCCTGTGACAACACCGGCTCTTACAGACAGCACTGTATATACATGGATCTCCATCGTTCTAAATGTAAAACACAAGAAATAAATGTTCAGTGAATGTTTCACATTTATGTCACAGCAGGATGTAAAGACAATTCATACTTGTCACCCGGAATGTCCTTGAGGTTCCCAGAAGTAGGAGCAACCTCCCGGAATCCATGAAGAATCTACTGCACGTCACTGAAGTCCTTTGAAGGGAGCTTTTATAAAAGACTAGTTGATATACTCGGCTTCATCCGAGTTAATTTGGTACTGGTGTTTATCTGGTGTTCACACGGTAAATCTTATGAAGTCGTGGTTACTTTAGAGATACCGGAAAAACATATGTTCACCATTTTGCATAGTTCTCTGCGTTACCCAAGAAACACCACGGGGAAGTAACAATGCAACATTTCCTTTATATAAAATTAGATTCCATACGTAAAATTTGGACGCTAATTCTTTTGCACTTAGAATTGAATAATCGAGTTGGGACCCATTAGCTTTTCCTATTTATGACATAATCAATGCTCGTGCCAAATTTCATGTTTCTATGACACTGGAAAGTGAGAAAAATACATTCCGTACGTAAAATTTGGACGCTAATTCTTTTGCGCATAGAATTTAATAATCGAGTCGGGACCCATTAGTTTTTCCTATATATGACATATTCAATGCCCGTGCCAAATTTTAATTTTCTATGTGAGAAAATTACATTCCGTACGTAAAATTTGGACGCTAATTCTTTTGCGCATGAAATTGAATAATCAAGTTGGGACCCATTAGCTTTTCCTATTTATGACATAATCAATGCTCGTGCAAAATTTCACGTTTCTATGACACTGGAAAGTGAGAAAAATACATTCCGTACGTAAAATTTTGACGCTAATTCTTTTGCACATAGAATTGAATAATCGAGGTGGGACCATTAGCTTTTCCTATTTATGACATAATCAATGCTCGTGCCAAATTTCTTGTTTCTATGACACAGAAAAGTGAGAAAAATACATTCCATGCGTAAAATTTTGACGCTAATTCTTTTGCACATAGAATTGAATAATCGAGTTGGGACCCATTAGCTTTTCCTATTTATGACATATTCAATGCCTGTTCCAAATTTTAAGTTTCTATGTGAGAAAATTACATTCCGTAGGTAAAATTTGGACACTAATTCTTTTGCGCATAGAATTGAATAATGGAGTTGGGTCCATTAGCTTTTCCTATTTATGGCATAATCAATGCTCCTGCCAAATTTCGAGTTTCTATGACACCGGGAAATGAGAGAATTAGATTCCGTACGTAAAATTTGGACGCTAATTCTTTTGCGTTTAGAATTGAATAATCAAGTTGGGACCTATTAAGTTTTTCTAATTATGACATATTCAATGCGCGTGCCAAATTTTAAGTTTCTATGACATTGGGAAGTGAGAGATTTAGATTACGTACGTAAAATTTGGACGCTACTTCTTTTGCGCATAGAATTGAATAATCGAGTTGGGACCATTAGCTTTTCCTATTTATGACATAATCAATGCTCGTGCCAAATTTCACGTTTCTATGACACTGGAAAGTGAGAAAAATACATTCCGTACGTAAAATTTGGACGCTAATTCTTTTGCGCATAGAATTTAATAATCGAGTCGGGACCCATTAGTTTTTCCTATATATGACATATTCAATGCCCGTGCCAAATTTTAATTTTCTATGTGAGAAAATTACATTCCGTACGTAAAATTTGGACGCTAATTCTTTTGCGCATGAAATTGAATAATCAAGTTGGGACCCATTAGCTTTTCCTATTTATGACATAATCAATGCTCGTGCAAAATTTCACGTTTCTATGACACTGGAAAGTGAGAAAAATACATTCCGTACGTAAAATTTTGACGCTAATTCTTTTGCACATAGAATTGAATAATCGAGTTGGGACCCATTAGCTTTTCCTATTTATGACATAATCAATGCTCGTGCCAAATTTCTTGTTTCTATGACACTGAAAAGTGAGAAAAATACATTCCATACGTAAAATTTTGATGCTAATTCTTTTGCGCATAGAATTGAATAATCGAGTTGGGACCCATTAGTTCTTCCTATTTATGACATATTCAATGCCCATGCCAAATTTCACGTTTCTATGTGAGAAAATTACATTCCGTACATAAAATTTGGACGCTAATTCTTTTGCGCATAGAATTGAATAATCGAGTTGGGACCCATTAGCTTTTCCCATTTATGACATAATCAATGCTCGTGCCAAATTTCACGCTTCTATGACACCGGAAAGTGAGAAAAATACATTCCGTACATAAAATTTGGACGCTAATTCTTTTGCGCATAGAATTGAATAATCGAGTTGGGACCCATTAACTTTTCCTATTTAGGACATATTCAATGCCCGTGCCAAATTTTAAGTTTCTATGTGAGAAAATTACATTCCGTAGGTAAAATTTGGACGCTAATTCTTTTGCGCATAGAATTGAATAATCGAGGTGGGACCATTAGCTTTTCCTATTTATGACATAATCAATGCTCGTGCCAAATTTCTTGTTTCTATGACACAGAAAAGTGAGAAAAATACATTCCATACGTAAAATTTTGACGCTAATTCTTTTGCACATAGAATTGAATAATCGAGTTGGGGCCCATTAGCTTTTCCTATTTATGACATATTCAATGCCCGTTCCAAATTTTAAGTTTCTATGTGAGAAAATTACATTCCATAGGTAAAATTTGGACACTAATTCTTTTGCGCATAGAATTGAATAATGGAGTTGGGTCCATTAGCTTTTCCTATTTATGGCATAATCAATGCTCCTGCCAAATTTCGAGTTTCTATGACACCGGGAAGTGAGAGAATTAGATTCCGTACGTAAAATTTGGACGCTAATTCTTTTGCGTTTAGAATTGAATAATCAAGTTGGGACCTATTAAGTTTTTCTAATTATGACATATTCAATGCGCGTGCCAAATTTTAAGTTTCTATGACATTGGGAAGTGAGAGATTTAGATTACGTACGTAAAATTTGGACGCTACTTCTTTTGCGCATAGAATTGAATAATCGAGTTGGGACCATTAGCTTTTCCTATTTATGACATAATCAATGCTCGTGCCAAATTTCACGTTTCTATGACACCCGAAAGTGAGAAAAATACATTCCGTACGTAAAATGTTGACGCTAATTCTTTTGCGCATAGAATTGAATAATCGAATCGGGACCCATTAGCGTTTCCTATTTATGACATAATCAATGCGCGTGCCAAATTTTAAGTGTCTATGACATTGGGAAGTGAGAGATATTTAGATTCCATACGTTAAATTTCAACGCTAATTCTTTTGCGCTAGAATTGAATAATCGAGTTGGGACCCAATTACTTTTCCTATTTTGGAGATAATCTATGCTCGTGCCAAAATTCATGTTTCTACGACATCGGGAAGTTGGAGAACTTTTGGCGAGTCAGTGAGTCAGTCAGTGAGTCAGTGAATCAGTGAGTGAGTCAGTGAGTGCTTTCGTCTTTATATATATATACTAGCTTACCCGTCGCGCGTTGCTGTGAAGACAGACAGACATACATTCGTTTTTATATATCTAGATAACAACCAATCACAGCGCAGCTTTTTTAGGTTACCTCAGTGGTAAAATATATAAAAACTAGAGATGAGCGAGCGTACTCGGAAAAGCACTACTCGCTCGAGTAATTTGCTTTATCCGAGTATCGCTGTGCTCGTCCCTGAAGATTCGGGTGCCGCTGCGGCTGACAGGTGAGTCGCAGCGGGGAGCAGGGGAGAGCGGGCGGGAGAGAGGGAGAGAAAGATCTCCCCTCCGTTCCTCCCCGCTCTCCCCTGCAGCTCCCCGCTCCGTGCCGGCACCCGAATCTTCAGGGACGAGCACAGCGATACTCGGATAAAGCAAATTACTCGAGCGAGTAGTGATTTTCCGAGTACGCTCGCTCATCTCTAATAACAACCAATCATAGCGCAGCTTTCATGTTAACTCAGCTTTATAATATATAACAACCAATCACAGCGCAGCTTATATGTTACCTCAACAGTATAAAATATAACAACCAATCACAGTGCAGCTTTCATGTTACGTCAGCAGTAAGAGAAATAGCAACCAATCACAGCGCAACTTTTATTCTGCCTCAGCAATATAAAAAATAGCAACGAATCACAGCGCAGCATTCATTTTACCTTAGAGGTATAATATATAGCAACCAATCACAGCACAGCTTTTATTTTACCTCAGCATTCTCAATATCCAGGAATTGTCTTGTGATACGTTCAGCGGATGCATCATTTTGTAGTTGAACACGCATCCCGTTGCTCATAATGCCTTTTGCTTTTGTGCTTGAGATGGAAATCAAACAATCTTTGTCTGGGGGGGCATAACTGTCGGCGACGCTCGCACGCGCGCGCGCCACCTATCGTAGGATAGATGTACTATGCCAGTAATCTTCCCAGGAGTGTACTCAACAACTTCCCATTAACTTTTCCTATTTATGACATAATCAATGCTCGTGCCAAATTTCAAGTTTCTATGACATTGGGAAGCGAGAAAATTAGATTCCGTACGTAAAATTTGGACGCTAATATTTTGGCGCTTAGAATTGAATAATAAAGTTGGGACCCATTAACTTTTCCCATTTATGAGATAATCAATGCTCGTGCCAAATTTCAAGTTTCTATTACATCGGGAAGCGAGAAAATTCGATTCCGTACGTAAAATTTGGACGCCAATTGTTTTGCGCTTAAAATTGAATAATCGAGTTGGGACCCATTAACTTTTCCTATTTATGACATAATCAATGCGCGTGCCAAATTTCGAGTTTTTATTACATTGGGAAGCTAGAGAATTCGATTCCGTACATAAAATTTGGATGCTAATTCTTTTGCGCATAGAATTGAATAATGGAGTTGGGACCCATTAACTTTTCCTATTTATGACATAATCAATGCTCGTGCCAAATTTCAAGTTTCTATGACATTGGGAAGCGAGAAAATTAGATTCCGTACGTAAATTTGGACGCTAATTCTTTTGCGCATAGAATTGAATAATCGAATTGGGACCCATTTACTTTTCCTATTTATGACATAATCAATGCTCGTGCCAAATTTCACGTTTCTATGACACCGGAAAGTGAGAAAATTACATTCCGTATGTAAAATTTGGACGCTAATTCTTTTGCGCATAGAATTGAATAATCGAGTTGGGACCCATTAGCTTTTCCTATTTATGACATAATCAATGCTTGTGCCAAATTTCACGTTTCTATTACATTGGGAAGCGAGAGAATTCGATTCCGTACGTAAAATTTGGACGCTAATTCTTTTGCGCATAGAATTGAATAATCGAGTTGGGACCGATTAGCATTTCCTATTTATGACATATTCAATGCCCGTGCCAAATTTCACGTTTCTATGACATTGGGAAGCGAGAAAATTAGATTCCGTACGTAAAATTTTGGCGCTAATTCTTTGGCGCATAGAATTGAATAATCGAGTTGGGACTCATTACCTTTTCCTATTTATGACATAATCAATGCTCGTGCCAAATTTCAAGTTTCTATGACATTGGTAAGCGAGAAAATTTGATTCCGTACGTAAAATTTGTACGCTAATTCTTTGGCGCATAGAATTGAATAATCGAGTTGGGACCCATTAGCTTTTCCTATTTTTGACATAATCAATGCTTGCGCCAAATTTCAAGTTTCTATGACATTGGGAAGCGAGAAAATTAGATTCCGTACGTAAAATTTGGACGCTAATTCTTTGGCGCTTAGAATTGAATAATCGAGTTGGGACCTATTAACTTTTCCTATTTATAACATAATAAATGCGCGTGCCAAATTTCATGTTTCTACGACATTGGGAAGTGAGAGAATTAGTGGCAGTGATGGAAATCGAACGATCTACGTGGGGGGGGGGGGGGCGTAACTGTCGACGACGCTCGCACGCGCGCCATTTATCGTAGGATAGTTGTACTATGCCTATAATCTTCCCAGGAGTGTACTCAACAACTTCCCAAAGTTTCATGGCGATCGGATTAATGGTGTAGTAGGGCATAAAGGACAAACAGACAGACAGACACACAGACACGCATACATTCAATTTTATATATATAGATATAGATCAATGCTCGTGCCAAATTTCACATTTCTATGACACCGGGAAGTGAGAGAATTAGATTCCGTACGTAAAATTTGGACGCCAATTCTTTTGCGCATAGAATTGAATAATCGAGTTGGGACCCAATTGCTTTTCCTATTTTGGAGATAATCTATGCTTGTGCCAAATTTCATGTTTCTACGACATCGGGAAGTTGGAGAACTTTTGGCAAGTCAGTGAGTGAGTCAGTGAGTGAGTCAGTGAGGGCTTTCGTCTTTATATAGATTTCCCTGGATGTATGCAGCACCCTGGACTTCCTGCTGATCTTGTTGCCACATGCCTGCCCTCCCTAGGAGATCAGCAGTGCCCCTTGCAGGTGGACCCCATGAAAAAAACACGATGAGTGAGGCAGAGCTCGACAGCGGAGTAGCTGGTGCTCATCCCAAAGGTGCAGTAGAAGTGGGCCTTTTTCATGCCATGCTTGGACATATATAAGTCAATAATTAAAGGCAGCAAATGCCATCTTTCAGAAGGCTCTGTGCCCGCACTCCCTAGCGAACAGCCCTAGCTGCAGTATAAAAACCCAAACAACTAGAGATGAGCGAGCACCAAAATGCTCGGGTGCTCGTTATTCGGGAAGAACTTTTCGCGATGCTCGAGGGTTCGTTTCGAGTAACGAACCCCATTGAAGTCAATGGGCGACCCGAGCATTTTTGTATTTCGCCGATGCTTGCTAAGGTTTCCTTGTGTGAAAATCTGGGCAATTCAAGAAAGTGATGGGAACGACACAGCAACGGATAGGGCAGGCGAGGGGCTACATGTTGGGCTGCATCTCAAGTTCACAGGTCCCACTATTAAGCCACAATAGCGGCAAGAGTGCCCCCCCCCCCTCCCAAAAACTTTTACTTCTGAAAAGCCCTCATTAGCAATGCATACCTTAGCTAAGCACCACACTACCTCCAACAAAGCACAATCACTGCCTGCATGACACTCCACTGCCACTTCTCCTGGGTTACATGCTGCCCAACCCCCCCCCCTCCCCCCCCTAGCGCACACCAAAGTGTCCCTGCGCAGCCTTCAGCTGCCCTCATGCCACACCACCCTCATGTCTATTTAGAAGTGCGTCTGCAATGACGAGGAACAGCAGGCACACACTGCAGAGGGTTGGCACGGCTAGGCAGCGACCCTCTTTAAAAGGGGCAGGGCGATAGCCCACAATGCTGTACAGAAGCAATGAGAAATAGAATCCTGTGCCACCGCCATCAGGAGCTGCACACGTGGGCATAGCAATGGGGAACCTATGTGCCACACACTATTCATTCTGTCAAGGTGTCTGCATGCCCCAGTCAGACCGCGGTTTTTAATTCATAGACACAGGCAGGTACAACTCCTTATTGTGAAGTCCCTGTGGACCGACAGCATGGGTGGCTCCCTGGAACCCACCGGCGGTACATAAAAATATCCCATTGCATTGCCCAACACAGCTGAGGCAGTAATGTCGTGCTTAATGCAGGTGGGCTTCGGCCCACACTGCATGCCCCAGTCAGACTGGGGTTCTTTACAAGTGGACACAGATGCTTTTATAATTCCCTGTGGACCCACAGCATGGGTGGGTGCCAGGAAGCCACCGGCGGTACATAGAAATATCCCATTGCATTGCCCAACACAGCTGAGGTAGTAATGTCGTGCTTAATACAGGTGGGCTTCGGCCCACACTGCATGCCCCAGTCAGACTGGGGTTCTTTACAAGTGGACACATGTAGGTTAAACTCCGTGTGCACCTACAGCATGGGTTGCTCCCTGGAACCCACCGGCGGTACATAAAAATATCCCATTACATTGCCCAACACAGCTGAGGTAGTAATGTCGTGCTTAATGCAGGTGGGCTTCGGCCCACACTGCATGCCCCAGTCAGACTGGGGTTCTTTACAAGTGGACACAGATGCTTTTATAATTCCCTGTGGACCCACAGCATGGGTGGGTGCCAGGAAGCCACCGGCGGTAAATAGAAATATCCCATTGCATTGCCCAACACAGCTGAGGTAGTAATGTCGTGCTTAATGCAGGTGGGCTTCGGCCCACACTGCATGCCCCAGTCAGACTGGGGTTCTTTACAAGTGGACACATGTAGGTTAAACTCCGTGTGCACCTACAGTATGGGTGGCTCCCTGGAACCCACCGGCGATATACAAAAATATCCCATTGCATTGCCCAACACAGCGGATGTAACGTCAGCTGTAATGCAGGTGGGATAAAAATTCATTTGATTACACTGTAGGCGAGGGCCCACAAAAATTGCTGTATCAACAGTACTAATGTACATCCAAAAAATTGGCCATGCCCAACCAAGATGGCAGGTGAAACCCATTAATCGCTTTGGTTAATGTGGCTTAAGTGGTAACTAGGCCTGGAGGCAGCCCAGTTTAACGAAAAATTGGTTCAAGTTAAAGTTTCAACGCTTTTAAGAGCATTGAAACATATAAAAATTGTTTAGAAAAATTATGAGTGAGCCTTGTGGCCCTAAGAAAAATTGCCCGTTCAGCGTGATTACGTGAGGTTTCAGGAGGAGGAGCAGGAGGAGGAGGAGGAATATTAGACACAGATTGATGAAGCAGAAATGTCCCCGTTTTGGATGGTGAGAGAGAACGTAGCTTCCATCCGCGGGTGCAGCCTACGTATTGCTTAGGTATCGCTGCTGTCCGCTGGTGGAGAAGAGAAGTCTGGGAAAATCCAGGCTTTGTTCATCTTGATGAGTGTAAGCCTGTCGGCACTGTCGTTTGACAGGTGGGTACGCTTATCCGTGATGATTCCCCCAGCCACACTAAACACCCCCTCTGACAAGACGCTAGCCGCAGGACAAGCAAGCACCTCCAGGGCATACAGCGCGAGTTCAGGCCACGTGTCCAGCTTCGACACCCAGTAGTTGTAGGGGGCAGAGGGGTCACCGAGGACGGTTGTGCGATCGGCTACGTACTCCCTCACCATCCTTTTACAGTGCTCCCGCCGACTCAGCCTTGACTGGGGAGCGGTGACACAGTCTTGCTGGGGAGCCATAAAGCTGGCAAAGGCCTTGGAGAATATTCCCCTGCCTGCGCTGTACATGCTGCCTGATCTCTGCGCCTCCCCTGCTACCTGGCCCTCGGAACTGCGCCTTCTGCCACTAGCGCTGTCGGATGGGAAGTTTACCATCAGTTTGTCCACCAGCGCCCTGTGGTAGAGCAACACTCTCGAACCCCTTTCCTCTTCGGGAATGAGAGTGGGAAGGTTCTCCTTATAGCGTGGGTCGAGCAGTGTGTACACCCAGTAATCAGTAGTGGCCAGAATGCGTGTAACGCGAGGGTCACGAGAAAGGCATCCTAACATGAAGTCAGCCATGTGTGCCAGGGTACCTGTACGCAACACATGGCTGTCTTCACTAGGAAGATCACTTTCAGGATCCTCCTCCTCCTCCTCTTCCTCCTCCTCAGGCCATACACGCTGAAAGGATGACAGCCCAGCAGCATGTGTACCCTCACCAGTGGGCCAAGCTGTCTCTTCCCCCTCCTCCTCATCCTCCTCATGCTCCTCCTCCTCCTCAACGCGCTGAGATATAGACAGGCGGGTGCTCTGACTATCCAGCGACATACTGTCTTCCCCCGGCTCTGTTTCCGAGCGCAAAGCGTCTGCCTTTATGCTTTGCAGGGAACTTCTCAAGATGCATAGCAGAGGAATGGTGACGCTAATGATTGCAGCATCGCCGCTCACCACCTGGGTAGACTCCTCAAATTTTCCAAGGACCTGGCAGATGGCTGCCAACCAGGGCCACTCTTCTGTAAATAATTGAGGAGGCTGACTCCCACTGCGCCGCGCAAGTTGGAGTTGGTATTCCACTATAGCTCTACACTGCTCATAGAGTCTGGCCAACATGTTGAGCGTAGAGTTCCACTGTGTGGGCACGTCGCACAGCAGTCGGTGCACTGGCAGATTAAACCTATGTTGCAGTGTCCGCAGGGTGGCAGCGTGCGTGTGGGATTTGCGGAAATGTGCGCAGAGCTGGCGCACCTTTCCGAGCAGGTATGACAAGTGGTGGTAGCTTTTCAGAAAGCGCTGAACCACCAAATTAAAGACATGGGCCAGGCATGGCACGTGCGTGAGGCTGCCGAGCTGCAGAGCCGCCACCAGCTTACGGCCGTTGTCACACACGACCATGCCTGGTTGGAGGCTCAGCGGCGCAAGCCAGTGGTCGGTCTGCTCTGTCAGACCCTGCAGCAGTTCGTGGGCCGTGTGCCTCTTCTCTCCTAAGCTGAGTAGTTTCAGCACGGCCTGCTGACGCTTGCCCACCGCTGTGCTGCCACGCCGCGTGACACCGACTGCTGGCGACGTGCTGCTGACACATCTTGATTGCGAGACAGAGGTTGCGTTGGAGGAGGAGGAGGAAGGTGCTTTAGTGGAGGAAGCATACACCGCCGCAGATACCACCACCGAGCTGTGGCCCGCAATTCTGGGGGTGGGTAGGACGTGAGCGGTCCCAGGCTCTGACTCTGTCCCAGCCTCCACTAAATTCACCCAATGTGCCGTCAGGGAGATATAGTGGCCCTGCCCGCCTGTGCTTGTCCACGTGTCCGTTGTTAAGTGGACCTTGGCAGTAACCGCGTTGGTGAGGGCGCGTACAATGTTGCGGGAGACGTGGTCGTGCAGGGCTGGGACGGCACATCGGGAAAAGTAGTGGCGACTGGGAACCGAGTAGCGCGGGGCAGCCGCCGCCATCATGCTTTTGAAAGCCTCCGTTTCCACAAGCCTATACGGCAGCATCTCTAGGCTGATCAATTTTGCAATGTGCACGTTTAACGCTTGAGCGTGCGGGTGCGTGGCGTCGTAGTTGCGCTTGCGCTCAAACTGTGGCACTAGCGACGTCTGGACGCTGCGCTGAGAGACATTGCTGGATGGGGCCGAGGACAGCGGAGGTGAGGGTGTGGGTGCAGGCCAGGAGACGGTAGTGCCTGTGTCCTGAGAGGGGGGTTGGATCTCAGTGGCAGGTTGGAGCACAGGGGGAGAGGCAGTGGTGCAAACCGGAGGCGGTGAACGGGCATCGTCCCACCTTGTGGGGTGCTTGGCCATCATATGCCTGCGCATGCTGTTGGTGGTGCCTCCCCAGCTGATCTTGGCGCGACAAAGGTTGCACACCACTGTTCGTCGGTCGTTAGGCGTCTCTGTGAAAAACTGCCACACCGTAGAGCACCTTGACCTGTGCAGGGTGGCATGGTGCGAGGGGGCGCTTGGGGAAACAGTTGGTGGATTATTCGGTCTGGCCCTGCCTCTACCCCTGGCCACCGCACTGGCTCAGCCTGTGCCCACACCCTCACTTGGCCCTCCGCGTCCTCGGCCGCGTCCACATCCGCTAGGCCTACCCCTCAGCATGCTGTATTACCAGTGATTTGATTTCCCAGGCAGGAAAGAAATTGGCACAAGGCTACACTCAACCGTAGCTGGTTGCGTCTGATTTTTGTACGTTGTCCACGCAGCACACACGTACACGGAGACCTTAGGACTGACACAGGCAGGCCAAATATAATTTCTTTTCCTTTTTTGCAAAGGGAAGCCCCCACTGCGTATATTCAATGAACAAGAAGTTTAATATCTGTGGTGTGGCCCTCAAAAAGTGTCACACAACTATAGTGTAGCAGAGTTATTAACTCTAGCAGAGCAGGTATTTGCCAGTCAGGAAAGACAATGGCGCAAGCCTGCAGTAAACCGTAGCTGGTTGCGTCTGATTTTTGTACGTTGTCCACGCAGCACACACGTACACGGAGACCTTAGGACTGACACAGGCTGGCCAAATATAATTTTTTGTCCTTTTTAGCAAAGGGAAGCACCCACTGCGTATATTCAATGAACAATAACTTTTAGAACTGTAGTGTGGCCCTGAAAAAGTGACACGCAACTTTAGTGTAGCAGAGTTATTAACTCTAGCAGAGCAGGTATTTGCCAGTCAGGAAAGACAATGGCGCAAGCCTGCAGTAAACCGTAGCTGGTTGCGTCTGATTTTTGTATGTTGTCCACGCAGCACACACGTACACGGAGACCTTAGGACTGACACAGGCTGGCCAAATATAATTTTTTGTCCTTTTTTGCAAAGGGAAGGACCCACTGCGTATATTCAATGAACAATAACTGTGTTGTGGCCCTGCCTACACAATTCTGTCCCTGTAGTATCAATGGAGGGTGCAATGCTCTGTACAGACGATTTTTAGAAAAAAAAAAATATGCAACACTGCTAACAGCAGCCAGCACAGTACTGCACACGGTTAAATTTGGCCCTAGAAAGGACCGTTGAGGTTCTTGAAGGCTACACTCACTCCTAACACTCTCCCTGCCTATACACCACTTCTGTCCCTAATGCCGGGTGCAATGCTCTGCACTGCCGATTTTGAGAAAAAAAAACAAAAAAACACTGCTAGCAGCAGCCTGCACACAGGTAGATGTGGCCCTGAGAAGGACCGTTGGGGTTCTTGAAGCCTACACTCACTCCTAACGCTCTCCCTACAGCAGCACCAGCACGATAGTACTTTCCCTCAGCTAACTCACAAGGCATGTGTGGCGAGCCGCGGGAGGGGCCGACTTTTATACTCGGGTGACATCAGATCTCCCAAGCCACTCACAGCAGGGGGGTGGTATAGGGCTTGAACGTCACAGGGGGAAGTTGTAATGCCTTCCCTGTCTTTCAATTGGCCAGAAAAGCGCGCTAACTTCTCAGAGAGGAAACTGAAAGTAACCGGAACACCGCGTGGTACTCGTTACGAGTAACGAGCATCCCGAACACCCTAATATTCGCACGAATATCAAGCTCGGACGAGTACGTTCGCTCATCTCTACAAACAACACATCACCTAAGAGGCGCTGACCGGCTCTGCAGCACAACTCCTCTGAAGCTCCGGCAGACTTGCTTATAGTTTCCCCCTCTCCTCAGGACCGCTGCTGCGCTTACACTCCCCTCAGTATGCCATTCCCCTCTACAGTAAGGCTATGTCCACATGGGATGGATTTTCTGGGGAACATCTGCAGCGGGTATTTCACAGCAGAAAATCCATACCAAAAACTGCGCCATCTGGTAAGAAATTTGATGCAGATTTTAACATGGATTTCCTCATTGAAGCCGATTTTGACTCTGCTTTGGATGCAGAATTTGTTGCAGATATTCAGCAGCTTTTTGCGCCCCATGTAAAGACACCCGGGGCAAACGGTGGTTTTCGGTGCAGATTTTGGTGTAGGTCTGTACCAGAACATGCTATGCCGCCGGGCCTATTGAGAACAATTGGAGAAGATCGTGAAACAGCCTTGCATTCTCCAGCCTCTGTCAGGGTGTATATATATAATTTCTTTTCTCAGCTTTTTGTAATAAATGTTCCCTATTGTTAACACAGAGAGAATCTAAATATAGAAGCCTGAACTATCTATATAATTGCAAATATACAATGTGTAAAATACAAAATCTGATATAAAGAGTTTACTTTACCTTCAATTCAGACTGTGCGACCTCAAAGCAGAGCGATAGGCACACAAACAGCAGGATGGTCATAATCCGATGTTGTGTCATTTCTGCAGCGAAGAAAGATATGGCCACAACTTGAACGTTTACAGCAAGCCTGCGTGGAGACAGGGAGACTGAAGAATGCTGTCTATAGATGGCACGTATATAATTCCCTCAGCCACATGTCAGAAAGTCTTATGATCAGGAAGAAGGTAAACCGCCCGGAGCTTACTGTCCCACGCTGCATCCAACCTGCTCTTCAAGTTAGTAAAGTTTAAATATTCTTGGCTATCTCTATGATGGGAAAACAGAAATATGTGATGCTTCATGACCACCTGAACTCATATCACATGTAATGACAGTATACCAGAAATGTATTTCCAATAAAAGCTACGTGCGCAGCTGATTTCAAGTCAAAATCCTCATTGAAGAAGATTTTGACTCTGTTTTGGATGCAGAATTTATTGCAGATATTCAGCAGCATTTTGCACCTCATGTAAAGATACCCGGGCAAACAGGTTTTTGATGCCGATTTTGGTGTAGGTCTGTATCAAAACATGATATGTGTGAATGTACCCTAACAGTAGTGTCCTTGGCCTGATTCCCTCTCCAAGTAATAATGGCCCCTGGTTTATTTTTTTATTTTTTGACAAATACACTAGCGGAGTGGAGGGAAGGGCGGCATGACTGCACTGACAGCACGCAATCCCATACTTTAAAATTGTAAATGCAGCGTCCGAGGAGCGGGCCATCAGCCTAGGAGACGGCGTGGTAGAGTTGTGGCCTTTGTGCCAGACAGGTAAATCACTGCAATGGGAAGTCTGTGTGCACCCACAGCATAGGTGGGTCCTAGGCGACCCAAGACATGAACCATGAAGAAATCAGGGTGCCCAAACATGGCAGACTTTCACTGCACCGAGAACATAGGCCTCTGAGCAAACCCTCAGCAATCAAGGGCATGAAGCGGACTTTGATGCTAGTTCAGCTGCTAAGGTCTCAGTAAATCACTTACGTTTTCTTTCACCACTCCAATGACTGGATTAGCAGGAAAAAGTTCCACAGGCCTAACCTGGCGCTGTTGCAGTTCCCCCTGGGACCTAGGATGCGGCCAACAGCTTCAGTAATCGTAGGCATGAAGCTGACTTTGATGCTAGTTCATCTGCGACGGGCTCATTAAATCAGTTACGTTTTTTTCACCTTTCCAATGACTGGATTAGCCAGCAAAAAGTTCCACAGGCCCAACATGGCGTACTTGCAGTTCCCCCGGGACCTAGGCCTCGGTCAACAGCTTCAGCAATCGTAGGCATGAAGCAGACTTTGATGCTAGCACAGCATTAAACGTCTCATTAATGCAGTAACGCTCCTCTTCTTTTGCCCAAACCAGTGTATCAGATAACTGTGGTAAGACGACAGCAAATACATGATGCCCACTGGTGATCCCCTGACCCCAAGCAGGAGGAGGAGGTGGCCTTACAAGGCCAAGAAACCATGACCAGGACCCGCTGTAGCCTGTGTGGGAAGTATGTGAGCGGGCCCTTGGTCGGGCTCGGTCCCAGCAAACACACTGTGTGACCCAAGGTGCCGCGAGTTACATAGCAATGGGCAATCCGGGTCCCCTCACACTATTCATTCTGTGTTGGTGTCGGATAGCTCAATCGACACCGCAAGGAGAAAGCCATCTGCACTCTGCACCCTACCCAAGTCAGTCAGTGACTTTGTGCCCGACAGGTAAAACTCCGAAATGGGAAATCTTTGTGCACCCACAGCATAGGCGAGCAGAAGGCACCAAAACAAAGTAATAACCATGAAAAAATTACAGTGCGCAAACATGGCAGACTTTCGCTCCGCCGAGGACATAGGCCACTGCACACACCCTCAGCAAACACGAGCATAGAGCGGACTCCAATGCTAGTACAGCAGTGAACGTCTCATTAAGCCAGTAACGCTCCTCTTCAGTGGCCCAAACGAGTTTCACAGATAACTGTGGTAACCAGAGATGAGCGAACCTACTCGTTTCGAGTAATTACTCGATCGAGCACTGCGATTTTCGAGTACTTCCGTACTCTGGTGAAAAGATTCGGGGGGCGCCGGGGGCCGGGCGGAGGCGTGGCGGAGCGGGGGGTAGCAGCGGGGAACAGGGGGGAGCCCTTTCTCTCTCCCTCTCCCCCCACTCCTTGCTGCAACCCCCCACTCACCCACGGCACCCCCGAATCTTTTCGCCCGAGTACGGAAGTACTCGAAAATCGCGGCGCTCGGGCGAAAAAGGGGCGTGGCTGAGTAGGTTCGGTCATCTCTAGTGGTAACACAAGAAAAAAAAAACATATTGGCCTCGGCCCACAATTCATGCCCTAGTCAGTGAGTGTTTTTGGGCCTGATAGGTAAAACACCGCGATGGGAAGTCTGTGTGCACCCATAGTATAAACAGACCCCTGTAACATTTCAGTAGAAAAGGTATAAGCAGACCCCAGTAACATTTTGGTTGCAGTAGTATAGGCAGACCCCAGTACCATTTCTTTAGTAGAAGTATAGGCAGACCGCTGGAACATTTACGTGGCAGCAGTATAGGCAGACCCCCGTAAAATTCTTGTAGCAGCAGTATAGGCAGACAACTGTAACATTTAAGTGGCAGCAGTATAGGCAGACCCCAGTAACATCCTTGTGGCAGCAGTATCAGCAGACCCCTGTAACATTTACGTGGCAGAAGTATAAGTAGACCCCTGTAACATTGAAGTGGCAGCAGTATACATAGTAACATAGTAACATAGTATGTAAGGCGGAATGAAGACATTGTCCATCCAGTCCAGCCTGTCCATCCTACTGTGTTGATCCAGAGAAAGGCAAAAAACCCCAAGGCCAGAAGTCAATTAGCCCTTTTGGGGGAAAAATTCCTTCCCGACTCCCCAACGGCAATCAGACTGTTCCCTGGATCAACCCCTAATAGTTCCTACCTGCCTATATACCAGGATTGACACTTAACCTAATATTTATATCCTGTAATATCCTTCTCCAGAAAGACATCAAGTCCCCTTTTAAACTCCTCTATGGATTTTGCCATCACCACTTCCTCCGGTAGAGAGTTCCACAGTCTAACTGCTCTTACAGTAAAGAACCCCTTTCTGTGTTGGTGATGAAACCTACTTTCCTCTAATCGTAGCGGATGTCCTCTTGTTACCGTCGTGGTCCTGGGTGTAAAAAGATCGCGGGAGAGATCCATGTGTTGTCCCCTCATGTACTTATACATGGTTATTTGGTCGCCTCTTAACCTTCTTTTTTCTAGAGTAAATAGTCCCAATTTGGACAGCCTCTCTGGGTATTCCAGTCCCGTCATTCCATGTTTTAGTTTAGTCGCTCTTCTTTGAACCCCCTCAAGCACTGTGACATCTTTCCTGAGCACCGGTGTCCAGAATTGTACGCAGTATTCCATGTGAGGTCTGACAAGTGCCTTATATAATGGAAGGATAATGTTCTCGTCCTTCGCCTCTATACCTCTTTTGATGCACCCCAAGACTTTATTTGCCTTTGCAGCGGCTGACTGGCATTGGTTACTCCAGTTTAGTCTATTATCCACTAATACCCCCAGATCCTTTTCCATTTCACTTTTCCCTAGTGGTACCCCATTAAGTGAGTATTTGTGACATCCGTTCCTCCTGCCCATGTGCATAGTCTTACATTTTTCAACATTGAACTTCATTTGCCATTTTTCTGCCCAAGCCCCCAGCTTATCCAGGTCCGTTTGTAGCCGCACATTGTCTTCCGTTGCATTAATTATATTGTATAATTTTGTGTCATCTGCAAATATTGATATTTTGCTGTGCAGCCCCTCTATCAGGTCATTAATAAATATGTTGAACAGAGTGGGGCCTAATACTGAACCCTGTGGCACCCCGCTAGCGACTGTGGTCCAATCAGAGTACGAACCATTTATTACCACCCTCTGCTTTCTATCGTTGAGCCAATTTTTTACCCACTTACACACGTTTTCGCCCAGTCCGAGCTGCCTCATTTTGTATATTAGCTTATTATGTGGCACGGTGTCAAAGGCTTTAGAGAAGTCCAGATATACAAGATCAATAGATTCTCCCTGGTCCAGCTTAGAGCTTACTTCATCGTAGAAACTGATCAGATTTGTCTGACATGAGCGACCCTTCATGAATCCATGCTGGTGAGGAGTTATTCCCTTAATCTCCTTGAGGTACTCATCGATGGCGTCTCTCAGAATCCCCTCGAAAATTTTTCCCGTTACTGAAGTGAGACTTACTGGCCTGTAGTTACCAGGCTCACTTTTGCTCCCTTTTTTGTAAATTGGAACCACGTTGGCAATGCGCCAGTCCAATGGTACTACTCCGGTCTTGATAGTGTCTAGAAATATTAGGTATAGCGGCCTAGCTATCTCGTCACTTAGTTCCTTTAGTATTCTTGGGTGTAATCCATCTGGGCCCGGTGATTTATCAATTTTAGTTTTCTTTAGACGCTTCCGCACCTCCTCCTGCGTTAGGTATGAGATATTTTGTGAGGGGTTCGTTTTATTCCCCTGCATCTCGTGTGGCATTTCCTTTTCTTTGGTGAACACACTTGAGAAGAAACTGTTTAGTAGATTTGCTTTCCCTTCGTCATCATCAATGATTTCTCCTGCATTGTTTTTTAAAGGGCCATCGCTCTCCCTGCAAATCCTTTTGCTGTTTATGTAGTTGAAAAATAGCTTCGGGTTGTTTTTGCTCTCTTTTGCGATCCGTCTTTCTGCTTCCTCCTTGGCAGTTTTAATCATATCTTTGCATATTTTGTTTTTTTCCCTGTATGATTTTAGCGCTTCTTCGCTGCCTTGTTGCTTTAGTAGTTTGAACGCTTTCTTCTTTTCGTTTATTGCCCCTCGTACCGTCTTGTCGAGCCACATTGGTTTCCTTTTAGCTGAGTTTCTTTTATTTTTAAAGGGAATGAACTGCTCACATGAGGCGATTAGGATCCTTTTGAACTTTTCCCATTTTTCCTCCGTACTGATATTTTTGAGGATGTTGTCCCAATTAATGTTACCGATAGTAGTTCTAAGCTCATCAAATTTTGCTTTACTAAAGTTTAGTTTCTTTGTCACTCCCTGATAAGGCTTCCTATTGATTGACAGCTGGAAGTTGATTATATTGTGGTCGCTGTTCCCCAAGTGCCCCTCAACCTGCACCCCCTTTATACGTTCCGGTTTGTTAGTTAGCACTAGATCCAGAATGGCTCTCCCTCTTGTTGGTTCCTGCACAAGTTGGTTCAGGTAATTGTCTTTAATTACTCTCAAGAACTTATCACCCCTGTGAGATTTGCAGGTTTCGTTCTCCCATGTTATATCTGGGTAATTAAAGTCCCCCATGATAATTACTTCGTTTCGTTTTGACACCTCTTCTATCTGCCTTAGTAGTAAGTCTTCAGTTTCTTCTGTTGCTTTTGGTGGTCGATAGAAGACCCCTATCAGGATTTTGTTATTTTTTCCTCCCTGTATTTCTACCCACAGAGATTCCACCTGTTCGTCTCCTACCCCTATATCCTCCCGTAGCCTTGGCTTCAAGTTCGATTTGACGTACAGACATACCCCTCCCCCTTTCTGGTTCCTTCGGTCTCTTCTGAAGAGATTGTACCCCTGCAAATTCACCGCCCAATCGCACTTATCATCAAGCCATGTTTCAGTAATTCCGACTATATCATAACTTTCATCAGTCATTCTTGCTTCAAGCTCGCCCACTTTACCTATCAGACTTCGTGCATTCGTGGTCATACAATTTATTTCATTTTTTTTGTTTTGTTGCTATTCGTACTTATGGCTGATCTATCAGTTCTAACTGTACTAACCCCACCCCCTGCTCGTCCCCCATTCCCTTTGCTTGGACCAAGATCGCTAATTACACTGGCTACCTCACTATTTCTCATTTTACCCTCCCCCCCAGTCCCTAGTTTAAACACTCCTCCAGCCTTCTAGCCATCTTTTCCCCCAGCACAGCTGCACCCTCCCCATTTAGATGCAGCCCGTCCCATTTAGATGCAGCCCGTATAGGCAAACCCCCGTAAAATTCTTGTAGCAGCAGTATAGGCAGACCCCTGTAACATATAAGTGGCAGCAGTATAGGCAGACTCCAGTAACATTCTTGTAGCAGCAGTATAGGCAGATCCCTGTAACATTTAAGTGGCAGCAGTATGGGCAAACCCCAGTAACATCTTTGTTACAGCAGCAGTATAGGCAGACCCCTGTATCATTTTTGTAGCAGAAGTACAGGCAGACCCCTGTAACACTTTTTTTAGCAGCAGTATACGCAGACCCCAGTGACATTTAAGTGGCAGCAGTATAGACAGACCCCAGTAACATCCTTGTGGCAGCAGTATAGGCAGACCCCAGTAACATTTACGTTGCAGAAGTATAGGCAGACCCCTGTAGCATTTCAGTGGCAGCAGTATGGGCAGACCCCAGTAACATCTTTGTGGCAGCAGTATAAGCAGACCCCTGTAACATTTACGTGGCAGAAGTATAGACAGACCCCTGTAACATTTACATGGCAGCAGTAGAGGCAGACCCCTGTAACATTCTTGTAGCAGCAGTATAAGCAGACCCCTGTAACATTTACGTGGCAGAAGTTTAGACAGACCCCTGTAACATTTACGCGGCAGCAGTATAGGCAGACCCCTGTAACATCCTTGTAGCTGCAGTACAGGCAGACCCCTGTAACATTCTTGTAGCAGAAGTATAGGCAGACCCAAGTGACATTTACGTGGCAGCAGTATAGGCAGACCCCAGTAACATCCTTGTGGCAGCAGTATAGGCAGACCCCTGTAACATTTACGTGGCACAAGTATAGACAGACCCCTGTAACATTTACGTGGCAGCAGTATAGGCATACCCCAGTAACATTCTTGTAGCAGCAGTATAGGCAGACCCCTATATCATTCTTGTAGCAGAAGTATAGGCAGACCCCTGTGACATTTAAGTGGCAGCAGTATTGGCAGACCCCAGTAACATCCTTGTGGCAGCAGTATAGGCAGACCCCAGTAACATTTACGTGGCAGAAGTAAAGGCAGACCCCTGTAACATTTAAGCGGCAGCAGTATAGGCAGACCCCTGTAACATTCTTGTAGCAGAAGTACAGGCAGACAGACCCCAGTAAAATTTCTGCTGTAATAGTATAGGCCAACGTCTGAAACATTGGGGTACCATGAGCGTAGGCGAAGGCCGGAAAAATAAGTGGATAAGAGTGTAGGCGTGGGCCCCAAAAATAAGTGTACCAAGAGTACAAGTGTACCTCTGAAAAATTTAGCAACTGAGAGGGCAGGTGAAAACCATAAATATTTTTTTAAAGATACAGCTCACTTTTGCTTAATTTGTAACAGAGCCTGTAGGCAGCCCTGTTGAAAAAATTGGTTCATGTTAAAGTATTCATACTTTTGAAACTTTGAAAAATTGAAAAAAAAAATTGTTTGATGAGCATTTTGGGCCGCAAAAAAATTGTCCGTTCAGCGCGACAACATGTTGTTTCAGGAGGAGGAGGAGCAGGAGGAGGACTAATGTCAGAGACAGATTGACAAAGCTAAACGCCTCATTTTTCCGGTGATAGAGAAAAGTGCTTTTATCTGCGTTTGCTGAAAAAGAATCTTTAGGTTCCGCTGCTCTCCGTCAGTGGAGAAGAGAAGTCTGGGGAAATCCAGGCTTTGTTCATCTTTATGAGTGTAAGCATGTCGGCACTGGCGGTTGACAGGCGGGTACGCTTGTCCGTGATGATTCCCACAACTGCACTAAACACCCTCTCTGACAAGACGCTAGCGGCAGGGCAAGCCAGCGCTTCCAGGGCATACAGCGCAAGTTCGTGCCACATGTCCAGGTTTGACACGCAATAGTTGTATGGAGCAGAGGCATCACGGAGGACGGTGGTACGATCGGCTACGTACTCCATCACATTCTTTTTACAGTGCTCCCTCCGACTCAGCCTTGACTGGGGAGTGGTGACGCAGTCTTGCTGGGGAGCCATAAAGCTGGCAAAGGCCTTGGAGAGTGTTCTCCTGCCTGCGCTGAACATGCTGCCTGATCTCCGCGCCTCCCCTGCTACTTGGCCTTCGTAACTGTGCCTTCTGCCACTAGCGCTGTCAGATGGCAAGTTTACCATCAGTTTGTCCACCAGGGCCCTATGGTATTGCATCACTCTCGAATGAGAGTGGAAA
This sequence comes from Eleutherodactylus coqui, assembly GCF_035609145.1. NCBI lineage: Eukaryota > Metazoa > Chordata > Amphibia > Anura > Eleutherodactylidae > Eleutherodactylus > Eleutherodactylus coqui. Next base: position 513,169,643 of record NC_089837.1, read on the forward strand.
GGTTCTCCTCATACCGTGGGTCGAGAAGGGTGTACACCCAGTAATTCGTAGTGGCAAGAATGCGTCTAACGCGAGGGTCATGAGAAAGGCAGCCTAACATGAAGTCAGGCATGTGTACCAGGGTAACAGTACGCAACACATCGCTGTCCTCACTAGGAAGATCACTTTCAGGATCCTCCTTCTCCTCCTCCACAGGCCATACATGCTGAACAGATGAAAAGCAAGCAGCATGGGTACCCTCACCAGTGGGCCTAGCTGTCTCTTCTCTCTCCTCCTCCTGCTCCTCCCCCTCCTCCTCCTCTAAAACGCGCTGAGATATAGACATGAGGGTGCTTTGACTATCAAGCGACACACTCTCTTCCCCCGTCTCCTGTTCCAAGCGCAAAGAGTCGGCCTTTATGCTTTGCAGCGAACTTCTCAACAGGCATAGCAGAGGAATGGTGACGCTAATGATTGCAGCATCGCCGCTCACCATCTGGGTAGACTCCTCAAAGTTTCCAAGGACCTGGCAGATATCCGTCATCTAGGCCCACTCCTCGGTAAAGAATTGGGGAGGCTGACTACCACTACGCCGCCCATGTTGGAGTTGGTATTCCACTATTGCTCTACGCTGCTCATAGAGCCTAGCCAACATGTAGAGCGTAGAATTCCACCGTGTGGGCACGTCGCACAGCAGACGGTGCTGTGGCAGATTAAACTGACGTTGCAGGGTCCTCAGGGTGGCAGCGTCCGTGGTGGACTTGCGGAAATGTGCGCAGACGCGGCAAACCTTGCCGAGCAGGTCAAATAAGTGCGGGTAGTTTTTGAGAAACTGCTGAACCACCAGATTGAAGACGTGGGCCAGGCATGGCACGTGTGTGAGGCTGCCGAGCTGCAGAGCCGCCACCAGGTTATGGCCGTTGTCACACACGGCCATGCCCGATTGGAGGCTCAGCGGTGAAAGCCAGAGGTCGGTCTGCTCTGTCATACCCTGCAACAGTTCGGGGGCCGTGTGCCTCTTGTCACCTAGGCTGAGGAGTTTCAGCACGGCCTGCTGACACTTGCCCACCGCTGTGCTGCCGCGCAGCGCCACACCGACTGCTGGCGACGTGCTGCTCACATTTCTTAATTGCGAGGTAGAGGTTGCATAGGAGGAGGAGAAGGGAGAGGGTTTAGAGGAGGTGGCATAGACCGCCACAGATACCAGAACCGGGGAAGGACCCATAATTCTGGGTGTGGGTAGGACATGTGCGGTCCCAGGCTCTGACTTGGTCCCAGCCTCCACCAAATTCACCCAATATTCTGTCAGGGAGATATAGTGGCCCTGCCCGCCAGAACTTGTCCACGTGTCCGTGGTTAAGTGGACCTTCCCAGTAACCGCGTAGGTGAGGGCACAGTTGATGTTGCGGGAGACGTGATGGTGTAGGGCTGGGACGGCACACCCGGAAAATAGTGGCGACTGGGGACCGAGTAGAGTGGGACCGCCACCATCATGTTTTTGAAAGCCTCCGTTTCCACAAGCCTGTACGGCAGCATCTCCAGGCTGATCAATTTGGCAATGTGCACGTTTAAAGCTTGAGCATGTGGGTGCGTGGCAGCGTATTTGCGCTTGCGCTAGCGACAGCTGGAAGCTGCACTGTGAGACATTGCTGGATGGAGCCGAGGACAGCGGAAGTGAAGGTGTGGGTGCAGGCCAGGAAGCGCTCATGCCTGTGTCCTGAGAGGGGGGTTGGATCTGAGAGGCAGCTTGGGGCACAGGGGGAGAGGCAGTGGTGCAACCCGGAGGCGGTGAAGGGCCTTCGTCCCACCTTGTGGTGTGCTTGGCCATCATATGCCTGCACATGCTGGTGGTGGTGAGGCTGGTAGTGGTGGCTCCCCAGCTGATCTTGGCGCGATACAGGTTGCACACCACTGTTCGTCGGTCGTCCGTGCTGTCACTGAAAAACATCCACGTCCTTGACCTTGGCCTCTGCAGGGTGGCTTGGTGCGAGGAGGTGCTTTGGAAAACAGTTGGGGCATTCTTCGCTCTGGCCCTGCCTCTACCCCTGGCCACCCCACTGCCTCTTCCAACCTGTCCTGCTGCTGCACTGGCCTCCCCCTCTGAAGGCCTCTCTTCAGTTGGCTTAGCGAATCAGGTGGGGTCAGTCACCTCATCGTCCAGCGGCTCTTCCTCCGAATCCTCTGTGCGCTCCTCCTTCGGACTGACTGCCCTTACTACTACCTCACTGATAGACAACTGTGTCTCATCATCATCGACTTCCTCACCCACTGAAAGCTCTTGAGACAGTTGCCGGAAGTCCCCAGCCTCATCACCCAGACCCCGGGAACTTTCCAAAGGTTGGGCATTGGTCACGACAAACTCCTCAGGTGAGAGAGGAACCATTTTTTCCCAATCAAGGCAAGGGCCCGAAAACAGTTCCTGGGAGTCTGTCTGCTCATCAGAATGTGTTATTTTCATGGAGTGAGGAGGCTGGGAGGAAGGAGGAGCAGCAGCGAGAGGATTCAGAGTTGCAGCAGTGGACGGCGTAGAAGACTGGGTGGTCAATACGTTGCTGGATGCATTTTCTGCCAATCTACGACAGGACCTGCTCACATTGCTCAGTTTGTAATAAAGGTCTACCACGTGGACCCAAAAATGTAAAATGAAGCTGGGGACCCCAGAAACTTGCCTCTCTCCTAATCCCGCTGCAGTCGGCTGCGATTCACCTGACCAGGAACTTGGCCTGTGCCCACACCCTCACTTGGATCTCCGTGTCCTCGCCACATCCACGTCCTCTAGCCCTACCCCTACCCCTCAGCATTGTGTATTACGAATAGAGCAGACACAGAGTGGTGTGAATAATTCTGGAATTATTGGTGTACACTTTCACGCTGACAGCATTAACTCCAGGCAGAAACAAAGAATAAGGAAGGCTGCAAACAGGCCTAGCCGTGCAGTAGTGATTCACTACAACTCCCAGCAGCCAAGCAGTAAAATGCACACGGTCACAGGTAGCCCAACAAAGGAGTTTTTTTTATGTTTTTGAAGAAGAATACAGGCTATATAGCGTGTATATGACTTTCCCTCTATCAGTGGCTGTCGCGGTACACTGTGCGTGAAGTTGACGGCACACACAGAGCGGTGTGAATAATTATGGAATTATTGGTGTACACTTTCACGCTGACAGCGGTTATGTAACGCTAACTCCAGGCAGAAACAAAGAATAAGGAAGGCTTCAAACAGGCCTAGCTGTGCAATAGTGATTCACTACAACTCCCAGCAGCCAGGCAGTAAAATGCACACGGTCACAGGTAGCCCAACGAAGGAGCTTTTAGTTACATTTTTTGAAAAACAATACAGCCTATATAGCTTGTATATGACTTTCCCTCTATCAGGCGCTGTCGCCGCACGCTGTGCGTGAAGTTGACGGCACACACAGAGCGGTGCAAAAAATTATGGAATTATTGGAGTCCTGTTGGAGGCTGACAGCGGTTATGTAAAGCACACTGCAGTCAAAAAAAAATTATACGCAAGGCTGCAGAAAGGCCTAGCTGGGTAATAGTGAGACAGTACAACTCCCAGCAGCCACGCAGTAAAATGCACACGGTCACAGGTAGCCCTAAGAAGGAGCTTTTTGGGGGGTTCTTGTAGACAGGATTCTACACTACCACGGTCCCTGCCTCACCAGTACTGCCCCTATACTCTTTATAATTGACTGCAGACTGAGAACGCTATAGCTGTAATAGCCTGCAGAGCCCGAGATGAGAAAAAAAAATTTTTGGTGCAAAACTGCTACCAGCAGCCACAACAGTAATGCACATGGTCAGATGTGGCCCTAATAAGGACCGTTGGGGTTCTTGTAGACAGGATTCTACACTATCACTGTCCCTGCCTCACCAGTACTGCCCCTATACTCTGTATAATTGACTGCAGACTGAGAACGCTATAGCCTGCACAGCCCAAGATGAAAAAAATAATTGTGCAAAACTGCTCTCAGCAGCCACAACAGTAATGCACACGGTCAGATGTGGCCCTAAGAAGGACTGTTGGGGTTCTTGAAGACGCTAAACTATGCCTGAATGAGCAACAGCACCTTCCTTAATCTCTGCCAGCATGTGCCTGAGGCGAGCCGCGGGCGGGACCGCTTTAAGTACTCAGCGGTCACTTGATCTCACCAGGCACTCACTGCAGGGGGTTGGGATAGGGCTGGAACGTCAAAGGAGGTAGTTGTAATGCCTTCCCTGCATATCTATTGGCCAGAAAATGGCGCTAAACATGCAGGGAAGGAAATGGAATGGACTCAAGTACCGCATGGTGCTCGTCTCGAGTAACGAGCATCTCGAGCACCCTAATACTCGAGCGAGCATCATGCTCGGACGAGTACGTTCGCTCATCTCTAGACATGAGGTTCTCAGTAATGCGACCCCGGGCTGCGTCTCCTACTGCTTATCTTACATGTTAGTGACAGATGGCTAGGAGTCATGAGTGTCTTCATTAACCCTATCATCTTTCCTTTTAGCCTGTTGGTGGGCTCTATGAATACTGCCCGTGTGAGAGTGGACTTGTATGTGAAAAGGATACATCTATAAACGAGACCTACAAAATCAAAATGCTCCTCAAGGAACAAAGAAAAATGTTGTCCAAGGACAGGATCAAATTGCTCTTAAATGACCCAAACAGAAGAATCTGTAAGAAGCCAATCACAGCAAATAACTGAATCTAAGAGCTGAGAAAGTATCTGCCAGTATCTACACGGAACAACAAGAGATTGTCAGTCTTAGGGCTTATTCACACGAGTGTATATCAGCCAGCGTTATCACGGCCAGCTGATATATGCTACCATCTGATGCATTGGGTTCCAATGCATCAGATCACACAGACGTATTCCCGCGGTGTAAAAGATATCTTCCTGGTCAGACAACGCCTGCTGCCATTAACTCCTATGGGTGCCAATGACAGCGGTCGGAGAAGGGAGGTGGGAGGGAGTTTAGCAGCTTGACTGCTAAACTCCCTCCCCCTTCTCCTCTCTGCCCCTTGTCACTGTTTGCAATGGGAGGGGGTGGGGCTGGGGTAAAGCTGAGATCCGCTCCCTCCCATTGCTGGCTGCAGAGAAAGGGCGGGTCAGCTTAGCTCCGCCCATCCTGGCCACCCCCATTGCAAACAGCCAGAGTGGAGGAGAGAGGAGCGGAGTCGGCAAAGGGGAGGGTAGGTGGCGACAGCTTAGCTGAGCATATACACCGAGCCTGTGCATCAGATGGAAGCGTGTATCAGCCGGCCGTGAAAACGGCAGCCGATATACACTCATGTGAATAAGCCTCCACGGAAATAAAGTTTGTAAAACTTTCTAATACGTTTTGCGTTTCCTCCTTGCTTTCAAGAGCTCTGCTTACTGTAAGTAAATGAAAACATTGATTTTCAGAGTCTTCTTTCACACTATTTAGCCACGATAAAACGTCGGCCAAAAATTGTTACCGTGTAAAGCATTGGATTCCAATGCATTCATTCACATGGGTAAATTATAAGCACGTGAAAAATATCACGCCACAGAATCGTCAAATCGACGACCGCTTACGGTCGTCAATTTTTTTTTCTGCATTAAAAGATAGGTCTTGACCTGGGGGCATGGCTTGCAGGATATCCAGGATGGCAGCTCTAGCTTAAGCTCCGCTGGGCACCTTCACTTACAGCAACATTCCACATCTCCCACGGGTGAAATCTTCTCAACACTCACTACAACAACTGCCTGGAAGTGCAGAGATGACAAGGAGGAGGATGAGCCGTTCAGCTCCCCAGCGGCTGGAGGAATTTTTCATAGCGTGGGAATCCCCGCCGGCCATGACTGCATAGGGGTCCCTCTCTTCCGGCTACTGAGGAGCTCGTGCTGGATATAGAGACTGCTCCCAGACCGGACTACAGCAGAGGTGAGCAGCTCAGAAAGGAGAGTGGGAGCCCTAGCCAGCAACACACAGAGGGGACATCAGGGGACGTGTCACTGATTCCCCTTCTGTGAGCCCAAAAAAACAGCAGCCGCATATCAAAATCAGTGAAATACCACACAAACCTGCAAATCTGGACAAAAGCGTGGCAGATGGCATTACAAACCTTGCATTCTCTGACAGACCTGCTAAAAGAGGCCATTATTGCTTTCAGGGAATCAATACAAGTAGACTTTAAAAGGCTATCTTGCAATGTTAACACATCTATTCAAGAGTTTAATAATAGAATTGAGGGGGTCGTGGCCTGACTGCAGTCCGGGACACAGGCTTCCTTCTGAACTCCACTCAGTATCAGCCTTACAACGACTAATCTAAGCGATCCAGCGGCTAAAACAAGGAGATATACCCAGCGGAAAACCTCGAGAGGAGAAGGATGTCTAAAAGGAGACCTTCTAAGCCTGTAGAGGACTTTTTTACAGCCTGGGGAGTCAGACGCGGCCATGTTGTAAGGAGCCGCAAGCTCCCATCTTCCACAGCAGCAGAGGCAAGCGGGACAACAACGATCTCCATCATTGAGCCAGCGCATAGAAGAGAAAAGCCAGGTGCGAGTGGAGAATCATCGCAGGGACACCGCTCAAAAGAACCTCTGCAGAAAAGGGTGAGCTCTCCCACTGTTACACCACAGCACATCTCTACCACATCTAGTAAGATGGCACTGACACACAGCTCCCTGCACCCCCTCCACCTCTCCCTCTGCAAGTCTGGAAAAACAGAGACACAGGCTATCTCCCCAGTTTGTATTGCAGAATTGCTCTCACTCTTCAAATAATAGCCCTGATCCAGAAGAAGACCTAATATTAAACGTCCCAACATCAGATCAACCAGCTTCAGAAGAGTTCATAAAAAATATGATCCTAGCATTAAGGTGATCACTACAATCTGATATCAACAATATGTCCTCCACATTCCATTTCTCCTTACAAGAGCTATGCGAACGTACTGACCACATCGAAAACAAAATGGAGGAGCTGACCACCTCTCACGATAGTGTAATTGATGTGCATTACGCTTTAGAAGAAGAAGTAATGGCTATCAAATGCAAAATGGCGGACTTAGAAGATAGAAGCAGGCACAATAACATAAAGTTGACAGGAGTCCCAGAAAGCGTAAACCAAGCTGACCTAAAGGAATTTTTAATAAAATTTATGTCTATACTTCTTCCAAATGCCCCACAACAAGAGCTGGTGATACACAGAATACACAGATTACCTAAGCCCAGCTTTCTTCCAGAAAAGACCCCACGGGACGTTAGTGCAAGAATCCATTTTTTTCACATAAAGGAAGCACTGGTGCATGCCTCCAGCAAAATAGAGTCCCTCCCTGACCCTTATTCTTTAATCCACGTTTACGCGGATCTAACTCCAGCTATAATGCAATCCAGAAGGGCCTTTTCACCAATCACTGCAGCATTAAGAGCCGCTAAAATGCCCTATAAATGGGGATTCCCCACAAAGCTGCTCATTCACCGTGACCGGACAACGCATGTAATAATGTCCCCTGAAGACGGAGCTAAATTGATGTCTTCATGGGAAATCCCAATCGATAATACCAAGCAGCCCACTCGCCAGACGAGATCTGAAAAGATTCCAAGCGAATGGACTCTAGTTCCTTCTACATAGAAGAATACACTAACCTGCCCCATTTTGTTCTTTATCACGGTATAGCATGTACCGCTGGATCTGGTAAATAGCTCACTATGAGGAAGGCTGACACTGTCAGGTGAACTATTATTGCTGTCCCCAAGATATGCAGGCAACAATTCCTGCTCTAACTTCTCTTATGTATATTTGTTGTGTTCTTTGTTGTGTTCTTCAGGATTTCTCTATAGCTAGCCAAAAGAGCAAATATTTAGCCCTGAGATGCGATTATCCTGATGTTCTTATCAATGTTTCTGTTATAAAGTTAATTGTCTACAATTGCAGCAAGATATAAGGTATGATATAGGGCAAGATATAGGTCTGAACTCTCCTTTTAAGAGGTCGCAGATATGGAGAGATGCTAACCAATACAAAGCAGATATCTTATGCATTCAAGAAATGCATTTCCTCCACAATGCATGTCCTAAATTTTCCAACAAACAATATTCCCAGATGTATATGGCAAACGCCCAAAAGAAAAAACATGCTGGAGTTTGCATAGCATTTAGAGCATCAATCAACTTCACATTGACTCAACAAATTATAGACACTAAAGGCAGGTATTTGGTGTTGGTAGGCAACCTAGATGGCAACCCAATCACCATAGCAAATATCTATGCCTGTAACAAAGGACAGATCTCATTCCTAAACAAAATCATAAAGAAAATAAAAAATAAACAAATAGGCAGCCTTGCCATTTGTGGAGACGTTAATGTAATATCAGACGGTGCCCTCGATTCCACAGCAAAACACAGAACTTCCCCTAGCCTTCTTCCATGGCTCCACAAAGAATCTCTTTTTGACTCATTCAGATGCCTAAACTCATCTTCCAGGGAGTTTACGTTTTACTCTCCCTATCACAATTCCTTTTCACGTATAGATATGTTTTTGGTAGACAGACGGACACTTCCCAAAGTTATTACTTCAAACATAGGTCTAACTACCTGGTCAGATCATTCTCCGATATGCCTGAAGTTGGACTTGGGGGAGAGACGTGGTAGCGCACGATTATGGCGTAATAATACAAATTTACTTACGTCCCCAGTGTACAACTCCTTAATTAATAAATCTTTGACAGAATACTTTGAAATAAATTTAATTCCAGAAACTAATATTGTTTTAGTCTGGAACGCCCACAAAGCGTATATCAGAGGAGTCCTGCTCAAAATCAGCGCCCAACACAAGAAAACAAAAAATACCCAAATAAACAATATTCTAACCCAAATAAAATCTCAAGAAATAATCTTTCAGAACCACCCTATAGAAAAAGACCAAGCAACATTAATGTCTTTGAGAAGGGAGCTAAAATCAATTTTATTAGAAGAATACAATAAAAACACAAAATGTATGCGAGCAAACTACTATTCTTCCTATGACAAACCTTCAAAACTGATGGCAAATATTGCAAGGAAAAGACTAAACCAAACCAAAATTCTGTACATTTTAACGTCAGACAATCATAAGATAAAACTATCTCACCCACAAGACATAGCAGAGGAATTTGGCAGATTTTATGCTACACTATAAAATCTAAAAAATGACCCTTTGACGAACCAATCAAACTCGACTATAATTAGTAAATTCCTGCAAAAAATGAACTTTCCCACAATCCCAGACAAGACACAAGAACTAAATAAACCTATCTCTGAGATCGAAGTGACCGACACTATCAAAAACCTGAAAAAATTTTAAATCACCGGGACCAGACGTTTTTTCAAATGAATATTATAAATCTTTCACAAAAATATTGTCTCCACACCTTACTAAAACATTCAATAAAGCTATGTCCACGGGCAACTTACCACAAGAAATGCTACAAGCTATTATAGTAGCCATTCCCAAACCGGGTAAAACAACAGATTCCCCAGCTAACTTCAGGCCAATCTCACTACTAAATACGACACAAAAATGTATTCAAAAATTTGAGCCACAAGGCTCTTAGAGATATTACCTAATATCATACACAGTGACCAGGTGGGATTTGTCAAAGGTAGACAGGCTGCAGATGGCACCAGAAGAGCACTAAATTTGATTGCAAAGATGGGGACGAGTCGCGCGCATTCTCTCCTCCTTGCCCTGGATGCAGAGAAGGCTTTGATAGACTCCATTGGGAGTTTGCCTTCGCCACTCTCTAGAAGTTTGGTATAGGGGAGAACTTTAAAGTAATCCAGTCTCTCTACACAAATCCACCTGCTAGAGTTTTGATCAATGGAGCTCTGTCATCACCATTCCAAATAACCAATGGTTGCCCTCTTTCTACATTAATATTCATATTAATCATGGAATTGATAAGAACTTCCCCAGAAATTCAGGGCTACTCAATGGGAAACAACAACACAAAATTGGATTATTTGCTGATGATGTGCTTCTGACCCTGACGAGTCCCCTGAGCTCCTTGAGAGCAGTGGAAAATATTGTGAGATCATTTGGAATAGCCTCCTACTACAACTTAAACATAAGCAAATCCCAAATCCTGGTCATAAATATTAATACATCCTTACAAACAGCCATACAGAAAGAATTTGCATTCCAATGGTCCTCTACAATTCCCTACTTAGGTATACAATTATGTCATCCACTAAATGATATCATTCCCATAAATTTCAATCTTTTACGTCACTCGCTACAATTAGATTTAAATTGCCTTGAAAAGCAGGAGCCATCATGGGTTGGAAGAATAGTCTGGTATAAAATGCTGATATTGCCAAATATCCTATATATTTTCCGCACCTTGGTATGCCCTATCCCGCATATTGTTATAGATGAACTCCAAAAACAAATGTTAAATTTTATAGACCTAGAGTTGCAGCAAATATATCTCCACCGCAAACAAGGAGTGCTAGGAGTACCAAATCTATGGTCTTACTACCAAGCCATAAATATAAATCAAACAACATTATGGATGGAGGGTCCCCAGAGACCGCCATGGAGCTATATGGAGGAACAGTTAATTGAGAACAAATGCTTAGACTCTTTCCTCAAAGCATCTGTCCTCAACATAATATTCCCAAATCTGCATATGTCATTCAATAGCTGAGAGCTACCCCTGATTGGTCCTTGCGCTGAGCCAATCAGAGGCAGCACTCACTCACCCATTCATGAATTCATGAATGGGTGAGTGAGAGCTGCCTGTGATTGGTGAGGGCTGTGACCAATCAGAGGCAGCTCACTTCAGCAGGCGGGGATTTTAAATCCCCGGCTGCTGAATACTACTCACGGCAGTTCAAGAGAACTGCCGGCCGGCCGCGGCTGAACTCCGTCTGCCGGGACAAGGTGAGTATATATATTTTTTTACTTTTTACACAGTTTTGGATGATTTTCAGGTAAGGGCTTATATTTTTAAGCCCTTCCCGAAAATTCATACTGAGATCGCCCGAAGCCCATTGCTTTCAATGGACCTGGCTGTATTGCCGGCTCCATTGAATTCAATGCACTGGACAGCGCTGTACTGCTCCTGCCTGTTTCTAATGAAACGCTGCTAGGAGCAGATTTTTTGGGCGATTTTTCGGCCCCGGTCACGCGATTTGCGGATGCGCATCCGTCATGCGATCCGCAAATCGCGGCAAAAAATGCCCGTGTGACCGAGGCCTTAAACCAACAAAAAAATTTGAAATAAACAATAATAGAAATGAACACGCAGAAAGCAAGATGGTGGAAATTGTTAAGTCTCATAATGATCTGTTAGATGCTCATTATGAGCTAGAGGAAACTGTTGACAAGCTAAAAAACAAACTCACTGACTTAGAGGACAGAAACAGACAAAATAACGTCAAGTTCCGTGGAGTGCCAGAAAAGTCTCATCATCAGACATCTCAGCATATATAATGCATGCTACCAGAAATACCTGACCGTGATCTGAAAATAGACAGGGCCCACAGATTACCTAGGCCCAAATTCCTACAAGAAACAAGTCCAAGAGACATTATAGCATGAATACATTATTACCAGACAAAGGAAGGCTAAATGTATGCTGCAAAGAAGCTTCAGGCGCTCCCTGGACTCTACTCTGAGGTGCGTCTCTAAATTGATTTGTCCCAAGCCACCTTAGAATCAAAAAGGGGTTTTGCCAATATTACAGCTGCTATGAGAAAGCCAGGAAAGTGGGGTTTTCCAACAAAAGTAATTGCAACGAACAACAATCCATATGTTTTATGAACCACACAAAGCAGAGGAGATGATGAAAACTTGGGGCATCTCTGTCCCTGCCCCGGCCCCGAGACAAACACCTACAGACACAAGCCCAAAGCACCCTGGGCCTTCCAGATCCCACAACTCCAAGTCTCCAGGCTAAAATAGAAACATAGTACATTAACCTACAATTCACCATCAGTGGAACTCTATAGCTTCATATTAGGAGTGACTACCTGACCAGCCGAACTTTGCACCCCTCCCCCCCCCCCAGGAATTTTGCAAGTGAAAAGTGCTTGCTTACACCTTCATGTAAACTATTTTGCATCTCTTTGTTTTCTTTTTTATTTCAACTTTTTTTCTACAAGGATCCTTTACTCAGTATTTCAATGTTGGTACTAAACATACTGGATCTTATTTCACTATTTTCTCTAATTCATCTAGAAAAATCCTAGACCTGTACTGTACGCCTTCAGGCGATTGTTGCGTTTGGTTTGGTTATTGTGTTTTTTAAGGCATCCACGAGGATCTTTACCACATCCACCGTCCGAGCGATATCTGACTAATGAAGCCATGGCTCTGAAAATTATGTCGCCGAATGTCAACGGTCTGAATTCCCCATACAAAAGGAATATGGTCTGGAGGGACACCTTTGCTGATGTGGGAGATGGGGGAGAGGTTCGCCATTTTGTCTGTATTTTCTGTATTTTTATCAACTGTAAAGATGCTATATTGTGTCTCTAATCTAATCCTCTGGGGGAAGGGAACATCGCCCCCCCCCCCCCACCTCCACAAGAATTGAAGGAGCAGTGCTTTGTGTCCATAAACTGGTAAAACTGGTTCTAACCAGTAGAGAACTTATCCAGGAATGTCTTTGTGTAATGGGACAGGAAATGGCTGGAGAGAAACACAGGAAGTATCCCTTCGGACAACAAGTCAAGAATGAATAGAGCATGCTCAAGGACAGCTCCTCCCAACTGAATGATCTCACAGCTACCTCACAAATACCTCCCTCTGAGAATGACCTATCAGCACAGGAAATAATGTAACTGTATCCTAAATCACCTAACTTCCTGTGTTGAAACTTTATTTAAACTTTTACCCGTCTAAATAAAGACGGACTCTTTGGGGACAAATGATGTAGACGTGTAGTCTTTGAAAGGCTCTCCAGGCCTGTACATTATTTCTATCTAATATGGCACCCACAGTATATCGAATAGCGAAAATTGTGCTAACACTGATAACGTCGACATTGTATGTATACAGGGGACATATTTAATTGAGTCAGACCACAACAGAATGTCACATTAAAAATTCCCACAGATAGTCTGTGCCTGCGCACCAAAAAAACAAGCAGGGGTGATGATTGCCTTTAAAGAAACGCTGCATTTGTTATAGATTCCCAAATTTTGGACCCTAAGGGGAGATTCATAACCTTGATAGGTTCCCTTCAGAACACACAAAAATTACACTAGTTAACATTTATGCCCCAAATTCCGGACAAGTTTGTTTCCTTAATAAAGTTATAAGCAAAGTAAGACGCCTGTCTAAAGCAGTGGTGGTTATCTGCGGTGACTTCAATGTAGTCCCTAACAGGTCTTTAGATACCTCAGGAGCAAGAGTGAGGGGTGGTGCTACATTGGGACCTTGGTTACAAGGGGAAGGGTTGTATGACGCATTTTTGTGTCTTAATGCATCAGCGAGGCACTTCTCTTTCTACTCTCCGAGGCACAGGACATTTTCCTGAATAGACCTTTGTCTAATTGATAGGGAGACACTGCCGTATGTGTCTGAGTCATCAGTTGGCACTGCGACATGGTCGGATTATGCTCCGCTGAAGATAGTTCTGTCCTTGGGGAATTTTTGTTTGGTTTGCCCTATGGGTTGTATTTTAATGAATTACAATAAAATTTAGTTTTAATTATTTAATCTATACTGTGAAGGGCCTTACTACTTGAATAGATTTTTGCCTCTGTAATTAATGTCCTTTGAGAATACTCTAAAGCCGCATAGACAATGGAGAAATAACACATATTTGATGAGCCTACCTAAATTTAAAAAATGAGTTAAATTTGCCACTAAACAAATATTTTAAACTAAACGACACCCCAGAAATTGACCCATTATTATCTTGGAGAGCATACAAAGCATCAGTGCAAGTTATCTTCATAAAACTAGGCACCATATACAAAAAAGAGGAATCCGCTAAGGTAGATACTCTACTATCCCATATCCAATCCATAGAAAGGGAATTACAAAGTTCCCCTCTGAGAAAGATCATAACACTATCTTCAAACTAAGAAACGAATTACGTGAGGTCACAATAGGAGACTTTGATATAGCAGTTAGGACACAATGTGCATCACAATATTCCTCTCTAAACAAACCTTCTTGGTGGATGGCCAATCTAGTTAAGAAAAAAGTTACCTAACTTGGGGTCCCATATGTATGGTCTCCAAAGGAGAAAGATGCTAAATTGTCACACCCAAATCTAATAGCGGACATCTGCTACTTCTATAAACACTTATATAATCTAAAAGAAGATGCTCATACGATCCAGCTGTTAATAGTATAAACATAGCCAACTTTCTACAAAAAGTAAACCTTCCAAAAATCTCAACCTTTCAAGCTGAAACTATGGATAAACAAATAACATATTCTGAAGTTGTGGAGGTGATCTCTACCATCAAAAACCAAAAGGCACCTTGCCCAGATGGCTTCTCAGCCAAATATTAAAAACAATTGTGACAACTGTCTCCCCTTACATTGTTAAATCTTTTAATATGGCATTAAACCAAAGGCATTTCCCTGGGGAAATGCTTCAAGCCACGATAGTGGCGCTCCCTAAACCCAGGAAGGAACCCAATGTACCTGCAAAATGTAGGCCAATTTCATTACTTAGCACAGATTTTAAAATCTACGCCAAGGTGCTGGCCAGCAGACTTTTGAAAATAATCCTGACGAATCCTGAATCTCATGCACTCAGTGGAGTCCACCAAATTATCTTCAACATTGCTGGCCATTGACGCTGAAAAAGCCTTTGATAGAATCCACTGGGGCTATGCCTTTGAAACTTTGAAGGGTTTCAGATTTGGAGAAACAGCAATACGTGCCACCAGGCCCTGTACTCAAATCCTTCTGTGAGGGTGTTGGTGGACCTTTTGCCATAACTAATGGTACACAACAAGGGTGCCCGCTTTCTCCGCTGGTGTTTGTCCTAAATATGAGCCGTTCGCTGAAACAATAAGATCTGACAGGGGAATTAGAGGTATCCCCTTAAGCTCAAGACAGCACAAGATAGGCTTATTTGCCGATGACATTGTATTAATGCTTTCTAACCCCCTAGAATCATTGAGAGCTTCCCAGCAGATACTCGATCAATTTAGCAAAGTGTCTGACTATAAACTTAATGTGGAGAAAACTCAAATTCTGGGCTTAAATTTATCTAAAGATCTTACAACAGCTATCTTATCGGAATTTCCATTCAGTTACCAGGAGAAAGGTATTCCATATGTGGGAGTGACCTTAACCACTCTACTTGATGATTTAGAGAGGGAAAATTTCCCTCCACTGATATCATCCCTACAGAAGGAATTAGACTTATAGAATAATGACATATAAGATGACAACACTATATATATTTAGAGCTCTACCAATACATATCTCTAAATCTACCCTGGCCAAATTGCAAAGACAGGCGTCCGGATTTATCTGGGGGGAAGGAAACCCTGTCTAACCCTTTCTATCCTAGCCTTACATAGGAAACATGGAGGAGCAGATGTCCCCAATATAGAACCGTATTATAAAGCTAACATATTAAACAAAGAAAAATATTGGATAGATAGCAATAGCAATCTCAGATGGAAGGGTTTGGAAGAAGGTTTCTCAATTGGAAAGTCACTCATTTCATTGTTATACGCATCCTCTCTGACAGCTATGCCAGATTATGCACGGTTGGAATTGGTGACCTAGAATTTGTCGCCTCCAATGATGGCTACTATTGAGGCATGGCAATTCCTTACCTGCATACTTGTGCCTAGCAATGACTATTGTAAGCCTATATTACCTATAGGAATCCTGGGATAATGAGAGTAGATGATCTGTTTTCTACACACCAACTAAGATCTTTTGAACAGCTACAAATAGAATATCATGTGCCAGATAACGATAGATTTCAACACTTTAGCTCCTTTCTTAAGAAATCTCCAATATATACAGCGGAAATTCCTAATGAAATCATAAAAACGTTAAACATAATACTAAGAGCGGCTAAATCTGAGACAAGGAGGTTTTATAACACCTTGACAGGTAACTACGAACCTACAAAAATAACTTAAATGTTATATTGGGAAAGGGAGTTAGGGGAAAAATTCCCCATGGCAACATGGAAAAAGGCCTTTGCAACAGCTCTAAAAGCCACAAAAGGGGGTAGCTATACTGGTGTTAGTGCAAATTTTCGCTATTCGATATACTGTGGGTGCCATTTTAGATAGGAATAATGTACAGGCCTGAAGACCTTTTCAAAAGACCACACGTCTTACATCATGGGTCCCAAAAGCTTCTTCTTTTATTTAGGTGGGTAAAAGTTTATGTAAGGTTTCAAATCAGGAAGTTAGGTAATTTAGGATACAGTTACATAATTTTGTGTGCTGATAGGTCATTCTCATAGGGAGGTATTTGTGAGGTAGCTGTGAGATCATTCAGTTGGGAGGAGCTGTCCTTGAGCATGCTCTATTCATTCTTGACTTGTTGTCCGAAGGAAATACTTCCTGTGTTTCTCTCCAGCCAGCCATTTCCTGTCCCTTTACACAAAGACATTCCTAGATAAGTTTTAAACAGTAAAAAAAAAAATGGTTTGACCATGCTTTTGGACACAAAGCACTGTTCCTTCAATTCTTGTGGAGGTGGGGGCGATGTTCCCTTTCCCCAGAGGATTAGATTAGAGGCACAATATAGCATCTTCACAGCTGATAAGAATACAGAAAATACAGACAAGATGGTGAACCTCTCAGCAATCTACCACACTGGAAACACAATTAAAACTACAGATGAGGTGGTATTATTCCCCTCAACTTATAACCAGCCGTTTGAAAAAAGGACATGGCCTTTGTTGGAGGGAGTATGACCAAAAAGGTTTTCTATCACACATATTCTGGACTTGCCCAAAGTTGCTTGTATTTTGGGGAGGTTAATTTAAGCTACTTCAAGAGGCACTAAAAATATATCTACCATTGTCCCTCAAACTGGCTCTACTGTTGATAAACTTAGATGATTTTCCGTGGCCAACCAGGTATTTAATAGGTCACGCACTCATGATGGCTAAGACCATCATTGCAAAGCATTGGAAATCCCCCACACCTCCAACCTTGGAGGAATTCTCGAATCATATGGCAGAAAATTGTATATTTGAAAGATGGGAATCATATGGTACAAATTCTATTCAGAAATACTTGGAAAGGTGTTATGGGTGGATAAATCATCTTAAAAGATAAAGCATACTCTATTTTGGATGCTATGTTAATGTTATGGTTATCGTTTATATATGATGACATGTTCTTGCTAATGTCTTTCTACTTAAAATATGGAAAGGTATCCTTTAAGGAGGAACGTGAAAATATTTAAGTTGATTGTGCTACACTCTAAATGCAGCACTTACTGTCGAGAGAACTGTAACATGAAAGTTGTAGTCATGGATGTATACTCTGTATGTCTCCTGATCTTCTTTACTAAAAAATAAATGATGAAAAACAAAAACTGCTGCAGGCTCCCATGTATCCCTATGGGAGCTGAAAAAACGGAGGGGGAAGTAGTTTACCTGCATCTGCCGCTTGAAACAAAGACAGCTGGCTCTATTTCAGCTAGTTGAAGCCATTTTGCCGTATTTTTTACGCAATACGCTCGTATGGATGGATGAGAAAACGCTAATTAATTTTGGCCAACATGAAGACACACACGCTTGTGTGAAAGAGGTTGAGAAGCAATTACCTTGACTGGCTCACACAGCAGCAGTTTGTCATAATGTATCAGCCAGGAGTCTAGAACAGGAGTAAGGGCTCATGCCCACGGCTGTGCGCGCAAAATGCTGTGGGTCTCACACACAGTTTTACACATTCCCTGCTCTGAACAGAACGGAAACACTGTCCATACGCAATGTATTGGGTATGATACAGTATGCAGAGAAATGGAGCATGCTGCACTTTATTTCTTTTGTGTATCAATACACAAGTGTGTGTGGAACAATGAAAGTCCATTGGATATCATTGGCTCCACCCACTGCTTATCATGCGTGCGTGCAACGCCCATTTATTATGTGGTAAAAACACAGTCGTAGACTGAAAAAATTTTTGGATTCATTACAAACAAAATCCATCAAGTAGGGCAGACAAAGGTACAGATATTGACAGAATATTACATATCATTACTCACATAGTAATACCCAATTCCCCGTCCTGACAGAAAAACATACATAATACTGCATATTGATTGGGTCAACTCTGCCAGCGGGGCAACCCGTGGAGCGGGCTTAACCCTGGGCAAGAAAGAGATGAACTAAAGTGTAGACAAGACAGACTGGGGGGGAAGGGGGGGGGGGAGGGGGCCGGGGGGGGGGGGGAGAGGGGGAAGCTTGGCAGTTGTATTGCCCAAAGGTGGGGAGAGAGCTTCTCCTATCTGTGTCCGAAAGATACTCCGACCGCTGAACCTGTCTGCGGCTGTGAGTACAGAACGTGCGCTGGCACCGGGATTGTCTCGATGGCCCCCTAGGTAGGGCTTCGACATCACACCTCTGTTAGCCTGCCGAGGAGGAAGGCACAGCATCGGCATGTTTAACCAATTTCGTCGCTGATAGACCTCCAGGGGTACCAAATTTTTAGGAAAGTCTTATGAGAACCTCTCGACCAACTTGAGAGTTCTTCTAAATTCATGAGGAGATCTACTTTATCCTTCCACATAATCATAGTGGGTGGGTCTTGTTGGCACCACTTAAGTGGGATGAGAGACTTAGCTACGTCGATGAGGAACGCTATTAATTTGTGTTTTAGAGTGAGTCCTCACTAGACAAACTAATTTCCCTAAGAAAAGAGCTAAAACTTTATCTAGAGAACAGATATAACAAAATACACCTATACCTCAGGCATACGGTCTACGCCCAGGGAAATAGAGGTAGTAAATACACCACTGCGCATATTAAAAAGCCTGTTCCAGAAATCTCATCAACTCAATTAAAACCAGTTCCGGCCTCTCGGTCACCTCCTCTAGGGAGATCGCTAACGAGTTCCAAGCGTTCTATTCACGTCTCTATAACATTCAGAAACCCCTCTCTCCTAAGGAAGATCTAGAAGCCCGGACTCGAACTAAGGCCTTTTTGGAGGACTTAGACCTGCCTAAGCTGGACGAAAAAGAGACAGCAGCTCTTATCTCTCCAGTTACCACGCAGGAAGTAGAGGATCTTATATAGCCTCGTTCCTACCAGGAAAGAGCCCTGGCCCAGATGGCCTCCCACTAATCTATTTTAAAACTTTCAAATCCCTCCTGATCCCACCTCCCAAAGCAGGCCCAAGAAGCACATATAACCCTAATTCATAAGGACAAGAAGGACCAGGAATATTGTGGAAACTATAGGCCTATTTTGATATGAAGTTGTGGGCTAAACCTTTAGCAAAGCGGCTTGAAAAATTCATTCCCCCCTTGATAAATCCCGAACAAACAGGATTCATCAGAGGAAGAGAGGGAAAAGACAACTGCATTAGACTGCTGCATGCCGCAAGATATGCTCAAACACAGAATATTCCTTTAGCTTTCGTAAGCTCGGACGCAGAAAAAGCTTTCGACCGGGTCAACTGGTCCTACATGAAGCATGTCCTTTCACACTTTAATTTCCCTCCTGCCTTTATATCAGCCATATTTTCGTTATATGCTGCACCCCATGCTAGGCTAAAAGTAAATAATATTTTGTCTCCCCCCTTTGATATAAATAATGGAACACGGCAGGGCTGTCCGCTGTCGCCGGTTCTATTCATTCTCTCCATTGAACCCCTTCTGCAAAAGATCAGGAAAGACTCAGCGATCCAGGGGTTACGGGTCGGCTAGGTAGTCCTCTCTACCGCAGCATACGCAGATGATATTATCTTTTTGATCTCGAACCCGGAGAGGGGGCTCCCTCAGCTCAGCTCACCCTTCTGGAAGAGTTTGGAGTCATCTCTAACTTTAAAATAAACTACTCCAAGTCCACGGTTCTTAATATCTCCATTCCGTTAGCCCACCTCAAAGATCTGAAGAGTAAATCCCCGTTCTCTTGGTCTAATTCCGACATAGATTTTTTAGACATAAAATTTACTAAGAAGGCAGAGGCTCTATACTCCGCAAACTTTATTCCCATTCTAACCAAGATTAGAAATCTACTCTGTTCATATGATCTCCCCATCATATACTGGCTGGGGAGGAAGAACATTCTGAAGTCGTATGTTCTCCCGATAATTCTATACAATATTCGACTACTCCCTATTTATATTCCAAACACTTTCTTTAAAACAATACGAGTTGCCTTCTCGAAGTTTGTTTGGAGAGGGAGAAGAGCAAGACTGCCTCACTGTCTATTGAGAAGGAGGAGATGTGAAGGAGGAGTGGACTTACCTTGCCCCAGGGAGTACTACTTGGTCACCCAACTTAGTCTTTGGATGGAAATGGCGCACCCGGCTAAAGACCCTATGATTCCTATGCTAGCCAAGGGCTCATATGGCCCCACCATTTTACACGATCTGTGGTTCCCCAACGTGAAGGCCCGTAGTGTAGGAGGGCGTAATCCACTGCTTAGAGGGACATTCGAGACCTGGAATAAATTTAGAGACTCACTAGCTCCCTGCCCTTCCCCTCTCACTCCATTGAGCGCTTTGCATAGAATTCTAGGACTTAGGTTGGATGCTTGCTCAGTTAGTTCTTGGCTGTTATTTAAAAATAAGACTATCTCGGAAGTCCACTCATTGGCCCACGAACCTACCTCTGCAATAATAGCGAAGCTGCTCCCCAACCACAATCTCACATTCCTAGCTCTAGCACATGTGAACAAAACGATTACAGACTTCTTGAAGGTTCACAAAATATCTAGACCAACAACCCTATTTGAGACTGCACTAGCAGAAAGAAATCCAAACAAAAGGAAGGTGGCGTATATTCGCAAACAATTTGTTGCTCCCCCAACTCATACAAAACCCACCTTTGTTACTTCCCGGGAAAAAGAGCTAGGGATCTCCCTCACCCCCAGCGAAACACAGCTCATTCTGAGAACAGCATATGGGTTATCCCCTTGTGTCACCTCACAGGAGTCGCACTACAAGTTATTGGTGAAGTGGTATAGAACCCCTCAATGGTTATATGATCACAAACTGGCCTTGCAGGACAGGTGTTGGAGATGCGACTCGCACACTGGGCCATTCCTTCATATCTGGTGGGACTGCCCCACCCTGCGATCTTTCTGGAACAATGTCAGATGTGTGCTGAAAAAGCTATCTCCAGGTTTAGCCCTCTCCCTGAAATGGTTCTCCTGTGGAAGCCTACAGCGGCTTTTCATCCCCTAAAACATGACCAACATTTTTAGAGGCACCCTGGAAATCCCTCGCTCTGCAAAAATCCTCAGGATGCCTTCCAGTACCTACATAGAGACACCTGTAAGCTTTTTGCGGCGTTGGACGCTGCAAAAATGCCTCCCCCTCCCTTCTCTTTCCCTGCTTCTATTGTAGTCTATGGGACCCGCCGGCGTAAATTGGCCAAAACATAGTTCCAGAACTATGTTTTGGCTGAGCATATATGCACCGGCCACGTACATTTTCTATTTTTCACGCTGCCAACGTATTTACTCGCCGAATATTCGCCCGTGTGAAGGGCTGCATTGGGAACCGATGCTTTACATGGGTACCGTATATGCGCCTGGGCGTGAAAACGTGACGTATATGCGCTCGTGGGAATAAAACCTAAGGGCTCATTCACACAGGCATAAATACACTCTATATTATCTGCATATTATGAAGTGTAAAATAATAATAATAATAATCTTTATTTGTATAGCGCCAACATATTCCGCAGCACTTACACATCTGAGTATGTTTCACATGATTTACAGTCCCTTACAAAAACGCAGCACTTCCTGTTTTGATTCATATTACACAGAGAAGTAAGCCATAGAAATTATTGTGACGGCAAACCTATGCAGTGAATATTTATGACCCATGTATATTTGCACATCAAAACAATGGGCCTGGCCTGTGTTTCCTTTGCTCCCATATATACACTAGTAATTATTAAGAAATTATAGTACCAGTGTTTCTGGTAGTGCAATGTGCCACACTGCTGTGCTACATGGTACATCTATTATGATTCCTACACATCACACACAAGCAGCTCTACTACATCTATCCTGATTCCCATACATTACACGCATAGCACATTACAAACAAAGCTCTACTGCATAAATACTCACCCCGCACATTACATACACAGCTGTGCTACACCCATCCTGACCCCACACATCACACACACAGCTCTACTACAACCATCCTGACCCCACATATTACACACACACACAACACATTACAGACAGCACTACTGCATCCATCCTGACCCCACACATGACACACACACAGCACATTCCACACACAGCTGTGCTACATGGTACATGCATTATGATCCCCATACATTCCACACACAGCTCTATTGCATCCATCTTGATTCCCACGGATTACACATATAGCACATTACACACACAGCTCTGCTACATCCATCTTGACCCCACACATTACACACACAGCTCTACTACATCCATTCTGATCCCTCAAGTCATGTAACCACTGCAGCTAATCACTGACAGAAGTGAAAGAGCGTGGAAAAATACTGGTGTGAAGACACAACACTCTAAGCTAGTAGAAGATTATGGTCCAATATGCAACAGTGGAAGCACTTCTTTTTTATTATTTAACAAAATAAAAAAACAGCAAGTGAAAATGTGTCTCGGGGACGAGCCCCTTTGTGAGTTTGGCTGGATTAAACACGGCAGAATGCCTAGGGGTTACACAATTTGAATGTTTTTTGCATGTGCCAGACGTAATGTTTGTGGCAGAGAGACAGGGAGGAAAGAAGTGTTTCAGCAAGTGCTACAGTAATTAGCTGCAGTGGTAACATGACCTGAGGGTCAACAGTTTGTGGGAGTGGAAGGGATGCTGAGAAGGTGCGTATGTCTTATTTTATGCTAGTTCTGCATCCTGAGGACCCATAGCAGGGCTATGCTGCACCCCCAGCAGTTCTTCCTGTTCTATTTTTTCTTATTTTTGGTTCCGGGGTTTAAATTTTATTTGTCAAAGAGGTCCCTTAATTCAAGCATGAAAATGTTGTGCCCATAACCTTGTTTGGTGGGTGGCTTAGGGCCAATCATAGTCAAATGAGTTTGGGTTAATGTTGTATTGGAAACTGCAATAGGAAACTAAGCACCCTGTTACAGGAATTCTGGGATCTGTTCCTTTCTTCTAGTCTGGTTCGGGTCTTGCATTTGTTTATATTCATTATCTGGCTCTGGTGGGAGTGGTATTGGGTGAAACTTGCTTGTTTTACATGTGGGTAATTTGGGAGGACTATTTGGCCTGTCCTTATCCTTAGCGCTTTATTGTTTAACTTCAATAAGCCGCTGACTGTGGTGGAAGTTAGAGTTGGATCACCTGTTTGCCTGATTCTCTACAAAGCTAAGTAATGTGGTTACAATCATTTGCATATTGTATTTTATAGTATACTTCTTTCCCACGTAGGGTCTGCAAGGTACATGGTCAGGGTTGCCCTTGTTAGGGTGGGTTATCTGCATATAGGCAGGTCCCTTTCTGGGTAAGGCCGCCTTCAGACCGCCGGGTCGGCTCCGGCTGCAAGAATTCTCGCAGCTGCCAAGCAGCAGGCGCATGCGCAGACCGAAACCGGTGGCCGGGGAGTGACATTTCTATGCGGGGCCCGCACAGAAATAAAGGATGCCATGGTCTGTTCTCTGCGCAGGATTTCGCACAGACAAAACGCGGCCGTCGGCCTAGGATTGTGTTTCCTAACGCAATCCTATGGCAGCTTCCACCCATGTGCAGGGAGCCTAAGAGTGTAAAGGGACAGTGTTTTAGGGTGGCTGGTTTCTTTATTGTTTACCACCATTTTGTGTGCACTTGTGCACTGTATATTCACAGTCCATGAAAATTTCAGGGTTATGGATTCAGCATATCCAGTGTGGATGGGACACACACCTGTCTTAGCACACCAAGCGTTTTGACAATAGAGTGTGTGGGTAAATTAAGTGAGACTTCCATAATTAAATAATGTGCCCGTCCACATCTAGTGGGACAGCCACAGCTGGGTCATACAATATTCAAAAGTTCCTGCACATGATTGACTGTATTTCTAAACCCTGACCAGTCATCGGTTTGTTTGCCCTGGCAGGCTTTAAATATGTGAATGGTTGTGGATTTTGAAGCAGCCAAAAAATTGTCTCTTGTAAGACAATGAGGATAAATTACTTTAAGGTCCGTGAGTTCGTTGTGAAGAGAAACTGTACTTTTCTCATTCAGACCTCATGAGGCAGACCGTTTTTGGGGCAAAGGTTAAGAATACATTTAATTATTTACAACTCCGGTGTTTTAGACCTTTGTTTATTGCTGACACCAAAGTGGTCGCTTTAGTGCATGAAAAAGCAAACACATCTGGTTCGCCCGATATTATAAATTTCAAGCTGGAAAAACTGCACTTCAGACATGTAGCTTGGCCTGGTATGGCTTTCACCAAACACAATATAATTTTGGCCTAGCCTAGTTTACTTTTTGCACCAAGTTTATAATTAGTGGATTTCAACTTTCCACGGATTCATTGCTAATATCAATTCTTTGAAAAACAAAGTTTAGGGGCAGGGCTCAGGGTAAAATACTAAAGGACACAGTAGAAAGCAAAAAGGGGAACTCATCAAAGGCTTGTGGTTTTGCCTAAAGGAAACCAAACCGAAAGTCAAGGAAGCATCCCAAGGCCCAATCAATATCTTGGATTCCTGTGTACTACATACATCCACGATGAGTGGTGAGTCGCCAGGGAAGAAGCTCTAGACCACATCCGCAATCCAGGAAAAGGCAGTGTATACAGAGAAAAAAACAATAAATCCTGCGCTCATAGGAACCGATGTAAAAGGTACATGTGCAAAGAAACTTACTTCTATGGGAGGTCCTTGTCTCTGAGACCTCCCTGAAGCGTCATGGGGCTGAACCAAGTGAAGACTTTCCCAGCAAGGAATGGAGGATCTCCTCAGTACTACAGATGGCAGGGTTTATTTCCAAAAGACATACATACATAGGCTCTGACAATTAAGGTTGACAGAGGAATACAGGGTGCTGTGCAGTAGAGCCCCGAAACGCGTTGTACAGCCCCCAGTATTACTTTCTCTCTGTATACAATATCAATCCATTGTTGCACTGTGTCTGCGGCAGTGGTGTTTAATATGTGAGGAGTCTACAAGCTCGACGGTCAGCTCTTAGACCAACCGTGTTTTTATTCATGTATTCCTTGGTTACACTTTAACTTTGTTCAAACAGAGTTACAACACAGGCACAGGTTGGGAAGTGGACAGACAGCACCTGCCATGGATAGACCAACTCAACCTCAGACTCCTTCACCACAAGCATCTGGGAATGACAACCCCGGTAGGTATTCAATCTACAAGATATGTTGCGTGGTATGGCTGTATTTAGTTTGACCCTTTATCTCCATGCAGCAGAAGAGCCACTGGCTCAGTTTTACTCAGAGCCGGAGACTTTCTCTGTACATGTTGCTCCTCCTCACTCCCCACAGGCCCTGGTGGAGGCACTTGAGGACCAGGTCATAGAGTTCTGCCCTGTTTCTGGTAAGTCCCAAGTGCATGTTGGTCACTATTCCCCAAAATATGGCCCGTGCAAATATGCTGAAGATTGTATCACAATTGTTGTCTGCCAAACTGAAAGAGCTGGTAAAATATTCGCCAGCTCATTCAGAGTTAAGGAGTGCATTATGATTGCACGAGTGTCATTGACAGTCGTATAATACTTATGCACTTAAGGGATCTTCTATCACCTTTTAGGCGTTAATCAATGAACGTGTACCTCTAGAAGCTTACAGATAGTGGTCCAAACACCTTAATTTTTCTAAATGCCTGCCCAATTAGCCCTGGCAATCTGTCCTGATACTTTCCTGCGTTGAGCATTTTAACATGTTTTTAAAGGCAAATAAAAAAGCCCACAGAGTCATCCACTAGATTTACAAAGCCCTTTTGTACACAAAATGGAGCACAACTGGCTCATAGTACCACAGCTTGCGGGGATTAGGAAACTGAAGGACAGATTTTGTGTCTTTACTAGTCCAAGAAAGCAAATCAGAATGAGCTTGGAGGGTAGGGGATGTGAAGCAGTGTTTAAGAATCATATCAGACACCCTGCATAGTATAATACTACTTTCCATTTGTTTTATGATGTTTATAAAGGTCAATGTAACTTACACTTATTCTTTTTCCCACAGTATGGCAACACGTCCCCCCGAAGAGTGATGGATTCTGGGTAGATTGTCCTACCTCCATTAGTGCAGCACTTCCGATGGAGAGCTTGGGGTCGCTCCACTTCTTTGCTGATCCCTCAAGTTCCTCTCCATCACCTACAGATTCTTCAGGATCCTTATCCTTGGCTTCTGTGAAGTCGGGTGCAGATGGGGCCACACGCCCTTTTATTTTTCCTGGACTCAGCACTTGGGTTTCCTTGCATCCTACTTGACAATTTTATATTTGTGATATATTTCTTGTTTTGTTTTAAAAAATAAAAAAAATCCCCCACAAAAAAGTTGGTTTTCTGTATTGGTTATCTTACTGATAGGTAACAACTAGAGATGAGCGAGCGTACTCGGAAAAGCACTACTCGCTCGAGTAATTTGCTTTATCCGAGTATCGCTGTGCTCATCCCTGAAGATTCGGGTGTCGGCACGGAGCGGGGAGCTGCAGGGGAGAGCGGGGAGGAACGGAGGTAAGATCTTTCTCTCCCTCTCTCCCGCCCGCTCTCCCCTGCTCCCCGCTGCGACTCCCCTGTCAGCCGCAGCGGCACCCGAATCTTCAGGGACGAGCACAGCGATACTCGGATAAAGCAAATTACTCGAGCGAGTAGTGCTTTTCCGAGTACGCTCGCTCATCTCTAGTTACAACTGATACAACTGTCCTCAAAACAGTCTGTAGGAATCTGCTCACCCATTCACAATACATCACAAAAGTGTAAATGAAGGCTGTTTGCTCGATCAAGATGTCTAAAATACAGACAGCCTTTAGTCAAGCTGGGTGGTATACAAAAGATGAGTGGTATACAAAAGGAATTAATTTCAATACAGTTTAAATTGTTGTGGCCCCACATTCTTGCCCTGTTGCCTTTGTGGGGGTACCCCAAAGAAATTTTGAAAGCTTAGCTTGCGCTACACAAATACAGCAATGTCGGGCATTGAGCCTATCTTACATCTGCCAGCTAGGGGGCATTGAGTGGAGCAATTTCAGCCTTCATTTAATGGCTTACACTTCATACTATAAGGGTGGCTTCACACGAGCGTGTTTTTGTGCGTGCATACACGCGCACAAAAACACGCTTCTATTAGAACCTATGGTGTGTTCACATATCCGTGTTTTACAGGTTCATGCCTGTAAAGATAGGACATGCGTGCACCATAGAGAATCCACGCATTGTCTACAATGGAGCCGCATCTGTTGCCCGCGGCTTCATTGAAGACAATGATCTGCCGGCACCCCTGAATTGTTTTTCAAAAAAGGGCTTTACATATAAGCTGTTCCCTGAAAAAAAACTGAATTTTAGGGTAAAAAGATAAATAAATAAAAAAATACTTACCTGTCCATCGCTGCCGTGTCCCAGCGAGGATGAAGAACACATCTGCTGGGATCCAGCTGCTGGCATCCTGAAATTGTTTTCAGGGAAGGGCTCTAAATATAAGGCCTTCCCTGAAAAATAAAACAAAAAGGGGGTTTTAAAAAGAAAAAAGAAAAAAAATCACCATTCTTCAGCTGCCAGGGCTCAGCCGCATCCAGCCAGCTCTTCTGCTGCACTGCTATGAGAAGTATTTAAATTCCCGCCTGCTGAATAGGCCGCCTCTTATTTGCTGAGCACTGTGACCAATTAGATGCAGCTCTCAGTTATTGAATGACAGCTGAGAGCTACCTCTG
The DNA here is from genome assembly GCF_035609145.1 of Eleutherodactylus coqui. Taxonomy (NCBI): domain Eukaryota; kingdom Metazoa; phylum Chordata; class Amphibia; order Anura; family Eleutherodactylidae; genus Eleutherodactylus; species Eleutherodactylus coqui. Next base: position 513,197,591 of record NC_089837.1, read on the forward strand.
ATTGGTCCCTGAGCTCAGCCAATCAGTGGTAGCACTCACCCATTCATGAATTCAGGGAAGGGCAGGGATGAAGAATTCCTTTGCTGCATCTGTCATAGAGGTAGCTCTCAGTTATTGAATGACAGCTGAGAGCTACCTCTGGTCCCTGTGCTCAGCCAAACAGCGGTAGCACTCACCCATTCATGAATTAAGGGAAGGGCAGGGATGAAGAATTCCTTTGCTGCATCAGTCATAGATGTGGCAGGTGCATCAGGGAATTCTTTTTCCTCTAGGGGATGAAGGAAACATCTGCCGCTACCCCTTTACCCCACTGGACGAATAGTCCAGCAGCTCCCTCACAGCCTCCTGAAGGCAACAGCGGCAGATGTTTTTACACTAAAATTCTTGTTTTTCAGGGAAGGGCTCATATATCTACTGATAGGGATAGTAAACCTAATAACCCTTTTCAATTCACTGTCTGACGTCTGAAGACATTCTGATTGAAGGTTGTACAGCTCTGATGTCGGAAGACGTCGGGCAGGGTATTCTTACTGTATATTGCTGGCCACTCTGTTGTCGGGGGCCTCTCCAAGATGTTCCTTACCGCAGTACTGGCTCTAGCCAGCAGACAGCGCCATTGTATAATGTCTGAAAGAGAAAGCCCCCTAGGAAACCCTGGATCCAAAATTGCATTGCAAAGGGTTATATTACATCATATAATGTCAAAGGTATGAATGAACCTACAAAGAAGTCAGCTCTTCACTCTACTCAGAAAAAGTGAGAGCGATATTATTATATGCCAGGAAATTCATTTTAAAGCTAACAAGAGTGGAAGTGACGACAGATGCTAGCAGGAAGCAGAGCAGAAGGGGAGGCTGTGAGGGAGCCACTGGAGTATCAGTCCAGCGGGGTAGCGAATCCCAGAGTGACAGGAGGCCAGAGGGTGAGATCGCCGAGGCAGAGGCCCTGACGCTAAGCTGCTGACGTCATCAGCTACTGGAGTGGAGACTGTAGCGGCTGCTGACAAGTCTGACAAGGACTGTTAAGTATATTCTTTGTAAGTGTCAGTAAGTGCCTGTGGGTAAGTGTCTGCGTGTGAGTGTCAGTAAGTGTCTGTGGGTAAGTGCCTGTATGCAAGTGTCAGTAAGTCTCTGTGGGTAAGTAACTGCATGTAAGTGTCAGTAAGTGTCTGGGGGTAAGTACCTGCATGTAAGCGTCTGTGGGTAAGTGCCTCCGTGTAATTCACTGTGTCAGTAAGTGCCTGCGTGTAAGTGTGAGTGAGGTGCAAGTGAAGTAGATTAAGTCACTGAGTGTGAGCAAGCAATAAGTGTGAACTGAGAAAAAAAAGTGAGAGGCTGCGAATATGTGGGTGAGATGCAAACGGACGCATGAAAGGCTGCGAATGGGTGCGTGAGAGGCTGCGAATGGGCGGTAGCTTGTTTGGAATGTGATCTAATCAATAGTCACTACTTCTGTAAGTAAATTGCAGATCCCTATTAGTATTGACAGAATAGGACTAAAACTTAACTTTTAATATATATCTATATATATAAAATTGAATGTATGCATGTGTGTCTGTCTGTCTGTGTGTGTGTGTTTGTCCTGTATGCGCTACTACACCATTCATCCAATCGCCATGAAACTTTGGGAAGTTGTTGAGTACACTCCTGGGAAGATTATAGGCATAGTAAAACTATCCTATGATAAATGGCGCGTGTGTGAGCGTCATCGACAGTTGCGCCCCCCCCCCCCCCCCACGTAGATTGTTTGATTTCCATCACTGCCACTAATTCTCTCACTTCGCGATGTCATAGAAACTTGAAATTTGGCATGAGCATTGAATATGTCATAAATAGGAAAAGTTAATGGGTCCCAACTAGAGATGAGCGAACGTACTCGTCCGAGCTTGATACTCGCTCGAGTATTAGCGTGTTCGAGATGCACCACGCGATGTTCGGGTTACTTTCACTTTCATCTCTGAGACGTTAGCGCGCTTTTCTGCCCAATTGAAAGACAGGGAAGGCATTACAACTCCCCCCTGCGACGTTCAAGCCCTATACCACCCCCCTGCAGTGAATGGCTGGCGAGATCAGGTGTCACCCGAGTATAAAAATCGGCCCCTCCCGCGGCTCGCCACAGATGCGTTGTGACATAGCTGAGGGACAGTGGTATCATGTTGGAGCTGCTGTAGGGAGAGTGTTAGGAGTTATTGTAGGCTTCAAGAACCCCAACGGTCCTTCTTAGGGCCACATCTAACCGTGTGCAGTAGTGTGGAGGCTGCTTTTTGCAGTGTTGCCCTTTTTTTTTTGGTATATCGGCCGTGCAGAGCATTGCGCCCTGCAGTAATACTCCAGGGAGAGAAGTGTGGAGGCAGGGACAGAAGACATATATTATTGATTGAATATACGCAGTGGGCCTTTTCTAAAAAATATTGGGCAAAAAATCTATTTGGCCTGCCTGTCACTGTGCTCAGTGTTCTGGGTCCGTGTCTGCTGGGGGTAGTAGTTCTCCAAATAAATACGCAGCCAGCTAAGTGTTACTGCAGGCTTGCGTCAAATTATTGCCTGGCTCTGAAATCACCGCTCTGTTGCAGTTAATAACAGTGCAACTCTGCAGTTCTGTGACACACTCCAGGGACAGAATTGTGGAGGCAGGGACAGAAGACATATATTATTGATTGAATATACGCAGTGGGCCTTTTCTAAAAAATATTGGGCAAAAAATCTATTTGGCCTGCCTGTCACTGTGCTCAGTGTTCTGGGTCCGTGTGTGCTGGGTGTAGTAGTTCTACAAAATCATACGCAGCCAGCTAAGTGTTACAGCAGGCTTGCGCAAAATTATTTCCTGGCGTTCCGTAAGCGAACTCAGCCTCCAACCACAGGCCAATAAGCGGCACATTTAATTACAGCGTTCTGTTCCTGCATTACTGGTAATACAGCATGCTGAGGGGTAGGGGTAGGCCTAGAGGACGTGGGCGCGGCCGAGGACGCGGAGGCCCTAGTCCGGGTGTGGGCACAGGCCGAGCTCCTGATCCAGGTGTATCGCAGCCGACTGCTGCGGGATTAGGAGAGAGGCACGTTTCTGGCGTCCCCACATTCATAGCACATTTAATGGGTCCACGCGGTAGACCTTTATTAGAAAATCACAAACACACGTCAGGGAGGTGCTATCCGTGTGGGCTAGGAGTTATGGAGTTATAATAGATATAACACTCTATGGGAGTGTCATAACCAAAATAAAATTAGATAGACTCACCCGGTGTTTAGCGAGTACCCCTGTACAGAGGTCTCACCAACACCTCCACCTCCTCGTTAGCTTGTAAATCCCCTGGTGCGTCCGTTAAGCTGCTGGGCTTCTGTGTCCTGCTGGATTGCAGGACCCACTTGAAGGCAATTCGTGTATCCGTAAAATGAAAAAAGTCGCCCGCGCTCCCAGGACCTGAACACCAGGGTCAGGCTGCAAACACTACTTGCTTCAAAGTTTTATTAGTACATTCTGTGCAACGCGTTTCGTCGTGACAGGGGACGACTTTCTCAAGCACAATAAACAAAAACATACATATGCACACTATATATAGATTACTTGCATTTAGGTAGCAGCGTCCCATTCGTCCCGGTTTCCTGGGCGTCAGCGTTCAGGGCGTCTCTATAGAACATAATGCTATGTTGGTAATACGTGCCGGTGCAACGCTTCCGTGCGGGATGACGTCAGTCGTAATCAGGGTGGAGCTATATCTCCTCAATGTCTTTTCTCTTCAGTCATTGGTCCCATGGTTTGTCAATCATTATGTGTCAGGCCTGGGCACGCTTGCTACGTGCCCACGCCGGTGTCATGTGTTACTCCTCCGTGTATGACGTATGGGTCACGTGTAGGATGCCTGTGTTTGGACCGTTTCCTAGGTGACCACGGAGGACATGTTTCCCATTTGTTTCACTACGTGAATGCTTGCAGAGACTTTTATCTCTTATTTGAATGCGAAGCTGCTCCGAAACTGGTCCTTTTAACTATATACGTTTGGGGACATTGCTACAGTGATGTGTCGAGTCTGTATATTACTAAGGGCTGCTTTATTGACCATACAGAACGGTGTCCCCTTATTAAATAAAATTGTATATGGAATCTATGTGTTTGGAATGGGGAACTAGGTAGGGGTGGGGAGGGAAGGGAAATGAGTAGAATGGAAGGGCTGGTTGGGATTGTGGGAGGGGAAGAGTCGGGAATGGAAGGGGGGGGGACAGGTGGGATGGGGGAAATGTGGTGTTGGGGAAGGGGGAAGGGGGGGGGGACGGAAAGGGAAGAAAAATAAAAAATGTAAGGAAGTATGAAGTGGTTGTAAGGGGGATCTGAATGGGGTCGCTGCCACTAAATTCAACAGATGTACATGTGTGCGTTAATAAGACAAAATTTGAATACATCTAATATAAATTATTAAAAACTACATTTGTATCCATTCCTATAATGTTCATAATTGTTTATATATAAAAAAGCTTACTCTTTTTCTGGATTAGTCATACATGGTTATATGCATATAGTTAATTATTTATATACGCATAAATACATAATAAATATTGAATAATTAAAATATCTATCTCTTAATATATTAAAATATTAAAAGATGCGTATAAATTAATATCTCTTATATATATATATATGTATCTATATTTATTTATACGCATCTTTTAATATTTTAATATATTAAGAGATAGATATTTTAATTATTCAATATTTATTATGTATTTATGCGTATATAAATAATTAACTATATGCATATAACCATGTATGAGTAATCCAGAAAAAGAGTAAGCTTTTTTATATATAAACAATTATGAACATTATAGGAATGGATACAAATGTAGTTTTTAATAATTTATATTAGATGTATTCAAATTTTGTCTTATTAACGCACACATGTACATCTGTTGTATTTAGTGGCAGCGACCCCATTCAGATCCCCCTTACAACCACTTCATACTTCCTTACATTTTTTATTTTTCTTCCCTTTCCGTCCCCCCCCCTTTCCCCCTTCCCCAACACCACATTTCCCCCATCCCACCTGTCCCCCCCTTCCATTCCCGACTCTTCCCCTCCCACAATCCCAACCAGCCCTTCCATTCTACTCATTTCCCTTCCCTCCCCACCCCTACCTAGTTCCCCATTCCAAACACATAGATTCCATATACAATTTTATTTAATAAGGGGACACCGTTCTGTATGGTCAATAAAGCAGCCCTTAGTAATATACAGACTCGACACATCACTGTAGCAATGTCCCCAAACGTATATAGTTAAAAGGACCAGTTTCGGAGCAGCTTCGCATTCAAATAAGAGATAAAAGTCTCTGCAAGCATTCACGTAGTGAAATAAATGGGAAACATGTCCTCCGTGGTCACCTAGGAAACGGTCCAAACACAGGCATCCTACACGTGACCCATACGTCATACACGGAGGAGTAACACATGACACCGGCGTGGGCACGTAGCAAGCGTGCCCAGGCCTGACACATAATGATTGACAAACCATGGGACCAATGACTGAAGAGAAAAGACATTGAGGAGATATAGCTCCACCCTGATTACGACTGACGTCATCCCGCACGGAAGCGTTGCACCGGCACGTATTACCAACATAGCATTATGTTCTATAGAGACGCCCTGAACGCTGACGCCCAGGAAACCGGGACGAATGGGACGCTGCTACCTAAATGCAAGTAATCTATATATAGTGTGCATATGTATGTTTTTGTTTATTGTGCTTGAGAAAGTCGTCCCCTGTCACGACGAAACGCGTTGCACAGAATGTACTAATAAAACTTTGAAGCAAGTAGTGTTTGCAGCCTGACCCTGGTGTTCAGGTCCTGGGAGCGCGGGCGACTTTTTTCATTTTACGGATACACAAATTGCTTTATTAGAAAATGAGCAGTGTGAGCAGGTCCTGTCGTGGATGGCAGAAAGTGCTTCCAGCAACCTATCGTCCACCCACAGTTCTGCGCCGTCCACTGCTGCAACTCAGAATCCTCTGGCTGCTGCTCCTCCTTCCTCCCAGCCTTCTCACTCCATGAAAATTAGACATTCTGAGGAGCGGGCAGACTCCCAGGAACTGTTCTCGGGCCCCTGCTCAGATTGGGCAGCAGTGGTTCCTCTCCCACCAGAGGAGTTTATCGTGACTGATGCCCAACCATTGCAAAGTTCTCAGGGTCCGGGGGATGAGGCTGGGGACTTCCTGCAACTGTCTCAAGACCTTTCAGTGGGTGAGGAGGCCGATGACGATGAGACACAGTTGTCTATCAGTGAGGTAGTAGTAAGGGCATTAAGTCCGAGGGAGGAGCGCACCAAGGATTTTGAGGAAGAGCAGCAGGACAATGAGGTGACTGACCCCACCTGGTTTGCTACGCCTACTGAGGACAGGTCTTCAGAGGGGAAGGCAAGGGCAGCAGCAGGGCAGGTTGCAAGAGGCAGTGCGGTGTCCAGGGGTAGAGGCAGGGCCAGACCGAATAATCCACCAACTGTTTCCCAAAGCGCCCCCTCGCGCCTTGCCACCCTGCAGAGGCCGAGGCGCTCAAAGGTCTGGCAGTTTTTCACTGAGAGTGCAGACGACCGACGAACAGTGGTGTGCAACCTTTGTCGCGCCAAGATCAGCCGGGGAGCCACCACCACCAGCCTCACCACCACCAGCATGCGCAGACATATGATGTCCAAGCACCCCACAAGGTAGGACAAAGGCCGTTCACCGCCTCCGGTTTGCACCGCTGCCTCTCCCCCTGTGCCCCAACCTGTCACTGAGATCCAACCCCGCTCTGAGGACACAGGCACTACCGTCTCCTGGCCTGAACCCACACCCTCACCTCCGCTGTCCTCGGCCCCATCCACCAATGTCTCTCAGTGCACCGTCCAGCCGTCGCTAGCGCAAGTGTTTGAGCGCAAGCGCAAGTACGCCGCCACGCACCCGCACGCTCAAGCGTTAAACGTGCACGTAGCCAAATTTATCAGCCTGAAGATGCTGGCGTATAGAGTTGTGGAAACGGAGTCCTTCAAAAGTATGATGGCGGCGGCGGACCCGCGCTACTCAGTTCCCAGTCGCCACTATTTTTCCCGATGTGCCGTCCCAGCCCTGCACGACCACGTCTCCCGCAACATTGTACGCGCCCTCACCAACGCGGTTACTGCCAAGGTCCACTTAACAACGGACACGTGGACAAGCACAGGCGGGCAGGGCCACTATATCTCCCTGACGGCACATTGGGTGAATTTAGTGGAGGCTGGGACAGAGTCAGAGCCTGGGACCGCTCACGTCCTACCCACCCCCAGAATTGCGGGCCCCAGCTCGGTGCTGGTATCTGCGGCGGTGTATGCTTCCTCCATTAAACCACCCTCCTCCTCCTCCAACGCAACCTCTGTCCCGCAATCAAGATGTGTCAGCAGCAGCACGTCGCCAGCAGTCGGTGTCGCGCGGCGTGGCAGCACAGCGGTGGGCAAGCGTCAGCAGGCCGTGCTGAAACTACTCAGCTTAGGAGATAAGAGGCACACGGCCCACGAACTGCTGCAGGGTCTGACAGAGCAGACCGACCGCTGGCTTGCGCCACTGAGCCTCCAACCGGGCATGGTCGTGTGTGACAACGGCCGTAACCTGGTGGCGGCTCTGCAGCTCGGCAGCCTCACGCACGTGCCATGCCTGGCCCACGTCTTTAATTTGGTGGTTCAGCGCTTTCTGAAAAGCTACCCACGCTTGTCAGACCTGCTCGGAAAGGTGCGCCGGCTCTGCGCACATTTCCGCAAGTCCCACACGGACGCTGCCACCCTGCGCACCCTGCAACATCGGTTTAATCTGCCAGTGCACCGACTGCTGTGCGACGTGCCCCCACGGTGGAACTCTACGCTCCACATGTTGTCCAGGCTCTATGAGCAGCATAGAGCTATAGTGGAATACCAACTCCAACATGGGCGGCGCAGTGGGAGTCAGCCTCCTCAATTCTTTTCAGAAGAGTGGGCCTGGTTGGCAGACATCTGCCAGGTCCTTGGAAAGTTTGAGGAGTCTACCAAGGTGGTGAGCGGCGATGCTGCAATCATTAGCGTCACCATTCCTCTGCTATGCCTCTTGAGAAGTTCCCTGCAAAGCATAAAGGCAGACGCTTTGCGCTCGGAAACAGAGCCGGGGGAAGACAGTATGTCGCTGAATAGTCAGAGCACCCTCCTGTCTATATCTCAGCGCGGTGAGGAGGAGGAGAAGGAGGAGGAAGATGAGGAGGAGGGGGAAGAGACAGCTTGGCCCACTGGTGAGGGTACACATGCTGCTGGCCTGTCATCCTTTCAGCGTGTACGGCCTGAGGAGGAGGAGGAGGAGGAGGATCCTGAAAGTGATCTTCCTAGTGAGGACAGCCATGTGTTGCATACAGGTACCCTGGCACAGATGGCTGACTTCATGTTAGGATGCCTTTCTCGTGACCCTCGCGTTACACGCATTCTGGCCACTACGGATTACTGGGTGTACAACCTGCTCAACCCACGGTATAAGGAGAACCTTTCCACTCTCATACCCGAAGAGGAAAGGGGTTCGAGAGTGTTGCTATACCACAGGACCCTGGCGGACAAACTGATGGTAAAATTCCCATGCGACAGCGCTAGTGGCCGAAGGCGCAGTTCCGAGGGCCAGGTAGCAGGGGAGGCGCGGAGATCAGGCAGCATGTACAGCACAGGCAGGGCAACACTCTTTAAGGCCATTGACTGCTTTATGGCTCCCCAGCAAGAGTGTGTCACCGCTCCCCAGTCACGGCTGAGTCGTCGGGAGCACTGTAAAAGGATGGTGAGGGAGTACGTAGCCGATAGCACGACCGTCCTCCGTGACGCCTCTGCCCCCTACAACTACTGGGTGTCGAAGCTGGACACGTGGCCTGAACTCGCGCTGTATGCCCTGGAGGTACTTGCTTGTCCTGCGGCTAGCGTCTTGTCAGAGAGGGTGTTTAGTGCGGCTGGGGGAATCATCACAGATAAGCGTACCCGCCTGTCAACCGACAGTGCCGACCGGCTAACACTCATCAAGATGAACAAAGCCTGGATTTCCCCAGACTTCTCTTCTCCACCAGCGGACAGCAGCGATACCTAAGCAATACGTAGGCTGCACCAGCGGATGGAAGCATCGTTCTGTATCCCCATCAAAAATGGGGACCTTTTCGCTTCATCAATCTGTGTATAATATTCCTCCTCCTCCTCCTCCTCCTCCTGAAACCTCACATAATCACGCCGAACGGGCAATTTTTCTTAGGCCCACAAGGCTCAGTCATATAATTTTTCTAAACAATTTTTATACGTTTCAATGCTCATTAAAGCGTTGAAACTTTCACCTCAAGCAATTTTTATTTTAACTGGGCTGCCTCCTGGCCTAGTTACCAATTAAGCCACATTAACCAAAGCGATTAATCTGTTTCACCTGCCCTCTTGGTTGGGCATGGGCAATTTTTCAGAGGTACATTAGTACTGTTGATACACCAATTTTTGGGGGCCCTCGCCTACAGTGTAATCAAATTAATTTTTAGCCCACCTGCATTACAGCTGACGTTACATCACCTGTGTTGGGCACTGCAATGGGATGTATTTATGTACCGCCGGTGGCTTCCTGGCACCCACCCATGCTGTGGGTCTACAGGGAGTTGTAAATGCATCTGTGTCCACTTCTAAAGAACCCCAGTCTGACTGGGGCATGCAGTGTGGGCCGAAGCCCACCTGCATTAAACATGACATTATTACCTCAGCTGTGATGGGCAATGCAATGGGATATTTTTATGTACCGCCGGTGGGTTCCAGGGAGCCACCCATGCTGTGGGTCCACACGGAGTTGTAACTACATGTGTCCACTTCTAAAGAACCCCAGTCTGACTGGGGCATGCAGTGTGGGCCGAAGCCCACCTGCATTTCATCTGACGTTAGCTCTGCTGTCCAGGGCACTGCAATGGGATACATTTATGTACAGCGGGTGGGTTCCAGGGAGCCACCCATGCTGTGGGTGCACACGGAATTCCCATTGCGGAGTTGGGGATTCCCAGTTGTACCTGCCTGTGACTATTTATAAAAAAAACGCGGTCTGACTGGGGCATGCAGACACCTTGACAGAATGAATAGTGTGTGGCACATAGGTTCCCCATTGCTATGCCCAAGTGTACAGCTCCAGATGGAGGTGGCACAGGATTGGATTTCTCATTGCTTCAGTACAGCATTGTGGGCTATCGCCCCGCCCCTTTTAAAGAGGGTCGCTGCCTAGCCGTGCCAACCCTCTGCAGTGTGTGCCTGCGGTTCCTCTGGCAGACGCACTTATAAATAGACATGAGTGTGGCGTGGCATGAGGGCAGCTGAAGGCTGGGCAGGGACAGTTTGGTGTGCGCTGTGGACAGTGGATCGTGGGGGGGGGGGGGTTGGTCAGCATGTAACCCAGGAGAAGTGGCAGCAGAGTGTCATGCAGGCAGTGATTGTGCTTTGTTGGAGGTAGTGTGGTGCTTAGCTAAGGTATCCATTGCTAATGAGGGCTTTTCAGAAGTAAAAGTTGTTGGGGGGGGCACTCTTGCCGCTATTGTGGCTTAAAGGGGTTGTCCCGCGCCGAAACGGGTTATTTTTTTTTTCAATAGGCCCTCCGTTCGGCGCAAGACAAACCCAATGCATCAGTTTAAAAAAAAAACCCGTTTAGTACTTACCCGAATCCCCGCGCTCCGGTGACTTCTTAGTTACCTTAGTAAGATGGCCGCCGGTATCTTCACCCACGATGCACCGCGGGTCTTCTCCCATGGTGCACCGTGGGCTCTGTGCGGTCCATTGCCGATTCCAGCCTCCTGATTGGCTGGAATCGGCACGCGTGACGGGGCGGAGCTACGAGGAGCAGCTCTCCGGCACGAGCGGCCCCATTCAACACGGAGAAGACCGGACTGCGCAAGCGAATCTAATCGGGCGATTAGACGCTGAAATTAGATGGCACCATGGAGACGAGGACGCTAGCAACGGAACAGGTAAGTGAATAACTTCTGTATGGCTCATAATTAATGCACGATGTACATTACAAAGTGCATTAATATGGCCATAAAGTGTATAACCCCACTTTCTTTTGCGGGACAACGCCTTTAATAATGGGACCTGGGAACTTGAGATGCAGCCCAACATGTAGCCCCTCGCCTGCTCTATCCGTTTCTGTGTCGTTCCCATCACTTTCTTGAATTGCCCAGATTTTCAAAAATGAAAACCTTAGCGAGCATCGGCGATATACAAAAATGCTCGGGTTGCCCATTGGCTTCAATAGGGTTCGTTATTCGAAACGAACCGTCGAGCATCGCGAAACGTTCGTCTCGAGTAACGAGCACCCGAGCATTTTGGTGCTCGCTCATCTCTAGTCCCAACTCAATTATTTAATTCTAAGTGCCAAAGAATTAGCGTCCAAATTTTACGTACGGAATCTAATTCTCTCACTTCCCAATGTCATAGAAACTTGAAATTTGGCACGAGCCATGATTATGTCATATATAGGAAAAGCTAATGGGTCCCAACTCGATTATTCAATTCAATGTGCCAAAGAATTAGCGTCCAAATTTTACGTACGGAATCTAATTTTCTCACATAGAAACTTGAAATTTGGCACGGGCATTGAATATGTCATAAATAGGAAAAGCTAATGGGTCCCAACTCCATTATTCAATTCTATGCGCAAAAGAATTAGCGTCCAAATTTTACGTACGGAATGTCATTTTCTCACATAGAAACTTGAAATTTGGCACGAGCCATGATTATGCCATAAATAGGAAACGTTAATGGGTCCCAAGTCGATTATTCAATTCTATGCGCAAAACAATTAGCGTCCAAATTTTACGTACGGAATGTAATTTTCTCACTTCCTGATATATATAAATGAATGTATGTCTGTCTTTCTGTCCTTTATGCATTACTACACCATTCATCCAATTGCCATGAGACTTTGGGAAGTTGCTGATTACACTCCTGGGAAGATTACTGGCATAGTACAACTATCCTATGATAGGTGGCGCGCGTGCGAGTATCGTCGACAGTTATGCCCCCCAGACAAAGATCATTTGATTTCCATCTCAAGCACGAAAGCAAAAGGCATTACGAGCAACGGGATGAGTGTTCAACCAGAAAATGATGCATCCGCCGAACGTTTCGCAAGACAATTGCTGGATATTGAGAATGCCGAGGTAACATGAAAGCTGTGCTGTGATTGGTTGCTATTTCTTATACTGCTGAGGTAACATGAAAGCTGTGCTGTGATTGGTGGCTACTTCTTATACTACTGAGGTTGCATGAAAGCTGTGCTGCGATTCGTTGTTATATATTATACCACTGAGGTAACATGAAAGCTGCGCTGTGATTGGTTGCTATATATAATACCGCAGAGCTAACATGAAAGCTGCGCTGTGATTGGTTGCTATTTTTTATATTGCTGAGGCAGAATAAAAGTTGTGCTGTGATTAGTTGTTATTTCTCTTACTGCTAAGGTAACATGAAAGCTGCGCTGTGATTGGTTATTATATATTATACCACTGAGGTAACATGAAAGCTGCGCTGTGATTGGTTGTTATCTAGATATATAAAAACAAATGAATGTATGTCTGTCTGTCTTCGCAGCAACGCGCGACGGGTAAGCTAGTATTAAAATAAAATAAGTGCAACTAATTACATAAATAGATCGGCGCAATGGCACCAACCATATATATACAATTCAAAGACCCATAACAATCATCAATGGTTCAAAGAGTATACAAAAAGTATACAAAGAATACAACCCATTGATATAATAAGTATTTCTTCTTAGGATATAAGTCAAAATAGGCACCCTGCTAATCAGGCAATAAAGTCCACTGACGTATTGTATAAGGCCTCCTTCCCACGGACGGATTTCCGCTGCGTTGCCCGCAGCTATTAGGTTCTATTGAACCTAATAGCTCAGGGCTCATGGTGTGGAATTCCGCACCGTGAATTCACCCGTCCTCACCCGCGGCATGCTCTATTTGCCGCGGGTGTACGCGCGGACGGCTTCTATTGCAGTCAATGGAAGCCGTCCGTTCACGCTATCTTCCGCTGTAGCACAGCGGAAGATAGCGTGAAACAGCTTCCCCGCCTACCGCCGGCGCGTCATATGACGCAGCCGGCGTGTCATATGACGCGGCGGCGGTAGGCGGGGAAGCGGTTTCACGCTATCTTCCGCTGTGCTACAGGGAATAAATCAAAAATGTATATCCCTGGTAATCCTAAAGAAGAATAAATTTTAAAAATGTCTCTAACAGAATTAAAGGGGTTGTCCCGCGCCGAAACAGGTTTTTTTTTTATTCAATAGGCACGATGTACATATTAATATGGCCATACAGAAGTGTATAACCCCACTTGCTTTCGCGGGACAACCCCTTTAATAATACAGGCAAATACTTATGACATGGGTCTGAATAGTATATATTCAAGCGCCAATGTCAGGGATTAAGTAGTCTCTCCCTATCGTTATTCAACTTATAATGGTATAATCATTATCGGTTTTCACGCCGGGCCGATATACGTTGTCCTCATCTGCAGGGGGGGGGGGGATGGAAGAGCCAGGAGCAGGAACTGAGCTCCCGCCCCCTCTCCACCCCTCTGCACTATTTGCAATGAAAGTAGGTGGGACAGGGGCGGGGCTAAATTCCGTGAATTAGCCCCACCCCAGTCCCGCCTCTCCCCATTGCAAATAGTGCAGAGGGGCGGAGAGGAGGCAGAGAGGGGGCCGGAGCTCAGTTCCTGCTCCTGGCTCTTCCATCCCCCCCCCCCCCCCTGCACATGAGGACGACGTATATCGGCTCGGCGTGAAAACCGAGCCGATATACGTTCGTGTGAATGCCCCCCCATGGTCACAAGGAGTATTCAGGCTGAAGTCATGCCCTGATGCTATTATAAATGTAATAGAAATTCTACATATTCATTGTTAGGATAGCATATAGGTTGTTAGACCTTTATATTATTTCTGATTCTTTGTTAAGATAGCATGTTGGTTACTAATAGAGATGAGCGAGCATACTCGATAAGGCAAACTACTCGAGCGAGTAGTGCCTTATTTGAGTACCTGCCTGCTCGTCTCTAAATATTCGGGTGCAAGAGTGGCAAGAGTGGCCTGTAGAGGGACTATGAGCACATTCACTGAGCACAGTCTCCTGCAAGGGTGCAGCTACACAGGTTAAATTTCCCTCCCTCAAAAACTCAGTGTCCTTGAAGCCTGTGGAGCTTAGGTCCATTGAGGCCAGAGGTCTATGTAGACATGGTGCTGGTCTGTGAGGGACCTGGAAGCACGGAGTGGACAGGGGGTAGTCGAGCCCTGGCTCATCGCCTGTCGGGGTAAAGTTACCTTCTTGGTAGGTCTACTGGAAGTTTGCGTTGCTGTGTGCACGTTGACGGACAACAGTGTGAAGTTGCATATGATATGCTGGACTGTATGTGACTGAATACCTATGCTGTGTTTAAATAAATGCTGGAGGAACCGGCATTTGGACTTTACCTGGTATTTCTGGACATCATTGTATTGCTGCCACCCCTGGGCAGGGGAAAGTAAGCAGGAGATCCCGGGCAAGTAACCCCGACTTGCCGCAGGTTCTTGTCTCAGTTTTAGTGATTTTCAGATCTAGGAATGTCGGAGCTTCTGTATTAATTTCCGCAGTGAAAAAGAGACCTTAATCCTTAACATTAAGATGTTCCACAAATTTGTAAATCTAATTTATTTGACTCGACCACAAAATGAATATGTTGTTGATGTATCGGATCCCTATTAGGATGAGCTCCATGCCTGACAATGCCCTCCAGTGTGCTACTTGTAATAATAATAATAATCTTTATTTATATAGCGCCAAAATATTCCGCAGTGATCGAGGGTGCATACTGTTGTGCAAGATGCATGCTTATCGCATATTTGGAAGCCCAAATTCTGGATCTAAATAAGCGACTGGCAACACTGAGATGACAACATGAAAAGAAGTTTGCTGCTCACTGAGGAGGCACTCGCTGGGGTAGAGGGGCAGATTGTAGTACCGAAGAGCAGGGGGAGGAGGCAGCTAGCTGGGTAACAGAAGGAGGGGTAGAACGAAGAGAACCAGAGAGGCTAGTCCTGAACTGACACAACCTAATAAGCTTGCAAAGTTGGCAGATGAGGGGGATGCCATTACAGAGCCAGCACCGCTGCAGCACGACGTGCCCTCTGAACGCCAGGGAGATGACTGCTCCAGTGAGAAGGGGACAGAGAGCGCAGATGATATGCTGTGCACACTCATTTGCTGTGGTCTGGAATAAAACTAGCAGGTGTCAAATTTAAAGGAATACGAGTTTCTGGATTTCTGGTGTGCGTTTCTACATGTGGTAGCTATTCAGGTCTGAGAGGTGGGCGATCCGCAAGCAAGTGAAACCAACTATCTATCTATCTATCGGGGGGGGGCGTGGCTTGGCCAGCCGAGGTAAGAAAAGGTCTCTCAGGAGCTCCACACCGGTGCGGTTTTTGCAGCGGTGTCCCGGGGCCCCACGGACTCTCAGTGACAGCAAAATACCATCGCTGGCACTGTGGCACTGGGAGGATCAGTTTAAGGCCCTCCGCATGCCTATAGGAGGAGGTGAAGAGGTGCGGCCTACCCGGGGAAGCGCATCCCCGGGGCTAAAGTTACAGGCGCGGACGGCCGCCGGAAGAAACGGACGAGCGGCAGCGGCTCCCCCCCCATAGAACACAAGTGCAGCTGCTGCTGCCCGGGGCTGCACGGCCCCCAGGACCTCCGCGGGAACTACCACTGACATGAGAATGCCATGGTGAGCAGGAGGAGAAGCTGTAAAGCCCGATCAGAGGCTGCGGGACCCCAGACCCGGTGAGTCCCACAAGACTGTAGCTCACTGAAAGGGTGAAGGGGAGCACCAGAGGGCCAGGGACTCCACAATACGGCCGTGGGTGCCTACAAGGGCGCATATAGGGCAAAATCCTCCATAGAGTGGGGCAATCACTGCTCTCCCCTAAACACCGGGTGCATACACCCACCCCCCCCCCCAGAAATACCCCATTTACCACCAAAAGAAGCAGATAAGGTGGGGGTGAGACCCCAGGGGGCCTGCGTGTAGCAGTGAGGGGAATCTGTGGGGCTACTCCCCCCCCCCTGCAGAAAAATAGCAATTACATCTGAGGGAAAGCTGAGTGCTGGCCAGCAGAAATACAACAAGCTGAATACTAAAAGCATTAGTGAAGATCTGCTGCCACCTAGTGGTCTCCCAACAGAACAGCACACCACAAACATAAACCTCCTCCCTGGAAGTGAATCAGCCCTCTAGAGCATCATACAAACATGATCTGCAAAGACCCTAAGCCGCATGAAAATGGCATGCCATACTAACAACCAAAAACCATAAACAATGCCCGCCCTCCAATCCACAAGTGTAGCACATGGGTGGTTTACGAATGACTTTCTAATGTCTGACTAGACCATGGCCAGGCCGGACCTTTGTACTCTCTGAAAACAACTTATTACATGTTACATATAAAGAGCTAATGCGAATATGACCAGAACCAACAGAAAAAAACTCACGAGACTCTCAATCTACTGTACAAAATACACTTCCAGAAATGTTTGCAATGCAGTCTCAAGCAGAACTACAAATCCCATCTGGACTGGCAAGCCCGACCGCTTCAGATTGCCTATACGACGCGCCTCCTTCACAACAAATTCCGGATCCAATGTCCGCTGCCCTGACGGGCCCTCATGTCACCCTATTAATCCATAGGAAATCCATATTTAAGGAAGAATTAGCTACGGCAGTTAAAGATTTCATGGAACAGATAAAAGATTTAGGCCAAAGAACAGATGACCTGGAGCGCAAAACGGATGACATTGTCGGAGCAATGGAAGAAGATAAACAATGTATCGACGATTTAGAGTCCAAAATTGAGGCCCTAGAAACTAAATGTGAAGACCTCGAAAATAGATCTCGGCGAGCAAACATCCGAATCCGAGGTTTCCCCGAGATGGTGACGACCTTAAAGGAGATGACGACCAATCTGTTCACAGCATTACTGCCAACAGTCGACCAGAATCTACTAAGGATTGACAGGATCCATAGAGCTCTTGCCCGACCCCCTAACCCAGATTTACCCTGAGTCGTAATTCTAAAGCTACACTACAGTGAACTCCGGGATCAACTTCTGTCAGCAGCTAGACAGCTGGCCCACCTTCCAGGGCTCCCAATGTCAGTCCAACTATACGCTGACATTGCCCCTTCCACACTGGCGAAACGCAGAATGCTACGTCCAGTTACCCAAGCCCTCTAATCGGCTAATATAAAATACAGATGAGGTTTCCCTTTCGCCCTCATCTTCCACCATCAGGGCAGATCTTACTCGGTGAAAACACTGGAAGAAGCATATCAAGCTGCGGAAACTGTGCAAATTTCAATACTGGCAACCCCCACCCGAGAGCTTTACCTCCACGTCCAAGGCGTACCTGGACTGCGGCCGGAGCAACCAAAAGAAGGAGTGGAACAGCGCCAGCTCATACCCGGGTCCAAATGGACACAGGTACCTGATCTGAATTAAGTAGGGAGTAACCCCATTTAGATCACAGGTCCCGGGTAACTTTGAATCTATCCCACTCTAAATCTAACCAAGTTATTAGAATTAATGTTGCAAAAGCCATTGCTTATGTTATGCTAAATATTACTCTATTGTTCAGATGTTAGGGGGCGCTGCTCCCAGGGCCTCCCCCACACCCAATGCTCACAGCTGATATAAGACTCGGCAACTTTGTATAAAGTATATGACCGAGAGCTGCTGGGGTGGGGGCCTGGGACCAGTTCGCTCCCCTACTTTGCCAGAAATGCATCTCAATGTAAATGATAAACAGAGATGGGCGAGGCTTTGTACGGGTCATACGACTCGGATAACGCTAAGCCCAGTTATGCTCTTAGATTTAAGGTTATACGAACTAAGTTTATGTTAAACAACACTTAACTCACCCGATTCCTATAGAAGCTGCTCCCGAGTTTTCGCCCACACATCTACTGTCCAAAGCCGATATACGGCCCTACATATCTGCACAACTTAGGTAATCAGAGGATGATGTGGACGAATCCCGGAACCAGTATATCCCACCATCCAATTGGATAGGACCTGTTGAAACAATGCTAGTATAAGGTTGTTAAATCTGGGGAAGGGATTGAATGTCCTTCCCTAGTAGATAAGTAACTAAATCTCAAAGTCTATACGTACAGGAGGCCAGTACAGGTCTGGCCTGGCTGTACAGGTTGTTACACTTGATATGACTGCCGAACACCCCTCACAGGGGAACGTCTTCAGTCACCAACAGTGGGACCTTAAAACGCACACAATTGTTTTCACTTATTTGTTCAAAATGTATCTATAATTCAGGTTTTTGTTTATTCCCCCCGTAGTTAGGTCGCCAACAGAGTCCACTTTACTATATTGCTACAATAGCAAACTACTATTCTACGAGTCACCAGAAATTCTTCTGCTTCTCCCACCTCTTACCCATGGTCCACATTATCTCACATAATGTATGGGGATTCAATTCTCCTCGAAAAAGAAAACAGGCCTTCCTATCATATAAGACACACCGTCCAGATGTTATTTGCATACAAGTAACCCGCTTTTCCCAAGACTCCTCACCTAAATACTTCCACCCTCAATACACAAGATTTTACTCCGCCTCTGCCCCCACAAAACACAGAGGGGTTCTGACCTTATTCCATAGCTCCTTTCCTTTTCATGTAAGCCAAACTGACTTAGATAAAGAGGGTCGTTTCTGCCTGATCACGGGCACATTATATGATCAACAAGTAGTCTTTATTAATGTCTATGCCCCTTCAGAAAACCCACTACCCACGTTGTTCCTCCTGAGTCAAAAATTAGCAAAATACACATCGGCAAAATTGGCGTGGGTGGGAGATTTTAATCTCCCATTCTCTCAAAAGTTGGACAGAACGGCTCCGGGACCTGACAGGTTCACCAAATCACAGAGACAAAGATAGTCAGAAACCCTAACATCTTTATCACTGGCAGATTGTTGGAAAGAACTCCAAGGCAACAAACGAGGATACACACACGAGGATACACATATTATTCCCCAACGGCCCGCTTATACTCTAGATTAGACTATATACCAATTTCAGCCTCTCTCTTACCAAAATTAGCCCAAATCAGGCACATACCTTGTGCATGGTCTAACCATGACCTAGTGGTGGCCTCAATACTTTGATCCTCTGCATTGTTTCTAAAGACCCAATGGCGCCTAAACGAATCGCCGCTGAGAGACCCAAAACTGTTGGCACAAATCACACAACAACTAACAGAGTATTTCAAAATTAATACCAACTTAGAGTCCTCCCCAATGTAGACATGGCTAGCCCATAAAGCATACATCAGGGGATACCTGATCAAAATAGCGTCCAGGAAAAAAAGAGAAAAAGGCCAGGCGTTACTAGCATTGGAGAGGAAACTATTCTTAATAGAAACCCTAAATCAACACAATTCAACTTTAGTTACGATCAAAGATATTAAAGACACCAAATTGCAAATTAATGCCCTATTATCACAACAGGTTGAAAAAGCCTTTCAATGGATAGGAGCAAGTTACTACAAATATGCAAACAAACCAGACTGTCTATTAGCAGCAAGCTTACGGAATAAGACAAAAATTAACACAGTCTTCAAGATAAGCACCCCCAAGGAACCACTACGTCCAACCCTAACAGGATCCATGCCATTTTCCATGAGTATTATAATACCTTATATACAGCCCAGGACGTCAACCTCACACCCCCGAAAGCCACTTTTTTAGAGGCCGTAAATCTCCCCTCCCTCTCCAACTCCCAAAGAGAAGCCCTGAATGCTGACATTTCGGAAGAAGAAATCTTAGATACCATTAAAAATCTTAAACTGGGAAAAGCCCCGGGCCCAGACGGCTTCACCGCACTATACTACAAAAAATTTAAACACATATTAATCCAGCCCTTAAAGTAGCTGTTCCAGAAACTTCTGGATGGAGATATACCCCCGAAGGAATTTCTGGACTCACAGCTTACAGTGATCCCTAAAGAAGGCAAAGATAGCTTGTTCACAAAAAACTATAGGCCCATCTCGCTACTGAATCAGGACTATAAGATATTCACCTCAATACCAGCAACCAGATTAAATCCTTTTCTCCCCTCCCTGATCCACAGAGATCAAGTGGGCTTCATACCGGGAAGACAAGCTCCAGACAATATAAGAAAGGTCCTTAACATTATAGATTGAGTCCATTCCTCAAAATTCCAAATGACCCTATTAGCTCTAGATTTAGAGAAGGTTTTTGACACATTGTCCTGGAGCTACTTATTCTCAGTCCTACGCCTCATTGGAATTAGGGGACCCTTCCTTTCAGCCCTTTTAGCCCTCTATTCAACACCCTCCGCAAACCTGAAACTTCCATCTGCCAGGACGGCCCCTATACAAATTAGGAGGGGTACCAAACAGAGTTGCCCCCTCTTCCCGGCATTATTCGCTCTAGCGATCGAACCTTTGGCAGAAGCAATCCGCTCTAATCCCAGCATAAAAGGCATTAAGATAGGGAGCACTGATTATAAAATGAGCCTATTTGCGGATGACCTCTTGCTGACCCTTTCCCAACTCCTAACATCATTGCCAAACCTAATGTCCACACTAGACACCTGGTCCCAGCTCTCGGGCCTTCGTGTGAACATCAATAAATCTGAGATATCCTTTATCAACACCCCGGAACCCTTAATAAAACTTATAAATATTAATTTTCAGTTTCAGTATAAAATACACTACATCTCATATTTAGGCATTAAACTGACTACTTTAATACAATCCCTTTATAAGTGCAACTACCCAGACTTAATGAAGAGACTATCATCTGACTTGTGGAAATGGGATAAACCCCAACTCTCCTGGATAGGTAGAATAAACGCAATAAAAATGACTACCTTGCCGTGTATATTGTACCTTTTCAGATGGCTTCCAATACCCATCCCCTTAGCCACCTTACACAATTTTCAAAGCAATATATTTAGATTCATATGGGTCAATAAAAGAGCAAGAATTAAATACACAACAGTGCATTATTATGAAAGACTGGGGGGTCTTTCAGTGCCCAACATAATTAAATATTACAAGGCGGCCCAAATAGCCCAATGGGTTGTAGGGTCAAATGACCCAAAAAGCAACCTTTGGCTAGATATAGAGAAAAAACGTATTCACCCACACAATGTGGCATATCTGACCTGGTCCTCGGGGCCACTCCCTCAGGGGTTACAGAAAATGAACCCATTATCATATCACTGCCTCTTGTTGTGGAGAAGCACTCGGTTTAATTACAATCTGTCGTCCAAGACCTCCCCCATGTTAGCAGTACTTCATAACCCTCAATTTCCACCAAGCCAAGACCTAGCTCACCTTCAATGGTGGCTAATCAATCAGAAAACCACCCTACGACAATTATGCCCAATCGAAACTCTACACCATACAACAATTTGTTGCCACATTTAAACCGCTCCCTCAAGAATACATGAGAATTAACCAAATATTCCACTTTATGCACTCTATTGTGCCCTCCTCTACCTCACTCTCACCCACACCACTTGAAACAGCCTGTGCCAAAAACCCCTCTCAGAAGGGAATGCTCTCATTCATATATAATATACTAAACCAACCCCTGACAGAAGAGAAACTTATGTTTATGAGGAAATGTGAAGCGGACCTTCAGCTTGAAATGACCTCTGATAGGTGGCAGCATTGCTGCACCACGATATCCAAGGGAAGCCATCAAGTCTCCCTTATGAAAACCTCAATTAAGATTCTACATAGGACATATTTAGTCCCACAACGATTACATCATCTCTACCCAACTTCTTCCCCGCTGTGTTTTAGGGGATGCCAAGAAAGAGGAGACATGCTCCATACATGGTGGATGTGTCAGGAGGTTGACAGACTGTGGTCGAAATGTTTGTGGGTCTGATTCCCAAATCCCCTACGAACTTCCTACTTGGAGATTGCCCTATACATGCTAGGTACCAAGCCCATAAATTGATACAATATATATATATATGTATGGCTACAAGAATCCACATTGCTTCCGCTTGGAAATCACCTACTCTCTCCTTCTCTACCGTGCTCAATAGAGTATCCTCAATTATGCTATATGAAAGGATCCATGCTATTAGAACAGATACGATGTTAAATTTCCAGAAAAATTGGCAGCCTTGGATTGAAGGAATATAAATCCCGGGACTACACCATATCATATCATCTACCTAGCCTTATTCTGGTGACCAAATAGAAACATACACGCTACTCAAATACTTCTGATTGACAATGTGGATTCTTGGCGACCAACTGGTTTAAAATGTTATGCTGACCCTTGTTTTGTATTAACCCTATGACTTTGTAATCTATCAGCCGCTGTAGGCAAATACTATTTTTGATAGCAAGATTTGGCCCCCTGCGAGGGGACTTCAGAATGTTACAAGCCTATTAGTTGTATGATTGTAAAATTCAATAAAAACCTTTGAAACTATTCTATCTATCTATCTATCTATCTATCTATCTATCTATCTATCTATCTATCTATCTATCTATCTATCTATCTATCTGTCTGTCTGTCTGTCTGTCTGTCTGTCTGTCTGTCTATCTATCTATCTATCTATCTATCTATCTATCTATCTTGACACACATACATACATACACAAAGGCCTTATATCGATGGGGAAATTATATTTAGCAAATCAGCATAAAAATGCATTGACTACCAGCAGTTAATTAAAAAGCCGCGGAGGGTATTTTTAGTGATTTGCAGATTTCACACACGGGGAAAAAAAAAGCGGCACACTTTATTTTAATGCGTATCATGTGGGAGCTCATACAGATCTGTAGTAATGCGCCCATACCTCATGTCAAGCTGCCCCCTTTTGGAAATTGACACGCCCCCTTCCCATGACCTTTAACCCTCCCCTCTTTGGTGCGCCATCTAGCAGCCACCTGGAGGTTGGGGGGCCCCTAGCAGCAGGAACTGTCTGTCACTGATAGCCGGCCTCCCACTGCAAAAGCCGAGGTGCATGGCAGATGCGCCCCCCGATGTTAACCCCTTCCCTGCCGAGATCTATGTAGATCGCAGTATAGGAATGGTTCACAGAGGGAGCGCGCTCCTGCTGTGACATTGCCGGGCTTTCGCGATATACCACAGAGAGCACGGCTGGTTGCCATGGTAACAGGACCCCAGATACCGACCTTCTGTATTGCCACTGCCCCTGATCACTGTAATAAGCAATAAGACATTGCAGAACAGAAGTCCTGCAATGCCTTGTCTTAGCGATCAGAGCTGGTATGGTGCAAGTCCCTCAGAGGGACACAAATGGTGTAAAAAGAGAAAATAAAAATGTACCAAAAAAATAAGAGTGTACAAAAAAAATCTTAAAAAAACCCTTTTTGGGGCTTTTTCTCATAGTAGCATAAAAAAATTACCCCCCCCCCCCCCCAAAATATATGGTATTGTCATGTCCGTAAAGACACGTACGATGAGTTGAACCTGCTTTTTGTCCTTCATGGCAAAAAGCATAAAAATGCTAAATAAAACTAAGGCAAAATACTAATTTTGCCTCCCAATAAAAACTACAGCTCGTCTTGCAAAAAATAAGCCCTCAAAGAGGTCCGCCCATGAAAAAATAAAAAAAGTTATAGGACTTTGAATGCAGTGACTTAGAAAAAAACAATTTCCAAAAAAATGGTTTTTATTGCAGAAAAACCTAAAAAAATAAGAATTTTGGTATCGTTGTAATCGTATTGAACCACAGAAAAAAATTATTTATGCTGTATAATTAACGGTTTAAAAAAAATAAAAAATCTATGGCAGAATTTATGCGCTTTCTCTCCCTGCGGTGATAAAAAAAATTATAAAAGTTTTTTACAGTATAGTCTATGCAACCAAAAATGGAACAGATAAAAACTACAGTTTGCCACGCAAAAAACAAGCCCTTATACGGCCGCATCAACGAAAAGATAAAAAAGTTATGGCTTTTGAAAAATGGAAATTAAAATAAGCCAAAAATCGTTGCGTCCTGTAGCCCAAAATAGGCCATGTCCTTAAGGGGTTAAGAGACCTCAATTATGACATATTCTCTCAGACATCCTGTCGGCACAATATGCAAGGAATAAAATAAGTCGCAAAAAAGGCAAACTCACTTTCTTAAAGCATTTTTCTTGTGGATGTACACAGCTGGTAAAGCGGGGGCAACAAACCCATTCTCACGCGATGCTCCTCGGGGGAATTGCCTCTTAAGTCTACTAGCAGATATCCGTAAGGAGCACTCGTGGCATCCTCAAAAGCTTCTAAGAAGAAGTGCGTCTTCCTGGGGTACATCTGTCTAGCTAGCAAGAGAAGGGGTGCTGCAAACGTGTGTCCATCATAGCGGCATTAACATCCGTGATGTTATATTGTGAATTCATCTAATAACCGCCTCCTCACACGAACTCACAGATTGCGTAGCGTTGATGCACCGCCAATCTGATAGTTTGCATTCCTTACAAAACCTGGTTAGAAGAAAAAGCAGTTACCCCCAACATATAATTACGCCAACACGCCTCAAAATTAAACACGGGTTTGCAGGTTTGGATGTGTTTTCACATTTGATTAACTAATAACTAGAGATGAGCGAGCACCAAAATGCTCGGGTACTCATTGCTCGAGTCGAGCTTTCAGCGATGCTCGAGAGTTCGTTTCGAGTAACGAACCCCATTGAAGTCAATGGGCGACTCGAGCATTTTTGTATATCGCGATGCTCGCTAAGGTTTTCATTTGTGAAAATCTTCAAAACCTACGAAAGTGATGGAAACGACACAGATACGGATAGGGCAGGCGAGGGGCAACATGCAGGGCTGCATTTCAGGTTCCCAGGTCTCACTATTAAGCCACAATAGCGGCAAGAGTTAGCCCCCCCCCCCCCAACAATTTTTTTGGACAAACCCTCATTAGCAAGGCACACCTTAGCTAAGCACCACACTACCTCCAACCAAGTACAATCACTGCCTGCGGGACACACCGCTGCCTCTTCTCCTGGGTTACATGCTGCCCAACCCCCACCGCATGACCCTGCATTCGCAGCGCACACAAAAGTGTCCCTGCGCAGCCTTCAGCTGCCCTCATGCCACACGCTCACTTATAGCCACACCACCTTCATGTCTATTTCTAAGTGCGTCTGCGATGAGGAGGAACCGGAGGCACACACAGCAGAGGGTTGGCAGGACCAGGTAGCGACCCTCTTTAAAAGGAACGGGGTGATAGCCCACAATGCAGTTGAGACTCAAATGAGAAATTGACGTTCGATCTTCATTCCAATAAAGGGCCAACCTCCGTCAGGAGCTGCAAACGTGGGTATGAGTTACATAGCTATGGGGAATCCATGTGCCCACACAGTATTCCTTCTGTCTAGGTGTCAGATAGCTCAATTGACACCGCAAGGGGAAAACCATCTGCACTCTGCCCCCTACCCAAGTCAGTCAGTGTCTTTGTGCCAGAGAAGTCAAACACCGCGATGGGAAGTCTGTGTGCACCAACAGCATAGGTGGGTCCAACGCAACCCAAGACATGAACAATAAAGAAATCAGAATGGCCAAACACGGCAAACTTACACTGCGCCAACGACATAGGCCTTGGGCCACAGCTTCAGCAATCGTAGGCATGAAGCGGACTTCGATGCTAGTACACCTGTGAAGATCTCAGTAAATCCGTTACGTTTTCTTTCACCGCTCTAAAGACTGGATTAGCTAGGAAAAAGTTCCACAGGCCCAACCTGGTGCCGTTGCAGTTCCCCCGGGACATAGGCCTCGACCAACAGCTTCAGTAATCGTAGGCAGGAAGCAGACTTCGATGCTAGTACACCTGTGAAGGTCTCAATAAATCCATTACATTTTCTTTCACTGCTCCAAAGACTGCATTAGCCAGGAAAAAGTTCCACAGGCCCAACCTGGCGCGGATGCAGTTCCCCCGGGACATAGGCCTCGGCCAACAGCTTCAGCAATCGTAGGCAGGAATCGGACTTCCATGCTAGTACACCTGTGAAGGTCTCATTAATGCAGTTATGCTCCTCTCCTGTGGCCCAAACGAGTTTCTCAGATAACTGTGGTAACACGAGAGAAAATACATGATGCGCAATGCTGACCCTCTGACCCCAAGCAGGAGGAGGAGGTGGCCTCACAAGGCCAAGAAACCATGACCAGAACTCGCTGTAGCCTGTGCTGAAAGGATGTGAGCGGGCCCTAGGGCCAGGCTCAGTCTCAGCAAACACCTTGTGTGGCCCAAGGTGCTGCGAGTGACATAGCAATGGGGAATCTATGTGTCCATGCACTACTTATTCTGTTTGGGTGTCAGATACCTCATCGACAACGCAACGGGTAAACCATCTGCACTCTGCACCCTACCCGAGTCGGTCAGTCTTTTGAAGACAGACAGGTAAAACACCTCTATGGGAAGTCTATGTGCACCCACAGCATGCGTGGGCCCAAGGAACTTAAAGACAGTACACATAAAGAAATCAGAGTGCCCAAACATGGCAGACTTTCACTGCACCCAGAACAGAGGCCTCTGCACAAACCCTCAGCAATCGCGGGCATAGAGCGGACTCCGATGCTAGCGTAGCTGTGAACGTCTCATTAGTGCTGTATCGCTCCTCTTGTTTGTCTCAATGCAGTGCCCCGGATAGTTGTAGTAACGTGAGAGAAAATGCATGTTATCTTCGGCCCACACTCCATGCCCTAGTCAGTCTGTTTTTTTTTTTTAAAGTGCCAGACAGGTACAACTCAGCTATGGGAAGTCTGTGTGCACCCACAGCATGGGTGGGTCCCAGGAACCCAGAGAAGGTACATAAAGAAATCCCATTGCAGTGCCCCAGATAGCTGTGGCAACAGGAGAGAAAATACATGTTGCTTCGGCCCACACTCCATGCCCTAGTCAGTCAGTGTTTTTTGGGGGGCCAGATAGGTAGAACACCACGATGGGAAAACTTAGTGCACCCATAGTATGCACAGATCCGTGTAATATTCCTGTAGCAAAGGTATAAGCTGACCCCAGTAACAGTAATGTTGCAGAAGTCTAGGGAGACCCCAGTAACATTTCAGTAGTAACAGTATAGACAGACCCCAGTAACATTTCTGTAGTAACAGTATAGGCAGACCCCTGTAACATTTGTGTAGCAGCAGTATAGGCAGACCCCTGTAACATTTGTGTAGCAGCAGTATAGGCAGACCCCTGTAACATTTCTGCAGCTGAAGTATAGGCAGACCCCTGTAACATTAATTTAGTTACGCTCCTCTCCTTTGGCCCAAACAAGTTTCTCAGATAACTGTGGTAACACAAGAGAAAATACATGATGCGCATTGCTGATCATCTGACCCCAAGCACGAGGAGGAGGTGGCCTTACAAGGCCAAGAAACCATGACCAGGACCCGCTGTAGTCTGTGTTGAAAGCATGTGAGTGGGCCATTGGCCAGGCTCGGTCCCAGCAAATACCTTGTGAGACCCAAGGTGCTGCGACTGACATAGCAATGGGCAGTCCATGTGCCAACACAGTATTCATTCTGTCTAGGTGTCGGATAGCTCTAGCGACACCGCAAGGGGAAAGGCATCTGCACTATGCACCCTACCCAAGTCAGTCAGTCAGTCACTTTGTGCAGGACAGGGAAATCACCGCTATGGGAAGTCTGTGTGCACCCACAGCATTGGCGAGTGGAAAGAACCCAAAAACAGCATTAAATATGAAGGAATCAGACTGCCCAAACATGGCAGACTTAAAGTGCGCCGAGGCCATAGGCCTCTGCCCACACCTTTAGCAATCGCGGGCATAGAGCGGATTCCAATGCTAGTACAGCAGTGAACGTCTCATTAATGCAGTTACGCTCCTCTCCTTTGGCCCAAACGAGTTTCTCAGATAACTGTAGTAACACGAGAGAAAATTCATGATCCGCATTGCTAATCCCCTGACCCCAAGCAGGAGAGGGAGGTAGCCTTACAAGGCCAAGAAACCATGACCAGGCCCCGCTGTAGCCTATGTGGGAAGAATGTGAGTGGGCCATTGGCCAGGCTCGGTCTCAGCAAATATCTTGTGAGACCCAAGGTGCCGCGACTGACATACAAAATGGGAAGTCCATGTGCCCACACAGTATTGATTCTGTCTAGGTGTCGGATAGCTCTATCGACACCGCAAGGGGAAAGCCATCTGCACTATGCACCCTACCCAAGTCGGTCAGTGACTTTGTTCCGGACAGGTAAATCACCGCTATGGGAAGTCTTTGTGCACCCACAGCGTAGGCGAGCCGAAGGAACCCAAAGACAGTAATAAACATGAAGAAATGATAGCGCCCAAACATGCCAGACTTTCACTGTGCCGAGGACATAGACCTCTGTACACACCCTCAGCAATCGTGGGCATAGAGCAGACTCCGATGCTAGTACAGCTGTGAAGGTCTCATCAATGCAGTAACGCTCCTCTTCTTTGGCCCAAACCAGTGTCTCAGATAACTGTGGTAACATGAGAGAAAATACATGATGCCCAGTGCTGATCCCCTGACCCCAAGCAGGAGGAGGAGGTGGCATTACAAGCCCAAGACACCAGGACCAGGACACGCAATAGTCTGTGTGGGAAGCACGTTAGCGGGCTTAGGGTCAGGCTCGGTTCCAAGCCTCCACCTTTGTGACCCAAGGTGCCCTGAGTTACGCAGCAACGGGAAATTCATGTGTCGCAACATAGATAGCTTAACACTGGAAGGGGCAGTCTTTGAGTTACTTGGCCTAGCCTATGCTGTAAGTGCACAAAGATGGTATTACGCAGGAAGAATTCGGAGTGCCCAACCATGGGAGAGTTTCGCCCTGCCAAACAACTTGGCCTCGGCCAGCAATTCTGGCCTAGTCAGTCACTTTATTATTTGTGCCACATAGGTAAAACACCGCGATGGGAAGACTTAGTGCACCCATAATATAGACAGACCGCTGTAACATTCCTGTATCAAAGGTATAAACAGACCCCAGGGACATTTCTGTAGCAGCAGTATAGGCAGACTCCTGTAACATTTTTGTAGCTGCAGTATAGGCAAACCCGAGTACCATTTCTGTAGTGGAAGTATAGGCAGACTCCGGTAACATTTCTCTAGAAGCAGTATACGCAGACCACTGTAACATTTCTTTTTTTTTTATATATTCATTTTTATTGATTTTGAATATCAAACAGACAAAGAAAATACGTCTCAAGTTGCTTGAAAAAGTGGTTACATCAGCATTCAGCAAAACAATCAGAGATTGAGCAAACGATGTGTACAACCGATTAATAATTTCGGGACGTTCGATAACAACTAAGTGGCCAAGCCACAAGGGGAGAATGAGCCTCCTTCTGGGGCAGCAGCCCCTTCGGGAGATCTCCCTTAAACATCTTAATTAAACCTTAATAGAGGGGAGGGGAAGAACAGTGGGGAATATATTAACACAGAGGGGGGGGGGGATGGGTGGGAGGGGGAGGGGGGGTTTTAAGCTCGTACCTCTTCTCATTCTACGTGTGAAGCTATACCCGACCACCAGAGAGCAGATCTGACACAGACAAGGCCTCTAGGACGGGAAGTCCGTGAGGTGTTGTGGAGTGTTGTGTAGCCCTGTGGACAACTATGGAGGAGGAGGTCCTCGTGCCTGAGGAAGGTAGGGGGTCCCAGCTCTCAATCCAGGAAAAAGCGGTGAGGTACTGAACTTCCCTCTCGCCTTACGAGGCGGATCCCGAACCCCTCAACACAGAGTCTCCCTAATAGAGCGCCAAGGGCTCCATGTCTTTAGGAACTCTTCATGAGAGCCCCTGGAGTAGCTGGCTAGCTCTTCTAGGTTTGAGAGAAGGTCCACTTTCACCCTCCACATATCAAGGGAGGGGGGATCCTTGCTAAGCCATAGGAGAGGGATAAGAGACTTCGCCACATCCAAAAGCAATGCTGTAAGTTTGTGTTTCTGCGGATGGAAGGTAGCTGACGGCCTCCACAGGATGACCACCTCAGGGGAAAGCACCAGTCCGGGGGCAAGTCTGCTCAACACGCACCCGACATCCCTCCAAAAGGGTTCGAGCACCGGGCATTCCCACCACAAATGCAGGTAAGAGCCGGTTGCAGATTCACATCTCCAGCAAGAATCTTGAGGTTTTAAATTGTGATCTAAGAGCCACTGAGGAGTCCTGTACCATCGAGATATCAATTTGTAATGTGTCTCCTGCGCAGTAACACAGGGCGAAGCACCAAACGAGTTCTTAAGAATAACTCTAATTTCTCTCTCAGAGAGTGAGATCCTGAGCTCCTTCTCCCAGGAGGTGACGAACACTGGTTTAGTGTTACAAGGGGGGGAAACAAATTGCTTTCGAATAACTGCCAATTTCCTCTTAGAGGCTGTATTGTCAGTCAAAGTTTTCTCAAAACAGGTTAGTGGTCTGGACGACCTATGCTGATTCAGGAACATTTTAATGACTTCTGTCATATGTGCAGACATTAAGAAGGAAAGATTATGGCAGGGCAGTAGTTCTTGTAATATTTCTAAGGGAGGCATGTGAGCTCTTGTCTGAATGTCCGCTATTTTTTTATCTGAGAGGACCTGCCAGCAGCCGGCTGAGCAAGGGTCCAAACGCAGACCAACCGTCTTATGTAAGGCGTTTAGGGGAGTGAGGGGAGACGGAGGGGGGGCCAGCTTGTCCCCTAACTTATGCCATGTCTCCATAGCTCCTCTGAGGAGGGGGCAGATAGTCCTTCGGCTCCGTATGATCTGTGCCGGGAACCATAAGTCCTGGAGGAGAGCGGGGCCATATGAAGCCAAAGCAAGCTGTTGCACCAAAAGGTCCTTAGAGGGGAGCACCAGCTCCATCCAGTGACCTAATTGGGTGGACCGATACAGGTCTGTTGGATTAGGTAAATCTATTCCTCCATCTATCCTCCTCCTTTCCAGCAGACTGTGCGCTAATCTTGGTCTCCTACCTCTCCAGACATAGTTCAGTATGATCGAGCGCATAGACTTGAAGAAGGAGTTGGGGATATGGATCGGCAGGAGGCGCATTTTATACACGACGATTGGGATGACATAAGACTGTAGAACATTTTTTCTCCCCAACCATGACAAGAAAGGGAAGTCATATGAACGTAAAATGTTCCTCAGCTTGGTCAGGAGAGGGGAAAAATTGGCCGCGAACAGGTCCTCTACTCTTTTTGTGAGCTGTATGCCCAGAAATTCTATATCTGTGGTGGCCCATGAAAAGGGGGAGTTTGCCTTTAAAGTTCGACACCTGTTAGTTGGGATCGAAACATTTAGGACTTTTGATTTTGAATAATTTATTTTAAAATTCGAGAGGGTGCCAAATTCCTCTAGGAGAGTGGTAAGACGTGGTAGCCCCTCTTCAGGGTTCGAGACTAGAAAAATAATATCATCCGCGTAGGCAGCTAGCGATAGAGTCGTCTGGCCCACCTTTAGTCCCTGAATATTGGGATCAAGTCGGATCCTCTGTAGAAATGGCTCCAAAGCAAGGATAAATAACGAGGGGGATAGGGGACATCCCTGTCTGGTACCATTACTTATATTGAAGGGCGGTGAGAGAATATCATTTATCTTGAGCCTGGCGTAAGGAGCAGTATACAGGGAGAAGATGGCGGTGATAAAGGTAGGGGGTATTTTAAAATGAGAGAGGACAGTGCGCATATATAACCAATCCACCCGGTCAAAGGCTTTTTCGGCGTCTGATCCTACTAAAGCCAATGGTATTTTTAGCGTTTGGGCGTGTCTTATCGCGTGGAGGAGTCGGATGCAATTATCTCTTCCCTCTCTACCCCTGACGAAACCAGTCTGCTCCGTGTTAATAAGGGATGGGATATATGTTTCTAGCCTTTTTGCGAGAAGTTTTGCCCATAGCTTAACGTCGAAATTGATAAGGGATATAGGTCTATAGCTTCCACAGGCCTCTGGATCTTTATTATCCTTGTGGATCAACGTGATATGTGCTTCCTGCGCTTGTTTGGGTAGGGATTCTCCGCTAAGAAGGGAGTTGAACAACTCTGTCAGCTGGGAGACCAGGCATGATCTAAAGGCTTTATAATAAGTAGCTGGAAGACCATCAGGGCCCGGGCTTTTACCCGGTGGCGAGGAGGTCAGGAGGTCTTCTATCTCCTGAGAGGAGACTGGTCTCGTCAGGGTCTCACCTGCATCTCCGTCCAGGCTAGGTAAGTTTAGTCTGTTCAGAAAAGCCTGTATCTGCTTATGGACCGCTCGATGCTCGTCCGGGGGAGGGGGTTGGCGAATATTATAAAGCTCGGAGTAAAACCTCTGGAACTCCGCTGCAATGTCTGCAGAGGATGTGACCTGGGAGCCTGCATTAGTTTTTATTGAGCTAATAAGATTTTTCTTACGAGCTTTTTTGATGAGGGCAGAGGTCCATTTACTGCCCCTATTGCCCTGGACGTAGACTGTTTTTTGTAAGTGTAGATGTTTCTTATTAAACCTCATGTCAAAATCATTTTTCAGCTCTCTCCTAAGGGAAGTCAGTTTGTCCAGTGTGGCCTTGCAATGTGAGCTCTTAACCGCCTGTTCTAGCTTATTTGTTGAAGTTTGTCATCTATGCTTTTTTGTAGTCTTTTTTTAACTCTGGAGCTCAGGGCGATTAGAAGACCCCTTGCGTAGGCCTTATGGGCTTCCCATACCATTGGGGTCGAGACCTCCTGTGACTTGTTAAGATGAAAGAATTCTTCTAATAGGCGATTCAGATATTGTTTGTCTTCATCTGAGTCTAGGAGTGAGGGGTTCAGCTTCCATCTCCATTCCCGAGGAGGGGACGGGGAGAGGTCTAAGTTAACATGCAATGGGGCATGGTCTGAGATTAAAATCGGGTCGATTTTGGCACCTGTGACAGATTTTAATAGGGACGATGAAATGAAAATGTAGTCGAGGCGTTGGAAGGAGAAGTGAACGTGGGAGTAGAAGGTGTAGTCCTTCGTAGAGGGGTTGGTGAATCTCCAAGCATCTACTAATCCCAGCTCCGAAAGACTGCGATGCAGCCTTCTGAGCCTAGCCTGGGATATATGGGACTTCCCGGTAGAAGAGTCCAGAATAGGGCTGAGGGTCAAGTTCAAGTCACCTCCCAGGAGAATTGGGCCCTCGGCGAATTGCTTCAATGTTTCTAACTGGCTAATCAGCCATGGTACCTGCCCTGTGTTTGGAGAGTATAAATTCGCTATTGTCACTCTCTGATTCAGGAGTTTACCTCTCAAAAAGAGGACCCTCCCCTCAGTATCAGAATGTTGAGCCTCACACGTAAAAGCTATGGAGTGATGAAAAAATGTGGAGACTCCCCTGGAAGCGGATGTCGGGTGCGTGCTGTGAAACGCCTGCGTGAAAAGCTTTCCCGGGAGGGATAAGCATCTATTTCCCCTAAAGTGGGTCTCCTGCAGAAAAGCAATTTTAGTTCCATACCTTCTCAGCAGCAGTGCTATGTGATGCCTTTTGGATGGGGAGTTCAGTCCCTTAACGTTCAACGTGGACCATCTCAGAGATTCGCTCATCCTGATATACGGTCGACAGCTCCTACGCTCTGAAAAAAGGTGAGGGGAGAAAAAGGTGTTATTCGAATAGAAGTACTAGGCCCCTACTTCTTCTATATCCGGGTAAGCTCGACTAGGAGCGTGAGACCAGTGGGTGAGGAGGGAGAGGTAGAGAGAGAGGAAACCCAGGGATGGGAGAGGGTGGGGGAACAGACTACACAGAGACAGAAGGAAAGAAGACGGACTGTTAACGTGTAGGGAAGGGAGATCGGACCGCACTCCCCCACGGACAAGACAGCGTAACCCCCCGGAGACTGGACAGCCTACACGGGAGGGATTAGAGTATTAAGACAAGGAGAACGAGACAAAACAGGGGGGGGGGGGGTGAGGCGGATTGGTCGAACCTTATAATAACAAGGACCGATCAATAAAGGACAGCCTGGACTGCCAGGGGTCCAACAGGGTCCCTTCCAAGAGGACATTCATGGAAAGAAGTAAAGGTATTGAGTCCCAGTAAAGGTTGGGACCTGGAGGAGCAAAAACAAAATAGGAGCGTTGACATTAGACAAATTTAGACATAACTCAAAACTCGCATTCTGAAGGAGCAACAGTTTTACACCATCCCGGTGTAAAGGAGGACAGCGAAAAGTCCCGTGCACATATGGACCTCTTGTGTCTCAATTCTTTTCTTGAGCCCGTACAAACAGGCCCTAAGACAAACAGCCTGGAGGTGGAAACGAATAACCAGCGTCGCACGGAAATCTCAAGTGTCGCCATTGTTGGGGGTCTCCTTTGCCTTCCTCCTCTTCCCTCGGGGCGATTTTGTATTGGCAGTCTGTTGCCAGCCGTCAGGCGGCAGGAGTTTAGGCAGATCAGGGAATCCCGGGAGCGGGAGCCAACACGGCAAATCCAGAGGTGGTATCTCCAGCAGGGGCCAGGCTTTGTGTAAATCCTCTGGGGTTCTAATTGAGAGTCTGCGACCTCCCACTGAGACTCCCAGTCCAAAAGGGAACAGCCAGGAATAGCGCAGATTCTTAGCCCTCAACGCCTCCAGAAGCGGTCGCAGAAGCCTTCTTTTATACAGTGTAGAGGGCGCTAGGTCTTGGTAGAACTGCAGGGCATAGCCTCTAAACTTCCACCCGTTGTGCTCTCTCGCCGCGTTAAGGATGGCGAAGGTATCTTGATATGAGAGCATTTTGCAGATGATGTCCCTGGGTGGGTCTTTTGTAGTGGGAGGGGGTCTAAGGGCCCTGTGGATGCGCTCAATGCCCATATGCAAAGCTTTCTCTGGTCCCAGCAACAATTCAAAAATTTCGGCTCCTACCTTAAGGAGGGATTCCGCGTCAAGCGATTCGGGGAGCCCCTTTATTCGAACGTTGCAGCGCCTATTTCTATTCTCCAAGTCTTCTTGGGATAAAAGGGCGCGATTTAGTTGTTCGTGCTGCTCCTTCATCACTTGCGCTAGTGCAGTAGCATGAGCTGTAATGGAGGCGGAGGACACCTCCAGGTCTTCTACCCTGCGCCCCAGGTGTTTAACGTCTTCCTTAATCTCAGCAAGGTCAGAGATAAGGGGTTGCAGGGCATCAGCTAGGAGCTGTTTCATAAAGCCCTTTGAAATGTTTTCACTGTCCTCCTCTTCATCCGATGAGCACCCTCCTCCCCTCTCCTTACTTTGTGCTGATGCTGAAGCCTCGTGGGACGGCGCCATCTTTGCTGGGGGGCGCGGGGACCGGGAGTCCCGTTCTTTTAAAAAGCGCTGCATCCCGACTTGGTTTTTCAGCGCTCGGGGGGTGCCCTGCTGTTCACCGCTTCTCTCCTTCGCTGGTTTCGGCATGTCCGCTGTTAGTGGCTATAAATAGAACCCTGCAGGGACACCTGGCAGACGGAGCGCTGGTCTTAAGCAGCCATTACGCTCGGAGGTCAGGCTCCGCCCCACACTGTAACATTTCTGTAGCAGCAGTATCAGCAGACCCCTGTAACATTTATGAAGCAGAAGCATATGCAGACCCCAGTACCATTTTTGTAGCAGCAGTTAAGGCTGTGAGGCAGGAGGAGCAGCAGCCAGAGGATTCAGAGTTTCAGCAGTGGACTGTGTAAAAGACTGGGTGCCCGATACATTGCTGGATGCATTTTCTGCTATCCACGACAGCACCTGCTCACACTGCTCTGTTTGCAATAAAGGTCTACCACGTGGACCCACAAATTGTGATATGAAGCTGGGGACCCCAGAAACATGCCTCTCTCCTAATCCCACAGCAGCCGGCTGGGATACACCTGGACCAGGAACTCAGCCTGTGCCCACACTCTCACTTGGAACTCCGCATCCTCGCCCACGTCCACATCCTCGACTCCTACCCCTAACCCTCAGCATGGTGGATTACGAATAGAGCAGACATAGACCGCTGTAAATAATTATGGAATTATATGCGTACACTTTCACGCAGAGAGTGGAATTGTAATGCTAACTTCAGGCAGAAAAAAATTGAAGGAAGGCAGCAAACAGGCCTAGCAATGCAATGGTGATGCACCAAAACTCCCTCCAGGCACCCAGTAAAATGCAGACGGTCAGAGGTAGCCCAACGAAGGAGCTTTTTGGGGATTTTTTGAAAAAGAAGACAGGCTATATACTGTGGATATCACTTTCCCTCTATAAGTACCTGTGTTGGCCGTACGCTGAGCGTCAAACTCACTGCAGACACAGGCAGGTGTAAATAATCTGGGAGTTATGTGCGTAGACTTTGTCGCTGAGAGCGTTATAGTAAGGCAAACTCCAGGCAGAAAAAAATAGTCAGGATGGCCGCAAACAGGCCTAACTGTGCAATAGCGATGGACTTAAACTCCCACCAGACACCCAGTAAAATTTAAACGGTCAAAGGTAGCCCAACCAAGGAGCTTTTAGTTTTTTTTTTAAATAAAGAATACTGGCTGTATAGTGTGTATATCACATTCCCTCTATAAGTGGCTGCATTGGCCATACACTGTGCGTCTCTAATTCACTGCAGACATAGGCCGGTGTAAATAATCTTGGAATTATGTGCGTAGACTTTGTCGCTGAGAGCAGTATAGTAAGGCAAACTCCAGGCAGAAAAAAATAGTCAGGAAGGCCGCAAACAGGCCTAAGTGCAATAGTGATGGACGAAAACCCCCACCAGACACCCAGTAAAATTTAAATGGTCAGCGGTTACCCTACGAAGGAGCTTTTTGGGTTTTTTTGGTAAAAGAATACAGGCTATATACTGTGTATATCACTTTCCCTCTATCAGTCGCTGTGGCCGTATGCTGTGCGTCTCTAAGTCACTGCAGACACAGGCCGGTGTAAATAATCTTGGAATTATGTGCGTAGTCTTTGTCACTGAGAGCAGTATAGTAAGGCAAACTCCAGGCAGAAAAAAATAGTCAGGAAGGCCGCAAACAGGCCTAAGTGCAATAGTGATGGACTAAAACTCCCACCAGATACCCAGTAAAATTTAAACGGTCAGCGGTAGCCCTAAGAAGGAGCCTTTTGTTTTTTTGGTCAAAGAATATAGGCTTTATAATGTTTATATCACTTTCCCTCTATCAGTCGCTGTGGCCGTATGCTGTGCGTCTCTAATTCACTGCAGACACAGCAAGGTGTAAATAATCTTGGAATTATGTGCGTAGACTTTGTCGCTGAAAGCAGTATAGTAAGGCAAACTTCATGGGAAAAAAAAAAGTCAGGAAGGCCGCAAACAGGTCTAAGTGCAATAGTGATGGACTACAACTCCCATCAGACAACCTGTACAATGCACACAGTCACAGATAGCCGTAAGAGGGAGCTTTTATTTAAAAAAAATTTTGAAAAAGAATGCCGGCTATATAGCGTGTATATGACTTTTCCTCTATCAAGGGCTGTCGCCGTACGCTGTGCGTGAAGTTGACGGCAGACACAGAGCGGTGTAAAATTTTTTTAAATTATTGGCGTACAGTTGGAGGATGATAGCGGTTATGTAACGCTAACTGCAGCTAGAAAAAAATTATATGGAAGGCTGAAAACAGGCCTAGCTGTGCAATAGTGATGGACTACAACTCCCATCAGACAACCTGTAAAATGCACACAGTCACAGGTAGCCGTAAGAAGGACCGTTGGGGCTCTTGTACACAGGATCCTACACTACCACTCTCCCTATCTCAGCAACGCTGTCCCTATACTATGTAGTACAGACTGCAGGCTGAGAACGCTATAGCTGTAATGGGGCTGCACGCCCGATATACAGAAAAAAATAATTTGGGCAAAACTGCTCTCAGCAGCCACAACAGTAATGCACACGGTCAGATGTGGCCCTAAGAAGGACCATTGGAGTTCTTGTACACAGGATCCTACACTAACACTTTCCCTATAGCAGCACCAGCACTGTCCCTGATCTCTCCCAGTGTATGACTGTGGCGAGCCGCAGGCGGCCCCACTTTAAATACTCGGGGGTCACTTGATCTCGTCAGCCACTCACTGCAGGAGGGTGGGATAGGGCTGGAACGTCACAGGAGGAAGTTGTAATGCCTTCCCTGCTTTTCTATTGGCCAGAAAATGGCGCAAAACTTTCAGGGAAGAAAATAGAATTGACTCTAACATCGCGTGGTGCTCGCCTCGAGTAACGAGCATATCGAGTACCCTAATACTCGAACGAGCATCAAGCTCGGACGAGTACGCTCACTCATCTCTACTAATAACCATAAGGCAGTGTTGTAAAATCATCTAGTAGATGCCTCTTTCTGTAAACACACCTTTGTGTTTTGTGTAGCAGCCTTGTTTCGATGTCTCAATACTTCTTTTTTCTTACAAACTCTGGCCGCTCTAGGCTGATAGTTTTCTGTGTTTCAGGGTTTGTGTTATGAGGATAATCAAAAACCAGATCTTTCAGGCTGTCAAAATTTATTACCTGAGTGGCAGCAATATTTAAAGCTATACCTTTAACTTTAACACGGTTTTACCTGTCTTCAACTTGTACCCGTAAGTTTTGGGACCCACTGATACAAACTCTGTGATTATGTATACTCTGTGTATGTATCAGCGGGGATCTCACTGGTCAATTCACCCAGGTAGTCGCCTAACGGCAGGTTCCACTCACCTTCACGGTGTACAAAAATGACAGAATCTTTGTCGTGATAAAGACAGCGTTCCTGCAATCTATCCAGAAGGAAGTAAAGCTCTAGGCGTGCGTGTTTTTGTTGACGTGTGGTGTTCTTTTGTGTATTTCCACGTGACATTGGCTGTTTCATCATCAATAAAATTTAGACCTCAAGATTTGTAGTAAGGTAGAAACACATACTCAAAGAGTTCAGCAGAGTCACTCACGATGCTCATACACGGGAGATTCGATTTTTGGCACACTTTAACCAGAAGGAGTTTAAGAAAAGCTTGGTGATTTGTCATTTAGCAGGGTTTACGCATATTTCATCCTTACACAATTATACACCTTTTTTTTTTCAAGAAAGGAATCAATATATTCATTTTTCTTGTCATTGTCCATGCACCAGCTAGGATACCCTGAAACCTCTTGTTTATCCTTGAAATGCAACTTGATGTAAGATGCAAACAGATTTTTCGACGTTTCTGAAAAATACCATATTTCATAGGTGTGTGCAATCCTGTAGCCTTCCTCCACTGCCATCTCGAGCTCCATCGTACACCATTTACCAACAATAGAACTCTCTTCATCACTATGACTACACGGCTCTGACTGTGAATTTAAAGTGCAGGTGTAACATAGGGGAAACATCAATTTATGATTCATTTTCACCTGCAACATCGGGAAAAATAAATTGCGTGGTGGGCATTCTTTAACTTTTGCGAGACCAATGTAATTTTTGATGTAGCCAAAATTTTCATAAATGATCGTTGGGTGCCCTGTAGGGTGAGTCTTTGTTTTGTTGACGAAGGGATACAGACTAGTTAAATCATAATAATTTATCCTATCACCCGCGTTCAGTCTGTGGTATAGCTTTATTGCGTTAGTTCGACCCCGATAAAGCGCGTCACGAGGGTCTAGCGGCGCTGAGAACTGCATTTTAAGAAGAAATGCCTGAAGGTCTGTATTGGTCTCAACTAGAAATGAGCGAGCACCAAAATGCTTGGGCGCTCCTTACTCGAGCCATGCTTTTTGTAATGCTCAAGAGCTCCTTTTGATTAATGAACCCCATTGAAGTCAATGGGAGACTCTAGCATTTTTAAAGGTGACCCAT
This sequence comes from Eleutherodactylus coqui, assembly GCF_035609145.1. Taxonomy (NCBI): domain Eukaryota; kingdom Metazoa; phylum Chordata; class Amphibia; order Anura; family Eleutherodactylidae; genus Eleutherodactylus; species Eleutherodactylus coqui. The sequence goes on from NC_089837.1 coordinate 513,237,326, forward strand.
GCTCTGCAGTGTTTTCAATGGAGCTGCGGCTGCTGCCAGTGGCTCCATTGAAAACAATGGTCTGCCGGCACCCCTGAATTCAGCAGACGGGGATTTAAAATTTAATGAATTCATGAATAGTTGAGTGCTGCCTCTGATTGGCTGAGCACAGGGACCAATCAGAGACAGCTCTCAGCTGTCATTCAATAGCTGAGACCTGCCTCTTATTGGTCACAGTGCTTAGCCAATCAGAGGCAGCCCATTCAGCAGGCGGGGATTTTAAATCCACGCCTGCTGAATACTACTGAGAGCAGCTCAGGGCAAAGAGCTGGCTGGATGCGGCTGAGCCCCGGCAGCTGAAGAAAGGTGAGAATTCTTTTTTTTTTTTTTTTAAATTTTATTCCCCATTTCTTCTTGTTTTTGAGGGAAGGGCTTATATTTAAAAAACAATTTCAGGATGTTGGCAGCTGGATTCACTACAGCTACTGTCATTTGTGACAGCTGTGGTAGGGAATTCTTTATTCTTATTCCCCGCAGGGATGAAGAATTCCTTTGATGCATCTGTCACAGATGTGGCAGGTGCAGCAGGGAATTCTTTTTCCTCGCAGGGATGAAGGAAACATCTTCATGTTCTTCATCCCCGCGGGGATATGGTATTACACTAAAATTATTCTTTAAACATAAGCCCTTCCCTGAAAAACAATTACCAGGTGCCGGAAGCAGGATCCTCTACCGCAGCTGTCATCTGTGACAGCTCTGGTAGGGAATTATTTATTCTCCGTTGGGATGAATAATTCCTTTGCTGCATTTGTCACAGATATGGCACGTGCAGCAGGGAATTCATTTTACTAGAGGGGATAAAGGAAACATCTGCCGCATGTGGCATATGTGTTCTTCATCGCCGCGGAGGACACGGCAGCTGCGGAGAGTAAATTTATTTATTTTTACACTAAAATAATTGTTTTTCAGTGAAGGGCTTATGTTTAAAGCCCTTCCCTGAAAAAAACAATTACAGGGTGTCGGCAGCAGGATACTCTACCGCAGCTGTCATGTGTGACAGCTGTGGTAGGGAATTTAAGAATTCTTCTGCTGCATGTGTCACATGTAGCACATGTGGCAGATGTAGCAGCAGGAAATTCTTTTTACTAGCTGGGATGCGGCAGATGTGTTCTTCATCCCCGTGGGGGAAACGGCAGCGGCAAAGAGGTAAGTTTATTTATTTTTTTACACTAAAATTATTGTTTTTCAGGGAAGGGCTTATGTTTAAACCCATCCATGGAAAACAATTTAAGGGTGCCAGCAGACCATCAATTTCAAAGGAGCTGCCGGCAGCAGCAGTGGCTCCATTGAAACATGTGGAGAGGAGAGGGTGAAATTTTTTCGAGCAATGAGTACATCGAGCAGGCTAATGCTCGAACAAGCATTAAGCTCGGACGATCATTCTCACTCATCTCTAGTCTCAACTATTTAACGCCATTTATGGGGCCATAAGACATTTAAAGAGTATCCCAGGTATTATAAAAAACGCTTTTTAGCTTAAAAAAAGCCTGGTATAGCTGACTGTACTTAGTTTTAGTGCTGTTATTTTGAGCATTTTCATTGTAGCATACGGGACACCCGTGGTAAAAACAGCCTTGAAATTCAAAAGCGATATGTTGGCTATTAGAGATGAGCGAACGTACTCGTCCGAGCTTGATACTCGTTCGAGTATTAGGGTGTTCGGGATGCTCGTGCGGTGTTCCGGTTACTTTCACTTTCACCTCTGAGACATTAGCGCGCTTTTCTGGCCAATAGAAAGACAGGGAAGGCATTACAACTTCCCCCTGCGACGTTCAAGCCCTATACCACCCCGCTGCAGTGAGTGGCTGGTGAGATCAGGTGTCACCCGAGTATTTAAATCGGCCCCTCCCGCGGCTCGCCACACATGCATTCTGACATAGCTCAGGGAAAGTGCTGCTGATGCCGGAGCTGCTATACGGAGAGTGTTAGGAGTTATTTTAGGCTTCAAGAACCCCAGCGGTCCTTCTTAGGGCCACATCTGACCGTGTGCAGTACTGTTGAGGCTGCTTTTAGCAGTGTTGCACTTTTTTTTTTGTATATCGGCCGTGCAGACCGTTGCGTCCTCAGTCTGCACTCATTGTACATAGTATAGGGCCAGTACTAGTGAGGCAGGGACAGTGGGAAAGGTGAAGGAGATATACAGGCTATATAGGCAGTGGGCTTTTTCAAACAAATTTGGGAAAAAAACTATATTTGGGCTGCCTGTGACCGTCCTCAGTGTACTGCGTGTCTGCTGGGGGTAGTAGTCCTAATTAATGCGCAGCTAAGCGTTACAGCAGGCTTGCGTAAAAGTGTTTCCTGGCTCTGCGGTGCCCGTTATATCACCGCCGTGATCCTGTCCACATTGAAACAGTATACATATATACGCTGCCTACAGTATCTGTCTACTGTCTCAGCTCTGCCGTTCAAAAAATAGAAGCAAAATACTTAAGGCCTACTAGTGGCGTTTGCCAACTTGACTGCTTCTGCGCTGTGAATTCCACTATCTCAGTCCTACGCACCTACGTCTCACTGCAGGCGTGCGCAAAAGTGTTTCCTGGCTTTGCGATGGCCGTTACATCATCGTCGTAATCCTGTCCACATTGAAACAGTATACATATATACTCTGCCTACAGTATCTGTCCACTGTCTCAGCTCTGCCGTTCAAAAAATAGAAGCAAAATACTTAAGGCCTACTAGTGGCATCTGGCCACTTGACTGCTTCTGCGCTGTGAATTCCACTATCTCAGTCATCCGCACCTACGTCTCACTGCAGGCGTGCGCAAAATTCTTTCCTGTCTCTGCTGTGCGTTCCGTAAGCGAAGTCAGCCTCCAACCACAGGCCAATAAGCGGCACATTTTATTACAGCGTTCTGTTTCTGCTCTACTCGTAATACACCATGCTGAGGGGTAGGGGTAGGCCTAGAGGACGTGGACGCGGGCGAGGACGCGGAGGCCCAAGTCAGGTTGTGGGCACAGACCGAGCTCCTGATCCCGGTGTTTCACAGCCGACTGCTGCGAGATTACGAGAGAGGCACGTTTCTGGCGTCCCCAGATTATTCTCACAATTAATGGGTCCACGCGGCAGACCTTTATCAGAAAATGAGCAGTGTGAGCAGGTCCTGTCATGGATGGCAGAAAGTGCATGCAGCAATCTATCGACCACCCAGACTTTTACGCCATCCACTGCTGCAACTCTGAATCCTCTGGCTGCTGCTCCTCCTTCCTCCCAGCCTCCTCACTCCATTACAATGACACATTCTGAGGAGCAGGCAGACTCCCAGGAACTGTCATCGGGCCCCTGCCCAGAATGGGCAGCAATGGTTCCTCTCCCACCGGAGGAGTTTGTCGTGACCAATGCCCAACCTTTGGAAAGTTCCTGGGGTCCGGGGGATGAGGCTGGGGACTTCCGGCAACTGTCTCAAGAGCTTTCAGTTGTCTATCAGTGAGGTAGTAATAAGGGCAGTAAGTCCGAGGGAGGAGCGCACAGAGGATTCGGAGGAAGAGCAGCTGAACGATGAGGTGACTGACCCCACCTGGTTTGCTAAGCCTACTGAGGACAGGTCTTCAGAGGGGGAGGCAAGTGCAGCAGCAGGGCAGGTTGGAAGAGGCAGTGCGGTGGCCAGGGGCCAGACCGAATAATCTACCAACTGATTCCCAAAGCGCCGCCTCGCGCCATGCCACCCTGCAGAGGCCGAGGTGCTCAAAGGTGTGGCAGTTTTTCACTGAGAGTGCAGACGACCGACGAACTGTGGTGTGCAAGGTTTGTCGCGCCAAGATCAGGCATGGAGCCACCACCACCAGCCTCAACACCACCAGCATGCGCAGACATATGATGGCCAAGCACCCCACAAGGTGGGACGAAGGCCGTTCACCGCCTCTGATTTGCACCACTGCCTCTCCCCCTGTGCCCCAACCTGCCACTGAGATCCAACCCCCCTCTCAGGAAACAGGCATGACCGTCTCCCGGCCTGTACCCACACCCTCACCTCCGCTGTTCTCAGCCCCATCCAGCAATGTCTCTCAGCGCAGCGTCCAGCCGTCGCTAGCGCAACTGTTTGAGCGCAAGCGCAAGTACACCGCCATGCACCCGCACGCACAAGCGTTAAACGTGCACATAGCCAAATTTATCAGCCTGGAGATGCTGCCATATAGGCTTGTGGAAACGGAGGCTTTCAAAAACATGATGGCGGCGGCGGCCCCGCACTACTCGGTTCCCAGTCGCCACTACTTTTCCCGATGTGCCGTGCCAGTCCTACACGACCATGTCTCCCGCAACATTGTACGCGCCCTCACCAACGCGGTTACTGCCAAGGTCCACTTAACAATGGACACGTGGACAAGCACAGGCAGGCAGGGCCACTATATCTCCCTGATGGCACATTGGGTGAATTTAGTGGAGGCTGGGACAGAGTCAGAGCCTGGGACCGCTCACGTCCTACCCACCCCCAGAATTGCGGGCCCCAGCTCGGTGCTGGTATCTGCGTCGGCGTATGCTTCCTCCACTAAACCACCCTCCTCCTCCTAGCCAACCTCTGTCTCGCAATCAAGATGTATCAGCAGCAGCACTTCGCCAGCAGTCGGTGTCGTGCGGCGTGACAGCACAGCGGTGGGCAAGCGTCAGCAGGCCGTGCTGAAACTGCTCAGCTTAGGAGAGAAGAGGCACACGGCCCACGAACTGCTGCAGGGTCTAACAGATCAGACCGACCGCTGGCTTTTGCCGCTGAGCCTCTAACCGGGCATGGTTGTGTGTGACAACGGCCATAACCTGTTGGCGGCTCTGCAGCTTGGCAGCCTCACGCACGTGCCATGCCTGGCCCACGTCTTTAATTTGTTGGTTCAGCGGTTTCTGAAAAGCTACCCACGCTTGTCAGACCTGCTCGGAAAGGTGCGCCGGCTCTGCGCACATTTCCGCAAGTCCCACACGGACGCTGCCACCCTGCGGACCCTGCAACATCGGTTTAATCTGCCAGTGCACCGACTGCTATGCGACGTGCCCACACGGTGGAACTCTACGCTCCACATGTTGGCCAGGCTCTATGAGCAGCGTAGAGCTATAGTGGAATACCAACTCCAACATGGGCGGCGTAGTGGGAGTCAGCCTCCTCAATTCTTTACAGAAGAGTGGGCCTGGTTGGCAGACATCTGCCAGGTCCTTGGAAACTTTGAGCAGTCTACCCAGATGGTGAGCGGCGATGCTGCAATCATTAGCGTCACCATTCCTCTGCTATGCCTCTTGAGAAGTTCCCTGCAAAGCATAAAGGCAGACACTTTGCGCTCGGAAATGGAGGTGGGGGAAGACAGTATGTCGCTGCATAGTCAGAGCACACTCATGTCTATATCTCAGCGCGTTGAGGAGGAGGAGGAGGAGGAGGGGGAGCATGAGGAGGAGGGGGAAGAGACAGCTTTGCCCACTGCTGACGGTACCCATGCTGCTTGCCTGTCATCCTTTCAGCGTGTATGGCCTGAGGAGGAGGAGGAGGATCCTGAAAGTGATCTTCCTAGTGAGGCCAGCTATGTGTTGTGTACAGGTCCCTGGCACACTTGGCTGACTTCATGTTAGGATGCCTTTCCCGTGACCCTCGAGTTACACGCATTCTGGCCACTACGGATTACTGGGTGTACACACTGCTCGACCCACGGTATAAGGAGAACCTTTCCACTCTCATACCCGAAGAGGAAAGGGGTTCGAGAGTGATGCTATACCACAGGACCCTGGCGGACAAACTGATGGTAAAATTCCCATCTGACAGTGCTAGTGGCAGAAGGCGCAGTTCCGAGGGCCAGGTAGCAGGGGGGGCACGGAAATCAGGCAGCATGTACAGCGCAGGCAGGGTAACACTCTCCAAGGCCTTTGCCAGCTTTATGGCTCCCCAGCAAGACTGTGTCACCGCTCCCCAGTCAAGGCTGAGTCGTCGGGAGCACTGTAAAAGGATGGTGAGGGAGTACGTAGCCGATTGCACGACCGTCTTCCGTGACACCTCTGCTCCCTACAACTACTGGGTGTTGAAGCTGGACACGTGGCCTGAACTTGTGCTGTATGCCCTGGAGGTGCTTGCTTGTCCTGCGGCTAGCGTCTTGTCAGAGAGGGTGTTTAGTGCAGCTGGGGGAATCATCACGGATAAGCGTACCCGCCTGTCAACCGGCAGTGCCGACAGGCTTACACTCATAAAGACGAACAAAGCCTGGATTTCCCCAGACTTCTCTTCTCCACCAGCGGACAGCAGCTGTACCTAAACAATATGTAGGCTGCACCAGCGGATGGAAGCATCGTTCTCAGTCACCATAAAAAACGGGGACCTTTTAGATTCATCAATCTGTGTATTATATTCATCCTCCTCCTCCTGCTCCTCCTCCTGAAACCTCACGTAATCACGCCGAACGGGCAATTTTTCTTAGGCCCACAAGTCTCAGTCATATTACTTTTGTAAACAATGTTTATACGTTTCAATTCTCATTAAAGCGTTGAAACTTGCACCTGAACCAATTTTTATTTTAACTGGGCTGCCTCCAGGCCTAGTTACAAATTAAGCCACAGTAACCAAAGCGATTAATGGGTTTCACCTGCCCTTTTGGTTGGGCATGGGCAATTTTTCTGAGGTACATTTGTACTGTTGGTACACCAATTTTTTTGGGCCCTCGCCTACAGTGTAATCCTTGTAATTTTTATGGGTTTCGCCTGCACTCATGGTACAGCAAGGTGTGTGGGGTTGGCCTGCACTTTTGCTACATAAATGTAACTGGGGCCTTGTCTATACTGCAACTACTGAAATGTGAAAGAGACTGTTATCTCCCTAAACTGCTGCAACGGGAATGTTACTGTGGCCTGTCTTGACTGCTACTACTACTGAAATGGAACTAAGACTGCGCTCCCCCTATACTGCTGCTTCGGAATTGTTACTGGGGCCTGTCTTGAGTGCTACTATTACTGAAATGGAACTAATACTGTGCTCCTCCTATAATGCTGCTAGTGATATGTTACTGGGGCCTGTACCTAATGATACCACTGAAATGTTACTAATTCTGGGCTCTGCCTATACCGCTGCTAATGCTATGTCACTGGGGTGTGGAAATGGAGGCTTCCCAAAGACATGATGGCGGCGAGGCCATTTCCCACCAACGCGGTTACTGCATATACTGCATATAACCACGGACACATGGACAGGACACGTAGTGCCTCAAAAACATCCCCCTCCTCCTCCAACAATGAAAACATTTTTGGCAAATACCTTTGCATTGGTCCGTCTGGTGGCAGTCCAAGAATTTCACCTTCAACGACACAAGAGAGCCCCACCGCCACGGCCCACTTAATCCTGGCCACATTCCGAAAACCAACTAAATAAAACCGCGCTATTAGGTCCGCAGTCGCCACTACATTCCCACCAACGCGGTTACTGTTAAGGTACATATTACTAGTCTGACTGGGGCATGCACTGTGGGCCGAAGCCCACCTGTATTGTATGTGACGTTAGCTCTGCTGAGCAGGGCACTGCAATGGGATACATTTATGTACCGCCAATGGGTTCCAGGGAGCCACCCATGCTGTGGGTCCACAGGGACTTCACATTAGGGGTTTGTACCTGCCTGTGTATGTATTAAAAACCCTCGTCAGACTGGGGCATGCAGTGTGGGCCAAAGCCCACCTGCATTTAATCGGACGTTACCTCAGCTGTGCTTGGCAATGCAATGGGATTTATTTATGTACCGCTGGTGGCTTCCTGGGACCCACCTATGCTGTCGGTCCACACGGAGTTGTAACTGCATGTGTCTACTTATAAAGAACCCCAGTCTGACTGGGGTATGCAGTGTGGGCTGAAGCCCACCTGCATTTAATCTGACGTTATCTCAGCTGTGCTGTGCACTGCAATGGGATTTGTTTATGTACCGCTGGTGGGTTCCAGGGAGCCACCCATGCTGTGGGTGCACACGGAATTCCCATTGCGGAGTTGTACCTGCCTGTGACTATTTACAAAAAACCTCGGTCTGACTGGGGCATGCAGTGTGGGCCGAAGCCCACCTGTATTTAATCTGACGTTAGCTCTACTATCCGGGGCACTGCATTGGGACAAACTACAGGAGCAATACAGCGCTAATTAGACGTGAACAGCTACGCTAGCATTGGAGTCCGCTGTAGGCCCGCGATTGCTGAGGGTTTGTGCAGAGGCCTATGTCCTGGGTGCAGTGAAAGTCCGCTTCCTGCCTAGGATTGCTGAAGCTGTGGGCTGAGACCTATGTCGTGGGCGCGGTGCAAGTCTGCCATGTTTGGCTGCTCAGATCAATTTTTTGGTTCATGTCTTGGGTTTCCTAGGACCCACCTATGCTGTTGATGCAAACTTAGCTCCCATCGCGGTGTTTGACCTGTCTGGCACAAAGTCACTGACTGACTTGGGTAGGGGACAGAGCGCAGACGGCTTTCCCCTTGCAGTGTGGATTGAGCTATGTGACATCTTGACAGAATGAATAGTGTGTGGCACATGGGTTCCCCATTGCTATGCCCACGTGTGCAGCTCCTGATGGAGGTGGCACAGGATTGGATTTCTCATTGCTTCTGTACAGCATTGTGAGCTATCGCCCCGCCCCTTTTAAAGAGGGTCGTTGCCTGGCCCTGCCAACCCTCTGCAGTGTGTGCCTCCTGTTCCTCCTCATGGCAGACGCACTTATAAATAGACATGAGGGTGGTGTGGCTATGAGGCCAGCGTGTGGCATGAGGGCAGCTGAAGGCTGCACAGGGACACTTTGTTGTGCGCTGTGGACACTGGGTCGTGCGGGGGGGGGGGGGGGGGGTTGGGCAGCATGTAACCCAGGAGAAGTGGCAGCGGAGTGTCATGCAGGCAGTGATTGTGCTTTGTTGGAGGTAGTGTGGTGCTTAGCTAAGGTATGCATTGCTAATGAGGGTTTTTCAGAAGTAAAAATTGTTGGGAGGGGGGGGGCACTCTTGCCGCTATTGTGGCTTAATAGTGGGACCTGGGAACTTGAGATGCAGCCCAACATGTAGCCCCTCGCCTGCCCTATCCGTTTCTGTGTCATTCCCATCACTTTCTTGAATTGCCCAGATTTACACAAATGAAAACCTTAGCGAGCATCGACGATATACAAAAATGCTCGGGTCGCCCATTGACTTCAATGGGGTTCGTTACTCGAAATTAACCCTCGAGCATCGCGGAAAGTTCGACTCGAGCAACGAGCACCCGAGCATTTTGGTGCTCGCTCATCTCTAGTAAGTATGTCTTGTAAGTCTTTTGTATTGTAAAGTGTGTTTATGTTTTATTACCTACTTTTATGTAAATTTGTTTTACTATTATCATTTATTCATTTGTATTAATAAATTTTGTTGTATCAACCCACTTGTCTCTCTTTAAAGTCGTATCCGAATTTGTTGTTTGCCAGTTGGCAAAACAAGCATCGGTCAGCTTGAAAAATGCTCAAGTTGACTTCAATGGGGTTCGTTACTTGAAACGAGCTCTTGAGCATTACGAAAAGTTCGACTCGAGTAACGAGCACCCAAGCATTTTGGTCCTCGCTCATCTCTAAATGTGACTCAACTCTGTATTATAACTCGTATAGCCATCAGAAGGTCTATATATCACATATAATCTGTCCCTATACAGTCCTGTATCCAACTCTTATATGTACATACCACTGAGTATTGTGGAAGTGATGTAGAGTTTACTATCTACAACTTTCAGTAAAAATGGTGACAGGCTTTACATTGTTCTTACATCAAAAATATCCTGTGCTTCAGATAAAGGGGGATCAGGATGTTTTTGGATGTTCTTTTTCTAAAAGCTGCTTAGTATGCAGAACAAACATGGAAAAAGATATACTCTCGTCCGTTGTCGCTAACTCTTCTGCTGGCACTTAGTGTATGCTAGTCTTCACTTTGGGGTGTAAGAAGCTCACTGACACCAGGACCATGTGACTGCTGCGTATCACTGCTGTTGGAGGAGCCATTCTGCAGTTTGTTAGAAAGCACTGTATACTGGATAACGATGTGGGAGACCCACAGCACTTTGTGCACACAGCCGTGGCCATGAGCCCTTATTCCTGTTCTAGACTCCTGTCTGATACAGTATGACAAACTGCTGCTGTGTGAGCCAGACAAGGTAACTGCTTTTCAGCCTCTTTCACACGAGCGTGTGTGTCTTCATGTTGGCCACACGCAGGTGAAAATCTAATTCCAAAATTAATTTGCCTTTTCTCATCCATCAACACGGGGGTATTACGTAAAAAATATGCTGCCGTGCAGAATTTTGTAGAAGGGCAAAATGACTATTACTAGCTGAAATAGCTTAGAGCCAGCTGTTTTCGTTTCCAAGCGGCAGATGCAGGTAAACTCCCTCCCCCTTCCTTTTTTTTTTAGCTCTCATAGGAATATATTGGAGCCTGCAGCGTTTTTTTTGTCAAAAGATAGGTCAAGACTAGAGATGAGCGAGCATACTCGGAAAAGCACTACTTGCTCAAGTAATTTGCTTTATCCGAGTATCGCTGTGCTCGTCCCTGAAGATTCGGGTGCCAGCACGGAGCGGGGAGCTGCAGGGGAGAGCGGGGAGGAACGGAGGTAAGATCTTTCTCTCCCTCTCTCCCGCCCGCTCTCCCCTGCTCCCCGCTGCGACTCACCTGTCAGCCGCAGTGGCACCCGAATCTTCAGGGACGAGCACAGCGATACTCGGATAAAGCAAATTACTCGAGCGAGTAGTGCTTTTCCGAGTACGCTCGCTCATCTCTAGTCAAGACCTATCTTTTAATGCTGCAAAAAAAATTGGCGACCGAAAACGGTCGTCGATTTGATGATTTTATGGCGCAATATTTTTCACGTGCCTATAATTCACCCATGTGAATGAATATATTGGAATCCAATGCTTCACATAGTAGCGATTTTCAGCTGACGTTTTATCATGGCTAAATAGTTGCGATAAATTGCTGGTGTGAAAGAAGACTCTGAATATCAATGTTTTTATTTACTTACAGCAAGCAGAGTTCTTGAAAGCAGGAAGGAAACACAAAACTTAGTAGGAAGTTGCACAAACTTAATTTCCTTAAGGGCTTATTCACATGAGCGTATATTGGCTGTCATTTTCACGGTTGGCCGATATATGATTCCATCTGATGCACAGGCTCGGTGCATATGCCGTCAGTAGGGGAGACAGCTTAGCACTGCTAAGCTGTCTCCCCTTGCCGGCTCACCTCCTCTCTCCTCACCTTCGGCTGTTTGCCAAGCTAAATTTCTCCTCCCCGCCTCTTGTCCGCAGCCAGCAATGAGAGGGAGCGCAGATCCACCACTGCCCCGCCCCCTTCCATTGCAAACAGTGGCAAGGGGCAGAGAGGAGAAGGGGGGGGGGGGGTGTTTAGCAGTCACGCTGCTAAACTCCCTCCCACCTCCCTTCTCCGACCGCTGTCATTGGCTCCAATAGGAGTTAATGGTGGCAGACGTTGTCCGGCCAGGAAGATAGCTTTTATGTCACGGGAATACGTCTGTGTGATCTGATGCCTTGGAATCCAATGTATCAGATGGTGGCATATATCAGCCAGCCGTGATAACGCTGGCCGATATACGCTCGTGTGAATAAGCCCTAAGACTGACAACCTCTTGTAGATCCGTGTAGATACCGGCAGATACTTTCTCATCTTAGATTCAGTTATTTGCTGTGTTTGGCTTCTTGCAGAATCTTTTGTTCGAGTTATAGAGGAGCAATTTGAACTGGTCCTCGGCCGACATTTTTCTTAGGTCCTTGAGTAGGGAGGCTATGTTTCTACGTGTACCTTTTTCACATACAAGTCCACTCTCACACGGGCAGTGACGATAGAGCCCATCAACAGGCTGAAAGGAGAGATGATAGGGTTAACGAAGACACGCATGACTCCTAGCCATCTGTTACTAACATGTAAGATCAGCGGTGGGAGACGCAGCGTGAGGCTGGGGGGTACCATTACTGAGAACCTCATGTCTGATGCTGCACATCCAGTGTGATGTTATTCTGTGAATACTGATGTCACTGTGGGGCGTTTACATCAGTTTTTGTGTATTTAACGCACAAGTGTCATCTGATTGCAATCCGGTTTTCCCATGGCTGAAAAATAATGTGAGGCGACCCAACTGGTAGAATTTAAAACTCCCACAGAATTCAATGAGTGTTAAAGAACAAGCACAGAACTCCCTCCCACGCCATGCAAGAGCATTGTAAGAGAATCCCACCAGAGCCGGACGTGCCGCAACTATTGTTTCATAAGCACCATTGGTCTGGGACAGAAACTGCACATGTAAGTGAACCCAGTGACTGCAAGGGTCTGGGGAAAATGCCCCATTATCACTGTGTGTATGTGCAGGTTCCATACGCTTTTGATGCATGTGTATATTTTTTGCATCCATATTTACTGTGTTTTTCACACGTGTAAAAAACAAAACAAGGAGCAACTCCCCCCCCCCACACACACACACACAGTCTCCTGGCAACATGTATAAAAAGCAGTGAATGCATGATCCCACTGACTATAATTAATGATTTTACACTTCTGAATCCACCAATGCAAATCAATGGGATTGTCTGCTGTCCGTTGAAAATACAGCTGCAATACGGATATAAAATACGCCCCTTTGAATTGTTCTAATAGGTCCAAGTCTTGTCCAAATTCTTTCAGTTTTTAAACTGGGATAGCACTTAAATGATAAAATCATCCGTGTGAATAAGCCCTTATAGCAGTTTTTCAATGCAGTTTTGGGGCACTCAGCTTGTAGAGATGGAACACAAGGTTTTAGGGTGCATCTAAAATTGAGGTAATTTGCAGTAAAAGCTCATATCACATCACTGCCTATTATACAAGCACCCCACCGTGTATCTATTCATACACTTCCAGGAGGAATAAAGGAGGAACGGCTTCATGTAGAGTTCCAGTATAAGATACTTCTTGCCTTGCAGCACAAAAAAAACACTGCGATCGCTAAATGCTTTCAATGGGGCCAGCAGCAGCGCCAGCCCTTTGAATGCATTGGGAGTATATCGTGGACTTCTGTCACAGCTGTGGCAGGGATTTCCTTCATTGATGAATGGCTAAGCACTGTCTGTAATTGGCTGAGCAAACAGCCAATCAGCACAGCCCTTTCAGGAGGCGGGGATTTTAAAATCTCAACCTCCTGAAAAAGCTTGACAGCAGTGCAGGGGAGCCAGCCGGGGGACGCGCCTAAGTGGCGGAGAGGTGAGTATATAATTTATTTTTTTCACCAGCTAGGGATGATTTTCAGGGAAGGGCTTATATTTAGAGATGAGCGAGTATACTCGCTAAGGGCAATTGTATTGTTGAGCATTGCCCTTAGCGAGTACCTGCCAACTCGGGAGCAAAGATTCGGCAGCGGGCGGAGACCTGCGGAGGAGAGCGGAGAGGAACGGAGGGGAGATATCTCTCTCCCTCTCTTCCCCCCGCTCCCCCCTGCTGACTGCCGCAACTCACCTGTCACCCGCGCCGGCAGCCGAACCTTTTCTCCCGAGCGGGGAGATACTCGCTTAGGGCAATGCTCGATCGAGCAATTGTCCTTAGCGAGTATGCTCGGTCATCTCTACTTATATTTCAAGCCTTTCTGCAAAAATCATGCTGCGGGGGTTGCCTAAAACCACTGCTTTTAATGGGGCTGGCAGCAGCAATGGAATAGCATCTTGGACTTCTGCCACAGCTATCATATCTGTGGCAGAAGTCTGTGATATACTCCTTATGTTTTCAGTGGGGCTATCGCTGTTGCCGCCGGCCCCATTGAAGACACTGAGTGATATCACAGATTTCTTCTATGTGATGCAAAGCTGTACTGAAACATCACAAATGAGCATAAAACCATTGGAAATCATTGGTTTCAGAATCATCGCTGTCGCAGCGCAGGAAAAAATATCGCTAGTGGGTAAAAGCCCTTATTTTGTGGGCAGTGCAAGTATTTAGTCAATCAGACATGTGAGGAGAGGTGGCGGCTCCTCTGTAGGGTTGTCATATGTATAAGGCCGTATTCACACCGCTGATACTTCTGTGCAGGTTCTTTCCGTGTCGGAGATGGACACAACATGCACAGAAAATTAACTAATTTATTTCAATAGGCTCATTCACATGAATGAATTTTCTCACAGACTGATGATCCAAACTGGAAAAATCATTGCGTGGCCAAATTTTGTGGAAATCCGGCACAAGAATGAGCCCCGTAACCTGCAGTGCACTGCGATGTGTGTTGCTCCCAAGAATCTCAAGCATAACTCACTCTCGCCCATTTAAATATGGCCTTATGGCGGCTTCACATGGCCATAAGCGTTTTTGCACTATGAATGACTCCTCTGCATATTGGCACATTTTATGGTACTTTTTGCACATGCAGGGATGTTCATCTCCACATGGCAGGCAAACACCCCCCCTGATTTAAATGGCTATTTATCCTAATGAGTTCCAGAAGTGTTATTTTTTTCACAGAACTATGCATTTGTGTGCGCTTTGCACATCTTTAATAGACTTCTCGGTGTGCAAATGAGCATGCCCTATATTTTTTGGGTGAAGAGAAATGCGTGCACAAAAAATGAAGTGAGTACAAATCCATTTAAATCTATGGGTTCTGTTTTCCACATAGTGTGCACACAAATATGCCCGTGAGGCCCCCTTGAGGGCTTGTTCCAATGTGAGTATATCGGCCGGGTTTTCATGCCCGGCCCATATACACTGACCCTCGCTGCAGGGGAAAGAGGTGCGTTGGGCCGGGAGCAGTTCACTGAGCTCCCACCGCCTATCCGCCCCTTGCCACTATTTGCAATGGGAGGGGCAGGGCAGGGGTGAAGCTAAGTTCTGCCCCGTTCTGCCCCTTCCCATTGCAAATAGTGGCGAGGGGCAGAGCGTGGGCGGCAGTTCAGTGCACTGCTCCCAGCCCACCAACCTCCTCCCTCTGCAGAGAGAGACAGCGTATAGCGGCCGGGCGTGAAAACCCAGCCAATATACACACATCGGAATAAGCCCTAAGGGAGAAACCAGTACAGCAGTCTTTACAGATACTCACCTCAAGGTTACATTCTCTATTTTCTGCTGCCTTTGGTTTACATACACCACTCTTATAAGAGCGATCATACAAAGGGCCTTGGCAACACCCACTCTTACATAGGGTATTTAGAGCACAGAAATCTCCATCGTCCTAAATGTAAAAGAGAGAAAATAAATATTGATATGTGAATTATAATTCTCTGTATAAGGCCTCCATCACACCACCGTATACAGGTTTATGTTTGGCCGTCTTTATTTGCATGAATGAATATTTGACCTGATCTTTATTCGTGTATTTCATGTCATTCATATGGGGTACTGCTGCGTGAATGTTAAAAAATACACTGAGGAAGGAACGACTATTAGGGACAGTTCAGACCGTCATTTTTCCTATCTGTGCTGTCCATGCAATTCACGGCACACGGACATATATTTACCAATAAGGCTATTCACATCCTGTTCTGGTCAGTAACATGTGGGTAGGATATGTAATGCCCACTACCTGCCTCTCAGCCAACACATGGATGTACATCTGTGTGCTGTCCGCAGAGAGGTGGGTCCTAGATTGTCACGCACAACTTGCAACTGTCTGTCTGAACGCAGTCTCAGCCCTCATTCACACAGAATGTTTGCCGGTATTTCAAGTGTTCTTTTGCCCCTTTTTTCTGTAGAAGTTCTGTTTAAAGACTGTAAGCGGTGAGAGCTTTATGACAATACCCGACAGATGCTTTTTATTAAAGTTTAAAAATATTTTAACTCATTAGTGTCCACATATACGCTTTTTCATGGAGGCTACTAGCAGGTCTTAAGGCCCATTTAAACACAATGATTATCGCTCGAAATTCACTCAAAAGCTGTTTTGTGAGCGATAATCATTGCATCTAAATACGCGGTCGTCGTGCACTGTTCATTCATCGCTCATTTGTAGCCAGCAATAAATTAGCAATGAGCCTTATCAGCACCACATGCTGATATCTCAGCGGGTGGTACTGAGGGGATTCTTTCAGCCAGTATCCTGCTGGCAGTTCTTAGCAGGACACCAGCTGAAAGCATGGAGAACAATGCAACTGTTTGCATATTCAAAACAGCTGCATTGTTCTGAGTTATCGCGGCCTTATCCGACTCTGCCTGCATAACTCTTAAGAAGCTAAGGGGCTACTATAGACTATGCAAAGATGATAGCTGAAAACTGTCCCTCAAAACTGTTGTTTGAGCGATTTTTGAGCGATCATCGCTCTGTGTAAATGGGTCTTTAATCTGATATAAGTAATAGAACTGCATTGGAAGCCTGGCATGATATAAGCAAGAGTATGTCAGCACCTGCATCTGAGGGTGCATTCACACGAATGTATATCGGCTCGGTTTTCACGCCGAGCCGATATACGTTGTCCTCATGTGCAGGGGGGGGGGGGGGGAGGCTGGAAGAGCCCAGGAGCAGGAACTGAGCTCCCGCCCCCTCTCTGCCTCCTCTCCACCCCTCTGCACTATTTGCAATGGGGAGAGGCAGGACGGGGGTGGGGCTAATTCATGACACTTAGCCCCGCCCCCGCCCCACCTCCTCTCATTGCAAATAGTGCAGAGGGGCGGAGAGGGGGTGGGGAGGAGGCAGAGAGGGGGCGGGAGCTCAGTTCCTGCTCCTGGGCTCTTCCAGCCTCCCCCCTGCACACGAGGACAATGTATATTGGCTCGGCGTGAAAACCAAGCCGATATACATTCGTGTGAATTCACCCTAATGCATGGAAACTTTGAGGTCTCCTGCCCACATGGGCCAATATGCTGCAGATCTGTTTGATCACCTAGAGGAATCAACCCTGTGACAAATGATTGCAATTCTGAAGGCCAAAGACGTCCAATGTGTTACTAGTTGGGAGTCACTAATACAGTGGCCATTCAGTGTATGTTTATAAGTGGGAATGGAGGAGAAATGTCTGTGTATGTGGGTTATGGAGTAATGCTTCCCTCTAGCTGTTCCTCTTCTCTATCTGTGGCTGCGGGTGGATGGGGTCGGGGAGGGAATGGAGTTTATATTCAGATTTGTATGCTTTAAAATATAAGAAATCAGTTACAGGACTCCGATGAGAGATGCTGGTGCTGCATTGGTGGATGGTTCTAATGAAAAAAAACACACAGACTACGGCTATTGTTCGGTGCATCTAATTAAAATATTTTTTTTTGCTATTCTACATGGGGGATTATTTCATCTCCATATAGTGTGTGACAACTTGAGGATTGTTCTCACATCAGATCGTTATCTTCCCTCCACCAGATAGATGGTCGCACACCAGTAAACTACATCCAGGCCAGAGGTTTGGTACAAACTTAACAAATCCGTCCATTTTTGTGGCAAACCAACAGAACTCATAACACAATCTTCACACTGTTCTCATTCGTCGGAGTGTACACAAACAGATACAATTTGCTGACCATCTGGCTGCTATATAACACAGACATTAGGCCTGTTTCACAAGGGAGGCAGCGATATCGGCGCTACAAAATCGCAGCTGTGTTCCTGCAATTTTGTAGCGTCACTGATGTGGTTTTTTTGTGGAAAATCATGCATCACTTCGCTGCTGACAGCAATAAAATAGCGGCATAAACTCGGCGGTTTAATCGCGAGAAGGTTAAGCACTACCCCTTAAATAAGCCCAAGCTGAATTTCCTGAAAAAAAAATGGAACACTTACCTAAAAGGCTCAGTCCTTACCGCTGCTCTCCAGAGCTCCGCTCGGAGTCCTGCAGTCCTTGCTCGCTCACAGAACATCACTTCCAGGTTAAGGGATTCAGAAATGCGAACAAGAGGAATCGATGACTCTGATTGGTTCATCCAGCGCTACTCAGCCAATCAATGCAGTGCTCAATGAACTAATGCGAGAACTGTGATTGGTTCATCCAGCTTTGCATTGATTGTCAGAGAAGAGTTTGAAAAATACCAATGATGTTGTGGAGGTGGGATTTAGAAATTGGCTGAGCCGCAGAGCTCTGGACAGCAGCAGAAGGACCCGGACCTCGTCTGCTAGGTAAGTATTCCATTTTTTATGGGAATGTAGCTAGGGCTTATTTTATGGGTAGGGAAGCGCATCGCATCTCACAAAAATGGCTTGTTCGTTAGATGCGATAAACAAGAAGTCTCTATAGGGAAACATGGGCTACAAAACATCACAAACTGCGGCAGTACAGAGAATGCCACATTTTTTTTCTCACAGCATAGATTCGGTGAAAACATCGCTAATGTGAAGGAACCCATAGGAAAGCATGGGCTTCACATACATGCGATCTGTAGCACTGTCACACTGTGAGAAAATCGCATGATTTTGTTGCCCGTGTGAAAGCGGCCTTACACTGTCTATCCTATAGGCCTAGGGTTTCAAACACATAGCAATGTCCATAACACTATACCAATCCAGGATGTGAGTCTAGGGGTGTAACTCTCTCATCAGGCACAGCAGCTTGGTCTCCACTGGACCTCTCAAGTACCATTCCAATGGGACAGTGAACTTAGCAAGACCGGAGCCACATCCACACAGGTGTTTCCTTATTAATCAGCAGACTTAACCCTATCCCTGCTAAATATTTCTCAGTAAAGCCTACTCTCCAGCCCCTACTGGCTATTTGTGATACTGCTAGAGATGAGCGAACCTACTCGTTTTGAGTAATTACTCGATCGAGCACCGCGATTTTCGAGTACTTCAGTACTCGGGTGAAAAGATTCGGGGGGCGCCGGGGGGAGGCGTGGCGGAGCGGGGGGTAGCAGCGGGGAACAGGGGGGAGCCCTCTCTCTCTCCCTCCCCCCCCCACTCCCCGCTGCAACCCCCCCACTCACCCACGCCCCCCCCCGTATCTTTTCGCCCGAGTACGGAAGTACTCGAAAATCGCGGTGCTCGGGCGAAAAAGGGGCGTGGCCGAGTAGGTTCGCTCATCTCTAGATACTGCCTTACCACAGGTGATATATATTTTTTTAAATATTATAATAGTAATGTTATATATAGAGGGAAATATTTATGCTTTATAGATTACATAAAGGATTAGTGAGGTTTATTATTACAGATGAGCGAGCACCAAAATGCTCGGGTGCTCAATGCTCAATTCGAACTTTTTGCGATGCTCGAGAGCTCGTTTCGAGTAACGAACCACATTGAAGTCAATAGGAGACTCGAGCATTTTTGTATATGACCGATGCTCCACATAGGTCTTCACTTGTGAAACTCTGGAAAACCTCCGAACGTCATGGAAACACCACAGAAACGGATAGGGAAGGGCAGGGGCAGCATGCAGGGCAGCAATAGGGGCAAGAGTCTGCCCCCCCTAACAATTTTTACTTTGGACAAACCCTCATTAGCAAGGCACACCTTAGCTGAGCACCACACTACCTGCAACCAAGCACAATCACTGTCTGCGGGTCACACCGCTGCCTCTTCTCCTAGATTACATGCTGTCCAACCCCCTGCATGACCCTGCGTCCACAGTGCACACAAGAGTTTCCCTGCGCAGCCTTCAGCTGCCCTCATGCCACACGCTCGCTTCATAGCTACACCACCCTCATGTCTATTTATAAGTGCGTCTGCGATGAGGAGGAACCAAAGGGACACACTGCAGAGGGTTGGCAGGGCCAGTCAGCGACCCTCTTTCAAAGAGGGTGGGGATAGCCCACAGTGCTGTTGAGAATCGATGATAAATTGACGTACGATCATAATTCCAATCCCGTGCCACCTCCGTCGCAAAATTGTCACGAGCTGCAAAAGTGGGCATAAAGGTGCCAGCCCAGCACTTGTACACATCTTCACAATTCAGCAATACTCTATGTGGGAAGCACACGAGCGGGCCCAGGGTCAGGCTCGGTCCCAGCCTCCATCTTGTGTGACCCAAGGTGCCGCGAGTGACATAGCAATGGGAAAATCCATGTGCCCACACACTATTCATTCTGTGTAGGTGTCGGATAGCTCAATCGACACCGCAAGGGGAAAGCCATCTGCACTCTGCACCCTACCCATGTCAGTCAGTGTCTTTGTGCCAGACAGGTAAAACACCCCATTATGGGAAGTCTTTGTGCACCAACAGCATAGGCGAGCTGAAGGAACCCAAAGATAGTAATAAACATGAATAAATGACAGTGCCCAAACATGGCAGACTTTCACGCCGCCTCTGCACACACCCTCAGCAATCGTGGGCATAGAGCGGACTCCGATGCTAGTACAGCTGTGAAGTCTCATTAATGCAGTAACGCTCCTCTTTTTTGGCCCAAACCAGTGTCCCAGATAACTGTGGTAACACGAGAGAAAATACATGATGCCCAGTGCTGATCCCCTGACCCCAAGCAGGAGGAGGAGGTGGCATTACAAGGCCAAGACACCATGACCAGGACCCGCAATAGTCTGTGTGAGAAGCACATTAGCGGGCACAGGGTCAGGCTCGGTCCCAGGCTCCACCTTGTGTGACCCAAGGTGCCCTGAGTTACATAGCAATAGGAAATCCATGTGTCCCCACACAGATAGCTTAGCACTGCAAGGGGAAGTCTTTGAGTTCCTTGGGCTCGCCTATGCTGTAAGTGCACAAAGATGATATTACACAGGAAAAAATCAGAGTGCCCAACCATGGGAGAGTTTCACCCCGCCAAGGACCTTGGCCTTGGCGCACAATTCTGGCCTAGTCAGTCACTGTTTTATTTGTGACAGATAGGTAAAACAGTGCGATAGGAAGACTTAGTGCACCCATAGTATAGACAGGCCCCTGTAACATTCCTGTAGCAAAGGTATAAACAGACCCCAGTAATGTTTCTGTAGCACAAGTATAGGCAGACCCCTGTAACATTTTTGTAGCACAAGTATAGGCAGACCCCTGTAACATTTCTGTAGTAAACGTATAGAGAGACCCCAGTAACATTTCTGTAGTACAAGTATAGGCAGACCCCAGTAGCATTTCTGTAGTAACAGTATACACAGACCCCAGTAACATTTCTGTAGCAGAAGTATAGGCAGACTCCAGTAACATTTCTGTAGTAAAAGTATATACAGAGCCCAGTAATATTTCTATAGCAGAAGTATAGGCAGACCCCTGTAACATTTCTGTAGCTGAAGTTTAGGCAGACCCCAGTAACATTTCTGTAGTAAAAATATAGACAGAGCCCAGTAACATTTCTATAGCAGAAGTATAGGCAGACCCCTGTAACATTTCTGTAGCTGAAGTTTAGGCAGACCCCAGTAACATTTCTGTAGCAGAAGTATAGGCAGACCCCTGTAACATTTCTGTAGCAAAGGTATAGGCAGATCCCTGTAGAATTTTTGTAGTAAACGTATAGACAGAGCCCTGTAACATTTCAGTAGCACAAGTATAGGCTGACTCCTGTAACATTTCTGTAGCTGAAGTTTAGGCAGACCCCAGTAACATTTCTGTGGCAGAAGTATAGGCAGACCCCAGTAACATTTCTGTAGCAAAGGTATCGGCAGACCCCTCTTACATTTCTGTAGTAAAAGTATAGACAGAGCCCAGTAACATTTCTGTATCTGAAGTTTAGGCAGACCCCAGTAACATTTCTGTAGCTGAAGTTTAGGCAGACCCCAGTAACATTTCTGTAGTAAAAGTGTAGGCAGACCCCTGTAACATTTCTGTAGCAGCAATATAGGCAGACCCCTGTAACATTTCTGTAGCAGCATTATAGGCAGACCCCTGTAACATTTCTGTAGCAGAAGTATAGGCAGGCCCCTGTAACATTCCTGTAGCAGAAGTATAGGCAGACCCCTGTAACATTTCTGTACCATTAGTGTAGGCAAAGTCTGGAAAAATTAGTTAGATAACAGTAAAGGTGAGGGCCAGAAAACTTAGTGTACCAAGAGTACAAGTGTACCCAGAAATATTTTTTAAAGATACAGCTTGCTGTTGCTTAATTTGCAAAACAGCCTGGTGGCAGCTCAGTGAAAAAAATTGGTTTCTGTTAAAGTATCAATACTTTTGAAACTTTGAAAAATTGTAAAAAAAAATTGTAAGCAGAGGCTTTTGGGCCGCAGAAAAATTGGCAGTTCAGTGGATGACATGTTTCAGGAAAAGGAGTAGGAGGACTAATATCGAAGAGGGATTGACAAAGGTAATTCCCCCTTTTTTCCGGTGATAGAGAATGCTTATTTATCCGGTTGCAGCAAAAAGAATCTTTAGGTACCGCTGCTTTCCGCTGGTGGAGAAGAGAAGTCTGGGGAAATTACAGGCTTTGTTCATCTTTATAGTGTAAGCATGTCGGCACTGGCAGTTGACAGGCGGGTACACTTATCCGTGATGACTCCCCCAGCTGCACTAAACACCCTCTCTGACAAGATGCTAGCGGCTGGGCAAGCCAGCACCTCCAGGGCGTACAGCGCAAGTTCGTGCCACGTGTCCAGCTTTGACACCCAATAGTTGTATGGAGCTGAGGCATCACGGAGGATGGTGGTACGATCGGCTACGTACTCCCTCACCATCTTTTTACAGTGCTCCCTCCGACTCAGCCTTGACTGGTGAGTGGTGACACAGTCTTGTTGGGGAGTCATAAAGCTAGCAAAGGCCTTGGAGAGTGTTCCCCTGCCTGCACTGTACATGCTGCCTGATTTCCACGCCTCCTTTGCTACTTGGCCTCGGAACTGCGCCTTCTGCCGCTACCGCTGTCAGATGGGAAGTTTAGCATCACTTTTTCCACCAGGGCCCTGTGGTATTGCATCACTCTTGTACCCCTTTCCTCTTCGGGAATGAGAGTGAAAAGGTTCTCCTTGTACCGTGGGTCAAAAAGGGTGTACAACCAGTAATCAGTGTTGGCCAGAATGGGTCTAATGCGAGGGTCACGAGAAAGGCAGCCTAACATAAAGTCAGCCATGTGTGCCAGGGTGCCAGTACGAAAGACATGGCTGTCCTCACTAGGAAGATGACTTTCAGGATCCTCCTCCTCCTCCTCCACAGCCCATACACGCTGAACAGATGAGAGGCAAGCAGCATGGGTAACCTCTGCAGTGTGCTCAGCTGTCTCTTCCCCCTCCTCCTGCTCCTCCCCCTCCTCCTTCTCCTCCAAAACGCGCTGAGATATAGACATGAGGGTGGTCTGGCTATCAAGCGACATACTGTTATCCCCCGTCTCCTGTTCCAACCGCAAAGCGTCGGCCTTTATGCCTTTCAGCGAACTTTTCAGCAGGCATAGCAGTGGGATGGTAACGCTTATGATTGCAGCATCGCCACTCACCATCTGGGTAGACTCCTCAAAGTTTCCAAGGACCTGGCAGATGTCTGCCATCCAGGCCGACTCCTCGGTACAGAAATGGGGAGGCTGACTCCCACTACGCCGCCAATGTTGGAGTTGGTATTCCACTATTGCTCTACGCTGTTCATAGAGCCTGGCCAACATGCGGAGCATAGAATTCCACCGTGTGGGCACGTCGCACAGCAGTCGGTGCTCTGACAGATTAAACAGATGTTGCAGGGTCCTCAGGGTGGCAGCGTCCGTGGTGGACTTGCGGAAATGTGCGCAGATGCGGCACACCTTGCCGAGCAGGTCAGAGAAGTGCAGGAAGTTTTTCAGAAACCGCTGAACCACCAGAGTGAAGACGTGGGCCAGGCATGGCACGTGTGTGAGGCTGCCAAGCTGCAGAGCCGCCACCAGGTTACGGCCGTTGTCACACATGACCATGCCCAGTTGGAGGCTCAGCGGCGAAAGTCAGAGGTCGGTCTGCTCTGTCAGACCCTGCAACAGTTTGGGGGCCGTGTGTCTCTGGTCACCTAAGCTAAGTAGTTTCAGCACGGCCTTCTGACGCTTGCCCACCGCTGTGCTGCCGCGCCACACCGACTGCTGGCGACGTGCTGCTCACATTTCTTAATTGAGAGGTAGAGGTTGCGAAGGAGGAGGAGGGGAAGGGTTTAGAGGAGGTGGCATAGACCGCCGCAGATACCAGAACCGAAGTAGGACCCGCTATTCTGTGTGTGGGTAGGACGTGTGCGGTCCCAGGCTCTGACTCGGTCCCAGCCTCCACCAAATTCACCCAATGTGCCGTCAGGGAGATATAGTGGCCCTGCATGCCAGTACTTGTCCACGTGTCCGTGGTTAAGTGGGCCTTCCCAGTAACCGCATTGGTGAGGGCACGATTTATGTTGCGGGAGATGTGCTGGTGTAGGGCTGGGACAATACCGGGAAAAATAGTGG
This sequence comes from Eleutherodactylus coqui, assembly GCF_035609145.1. Taxonomy (NCBI): domain Eukaryota; kingdom Metazoa; phylum Chordata; class Amphibia; order Anura; family Eleutherodactylidae; genus Eleutherodactylus; species Eleutherodactylus coqui. Next base: position 513,261,479 of record NC_089837.1, read on the forward strand.
CGTCTGGGGACCAAGTAGCACGGGACCGCTGCCGCCATCATGTTTTTGAAAGCCTCCGTTTCCACAAGCCTGTATGGCAGCATCTGCAGGCTGATCAATTTGGCAATGTGCACGTTTAAAGCTTGTGCGTGCGGGTGCATGGCGGCGTATTGCGCTTTTGCTCCAACGCTTGTGCTAGCAACAGCTGAACGTTGCGCTGAGAGACATTGCTGGATGGGATCGAGGACAGTGGAGGTGATAGTGTGGGTGTAGGCCGGGAGGCGCTCGTGCCTGTGTCCTGAGAGTGGGGTTGAATCTGAGTGGCTGGATAGGGCACAGGGGAAGAGGCAATGGTGTGACCCGGAGGCGGTGAACGGCCTTCGTCCCACCTTGTGGGGTGCTTGGCCATCATATGCCTGCGCATGCTGGTGGTGGTGAGGCTGGTACTGGTGGCTCCCCGGCTGATCTTGGTGCGACACAGGTTGCACACCACTGTTCGTTGGTCGTCCGCACTCTCACTAAAAAACATCCACACTTTTGAACACCTAGCCCTCTGCACAGAGACTTGGCGCGAGGGGGTGCTTTGGGAAACAGTTGGGGGATTCTTTGCTCTGGTCCTGCCTCTACCCCTGGCCACCCCACTGCCTCTTCCAACCAGTCCTGTTGCTGCCCTTGCCTTCCCCTCTGAAGACCTGTCCTCAGTAGGCTTAGCAAACCAGGTGGGGTCAGTCACCTCAGCGGCTCTTCTTTCGAATCCTCTGTGCGCTCCTCCCTCGGACTTACTGCCCTTACTACTACCTTACTGATAGACAACTGTGTCTCATCATCATCCTCCTCACCCACTGAAAGCTCTTGAGACAGTTGCCGGAAGTCCCCAGCCTCATCACCCGGGCCCCGGGAACTTTCCAAAGGTTGGGCATCAGTCACGACAAACTCCTCAGGTGGGAGAGGAACCATTTTTTCCCACTCAAGGCACGGAGCAGAGAACAGTTCCTGGGAGTCTGCCTGCTCATCAGAATGTCATTTTCATGGAGTAAGGAGGCTGGGAAGAAGGAGGAGCAGCAGCCAGAGGATTCGGAGTTGCAGTTCCTAAGCCGGGAGTAGTGGACTGCGTAGAAGACTGGGTGGCTGATACATTGCTGGATGCATTTTCTGCCATCCCTGACAGGACCTGCTCATACTGCTCTGTTTGTAATAAAGGTCTACCACGTGGGCCCATAAATTGTGATATGAAGCTGGGGCGCCCAGAAACTTGCCTCTCTCCTAATCCCGCAGCAGCCGGCCGTGATTCACCTGGACCAGGAACTCGGCCTGTGCCCACACCCTCACTTGGACGTCCGCGTCCATGTCCTTGACCCTTACCCCTACTCCTTATCATGGCGGATTACGAATAGAGCAGGGGCCAAATAAATTACCCCACTGTACAGCACTGACAACTGGGCCGTAATTCACCGCACACAGAGACTTGTAGATAGCGGAGGCTCTATGCTGTGACTAGGAAAAAAGTAACCCAGTGTCTTGCGCTGATACCTAGGGGTAATTTACTGCTCGCAGACTTGTAGATTATAGATGCTGTGTGGAGTGGGAGAAGACTGTAAAGCCAGTGGATAGTGCTGGTAATTGCGGCTATCTCAACCGCACCAACGGAAATGGTATTGTGAGATGCTCTGCACAGCGGCTGGGCTGAAATATTACAGTACTGTTTAGCGTTGAGCCCACTGTCAAATTCACTGCAGACAGAGAACGGTATGAATAAGTATGGAATTATTTGCGTACACTTTCACGCTGAGAGCGGTATTTTAACGCAAACTCCAGCCAGAAAAAAAAAAATTATGGAAGGCTGTAAACAGGCCTAGCTGCGCAGTAGTATAATGGAAGCACTAAAACTCCCAGCAGCCACCCAGTAAAATGCACAGTCAGATGTAGCCCAACAAAGGAGCTTTTGTTTTTTTCGACAGAGGATACAGGCTGTATAGGGTATATCACTTCCTTTGTAGAATTGGCTGGGGCAGTATACTGTGCGTCTAATTGACTGCAGATACAGAATGGTCTAAATAAGTATGGAATTATTTGCATACACTTTCATGCTGAGAGCGGTATTTTAACGCGCACTTCAGCCAGAAAAATTATTACGGAAGGCTGCAAACAGGCCTAGCTGCGTACAACTAAACTGCAATCACTACAACTCCCAGCAGCCACCCAGTAAAATGCACATGGTCAGATGTAGCCCTAAGAAGAACCATTGGTGTTCTTGTAGACAGGATCCTACACTAACACTTTCCCTATAGCAGCAGCAGCAGCACTTTCCCTAATCTCTCCTGGTGTGTGTCTGAGGCGAGCAGCGGGCGGGCCTGCTTTAAGTACTCGGTGGTCCCTTGATCTTACCAGCCACTCACTGCAGGAGGGTGGGATAGGGCTGGCACGTCACAGGAGGAAGTGTTAATGCCTTCCCTGCATGTCTATTGGCTAGAAAATGGCGCTAAACATGCGGGGAAGGTAGTGGAATTGACTCGAGTACCACGTGGTGCTCGTCTCGAGTAACGAGCATCTCGAGCACCATAATGCTCGAACGGGCATCAAGCTCGCTCATCTCTATTTATTATGGATTTATTATTTGCTTATTGGAGTTTATATTTTTTATAAAAAGAAAGAGGAAGAGGAGAAGAAAAAAGGGAGAAAGAAAAAAAGAAGGAGAAAGAAAAGGAAGGAGAAGGGGAAGAAGGGAAGAGAAAGAGAAGAGAAAGGGGATTTTTTTTTTTTTGGAAGCGTAGGGTAATATTATTATGTGCCATAATAGTAAACTAATATGGTTTAGGATAAATTAGGGATAAATCGTTCTGGGGTCAACAATAGCCACTAATAAAGTATATGAATACACATGTTTAACTGAGTACTATAAGTATCAATTTTTTAATGACATAGGATAACAATTTTGTCTGTTAAACTTTAGATATAGTAAGAATAAATGTGCGATATATCTATGATTCGTTGGGAGCGATGGATCTACGTTGCACATATTTTCTTCAAGTAACAAAGCGGTTAATCATCAGGTGGATTTTAATGATAATTGGTTTAAAGGCAGCAGATTGCATTGTGGGGATGAGGTGAACAAGATCTCTACGGAGATTAAAACGCGTTCTCCATGAACATGTAGTAACTCTGATGTATTGAGCACTATTCTTCAATAAAGCAAAGGAATGTTTTATCACAAAAGTCCGAGCTCCCGCAACTCTTTTCTATATGTGAATAGAACAACCACTAGGATCGAGTGGTAGTGGACGTGAATTCATTCCTGCATGGCAAAAGAAAAGAAAAAAATATATAGGAGCGAGCACAACTCAGCGTAAAGGTGGGAACTTTCTTATTTATTCCCAGATATTATTTTTGGAAACTATATGGGATATGAGTTGTACTATAGTTCAGCACCACCCAGATGCTATATGACACAATGAGCGGTCACACAAGAGCAGCATGAGTTGGGCAAAGCTAAGGATGAGGAGCCATAAGGGCATCCAGCGAGCACATGAAACGAGGAGACAGGGAGAAGCGTGTGGGCTTGGTTATTGTCGTTAAGTTTGCCTTTAGAATGGGGGGTAGGCAGTACCTTTCCCCAGCAGATGAAATAATAAGTACAGCTAGGAGGAGTTCAGTGAAGCTTGGACCATCGTTAGGAAACTCTTACCTAGTAAGCATTTAATGGAAACATTATGTGAAAATAAGTTGGCAGTCATGAAGCGGTGGTGAAGTGCTGGCAGAAAGACCATGAAAAGCATGTATAGTCCCAAATCGTAACAGAAAACACAGAGAGCCAAGTAAAGAGACTCCAATATACAGGGTTGCAAAGGCTGCCATTTAGAGTTGCAGGAAGGAGGACATGGGCACAGGGAATACAGTTTATTCCCACTCTCATTGGCAGAGCCTGAGTGGAGAATGTAGGGCATAACAGCCACACTGTGCCCTCTCACCTATTGTCAAGACTGTAATTGGTCCCCAGTCAGGGCACAGACATAGGGTTCGTGCAAGAAAGGCAACGCCAGCAGCCAGGTATAGGGTTCCCACATGCACCATTGCAAGGAGCAACCAGGGAGAGGAGGACCAGCCCAGCTCTGGAAGAGGAGGATTACCCAAGTACTATCACAGCACCAGAACCGTGGCATGACTAGTAATTAACCAGATTTCTAGCGGCAATAGGCACGTTGGGACTATCATCACTGTCCATGACTACGGAGAGAAGGACCAGACTGTTTCCAGCAGATGTGTACCCCACAAGTGCCATTGCAATGCCAGAAGTTGAATTAAAGTCATGGACTGTGCTTTCATGTACCCTTTGGCACCATGATGGGCCACATCAGAAATATCACCAATGGGCAGTGTCAGGTTGCTGGATAGCATAGAGAGCTCCTCTCTGGTGCTGGATGCATCTAGCAGGCCAAAACCCTCCTTCTTACTACAGCAAAACCATGACCCAACTCAGACACATCAGACAGGGAAATAATGAGTGCAACCAGGGGAGTTTCCGGCACAAACGAAGACTAAACTAACTAAAAATACCACAAAAAGGGGCAATAGCTCATTACATAGTGTTACCCCCAAGAGGGAGAGGGAACCATACTCCTGTTTTGGTGGCTATACAGAAATTACGCACTGGAGGAGGATGTACCAAATAGATTATTAGTTAGTCACCACAGAGCTCCATCAGCACCAGTATCCTGTGGTGGCAATGAAGGTGCGGAACTAGCCAAAATTACCATTTACATGGGCAGGTGTATAGTTTGCAAAGCCTCTTCCATATACAGTAATCCAATAAACAGGGAATCTGGACTACACGTTCACAACTCACACCCATCTGAATCACAAGGTCTCAATTTAGCACACTGGCTTGTCAACTGCTTATCACAATTCCAAGGGGGTGCTACTGGTCGATTGCTACCCTGCTGTGTCGCTGTTCTCTCGCTAGTAGACTGCAGGAAATGAATAGCAGGAAGACCCATATGCATAACTAAGCGGTATATCACAATAATGGCACTTAGGCCTCTTTCACACAACATAATGCATTTTCACGCTGGCCACATCACGGCCAAATGTCACGTAAAAAGAAAAGAGCCGCCATCAAGTCCCAATCTAAATTAGCTTTTTCATGTCCATTCACACAGGTAGCTGCTGCGTATTAGTGAAAATATACTCTGCAGCGTGGAATTCCCTTGGTCAATATAAATCTTCAGAATGACTTCTAATGCTTTACTAGACCCAGCTGTAAACTTTTCGCAATGCTGGATGCTATTAAACTCTCTCACCCTTTTTTTTAGCTTCACTACCTTGCTACTTTTCAGCTGTTGAATTACCTTGATGGGGTGGGAATCTCATCAAGTTCCGTTTTTTTTTTCTGGCTGTTTTGAGATGTGATGTATTGCTGAATCTTGGACCATGTGGTTGGGGCTAAAGAAGGTCTTATTGTCCAGACCGCTAATTTAGAAAAAAAGCCTCATCAGTTAGGAGTGTTAAATAGGGATGAGCGAGTATACTCGCTAAGGCACTACTCGCTCAAGTAATGTGCCTTAGCCGAGTATCTGCCTGCTCATCCGCAGGGCGGGGAGCTGCAGGGCAGAGCGGGGAGGAACAGAGGGGAGATCTCTCTCTCCCTCTCTCCTGCACGCTCTCCCCTGCTCCCCGCCGCAACTCACCTGTCAGCTGCGGCGGTCCCCGAATCTTTAGGGACGAGCAGGGAGATATTCGGCTAAGGCACATTACTCGAGCGAGGAGTGCCTTAGCGAGTATACTCGCTCATCCCTAGTGTTAAACCATCTGCACTGCAAAGGTAAACATGCCTTACAAGCATGTGTAGTAGAATTTTTAAAGGAGTACACAGTATGCAGTACTTACCCCATCCTTTACACTTGGGATTCATCTGACATGGCCTAAAAAGCTAGGAAAGTGACAGTGAGGTCCACAAGTTATAGGTTTTTACATCAGAGTTGTCTTTCTCTTAGGCTTGGTGCCAGCCAAGATGAAAGAGTGCAGTCTTCCTATCATCTGGGTGGATATGCTTAGCCTGGGTCCTTTGTTGAAACCTGTCTGGCATGGGTGGCACTACCAGTAGTATACATTACTACTAGCATAGCTTATAGCCTTATCAGAGCATGTGGACTCCTCCACACAACAATGGAGCATCCATGGAGGGAGTTTCTGCTTCTACTATTAAAATAAGTGCAGTCATTGCTAGACTTGTTGAACTTTGCTTGCAGAGTACTTCCAATGGGTAGAGGCTACTGCATGAGACTGGAGCAAAGCACTGCAGGAGTCAGAAAACCATTCTCTAAAGCCAAAGAACCAAAGCTTTGAAAGCGGACATGTCAGTGCAGGAGGTCTCCTTCAGAAATTTTAAGGTGATAATAGTATGATCAGAAGCCCTGAAATCAAACCGCAATGAGGTTTTTTCATGGATGCCTCTGGGGCAATTGTGTTTTGCCATGTATGTGTAGGGTTGTTGATGCATGGGACAGTGGCCAAAGCCCTGGGAATTCAATGACCTATGGCACAACATGACACTATTAATACTATTTCCTATTGTAGTAGCAGTAGAGTTATAGACTTATAAAGAACCAGCCCATAGTTTTCTGGACCGATAACATGAATGCAGTTGATGTGGTAAATAGCATCCTCAACGTCAGTCCCATTTATCAATATATTGAAGTATCTGGTAATTAAGTGCAAATAGTTCAATATCCATTTCAAGGCGAAGCATATTCCCGGGATGAACACCACTGTAGCTGATACACTATCCAGAGGAAAGCTAGAGGAATTTTAGCTAGTGCTAATCAGGTTGGTGAATATTGTTGTAAGCACTTTTGGCAGGCTGTTACCCCATTATAGGTGACCTTGTCAAGAATTCCCTAGCGAGCAGCACATGGGCAGCATACAGAAGCATTGAAGAAGATGGATAAACTTACAGAAGCAAACAACTTCATTCCCTAGGGTTTTATTACGATTACGGCTAATGTCCAAGGCTGGATTTGCCCCGCAGCTATTAGGCTCTTTTGAACATAATAACTGAATGTTCACGCTGCGGAATTCCACCGTGGAATTCCGCAGCGTAAAATAACCCGCGGAATGTCCTATTTGCCGCGGAATACGTGCAGCCGGCTTCCATGGTAGTCAATGGAAGCTGGCCGTCAAGCTATACTTCCGCTGTAGCTCAGCAGAAGTATAGTGTGAATGCGCTACCCCGCCCACCAGCGGCTGCATCATATGACACTGCTGGCGCGTCATGTGCTGTACTTTGCATACACACACACATCTAAGTTATAGAATTAGATTTGGTACATTACACAGGTACGCCAAAACTTTTGCACTTAGCATTGAATTTTCAAGTTGTGACCCCTTTTACTTTTCCTATGTAGGACCTAAAGAATGCTCTTGCCAGATTTCATGTTTATATGACATCGGGACGTTAAATTAGTGGCGAGTCAGTCAGTGAGAACTTTCACCTTTATATACTATATACTGTATATTATATACACAGACCCATTTTTTTGCACCACACTTTGTGCACTTTGTCTCACCTTAGGAGCGTGATTTTGCTGTTTTTCGATTTGTTGGATTCTCACCACCACTGTAAAATCCTGAAATTTGAGCAGGATACACTGAGTAACTCTTTGGGCCCTGTCAAAGTTCCCCATGTTAAAGTATAGCAGCCCTTCAGGATTCAAGTGTTGCTAAGCAACGCTCATAGTCACACAATTTACAGTGGCAGTTCAGGCAAATGAAGCTCACAGAAGGGAGACAGCCACAGCAGAGAGATTCAAGCGACGCACATTGGGGGGGATTCAAGGAAAGCCATAGGAAGGAGATTAAAGCAACACCCACAGGAGGGAGAGTAAATAATCCTACAGGCTTTTTCTTGCACCACTCTTTGACCCTTTTATAAGACTTTTCGTGGCTGATTTTGGTGTCAGTGGTTTTGTAACATCCTCACCACCCCAGTAAAATCCTAAAATTAGACTTTTATACAATAAGTCACCTTTTAGAGCAGGTCAAAGTTCCCAAAGCTAAGTCTATGGGGACGCGGCTAAGTGTGGTGACGTGTGGTTACGGAATGTGACGTCATATGAGGAGAACAGCCGATAGCTCTGCTCTCCTCACCAACTAATTCATGCAGACCCGTGGATCACTCACCTCCCGGAGCACAGCTGATTCACTGGAGAGGTCAGCGTAACCAGAAGAGATCTGGGGAAAGCGCTCCCCAAGCGCTAATAGAGTCCTTCCCTGCACGGGGATTTTGGCGAGCCTCCCTCCTCCTCTGCCGAAGGCACACAGAGTTGACAGCCCAGCAAACCCCCATCAGGTAAGAGCAGGGGATTTGTATGGAGAAAGATGGCATCCAGTCAGAGGAAAAATACAGTCAGTGAAGGATCATGTGCACACACGCACTCAGTACTACTACGCGCAGGTACACACACACAGCACTGCTAAACGCACGCACACACACAGCACTGCTAAACGCAGGCACGCACACTCAGCACTGCTAAACGCAGGCACGCACAATCAGCACTGCTAAACGCAGGCACGCACACACACACTGCTAAACGCAGGCACGCACACACACACACTGCTAAACGCAGGCACGCACACACACACACTGCTAAACGCAGGCACGCACACACACACACTGCTAAACGCAGGCACGCACACACACACACTGCTAAACGCAGGCACGCACACACACACACACTGCTAAACGCAGGCACGCACACACACACTGCTAAACGCAGGCACGAACACACACATTGCTAAACGCAGGCACGCACACACACACACGCAGGCACGCACACACACACACGCAGGCACGCACACACACACACACACGCAGGCACGCACACACACACACACACGCAGGCACGCACACACTCAGCACTGCTAAACAAATGCACCCAGCACTACTACATGCAGGTACACACACTCAGCACTGCTACATGCAGCTACACACATGCACTCAGCCCTGCTACATGCAGGTACACACACACACACACTCAGCACTACTACACACAGGCACACAAACACTCAGAAATGCTACATGCAGGTACTTATGTAGTGGCCCAGTACATCATCCTGGTCCCCTCCATAAATGTCATACATGTAATGTCTTATGTAGATGCACTGTGCAAAAATGTCTTGCCATTCTAGTATGTGTACTGCACAGCTGCAGCAAATGATGAGTTAAAGGGGTTGTCCCGCGCCGAAACGGTTTTTTTTTTTCAAATTCAATAGGCCCCCCCGTTCGGCGCGAGACAAACCCAATGCATGTGTTAAAAAAAAAAAAACGTTTAGTACTTACCCGAATCCCAGTGCTGCGGCGACTTCTTCCTTACCTTAGCAAGATGGCCGCCGGGATCTTCACCCACAATGCACCGAGGGTCTTCTCCCATGGTGCACCGTGGGCTCTGTGCGGTCCATTGCCGATTCCAGCCTCCTGATTGGCTGGAATCGGCACACGCGACGGGGCGGAGCTACGTGATGATGCGTAGAAGGGGCGGAGCCAGAACTCCGCTCGTGCCGAGACCCAAGAGAAGGGAGAAGAAAATAGAGATGGAGGGGAGCTGCTACCGTTAAAAATTTCCTTCTTTATTGAATAAAATAAAGCATACAGCTCACAAGTGCACGCTGAACGAGTTTCAGCAAAAGCCTTTGTCAACAGCTATGAGGTATGGAGTACATAAGACATTTATAGACCAAATACAAATTAAAATCAAAGGAGAGATACCTGTGTATGTTAGCTTGTCAGGGGGGAAATGGTTGAGGGATGGTATAGAGGGTGTGTTCAAGAGCTAATTACATCACATGTTACAACCAGCATACAGAGATTTGTGGCAAGAGGATTCAAAACAGACAGATAGAGAAACAAGTATGCATATGGATATCTGAAAAACAATTCTTAAATACATTTACAGAAGGGAGAAGACCCTTCTGCGCAAGCGCGTCTAATCGTGAGATTAGACGCTGAAATTAGACGGCACCATGGAGACGGGGAGGCCAGCAACGGAGCAGGTAAGTGAATAACTTCTGTATGGCTCATATTTAATGCACGATGTATATTACAAAGTGCATTAATATGGCCATAGAGAAGTGCTTACCCCCACTTGCTTTCTCGGGACAACCCCTTTAATGTCTGCAAAAATGAGCTGACTGTTTGTAAATGTATCCATTATGTCTTGCCACGTGGTATAAGAGAGAACTTATGTGAGTCCTTGAGAGGGGAAAAAGATAGTTGGTCCATCTTCTGGAGCTGAGAGCGAGAAAAGCACAGAGGCACATGGAGACACCTTCAGCCCTCATGTGTTGAAGTATGGAAGAAGAGGAGAGGTTTTCCCAGAGTGCGTGGTTAAGGAATGACGATGGAGTGAGCCCCCAAAGTGAGAGAGTGAGCAGTGAGCGAGTGCAGCCTTTCAAGGCCTAGTGCAGAGGTGCTCAATTATTTGCTTCATGTCCGCGAGTCCTGAAGCCTTGGACTGCCCGGTAGAGGTACTCTACAGTCATTGTTCCCATTCAAGTATTCGCAAGTCTTGGTACATGTCTTTAGTTAGTCACGCACAGGCGACCTGAAGTCTGGATCTGCCATGTGAAAGTACTCTAGCTTCTTTATTCCTGCACTTGTCAAACCTGTCATTTATGCCTTATTAAAGTTTATTCTGCAAGTAAAAGTTATTCCAGGCCCTGACCGTTCCTGGGGACCTGAGGTACTATATCTCCTGTATGTGGCTCATTTATTTCCCCGCTGATGTTTATGCCATGAGGAAAGGGGGGGGGGGGTGAGTGTGGGATGAGAACGGGGGCATCACCCATGACAACCACAACCTCTGTTCCCCAGTTTATTGGGCAGGCAATAAGAACAGTTACCACAGGGTTGGCTACCAGGAGAGTCCTCCATAAGGCTGGGATGTTATATCAATGTGGCTGTGGACAAGAATCTTCCTAAGGTTCTGACCCCTCCTGTATGTAATACTGGGTTGTTTGGTTATGATACTTTCCAATTAAAGATCCGCTAGCAAATTTGGCCAGTATTTTCTCAGGATTTCCATAATTTTGTTGGTATATTCAGCAATGCTTCTAAGGATCTTCTTACCATCTGCCTCATTTTTGACATAGAATACAGCTATAGTTTCGGAACCGTAAATGGATCGCTGAGCATTACAAAAAAAATTAAAGCTTTAAAAACAAAATAATTTGTAGATAACATGGACAATGACAGTGTTAAATATCTTATTGTAAAGAGGAATTACCAATGCACCTAGCAACAAAGACTGACCTCGGTATGACAATATGCAATAGTGCTGCCATCTTGAGGTACTGAAATCACTGTGCCGCGCGACTAAAAATTAGTGTAGCTCTGGACTTCAGCATACTATCATGTCATATGAACTGTTTGATTCATCTCAGTTAGTTCTACATATGGTGAAAAAAGTAAATTGTAAACATTTGAGAAAATTCTGGGGCAAAGCAGTGCAAAAAATGTCTTCCTTTTGCAAAATGTGGCTAAGAAATGGCTTCAAAATTAGATGCTAAGCCAGAGCTTTAGCCACAGCCAGAATATAGGTGTCAGGTTGTGCTGCTGGGATCCGTTGTACTACTGGGTTCCAGGAGCACACCTTCACAGGTAGGGGTTAATTCAGTTGGTGGGGTGTGGTATTCCCCAGCAGCCAATCCTTTTTAGTCTGCAGCATATAAAAACCAGCATCTCTCAGTAGTTGAGGCTGGTCTTTGGATGTCATCTGTCTTGGACCCACTCAGAGCTGTGTTTCCATGTAGGTCTGTTGTGTCTCTCTGCTTTCCAAAGACAGTTTGGACACCTGTATGTATCATATGCAGACTCCCTCTTCCCTTCCCCTGACAGATGTGGCCTCCAAACGGGTTTTGTCTGGTTGTGTGTCAGATGGGTTAGGTCTGACTCAGTTTTTTATGTCAGCATGGTGGCTGACTTTCTATCCCCCTGGTATGAGGACACTTTAGACTTGCTGTGGAGTTTCATCTGTGTGCCTGTGAGCTCTGGGTGGAGTCCATGTTGTATGCACTACCTGTTGTAGTCTGGTGTGAACAGTGACTAGTGTTGTATGTCTGCCCAAGTGGCCAGACATGTTGTGTGAGCAGTCCTGTTCTGTGTACAGTGTGTGTGTGTGTGTCAACAGTGTCATGTCAATGTGTGTTGTAGTGTCTTGTTAGAGTAGGGACTGCAAGACACGAGTAGCCTTGACGTGGCTTGCAGCTTCAGTTCATTGGCCAATGTACGAGCCAATTCCTTGCTTTTTATATTCAGCTTTTCCATCTACTGTAGAGTGCGAGGTTTGTGTGGTGACTTTGTGCATTGTCAGTTCCGCTTGGTTGTGAGTGTCCCCCCTGCAGGGAGAGCAGGACCAAGGTTCCAGCGTGGGGCTGCCTTTATTGAGGTGATTGCCCTGCTTTTGTAGGTAGGGCCATGTCATCCTTGCCAGCAGTATAGGGCCAGTTGTCCCTAAACCCGTGCTTTCGGGTCACGTTCGTGTGGACCCGGTGCTTAGTTGCCAACACGAACGTAACAATAGGCCAGCAAGCATTCCCTGGGCATTGTTTTGGGGCATAGTGCCACCCTCTGCCTTTCTTTACATATAAAACTTTCAGAAAGAAGCTGGGGAGGTAAACAGAATATCTACAAGGGTGGGAGAAGAAGCATGAGGGACTCTGCCTAGTTAAGTCTGTGTTTTGATTTCTTTTCTTTGTCATCTTTGAATGAATGTCATCATTTTTCAAAGGGGGAGCATTTTGTTGTTTGCATTAAGCTGTCAAACACATGTTGGAAAAAAAAAAAAACTAATGTGGAATCTGACACTTTAACCCTTTCCAGTCCAATGTCGGGCCTGCCCCGACATCATCATTTTCCTCCACAGCTCCGATGTCGGGACAGGCCCGACACTGCAGTGCAGGAGTGCATCTGCACCCGATCGTCAGACACATTGGGTGCAGATGCACTCCTGCACTGGTCCTCATCGAGGACCCCCGAGGAGAAGGCAGAAAGGGTTTTTAACCCTTTCTGCCTTCTCCTTTACACATTACATAGCGCTCAATTAGCGCTATGTAATGCAGAGATTCCGGCCGGCGATCATGTGACCGCCGGTGTTACCTGACCCCCAGCGGTCACATGAACGCCGAGCCGGGAGCCTGCAACGTGGAAGGACCTGCTTACCTGACCGGCATCTTGTGCATTCTCCTTCTGTCTCCCGGCCCGGCGATCATGTGACCGCCAGGTGTCACCTGACCCCAGCGGTCACATGATCACCAAGCCGGGAGGCAGAAGGAGAATACTGAAGACGCCGGACAGGTAAGCAGGTCCCTCCCTGCACCCTCCTGAACTCTGTCAGATCAGGAGGGTGCAGGGAAAATGTATTTTTTCTCACCCATTCTCCCCAGCTCCAATTTATTTTGAGCTGGGGAGAATGGGTGGGAAAAAATAAATGGATTGGAAAGGGTAAAAGCCCGTGTAAATGAGGCCTTATACTGTATGTACGGAGGAGAAACCACTACAGCAACTGGCAGCAGGTACTCACCGCACCGAAACATTTATCTTCTGATTTTGTTAAACATATTGGAACGTTCCCGTTAGTGTCCCAATTGTAGCAACACCCGCTATGACACTGGTCACTAGAATAACAGAAATCTCCAATGTTCTAAATGTAAATCAAAGGAAAGAAAAGTTTTATCAATTCATTTATAAGCTTTCACATTTATGTCACATAAAGAAGTGTGTTTTACAAACATTTTCGACGTGTCATAGGGAGGTGTGAACATTTTTTATTACTTGGGCTGCAGATGATAAGACCCCACTGATTTGCTAAAAATAAAGCAGCCGAAGCACTCATACAAGCGCTGTCACTGCTTGTCCACTGAAGGTGAGCCCATAGACTTTGTATTGGGCCTGTCTTTAGTTTAATAGCAAGGACAGCAATCTGATGAGCGCTTTGGCTAACTTGTTCTAGCAATCTTTGGGAGTCTCAGCAGGGGCATAGCTAAGGCCTCAGGGACCTGGGTGCAGACGTTCAGCTCAAGCCCCTCCCACCTATACTTGTACCTGGACCTAAAGCATGCTGCATAGAACTGCAGAGCAAATTTGCATACATGATGTAGCCCCTTGCCATAAACTTTGCAAACATGACTCATTTCTTGGACTGCTTGAAAATTTGTTTGCAGCCTCTTAAGCTGTGTTCATGTTTTTCGTTACATTTTAGAATCAGTTAAAAAAAAACATAGAAAAACTGCATGCAGTATTCAAAAACCGAACTACACCAGTATGCTCCATATTACTACATACAAGGAGCTGTACATACATAATTATAGCTTTTACCTGTGACTTCGTCCACATGAAATTTGTACACTTTCTAGATGATACAAATTGTAACTATCTTCAGAATTATTATGCTGCTAATCCATCACTAATTATTAGAGATGAGCGAACGCGTTCGTCCGAGCTTGATATTCGTGCGAATATTAGGGTGTTCGGGATGTTCGTTATTCGTAACGAACACCATGCGGTGTTCTGGTTACTTTCACTTCCTTCCCTGAGACGTTAGCGCGCTTTTCTGGCCAATTGAAAGACAGGGAAGGCATTACAACTTCCCCCTGCAACGTTTAAGCCCTATACCACCCCCCTGCTGTGAGTGGCTGGCGAGATCAGGTGTTCGCCTAATATAAAAGTCGGCCCCTCCCGCGGCTCGCCTCAGATGCGGTGTGAGTTAGATGAGGGACAGTGCTGTTTATACCGGAGCTGCTGTAGGGAAAGAATTGGTAGTTAGTGTAGGCTTCAAGACCCCCCAAAGGTCCTTATTAGGGCCACTGATAGCTGTGTGTTGGCTGCTGTTAGCAGTGGGATTTTTTTTTTTCTCAAAATCGCCTCTGCAGACCGTTGCACCTGGCATTAGGGACAGAAGTGCTGCATAGGCAGGGAGAGTGTTAGGAGTGAGTGTAGCCTTCAAGAACCTCAACGGTCCTTTCTAGGGCCATATTTATCCGTGTGCAGTACTGTCCAGGCTGCTGTTAGCTGTGCTGCATTTTTTTTGGGCTTCTCAAAATCGCCTCTGCAGAGCATTCCACCCTCCATTGATACTGCAGGGAAAGAATTGTATAGGCAGGGCCACAACACAGTTATTATTCATAGAATATACGCAGTGCTGCCTTTTGGTGGGAAAAAACTGAAAACAAATCTATTTGTCCAGCCTCTGTCCGTCCTTACGGGCGGTGGAGACGTGTGAGCTGCGTGAAGAACAGTGCTAAATCATACGCACCCAGCTACGCTTTACTGCTGGCTTCGCCATTTGCTTTCCTTAATTGGGAAAAAAAATACCTGCTCTGCCAGAGTTATAATAACTCTGCTACCCTCACGTTCTGTGACACATAAGCAGGGACACAGCACAGTTATTAAACTTCTCATGTTCATAGAATATACGCAGTGCTGCCTTTTGGTGGGAAAAAACTGAAAACAAATCTATTTGTCCAGCCTCTGTCCGTCCTTACGGGCGGTGGAGACGTGTGAGCTGCGTGAAGAACAGTGCTAAATCATACGCACCCAGCTACGCTTTACTGCTGGCTTCGCCATTTGCTTTCCTTAATTGGGAAAAAAAATACCTGCTCTGCCAGAGTTATAATAACTCTGCTACCCTCACGTTCTGTGACACATAAGCAGGGACACAGCACAGTTATTAAACTTCTCATGTTCATAGAATATACGCAGTGCTGCCTTTTGGTGGGAAAAAACTGAAAACAAATCTATTTGTCCAGCCTCTGTCCGTCCTTACGGGCGGTGGAGACGTGTGAGCTGCGTGAAGAACAGTGCTAAATCATACGCACCCAGCTACGCTTTACTGCTGGCTTCGCCATTTGCTTTCCTTAATTGGGAAAAAAAATACCTGCTCTGCCAGAGTTATAATAACTCTGCTACCCTCACGTTCTGTGACACATAAGCAGGGACACAGCACAGTTATTAAACTTAGATAATTCATTCACTAGAGGCAGTGGGGCCTTTCGTTTTCCAAAAAGGGCAAAAATTATATTTGGCCTGCAGTCTTGCGCCAATTTATTTCCTGCCTGTGAAATCAAATCACTGGTAATACAGCATGCTGAGGGGTAGGGGTAGGCCTAGAGGACGTGGACGCGGCCGAGGACGCGGAGGGCCAAGTCAGGGTGTGGGCACAGGCCAAGCTCCTGATCCAGGTGTGTCGCAGCCGACTGCTGCGCGATTAGGAGAGAGGCACGTTTCTGGCGTCCCCACATTCATCGCCCAATTAATGGGTCCACGCGGGAGACGGTTATTAGAAAATGAGCAGTGTGAGCAGGTCCTGTCCTGGATGGCAGAAAGTGCTTCGAGCAACCTATCGTCTACCCGCAGTTCTGCGCCGTCCACTGCTGCCAATCCGAATCCTCTGTCTGCTGCTCCTCCTTCCTCCCAGCCTCCTCACTCCACTACAATAACACCTGCTCAGGAGCGGGAGCACTCCCAGGAACTGTTCTCGGGCCCCTGCTTAGATTGGGCAGCAGCGGTTCCTCTCCCACCAGAGGAGTTTATCGTCACTGATGCCCAACCATTCGAAAGTTCCCGGGGTCCGGGGGAAGAGGCTGGGGACTTCCGCCAACTGTCTCAACAACTTTCTGTGGGTGAGGAGGACGATGACGATCAGACACAGTTGTCTTGCAGTGAGGTAGTAGTAAGGGCAGTAAGTCCCAGGGAGCAGCGCACAGAGGATTCGGAGGAAGAGCAGCAGGACGATGAGGTGACTGACCCCACCTGGTGTGCAACGCTTACTCAGGAGGACAGGTCTTCAGAGGGGGAGTCAAGGGCATCAGCAGGGCAGGTTGCAAGAGGCAGTGCAGTGGCCAGGGGTAGAGGCAGGGCCAGACCGAATAATCCACCAAGTGTTTCCCAAAGCGCCCCCTCGCGCCATGCCACCCTGCGGAGGCCGAGGTGCTCTAAGGTCTGGCAGTTTTTCACAGAGACGCCTGACGACCGACGAACAGTGGTGTGCAACCTTTGTCGCGCAAAGCTCAGCCGGGGAGCCAACACCAACAGCCTCACCACCACCAGCATGCGCAGACATATGATGGCCAAGCACCCCGCAAGGTGGGACAAAGGCCGTTCACCGCCTCCGGTTTGCACCCCTGCCTCTCCCCCTGTGCCCCAACCTGCCACTGATATGCAACCCCCCTCTCAGGACACAGGCACTACCGCCTCATGGCCTGCACCCACACCCTCATCTCCGCTGTCCTCGGCCCCATCCAGCAGTGTAGTTCAGCGCACCGTTCAGCCGTCGCTTGCGCAAGTGTTCGAGCGCAAGCGCAAGTACGCCGCCACGCACCCGCACGCTCAAACGTTAACCGTCCGCATAGCAAAATTCATCAGCCTTGAGATGCTGCCGTATAGGGTTGTGGAAACTGAGTCCTTCAAAAGTATCATGGAGGCGGCGGCCCCGCGCTACTCAGTTCCCAGTCGCCACTACTTTTCCCGATGTGCCGTCCCAGCCCTGCACGACCACGTCTCCCGCAACATTGTGCGCGCCCTCACCAACGCGGTTACTGCCACGGTCCACTTAACTACGGACAAGTGGACAAGCACAGGCGGGCAGGGCCACTACATCTCCCTGACGGCACATTGGGTGAATTTAGTGGAGGCTGGGACAGAGTCAGAGCCTGGGACCGCTCACGTCCTACCCACCCCCAGAATTGCGGGCCCCAGCTCGGTGCTGGTATCTGCGGAGGTGTATGCTTCCTCCACTAAAGCACCCTCCTCCTCCTCCTCCTCCTCTGTCTCACAATCAAGATGTGTTAGCAGCAGCATGTCGCCAGCAGTCGGTGTCGCGCGGTGTGGCAGCACAGCGGTGGGCAAGCGTCAGCAGGCCGTGCTGAAACTACTCAGCTTAGGCGATAAGAGGCACACGGCCCACGAACTGCTGCAGGGTCTGACACAGCAGACCGACCGCTGGCTTGCGCCGCTGAGCCTCCAACCGGGCATGGTCGTGTGTGACAACGGCCGTAACCTGGTGGCGGCTCTGCAGCTCGGCAGCCTCACGCACGTGCCATGCCTGGCCCACGTCTTTAATTTGGTGGTTCAGCGCTTTCTGAAAAGCTACCCACGCTTGTCAGACCTGCTCGTAAAGGCGCGCCGGCTCTGCGCACATTTCCGCAAGTCCCACACGGACGCTGCCACCCTGCGCACCCTGCAACATCACTTTAAGCTGCCAGTGCACCGACTGCTGTGCGACGTGCCCACACGGTGGAACTCTACGCTCCACATGTTGGCCAGACTCTATGAGCAGCGTAGAGCTATAGTGGAATACCAACTCCAACATAGGTGGCGTATTGGGAGTCAGCCTCCTCAATTCCTTTCAGAAGAGTGGGCCTGGTTGGCAGACATCTGCCATGTCCTTGGTAATTTTGAGGAGTCTACCCAGGTGGTGAGCGGCGATGCTACAATCATTAGCGTCACCATTCCTCTGCTATGCATCTTGAGAAATTCCCTGCAAACCATAAAGGCAGCTGCTTTGCGCTCGGAAACGGGGGCGGGGGAAGACAGTATGCCGCTGGATAGTCAGGGCACCCTCCTGTCTATTTCTCAGCGCGTACAGGAGGAGGAGCATGAGGAGGATGAGGAGGAGGGGAAAGAGACAGCTTGGGCCGCTGCTGACGGTACACCGGCTGATTGCCTGTCATCCTTTCAGCGTGTATGGCCTGAGGAGGAGGAGGAGGAGGAGGAGGAGGATCCTGAAAGTGATCTTCCTAGTGAGGACAGCCATGTGTTGCGTACTGGTACCCTGGCACACATGGCTGACTTCATGTTAGGATGCCTTTCTCGTGACCCTCGCGTTGCACACATTCTGGCCACGACGGATTACTGGGTGTACACACTGCTCGATCCACGGTATAAGGAGAACCTGCCCACTCTGATTCCCGAAGAGGAAAGGGGTTCGAGAGTGTTGCTATACCACAGGACCCTTGCGGACAAGCTGATGGTAAAATTCCCAGCCGACAGCGCTAGTGGCAGAAGGCGCAGTACCGAGGGCAAGGTAGCAGGGGATGTGCGTAGATCGAGCAGCATGTACATCCCAGGCAGTGCAACAGTCTTTAAGGGCCTGGCCAGCTTTATGGCTCCCCACCAAGACTGTGTCACCGCTCCCCAGTCACGGCTGAGTCGGCGGGAGCACTGTAAAAGGATGGTGAGGGAGTACGTAGCGGATCGCACGACCATCCTTGGTGACGCCTCTGCCCCCTACAACTACTGGGTGTCGAAGCTGGACACGTGGCCTGAACTCGCGCTGTATGCCCTGGAGGTGCTTGCTTGTCCTGCGGCTAGCGTCTTGTCGGAAAGGGTGTTTAGTGCGGCTGGGGGAATCATCACAGATAAGCTTAGCCGCTTGTCAACCGACAGTGCCGACAGGCTAACACTCATCAAGATGAACAAAGGCTGGATTTCCCCAGACTTCTGTTCTCCACCAGCGGACAGCAGCGATACGTAAGCAATACGTAGGCTGCACCCGCGGATGGAAGCTACGTTCTCTCTCACCATCCAAAACGGGGACATTTCTGCTTCATCAATCTGTGTCTAATATTCCTCCTCCTCCTCCTGCTCCTCCTCCTGAAACCTCACGTAATCACGCTGAACGGGCAATTTTTCTTAGGGCCACAAGGCTCACTCAAATAATTTTTCTGAACAATTTTTATAAGTTTCAATGCGCTTAAAGGCGTTGGAAGTTTAACTTGAACCAATTTTTCGTTACACTGGGCTGCCTACAGGCCTAGTTACCACTTAAGCCACATTAACCATTGCTTACATGGAACGAAGACTGCGCTCCCGCTATACTGCTGCTTCAGAATTGTTACTGGGGCCTGTCTTGAGTGCTACTATTGCTTACATGGAACGAAGACTGCGCTCCCGCTATACTGCTGCTTCAGAATTGTTACTGGGGCCTGTCTTGAGTGCTACTATTGCTGACATGGAACGGACACGTGGAGAGGACACGTAGTGCCTCAAAAACATCCCCCTCCTCCTCCAACAGGGAAAACATTGTTGGCAAATGCCTTTGCATTGGTTCGTCTGGTGGCAGTCCAAGAATTTCACCTTTACCGACACTACAAGAGAGCTCCCCCACCATCCCCCCGCCACGGCCTACTTAATCCTGGCCACATTCCGAAAACCAACAAAATACAACCGTGCTACTAGGTCCGCAGTCACCACCACATTACCACTAACGCGGTTACTGTTAAGGTGCATATAACCACGGACACGTGGAGAGGACACGTAGTGCCTCAAAAACATCCCCCTCCTCCTCCAACAGGGAAAACATTGTTGGCAAATGCCTTTGCATTGGTTCGTCTGGTGGCAGTCCAAGAATTTCACCTTTACCGACACTACAAGAGAGCCCCCCCACCATCCCCCCGCCACGGCCTACTTAATCCTGGCCACATTCCGAAAACCAACAAAATACAACCGTGCTACTAGGTCCGCAGTCACCACCACATTACCACCAACGCGGTTACTGTTAAGGTGCATATAACCACGGACACGTGGAGAGGACACGTAGTGCCTCAAAAACATCCCCCTCCTCCTCCAACAGGGAAAACATTGTTGGCAAATGCCTTTGCATTGGTTCGTCTGGTGGCAGTCCAAGAATTTCACCTTTACCGACACTACAAGAGAGCTCCCCCACCATCCCCCCGCCACGGCCTACTTAATCCTGGCCACATTCCGAAAACCAACAAAATACAACCGTGCTACTAGGTCCGCAGTCACCACCACATTACCACTAACGCGGTTACTGTTAAGGTGCATATAACCACGGACACGTGGAGAGGACACGTAGTGCCTCAAAAACATCCCCCTCCTCCTCCAACAGGGAAAACATTGTTGGCAAATGCCTTTGCATTGGTTCGTCTGGTGGCAGTCCAAGAATTTCACCTTTACCGACACTACAAGAGAGCCCCCCCACCATCCCCCCGCCACGGCCTACTTAATCCTGGCCACATTCCGAAAACCAACAAAATACAACCGTGCTACTAGGTCCGCAGTCACCACCACATTACCACCAACGCGGTTACTGTTAAGGTGCATATAACCACGGACACGTGGAGAGGACACGTAGTGCCTCAAAAACATCCCCCTCCTCCTCCAACAGGGAAAACATTGTTGGCAAATGCCTTTGCATTGGTTCGTCTGGTGGCAGTCCAAGAATTTCACCTTTACCGACACTACAAGAGAGCCCCCCCACCATCCCCCCGCCACGGCCTACTTAATCCTGGCCACATTCCGAAAACCAACAAAATACAACCGTGCTACTAGGTCCGCAGTCACCACCACATTACCACCAACGCGGTTACTGTTAAGGTGCATATTACCAGTCTGACTGGGGCATGCAGACACCTTGACAGAATGAATAGTGTGTGGCACATAGGTTCCCCATTGCTATGCCCACGTGTGCAGCTCCTGATGGCGGTGGCACAGGATTCTATTTCTCATTGCTTCTGTACATCATTGTGGGCTATCGCTCCGCCACTTTTAAAGAGGGTCGCTGCCTAGCCGTGCCAACCTCTGCAGTGTGTGCCTGCGGTCCCTCGTCATGGCAGACGCAATTCTAAATAGACATGAGCGTGGTGTGGCATGAGGGCAGCTGAAGGCTGCCCAGGGACACTTTGGTGTGCGCTGTGGGGGGGAGGGGGGGCGGTTGGTCAGCATGTAACCCAGGAGAAGTGTCAGTGGCGTGTCATGCAGGCAGTGATTGTGCTTTGTTGGAGGTAGTGTGGTGCTTAGCAAAGGTATGCCATGCTAATGAGCGCTTTTCAGAAGTAAAAGTTGTTGGGAGGGGGGGGGGGGGCCCACTCTTGCCGCTATTGTGGCTTAATAGTGGGACCTGTGAACTTAGGATGCAGCCCAACATGTAGCCCCTCGCCTGCCCTATCCGTCACTGTGTCATTCCCATCACTTTCCTGAATTGCCCAGATTTTCACACATGAAAACCTTAGCGAGCATCGGCGAAATACAAAAATGTTCTGGTCGCCCATTGACTTCAATGGGGTTCGTTGTTCGAAACGAACCCTCGAGCATCACGGGAAGTTCGTTACGAATAACGAACACCCGAACATTTTCGTGTTCGCTCATCTCTACTAATTATCTTATATAATAAACCTTTAGCTTTCATTATCATATATATATATATATATATATATATATATATATATATATATATATATATATAGTGTTTCTTAATTATATAAACCATTTTCATAACATCTGTATTATGAAAGGTCCTTTAGTAATCCAGATTAGTGAAGGACCTCTTTGTAAATTACATTCACATTATTACCTTTTATGCCAGAAGAGGCGACAGCCAAGGCTAGCCCGCGATCTTTCCATATTCTAGCTATTAGTAGATTTAGGAGCATCCAGGAAGACTATTGGACTAGAGACCTTCTAGTGTAGTAAGAGGACTGGCAGCACGTAGGGTCTTTTCTTCAAGCAATAGGCGAAGTCAGGAGTAAAATCCCCATCCAACTTTTATTAAGAATGGATGGCCGAAACGTCGCTGTGATTATGCTGTACTTTTACTCTTAATAAACGTTGGATGGGGATTTTACTCCTGACTTCGCCTATTGCTTGAAGAAAAGACCCTACGTGCTGCCAGTCCTCTTACTATATTGTCCTTTTGCTGGGATCTTTTGGCGTCCAGGATCCGGACTTTGAGCTTGCACGGCGAGTATTCCCTGTTGCTGGATTGTACATGTGGTGCTGCTGCTATATCTATTAATATTCTAGAGACCTTCTAGTGCACTTTCTAAAATCTGGTTGTAAGCTTGAAACTGTTCTTCAGTTTGAGTAACTGCCTAATCCGGTGAAAAGCTTCAAGGAGTGCCGGGGGTGAGTGAGGGCGAAAGAGAGAGAGAGCTCCCCCCTCCGAAAAATGCCACTCGATCAGGTGGTCTGTATAGTAGAATGCATCCAGATAAATGGGAACTCGGACTTTGGTGAATAAAATCTCTTTATTGAAAAATGTGCTTTATAAAATCAGTAACATCGAGGATGCGTTACAGCTCGAGTGAGCCTTGATCACCTCATGCATTACGTCACTGTCTGTTTATTTAAATAACATATCCAATTTAAAAAAAAAAAAAAACTGATTAGTAACCCATTATAACCTAAATGACTGGTTTGCTGCCTTGTTCCCATAAGGTCAGCAATAGCCAAATTGAATAAATACATTATAGAAATACAGTCTGAGGATGCATTAAGAGAACAAAAGTATATCAAGAGCATATTATTCCATATTCTAATTAAGGAGACATGTATGTATTAGTGGTAAATAGATAGACCTAAATCAGTAGATATAACTGAATTAATATAATGATAACATAATATAAAAAACTGGCAATGCCACATATTTAGTTCTTCTAAATGATTATTTAAAACATAGATGTTAAAAATGATTAAATAAATTAATAACAAAGCCTGACATTCTGGTGCAGTCATACATTTCTTAGGGGAACATGAAGGAAACTTGGAAATTTTGCATATTTTGGTATAGAAAGAGTTAAAAATAAAAATAAAAGAAAACAAAATGTGGACAAAATATCTGTTCTCAAACGAGAAGGCTTTTGGATTTTAACCTTGGACACAAGGTTCCCCAAAGGTCTTAACTAGAGATGAGTGAGCATACTCGATAAGGCTAACTACTCGAGCGAGTAGTGCCTTATTCGAGTATCTGCCCGCTCATCTCTAAAGAGCATGCAGTGTCCAGGGACACTGACAAGGAAGAGCGCCAGGAAAAGGTGAGGGAGTACACCGGGAACATATCTCACCTGCCGGAGCCATTGCTCCTTCCTGCTGTATCTTGTCTCCCAATCAGAAGCTAGGGGTGTTCACTCATGCTGACAGCTGTCACACCCCTAGCTTCCCGTGGCATCAAGATACACCAGTACCATGAACTGATTTTGTATCAAAAATGTTTTGCATCACCTCAGGGAAGTAGCTGTCAGCCGCGGGATGAGACCACAGAGTGTCTCCCATTGTATTCTATGGGGAAACCTCACATTGAAAACAATGGGCCATGCAAGAGCACTCCCAAAGATAAGACATGCCGTGATACGGCAGAAAAAAAATCACTGTGTACGACCCCATTCAAAAGAATGGGGTTCATATTCGCGTGAGATTTGTGCGTCTTGCACAATTCTCACGCGACAATCTCGGCCATAGGAAACCGGCCTTAGTGTGCATTTACACACAACTGGTTTGGTATAGATTGTGCCGAGCTAAACATTTACAATTTCTATGTCAAAATTTGCACCTTTGGTGCAGTTTTAACGTTGATTTTGATGCTGACCTGCAGCAAGATTCACACCTAAAGTTTTAACTTAGTGACCAAGCCATGCTGTTTTACTTCTGGATCTGTATTCACCAATAAAGGATGATGTATCAGCAATACCTTCTGTCTCTTGGCTGATCTCCCTTGGACCAGTGCTGCCTTCCAAAAACAACTTGCTTAGTGACCAAGCCTGTTTGCGCCTTAATGACCAGACCAAATTTTGGAAATCCAACATGTGTCACTTTAACATAGAATATCTCCGTAAACGTTTTGCATATCCAAGTGATTTTGACATTGTTATTTCGCAACATATTGTACTTTATTGAGGTGGTAAAAATAGACCAATAGAATTTATGTATATGAAAAGCACCAATATTGGGAAATTTTTTTAAAAAATTGTCATTTTTTTCACATTTTCATTTGTAATATATCAAATATGTGCAAACATGCTGTACAAATTTTTGATAAGATATATATTTCTGTTTACTTCATTTTGGATGCATATTTGAAAAGCTTTCATATTTTTTTAACCATTTAGGAGACGTACAAATTTAACATTGATTTTCAACATTTTGAGGAACACTTTGTTTTCCTGCACCAAATCAAGATTGCAAAGGCTCATATGTGTCAGAATGATAGATACTCCCACACATGACCCCATTTTAAAAACTACACCCCTTAATGTATTCACTGACTTTCAGAACAGACCTTTCGCTTGAAGGTGATTTAGGCTCCAATGCCCACTTGTAGAGTCCTTGAGCGTTAAAATGATGGATAACCCCCACAAATAACCTAATTTTTAAAATTAGACCCCTTAACAAATTCATCTAGGGGTGTATTGCGCATATTGACACCAAAGTATTTGAATGAATCTAAGCAAAGCATAAGAAAAGGAATACGATTTTCATTTTTTTGGCAATTATGTCATTTTAAAAACATTTTTTTTTGCAGCGTACATACAAATGAAGACTTGCATGCCACAATGGATCCCCCTGTTTGTCCTGTGTTCATAAACATACCCACTGTGGTCCTGGGGGAACTTACCTCTTGAGGAGCGATTTGTGGAAAACTCTGTGGATTCTCCACGTGTCTGGTAGTGTCAGCTTGTATGCCATAGGACTAATCACTTTTGTGGGCCCTTTTCCTGTCACTAATTGGGGAGCCAGCTTCAAAGAAGGCACTTTTAACTTATGGTTCTTGGAAGACAAGTACACCGACTGGCCCACAGACAAAGGTTCAGAGATAGTGTGCGTACCTCTACTCCTCCTTAGCACTGCATCCCTGGACTGCTCCAAGTTGCTATGCACCTTCTCCCACACATCCCGCGGGTCCTGAACCTGAGCGTCTGCAGACGGATTGCTAGAAGAGGAGGGGAAGGATACCGCAAACCTGGGATTAAATCCAAAATTACAGAAGAATGGAGACACGCCAGACGCCGCATGTGTATGATTATTGATAGCAAATTCAGCCACTGCTAGATAATTGACCCAGAGACTCTGACAATCACTCACATACTTTCTGAGGTACTGAACCAGTTCCTGGTTCATACGTTCCATCTGCCCATTAGACTCCAGGTGAAAGGCAGAGGAAAACGACAACCTGATACCGATATTCTTACAAAAAGCCCTCCAAAACCAGGCAATAATTTAGACTCCCCGGTTGGAAACAATATCCTTAGGGACCCCATGCATGCGTGCAATCTCCCTGATAAAGATGGTGGCTAACTCAGGAGTGGACTGAAGCTTCTTTAGAGCAGTAAAATGCACCATCTTGGAAAATCTGTCGACGACCACCCAGATGACCGAGCACCCCTGGGACTCGGGCAGGTCGGTAATAAAATCCATCGACAGATGGGTCCATGGCCTCTCCGGAACGGGGAGACGACAAAGCAGACCCTCAGGTCATCTCCTTATACTTTTCCCTGGAGCACAAATAGGGCAGGACTTGACAAATTCCCTGACATCCTGAGACATTTGTGGCCACCAATACAAACGGCCACACAGCTCCAGGGTGCCTCAGACCACTGGATGCACTGCTAAAACCGAAGAATAAACCTCCTAAAGTATGAGGAGCCGCAAATCACAGGGAAGAATAAGTCTCCCCTCCGAGAAGTCTTGGGGAACGGACTGCTGAGCCGACTATAGTAAAACAGAGGTGTCAGACGTAAGAGTGGTTACAACCACACTCGGGCCTAGAATACTCTCTCGCTGAAGATCCTCTACCTTGGGAACCCCGAAGCTGTGAGACCGCACATCAGCTTTGACATTCTTGGACCCAGGCACATATGTGACTACAAAATTGAAACGTGAAAAAAAACAATGACCACCTTGCCTGAAGAGCATTCAACCACTTTTCGGACTCCAGATAAACCAGATTCTTTTGGTCCGTGAGGACGAGTGTCCTCTAAGAAATGTCTCCTCTCATCAAATGCCCATTTTATGGCTAATAATTCCCTGTTGCCAATATCATAGTTGCGTTCTGCCTGATTAAACTTCCTGGAAAAGAGTGCCGGGAGATTCTTGTGAGAGGACTGCCTCCACCCCATGCTCAGATGCATCCACTTTAATGATGAATGAGCGATCTAGCTCCGGCTGAGCCAACACCGAAGAGAGCCCTCTTGAGAAGTGCAAAGGCCTTCACTGCCTCTTGAGACCAGGAATCAACCCTAGCCCCCTTACTGGTCAAGTCAGTCAAGAGTTTGGCCACCACCGCAAAGTTCTTAATGAATCTCCGAAGTTTACTAACCGCAAAAAGTGTTGTAACGCCTTTAAGTTGGTGGGTTGCACCCAATCAGTGATGGCCTTGACCTTTGCCTTCCTCTGGATCAACAACATAGGGGGATAAACAGGCTGATCTAAAAGGACATTGTCTTCATTCGGCCTTACATACTATGTTACTATGTTATTACGTTATTATGTTGTCCGAGTCCTTCCGGATGCCCGATGGAGAAATGACATATCCCAGAAAAGCAATTTCCCGTACACCAAAATGGCATTTCTCCAACTTAGCATACAATTGATGGGCTCGAAGGTGGGAAAGCACTGTCCGTAAATGCCTGACATGCCTCTCCCAATCAGGAGAGAATATCATCAAAATATACAACCATGAACGTGCCCAGGATGTCATGAAAAATGATATTCATAAAACCTTGAAAAATAGCTGGCGCGTTACATAACCCGAATGGCATGACTACACATTTAAAATGCCCCAACGGAGTATTAAACGCCATTTTCCATTTGTCCCCCTCTCTGATACGGATGAGATTATAAGCTCCCCGAAGGTCAAGCTTAGAGAACCAACGGGCCCCTACAACCTGGTTGAGGAGGTCAGGAATCATGGGTAAAGAGTACTGGTTCTTGATGGTTATCCTATTCAAGGCTCTATAATCAACACAGGGCTGGAGGCCACCATCCTTCTTCTACACAAAAAATAACCCTGCCCCTGTGGGTGATTTGGAAGGACGTATATTTCCTTGGCGAGACTCTCAGTAATATACTCCTTCATTGCCGCGCGTTCAGGAACAGTTACATTACATATTCCTCGCTTAGGGATCTTGCTCCCGGGAATAAGATTGAGCTTGCAATCCCATTCCCGGTGCAGAGGTAATGTCTCCGAAAGTTGTTTGGAAAGCACGTCAGAAAAATCTTCAATATACGGAGGTAACCCATTTACCTTCTACTCTGGGGAATGCACCTGGACGGAGACTTAATGCTCACCACAACCTTGCCCCCACTGTAGTAGTTCAGAGGTGGACCAATCAAGCTGGGGGTTGTGCTGCCGGATCTTGGGTAACCCGAGGACTAAATCTACGGAAAGGCTCTCCATCACCAAGAATGAACACACCTCAGAAGGCAGCGCCCCTATGGATAAAACTAGTTCTGGAGTCCTCTTACTGATTAACCCTGCTGACAACGGAGTGGAATCGATACCCGGATAGGAGGATTCAGTGGTAAAAGACATGCAGACATAGACTTGACGAACTCAAAATTAACAAAGTTCGCGGCAGCCCCCAAATCAAAGAAGGCACAACCATTAAGGAGATTAGCATCATACGAAATAGAGAATGGCGCTAACAATTTAGAACATTTCGGAAGTACCTGAGCTCCTAGGCGATCCCTCTGGACATTGCCTAGAAGTTTTCCCATGGCTGTTTCTTGCGGCAGCTGGCGACCCAATGACCTGGACCTCCGCAATAAAGGCATAATTGGTTGCTGAGCCGAAATTCCTTGCGTTTCTTTAAGGACAGGAAGCCCACTTCCATTGCCTTGACTCCAATGGTAGCTGAGGTCAAGAATGGATTATTGGACCGGGTCACAGGCGGTTCGATCTGAGTCTTGCGCCCGGCCCTAAGACGACGGTCCGCCTTTACCGCGATAGTCATAGCCTGTTCTAACGTCTCGGGTTCCAGGTGCAACAACAACAGATCTTTAACAGACTAGGAAAACCCAGTACAAAACTAATCTTTCAGAGTGTGGTCATTCCATCTAGACTCCACACAACTGCCGAGACTGGGAGCAGAACTCTTCTGCAAGACATCTTCCCTGCCAAACACTCAATAACTTACTTATGGCATATCTTGCCCTATCTGGCTCGTCATAAATCTGCCCTAGGGCCGTAAAAAAAAGGCATCAACCGATTGGCGGGGCTGTGTGTCGGAGGGCAGCGAGAATGCCCAGTTTTGGGGGTTGCCTCTCAAGCGTGAAATTACAATGCCTACCCTCTGGTATTCCCGACCAGTGGTGGCGTAATTCACACTATATCCTGCACTCTTCCCGGAAAAGAAAGAATATCCAAAAGGTCACCCGAAAAAAACGTCAGGTAGCGCAATCTTGGGTTCGACCCCTGAGCCCGGGGCTGCAGCAATAGTGACAGTAGTACCAGCAAAGGTCTGCTCCTAATGCTTGAGCCGAGCGGACAGATCATGCACCAACCCTGTTAAGGCTTGCACCTGATTAGCAAGGACTGCAACAGCCTCCATATCAAAGTTCAAACGGGAAGGTCAAAACAGGTTCCCTGTAACAATATGGCCAGTGTTTCTGTTAGGGCTGGTCAGGGCAGATGGACAGGGAATAACTACATCAAACCTCTCTCATGTCCCTACCTACTTGCCCCCCGGGGCTAGGCCCCAGGGCGACAACTGGCTGATGGTCCCTGCACTGCACTAGTGTCAAGGACCCCAAGAAGAAGGGACTGGGAGACCGACAGGTGGGAACCATGAGCTGAATAGGACAACAATGCGCTAACCAGAAAATAGTCGAGACAGCAAACTAAGTCAAACCAAAAAGTCACGTGTGGAGTACAGGAGGGCAAAAACAGAAAAAGTCCGATGCAAGCCAAGGTCAAACCAAAAGTCATGTTCGAGGTATAGGAGGGTAAGGCAGAAGCAGAGTCAAATGCAAGCAGAGGTCATACACACTATGGTCAGGTCAAAGATTGCAGGTGTAGTCAGAAACAAGTTAAAACAAACACTGGCACTGGAGTCTGGGCCAGCAGGGTTTATATGCAGACCTCCCCGCCCCTCTGGAGGGAGTCATAAAGCCACCTCCCCCCGGCGGTGCGCGGCCGACCAGCGGACTGGCATACCCGTGCAGGACATGGGACGCGCCTCCGGCAGAAACGACCAACCACCAGAGTGGGTGAACCCCGGACAGAGCCACCAGCCCGGGCCCTAGGCTTGCCAGGACGAGCAGCCCACACCAAGCAGATCCCGGCGCCCCTACTGGTAACCCCATCTCTAACAACTAGTCCTATAATGGAGGGAACACGTATTGGATTTCAGGGTACAACTGAATAAATTCCAGGCCCTACTTCGCACTTGTGCAGAAAAAAAATTTACTCCCTAAAAATAATTCCCCTCTGCACCCTTTTTGGTGTTCCCTAAATCTTAGATAAAAGTAATTATGTAAACTGTGTGTTATGTCTGAAGATAGGGGTAATTACTTGGGCTGGTTGGGATGGGCAAATGGGGCAATAAAACCAGGTATCCCTCCTCCTCCCATGCTTTTTTTTTTTGGGGGGGGGGGTATTTCTTGACCTTAGTGGCAGGGATGTGGTGTAAAAAGTGGTACTCTGCGATCCTTTGTAAGCTTGCTGAGGTGCGG
The DNA here is from genome assembly GCF_035609145.1 of Eleutherodactylus coqui. Lineage (NCBI taxonomy): Eukaryota > Metazoa > Chordata > Amphibia > Anura > Eleutherodactylidae > Eleutherodactylus > Eleutherodactylus coqui. The sequence goes on from NC_089837.1 coordinate 513,291,909, forward strand.
CAATCTCAAACAGAAGGCGCTCACCAAGCTGGTCCTGGTACTGCAAGAAGGCGAGCATTACCGGGGCTTCTTGTAAATTACGTATTAAGGTAGCGGTCTGAATAATGCCGGGCTCACTTGGCCATATGTGGAATCTGCTTGTGGAGGCCTGCAGCAGATCCCAGCTGTGAGCCTGGCCATGGCACTGTGTACGACCGTGTACTGTGCATAACTGCGTACTCACACAGGCAGTCATTCACAATATACCGGCTTTTCTTTGTATTTCCTGCGGCATCGCGTACACAATGTAGTTACGTATGGGCTGCTGGTATATCCGCGACCATGAAGCACAATGGGCTCTATGTCACGGATATCCGCGGTAAAATATAACATGTTGCGTTCTGTTTTCTGTGAGTAAATTATGTAATTCCGACTCGCTAATTTGAGCGGAATTGTGCAATCCAGTGCATTTGATTGGTCCGCGGATTACCACTGATCAAACGCATGCGGAGTCCGCAATTTCTATCCGGTCATGTGAGACCGGCCTAATGGTAGATCGCTACCTTTTTATCATGTGACTGGGGACCGCTCCACAAGGCTAGCGGTCACTAATCCAGGGTCTCGGAGACCGTTGGTCGCCGGGAGCAAGGGGATTTAACTAGAGATGAGCGAGCACCAAAATGCTCGGGTGCTCGTTACTCGGGACGAAATTTTCGCAATGCTCGAGGGTTCGTTTCGAGTAACGAACCCCATTGAAGTCAATGGGCAACCTGAGCATTTTTGTATATCGCCGATGCTCGCTAAGGTTTTCGTTTGTGAAAATCTGGGCAATTCTACAAAGTGATGGGAACGACACAGCAACGGATAGGGCAGGCGAGGGGCTACATGGTGGGCTGCATCTCAAGTTCCCAGGTCCCACTATTAAGCCACAATAGCGGCAAGAGTCCCCCCCCCCGCACTGTCAGCGTAAAGATCGTTCTCTTCTGCCACAGCTGTAACAGCTGTGGCAGAGAAGAACGATGTTTGCCCATTGAATTCAATGGAGCCAGCAATACAGCAGGTTCCACTGAAAGCAATGGGCTGCCGGCGATCGCAGGATGAATTGTCGGGAAGGGGTTAAATATATAACCCCTTCCCTGCAATTCATCCAGAAATGTGTTACAATAAAAATATATACCGGCGTATAAGGCGACGGGGCGTATAAGACGACCCCCCAACTGTCACCTTATACGCTGGCAATACAGTGGAGCAAAGAATAAAAATCATTACTTACTTCTTCTGACGCTCTGCGGCGCTCCTGCAGGCTGTTGCTCCCTCCTGGTCCACGGCAGAGTATTGCTTTCTGGACGCAGGGCTTGAAATCCCCGCCTCCAGAAACACAGCCAATCACAGCCATTCAATGACATCATTGTCATTGGCTGTGATTGGCTGAAGGCACGTGTGTTTCTGGAGGCAGGGATTTCAAGCCCTCCGTAGAGAAATCAATGCTCTGCCGGGAACCAGGAGGGAGCAACAGCCTGCAGGAGCACCGTAGAACACCAGGAGGGAGTGACAGCCTGCAGGAGCGCCGCAGAACATCAGAAGAAGTAAGTAATGATTTTTATTCTTTGCTCCACTGTATTGCCGGCGTATAAGGTGACAGTTGGGGGGTTGTCTTATGCGCCCCATGGCCTTATACACCGGTATATATTTTTATTGTAACACATTTCTGGATGAATTGCAGGGAAGGGGTTATATATTTAACCCCTTCCCGACAATTCATCCCGCGCACGCCGGCAGCCCATTGCTTTCAATGGAGTCGGCTGTATTGCTGGCTCCATTGAATTCAATGGGCAAACATCGTTCTTCTCTGCCACAGCTGTTACAGCTGTAGCAGAGAAGAAGGATTTGTCTTCTATATGTTCTCAATGGGGTCGGCGCTGCTGCCGCCGGCCCCATTGAGCGCATATAGAGAAGATTTATGGCCTTAAGAAGGATCGTTGGGGTTCTTCAAACCTAAAATACTCCTAACACTCTCCCTATAGCAGCTCCAACACGATACCACTTTCCCTGAACTAATGTCAGAATGCATCTGAGGCGAGCCGCGGGAGGGGCAGATTTCAATACTCGGGTGACACCTAATCTCGCCAGCCACTCACTGCAGGGGGGTGGTATAGGGCTTGAACGTTGCAGCGGGAAGTTGCAATGCCTTCCCTGTCTTTCTATTGGCCAGAAAAGCGCGCAAATTTCTCAGGGAAGAAAGTGAAAGTAACTCGAACACCGTGTGGAGCTCGTTACGAGTAACGAGCATCTCGAACACCCTAATACTCGAACGAGTATCAAGCTCGGACGAGTATGCTCGCTCATCTCTAGATTTAACCCCTTAGTGACGAAGCCTTTTTGCGCCTTAGTGATGGAGCCACATTTTGGAAATCTGATGTGACTTAACAAAGCATAACTTCGTAAAGGCTTCGTATATCCAAGTGATTCTGATATTATTTTTTCGCCACATATTGTACTTCATTTAGGTTGTAAAAATAGACCAATAGAATTTGTGTATATTTATTAAAAGTGCCAATATTGGGAAAAACTTCTCCCATGTTCAAAGACCTACCCATTGTGGCCCTAATCCTATGTCTCTATGCACCACGGGGCCCAAAATGAAAGGAGTAGTCGGTGGCTTTCAGAACAGAAATTTTGCTTGAAGGTGATTTAGGCCCATAGTACACCTGTAGAGGCCTTGAGCGGCCAAAACGACAGACAACCCCAACAAATGATCCCATTTTGAAAACTAGACCCCTTAACAAATTCATCTAGGGGTGTACTGTGTATTTTGACCCTACAATTTTTTGAATAAATCTAAGCAAAGCAGTAGGAAAAAAAATATGATTTTCATTTTTTTGGCAATTGTGTCAATTTAAAAAAAAATTTTTCTTTCTACAGCACACATATGAATGAAGACTTTCACCCCAAAATGGATACCCCTGTTTGTCACGTGTTCAGAAACATACCCACTGTGGCACTAATCTACTTACAGGACACATGCTTAGGCCTATAATGGAAGGAGCACCCGTTGGATTTCAGGGTTCAACTGAATAAATTCCATTGCCCACTTGTAGAGCCACTGAGAGGCCAAAACAATTAAAAACCCCACGAATGACCCCATTTTGAAAATTTAACAAATTCCTCTAGAGGTGTACTGTATATTTTGACCCCACAGTATTTGAATGAATTTAAGCAAAGCATAAGGAAAGAAATTACGATTTTCATTTTTTTGTCGATTGTGTCAATTAAAAAATTTTTTTTGTACATTGTACATAGGAATGAAGACGTTCACCCCAAAATGGATACCCCCATTTGTCCTGTGTGCAGAAACATTTCCGTTGTCCTAATCTACTTACAGGACCCATGGCAAGTCCTATAATGGAGGGATGGAGGGAACACATGTTGGATTGCAGGGCACAACTGGATAAATTCCAGGCCCCATTGCTCATTTGTACGGAATACAAATTGACTCCCTAAAAATACCCCCCCCCCCACACCCCCACCCCGAGTGCCCTTTTGGCGTTCCTCAAATCTTAGATAAAAATAATAATGTGAAAGACAGAGGTAATTAGGGGGCCTGGTTGGGGTGGTAAAATGGGGCAATAAAATCGGGTATCCCCCCTCTCATGCTTTTTGTGGGTTATTTTTTAACCTTAGCGGCAGGGATGGGGTGTAAAAAGTAGCGCTCTGTGAGGCTTTGTAATATTGCTGAGGTGCGGCGTTCTCACACAGAAGGCGCTCAACAAGCTGCTCCTGGAACTGCAGGAAGGCGAGCATTCCCGGGGCTTCTTGCAAATTACATATTACAGGTAGCGGTCTGAATAACACCGTGTTCACACGGCCGTATGTGGAAACCGCTTGCAGAGGCCTGTAGCGGATCCCAGCTGTGAACCTGGCCGTAACCCTGCATATGGCTGCGTAATGTACTGCGTATCACTGCGTACTCACACAGGCGGTAATGTGTAGTACACCTTTTTTGTTTGTATTTCCCGCACCATCGCTTAGCGATGATGTGGGTACCCGCAGCCTGTACACAATGTTGAAGCACAATGAGCTCTATGTTGCTGATATCCGCGGTAAAATAGAACCTGCTGCATTCTCTTTTCTGCGAGTGGATTACACAATTCCAACCCGCTAATGTGAGCGGAGTTGTGTAATCCAATGCAATTGATCTGCGTATTACCGTGGATCAGACGCATGTGGAATCCGTAATTCCTATCCGGTCATGTGAGACCTCAGGTACATAGCTACCTTTTTATCACATGACCGGGGATCGCTCAACGAGGTCACTACGCCAGGCTCTCGGTGACCGTTGGTCGTCAGAAGCAAGGAGATTTTAAATTTCCTGGGCTCTCTGGCTCCTGTGCAAATGTCTGGAATTTTGCCAGTGGTTAGAAGGTCCATGGAGGAGGATCACATCGAGGTTCAAATACAGAGGTCTCCGGTAAAAAGTTCCATCTCCTCTCACCAATCGCAATGGTGAGGGGGGATGAAACTTCAACTTTTTTTTTACTTTTACGTGACTTTCGTGATTCACGAACATGTGATCTGAAATCGCTCACCTCGGCCCCCCGTGAGATCTCCAGGCTCTTGGCTACGTTTTGTAGCCAGGAGCAGGGAGATTTTAAATGACCCTGGCAATCAATGGCTTTTGTGCATGTGTCTGCCATTTTGGCAACGGGCACATGCGCAGAAGCTGGGGTAAGGTCCGCGGATAAATACAGGGGCCTTAGGTATGTAATTTCATCCTCCCTCACAGATATGATCCATGATGGGAGATGAAACGTCAGCTTTTTAAACTTTTTCAAATTTGTTTTTTTTTTTACACTTTTTTTTAACTTTAAATTATCACTGTTATCCATTGGATAACATTGATCACATTCCTGATGAACTCTCTCTTCTCCTGGCTACACGGTAGCCAGGAGCAGAGGGATTTTGAATTTCCCGGGTTCAAGCCCCTCTGTGCATGCGCTCGATGAATGACATCGGGCGCATGCACAGAAGGGGACTTCAGGTCCCAAAAGACTGGGACATCACAGAGGATCCGGGGTGATTTTTTTCACCTCCCCCATGGATCCGATCCATGAGGGGAGGTGAAACAAACTTTTTTTTTACTTTTTAAAACTTTTTCGTGATTGCCGCTATCCACGGTCCCCGGTGACATCTCCTGGTTCCCAGCTACCCTCACGAACCAGGAGATTTTAAATTTGCTGTGACATTATCCGTCTGGCACGCATGTGCAGAAGAGCGGCGGGTCCTGAAGGACCAGTTCACCGAGGGACACCACGGACAAGGCGGGTAAGTAATATCAGCTGCCCTGATGGATCTGATCCTTCAGGGCAGCTGAATCTTTAACTTTTTAAACTTTTTCTTTTCTTTATTGTGATCAGCACTATCCACTGGATGTCACCAATTGCATTGCCCATTAGATAAAGGCGATCACGTGACCAGGAATCGCATACCGCAGGCCCCCGTTACATCTCAGGGCTTTTGGCTACCTTTAAATTTCCTGGGCAATCCTTGACTTTTGCGCATGCGTCCGCCCTCATGCTGACGGGCACATGCACCGAAGCCGGGGTAAGGTCCGCGGTTCAAGATCCCATCGGGGGTAAAATTCAGGGACCTTGGGTATGTAGTTTGGTCTCCCCTAACGTATACTATTCATAAGGGGAGATGAATCTTTAATTTAATTTTTTTTTCTTTTTACATTTTTTAACTCTTTATGATCACTGTTTTCAGATGGATAACGGTGATCATGTGACTGGGAACCACATACAGCGGTCCCTGGTGACATCTCCCTGCACTCGGCTATCTGTGACATCCGGGTGCAGGGAGATTCTGAATCTGCCGAGCTCACCGGCCTTCTGCGCATGCGCGCCACCTTGGCACATTTGCAGAAGCCCGCGGCAGCTGCACATCGCTGCCGGAGATCATGGAGGACTGGGGTGAGTATTTTCACCTCCCCTCATGGATCCAATCGATGAGGGGAGGTGATACTTAAACTTTTTTTTAACTTTTATTTTTACTTGTCCGTGATCGCCATTACCCATTGCATAACTGATAGGCTGCAGCTGTGATCACTTATAACTGCAGTCTGTCAGTGGAAGGAGCACGTTGTGGGAGTCTGCAGCTTGCCCTCCCTTCCTCCTCCACACACTAATATTGGCTGCAGCAATTGCGCAGTTGACAGTGCCAATCATGCAAAAAGAGTGCATTCTAAATATGGCAAGGCCTCTGGGCCACCTTAGCGAAGGTGCCCAGTCGCCATTGCAACCCCTGCGACCCCTCACAGTACGTCAGTGGTTTGAGGATTTACAGGACTGTAGTGGGTTACAAACAGGGGTCTGGGGATTTACAGTATACTATGACTGGTTATATACAGGGATCAGGGGATTTATAGTACACTATGGCTGGTTATATACAGGGGTCTGGGGATTTATAGTACACTATGGCTGGTTGTATACAGGGATCTGGGGTTATATAGTATACTATAGCTGGCTATATACAGGGGTCTAGAGATTTATAGTACACTATGGCTGGTTGTATACAGGGGTCTGGGGATTTATAGTATACTATGGCTGGTTATATACAGGGGTCTGGGGTTATATAGTATACTATAGCTGGCTATATACAGGGGTCTAGAGATTTATAGTACACTATGGCTGGTTGTATACAGGGGTCTGGGGATTTATAGTATACTATGGCTGGTTATATACAGGGGTCTGGGGTTATATAGTATACTATAGCTGGCTATATACAGAGGTCTGGAGATTTATAGTACACTATGGCTGGTTGTATACAGGGGTCTGGGGATTTATAGTATACTATGGCTTATGTGGGGTGATAGCTTGGTAGCGTGCAGGTTTCGCGATATTTAGAGATGGAACACCAGCTGATGCAGTCCAAAGCAGGTGTGACCTGCATTTATTTTATAACAGCAACATAAGGTCCAACCTTAGTTTCAGGCAAAACAGCAACATAAAAGTCCAAAGCTTAGTTTCAGGCAAACAAACAATAGTCCACAATCCCGCTATCAGGCCGTCCCAACCTGATCCGGTCGCACTTAGCAGGTGCAGCCCACAGCAGGGTTTCTCTCTCCAGCCGGTTACACAGGCTGCCAGGGTCCAGCAGCCATCTTAGCTATCCTGTGTCCGTGCACCTGCTATTTATGTGCACACTGGCTCAGCCTCAGCCCCTGGGCTGATTGAGCTTGTGCCACACCCTGGAGTGGAGGAGGTGGACTGGACAGCCCCACTACCAACCTGCCATCCATTCCAAAAAAAACAGGCCTGGATATTTTAAAAGAACAGATCTCCAGCAACTGCTTGTTGGAGACCAAATTACGCTCCTGGTTTCTTACGTCTCCGAGAGCGAGACATGACCTTCCTGCAGTCCCCTTATGCATAGTACCGGAACCTAGGGGCGACGTAGCGACCGTCCACCACTACGCCCCTCAGTATCTAACATTGGTTATATACAGGGGTCTGGGGATTTCCAGTACACTATGGTTGGTTATATACAGCGATATGGGGGTTTACAGTACACTATGGCTGCTTATATACAGGGGTCTGAGGATTTACAGTACAAACACTTGAATTTGGTGTGCTGTGCTGTCAGCTTGCTCACTTCATGTATGTTTCATGATCCACTGCTCCCCTCGGGGTTATACTTTATTACTAGAGATGAGCGAACGTACTCGTCCGAGCTTGATATTCGTGCGAATATTACGGTGTTCGGGATGCTCGTTACTCGTAACGAGTACCACGCGGTGTTCCGGTTACTTTCAGTTTCCTCTCTGAGACGTTAGCGCGCTTTTCTGGCCAATTGAAAGACAGGGAAGGCATTACAACTCCCCCCTGTGACGTTCAAGCCCTATACCACCCCCCTGCTGTGAGTGGCTGGGGTGATCAGGTGTCACCCGGGTATACAAGTTGTCCCCTCCCGCGGCTCGGCTCAGATGCCGTGTGAGTTAGTGAGGGAAAGTGCTGTTCTATTGGAGTTGCTGTAGGGAGAGTGTTTGTAGTGAGTGTAGGCTTCAAGAACCCCAACGGTCCTTCTTAGGGCCACATCTACGTGTGTGCAGGCTGCTGTTAGCAGTGGAAAAATCTTTTTTTTTTTTCTCAAAATCGGCAGTGCAGAGCATTGCACCCGGTATTAGGGACAGAAGTGGTGCTTAGGCAGGGAGAGTGTTAGGAGTGAGTGTAGCCTTCAAGAACCTCAACGGTCCTTTCTAGGGCCACATTTAACTGTGTGGAGTACTGTGCAGGCTGCTGTTAGCTGTGTTGCTAATTTTTTTTTTTCTCAAATCGGCAGTGCAGAGCATTGCACCCGGTATTAGGGACAGAAGTGGTGCTTAGGCAGGGAGAGTGTTAGGAGTGAGTGTAGCCTTCAAGATCCTCAACGGTCCTTTCTAGGGCCACATTTAACTGTGTGGAGTACTGTGCAGGCTGCTGTTAGCTGTGTTGCTTTTTTTTTTTTTTTCTCAAAATCGGCGGTGCAGAGCATTGCACTCTCCATTGATACTACAGGCACAGAATTGTGTAGGCAGGGCCGCAACACAGTTATTATTCAGTGACTAGACGCAGTGGGCCTATCCTTTTAAACAAAAGGGAAGAAAGTATATTTGCCCTGCCTCTGTCAGTCCTAAGGGCTCTGGGTATGTGTGTGCTGCGTGGAGAACGTAAAAAAATCAGACGCAACCAGCTACGGTTGAGTGCAGCCTTGCGCCAATTTCTTTCCTGCCTGGGAAATACCTGCTCTGCCACAGTTAATAACTCTGCAACAGTAAAGTTCTGTGACACTTTTGCAGGGCCGCAACGCAGTGTCAGTTATTAAACTTATTATTCAGTGAATAGACGCAGTGGGCCTATCCTTTTAAACAAAAGGGAAGAACGTATATTTGCCCTGCCTCTGTCAGTCCTAAGGGCTCTGGGTACGTGTGTGCTGCGTGGAGAACGTAAAAAAATCAGACGCAACCAGCTACGGTTGAGTGCAGCCTTGCGCCAATTTCTTTCCTGCCTGGGAAATCAAATCACTGGTAATACAGCATGCTGAGGGGTAGGGGTAGGCCTAGAGGACGTGGACGCGGCCGAGGATGCGGAGGGCCAAGTCAGGGTGTGGGCACAGGCCGAGCTCCTGATCCAGGTGTGTCGCAGCCGACTGCTGCGCGATTAGGAGAGAGGCACGTTTCTGGCGTCCCCACATTCATCGCCCAATTAATGGGTCCACGCGGGAGACCTTTATTAGAAAATGAGCAGTGTGAGCAGGTCCTGTCCTGGATGGCAGAAAGTGCTTCGAGCAACCTATCGTCCAGCCACAGTTCTGCGCCGTCCACTGCTGCAAATCCGAATCCTCTGTCTGCTGCTCCTCCTTCCTCCCAGCCTCCTCACTCCATGAAAATGACACATGCTCAGGAGCGGGAACACTCCCAGGAACTTTTCTCGGGCCCCTGCTCAGATTGGGCAGCAGTGGTTCCTCTACCACCAGAGGAGTTTATCGTCACTGATGCCCAACCATTGGAAAGTTCCCGGGGTCCGGGGGATGAGGCTGGGGACTACCGGCAACTGTCTCAAGACCTTTCAGTGGGTGAGGAGGACGATGACGATGAGACACAGTTGTCTTGCAGTGAGGTAGTAGTAAGGGCAGTAAGTCCGAGGGAGCAGCGCACAGAGGATTCGGAGGAAGAGCAGCAGGACGATGAGGTGACTGACCCCACCTGGTGTGCAACGCCTACACAGGACAGGTCTTCAGAGGGGGAGGCAAGGGCAGCAGCAGGGCAGGTTGCAAGAGGCAGTGCGGTGGCCAGGGGTAGAGGCAGGGCCAGACCGAATAATCCACCCAGTGTTTCCTAAAGCGCCCCCTCGCGCCATGCCACCCTGCAGAGGCCGAGGTGCTCTAAGGTCTGGCAGTTTTTCACCGAGACGCCTGACGACCGACGAACAGTGGTGTGCAACCTTTGTCGCGCCAAGATTAGCCGGGGAGACACCACCAACAGCCTGACCACCACCAGCATGCGCAGACATATGATGGCCAAGCACCCCACAAGGTGGGACGAAGGCCGTTCACCGCCTCCGGTTTCCACCGCTGCCTCTCCCCCTGTGCCCCAACCTGCCACTGAGATCCAACCCCCCTCTCAGGACACAGGCACGACCGTCTCATGGCCTGCACCCACACCCTCACCTCCGCTGTCCTTGGCCCCATCCAACAATGTCTCGCACCGCATAGTCCAGCCGTCGCTAGCGCAAGTGTTGGAGCGCAAGCGCAAGTACGCCGCCACGCACCCGCACGCTCAATCGTTAACCGTCCACATAGCCAAATTTATCAGCCTTGAGATGCTGCCGTATAGGGTTGTGGAAACGGAGTCCTTCAAAGCTATGATGGCGGCGGCGGCCCCGCGCTACTCAGTTCCCAGTCGCCACTACTTTTCCCGATGTGCCGTCCCAGCCCTGCACGACCACGTCTCCCGCAACATTGTACGCGCCCTCACCAATGCGGTTAGTGGCAAGGTCGACTTAACTACGGACACGTGGACAAGCACAGGCGGGCAGGGCCACTACATCTCCCTGACGGCACATTGGGTGAATTTAGTGGAGGCTGGGACAGAGTCAGAGCCTGGGACCGCTCACGTCCTACCCACCCCCAGAATTGCGGGCCCCAGCTCGGTGGTGGTATGTTCGGCGGTGTATGCTCCTTCCACTAAAGCACCCTCCTCCTCCTCCTCAACCTCTGTCTCGCAATCTAGATGTGTCAGCAGCAGCAGGACGTTGCCAGCAGTCGGTGTCGCGCGGCGTGGCAGCACAGCGGTGGGCAAGCGTCAGCAGGCCGTGCTGAAACTACTCAGCTTAGGAGATAGGAGGCACACGGCCCACGAACTGCTGCAGGGTCTGACAGAGCAGACCAACAGTTGGCTTGCGCCGCTGAGCCTCCAACCGGGCATGGTCGAATCTGCCAGTGCACCGACTGCTGTGCGACGTGCCCACACGGTGGAACTCTACGCTCCACATGTTGGCTAGGCTCTATGAGCAGCGTAGAGCTATAGTGGAATACCAACTCCAACATGGGCGGCGCAGTGGGAGTCAGCCTCCTCAATTCTTTTCAGAAGAGTGGGCCTGGTTGGCAGACATCTGCCAGGTCCTTCGAAACTTTGAGCAGTCTACCCAAGTGGTGAGCGGCGATGCTGCAATCATTAGCGTCACCATTCCTCTGCTATGCATCTTGAGAAGTTCCCTGCAAACCATAAAGGCAGCCGCTTTGCGCTCGGAATCCGAGCCGGGGGAAGATAGTATGTCGCTGGATAGTCAGAGCACCCTCCTGTCTATATCTCAGCGCGTTCAGGAGGAGGAGGAGGAGCATGAGGAGGATGAGGAGGAGGGGGAAGAGACAGCTTGGCCCACTGCTGACGGTACCCATGCTGCTTGCCTGTCTTCATTTCAGCGTGTATGGCCTGAGGAGGAGGAGGAGGATCCTGAAAGTGATCTTCCTAGTGCGGACAGCCATGTGTTGCGTACAGGTACCCTGGCACACATGGCTGACTTCATGTTAGGATGCCTTTCTCGTGACCCTCGCATTCAACGCATTCTGGCCACTACGGATTACTGGGTGTACACACTGCTCGACCCACGCTATAAGGAGAACCATCCCACTCTCATTCCCGAAGAGGAAAGGGGTTCGAGAGTGTTGCTATACCACAGGACCCAGGCGGACAAGCTGATGGTAAAATTCCCATTCGACAGCGGTAGTGGCAGAAGGCGCAGTTCCGAGGGCCAGGTAGCAGGGGAGGTGCGTAGATCGAGCAGCATGTACAGCCCAGGCAGTGCAACAGTCTTTAAGGGCCTGGCCAGCTTTATGGCTCCCCAGCAAGACTGTGTCACCGCTCCCCAGTCAAGGCTGAGTCGGCGGGAGCACTGTAAAAGGATGGTGAGGGAGTACGTAGCCGATCGCACGACCGTCCTCGGTGACACCTCTGCCCCCTACAACTACTGGGTGTCGAAGCTGGACACGTGGCCTGAACTAGCGCTGTATGCCCTGGAGGTGCTTGCTTGTCCTGCGGCTAGCGTCTTGTCGGAAAGGGTGTTTAGTGCGGCTGGGGGAATCATCACAGATAAGCGTAGCCGCCTGTCAACCGACAGTGCCGACAGGCTAACACTCATCAAGATGAACAAAGCCTGGATTTCCCCAGACTTCTCTTCTCCACCAGCGGACAGCAGCGATACGTAAGCAATACGTAGGCTGCACCCGCGGATGGAAGCTACGTTCTCTCTCACCATCCAAAACGGGGACATTTCTGCTTCATCAATCTGTGTCTAATATTCCTCCTCCTCCTCCTGCTCCTCCTCCTGAAACCTCACGTAATCACGCTGAACGGGCAATTTTTCTTAGGGCCAAAAGGCTCACTCATAATTTTTCTAAACAATTTTTATATGTTTCAATGCTCTTAAAAGCGTTGAAACTTTAACTTGAACCAATTTTTAGTTAAACTGGGCTGCCTCCAGGCCTAGTTACCACTTAAGCCACATTAACCAAAGCGATTAATGGGTTTCACCTGCCCTCTTGGTTGGCCATGGCCAATTTTTTTGATGTACATTAGTACTGTTGATACAGCAATTTTTGTGGGCCCTCGCCTACAGTGTAATCAAATGAATTTTTAGCCCACCTGCATTACAGCTGTTACATCCGCTGTGTTGGGCAATGCAATGTGATATTTCTGTGTACCGCCGGTGGCTTCCTGGCACCCACCCATGCTGTGGGTCCACAGGGAATTATAAATGCATCTGATTCCACTTGTAAAGAACCCCAGTCTGACTGGGGCATGCAGTGTGGGCCGAAGCCCACCTGCATTAAGCACAACATTACTACCTCAGCTGTGTTGGGCAATGCAATGGGATATTTCTATGTACCGCCGGTGGCTTCCTGGCACCCACCCATGCTGTGGGTCCACAGGGAATTATAAATGCATCTGATTCCACTTGTAAAGAACCCCAGTCTGACTGGGGCATGCAGTGTGGGCCGAAGCCCACCTGCATTAAGCACGACATTACTACCTCAGCTGTGTTGGGCAATGCAATGGGATATTTTTGTGTACCGCCGGTGGGTTCCAGGGAGCCACCCATGCTGTAGGTGCACACGGAGTTTAACCTACATGTGTCCACTTGTAAAGAACCCCAGTCTGACTGGGGCATGCAGTGTGGGCCGAAGCCCACCTGCATTAAGCACGACATTACTACCTCAGCTGTGTTGGGCAATGCAATGGGATATTTTTGTGTATCGCCGGTGGGTTACAGGGAGCCACCCATGCTGTCGGTCGACAGGGACTTCACAATAGGGAGTTGTACCTGCCTGTGTCTATGAATTAAAAAGCCCGGTCTGACTGGGGCATGCAGAGACACCTTGACAGAATGAATAGTGTGTGGCACATAGGTTCCCCATTGCTATGCCCACGTGTGCAGCTCCTGATGGCGGTGGCACAGGATTCTATTTCTCATTGCTTCTGTACAGCATTGTGGTCTATCGCCCGGCCCTTTTAAAGAGGGTCGCTGCCTAGCCGTGCCAACCCTCTGCAGTGTGTGCCTGCGGTTCCTCGTCATGGCAGACGCACTTCTAAATAGACATGAGGGTTGTGTGGCATGAGGGCAGCTGAAGGCTGCGCAGGGACACTTTGGTGTGCGCTGTGGGGGGGGAGGGGGGGGGGCGGTTGGGCAGCATGTAACCCAGGAGAAGTGGCAGCGGAGTGTCATGCAGGCAGTGATTGTGCTTTGTTGGAGGTAGTGTGGTGCTTAGCTAAGGTATGCATTGCTAATGAGGGCTTTTCAGAAGTAAAAGTTTTTGGGAGGGGGGGGGGCACTCTTGCCGCTATTGTGGCTTAATAGTGGGACCTGTGAACTTGAGATGCAGCCCAACATGTAGCCCCTCGCCTGCCCTATCCGTTGCTGTGTCGTTCCCATCACTTTCTTGAATTGCCCAGATTTTCACACAAGGAAACCTTAGCGAGCATCGGCGAAATACAAAAATGCTCGGGTCGCCCATTGACTTCAATGGGGTTCGTTACTCGAAACGAACCCTTGAGCATCGCGAAAAGTTCGTCCCGAGTAACGAGCGCCCGAGCATTTTGGTGCTCGCTCATCTCTATTTATTACAGACCTTTATTACATATATAGGAATCAAACATGAGCATATTTTTCAAGGGAGAAAAAAAAGGACTTTTTTTTTTTTTCTGCCAGTACGATATAGATATAATTGAATATGCAGGCTAACTGCTCTGTAAAGCTGAGCCAAGTGTAATGTTATTGGTTAATAATTGGAATTTTAAATGGTATCTTATATATTTATTCTTACCAATACAAATGTGAGGCTCAATATACATTTATATAAATAAAGTGCAACTAGGGGTTAATCTTGCAATAAGGAGGATTTATGGACTTTTGGTCGCCCGATGGTATCCATTTCGTGTTGTGTTGATATTTACTGTGTCACAAGCATTATCTTACCAGTAATAGCTTGATGTTTCTGTGTGGTTTCCCTTTGCCATATAGCCTGTACAGCTGACAGTCATTGTAATTATTTGTTCTGTTCCACCTATTTAAGCTGGTCCACACTCTATTCAGATCATACCACTGACGAAGGCTCTGTGCAGCCGATACGCTTCTGGTTAGACATGTGTATACCTGGCAATTTTAATAGGACTTAATAAAGGAAGATTACAAATTTTACCCTTCAAGCAAGCGTGGATTACACTTTTACCTTGCATGGATTTACAGTACACTATAGATGGTTATATACAGGGGTCCGGGGATTTAGAGTATACTATGGCTGGTTATATACAGGGGTCTGGGGATTTACAGTACACTTTGGCTGGTTATATACATGGGTCTGGGTATTTACAGTACACTATGGATGGTTATATACAGGGGTCTGGGGATTTACAGTACACTATGGTGGTTATATACAGGGGTTGGGTATTTACAGTTCACTATGTCTGGTTATATACAGGGGTCTGGGTATTTACAGTACACTATGGCTGGTTATATACAGGGGTCTGGGGATTTACAGTTCACTATGTCTGGTTATATACAGGGGTCTGGGGATTTACAGTACACTATGGCTGGTTATATATAGCGGTCTTGGTATTTACAGTATATAATGGCTGGTTATATACAGGTCTCTGGTAGAGATGAGCGAACGTACTCGTCCGAGCTTGATACTCGTTCGAGTATTAGCGTGTTCGGGATGCTCGTTACTCGTAACGAGTACCACGCGATGTTCGGGTTACTTTCACTTTCATCTCTGAGACGTTAGCGCGCTATTCTGGCCAATTGAAAGACAGGGAAGGCATTACAACTTCCCCCTGCGAGGTTCAAGCCCTATACCACCCCCCTGCAGTGAGTGGCTGGGGAGATCAGGTGTCACCCGAGTATAAAAATCGGCCCCTCCCGCGGCTCGCCTCAGATGCGTTGTGACATAGCTGAGGGACAGTGGTATCGTGTCGGAGCTGCTGTAGGGAGAGTGTTAGGAGTTATTGTAGGCTTCAAGAACCCCAACGGTCCTTCTTAGGGCCACATCTAACCGTGTGCCGTAGTGTGGAGGCTGCTTTTAGCAGTGTTGCACTTTTTTTTTTTTTTTGGTATATCGGCCGTGCAGAGCATTGCGCCCTGCAGTAATAGTCCAGGGACAGAAGTGTGTAGGCAGGGCCAGAAGACATATATTATAGATTGAATATACGCAGTGGTGCTTTTCACAAAAATATTGGAATAAAAAATCTATTTGGCCTGCCTGTCACTGTGCTCAGTGTTCTGGGTCCGTGTCTGCTGGGGGTATTAGTTCTCCAAAATCATACGCAGCCAGCTAAGTGTTACAGCAGGCGTGCGCCAAATTATTTCCTGGCTCTGAAATCACCGCTCTGTTGCATTTAATAACAGTGCAACACTGCAGTTCCGTGACACACTCCAGGGACAGAATTGTGTAGGCAGGGCCAGAAGACATATATTATAGATTGAATATACGCAGTGGTCCTTTTCAAAAAAATATTGAAATACAAAATCTATTTGGCCTGCCTGTCACTGTGCTCAGTGTTCTGGGTCCGTGTCTGCTGGGGGTAGTAGTTCTCCAAATAAATACGCAGCCAGCTAAGTATTACAGCAGGCGTGCGCCAAATTATTTCCTGGGGTTCCGTAAACGAAGTCAGCCTCCAACCACAGGCCAATAAGCGGCACATTTAATTACAGCGTTCTGTTTCTGCACTACTGCTAATACACCATGCTGAGGGGTAGGGGTAGGCCTATAGGACGTGTACGCGGGCGAGGACGCGGAGGCCCAAGTCAGGGTGTGGGCACAGTCCGAGCCAGTGCGGTGGCCAGGGGTAGAGGCAGGGCCAGACCGAATAATCCACCAACTGGTTCCCAAAGCGCCCCCTCGCGCCATGCCACCCTGCAGAGGTCAAGGTGCTCTACAGTGTGGCAGTTTTTCACAGAGACGCCTGACGACCGACGAACAGTGGTGTGCAACCTTTTTCGTGCCAAGATCAGCTGGGGAGGCACCACCACCAGCATGCGCGGCATATGATGGCCAAGCACCCCACAAGGTGGGACGATGCCCGTTCACCGCCTCCAGTTTGCACCACTGCCTCTCCCCCTGCGCCCCAACCTGCCACTGAGATCCAACCCCCCTCTGAGGACACAGGCAGTACCGTCTCCTGGCCTGCACCCACACCCTCACCTCCGCTGTCCTCGGCCCCATCCAGCAATGTCTCTCAGCGTAGCATCCAGACGTCGCTAGCGCCACTGTTTGAGCGCAAGCGCAAGTACGACGCCACGTACCCGCATGCTCAAGCGTTAAACAAGCATATTGCAAAATCGATCAGCCTAGAGATGCTGCCGTATAGGCTTGTGGAAACGGAGGCTTTCAAAAGCATGATAGCGGCGGCGGCCCCGCACTACTCGGTTCCCAGTCGCCACTACTTTTCCCGATGTGCCGTCCCAGGCCTGCACGACCACGTCTCCCGTAACATTGTACGCGCCCTCACCAACGCGGTTATTGCCAAGGTCCACTTAACAACAGACACGTGGACAAGCACAGGCGGGCAGGGCCACCATATCTCCCTGACTGCACATTGGGTGAATTTAGTGGAGGCTGGGACAGAGTCAGAGCCTGGGACCGCTCACGTCCTACCCACCCGCCGAATTGCGTGCCCCAGCTCGGTGGTGGTATCTGCGGGGGTGTATGCTTCCTCCACTAAACCACCCTCCTCCTCCTCCTACGCAACCACTGTCTCGCAATCAAGATGTGTCAGCAGCAGCACGTCGCCAGCAGTCGGTGTCACGCGGCGTGGCAACACAGCGGTGGGCAAGCGTCAGCAGGCCGTGCTGAAACTACTCAGCTTAGGAGAGAAGAGCCACATGGCCCACAAACTGCTGCAGGGTCTGACAGAGCAGACCGACCGCTGGCTTGCGCCGCTGAGCCTCCAACCGGGCATGGTCGTGTGTGACAACGGCCATAACCTGGTGGCGGCTCTGCAGCTTGGCAGCCTCACGCACGTGCCATGCCTGACCCATGTCTTTAATTTGGTTGTTCAGCGCTTTCTGAAAAGCTACCCACACTTGTCATACCTGCTCGGAAAGGTGCGACAGCTCTGCGCACATTTCCGCAAATCCCACACGCACGCTGCCACCCTGCGGACACTGCAACATCGGTTTAATCTGCCAGTGCACCGACTGCTGTGCGACGTGCTCACACAGTGGAACTCTACGCTCCACATGTTGGCCAGACTCTATGAGCAGCGTAGAGCTATAGTGGAATACCAACTCCAACTTGCACGGCACAGTGGGAGTCAGCCTCCTCAATTATTTACAGAAGAGTGGGCCTGGTTGGCAGCCATCTACCAGGTCCTTGGAAAATTTGAGGAGTCTACCCAGATGGTGAGCGGGGATGCTGCAATCATTAGCGTCACCATTCCTCTGCTATGCCTCTTGAGAAGTTCCCTGCAAAGCATAAAGGCAGACGCTTTGGAATCAGAAACGGAGGCGGGGGAAGACAGTATGTCGCTGGATAGTCAGAGCAACCTCATGTCTATATCTCAGCGCGTTGAGGAGGAGGGGGAGGAGCATGAGGAGGAGGGGGAAGAGACAGCTTGGCCCACTGCTGAGGGAACAGATGCTGCTTGCCTGTCATCCTTCCAGCGTGTATGGCCAGAGTAGGAGGAGGAGGAGGGGGAGGAGCATGAGGAGGAGGGGGAAGAGACAGCTTGGCCCACTGCTGAGGGTACAGATGCAGCTTGCCTGTCATCCTTTCAGCGTGTATGGCCAGAGGATGAGGAGGAGGAGGATCCTGAAAGTGATCTTCCGAGTGAGGACAGCCATGTGTTGCGTACAGGTACCCTGACACACATGGCTGACTTCATGTTAGGATGCCTTTCTCGTGACCCTCTCGTTACAAACATTCTGGCCACTACGGATTACTGGGTGTACACACTGCTCGATCCACGGTATAAGGAGAGCATTTCCACTCTCATTCCCGAAGAGGAAAGGCGTTCGAGAATGATGCTATACCACAGGACGCTGGTGGACAAACTGATGGTGAACTTCCCGTCTGACAGCGCTAGTGGGCGAAGGCGCATTTCCGCGGCCCAGGTAGCAGGGGAGGCGCAGAGATCAGGCAGCATGTACAGCGCCGGCAGGGGAACACTCTCTAAGGCCTTTGACAGCTTTATGGCTCCCCAGCAAGACTGTGTCACCGGTCCCCAGTCAAGGCTGAGTTGGCGGGAGCACTGTAAAAGGATGGTGAGGGAGTACGTAGCCGATTGCACAACCGTCCTCGTTGACGCCCCTGCCCCCTACAACTACTGGGTGTTGAAGCTGGACACGTGGCCTGAACTCGCGCTGTATGCCCTGGAGGTGCTTGCTTGTCCTGCGGCTAGCGTCTTGTCAGAGAGTGTGTTTAGTGTGGCTGGGGGAATCATCACAGATAAGCGTACCCACCTGTCAACCGACAGTGCCGACAGGCTTACACTCATCAAGATGAACAAAGCCTGGATTTCCCCAGACTTCTCTTCTCCACCAGCGGACAGCAGCGATACCTAAGCAATACGTAGGCTGCACCCGCGGATGGAAACATCGTTCTCTATCACCATCCAAAACGAGGACCTTTTTGCTTCATCAATCTGTGTATAATATTCATCCTCCTCCTCCTGCTCCTCCTCCTGAAACCTGACGTAATCACGCCGAACGTGCAATTTTTCTTAGGGCCACAAGGCTCAGTCATATAATTTTTCTAAACAATTTTTATACGTTTTAATGCTCATTAAAGCGTTGAAACTTTCACCTCAACCAATTTTTATTTTTAATGGGCTGCCTCCAGGCCTAGTTACCAACTAAGCCACATAAACCAAAGCGATCAATGGGTTTCACCTGCCCTCTTGGTTGGGCATGGGCAATTTTTCTCAGGTACATTAGTACTGCTGGTACACCAATTTTTGGGGGCCCTCGCCTACAGTGTAATCCAATTAATTTTTTGCCCACCTGCATTACAGCTGACGTAACATCAGCTGTGATGGGCAATGCAATGGGATTTTTTTATGTTCCGCCGGTGGGTTCCAGGGAGCCACCCATGCTGTGGGTCCACAGGGAGTTGTAAATGCATCTGTGTCCACTTCTAAAGAACCCCAGTCTGACTGGGGCATGCAGTGTGGGCCGAAGCCCACCTGCATTAAACATGACATTATTACCTCAGCTGTGATGGGCAATGCAATGGGATATATTTATGTACCGCCGGTGGCTTCCTGGCGCCCACCCATGCTGTGGGTCCACAGGGAGTTGTAACTACATGTGTCCACTTCTAAAGAACCTCAGTCGGACTGGGGCATGCAGTATGGGCCGAAGCCCACCTGCATTAAACATGACAATATTACCTCAGCTGTGAAGGGCAATGCAATGGGATGGGATATTTTTATGTACCGCCGGTGGGTTCCAAGGAGCCACCCATGCTGTGGGTGCACACGGAATTCCCATTGCGGAGTTGTACCTGCCTGTGACTATTTATAAAAAACCGCGGTCTGACTGGGGCATGCAGACACCTTGACAGAATGAATAGTGTGTGGCACATGGGTTCACCATTGCTATGCCCACATGTGCAGCTCCTGATGGCGGTGGCACAGGATTCTATTTCTCATTGCTTCTGTACAGCATGGTGGGCTATCGCCCCGCCCCTTTTAAAGAGGGTCGCTGCTTAGCCGTGCCAACACTCTGCAGTGTGTGCCTGCGGTTCCTCTGGCAGACGCACGTATAAATAGACATGAGGGTGGCGTGGCATGAGGGCAGCTGAAGGCTGCGCAGGGACAATTTGGTGTGCGCTGTGGACACTGCGTCGCGCGCGCGGGGGGGGGGGGTTGGGCAGCATGTAACCCAGGAGAAGTGGCAGCGGAGTGTCATGCAGGCAGTGATTGTGCTTTGTTGGAGGTAGTGTGGTGCTTAGCTAAGGTATGCATTGCTAATGAGGGCTTTTCAGAAGTAAATGTTGTTGGGGGGGCCCACTCTTGCCGCTATTGTGGCTTAATAGTGGGACCTGTGAACTTGAGATGCAGCCCAACATGTAGCCTCTCGCCTGCCCTATCTGTTGCTGTGTTGTTCCCATCACTTTCTTGGGTTTTGCAGATTTTCACAAATGAAAACCTTAGTGAGCATCGGCGATATACAAAAATGCTCGGGTCGCCCATTGACTTCAATGGGGTTCGTTATTCGAAACGAACCCTCGAGCATCGCAAAAAGTTTGTCTCGAGTAACGAGCACCCGAGCATTTTGGTGCTCGCTCATCTCTAGTCTCTGGTGATTTGAAGTACACTATGGCTGGTTATATACACGGGTGTGGGGTTTTCCAGTACACTATGGCTGGTTATATACAGAGGTCTGGAGATATACAGCACACTCTGGCTGGTTATAAACAGGGGTCTAGAGATTTACAGTACACTATGACTGGTTATATACCGGGGTCTGAGGATTTACAGTACATTATGGCTGGTTATATACATGGGTCTGGGGATTTACAGTTTACTATGGCTGGTTATAAGCAGGGGTCTGGGGATTTCCAGTACACCACGGTTGGTTATATACAGGGGTCTGGGGATTTACCGTACACTTTAGCTGGTTACATACAGGGGTCTGTGGATTTACAGTACACTATGGCTGGTTATATAAAGGGGTCTGGGGATTTACAGTGCACTATGGCTCGTTATATACAGTGTTCTGGGGATTTACAGTACACTATGGGTGGTTATATGCAGGGGTCAGGGGATTTCCAGTACACTATGGCTGGTTATATACAGGGTTCTGGGGATTTACAGTACACTGTGGCTGGTTATATACAGGGGTCTGGGGATTTACAGTACACTATGGGTGGTTATATGCAGGGGTCAGGGGATTTCCAGTACACTATGGCTGGTTATATACAGGGTTCTGGGGATTTACAGTACACTGTGGCTGGTTATATACAGGGGTCTGGGGATTTACAGTACACTATAGCTGGTTATATACAGGGGTCTGGGGATTTACAGTATACTAGGGCTGGTTATATTCAGGGATCTGGGGATTTACAGTATACTAGGGCTGGTTATATACAGGGGTCTGGGGATTTACAGTACACTAGGGCTGGTTATTTACAGGGGTCTGGGGATTTACAGTATACTACGTCTGGTTATGTACAGGGATCTGGGGATTTACAGTATACTTTGGTTGGTTATATGCAGGGGTTGCGGATTTACAGTATACTAGGGCTGGTTATATACAGGGGTCTGGGGATTTCCAGTACACTATGGCTGGTTATATACAGTGGTCTGGGGATTTTCAACACCCTTTGGATGGTTATACAGGGGTCTTGGGATTTCAGGTATACTATGGCTGGTTGTATACAGGGATCTGAGGATTTACAGTACACTTCGTCTGGTTATGTACAGGGATCTGGGGATTTACAGTATACTTTGGCTGGTTATACGCAGGGGTTGCGGATTTACAGTATTCTAGGGCTGGTTATATACTGGGGTCTGAGGATTTACAGTATACTAAGGCTGGTTATATACAGGGGTCCGGGGATTTACAGTACACCCTGGCTGGCTATATACAGGGGTCTGAGGATTTACAGTATACTAAGGCTGGTTATATACAGGGGTCTGGGGATTTCCAGTACACTATGGCTGGTTATATACAGTGGTCTGGGGATTTTCAACACACTATGGATGGTTATACAGGGGTCTTGGGATTTCAGGTATACTATGGCTGGTTATATACAGGGGTCTGGGGATTTATAGTACACTATGGCTTGTTATATACAGGGGTTTAGGGATTTACAGTACGCTATGGTTGGTTATATACATGGGTCTGGGGATTTACAGTATACTATGGCTGGTTATATACAGGGGTCAGGGGATTTATAGTACACTATGGCTAGTTATATACAGGGGTGAGGATTAACAGTACACTATAGTTGCTTATATGTAGGGCTCTGGGGATTTGCAAT
The DNA here is from genome assembly GCF_035609145.1 of Eleutherodactylus coqui. Lineage (NCBI taxonomy): Eukaryota > Metazoa > Chordata > Amphibia > Anura > Eleutherodactylidae > Eleutherodactylus > Eleutherodactylus coqui. The sequence continues at coordinate 513,314,403 of NC_089837.1, forward strand.
ACACTATGGTTGGTTATATATAGGGGTGGAGATTTAAAGTACACTTTGGTTTGTTACATACATGGGTCTGGGGATTTACAGAACACTATGGTTGTTTATATACAGGGGTATGGGGATTTACAGTACACTATGGTTGGTTGTATACAGAGGTCTGGTGATTTACAGTACTCTTTGGTTTGTTATATACCGGGATCTGGTGATTTACAGTACGCTATCGTTCGTTATATATAGGGGTCTTGGGATTTACAGTACACTATGGCTGGTTTTATACAGGGGTCTGGGGATTTACAGTACACTATGGTTGGTTATATACAGGGGGTCTGGGGATTAGCAGTACACTATGGTTGGTTATATATAGGGGTCTTGGGATTTACAGTACACTATGGCTGGTTATATAAAGGGGTCTGTGGATTTACAGTACACTATGGCTGGTTTTATACAGGGGTCTGGGGATTTACAGTACACTATGGTTGGTTATATACAGGGGGTCTGGGGATTAGCAGTACACTATGGTTGGTTATATACAGGGGTCTGAGGATTTACAGTACACTGTGGCTGGTTATATACAGGGGTCTGGGGACTTACAGTACACTCTGGTGTCATGCAATATAAAGTGTTAAGTCTCAGAATGCAATAAGTGTATGTTTCTTATCTTTTATTGAACTATTTGCCCTTAAATAGAATACTAAAACCTATGCTTTGTAGTGCTGGTAACTAGGATTCCAAGATAAGGAGTCAACAGACAAATTAAATAAGGCTAAGCTATGTTAACAGAGAAGATACACAACTAGAGCAGAAATAGTGTCTAGAGCAATAACAATTTCCTGACTAGTGTTTTTCAAGTCTGAGATGAGTCTTAAGAGCTTTGAGACTATTTGGTAGATGTCAATAAGTCTTATGATCAATAAGCATTTTCACCTTTGTAACAGTAAATCTTTGTACCAAGAAACTTGTGTATACACCCTCTTCTTTCTGTATAAAAGTTGGCAATGTTGATAATGTGGGAGATATCCTATATGTATTTTCTGTATTTTTGTCAACTATGAAGATGCTATGTTGTGTTTCCGGTCTGAACCTCTGGGGGAAGGGAACATCGCCCCCCCCCCCCCCCCCCCCACCTCCACAAGAATTTAAGGAGCAGTGCCTATTGTCCCAATACTGGTCAAACCGGTTCTAACTGGAAAAAACCTATCTAGGATTGTCTTTGTCTTGGTCAAGCAGAGAGGAGAAACAGGATGTTCTTCTCATGAGACCAAATTCAAGAATGAACTGCGCGTGCTCACCGAAGTTCCTCCCAGATGGATGACATCACAAGCTACCTCACAAATACCTCCCTCTGAGAATGACCAATCAGCACGCTAAATGATGTAACTGTATACTTCCTGTGTTGAAACTTATTTAAGTTTTACCCGCGCTTAATAAAGCTAGAGATTCTTTTGGGACACATGATGTAAGCCGTGTGGTCTTTGAAGGCTCTCCAGGCCTGTACACATATTATTTAATTTGGAAACGCACAGTATATCTGAAATAGCGAAAATTGCGCTAAGAATAATAAAGTAGAATTTCATTGAGATTCTCATTGGAGAAGTGTATTGACATAACATGGAATAATTTCATGCTATTGATAGATAACTGCTAGCAAATCTTTTCATCACAGGCTTCCATATCTACCAATTTGGCACCCGGCAACGAGGTCATCAGATCGCTACCGGTGTGGTCCAATAACAGCTGACGCCCGGAACAGGGACCAAGTGACCAGAACCTCTGACCTGACTTACTATCGAACGGACAGAATGCACAGACCCATAATCAGGACAATGCCGGCTGCTAAGAAACTGTTATTCTTATCCCTCATTGTCTCTCTGTGATTCTGTCTGGTCAATGTTGGGTACGTGAGGTGCCCTACATGCGTAGACAATGTAGGGCACCTCCTAAGGCTCAGAATGAACAGTCCAAACCCAGACTGTCCTCCTCTGAGTATTAGGAAACAGGAAATCCGGTGTCTCTACTCATTGATGACGTCTGCCCTTTGCAAGTTAGTAAATTCAGAAAGGGCCCAGTACCTATTGTCTCTGACTGTGGGTTTTAGAAGGTCTTCTCCCCTTTCTGGTAGACACTGGAGAAGCCACCAGTTTAATATACAGCTGACATGTCAAACAGAGTGACGTTAGTAAACAAAGCCTTTTATGTGTAGGAGTAGATGGAACACCAAAAGATACTCCTTTGTCTAAGCCAATGGGAGTGAAGTTCACAACCAATTATTCTCTGACTTCTCGATTGTTGGTTAGTGAAACCACTCCTCTCAACCTTTTAGGAGCGGATTTGCTGCAGAAAATCCACACCTCTTTGAGTTCAGGGAGGATGGGTCAGTTAAAATCACAGGTCAGTTAGCAGAGAAAGAAATCTGTATACTAGCTGTATTTTGTCAGTCTTCAGAAACCCCTATAGCCGTATGAACACCTATGTTGTCAGAGGAGGAGCTGGAACAATGCTTACAACAAGTAACAGCCTCGCCTTTGGAGTGAGGGCACAATGGATGTAGGCAGACTAGCAGTACCACCAGTTCAGGTTAGGTTGAAACCAGGAGTCCCTTTGCCATGTATTTCTCTATCCCTCTGTATAAAGGACAGTAGGTATTTGTTTGCTTTTATACACATAGGCAAACAATATTCCTGGGTTGTGATGCTGCAGGGATCTAAGAATTCACCCTTCCTGTTCTTATAGCTCATGGATCAAGTGTTGGAAGGCTGGCAACCTGAATCACAGGCTGTTGTTTTGTTACAATACGTGGATGACGTTTTGCTCTGTGCTCCAGACAAAGCTATATGCATAGAAGCTTCAATTTCTCTTCTTCAATTCCTGGTAAAGAACGGATGTACAGCATCAAAGAAGAAGCTCCAGTTTTGTTGTTCCTCCGTGACTTTTCTTGGACATTGGCTCACGGCAGGAACTTGTCATTTCACCCAGGATCGTAAATCTGCCGTTATGGACATTAAGATACTGGCTTTTGTCTTTAAATTATGTACCTTTCTAGGAATTGTTTCTTATTGCAGACCATGGATTGTGAATGCCTCGCAGCTGATGTAGCCACTGTATGACTGTCTTAAGAAAGAACCCTTCGAATTTACAGAAGTAGCCATCTTGGCAGCCCCAGCCCTGGGCCTGCCCAATAATGACAAACCTTTTCACTTCTACTGCAATGAGAACAATGGACATGCAGCAGCAGTCCTTACACAGCAGCACGGAGGGCACCAACGACCCATAGCCTACTACTCCAGCAGGTAAGACCCTGTCACCAGAGGATCACCTTCCTGTTTATGAGCAGTAGCGTCAATCTCCAGGATGTTGGACAAGTCAGCGGACCTAGTTCTGGATCATGAGGTACAAGTGTTAGCACCACATGATATCTCTGCCATTCTAACACAGGTTCAGGCCCAGTACTTGTCTGCCGCCCATTGTCTGAGACTCCAATGTGCCCTCCAGATGCCTGCCAACGTTACCATCTACCATGTCAGACTTTGAATCCTGCTACTCTTTTACCAGAACAGGATGACACTGGCCAAGCGACTCAAGAAGAACCTCACAACTGCACTAAGCTCATGAAGATGGAAAGTTGTGGGTTTGATTCCATCAAGGACACTTCACTACTTAGTCCTGACTTAACCTTGTTTGTTGATGGCTCCAGGTATGCTGTAGATGGACAATTTCACACTGGATATGCGGTCACCACAAAGACACATGTCCTTCATCAACAGTCATTACTTGCACACGTCTCAGTCCAACAAGCTTAACTGCAGGCCCTTACACACGCCTATACACTGGCACAAGACAGTTAACATTTAAATGGACTCTAGATATGCCTTGACAGACCAAGCAGCCAAAGAAGCAGCCCTGCTGCCCCTCACAATGGCAGTTCTGGCCACCTGCCAAGAAGAAGACGACATGTCACCATCACTTAATGTTTCACAACATCTTATTTTGTCTTTTCAGAAACACGTATCTTCCCATGAAGTGTCCGGTTGGTAAGCAAAAGGAGCCTCATCAGATTCCAGTGGCATGGGGACACTTCACGGGAAGTCTTGTCTTCCAAGAGCCTTGTTTTCAGTGCTAGCCTCCATCACACATGGATTCATGCATGCTTCTAAAACTGCAATGTGTGATCTTGTTTACAGGTATTGGTATGCGCCCAGTTTTTCGGTAGTTTCTGTCTCTTATACTCAGGGATGTATGATTTGTGTCATGTCCAACCCAGGTAAAACTGTCAAAACCATTCTAAACACACTCTTAGGCTCTTGGACCTTTTCCAGAGGTTGCATATCGACTACATACAACTTCCTCAAATCTGGACCATTTCAATACGTCCTTGTATGTGTTGATCTCTTCTCTGGCTGGGTGGAGGCTTTCCCCATTTCTGCGGCTACTGCTAAAAATACAGCCAAAAAGCTTCTTTCTGAAGTGGTCTGTAGGTTTGGTGTCCCAGAAACCATTGAGAGTGACCGTGGGACACACTTTACATTAGCAGTCAAGACTGAGATGGCAGGGATGTTAGGCATAGAACAGGCATTCCACACACCCTACCATCCTCCAAGCAGTGGGAGAAAAGAGAGGCCGAATGGGACCATAAAAAATGAAATTTTGAAAGCAATGACTGAATTGAACAAACATTGGCCTGATTGTCGTTACTTGGCTTTGTTTTCAATAAGACACACGCGCACCAAACAGACAGGTCTCAGTCTTTATGAGTTTCTGTTTGGTTCAGCCCCTTGTTTAGGCCAATATTTTCCTCAGCAATTACAGGTTCAATTTGAAAATATGTTAACTTCATTGCAGGATGTCTGGTGGATTTGTGGTGATGGTAGGATGCGTGCAACCATGCCAAAATTTTGGAAAGGTAAGTGCACATCTGCAAAAGTGCTTCTCCCCTTTCAGCTGTTCGCAGCTGGGTGGACAGGACACACAATCACACCCCCACCAGGACATAAAGAATCTCTGTGTAGACTGTGATGTAATTTCCCTTTTCACTTTGATTATTATAGTAATTGCTTTTGTAGTAGTAGGTTGTTGTATAGTACCTTGTATACGCCGCATATTGGTAAAATCTGCTGAAAAGGTGATACCTACTATGATAGCACAAAATGGTATCTATGCCCAGCTCTTAAGCACACCCGGCTTTGAACATTCTTATATTGGCCAGAACAATAGTGATTTGGAGGAATTCAGTGAAGAAATGTAATTAAAAGGCTGGCAGACATCGCTAGGATGTACTGAGATACTTCAAATATTTACTGTTGTTCTGGGTGAAGATAACAAACAAAAGGGAGGAATGTCATGGAATATAAAGTGTTAAGTTTCAGAATGCAATAAGTGTATGTTTTTTATCTTGTATTGGACTATTGGCCCTTAAAGAGAGGACTAAAACCTATGCTTTGTAGTGCCAGCAACTAGGATTCTAAGATACGGAGTCAACAGACAAATTAAAAAGGGCTCAGCTACGTTAACAGAGAAGACACACAACAAGAGCAGAAATAGTGTCTAGAGGAATAAAAACTAGTGTCTTAAGAGCTTTGAGACTATTTGGTAGATTTCAATAAGTCTTAAGATCAATAAGCATTTTCACCTTTGTAACAGTAAACTATGTAACACTAATCTTTGTACCAAGTAACTTTTGTATACGCCCTCTTCTTTCTGTATAAAAGTTGGCAATGTTGATAATAAAGTAGAATTTCATTGAGATTCTCACTGGAGAAGTGTATTGACAAAACATGGAGTAATTTCATGCTATTGATAGATAATTGCTAGCAAATCTGCTCATCACGGGCTTCCATATCTACCAATTTGGCACCCGGCAACGAGGTCATCAGATCGGTACCGGTGTGGTCAGATAACACTGGCTGGTTATATACAGGCATCTGGGGATTTACAGTATATTATGGCTGGTTATATACAGGGGGGCTGGGGATTTTCAGTACACTATGGTTGGTTATATACAGGGGGTCTGGGGATTAGCAGTACACTATGGTTGGTTATATATAGGGGTGGAGATTTACAGTGCACTATGGTTGGTTATATACAGAGGTCTGGGGATTTACAGTACACTATAGCTGGTTACATACAGGGGTTGAATTTACAGTACACTATCAGCTGAAATCCATATCTCCTGTTCTCTAGGCAGGCGCCTCAACCAACCAAGCCACCTTGCCACCTCCTTGAAGTCAACTCAAACATGCCATCCAATTCGCCAACTTGTCACCCAGAATTACCACAAATCCTGACCAGAATACCAGTATTAACTAGAGCCAACCCAAACCAGACAATAATTTTTTCTCCAAGTTAGCTAACTCCTCCCTGTCACAGAAACTGACCTTTGGAAGTTCCGAAAATAAATAAATAAAATTCTCTGCAGATGAAGACCGATTAATGTCTGCACTCTGCGCCCACAATCTCCTTGCAAAAACACGCCTCATCATAACCTTGCCAGACTTTCCATGAACATAAAGAGATTAAATGTCGATCTAATTCCCAAGAAAAGGAAAATCAAAACATGACACCAGCCCCACTGTATTCTCTTCCAAACAGTAGGGCGCCTCCCATCATACATCAGCCTGTGAAAAACAAACAACTGAATGCCCCGGGACTACTCCGGGACAGGAAATAAAACTTATACCACTCATGGAATGCCTACTGAGCTGCCTCTCTGGCTTGCCCTTTTTACTGGTTCTACGGTATGCCGAAAAAAGCCGCCCATTGAGAAAAGACAAATTGTATCAACTAGAGATGAGCGAGCACCAAAATGTTTGTGTGCTCGTTGCTTGAGTCGAACTTTCTGTGATGCTCGAGAGTTTGTTTTGAGTAACGAACCCCATTGAAGTCAATAGGTGACTCGAGCATTTTTGTATATGACCTATGCTCCGCTAAGGTTTTCATTTGTGAAAATCTGGAAAATCTACAAAAGTGAAGGAAACGACACAGAAACGGATAGGGCAGGCGAGAGGCAACATGCAGGGCTGCATCTCAGGTTCCCAGGTCTCACTATTAGGCCACAATAGCGGCAAGAGTGCCCCCCCCCCCAACAATTTTTACTTGGGACAAACCCTCATTAGCAAGGCACACCTTAGCTAAGCACCACACTACCTCCAACCAAGCACAATCACTGCCTGCGGGACACTCCGCTGCCTCTTCTCCTGGGTTACATGCCTCCCAACCCCCCACCCCACATGACCCTGCGTCCGCAGCGCACACAAAAGTGTCCCTGCACAGCCTTCAGCTGCCCTCATGCCACACGCTGGCTTCATAGCCACACCACCTTCATGTCTATTTATAAGTGTGTCTGCCATGAAGAGGAACCGGAGGCACACACTGCAGAGGGTTGGCAGGGCCAGGCAGCGACCCTCTTTGAAAGTGTGGGCGATAGCCCACAATGCTGTTGAGAATTGATAATTAGATTGATGTTCGATCTTCATTCCAATCCTGTGCCACCTCCGTCAGGAGCTGCAAACGTGGTCATAAAGAGGACTCAGCTGCCAGCCCTGCACTTCTGCACATCTCCACATTCTAGCAATACTCGATGTGGGAAGTATATGAGTGGGCCCTGGGTTAGCCTCTGTCCCAGCAAACACCTTGTGTGGCCCAAGGTGCTGCGAGTGACATAGCAATGGGGAATCCATGTGTCCAAACACTACTCATTCTGGTTGTGTGTTGGATACCTCATCGACAATGCAAGGGGTGAACCATCTGCACTCTGCACCCTACCCAAGTCTGTCAGTGTTTTGGGGACAGACAGGTAAAACACTGCTATGGGAAATCTGTGTGCACCCACAGCATGGGTGGCTCCCAGGAACTCACAGACGGCACATAAGGAAATCCCATTGCAGTGCCCCGAATAGCTGAGGTTACGTAAGAGAAAATACATGTTGGCTTCGTCCCACACTCCATTCCCTAGTCAGTCTGGGTTTTTTTTTTGTAAATTGCCAGGCAGGTACAACTCTGCTATGGCAAGTCTGTGTGAACCCACAGCATGGGTGGCTCCAAGGAACCCACAGACGGTACATAAAGAAATCCCATTGCAGTGCCCCGGATAGCTGAGGTTACATGAGAGAAAATACATGTTGGCTTCGGCCCACACTCCAAGCCCTAGTCAGTCTGGGTTTTTTTGTAAAGTGCCAGGCAGGTGCAAGTCCGCTATAGCAAGTCAGTGTGCCCCCACAGCATGGGTGGCTAGCAGGAACCCACAGACCATACAGAAAGAAATCCCATTGCAGTGCCCCAGAGAGCTGAGGTTACGTGAGAGAAAATACATGTTGGCTTCGGCCCACACTCCATGCCCTAGTCAGTCTGGGTTTTTTTGTAAAGTGCCAGGCAAGTACAACTCCGCTATGGGAAGTCTGTGTGCACCCACAGCATAGGTAGCTCCCAGGAACCCACAGACGGTACATAAATAAATCCCATTGCAGTGCCCCGGATAGCTGTGGTAACGTGAGACAAAATAAATGTTGGCCTCGGCCCACCATCCATGCCGTAGTCAGTCTGGGTTTTTTGGGGGGGAAGATAGGTAGAGCACCGAGATGGGAAGACTTAGGGCACCCATAGTATACACAGACCCCTGTAATATTCCAGTAGCAAAGGTATAAGCTGACCCCAGTAACAGTTATGTTGCAGAAGTCTAGGGAGACCCCAGTAACATTTCAGTAGTAACAGTATAGACAGACCCCAGTAACATTTCTGTAGAAGTAAAGGCAGACCCAGTAACATTTCTGTCACCGCAGTATAAGCAGACCCTTGTAACATTTATGTAGCAGAAGCATAGGCAGACCCCAGTGACATTTATGTAGCAGAAGTATAGGCAGACCCCTGTAACATTTACATGGCAGCAGTATAGGCAGAGCCCAGTAACATCCTTGTGGCAGCAATGTAGGCAAACCCCTGAAAAATTTACGTGGCAGCAGTATAGGCAGACCCCAGTAACATTTTTGTAGCAGAAGTATACGCAGACCCCTGTAACATTTCTGTAGTAACAGTATAGACAGATCCCTGTAACATTTCTGTAGCAGAAGTATAGGCAGACCCCTGTAACATTTATGTGGCAGCAGTATAGACAGACCCCAGTAACATCTTTGTAGCAGAAGTATACGCAGACCCCTGTAACATTAATGTGGCAGCAGTATAAGCAGAACCCAGTAACATTTTTGTAGCAGAAGTATACGCAGACCCCCTTTGACATTTCTGTAGTAACAGTATAGACAGATCCCAGTAACATTTCTGTAGCAAAAGTATAGGCAGACCCCTGTAACATTTACGTGGCAGCAGTGAAGGCAGAACCCTCTAACATTTAAGTGGCAGCAGTATAGGCAGACCCTAGTAATATCCTTGTGACAGCAGCATAGGCAGACCCCTGTAACATTTACGTCGCAGAAGTATAGGCAGACCCCTTTAACATTCAAGTGGCAGCAGTTTAGGCAAACCCCTGTAACATTTAAGTGGCAGCAGTATAGGCAGACCCCTGTAACTTTCTTGTAGCATAAGTATAGGCAGGCAGACCCCAGTAGAATTTCGGTAGTAATAGTATAGGTCACCCTCTGAAACATTGGGGTACCATAAGCGTAGGCGAAGGCCAGAAAAATTAGTTGGATAAGAGTGTAAGACGTGAGCCAGGCATGGCACATGTGTGAGGCTGCCGAGCTGCAGAGCCGCCACCAGGTTACAGTCATTTTCACAAACGACCATGCCAGGTTGAAGGCTCAGCGGTGAAAGCCAGAGGTCTGTCTGCTCAGTCAGACCCTGCAACAGTTCGGGGGCCGTGTGCCTCTTGTCACCTAGGCTGAGTAATTTTAGCACGGCCTGCTGAGCTTGCAACCACTGTGCTGCCGTGCCGCGCCACACCGACAGCTGACGAGGTACCACTCACATTTCTTAATTGAGACGTAGAGGTTGCGTAGGAGGAGGAGGAGGAGGGTTTAGAGGAGGTGGCATAGACTGCCGGAGATAACAGAACCGAGGAAGGACCCGCTATTCTGGGTGTGGGTAGGTTATGTGCGGTCCCAGGCTCTGACTCGGTCCGAGCCTCCACCAGATTCACCCAGTGTGCCGTCAGGGAGATATAGTGGCCCTGCCCGCCACAACTTGCCCGTGGTTAAGTGGACCTTCCCAGTAACCGCATTGGTGAGGGCACGATTGATGTTGCGGGAGACGTGCTGGTGTAGGGCTGGGATGGCACACCGGGAAAAATAGTGGCGACAGAGGGGACCAAGTAGCGTGGAACCGCCGCCGCCATCATGTTTTTAAAAGCCTCCACAAGCCTGTACGGCAGCATCTCCAGGCTGAACAATTTGGCAATGTGCACGTAAAGCTTGAGCGTGCGGGTGCGTTGCGGTGTATTGGCGCTTTCGCTCCAACGCTTGTGCTAGCGACAGCTGGAAGCTGCACTGTGACACATTGCTGGATGGGGCCGAGAACAGCAGAGGTGAGGGTGTGGGTGCAGGCCAGGAAGCGCTCGTGCCTGTGTCCTGAGAGGGGGGTTGGATCTGAGTGGCAGGTTGGGGCACAGGGGGAGAGGCAGTGGTGCGACCTGGAGGCGGTGAACGGCATTCGTCCCAGCTTGTGGGGTGCTTGGACATCATATGCCTGTGCATGCTGCTGGTGGTGAGGCTGGTAGTGGTGGCTCCCCGGCTGATCTTGGTGCGACACAGGTTGCACACCACTGTTCGTCGTTCGTCCGCTCTCTCACTGAAAAACATCCACACCTTTGAACACCTAGCCCTCTGCACGCTGGCTTGGTGCGAGGGGGTGCTTTGGGAAACAGTTGGGGGAGTCTTCGCTCTGGCCCTGCCTCTACCCCTGGCCAACCCACTTCCTCTTTCAACCTGTCCTGCTGCTGCAATTGCCTCCCCCTCTGAAGACCTGTCCTCAGTTGGCTTAGCAAACCAGGTGGGGTCACCTCATCGTCCAGCGGCTCTTCCTCCGAATCCTCTGTGCGCTCCTTCCTCGGACTTACTGCCCTTACTACTACCTCACAGATAGACAACTGTGTCTCATCATCATTATCCTCCTCACCCACTGAAAGCTCTTGAGACAGTTGCCGGAAGTCCCCGGCCTCACCAGCCGGAACCCGGGAACTTTCCAAAGGTTGGACATCGGTCACGACAAACTCCTCAGGTGAGAGAGGAACCATTTTTTCCCGATCAAGGCAGGGGCCCGAGAACAGTTCCTGGAAGTCTGTCTGCTCATCAGAATGTGTCATTTTCATGGAGTGATGAGGCTGGGAGGAAGGAGGAGCAGCAGCGAGAGGATTCAGAGTTGCAGCAGTGGACGACGTAGAAGACTGGGTGGTCGATACATTGTTGGATGTATTTTCTGCCATCCACGACAGGACCTGCTCACACTGCTCTGTTTGTAATAAAGGTCTACCACGTGGACCCAAAAAATGTGATATGAAGCTGGGGACCCCAGAAACTTGCCTCTCTCCTAATCCCGCACCAGCCGGCTGCGATTCACCTGGACCAGGAACTCGGCCTGTGCCCACACCCGCACTTGGACCTCCGCATCCTCGTCTGCATCCACGTCCACGTCCTTTAGCCCTACCCCTACCCCTCAGCATGGTGAATTACGAATCGAGCAGACACAGAGCGCTGTAAATAATTATGGAATTATTTGCGTACAGAGGCTGACAGCGGTATTGCAACGCGAACTCCAGGCAGAAACAAAGAATACAGAAGGCTGCAAACAGGCCTAGCGGCGCAATAGTGGTTCACTACAACTCCCACCAGACACACAGTAAATTTCACACGGTCAGGGGTAGCCCAATGAAGGAGCTTTTATTGTAATTTTTTTGAAAAAGAATACAGGCTATATAGCGTGTATATGACTTTCCCTCTATCAGTGGCTGTCGCCGCACGCTTTACGTCAAGTTGACGGCAGACGCAGAGCAGTGTAAATAATTATTGGCGTACAGTTGGAGGCTGACAACGGTATTGTATCGCGAACTCCAGGCAGAAACAAAGAATACAGAAGGCTGCAAACAGGCCTAGCGATGCAATAGTGATTCACTACAACTCCCACCAGACACACAGTAAATTTCAGACGGTCAGGGGTGGCCCTAAGAAGGAGCTTTTATTGTAATCTTTTTGGAAAAAGTATACAGGCTATATAGCGTGTATATGACTTTCCCTCTATCAGGGGCTGTCGCCGTACGCTGTGCCTGAAGCTGATGGCAGACACAGAGCGGTGTAAAAAATTATGGAATTATTGGCATATAGTTGGAGGCTGACAGCGATCATGTAACGCAAACTGCAGCCAGAAAAAAATTATACGCAAGGCTGCAAAAAGGCCTAGCTGCGTAATAGTGAAGCACTACAACTCCCAGCAGCCACGCAGATCAGACATCGGTATTCGTGCAAATCCAACTTTGTGGTATACTTAATATCATGCCCCTGTGGGCTTTACTATGTCGGTGAAACAATCCAGGAGATTCGTTCGAGAATCACCAAACACAAAAGTACCATACGCACGGAAAGCGTACAGTTACCCATTCCGAAACACTTCTTACATGCTGGCCACAACATCAGCCAGCTTAAATTTAAAGTTATAGATCATGTCCCTGTCAATATTCGCGGTGGAGACCGCATCAAATCTCTCAAGATAAAAGAAGCCTTTTGGATACACACTCTTGATACTTTGGCTCCCCGCGGTTTGAATCTTGAGTATAATACATTCTCTTTCCAATAACACTGTAATGTTGCTTGTACCTGATCAGCACCCTAATTGCTGTGTTTTGTATTGCAGGTGGATTTCTGAATGTAAAGTGGACCTTGAAGCCTGATTTTTCTACCAATGTTTGACCCTATATAATTTTGATTGGGGGATGTCCCCCCTTTCTTTGAGATTCTCATATATTCATAAATTTTGCGCTACTATATACGTAAATATTCCCTCTATTGGGCCAAATTGTAAAATAATAAATGGTTTTTCTGAGCATTCAACTTGGAGTGGCTGTGGTTGTGATATCTCAATACTTCTTTCCCTTGAGAGGCTGTGTCTTATACTTACTCTAAAAGTCCGTGGAGTCATTCAATTACCTGGGTAATATTTATATTGAAACCCCAGACATTTTTTAGTCTTTATTGACACACATGATGTGACCATTTAGTTCAAAAACACATGCGGACAGTGCTTTTTGCTCTATCCGGATAGAGTGTACTAATACCTGAGATTCCGCTATGGGAACATTTCATTTTCGGATGCAATGTTACTGCACCTTTAAAACAACAGTGTTGAATCACAGACATTATAGATACACTTGTAATCCGTATGATGGTTATGAACAAAAGCGCCTTCTTTGGTTATTACAGCCACACCGGCATCTTGTTTTTTTGTATGTGCCTATTGCGCGCACGCAATAAGCTCATTGATGATACTATGTAAGGATCTCAGAATTCCCGTTGCGCAGCATTGTAAACTCCGCTCAAAATTTTTTTTTCGCTGGCTGACTTACGTCATCGATGACGTGGGAGTCCCGCGAGACTAGCTGTTCTCGCGCATGCTCAGAATATGGGAATACACGGCCGTTTGTTTCAATGGTTGCTGGGTGACCTGCCGATCGCAGATTCACTATAAAGTAAGTTTAGATTTATGATATGTGAATAAGCCCCTTTTGTTTACTACCCGCTATTTATTGACGTGCTGATGCGAATGATTTACTCTCAAGGTCTTTCATTGATTGAAATTCAGTGCTCATGACGGGTCCCACACCTGCTGCATACTTATGTTATCACTTATGTTAATGTCTGTTCACAGTGATTGGTGGGTGTGTATATATATGGCACTCTGTTTTAAGTTGTTGTAGGCTTGACAAAGACCCGCTTTATATAGGGTCGAAACATCGCTATTTTTATGGCTATGAGGTGTTTATAACTGATGCTTATGCATTAAAACCTTTAAGCACCTAACCTGCTGCCTGACCCTGCTTCTTTTTGGATTTGACACATTGGGATTTTTGTGGATTCAATCCCTTTTTCAGGCGAGCAGCAATTTCCTTTGGAAGGGTCCCCTATATGGTCGGTGAGTGCTTCTGTACCCCTCAGTCTTCACGTGTACGCAGTAAAATGCAGACGGTCACAGGTTGCCATAAGAAGGAGCTTTTTAAAAAAAAATTTAAAAAAAGAATACAGGCTATATAGTGTGTATATGACCTTCCCTCTATCAGGGGCTGTCGCTGTACGCTGTGCCTGAAGCGGACAGCAGACACACAGCGCTGTAAAAAATTAGGGAATTATTGGTGTACAGTTGGAGGCTGACAGCAGTCATGTAACGCAAACTGTAGCCAGAAAAAAAATTATACACAAGGCTGCAAAAAGGCCTCGCTGCGTAATACTGAAGCACTGCAACTCCCAGCAGCCACACAGTAAAATGCAGACGGTCACAGGTAGCCCTAAGAAGGACCGCTGGGGTTCTTGTAGACAGGATTCTACACTACCACTGTCCCTGCCTCACCAGTACTGCCCCCATACTCTGTATAATTGACTGCAGACTGAGAACGCTATAGCTGTAGCAGTCTGCAGAGCCGAAGATGAAAAAAAAAATTTTGGGGTGCAAAACTACTCCCAGCAGCCACAACAGTAATGCACACGGTCAGATGGGGCCCTAAGAAGGACCGCTGGGGTTCTTGTAGACAGGATTCTACACTACCACTGTCCCTGCCTCACCAGTACTGCCCCTATACTCTGTATAATTGACTGCAGACTGAGAACACTATATTTGTAATAGCCTGAAGAGCCCAAGATGAAAAAAAAAAAATTGGGTGCAAAACTGCTTCCAGCAGCCACAACAGTAATGCACATGGTCAGATGTGGCCCTTAGAAAGACCGTTGGGGTTCTTGAAGACGCTAACACTATCCCTGAATGAGCAGTACCACTCGCCCTAATCTCTGCCAGTGTGTGTCTGAGGCGAGCCGTGGGCGGGACCGCTTTAAATACTTGGTGGTCACGTGATCTCACCAGCCACTCACTGCAGGGGGGTGGGATAGGGCTGGAACGTCACAGGAGGAAGTTGTAGTGCCTTCCCTGCATGTCTATTGGCCAGAAAATGGCGCTAAACATGCAGGGAAGGAAATGGAATTGACTCGAGTACCGCGTTACTCGTCTTGAGTAACGAGCATCTCAACTACCCTAATACTAGAACGAGCATCAAGCTCGGACGAGTATGCTTGTTCATCTCTAGTATCAACCTATCTCTACCCTTATACCCCTGAAACCTTCTTCCCCATCAGCTGTGGCTCCTGTTGGGGAAACAGACAGCGGTCTCCCGCATGACAGACGGGGATACTACAATTATAAGAGCAAAAACTGTCAAGAAACACACTGCACTAAACTCCCTCTCTCATCACCAAAGGGTTTCTTTTTCTTCCTATTATTATTATAATCATCATCATTATTATCCTTATCACTATATTATTAATAGTAATAACAACAACCACACTATTATAATTATTAAATATATATTCCTAGTTTTTCTGCCACCTTCAACATTAAGGAGAGGCCACACAACCTCGAATTGAGCGAAATAACCGAAGGTGCACAACTGCACTTTACTCATAACTTTCAAGCTTTTGATAACCACTCTGTTCCTCTTTCCATCGGGTGAGCCCGAGCCCCCGGATAACATCCAGGCTTCTGAAAGCTGCTCTTTTGCGTTTAAAACCTATTCCCAGACAACCATAAAATCATCACCAGACTTGATACGCTTTCAGTCGGGCAGGCCCAAGCCCCCCAGAGAAGGCTGGATAACCACAAGGACACTAGAAGCCATAACAACTGTCAGGCGGGCTGACTCCGCCCCCTGGATAACCTCAGGACACTAGAAGCCCTTGTTTAACCTCTTCCCTCCCCATGATGTAAGGGTACGTCATGGTAGCGGGGTACTTCCCACAAAATGACGTACCCTTACGTCATAGGGATAGCGTGAGATCATAGCAGATCTCGCACTATCCCGCAGCGGGAGCCGGCTGTCACTAGTAGGCAGCCTCCCGCTGCGACAGTGGGGGGCATCGGAGATGCACCCACCCACTATTAATATCTGTGATCTATCTGGAATTTTAGGATTCAAGTTCCCTTCTGTGACGTGCATAGGGAATACAGTCCTGCTTTATTGAAGCTAGAAAAGAGTGCTGCTTGTACCTATATTTGATGTTATGTAGAAGTGATGTTAAGAAGCCCACCAGTAGTACAGTGAGACTGCTGTATGTACTTCACTATTTATGGCTGAAGCAAAAGCCATATTATAGGACTACTCGGCTGTTTCCGTAACTGCTGACCACTCCTGGCCACTACATACAGTCAGACAAGGGTAGTGCGGTCCACAACTAGAGATAGGTGCAGGTCCCAGGGGTCTGTTAATAATGGGCTGATTTGATTGCAGATCTTGATGC
The DNA here is from genome assembly GCF_035609145.1 of Eleutherodactylus coqui. Lineage (NCBI taxonomy): Eukaryota > Metazoa > Chordata > Amphibia > Anura > Eleutherodactylidae > Eleutherodactylus > Eleutherodactylus coqui. The sequence goes on from NC_089837.1 coordinate 513,330,818, forward strand.
AGAAATTAAAGGTAGATTTTCAGTATAAATTTTGTGCTGTTTGTGAATATGGAGTTATATAAAAAGACAATTTCATATTCCGGAAAAAGTGGTCAGGAATTCAATCTGTGATGCAGAAAGGTACCTTTAGGGTGCATTCAGACTAGCTTGTTTATGTGCGCACATAACCACTCGTCTATTAGAACCGTTGGTTCCCTATGGTGTGTCCACATGTCCGTGTTTTACAGGCGTGAAAACGTGTGTACCTGTAAAAGATAGGACATGCGTGCACCATAGGTCAGTGGTGCGTGTCATTATTCCCCGCGGGGAGTCCCCTCATCACTGAACACTAACAGCACAGTGGCAGAGGATTGCAAAGCTCTCCGATTGAATTCAATTGAAATCAATAGGATGCCAGCACCCATGCAGTGATTTTCGAGAAAGGGCTTTAAATATGAGCCCTTCACTGAAAATTAATCCTAGTTGTAGTAAAACGTAAAAAAAATACATAATCACCTCTCTGCCCCTTCTGGGTCTCAGGCGCATCTAGCCCCTTTGGTCCCGTCACTGTAATGAAGTTCTTTCAACAGGTGGAGATTTAAAAGCCCTGCCTGTTGAAAGGGCTGCGTCTGATTGGCTGAGCACTTAGCCATTCATTGAATGACAGCTGAGCGCTGCCTGGGATTGGTCACAGCGCTCAGCCAATGACTGGCAGCGCTCGGCCATTCAATGAATTCAATGAATGGCCGAGTGCTGCTGTGATTGGCTAAGCGCTGTGACCAATCACAGGCAGCGCTCAGCTGTCATTCAATGAATGGCTAAGCGCTCAGCCAATCAGACACAGCCCTTTCAACAGGCAGGGATTTTAAATCCACGCCTGCTGGAAGAACTTCATTGCAGTGATGGGACCCAATCGACTAGTTGCACTTGAGCCCCGGCAGCAGCAGAGAGGTGACTATTAGAGATGAGCGAACGTGCTCGGCCACGCCCCTTTTTCGCCCGAATACCGCGATTTCCGAGTACTTCCGTACTCGGGCGAAAAAATTCGGGGGGCGCCGTGGCGGCACGGGGGGTAGCAGTGGGGAGTGGGGGGGAGAGGGAGAGAGAGAGGGCTCCCCCCTGTTCTCCGCTGCTACCCCCCGCACCGCCACGCCTCTCCCCGCCCCCCGGCGCCCCCCGAATCTTTTCACCCGAGTACTGAAGTACTCGAAAATGGCGGTACTCGGGTGCGTAAGTACTCGAAACGAGTACGTTCGCTCATCTCTAGTGACTATGTATTTTTTAAAATTTTTTACACCAGATATGAATGATTTTCAGGGTTGCCGGCACACCATTGTTTTCAATGGGGCCACCAGCAGCAGCCGTGGCCCCATTGAAAGCAATGCTGCAAGGACATACATTCATGCATGTTTGTGCACGTATGTGGGTGCGCCGGTTTTGTGTGCACGTATGTATGCACAACCACACACTCGTGTGAATGCACCCTTACATGAAGGAAGTGTCTGTCAGGCTCCAGCTCACAAAGTGTCACTGAAGTGTACAAGTGGGAGTTATTATTTGCATTTACGCAGATAACTTATTGTCCAATAGTTCTTTGCTGACATATCATCATAGGAGACAGCCATTTAAATAAATGCACAAACGACTGTTACTTTACACAAGAGGACTTTTGATAAACCAGCAACTATTATTTCAGTGAGCTGCAATGAGACGACCAGCAAGTAGTGAGCAAATTATCACTCATTGCCCTGTCAGTGGCCATATTGATAAGGAACCGTTATCACTGAAATTGCTGCTTCCAGAGATTATTCAGACAATATTCGTCTCATGTAAAGGTAACTTAACACGGGGCTGAATTTGCCATAAGGACTTACGTTCTATCTAAAACTCTTTACCATGGGCTGATGATCAGCAGCACAAGGGTTAATATGAATGCTCGTTGCTGATCGTTCCCTTATGACATTGTACCCGCAATCAGTTGACAAACAAGCAAACGCTCCCTTGTCAGCAGACCTGATTTACTATGTGGACATGAAGATCCTTCTTTGCCGGCATCACATTGTCTTGTGTAAACTGGGGAGATACTTACAAAAACCATGAAAACAGCTATACAAGCAAATTATACCATCTATAGTATACTGTAAATCCCCAGGCACCTGTATATAACCAGCCATAGTGTACTGTAAATCCCCAGACCCCTGTATATAATCAGCCATAGTGTACTGTAAATCCCCAGACCCCTGTATATAACCAGCCATAGTGTACTGTAAATCCCCAGATCCCTGTATATAACCAGCCATAGTGTACTGTAAATCTCCAGGCCCCAGTATATAACCAGCCATAGTGTACTGTAAATCCCCAGACCCCTGCATATAACCAGCTATAGTGTACTGTAAATCCCCAGATCCCTGTATATAACTATCCATAGTGTACTGTAAATCCCCAGACCCCTCTATATAACCAGCCATAGTGTACTGTAAATCCCCAGACCCCTGTATATAACCAGCTATATTGTACTGTAAATCCACAGACCCCTGTATATAACCAGTCATAGTGTACTGTAAATCCCCAGACCCCTGTATATAACCAGCCGTAGTGTACTATAAATCCCCAGACCCCTGTATATAACCAGCTATAGTGTACTGTAAATCCCCAGACCCCTGTATATAACCAGCCATAGTGTACTGTAAATCCCCAGACCCCTGTATATAACCAGCCATAGTGTACTGTAAATCTCCAGACCCCAGTATATAACCAGCCATAATGTACTGTAAATCCCCAAGCTTCTGTATGTAACAAGCAATAGTGTACTGTAAATCCCCAGACCCCTGTATGTAACCAGACAGTGTACTGTAAATCCCCAGACCCCTGTATATAACCAGCCATAGTGTACTCTAAATGCCTAGATAGCTGTATATAACCCTTCATAATATACTGTAAATCCCCAGACCCCTGTATATTGCCAGCCATTATGTATTGTAAATCCCCAGACCACTGTATATAACCAACCATAGTGTACTGTAAATCCCCAGACCTTGAAGGCAGCAGAGTGCTTAACGAAGCTGCCAGGGAATGGGGGGGTGGGGTACAGGAGGGAGGTCAGTGACCGGAAAGGGATAGGTTTAGGAGCAGGAAGAGGAGGGCACAAAAAGGAAAGAAGAGGAGAAGACGACAGCATGGAGATCATGAGCGGTTGGAGAAGATGAGAATGAAGAAAGAAGAGAAATGGACAGAAGTAAGAGGAGGGCACAAAAATTGTTCGATCTTAGCAGAGGGAGGTATTGCAGGGCCAGGGAATAAAGCTCCAGCAGTCAGTAAAAAAGGCAGAGGTTCAGCTGCAGCGCGTGCAGGGGGTGCTGGGATACGTGTCCTCAGCCTTCTGATAGCATACGGCATGCTGCCCCACGCTCCCCTGCACGGGCTGCCGGCATGCAGGGCAGATAGCCCAGTTTGGTATTGAGAGACGGGGGGTTGCAGAAGGCAAGGGGTCTCTTAGCCAACACAGCATAGGCAGCAGGGGCAGTAGGGCAGGCGTAGGTAGATGGAGGTCGCAAGGGAACACAGTGCGTCTCACCCTCTCTGCTTGAAGGCGAATGGAGGAGGAGGTCGGTGAGCAGTAGGAGGAACGCAGGGGCACGCGAGGTTGGTAGCGGTGATGTAGAGAGCAGGCATCAGGAACGGCATTACCAGTTGAGTCGTCACCGACCGCCGTCAATTTCGTTGTCATACTCTCCAAGTGACGGGTAGGTTCGCCGCTGGTGGCAGATTCACTCACGGAGCCGCCAGGTCAGGGCCAGGCCGGAGTATCGCAGATGAAACGGCTTGAGGGGCTTTGCCTAGGAGCGGGAGGCAGCACTCGGCCTGACACAGAAGGAGTCAACGCGGCAGGTTGGCGAGGACCCTACCCTTGGCAGCACTGGAGGTCGGTCTATCTGGTAAGTCATCATGTAACAATGCTTGGAAAAATTGTTTGGACCCCGCAAGAGAAACGAGTGACGGAGATTTGGTTACAGTCTTGAAATCGTTACAGTACACATTGATCAAAAACTGACCAGCCGGGGGCGTGGCCTAGGTACAGACCCGAGCAGTCATGTCTTCCTGAGCTCTGCTCGCACCCGGTAATCAAAAGCTACATAAACAGCATTTCCAGCTAAGCAAAATCGGTTCAAACGAACCCTAAAGACCCCTACAACAAAAGGAAGTACCTGAACTCCGGGCAGTACAATCGGGAGAGAAGAAAATCTCTGCAGCGCTGCACTGCCTGCGGGGGTGGGAGCACCTGGGACTTCACAGGAGGGCTTTGCCGTTCCTAGAGCTGTTCCTTGTGAAGAGGAGGAGAGGAGCGGAGCTCTGTCGTGACCACCGCTAAACCTTCTGGTGAGTTGCTATTAATAGAAGCCCGACGGAGCGCGGGAACGAGGCACCATCTTAAAATCCAGCAGGCATGGCTGAGCGCAGCGTGCAGAGAGATAGTGAAGGTGTCAGCTTACACACTCTGTCTCCCCGAGCCTCCCGATAAGCACTAGCCCGCAGCAGCTGCCTGTCCATACTAAACGGGTGCTATAAAGATAACAGAAGCCTGCTATAAAGATAACAGAAGCCTGCTGAAGCGTGGGAATAAGGCACCATTTCGGACCTTAATAACTGCAGCTGAAGGTGGTGTGCAGAAAGTAGAGGAGGAGACACTACCAGCCCACACGCTGCCTCCCCGTGCCCCTTGCCACAACTCAGCTAACCAAAGCTGTTCCTTCACATAGTACAGCTGAGAAGAGGAAAATTCGCTGGCTGTGCTAATCAGAGAACTGATAACAGAGACAATAGCTCTGTGACACATAAGTGCTGGGGATAGAGCTTTTGGAGAACGTGTCTCCCCTGTATGAAAGCTTCAAGTTTGGGCTCCCTTGAGGCAGTGTGAGCTGAAATAAGCTTTAAACTGAGACGGCCACTGTCCTGTTCTCTCTATACTTGTTTCTGATAGAAGGCTCATCTAAGGGAGGAGGGGCTTGAAAGAGAATCAGAACAATCATATGACAAAAAGTCTTGCTAAATTACAGTCTTCACGGTGCTTAAGAGAGACCTTAACCTCTACAAAAACAGCCCGAGGACCTTCTGCAACAGAATGCCTAAAAGAAGGAATACTAATACACCACTCAATAAGGTCTCGGACTTTTTTACTACCCGTGGTCCGAGGAAACAGAGACCGATGAGCAATGAGGGCTCTCCCTCGCCTCCAAGCCCCGGAGGGGACGCGGGGGTCCCACCCTCTCAGACATCTGATCTGAAAGTACAAAACGCTGAACAGGAAATACAGCGCGGAGGATCGTCGAGGTCCACATCCAGAGGAGGGGTGAGTGATCCTTCTGGGGGGGGGGGGGGTACTGGTGCCGCTCCACAAAGTCGCAAAACGGTGCTGTCGGTTTCGCAACCGTCATCTTCCCTTTCCACTCCTTCATCAAGCCCTGAAAAACAGCGCCCCCGAATCTCTTCACATACTAACCAACAGCAAGAAGACTCCACACTTGAGCCTGACCCTATTATAAGTGTCCCATCTTCCAATATGCCTGCAACGGAAGATTTCATTAAACAAATGATCCTAGCTTTAAGGGGATCCCTGCAAAAGGACATTAAGTCTCTGTCAAATACCCTAAACACCTCTATAACAGCCCTAGAAGAGAGGACCGACCATATTGAAACCAAAATGGGAGAAGTAACTGCATCCCACAACAAGTTAATAGATGCACACTACTCCCTGGAGGAGGAAGTAGAAGACATGAAGAAAAAACTCACAGATCTGGAAGATAGGAGCAGGAGGTGCAACGTTAAGTTTAGAGGCATCCCAGAGAGTGTCCCACAACATGAACTGAAAAGCTTCCTCACCAAGCTAATTAAAAGTGTCCTCCCAGACGCCTCAGAATTAGATTGCACTATTGATAGAGCGCACAGATTGCTAAAGCCGAACTTCCTACCAGATTCAGTTCCAAGAGATGTAATCGCCAAATTTCATTTTTTCCATATAAAAGATGCCCTGATGATCGCTACAAGAAGACAGGGCACCCTACCATCTCCATTTGCAAACATAAGCCTTTTCACCGACTTGTCACAGAATACAATCCAAGCAAGAAAGGCCTTCTCTCTAATCACCGCATCTCTAAGAGCTGCAAAAATACCCTACAAATGGGGCTTTACTGCAAAAATTATAGTCCACAAAGATAACACAGTGCACGCTCTAAACTCACCAGGGGATGGCGGCAGTATCCTTTCAAAATGGAATATCCTATTTCCAGAGGAATCGCAACCAAACAAATCTCAGAGACCCCCAAGACCCTTCCATCGTCGCACGCTTCCCACTACCCCTCCGTGAAAACAACATAAACGTCGCGGATGTTCTTCCTCATACGAAGCTGGACACATTTTTCGCTGACCTTTGATACCGGGTTGATGGTCTGCAAGCCGAACTTTCCCCCAACAACAGGTTTCAGGTTTTTATACCTGCTCTTATTCTAAGTTTTAACTGTTTAAATTTTACAGTTTTGTTGCTCTTTTAGTGGAGGGCTCATACTGATGTTTTCATACAACAAGAAAGATTACCTTAAGTATGCCCTCACAAGTAACATGAATAACACAACTCGTATAATGTTTAATGTTAACAGGCATATTTCTGTTTTCGCCTGTATCTTTGTTTTAAGTTCAAATATTTGCTATGCTGCTAATGTATCTCAAACAAATGCACCTATAACCCACTATTACAATGCACATAAATATCTGTTCCCAAAACGTTAGGGGATTAAACTCCCCATTCAAACGCTCAATCGTCTGGAAAGATGCTAAAGCGTCCAAAATAGACATCTTATGTTTGCAGGAAACGCACTTTGCCCAACAGTCTTGCCCTAAATTCTCAAATAAACAATACCCGCATATTTATCTTTCAAATGCTCATAAAAAACACGCTGGAGTACTGATCGCCCTGAGAGACAGTCTTCATTTTTCTCTTAATAAACAAATTTCGGATGACAGGGGTAGATACCTGATATTACAAGGCACCATAGATAATTCGCCGATTACTTTGGTGAACGTTTATGCGCCTAACAAGTCCCAAATCTCTTTCCTAAACAAAGTAATAAAAAAGGTCAGAAAAGTCCTAATGGGCAAATTAATATTATGTGGAGACTTTAACATAATAGCAGACAAAAAGGCGGACTCCACGGCAGCCACTAGGAATGTACCGGTTCTTCACCCTTGGTTACATAAAGAGGGTTTATATGACACATTTAGGTGTCTCAACTCCTCTTCAAGGGAATTTACCTTTTTCTCCCCCAGGCATAAAACTTACTCAAGGATAGATATGTTTTTGGTGAATAGAGGAACTCTCACCTCAATAACTGACTCCACGATTGGAATCCCCACTTGGTCAGATCATGCGCCAATATACGTAAAATTAAATGTGGGCGCCCCCTGTACCCTATCAAAAATGTGGCGAAATGCTACCAACCTATACAATATCCCTGAGAACCAAAAAATTATCTCAAAGCTTTAGAGGAATATTTCTCTCTCAACTCCACCCCTGACATAAGCAATGCCACACTGTGGAACGCCCACAAAACAGTAATAAGGGGGGTTTTGATAAAACTCAAAATACAACAAAATAAAAACAAACGAGAAAAAATAGACCTCCTATTGGAGAAAATTAAAAAACTGGAATCTCTTTATCAGAAATCTCCACAAGACAACCTCCTGATGGAATTTTCCTCCTCAAGGAGGGAATTAAAAAATACACTTCTAGACAACTACAATAGAGGTCTGACTTACCTTAAAGCGAGTAAAAGAAATGAAAAAGGAGGGTGGAGCAAGACCCAGTGAGGGTAGTGGAATATTTATGGAGTACAAAGAGTTTTCAATGATTGAGTATTTTGAATGGTGGAGGTGCTGCCAACCAGATGACGCTCCACCAGTGTGGGCGTAAGTGTAGCGAAAAGGATGTGAAAAGAACTGGTATGGAGGCGCAACACTCTAAGCTACTAGAAGATGTAGATCAAAGTCCAATGTGTGATGGTGAAAGCACTTCTTTTTTATTATTTTTTCAGAAATTAAAAACCAGCAATGGAATACGCGTTTCGGGGAAGAACCCCTTCGTCAGTTCGGCTGGATAGGACAACAGGATGCCTAGGGGTGACACGATTCCAAAGATGTATAGAATGTGTCGGAGGTCCTGTGTGCAGGAGGACAGGGGAGAAAAAAAAAAAAAAAAAAGCTTTTTTTTTCTCCCCTGTCCTCCTGCACACAGGACCTCCGACACATTCTATACATCTTTGGAATCGTGTCACCCCTAGGCATCCTGTTGTCCTATCCAGCCGAACTGACGAAGGGGTTCTTCCCCGAAACGCGTATTCCATTGCTGGTTTTTAATTTCTGAAAAAATAATAAAAAAGAAGTGCTTTCACCATCACACATTGGACTTTGATCTACATCTTCTAGTAGCTTAGAGTGTTGCGCCTCCATACCAGTTCTTTTCACATCCTTTTCGTTACCTTAAAGCGAACTTTTATTCCTACATGGATAAGCCCTCAAAACTGATGGCCAACCTTGTTAAAAAAAAACAATTAAAAACAAAAATCCCATTTATCACTAACAAAAAGGCCCCTCAGGATAAAATCTCCCACCCCCAGAGAATAGCTGAACAATTCAGGGAATATTACAATAGCCTTTATAACCTTAAAGACAACCCTAGCACCTTCCAGCCCACCCCGGAAGTAATAAATAAATTCCTGGATAGATTGGATCTCCCCACGCTGGATATTCAGAAAGACAAATTAAACAAACCAATATCAAATCTAGAAATATATAAGGCCATACAAGATCTAAAAAAACATAAATCCCCTGGACCTGACGGTTTTTCAAATGAGTACTATAAGAACTTTGCTCAACCGTTAGTTCCTCACCTAAATTCACTATTTAATGAAGCGATGGAACGGGGCTCCATGCACAAAGAAATACTCCAGGCCACAATAGTCACCATACCCAAACCAGGCAAGTCCCCTACAACACCAGAAAATTTCAGACCTATCTCCCTCCTGAACTCCGACTTGAAAATATATGCTAAAATACTGTCCGGCAGACTTCTGGAGGTTTTATCCACGGTCATTCATAATGAGCAAGTGGGCTTTACAAAAGGAAGGAGCGCCACAGATGGTACACGAAGAATACAGAATCTGCTGGAACGGATAGCCTCGAGTTGGACGCCTTCTCTCCTCCTTTCCCTGGATGCGGAGAAGGCGTTCGATAGAGTGCATTGGGGCTTCGCTTTCGAGGTCCTCCGGAGGTTTGGGGTGGGCGAGAGCTTCTTGCGTGCAGTACAAGCTCTCTACACTAAGCCCTCGGCCAAGGTTTTGGTTGGCGGGGTGTTGTCTTCACCTTTCTATATATCTAATGGAACTCGACAGGGGTGCCCCCTATCCCCATTGCTTTTTGTCATGATAATAGAACCCCTCGCAGAAATGATTAGAACCTCCCTGGAGATTAGAGGCGTATCAATGGGCTTAAGACAACACAAAATCGGCCTCTTCGTGGATGATATTATCATTACCATGATAGACCCTGTTAATTCCCTGAGAGCTGTGAGTAACTGCATTACCCAATATAGCAATGCCTCTTTATACAAACTAAACTCCGATAAATCCCTAATAATGGGAATAAATGTAGAACCTGCTTTAAAAATGGATATACAGAAGGAGTTTCCCTTTCAATGGAAATCTGAGATATCGTACCTGGGCACCAAAATATGTCGTGACCTACCTGAAACAATTTCTGCAAACTTTGATCCCCTATATATTTCTCTTCAGGCGGAGATGGAGGAAATGAGTAAAAAAGAACCCTCTTGGTTCGGCAGAATGGCACTTTACAAAATGTTACTACTCCCGAAAATTTTATACCTTTTTCGTACACTGTCCTACCCAATCCCCCCGTCCACGATCCAAAAATTTCACAAGCAGCTGCTTAATTTTTTTGGGGGGGATAGAAAACCGAGATTAGCGGCATCAACATTATACCAACATAAGAAACAGGGAGGTCTTGGGGTGCCTAACCTCCAAACCTACTACAAGGCTTCTTTGTTAAGCCAATCTGGTGCCTGGCTGAAATCCCAACCAACCCCGTCTTGGTGCCACATGGAGAAAAACAGAAATGGAGACAGACATTTGGGCTTGCTGATTAAAGCCTCCATTCTTGGAGCTCTGATCCCAAAGATTACTTCACTAATATATTTTCAAGATATCTCTCTGCTAATGTCAAACACCCTTCAATATTGGAACCAACTGGCACTTGGGTGCGGAGCAGACTCCGGGGACCCCCCAGGTGAACTTCCAATTGAGGTCCTTACCTATTTCATCCGAGACTTAAATCTAAACAAATGGACAAATAGAGGAGTTAAAACCATCTCAGACATATTGAACAAAAGCAAACCTCTTTCCTTCCAAGAAATTCAAAACAAATTCAATGTGCCTGATTCGGAGGCTTTTACGTATATAAAAATTCTCTCCTTTCTCAAGCAAGCTGATTTATATAATTTTTCCTTCCCGAAAGATTTGGAAGTTGTATTCAACAAGTGCAAAACCTCCCAGGCTTCCCAAATCAAAACCTTCTATAACGCAATCACCCAAAATGCCAATAGATCGAAAAAAATACATCTTCTAAATTGGGAACATGCAATAAAAGAAAATATACCATTCCCGATTTGGATGAAAGCCTTTGAGTGGGCCAATAAAGCCACTCTTTCCGCTAATATTCTACAAACACATTACAAAGTACTAACAAACTGGTATTATACTCCCTCAAAAATGGCAAAATTTTTCCCCACCCATTTCAATTTATGTTGGAGAGACTGCGGCCAAATAGGCACTCTATATCACATATTTTGGGACTGTCCTCATGTCTGTAACTACTGGAAGGAAGTATTTAACACCATACAATCCATAACGGGCATTCGTCTTAGGTGCTCGCCTCAACTGGCACTTCTTCTTATTGGTTGTCAAGAGATACCAAAAAAGAAAAGAAAATGGACATGCCACTTTCTATTGACCGCCAAAAGCACTATTGCCAAAAAATGGAGGAAAACTTCTCCTCCCCTGATTGAGGACCTTTTGAACGCAGTATCAGACCACTACTGCTATGAAAAGATATATGCAAAATTTAACAATTGTCTTTCTAAATTTAATAACATTTGGAATAGTTGGCAGCAATTCGAACGGAAAAATATGCACTGACATGTTTAGAATTGTTTAGTTGATTTATTTCTCTCTTACTGAATAAACACAAAAGTAATTTATCACTTTTATATCATACCACTGTGTGCAATCTTAAGCTTGAAATACCTGACATCATAATATGTAAACTCTATATCGATGTATGTAATTCATCTCTGATGTATGCAGTGTTGTGTATATGTTCTCAATTCTTTATAAAATTTGATAAAAATTACTTTGAAAAAAAAAAACAACTGACCAGCCAGGCACCAGTCGCGGGCCTGCCTGACTTAATCGATAGTGAAGTTTTTTCTTTCCCGACGATTAACCTGGCAGATGGAGATCCCGCCAAAGGTCTAAAGATTGTTGATTCTGCAGGGTGCGTAGTTTAGTGGTTAGGACCACTGCTTTCCAATGCTGGAATACTACATGCAAATCTGACCAAGGACAAAACCTGCATGGAGTTTATATGTTCTCTTTATTTTTTGTGGTGTTGTTGGAAGGTTTAGTGGAGAAAAAAAAACAACGTGTTTATATGGGTATTTGGTTCAGCTAGTGAGAAAGAAAAAAAAAAAGTCCATACACTCATAATTAAAAAAAAAGTTGCAGTTGGTTTTTCTAGTGAATTCGGGTTTGCAGTTGGTTGATAACACCTTACGTATGAAAATAAATGTAAAAAAAGTCATCCATGTGGTGTGGTCAGCCCGCCTGACATTTTTTTTCTGGTTAATAAATACGGTTTCCAAGGGGCGTGGTCAGCCCCACCAGATGGTTGGTTAATAACACTTTATGCTTGAAAACAAAAAAAAAAAGCTCAGTTTTTGTTATTAACCCCTTAATGACATGGCCTATTTTGGCGTTGAGGACCAAACGATTTTTGGTATTTTTTATCTCCATTTTGCAAAAGCCATAACTTTTTTATTTTTCTGTTGACTCAGCTGTATAAGGGCTTGACTGTCTGTATCGCCGATACTATGTCTTCCTTTTTTCTCAAACTAAACCTCTCTAAAACTGACCTCCTGATTTTTCCGCCTTCCAACCGACCTCCCCTCAACATCTCCATTCCAGTGTCTGGGACCATCATAACCCCCAGACAGCATGCCCGCTGCCTTGGGGTCACATTAGACACCTCTTCTTTACCCCCCATTTCTAATCTCTGGCCCAAATATGCCACATGCACCTCAGAAATATTGCTAAAATACGGCCGTTCCTCACCACAGACACGCTAAAGACACTCATCCACTCGCCCTCATCCACTCCCGACTCGACTACTGCAACTTGCTACTCATTGGCCTCCCCAACACCAGACTCGCTCCAATCCATACTAAATGCGGCAGCTAGGCTCTTTTTTCTATCCAACCGTTTCTCAGATGCCTCTGCACTGTACCAGTCGCTACATTGATTGCCCATCCACTACAGAACTAAATTTAAACTCCTCAACCTCACCCACAAAGCTCTGCATGGCGCCGCACCACCATACATCACCTCCCTCCTGTCAGTACACCACCCAATTCGCTCACTCCGATCGACTAACACACTCAGACTAAACACCCCTGTAATACGAACCTCCCATGCTCACCTGCAGGACTTCCCCAGAGCAGCACCCATCCTCTACCCCAAGGCATCCGGACAATTCCCAATGCACAAAATTTCAGATGTGCCTTAAAAATGCACCTCTTCAGGGAAGCATACCAAATGCCGCCCCCCACCCTCCACCCCCTTGCACCTCCTGTACCACCCCCAACCCATTTGTTTCAAACTGAATGTACCTCACATTGTAATTGTTGTATTGTTTTACATTTATCCCATGCCTGAAAGCGCTGCAGAATAAGTTGGCGCTATACAAATAAAGATTATTATAAGTATATATATATATCTTTTACAGGTGCAGATTTTCTCCTGCACGCACGTTGTGTTTTTTTTCTGTGTGGAAAAATGTGTGAATCTCTGCTTGTCTGAACGAGCCCTTAAAACATGCAGGACAACTCTCTTGATGTAATAGTAGGGGCGTCACTAATAGCTGTAAGCCTGCAAGATGCACTACACGTATCTATGTGACTGGCCCCCTATACAAGCCTCATCCATGTCCAGGTATAATACTAAGCAGCCCCCCAACGTATGATAGGTGTGAGAGCGGTCGTACATCAGTATTCTGCACCTGTGCCCCTCCATATAGCACTGTCTTTCTGCCTGCTGCGGGGAGCTGGGGTGTTCCTGCTCTTGCATCTTTGTATCAGTAGGTTTTCTGTGTTGTTTTTTTTTTTTTTGTCAGATTTGATAATTTTTATTGAATCATTTGAAACATTTAAACTCAGTGATTAGAAATGCAGCGTGAGGCCTTAGTCAGATGGGCGTTTTTTCGCGCGATTTGCGCATGCGCATGCGTCCGGCGATTTTTTTAAAACCATTGCTTTGCAATGGTATCGGACACATGAGCACTTTTTATGCGCTCGTCCGATAAATTATAGAACAGAAATTGCAGATCGCACCTATCTGCGATCTGCGATTCCTGTTCTCTTCTCTATATGCGCTCAATGGGGCCGGCGGCAGCAGCGCCGACCCCATTGAGAACATATAGAAGACAAATCATTCTTCTGTTACAGCTGTGGCAGAGAAGAATGATGTTTGCCCATTGAATTCAATGGAGCCGGCATTACAGCCGGCTCCATTGAAAGCTATGGGCTGCCGGCGTGCGCGGGATGAATTGTCGGGAAGGGATTAAATATATAAGCCCTTCCCTGCAATTCATCCAGAAATGTGTTAAAATAAAAAAAAATTGTATACTCACCTTTCCGCTGCAGCCGGAGTTCTGCCGCGGCCGCTGTCATTTCTCCTGAACTGCTTCTCGGCACTATTCAGCCGGCAGGGCTTTAAAATAATAATAATAGATCCGCGGCAGAACAATCTAACATGGATATGACTGTTTAAAACCCGTGTAAACGACACCTTAGGGCTCAGTCACACGGGCGTTTTGCCGCACAAATTTTTGAATGCATCTGTTATGCGTTCAAAAATTTGCGTTCCCGAAGCGGGCGTCACGGCAGGAAAAAGTGCTCTGCCCGCTATCCCCTGCTGCGGCTGTGACAGCTGCAGCAGGGGATTCCTTGGATGTGAAACACCTGGATGCTGTCACATTCAGGGGTTCCACCTGAGCGCAAAGTGTTTCACCCATTGAGCGCAAGGTGTTTCACATCCACGGGTTTCACATACACAGAACACCGGTTTGCGAACCGGTGTCCTATAATTTTCGCGGCGTGTGTTTATGCTCATGTAAAATTCACACATGTGTACACTCCCATTAAAAAGCATTGGTTCTATTTAAATGCAGCCAGCAAATGCAACTAACAGACGTGCCCGTGTGACTGAGCCCTTATACTGTGTGTGGAAGAGAAACCAGGACAACAGCTGGTTACAGGTACTCACCGGGCCGATGCATTTCCGAGTTTTGTCATATTTTGGTACACATACTGCATTGTACACAGAGGTCCCAGGAATGCAACACCCGCTGTTACATTGGTGACTCTGAAAACATGGATTTCCATTGTTCTAAATGTAAAACAGACAAAATAGAAGTTAGTGAAGATTATTACATGCTTGTCAACTCTTCCATAATGTCCATGAGCCTCCCAGACAAAGGGGAGAACTCCCAGATTCACGACAGGGTTGTCAAATCTGCCATATGTCACCAAAGCCTCTTGAAAGATGTCAAGATAAATATTCTATGGCCCTGGCGAGGGATGTATGGCAGGCAGTCAGGGACATGCAGACTTCCTGCTTATCTCGCTTCAGGGTTCTCAATCTGAATTTTAAAAATAATAATCTTTATTGTTTTTCTGAGCAAGGTATCCATAAAAATCACAGATGGCTAACATTTTTTTAAACAAAATTTTTTAATGAAAATGTTTCATTTTACAAAGGAATATAACATTGAGATAATGTATGAAGGCGTACAAGGCTGGCTGGGTTAGTGGTAATAGTACAATTCTAATCCATTATAGCCAGATTCTTCTCTAGCTTTCATTGTTGTTTTGTCTGAAAAACAATTCAAAAACCTCATTGGCCTGGCCAGGACCAACTTGCAGAAGGGGAAAAGGAGGGAGGTAGGCAGGTATTGGGGTGGGGTAGGGAGAGGGAGGGGGCGTTCTTCTCTCATGGGGCAGCAACCCAAGGGGGGCGGGATCCCCAAGGTTAGCTTTCGGGCTTTTTATTTATAGTGCAGTTGAGGTGCCAGCCTCCACTATAGGGAGGGTGTAATCTATCCATGGGTTCCAAATATTCAGAAATCTGTCATCCTCTGCACCTATCCTCTGCAATTGATGGTAATTTCTCATTAATCAGGTACAAATTTATTTGGTGTTTGACCTCAGAGAAGTCCAGTGAGGTATTTTGCCAAGATCGAGCGATAGTTTGTTGAACGAAATCACCTTTCTAGAGTTTGGAGATATATTTGTAATCCTTTTGTTCAGTAGGGCTTCCCATGGGTTTTTACTCAGGTTATGATTAGTTACTGTATAGATGAGGAAGTATACTCTAATCCAGAGTCTTTTGACTTGAGTGCAGGACCACCATATGTGAAACATATCTTCTGGGGAGGAGCATCCCCGGAAACAGTCTTTAGAATGACCTGGAACCGCGTGAGCAATTCTTGTAGGGACCAAGTACCAGCGTAATAGGATTTTATACGAGGTTTGTGTATTGTGGGCACCACAATTGGTTGATCTCCAAATGTGGGACCATTCTTCATCATTTAGAATGTTGCCTATATCTTGCTCCCATTTTGCTACATATGGTAGTTGCAAACGATAGGAGGTATGTACAATGCCCGAATATATTTGTGAGATAAGGCCTTTTGCTTGTGGGTATTTGAGACAGAATGTTTTAAAGGGGGTTGTTTTTAATGAGGAGTTTGCGTTTTTGAGAAGAGAGCTTATGAAATTCTTGAGCAGTAAATAGCGGAATATTTTAGAAGATGGTAGGCCAAACTTCTCCTGAAGGGCAGGGGATGTAATTATACCATTTAACGAAAGTAAGTGGTGTATTTTGGATATACCTTTGCTTGTCCAACTTTCAAAGGACAGTGGGGAGTCAAGACCTGGTGGGAATAAGGAGTTATGCAAAAATGGTAGAAGGGGTAAGTGAGGGGAGATAAGTTTCCCAGAGTATTTCATGGAATCCCAGATTTTTAGGGAATGTTTTTTAATGGGGTTAGAGATAGGTTGTCTAGGAGTCGGAGTATTCCACAAAATTGAGTCCACTGTGAGAGGTATAATTCCATGGCCTCTAGAGCAAGCCAAAGAGGCACATTGGTTGTGGAATGGAGGGCTAGTTGGGCCACCTGGGCAGCTTGGTAGTATTTCAATATATTTGGGGCTCCCAATACTCCCTGCAGTCTATGTCTGTATAAAGTAGAGCACGACACCCTAGGAACAGAGTTATTCCAAATAAAGCGGAGGGTCATCTGCTGAAGTATCTTCATGATGTGCCCAGGTACATGTATCGGAAGAGCTCTGAAAAAGTAAAGCAGTTTAGGCAGAAATGTCATTTTTGGGGAATTTACTCTTCCAATCCATGAGATGTGGTATCCGCCCCAGCTTTCCAGAAGTAGTCTGAGCATGGCAATATTGCTCACATGCCACCAGCTACGAGACTATTATCGTTTAATCAGTCACGGAGTACGGGATCCACCTATGCCACTCTATACATATTATGTATCCTCACATATCGGGGTGTGCTCTCCAGGCTGGGCCTTACCTGATTGGTTGTCATTGTCTCACACCCCTAGGGGTGTATTTCTTATTGCCTCTTAAAACTGTTGTTAGGGCTTACTGGCTTCATTGCTCTCCAGTCTACGTTCTGGGATGGAGATGCTGGCACGTCCGTGGTTCCTTAGCTAGGTCTAGTTGGGCTACAGTTATTATTATTACCTAGACTAGGTCTTGTATGTATCGAGTATGGGCTCATTACATTTGGGAACTTATTAAGCTAATGAAACTTTATCTTATCATCTGCTGAGTATTGGCTCAGATGTGATAAGAATCTATCTATTTTCAGCTCTGGAAGCCACTTGAGGGCTATTCCGCAAAGGTTTCTTATTAGTCCGCTATTTGCACGTGGATGGACCCAGGCCCTATGCCAATCCTGGTCATTAGGGACCCACATTAATGTGTGTTCCATCTACTTTGGACAGCCTGATAGGAGAATTCTCCACTTGTAGCGTGATTCAGTATCACAACAAGACTCTCCTTGTTAGCATCTCTTTGCCAGTATCGGCTCTACTTTTTCTACAAGACGTATACAGTCTGTATCACCTGTCCAAATTGCTACTCTATTGGCAATTTGTTCCTAATCATCTAGGGTTTTTGATGTGTCACTTAGTTGACAGAAACGCGTTGAACCAATACCAGAACCCGACCAGTTCTTTTGAGATCGGAACTGAGTCATTTCACTTGCAATCATAAATGAGTTATTCTGAATCAATATCCTAACAATTACTAATAACTCCCACATCACTAGGTCTAATCTTTGACTACCCTTCTTCGAGAGCGAGCACTATCATTAGGGGTCCCTCTAAGGAGAAAAACTAGAATTGTATCAGCTAGTAGCATCACTCATGTCCTAAGTGAGAGATATTCTGTATCAAAACTAACACTAGCCACTGGTTCATCCTCATGTGGCTGATTAGTGATTAACAGTTGAGATATTTTTTCACTATCGATGGGGTCTTCTGGGACTCCTGCTCTTCTTGTTGTGTTCCAGATGTTGTGTGTCTTGTATGTCTTTTGAGGCGCATTATTTTAAATTTATCAATAAAAGTTAATTTAAAAAAAAAGGATCAATGAATGAGTTTACAGAGGAGTGGCATGTAATTTTGCTCATATAGTGAGGTGTAGGAGCTTGTTAAATTAATGCCCAAGTAGCCCAATGTCCCCATCATCCATTTAAAGGGGAAGTTGGTTTGGAGTAGGAAGACCATATCTGGGGGTAATGTGAGGTTGAAAGCTTTTGACTTTGTGATGTTAATGATAATGCCAGACAGATACCCAAACCTGGACAGTTCCGCCATTAGGTTAGGGAGAGTGGTATGGGGAGAAGATATTATAGCCAATATATCATCAGCCAACATGCTAATTTTATAGTGAATAGAGACAATTTCAATTCACCTGATGTCAGGGTTGGTTCGAATTTTAATCGCTAATAACTCTATCGCTAGAATAAAAAGGAGGGGGGACAATGGACAGCCCTGCCTTCTGCCTCGCCGGATCAAGATGTTAGCAAATCCAAGAAAGCGCTGAAGAGCCTTCAAATTATCTGGTTTAGCCCATTGTCCGATTGCTGCAACCTTGTCTGACTCCATACACATATCAGTTGGGGTAACGATATACCCAAGGAATGACACGCGTTTGACCCCAAATGAGCACTTCTCCAATTTTACATGCAATTGGAACTCCCTTAGCAGCTCTAACACTAAATGGAGATGTCTGACATGCGTGTCCCAATCCGACGAGTACACCAAAATGTCGTCAAAATAGACAACCATAAAATCCCCTAGATAATCGTGGAAGACCGCGTTCATAGACCCCTGAAAAACCGCAGGGGCGTTGCATAACCCGAAGGGCATAACCAGACACTCGAAGTTCCCCAATGGGGTGTTGAACGTGGTCTTCCACTCGTTACCAGACTTAATATGTATAAGATTATAAGCTCCCCGAAGGTCAAGCTTGAAGAACCAGTGTGCTCCCACCACCTGATTCAACAGATCAGGGATCAGAGGGAGCGAGCACTGATTTTTTTTTAATGGTGATCTTGTTTAAAACCCAATAGTCAACATAGGGCTCCAGGTGGTGACTTTGATGGTCTGATATGTTCCTTGGCTAAAGCCTCTGAAATATAGGATTTAAGAGCCTCATGCTCCCTACCCGACAGATTAAACTTGGCCCCCTTAGGGATGGGACTATACAGTACCAGATCAATCCTACAATCCCATTTGCGGTGTGGGGGTAATACCTCGGAAAGCTTCTTAGAAAACACATCTTGAAAATCCTGTAAATCAACCGGAATACTAATAGTATCGGTGGAGCACAATGTAACAGGCGCTAGATTATCCTGACAGCACTCTCCCCACCGAACTAGCTCCAAAGTAGTCCAATCGAACTGAGGATTGTGCGTCCTTAGCCATGGCAATCCCAGAACGATATCGACGGACATCTTCTCCCAGACTAGAAATGAAATAACCTCCGAATGTAATGCGCCCACCATGAACCGAAGTTCTGGTGTCCTCCACTGCACTACCCCTGAGGACAGATGGGTTGCATCTATACCGGTAAAGTGGATCGGCAAACCTAACCTGGTAAAACTTGATAACAGTGGTTTTACGAGCGGCAAATGGATAAGGTTCGTGGCTGACCCAGAATCAATAAATGCCTGTCCCACCCTGTGAAAAGCCTTGTAAGACACACTACAAGGCACCAGTAATTTAGGGAGTACCTGACCTCCTAGATGACCCTCCCGTCTCCTAGGAGCTAAAGTTTTCCTGCTGCATCCGTATCTGCCTTTCCTGGCAAACCCTGAACCGCCTCAGTTCTTCAGGACTCAACCGGTCCACTTCCATACCATCAGCTTCGAGGGTTGACAGTGGGGTACAGGCTGTAGAAGTCACCAGAGACTTGGCACTGCGTTCTTGACGGTACTCTAGCTTAGTCAAAGTAGAGGGTGACGGATGGTACAGCAGTAGATCTTTTACTGTGTCAGACAGGCCTACCAAAAATTAACCTTGGAGCCTGCAATCATTCCATGCAGATTCACCCGAATACTGCCTGAAACTAAAGCAATATTCTTCTGCTGACTGGTGACCCTGGCGTAGGACCAACAACTTACTAACTGCATAACCTGCACAATCAGGTTCATCAAAAATATTCCCGAGCTCAATGAAAAATGAGCCTACCAACTGCAGACAAGCGAAATCAGCCGGTAAAGAATAGGCCCATGACTGAGGCCCTTCTCTGAGCAGAGATATAACAATCCCTACCCTTTGGGGCTCGGACCCAGAGGAATGAGACCACAAGCGAAAAAACAACTTACAAGCCTCCCGGAAGACAAAGAATTTTTTCCGGTCCCCCAAGAACCTCGGGTAATGGGTATTTAGGTTTAGGTACTGGATGAGCAGTCCTAAACCATGCCAGCCAGGTCACAAATCTGACCGGTAATCCTATTGTTGGACTCCATTCACACCGTGAATCCCACCTCAAAAAAACACAGGAATATATATATATATATATATATATATATATGTATTTTTTTTTTTGGGGGGGGGGCAGTTATTATGTTACAGTACTAGTTGTATGCATAGGTTCGCAGGGCGCGGGACTCCCTGTCCCCCACCCACGCCAATGTTCATTCCTGGAGGTAGCCCCAAAGTTGGGCAGGTCCACGCCGCCAACATTGACCCTACACTGCCTATGCAGATAACACCCTACTAGCACCGACAGGCTAGGCCAATAGGATAAACCAACATGACAGGAAAACCACAGAACATAAGCAGAGCTGGATCGAGACAAGGTAACTTTCACTGGAGCAGGACTGAAGTCAGACACAGAGGGAACGGAACCAATAACTGACAACTGCTATCAGCAGCTGCAAGACTATATTCAGGAGTCTCCTCCCATTGGTTGGAGTCTAATCAAGCCAGCTGACTGGAGCTCCCAGCCAGCCACTATAACTCACACACTCCGTACCCGCACACCGGAGCACGGTGCTGCCGTGCGCCAACCCGAACGTAGGCACAACACCATCCCAGAACGCCGTAGTGAACTGTGCCACTGTCAACTGTGGTCCCTCACCGCTTTCATGATAACAGGTAGTTGCTGATAATAGCTCTTGGACACAACGTGCAGTGGTGACTCAGTTTCCTCCTCCCCCTCCCCTTTACCTCGCTTCTCATGACAAAATGAATATGTTTGACCAAAATTACTCTTTCAGACTATCATCTTAAAGATGCATGGAGAGCAATTAATCCTGAAACCAAAGACTATACTGCTCACATATTCATGCCTTATTACACAGGATTGACTACCTGTTCATCTGTGAAAAATGTATGGAAACGATTGCTGGACTGGAGGTGGGCTAAATTACAATTTTAGATCACACTCCAATTTCTTTGAAAATTTCAGCTAAGGAAAAGACCTGGCAGCTCAATCCTACACTCACTGCAGATGAGAAACACAATAGCCTACTCTCAGAGAAATTGGAGGGTTATGTAAACCAAATGATAGGCCAGAAAGCTCCACTCCAGTAGTCTGGGAAATGCAAAAAGGCGAGTTGATTGATATGGGATCCAGAATTTAAAAACAAAGAGAACTTGAAATTAACTCCATTCTATCCCAAATTTCTAGGGCAGAGAATCTATACAAAAAGTCCATAAACAGAGACGAGCGAGCACCAAAATGCTCGGGTGCTCGTTACTCGGGACAAAATTATCGCGATGCTCGAGGGTTCGTTTCGAATAACGAACCCCATTGAAGTCAATGGGCGACCCGAGCATTTTTGTATATCGCCGATGCTCGCTAAGGTTTTCATTTGTGAAAATCGGGCAATTCAAGAAAGTGTGGGAACGACACAGCAACGGATGCCCACAATGCTGTACAGAAGCAATGAGAAATCCAATCCTGTGCCACCTCCATCTGGAGCTGCACACGTGGGCATAGCAATCAGGAACCTATGTGCCACACACTATTCATTCTGTCAAGGTGTCTGCATGCCCCAGTCAGACCGCGTTTTTTTATAAATAGTCACAGGCAGGTACACCTCCGCAATGGGAATTCCGTGTGCACCCACAGCATGGGTGGCTCCCTGGAACCCACTGGCGGTACACAAATGTATCCCATTGCATTGCCCATCACAGCTGAGGTAATGTCGTGCTTAATGCAGGTGGGCTTCGGCCCACACTGCATGCCCCAGTCAGACTGGGGTTCTTTAGATGTGGACACATGCAGTTACAACTCCTTGTGGACCGACAGCATGGGTGGGTGCCAGGAAGCCACCGGCGGTACATAAATATATCCCATTGCAGTGCCCAACACAGCTGATGTAACGTCAGCTGTAATGCAGGTGGGCTAAAAATTCATTTGATTACACTGTAGGCGAGGGCCCCCAAAAATTGGTGTACCAACAGTACTAATGTACCTCAGAAAAATTGGCCATGCCCAACCAAGAGGGCAGGTGAAACCCAATAATCGCTTTGGTTAATGTGGCTTAATTGGTAACTAGGCCTGGAGGCAGCCCAGTTAAAATAAAAATTGGTTGAGGTGAAAGTTTCAACGCTTTAATTAGCATTGAAACGTATAAAAATTGTTTAGAAAAATTATATGACTGAGCCTTGTGGGCCTAAGAAAAATTGCCCGTTCGGCGTGATTATGTGAGGTTTCAGGAGGAGGAGCAGGAGGAGGAGGATGAATATTATACACAGATTGATGAAGCAAAAAGGTCCCCGTTTTTGATGGTGATAGAGAACGATGCTTCCATCCGCGGGTGCAGCCTACGTATTGTTTAGGTATCGCTGCTGTCCGCTGGTGGAGAAGAGAAGTCTGGGGAAATCCAGGCTTTGTTCATCTTGATGAGTGTAAGCCTGTCGGCACTGTCGGTTGACAGGCCGGTACGCTTATCTGTGATGATTCCCCCTGCCGTACTAAACACCCTCTCTGACAAGACGCTAGCCGCAGGACAAGCAAGCACCTCCAGGGCATACAGCGCGAGTTCAGGCCACGTGTCCAGCTTCGACACCCAGTAGTTGTAGGGGGCAGAGGCGTCACGGAGGACTGTCGTGCGATCGGCTACGTACTCCCTCACCATGCTTTTACAGTGCTCCCGCCGACTCAGCCTTGACTGGGGAGCGGTGACACAGTCTTGCTGGGGAGCCATAAAGCTGTCAAGGGCCTTAGAGAGTGTTCCCCTGCCTGTGCTGTACATGCTGCCTGATCTCCGCGCCTCCCCTGCTACCTGGCCCTCGGAACTGCGCCTTCGGCCACTAGCGCTGTCGGATGGGAATTTTACCATCAGTTTGTCCGCCAGGGTCCTGTGGTATAGCATCACTCTCGAACCCCTTTCCTCTTCAGGTATGAGAGTGGAAAGGTTCTCCCCACCCAGTAATCCGTAGTGGCCAGAATGCGTGTAACGCGAGGGTCACGAGAAAGGCATCCTAACATGAAGTCAGCCATGTGTGCCAGGGTACCTGTACGCAACACATGGCTGTCCTCACTAGGAAGATCACTTTCAAGATCCTCCTCCTCCACCTCCTCTGGCCATACACGCTGAAAGGATGACAGGCAAGCAGCATGTGTACCCTCAGCAGTGGGCCAAGCTGTCTCTTCCCCCTCCTCCTCATCCTCCTCATGCTCCTCCTCCTCCTCCTCAACGCGCTGAGATATAGACAAGAGGGTGCTCTGACTATCCAGCGACATACTGTCTTCCCCCGGCTCTGTTTCCGAGTGCAAAGCGTCTGCCTTTATGCTTTGCAGGGAACTTCTCAAGAGGCATAGCAGAGGAATGGTGACACTAATGATTGCAGCATCGCCGCTCACCATCTGGGTAGACTCCTCAAACTTTCCAAGGACCTGGCAGATGTCTGCCAACCAGGCCCACTCTTCTGTAAAGAATTGAGGAGGCTGACTCCCACTGCGCCGCGCATGTTGGAGTTGGTATTCCACTAGAGCTCTACGCTGCTCATAGAGCCTGGCCAACATGTGGAGCATAGAGTTCCACCATGTGGGCACATCGCACAGCAGTCGGTGCACTGGCAGATGAAACCGATGTTGCAGGGTGAGCAGGGTGGCAGCGTCTGTGTGGGACTTGTGGAAATGTGCGCAGAGCTGGCGCACCTTTCCGAGCAGGTCTGACAAGTGTGGGTAGCTTTTCAGAAAGCGCTGAACCACCAAATTAAAGACGTGGGCCAGGCATGGCACGTGCGTGAGGCTGTCGAGCTGCAGAGCCGCCACCAGGTTACGGCCGTTGTCACACACGACCATGCCCGGTTGGAGGCTCAGCGGCGCAAGCCAGCGGCCGGTCTGCTCTGTCAGACCCTGCAGCAGTTCGTGGGCTGTGGGCCTCTTATCCCTAAGCTGAGTAGTTTCAGCACGGCCTGCTGACGCTTGCCCACCGCTGTGCTGCCACGCCGCGCGACACCGACTGCTGGCGACGTGCTGCTGCTGCTGACACTTCTTGATTGCGAGACAGAGGTTGCGTTGGAGGAGGAGGAGGGTGCTTTAGTGGAAGAAGCAATTCTTGGGGTGGGTAGGACGTGAGCGGTCCCAGGCTCTGACTCTGTCCCAGCCTCCAGTAAATTCACCCAATGTGCAGTCAGGGAAATATAGTGGCCCTGCCCACCTGTGCTTGTCCACGTGTCCGTTGTTAAGTGGACCTTGGCAGTAACCGCGTTGGTGAGGGCGCGTACAATGTTGCGGGAGACGTGGTCGTGCAGGGCTGGGACAGCACATCGGGAAAAGTAGTGGCGACTGGGAACTGAGTAGCGCGGGGCTGCCGCCGCCATCATACTTTTGAAAGACTCCGTTTCCACAACCCTATACGGCAGCATCTCCAGGCTGATAAATTTGGCTATGTGCACGTTTAACGCTTGAGTGTGCGGGTGCGTGGCGGCGTACTTGCGCTCCAACACTTGCGCTAGCGACGGCTGGACAGTGCGCTGACAGACATTGGTCGATGGGGCCGAGGACAGCGGAGGTGAGGGTGTGGGTGCAGGCCAGGAGACGGTAGTGCCTGTGCCCTGAGAGGGGTTTGTATCTCAGTGGCAGGTTGGGGCACAGGGGGAGAGGCAGCGGTGCAAACCGGAGGCAGTGAACGGCCTTCGTCCCACCTTGTGGGGTGCTTGGCCATCATATGTCTGCGCATGCTGGTTGTGGTGAGGCTGGTGGTGGTGGCTCCCCGGCTGATCTTGGCGCGACAAAGGTTGCACACCACTGTTCGTCGGTTGTCTGCACTCTCAGTGAAAAACTGCCAGACCTTTGAGCACCTCGGCCTCTGCAGGGTGGCATGGCGCGAGGGGGTGCTTTGGGAAACAGTTGGTGGATTATTCGGTCTGGACCTGCCTCTACCCCTGGACACCGCACTGCCTCTTGCAACCTGCCCTGCTGCTGCCCTTGCCTCCCCCTCTGAAGACCTGTCCTCAGTAGGCGTAGCAAACCAGGTGGAGTCAGTCACCTCATTGTCCTGCTGCTCTTCCTCCGAATCCTCTGTGCGCTCCTCCCTCGGACTTACTGCAATTACTACTACCTGAGTGATAGACAACTGTGTCTATCGGTCACGACAAACTCCTTCGGTGGGAGAGGAACCATTGCTGCCCATTCTGAGCAGGGGCCTGAGAACAGTTCCTGGGAGTCTGCCTGCTCCTCAGAATGTGTCATTGTAATGGAGTGAGGAGGCTGGGAGGAAGGAGGAGCAGCAGCCAGAGGATTCAGCAGTGCACGGCACAGAACTCTGGGTGGACGATAGATTGCTGAATGCACTTTCTGCCATCCATGACAGGACCTGCTCACACTGCTCATTTTCTAATAAAGGTCTACCGCGTGGACCCATTAATTGTGCGATGAATGTGGGGATGCCAGAAACGTGCCTCTCTCCTAATCCCGCAGCATTCGGCTGCGATACACCTGGATCAGGAGCTCGGCCTGTGCCCACACCCTGACTTGGGCCTCCGCGTCCTCGCCCGCGTCCACGTCCTCTAGGCCTACCCCTACCCCTCAGCATGGTGTATTACCAGTAGTGCAGAAACAGAACGCTGTAATTAAATGTGTCGCTTATTGGCCTGTGGTTGGAGGCTGACATCGCTTACGGGACGCCAGGAAATAATTTTGCGCAAGTCTGCTGTAACACTTAGCTGGCTGCGTATGAATTAGGAGGACTACTACACCCAGCAGAGACCCAGAACACTGAGGACAGTCACAGGCAGCCCAAATAGATTTTTTTCCCCAAATGTTTTTGCAAAGGCCCACTGCCTATATTCAATAAATATATCTCTTCTCTCTCTGCATCACCGCTACTGACCCTGGAGTATGTCAAATAACTGCAGAGTGTTGCACTGTGGACTGCAATACAGCGGTGATTTAACACCCAACACAGAGCCAGGAAATAATTTTGCGCAAGCCTGCTGTAACACTTAGCTGGCTGCGTATGAATTAGGAGGACTACTACACCCAGCAGAGACCCAGAACACTGAGGACAGTCACAGGCAGCCCAAATAGATTTTTTCCCCCAAATGTTTTTGCAAAGGCCCACTGCCTATATTCAATAAATATGTATTCTGTCCCTGCCTCACAATATATGTCTTCTGTCCCTGCCTAACCACCACTTCTGGCCCTGGAGTATTACTGCAGGGCGCAATGCTCTGCACGGCCGATATACCAAAACAAAAAAAAATGTGCAACACTGCAAAAAGCAGCCTCCACAGTACTGCACACGGTTAGATGTGGCCCTAAGATGGACCGTTGGGGTTCTTGAAGCCTAAAATACTCTCCCTATAGCAGCTCCACCAAGACAGCACTTTCCCTCCTCTATGTCAGAACGCATCTGTGGCGAGCCGCGGGAGGGGACGATTTTTATACTCGGGTGACACCTGATCTCGCCAGCCACTCACTGCAGGGGGGTGGTATAGGGCTTGAACGTCGCAGGGGGGAGTTGTAATGCCTTCCCTGTCTTTCTATTGGCCAGAAAAGCGCGCTATCGTCTCAGAGATGAAAGTGAAAGTAACTCGAACATCGCGTGGTACTCGTCACGAGTAACGAGCATCTCGAACACGCTAATACTCGAACGAGTATCAAGCTCGGACGAGTACGTTCGCTCATCTCTATCCATAAACTCTGATTTGCTAACTGACCTTAATAGTGTTAGAAACAAATTAAGGGATCTACAAATTGTTAAAGCTGCTAAAACATTTCAACTCTCTAAATTCAAAATATATGCACATGGAGCCAAAGGCTCTAAAGCCATGAGCAGCTACAAAATCCAATCCCCCACAACCAATACAGTTACAGCTATCACAGAGATCACCAAAGAATTCTGAACTTACTATGAAGCTTTGTATAATTAACAAGTATTTCCCTCCCTGACTCCCCGTCTGCAATCTCATCTGCCAACATCCCTTTTCCAGATTCAATAACTCTTCCTGAGTTTACGGAAGAGGACAAAGCACAGTTACTTAACCCATTAATAGCTCCAGAGATCCAAAAGGTTTTCTCATCAATTCCCCATGGGAAAAGCCAGGACCAGATGGATTCCCCATATGTTATTATAAAAAAAATCTCCAGAATCCATCTCCCACCATTTCTCCAATTTTGTAAATCCCTTCCCAAACAATCTTTAGAAGCATTCATCTCCATAATCCCCAGGGAGGACATAAACCCAGAATTATGCAGTAATTATAGACCAATCTCCCTACTGAAAACTAACCTTAAATTGTGGGCAAAAACGTATCACACATAGAATATTAGCCTTTCTCACTAAACTTCTACATCCTGACCAAGTGAGATGTGTCCCAAATAGGGAAGGAAAGTTCAACACATCTCACATCATACAGGCAATAAACTATGCTAGGCTGAAGATTAGAGATGAGCGAACAATCTCGTCCGAGCTTGATACTCGTTCGAGTATTAGCATGTTCGAGATGCTCGTTACTCGTAACGAGTACCACGCGATGTTTGGGTTACTTTCACTTTCATCTCTGAGACGTTAGCGCGCTTTTCTGGCCAATTGAAAGACAGGGAAGGCATTACAACTTCCCCCTGCGACGTTCAAGCCCTATACCACCCCCCTGCAGTGAGTGGCTGGCGAGATCAGGTGTCACCCGAGTATAAAAATCGGCCCCTCCCGCGGCTCGCCTCAGATGCGTTGTGACATAGCTGAGGGACAGTGGTATCGTGTTGGAGCTGCTATAGGGAGAGTGTTAGGAGTTAGTGTAGGCTTCAAGAACCCCAACGGTCCTTCTTAGGGCCACATCTAACGTGTGCAGTAGTGTGGAGGCTGCTTTTTGCAGTGTTGCACTTTTTTTTTTTTTTTTTGTATATCGGCCGTGCAGAGCATTGCACCCTGCAGTAATAGTCCAGAGACAGAAGTGTGGAGGCAGGGAGAGCGTTAGGAGTTATTGTAGGGTTCAAGAACCCCAACGGTCCTTCTTAGGGCCACATCTAACCGTGCGCAGTAGTGTGGAGGCTGCTTTTAGCAGTGTTGCACATTTTTTTTTTTTTGGTATATCGGCCGTGCAGAGCATTGCGCCCTGCAGTAATACTCCAGGGACAGAATTGTGTAGGCAGGGCCAGAAGACATATATTATTGATTGAATATAGGCAGTGGGCCTTTGCTAAAAAATATTGGAAAAAAAATCTATTTGGCCTGCCTGTCACTGTGCTCAGTGTTCTGGGTCCGTGTCTGCTGGGGGTAGTAGTTCTACAAATAAATACGCAGCCAGCTAAGTGTTACAGCAGGCGTGCGCCAAATTATTTCCTGGCTCAGAAATCACCGCTCTGTTGCAGTTAATAACAGTGCGACACTCTGCAGTTCTGTCACACACTCCAGGGCCAGAAGACATATATTATTGATTGAATATACGCAGTTGGCCTTTTCAAAAAAATATTGGGCAAAAAATCTATTTGGCCTGCCTGTCACTGTGCTCAGTGTTCTGGGTCCATGTGTGCTGGGGGTAGTAGTTCTACAAATAAATACGCAGCCAGCTAAGTGTTACAGCAGGCGTGCGCCAAATTATTTCCTGGGGTTCCGTAAACGAAGTCAGCCTCCAACCACAGGCCAATAAGCGGCACATTTAATTACAGCGTTCTGTTTCTGCACTACTGCTAATACACCATGCTGAGGGGTAGGGGTAGGCCTATAGGACGTGGATGCGGGCGAGGACGCGGAGGCCCAAGTCAGGGTGTGGGCACAGGCCGAGCCAGTGCGGTGGCCAGGGGTAGAGGCAGGGCCAGACCGAATAATCCACCAACTGGTTCCCAAAGCGCCCCCTCATGCCATGCCACCCTGCAGAGGTCAAGGTGCTCTACGGTGTGGCAGTTTTTCACAGAGACGCCTGACGACCGACGAACAGTGGTGTGCAACCTTTGTCGCGCCAAGATCTGCTGGGGAGGCACCACCACCAGCATGCGCAGGCATATGATGGCCAAGCACCCCACAAGGTAGGACGATGCCTGTTCACCGCCTCTGGTTTGCACCACTGCCTCTCCCCCTGTGCCCCAAGCTGCCACTGAGATCCAACCCCCCTCTGAGGACACAGGCAGTACCGTCTCCTGGCCTGCACCCACACCCTCACCTCCGCGGTCCTTGGCCCCATCCAGCAATGTCTCTCAGCGTAGCGTCCAGACGTCGCTAGCGCCACAGTTTGAGCGCAAGCGCAAGTACGACGCCACGCACCCGCACGCTCAAGCGTTAAACGTGCACATTGCAAAATTGATCAGGCTAGAGATGCTGCCGTATAGGCTTGTGGAAACGGAGGCTTTCAAAAGCATGATGGCGGCGGCGGCTCCACGCTACTCGGTTCCCAGTCGCCACTACTTTTCCCGATGTGCCGTCCCAGGCCTGCACGACCACGTCTCCCGCAACATTGTACGCGCCCTCACCAACGCGGTTACTGCCAAGGTTCACTTAACAACAGACACGTGGACAAGCACAAGCGGGCAGGGCCACTATATCTCCCTGACGGCACATTGGGTGAATTTAGTGGAGGCTGGAAACGAGTCCGAGCCTGGGACCGCTCACGTCCTACCCACCCCCCGAATTGCAGGCCCCAGCTCGGTGGTGGTATCTGCGGGGGTGTATGCTTCCTCCACTAAACCACCCTCCTCCTCCTACGCAACCTCTGTCTCGCAATCAAGATGTGTCAGCAGCAGCAGCACTTCGCCAGCAGTCAGTGTCACGCGGTGTGGCAGCACAGCGGTGGGCAAGCGTCAGCAGGCCGTGCTGAAACTACTCAGCTTAGGAGAGAAGAGCCACATGGCCCACGAACTGCTGCAGGATCTGACAGAGCAGACCGACCGCTGGCTTGCGCCGCTGAGCCTCCAACCGGGCATGGTCATGTGTGACAACGGCCATAACCTGGTGGCGGCTCTGCAGCTCGGCAGCCTCACGCACGTGCCATGCCTGGCCCATGTCTTTAATTTGGTGGTTCAGCGCTTTCTGAAAAGCTACCCACACTTGTCATACCTGCTCGGAAAGGTGCGCCAGCTCTGCGCACATTTCCGCAAATCCCACACGCACGCTGCCACCCTGCGGACACTGCAACATCGGTTTAATCTGCCAGTGCACCGACTGGTGTGCGACGTGCCCACACAGTGGAACTCTACGCTCCACATGTTGGCCAGACTCTATGAGCAGCGTAGAGATATAGTGGAATACCAACTCCAACATGCGCGGCACAGTGGGAGTCAGCCTCCTCAATTATTTACAGAAGAGTGGGCCTGGTTGGCAGCCATCTGCCAGGTCTTTGGAAACTTTGAGGAGTCTACCCAGATGGTGAGCGGGGATGCTGCAATCATTAGCGTCACCATTCCTCTGCTATGCCTCTTGAGAAGTTCCCTGCAAAGCATAAAGGCAGACGCTTTGGAATCAGAAAAAGAGGCGGGGGAAGACAGTATGTCGCTGGATAGTCAGAGCAACCTCATGTCTATATCTCAGCGCGTTGAGGAGGAGGGGGAGGAGCATGAGGAGGAGGGGGAAGAGACAGCTTGGCCCACTGCTGAGGGTACAGATGCAGCTTGCCTGTCATCCTTTCAGCTTGTATGGCCAGAGGAGGAGGAGGAGGAGGAGCCTGAAAGTGATCTTCCTAGTGAGGACAGCCATGTCTTGCGTACAGGTACCCTGGCACACATGGCTGACTTCATGTTAGGATGCCTTTCTCGTGACCCTCGCGTTACACGCATTCTAGCCACTACGGATTACTGGGTGTACACACTGCTCGACCCACGGTATAAGGAGAGCCTTTCCACTCTCATTCCTGAAGAGGAAAGGTGTTCGAGAATGATGCTATACCACAGGGCGCTGGTGGACAAACTGATGGTAAACTTCCCATCCGACAGCGCTAGTGGCCGAAGGCGCATTTCCGCGGCCCAGGTAGCAGGGGAGGTGCAGAGATCAGGCAGCATGTACAGTGCAGGCAGGGGAACACTCTCTAAGGCCTTTGACAGCTTTATGGCTCCCCAGCAAGACTGTGTCACCGGTCCCCAGTCAAGGCTAAGTTGGCGGGAGCACTGTAAAAGGATGGTGAGGGAGTTCGTAGCCGATTGCACGACCGTCCTCGGTGACGCCTCTGCCCCCTACAACTACTGGGTGTTGAAGCTGGACACGTGGCCTGAACTCGCGCTGTATGCCCTGGAGGTGCTTGCTTGTCCTGCGGCTAGCATCTTGTCAGAGAGTGTGTTTAGTGTGGCTGGGGGAATCATCACGGATAAGCGTACCCACCTGTCAACCGACAGTGCCGACAGGCTTACACTCATCAAGATGAACAAAGCCTGGATTTCCCCCAACTTCTCTTCTCCACGAGCGGACAGCAGCGATACCTAAGCAATACGTAGGCTGCTCCCGCGGATGGAAGCATCGTTCTCTATCACCATCCAAAACGGGGACCTTTTTGCTTCATCAATCTGTGTATAATATTCATCCTCCTCCTCCTCCTGCTCCTCCTCCTGAAACCTGACGTAATCACGCCGAACGTGCAATTTTTCTTAGGCCCACAAGGCTCAGTCATATAATTTTTCTAAACAATTTTTATACGTTTCAATGCTCATTAAAGCGTTGAAACTTTCACCTCAACCAATTTTTATTTTAACTGGGCTGCCTCCAGGCCTAGTTACCAATTAAGCCACATTAACCAAAGCGATTAATGGGTTTCACCTGCCCTCTCGGTTGGGCATGGGCAATTTTTCTCAGGTACATTAGTACTGTTGGTACACCAATTTTTGGGGGCCCTCGCCTACAGTGTAATCAAATGAATTTTTAGCCCACCTGCATTACAGCTGACGTTACATCAGCTGTGTTGGGCACTGCAATGGGATATATTTATGTACCGCCGGTGGGTTCCAGGGAGCCACCCATGCCGTGGGTCCATAGGGAGTTGTAACTGCATGTGTCCACTTCTAAAGAACCCCAGTCTGACTGGGGCATGCAGTGTGGGCCGAAGCCCACCTGCATTAAGCACGACATAACCTCAGCTGTGTTGGGCAATGCAATGGGATATATTTATGTACCGCCGGTGGCTTCCTGGCACCCACCCATGCTGTGGGTCCACAGGGAGTTGTAACTGCATGTGTCCACTTCTAAAGAACCCCAGTCTGACTGGGGCATGCAGTGTGGGTTGAAGCCCACCTGCATTAAGCACGACATTACCTCAGCTGTGATGGGCAATGCAATGGGATATATTTATGTACCGCCGGTGGGTTCCAGGGAGCCACCCATGCCGTGGGTCCACAGGGAGTTGTAACTGCATGTGTCCACTTCTAAAGAACCCCAGTCTGACTGGGGCATGCAGTGTGGGCCGAAGCCCACCTGCATTAAGCACGACATAACCTCAGCTGTGTTGGGCAATGCAATGGGATATATTTATGTACCGCCGGTGGCTTCCTGGCACCCACCCATGCTGTGGGTCCACAGGGAGTTGTAACTGCATGTGTCCACTTCTAAAGAACCCCAGTCTGACTGGGGCATGCAGTGTGGGTTGAAGCCCACCTGCATTAAGCACGACATTACCTCAGCTGTGATGGGCAATGCAATGGGATATATTTATGTACCGCCGGTGGGTTCCAGGGAGCCACCCATGCCGTGGGTCCACAGGGAGTTGTAACTGCATGTGTCCACTTCTAAAGAACCCCAGTCTGACTGGGGCATGCAGTGTGGGCCGAAGCCCACCTGCATTAAGCACGACATTACCTCAGCTGTGTTGGGCAATGCAATGGGATATATTTATGTACCGCCGGTGGCTTCCTGGCTCCCACCCATGCTGTGGGTCCACAGGGAGTTGTAACTGCATGTGTCCACTTCTAAAGGACCCCAGTCTGACTGGGGCATGCAGTGTGGGCCGAAGCCCACCTGCATTAAGCACGACATTACCTCAGCTGTGTTGGGCAATGCAATGGGATATATTTATGTACCGCCGGTGGCTTCCTGGCACCCACCCATGCTGTGGGTCCACAGGGAGTTGTAACTGGATGTGTCCACTTCTAAAGAACCCCAGTCTGACTGGGGCATGCAGTGTGGCCGAAGCCCACCTGCATGAAGCACGAC
This sequence comes from Eleutherodactylus coqui, assembly GCF_035609145.1. Lineage (NCBI taxonomy): Eukaryota > Metazoa > Chordata > Amphibia > Anura > Eleutherodactylidae > Eleutherodactylus > Eleutherodactylus coqui. The sequence goes on from NC_089837.1 coordinate 513,364,309, forward strand.
ATTACCTCAGCTGTGATGGGCAATACAATGGGATACATTTATGTACAGCCGGTGGGTTCCAGGGAGCCACCCATGCTGTGGGTGCACACGGAATTCCCATTGCGGAGTTGTACCTGCCTGTGACTATTTATAAAAAAACGCGGTCTGACTGGGGCATGCAGACACCTTGACAGAATGAATAGTGTGTGGCACATAGGTTCCCCATTGCTATGCCCACGTGTGCAGCTCTAGATGGAGGTGGCACAGGATTGGATTTCTCATTGCTTCTGTACAGCATTGTGGGCTATCGCCCCGCCCCTTTTAAAGATGGTCGCTGCCTAGCCGTGCTAACCCTCTACAGTGTGTGCCTGCGGTTCCTCCTCATGGCAGACACACTTATAAATAGACATGAGTGTGGCGTGGCAAGAGGGCAGCTGAAGGCTGGGCAGGAACAGTTTGGTGTGCGCTGTGGACACTGGGTTGTGCGCGGGGGGGGGGGGTTGGTTAGCATGTAACCCAGGAGAAGTGGCAGCGGAGTGTCATGCAGGCAGTGATTGTGCTTTGTTGGAGGTAGTGTGGTGCTTAGCTAAGGTATGCATTGCTAATGAGGGCTTTGGGACCTGGGAACTTGAGATGCAGCCCAACATGTAGCCCCTCGCCTACCCTATCCGTTGCTGTGTCGTTCCCATCACTTTCTTGAATTGCCCAGATTTTCACAAATGGAAACCTTAGCGAGCATCGGCGATATACAAAAATGCTCGAGTCGCCCATCGACTTCAATGGGGTTTGTTACTCGAAACGAACCCTCGAGCATCGCGAAAAGTTCATCTCGAGTAACGAGCACCTGAGCATTTTGGTGCTCGCTCATCTCTAATTAGGAAGAGTCATTGGATCTTTTATACTGTGCCACAATAAGGGTGGCTTCACACGAGCGTGTTTTTGTGTGTACATAGATGTGTACATAAGTGCGCAACCATGTATGTGCAAAAACGCGTGGATGCAGTTCCGTGCATTGTTTTCAATAGAGCTGCGGCTGCTGCCGGCGGCTCCATTGAAAACAATGATCTGCCGGAACCCCTGCATTGTTATTCATGGAAGGGCTTTACATATAAGCCCTTCCCTGAAAAAAAAAAATGTGTGTAAAATAAATAAATAAATAAACGTACCCCTCCACTGCTGCCGTGTCCTGCGGGGATGAAGAACACATCTGCCGCAAGCGGCAGATGTCTCCTTCATCCCCGCTAGTAAAAAGAATTCCCTGCTGCTACATCTGCCACATCTGTGACAGATACAGCAGAGGAATTCTTCAATTCTCTACCGCAGCTGTCACACATGACAGCTGAGATAGAGGATTCTGCTGCTGGCACCCCGTCAATTGATTTCAGGGAAGGGCTTTAAATATAAGCTCTCCCCTGAAAATCCAGTAAAAGTAGTGTGAAAAACAAAAAAAACATACTCACCTCCCTTCAGCTGCCGGGGCTCAGCCACGTATTTTCCTGTTGTCCACTGTTCTGTAGTGCTGATCTATCAGCAGAAGGACATTTTAAAAAAAACGCGTGCTGAAAGAGCGGATTGTGATTGGCTGAGGCGGAGAGGTAGGTTTGTTTATTTATTTATTTTTTACACAATTTTTTTTGATTTTCAGGGAAGGGCTTATATGTAGAGATGAGCGAACATATTCGTGCGAGCTTGATGCTCGCTCGAGTGTTAGGATACTCGAGATGCTCGTTACTCGAGACGAGCACCACGCATTACTCGAGTCAATTCCATTTCCTTCCCTGCATGTTTTGTGCCATTTTCTGGCTAATAGACATGCAGGGAAGGCATTACAAATTCCTCCTGTGACGTTCCAGCCCTATCCCACCACCCTGCAGTGAGTGGCTGGCGAGATCAAGTGACTGCCTAGTATATAAAGCAGTGCCGCCCGCTGCTTGCCTCAGACACACGCTGGCAGAGATTAGGGAGAGTGCTGCTGCTGCTATAGGGAGAGTGTTAGCGTCTTTAAGAACCCCAACGGTCCTTCTTAGGGCCACATCTGACCTGTGCATTACTGTTGTGGCTGCTGGGAGCAGTTTTGTCCAATTTTTTTGTTTTCATCTTGGGCTATGCAGACTATTGCGTTCTCAGTCTGCAGCCAATTATACGGAGTATAGGGGCAGTACTGGTCAGGCAGGGGCAGTGGTAGTGTACAATCCTGTCAACAAGTACCCCAACTGTCCCTCTTAGGACTACCTGTGACCGTGTGCATTACTGTTGTGGCAGCTGGGAGCAGTTTTGCACTTTTTTTTTTTTCACCTTGGCTATCCGGACTTTTGCGTTGTCGGTCTGCAGCCAATTATATAGAGTATAGGGGCAGTACTGGTCAGGCAGGGACAGTGGTAGTGTAGAATCCTGTTAACAAGTACCCCCAAAAAGCTCCTCCTTAGGGCTACCTGTGAGAATGTGCATTACTGTTGTAGTTGCTCACTATTAGCCAGCTAGGCCTTTCTGCAGCCCAGCGTATAATTTTTTCGCCCTACAGTGTGCATTACATAACCGCTGTGACCCTCCAAGTGCAGGCCAATAATTGCCTAATTTTTTACACCGCTCTGTGCGTCCCATCAACTTCACGCACAGAGTACGCTCACAGCCGCTGATAGATGGAAAGACATATACACGTTATCTAGGCTGTTTGCTTTTTCAAAAAAAATTGAAAAAAAGCTCCTTCTTAGGGCTACCTGTGACCGTTTGCATTTTACTGCGTGGCCGCTGGGAGTTGTAGTGGCTCACTATTACCCAGCTAGGCGTTTTTGCAGCCTAGCATATAATTTTTTTACGGACTGCAGTGTGCGTAACATAACCGCTGCCAGCCTCCAACTGCACGCCACTAATTGCATAATTATTCAGACCGCTTTGTGTCTGCTCTATGCGTAATACACCATGCAGAGAGGTAGGGGTAGGCCAAGAGGACGTGGCCGTAGACGCGGGCGAGGACGCGGAGGTCCAAGTGAGGGTGTGGCACAGGCCGAGTTCCTGGTCCAGGTGAACCACAGCCTACAGATGCGGGATTAGGAGAGAGGCAAGTTTCTGAGGTCCCCAGCTTCATATCACAATTTGTGGGTCCACGTGCTAGACCTTTATTACAAAATGAGCAATGTGAGCAGGTCCTGTCTTGGATAGCAGAAAATGCATCCAGCAATGTATCGACCACCCAGTCTTCTATGCCGTCCACTGCTGCAACTCTGAATCCTCTCGCTGCTGCTCCTCCTTCCTTCCAGCCTCCTCACTCCATGAAAATGACACATTCTGAAGAGCAGACAGACTCCCAGGAACTGTTCTCAGGCCCCTGCCTTGCTTGGGAAAAAAACGGTTCCTCTCCCACCTGAGGAGATTGTCGTGACTGATGCCCAACCTTTGGAAAGTTCCCGGGGTCCGGGGGATGAGGCTGGGGACTTCCGGCAACTGTCTCAAGAGCTTTCAGTGGGTGAGGAGGTCGATGATGATGATGAGACACAGTTGTCTATCTGTGAGGTAGTAGTAAGGGCAGTAAGTTCGAGGGAGGAGCGCACAGAGGATTCGGAGGAAGAGCCGCTGGACGATGAGGTGACCCCACCTGGTTTGCTAAGCCAACTGAGGAGAGGTCTTTAGAGAGGGAGGCAAGTGCAGCAGCAGGACAGGTTGGAAGAGGCAGTGGGGTGGCCAGGGGTAGAGGCAGGACCAGAGCGAAGACTCCTCCAACTGTTTCCCAAAGCACATCCTCGCGCCAAGCCACCGTGCAGAGGCCTAGGTCTTTAAAGGTGTGGATGTTTTTCAGTGAGAGCGCGGACGACCGACGAACAGTGGTGTGCAACCTGTGTGGCGCCAAGATTAGCCGGGGAGCCACCAGTACCAGCCTCACCACCACCAGCATGCGCAGGCATATGATGGCCAAGCATCCCACGAGGTGGGACGAAGGCCGTTCATCGCCTCCGGGTCGCACCACTGCCTCTCCCCCTTTTCCCGAACCTGCCACTCAGATCCAACCCCCTCTCAGGACACAGGCACGAGCGCCTCCCAGCCTGCACCCACACCCTTACCTCTGCTGTCCTTGGCCCTATCCAGCAATGTCTCTCAGCGCATCATCCAGCTGTCGCTAGCGCAAGCCTTGGAGCGCAAGCGCAATTACGCCGCCACGCACCCACACACTCAAGCTTTAAACGTGCACATTGCCAAATTGATCAGCCTGGAGATGCTGCCGTACAGGGTTGTGGAAACGGAGGCTTTCAAAAACATGATGGCGGCGGTTCCACGCTACTCGGTCCCCAGTCGCCACTATTTTTCCCGGTGTGCCTTCCCAGCCCTACACCATCACGTCTCCTGCAACATCAATCGTGCCCTCACCAACGCGGTTACTGGGAAGGTCCACTTAACCACGGACACGTGGACAAGTACTGGCGGGCAGGGCCACTATATCTCCCTGATGGCACGTTGGGTGAATTTGGTGGAGGCTGGGACCGAGTCAGAGCCTGGGACCGCACACGTCCTACCCACACCCAGAATTGCGGGTCCTTCCTCGGTTCTGGTATCTGCGGCGGTCTTTGCCACCTCCTCTAAACCCTCCCCTCCTCCTCCTCCTCCTACGCAACCTGTACCTCTCAATTAAGAAATGTGAGCAGCACGTCGCCAGCAGTCGGTGTGGCGCGGCAGCACAGTGGTGGGCAATCGTCAGCAGGCCGTGCTGAAACTACTCAGTCTAGGTGGCAAGAGGCACACGGCCCCTGAGCTGTTGCAGGGTCTGACCGAGCAGACCGACATCTGGGTTTCGCCACTGAGCCTCCAACCGGGCATGGTCATGTATGACAACGGCCGTAACCTGTTGGCGGCTCTGCAGCTCGGCAGCTTCACACAAGTGCCATGCCTGGCCCACATCTTCAATCTGGTGGTTCAGTGCTTTCTGAAAAACTACCCGCACTTCTCTGACCTGCTCGGCAAGGTGCGCCACGTCTGCGCGCATTTCTGCAAGTCCACCGCGGATGCTGCCACCCTGAGGGCCCTGCAACATCGGTTTAATCTGCCAGAGCACTAACTGCTGTGCAATGTGCCCACACGGTGGAATTCTGCGCTGCACATGTTGGCCAGGCTCTATGAGCAGCGTAGAGCAATAGTGGAAGACCAACTCCAACACGGGCGGCGTAGTGGGAGTCAGCCTCCCCAATTCTTTACCGAGGAGTGTGTCTGGATGGCAGACATCTGCCACGTCCTCGGAAACTTTGAGGAGTCTACCCAGATGGTGAGCGGCAATGCTGCAATCATTAGCGTCACCATTCTCTCCTATGCCTGCTGAGAAGTTCGCTGCAAAGCATAAAGTCTGACTCTTTTCAGTCGGAACAGGAGATGGGGAAAGAGAGTATGTCGCTTGATAGTCAGAGCACCCACAAGTCTATATCTCTAGCTCGATTTGGAGGAGGAGGAGGGGGAAGAGACAGCTGGTCCCACTGCAGAGGGTACCCATGCTGCTTGCCTCCCATCTGTTCAGCGTGTATGGCCTTTGGACGAGGAGGAGGATCCTGAAAGTGATCTTCCTAGTGGGGACAGCCATGTCTTGCGTACTGGCACCCTGGCACACATGGCTGACTTAATGTTAGGCTGCCTTTCTCGTGACCCTCGCGTTAGACGCATTCTGGCCACTACGGATTACTGGGTGTACACCCTTCTCAACCCACGGTATAAAGAGAACCTTTCGACTCTCATTCCCAAAGAGGAAAGGCGTTCGAGAGTGATGCAATGCCACAGGGCACACCGACTGTGTCACCACTCCCCAGTCAAGGCTGAGTTGGAGGGAGCACTGTAAAAAGATGGTGAGGAAGTACATAGCCGATCGTACCACTGTCCTCTGTGATGCCTCTGCTCCATACAACTATTGGGTGTCAAAGCTGGACACGTGGCACGAACTTGCGATGTATGTCCTGGAGGTGCTTGCTTGCCCTGCCGCTAGCGTCTTGTTAGAGAGGGTGTTTAGTGCAGCTGCGGGAATGATCACAGACAAGCGTACCCGCCTGTCAACTGCCAGTACCGACATGCTTACACTCATAAAGATGAACAAAGCCTGGATTTCCCCAGACTTCTCTTTTCCACCAGCGGAGAGCAGCGGAACCTAAAGAATCTGTTCGCTGCAACCGACTTTAGTCGACCTCCTGCTACTCCTCCTCCAGAAACAACATGTCATCGCGCTGAATGGCCAATTTTTCTGCGGCCCAAAAGGCTCATCTACATCTACCAATGTTTTTACAATTTTCTAAGTTTCAAAAGTATTGAGACTGTTACATGAACCAATTTTTTCAACAGGGCTGCCTCCAGGCTCTGTTACAAATTTAGCAACAGTGAGCTGTATCTTTAAAAAAATGTTTATGGGTTTCACCTGCCCTCTCGGTCGATAAATTCTTCAGAGGTACACTTGTACTCTTGGTACACTAATTTTTCTGGCCTTCCCCTACTCTCATGGTATCCCAATGTTTCGGAGGTTGGCCTATACTATTACTACAGAAATTTTACTAGGGTCTGCCTGCATGCCTATACTTCTGCTACGAGACAGTTGCAGGGGTCTGCCTATACTGCTGCCACTTACATGTTACAGGGGTATGCCTATACTGCTGGCACTTGAATGTTACAGGGGTCTACCTATTCTGCTGCTACAGAAATTATACTGGGGTCTGCCTATACTTATGCTACATACAGTTAGGGCCAGAAATATTTGGACAGTGACACAAGTTTTGTTATTTTAGCTGTTTACAAAAACATGTTCAGAAATACAATTATATATATAATATGGGCTGAAAGTGCACACTCCCAGCTGCAATATGAAAGTTTCCACATCCAAATCGGAGAAAGGGTTTAGGAATCATAGCTCTGTAATGCATAGCCTTCTCTTTTTCAAGGGACCAAAAGTAATTGGACAATGGACTCTAAGGGCTGCAATTAACTCAGAAGGCGTCTCCCTCGTTAACCTGTAATCAATTAAGTAGTTAAAAGGTCTGGGGTTGATTCCAGGTGTGTGGTTTTGGATTTGGAAGCTGTTGCTGTGACCAGACAACATGCGGTCAAAGGAACTCTCAATTGAGGTGAAGCAGAACATCCTGAGGCTGAAAAAAAAGAAAAAATCCATCAGAGAGATAGCAGACATGCTTGGAATAGCAAAATCAACAGTCAGGTACATTCTGAGAAAAAAGGAATTCACTGGTGAGCTTGGGAACTCAAAAAGGCCTGGGCGTCCACGGAAGACAACGGTGGTGGATGATCGCCGCATACTTTCTTTGGTGAAGAAGAACCCGTTCACAACATCAACTGAAGTCCAGAACACTCTCAGCGAAGTAGGTGTATCTGTCTCTAAGTCAACAGTAAAGAGAAGACTCCATGAAAGTAAATACAAAGGGTTCACATCTAGATGCAAACCATTCATCAATTCCAAAAATAGACAGGCCAGAGTTAAATTTGCCGAAAAACACCTCAAGAAGCCAGCCCAGTTCTGGAAAAGTATTCTATGGACAGATGAGACAAAGATCAACCTGTACCAGAATGATGGGAAGAAAAAAGTTTGGAGAAGAAAGGGAACGGCACATGATCCAAGGCACACCACATCCTCTGTAAAACATGGTGGAGGCAACGTGATGGCATGGGCATGCATGGCTTTCAATGGCACTGGGTCACTTGTGTTTATTGATGACATAACAGCAGACAAGAGTAGCCGGATGAATTCTGAAGTGTACCGGGATATACTTTCAGCCCAGATTCAGCCAAATGCTGCAAAGTTGATCGGACGGCGCTTCACAGTACAGATGGACAATGACCCCAAGCATACAGCCAAAGCTACCCAGGAGTTCATGAGTGCAAAAAAGTGGAACATTCTGCAATGGCCAAGTCAATCACCAGATCTTAACCCAATTGAGCATGCATTTCACTTGCTCAAATCCAGACTTCAGACGGAAAGACCCACAAACAAGCAAGACCTGAAGGCTGCGGCTGTAAAGGCCTGGCAAAGCATTAAGAAGGAGGAAACCCAGCGTTTGGTGATGTCCATGGGTTCCAGACTTAAGGCAGTGATTGCCTCCAAAGGATTCGCAACAAAATATTGAAAAAAAAATATTTTGTTTGGGTTATGTTTATTTGTCCAATTACTTTTGAGCTCCTAAAATGTGGAGTGTTTGTAAAGAAATGTGTACAATTCCTACATTTTCTATCAGATATTTTTGTTCAACCCTTTAAATTAAACGTTACAATCTGCACTTGAATTCTGTTGTAGAGGCTTCATTTCAAATCCAATGCGGTGGCATGCAGAGCCCAACTCGCGAAAATTGTGTTACTGTCCAAATATTTCTGGCCCTAACTGTAACTGTTACTGGGGTCTGCCTATACTTCTGCCACATAAATGTTACAGGGGTCTGCCTATACTGCTGCCACTGAAATGTTACAGGAGTCTGCCTATACTTCTGCTACAATAATGTTACTGGGGTCTGACTTTGCTTCTGCTAATGAAATGTCACAGGGGTCTGCTTATACTGCTGCTACAGAAATGTTACAGGGGTCTGCCTATACAGCTGCTACAGAAGCGTTACTGGGGTCTGCCTATACTGTTACTACAGAAATGTTACTGGGGTCTGTCTGTACTGTTACTACTGAAATGTTACAGGGGTCTGCATATACTGCTGCTACATTAATGTTTCAGGGGTCTGCTTATACTGCTGCTACAGAAATGTTACTGGGGTCTCCCTAGACTTCTGCGACATAACTGTTACTGGGGTCAGCTTACACCTTTTGCTACTGGAATATTACAGGGTTCTGTCTATACTATGGGTGCACTAAGTCTTCCCATCGTGGTGTTCTACCTATCTGGCTCCCAAAAAACCCCAGACTGACTAGGGCATGGCGTGTGGGCCGCAGCCAACATGTATTTCCTTTGACGTAACCTCAGCTATCCGGGGCACTGCAATGGGATTTCTTTCTGTACCATCTGTGTTCCTGCTAGCCACCCATGCTGCGGCTGCACACAGACTTGCCATAGCAGAGTTGCACCTGCCTGGCACTTTAAAAAAAAAAAACTGAATGTCTAGGGCATGGCGTGTGGGCCGCAGCCAACATGCATCTCCTCTCACGTAACCTCAGCTATCCGGGGCACTGCAATGGGATTTCTTTCTGTACCGTCTGTGTGTACCTACTAGCCACGCATGCTGCGGGTGCATACAGACTTGCCATAGCGGAGTTGTACCTGTCTGTTCCCAAAACACTGACAGACTTGGATAGGGTGCAGAGTGCAGATGGTTTACCTCTTGCGTTGTTGATGAGGTATCCAACACCCAAACAGAATGAGTAGTGTGTGGACACATGGAGTCCCCATTGCTATGTCACTCGCAACACCTTGGGCCACACAAGGTGTTTGCTGGGACAGAGACTGACCCAGGGCCCGCTCATATACTTCCCACACTGAGTATTGCTGCATTGTGGAGATGTGTAGAAGTGCTGGGCTGGCAGCGGACTCCCCTTAATGGAACGTCAATCTATTATCAATTCTCAACAGCATTGTGGGCTATCGCCCACACTTTCAAAGAGGGTCGCTGCCTAGCCCTGCCAACCCTCTGCAGTGTGTGCCTCCGGTTCCTCCTCATGGCAGACACACTTATAAATAGAGATGAGTGTGGTGTGGCAATGAGGCCAGCGTGTGGCATGAGGGCAGCTGAGGGCTGCGCAGGGACACTTTTGTGTGCGCCGCAGATGCAGGGTCGTGGGGGGGGGGGGGGGGCAGCATGTAACCCAGAAGAGGCAGCGGTGTGTCCCGCAGGCAGTGCTTCTGCTTGGTTGGAGGTAGTGTGGTGCTTAGCTAAGGTGTGCCTTGCTAATGAGGGTTTGTCCGAAGTAAAAATTGTTAGGGGGGGGGGGGGAGGCACTATTGCCGCTATTGTGGCTTAATAGTAAGACCTGGGAACCTGAGATGCAGCCCTGCATGTTGCCCCTCGCCTGCCCTATCCATTTCTGTGTCGTTTCCATCAATTTTTATAGGTTTTGCAGATTTGCACAAATGAAAACCTTAGCGAGCATGGGTCATATACAAAAATGCTCGAGTCACCCATTGACTTCAATGGGGTTCGTTACTCGAAACGAACTCTCGAGCATCGCGGAAAGCTCGACCCGAGCAACGAGCACCCGAGCATTTTGGTGCTCGCTCATCTCTACTTATATGTAAAGCCCTTCCCTGAAAAAACAATGCAGGGGTTCCCTGCAGACCATTGTTTTCAATGGAGCCACCGGCTGCAGCCACGGCTCCATTGAAAAGAATGAGTACATTCACTATGGTGCACACATATCCTATCTTTGCAGGCACATGTTTGTAAAGCATGGACATGTGCACACACCATAGGGAATGCATTGGGACTAATAGACGTGTGTTTTTGTCCGCACATATCCACACACAAAATACACGCTCTTCTGAAGCCACTCTAAGGTTGGTATATAAAATGAGAATGCTTGGTTTGGGTGAGAATGTGAGTAAGTTGATAAGTAACTGGTTCAGTAATAGAAGGCAGAGGGGAATTATAAATGGTACATATTCTGATTGGGTCACAATTAATAGTGGGCAGAGGTGTAACTTGAAGCTCCCGGGCCCCGATGCAAAACTTGTAACAGGGCCCCCAACTATAATGCTTTACTCATAGTACTGGGTTCCCTATTATGGGCCCCCTAAGGCTCCTGGGCCCGGGTGCAACCGCATCCCCTGCATCCTTTATAGTTACGCCCCTGATAGTGGGTTACCACAGGAGTTGGTTTTGGGTCCTATTCTTTTAATATATTTATTAATGACTTGATAGAAAAATTGAACAGCAAAATATTAATATTTGCAGATGATACTAAAGTCTGTAAAGTAATTAACACCAGAGAGGTCACTGGTCACTGGTCAGACCGCACATGGAATAGTGTAGAATTCTAGACACCAATAATCAAAGGATATTTCAGAGCTTGAGGGGTTCAGAGGTGGACAGCCGAATTTATTAAATGAAATGGGTGGACTACAATAGCCAGATATGTTATCAAAATTGGAGTTATTTAGTTAAAAAAGAGACGGCTGAGGGGCAACTTAATAACTATGTATAACTATATCAGGGGGCAATACAGAGATCTCTCCCAACTGCTTACACCCAGGACTGTGACTGTAATTAAAGGACATCCACTGTGTCTAGAGGAAAGGAAGTTTCTACATCGATATACAAGGGGGTTCTTTACTGTAAGAGCAGTGAGACTATGGAACACTCTTCCTGAGGATATGGTGAAAGAAAGCTCAATAGAAGAGTTCAAACAGTGCCTAGCCACCTTTCTTGGATGTACTATTTCATATTATAATTACTAATAACTTCAGAAGGATCGGTAATTTGGGAGTTGTTCTGATTGCCTGTCTTGGAGTTTGAGAAAAATGGAGAAAAGTGGTCTTTTTGCTTTTCTCTGGATCAACACTGGGGGTTAATAGGCTGAACTGGATGGACACAAGTCATTTTTCATCCTAAAATACTGTTATTATATGTTAAGATTTATTCTGTTATTTATTTAGACACACAATGTGATCTTTGGTGCTCAATACGGCAAAGAATTATTCCACATGCATCTAAAACTGCAAAGCCATCTATTAGGCGATGCTGAGGGATCAGTCTAATAATCACACAATGGTAGGCTGCTTGCAGGCCTTTCCTAAGTTTCTGCCTTTCTATCGAATCACCTAGACACCATGGTCGTTGTAGACTGTGGCATGTAAGGAGTTAAATAACAAAGATCAAGGCACAGAAACGTCACTGCTGACACGCTGACTCTGCTCTGCGCATGAGTGGCTGCGCGCCTGCCGGCACATCACAGAGCGGAGAGAGAAGACGCCAACAAGTAAGCAGGAGGTCAATGCCAGGGCACGGCTCGCATTCCCCTTAGTGAATCTCGCTGTCAGAATCTGACCCAGCCGTGGGCATGAGGCCTTCCTTTCACGTCTTCCCATGCGGGCTCTGGTGCTACTTCCAATCAAGCCCTGCTTTTCAACTGTGTCACCCCACCATCAGATAGGCAATCAAATTGTTTAACTCTCCAGAGTATAGTTCTCATATAAGATGGCCCGGGTTTTATATTGTATAAGAAATGCAAAATACTTACTTAAAGAGACAGAAGGCCCTTCAGCCTCGTTCACATGGTAAAATATACTTGCACAATGGGGCACAGATTCTGCACCCAAATCTGCAGCTAAATCAGCATTAGTTTAGGATTGTATTGAATGCTCTGCCAATCCGAGCTGCAGGTCATCCAGTGGGAATTCTCACTCATGCAGTTTAATATTGGAAGGATTACACGGATCTGTCAGTTCAAAGCCCATCGTAACAAGAAATTAGGGCTCATTCACACGACCGTATTTGAATTGCGTATTACGCAGCATAATACGCGGTGCATCGTAGCAATTCAAATACGTTGATTTTCGCATGTCCCACTCACACTGGTGTTTTTCATTGCGTATAATACGTACGTAAAAAAGGCGCAGCATGTTCTATTTTAGGGCGGATTCAGATGATTGCGGTTTTGTCCCCTTTTACTGCCGTGATAATCACAGCCATATAACGGGACAAAACAAAACCACTGATCTCTATGGGATTTCAGTGGTTTCATTTTCACCACCTCTTTTCCCGGCCGTAATTTGTATTTTTGGGAGAAGATGGGCCTGCCCTATATTACCCGCACGTAGTGCATACCATATACACAGCGATACCCGGCTCACACATTTTATGCATACGCCCGTGGAAATGAGCCCCTAAACTGAGTGCGGGGAGGAGAAACCAGTACAAGAGCGGCTTACAGGTACTCACCGGGCCGTAACATCTCACACCTCGCATTGATTTTAGGACACATTTCCCAGAGCCATTAGGGGAATCCCTGTGACAACACCGGCTCTCACAATCATCGCTGTATATACATGGATCTCCATCCTTCTAAATGTAAAACACAAGAAATAAATATTCAGTGAATTTGTTTATAAGGTTTCACATTTATGTCACAGCAGGAAGTAAAGGCGATTCATACTTGTCCCCTGGAATGTCCTTAAGGTTCCCAGAAGGAGGAGCAACCTCCCGGATTCCATGAAGAATCTACTGCATGTCACTGAAGTCTCTTTGAAGCCTTTTATAAGAGATTTCCCTGGATGTATGCAGCACCCTGGACATCCTGCTGACCTTGTTGCCACATGCCTGCCCTCCCTAGGAGATCAGCAGTGCCCCCTGCAGGTAGACCCCATGAAAAATACATTGTTCATCATGATGAGTGAGGCAGAGCCCGACAGTGGAGTAGCTGGTGCTCATCCCAGAGGTGCAGTAGAAGTGTGCCTTTTTCATGCCATGCTTGGACATTTATAAGTCAATAATTGAAAGCAGCAAATGACTTTTTTCAGAAGGCTGTGTGCCCGCACTCCCTAGCGAGCAGCCCTAGCTGCAGTAAAAAAACAAACAACAAAACAACACATCACCCAAGAGGCTCTGTCCGGCTCTGCAGCACAACTCCTCTGAAGCTCCAGCAGACTTGCTTATAGTTTCCCCCTCTCCTCAGGACCGCTGCTGCGCTTACACTCCCCTCAATATGCCATTCCCCTCTACAGTAAGTCTATGTCCACATAGGATGGATTTGCTGGGAAACATCTGCAGCGGGTATTCCACAGCAGAAAATCCATACCAAAAACTGCACCATTTGGTATGAAATTTGATGCAGATTTTAACGTGGATTCTGATGTAAAATTCATTATTAGAAATGTATTGCGAAGCGTATCCAGTGCTTTAATTGTCATTCCGTGGATTAAAATTCTGCACTGCATGGCAATCTCCGCACGGGTTTTGTGCATTTTTTTTCCACCGCATGCGGACGAGATTGCGAGGATCTCACCTACTTTGCTGCTACTGTAGATGTTGCTTATTTCTTGTGTGGAGCGTTTACATGGGAAATCTGTGGATTCCCATGTGGATCTTTTTTCACTGGTGATTGCTTCCTGTGAGTGTCGGGGAAGCGCTCATTAGACATGATACCACCAGCATAATTGGCCATGAAGTCCAAGAGACTGTACAAAGATATATAAATGCAATATACTGATCCTCCTGCATTATTTGCCCTCTCTGCTTCCATCTACCACTCATCCATCAAAACATTTTTCCTAGTGGCATCATAATATTAAATGAATTGCAACAAAGCTACAAGTATAGGAATCTGCCCCATTTAGGGTGCATTCACACTGATGATGAAATTGTGCGACATTTGTGCGTTGCAAAACATACAAATCTTGCACTAATATGAAACCCATTCTTTTGAATGGGTTCATTTATGTCTGTAATGTTTACCTGCGTTGCGGTGCTATGCAGAAAACAAATCGCAGCATGTTCTTTCTCTTAGCGATATTTCGCCAATTGCTTTCAATGGGGCTGACAGCTGAAGCACCGGCCGCATTGAAATCATTGGGAGAAGATTGTGGAACAGCCTTGTATTCCAGCGGGTCTGAATGAATCCCCCATAGAGAGAACGGAGAGGGGGTGGAGCTACAAGGGATTTCCTAGAGATCATCCCACATTTGGAGAGATGGGATGGGGCTAGAGGGCTCCCCCAGGGCATTAATGAGAGCAGGGGTGAGAAAGGGCTGGGCTAGATTGGGTTTTTATAGTGATTCCTTTCTAGCCAAGAGATGGGCAGGGATAAGGAATCTAGACCCACCCTCTCATCCCCACTATCGGGGAAGCTTTCAAGCCCTCCCCCCCGATATCTCCAAATATGAGATCTGTAGAAGATCCTCTGCTGGTCAGCCTCCCTCTCTCTTCTTGCTTTGGGGGATTCCTTCAGCCCCACAGGGATGCAATGCTGTTTCCATGCATCCATGGGTTTTGAATGATTTGTGAGAGTGATATCGGGACGTGAATCACAGCCTGATATCGCTCTCGCCAGTGTGCAGGAGGCTGTAGAAATGCTTCTCCAGCCTCTGTTGTGGTGTATATATAATATTTTTTCTCGGCTTTTTGTAATAAATGTTCCCTATTGTTAACACAGAGAGAATCTAAATATAGAAGCCTGAACTATCTATATAATTGCAAATATACAATGTGTGAAATACAAAATCTGATATAAAGAATTTACTTTACCTTCAATTTAGGCTGGCTTCACACGAGCATGTTTTTTTGCGTACATAGGTGCGCACCTATGTACGTGCAAAAACACGCATGTATGAAGGTCCGTGCATTGCCTTCAATGGAGCTGCACTTGCTGACGGAGACTCCATTGATGACAATGGCCTTCCAGCACCCCTAAATTGTTTTTTAGGGAAGGGCTTTACATATAAGCCCTTCCCTGAGAAAAAAGCATTTTAGTGTAAAAAAATTTTTTTAAAAATACTTACCTGTTTGCGGCTGCCATGTCCCCTGCATGCGGCAGATGTTTTCTTCATCCCCTTGAGGAAAAAGAATTACCTGCTGCACCTGCCACATCTGTGACAGATGCAGCAAATGAATTCTAAATCCCCGCGGGGAATAAAGAATTCCCTACCGCAGCTGTCACAGCTGACAGCTGCGGTGATGTAACTCAGTAATTGTTTTTTTAGGGAAGAGCTTTAAGTATAAGCCCTTTTTTGAAAAACAAGGAAAAATGGTGTAAAAAATAATAAACACCACATACTCACCTTCCTTCAACTGACGGGGCTCCGCTGCATCCTTCTAGTTCTGTTACCGGTTCTGTAATGCAGCTCTTTCAGCAGGCGGGAATTTAAATTCCCTACCTGCTGAAAGAGCTGCTTGTGATTAGCGGAGATACTCAGCCAATCACAGGCAGCCCTCGCCTGTCATTCATTCAGCGAGAGCTACCTGTGATTGGCTGAGGTGCTTAGCCAATCACAGATGGCTGCTTCAGATTGGTTGAGCACCTCAGCCAATCACATGCAGCTCTCACTGAATGAATAACAGGCGAGAGCTGCCTGTGATTGGCTGAGCACCTCAGCTAATCGCAAGCAGCTCTTTCAGCAGGCGGGGATTTTAAATCCCTGCCTGCTAAAGGGATTGCATTACAGAGCCGGGGACAGAGCTGGCAGGATGCAGCTGAGCGCCGGCAGTTGAAGGAAGGTGAGTATGTGGTGATTATTATTTTTTACACCATTTTTCCTTGTTTTTCAGGTAAGGGCTTATACTTTTTCCCTGAAAAACAATTACTGGGTGTCGGCAGCTGGATCCCCTACCTCAGCTGTCATCTCTGACAGCTGCAGTAGTGAATTCTTTATTCCCCTGCGGGGGATGAAAAAAAACCATCTGCTGCATGTGACAGATGTGTTCTTCATCCCCTCAGGGGATACAGCAGCGGTGTACAGGTGAGTTTAGCTCTTCCCCAAAAAACAATTACGAGGTGCTGGCAGACCATTGCCTTCAATGGAACCGCCGACAGCAGCCGCGGCTCCATTGAAGACAATGCCTGCATTCCCTATTGTGCACACATGTCCTATCTTTAGAGGCATGCACCTGTAAAACACAGATATGTGAACACACCATAGGGAATGCATGTGTTGTAATAGGCGAGTGTCTCTGTGCTTGAATATGCACGCACAAAAGCACTCCCGTCTGAAGCCATCCTCAGACTGTGCAACCTCAAAGCAGAATGATAGGCACACAAACAGCAAGGTCATAATCCTACGTTGTGCTATTTCTGTGGCAATGAAAGCTATGGCCACGATTTGAACGTTTACAGCAAGCCTGCAGGCAGAGACAGGGAGACTGGAGGATCCTGGGTGTAGATGGCAGGTAAATACCCGGAGCATACTGTCCCTTGTTGCATCCAACCTGCTCTTCCAGTTAATAAAGTTTAAATATTCTTGATTATCGCTATCATGGAAAACAGAAATATGTGATGCTTCATGACCACGTGAACTCATATCACATGTAATGACCGTATACCAGAAATGTATTTCTATTAAAAGCTACGTGCGCAGCTGATTTCAGGTCAAAATCCTCATTGAAGCCGAATTTGACTCTGTTTTGGATGCAGAATTTGCTGTAGATATTCAGCAGCATTTTGCGCCCCATGTAAAGACACCCGAGCAAACAGAGGTTTTTGATGCAGATTTTGGTGTAGGTCTGTATCAAAAACATGTTATGGTGCCGGGCCCAGTGAGATCAATGGAGAAGATCGTGAAACAGCCTTGCATTCTCCAGCCTCTGTCAGGGTGTATATATAACATTTTTTCCTCAGCTTTTTGTAATAAATGTTCCCTATTATTAACACAGAGAGAATCTAAATATAGAAGCCTGAACTATCTATATAACTGCTAATATACAATGTGTGAAATACAAAATCTGATATAAAGAATTTACTTTACCTTCGATTCAGACTGTGTGACCTCAAAGCAGAGCGATAGGGACACAAACAGCAGGATGGTCATAATCCGATGTTGTGCCATATCTGCAGTGATGAAAGCTATGGCCACGACTCGAACGTTTACAGCAAGCCTGCAGGCAGAGAATGGGAGACTGAAGGATCCTGGGTGTAGATGGCACGTATATACTTCCCTCAGCCACATGTCAGAAAGTCTTATGATCAGGAAGAATGTAAACCACCCGGAGCTTACTGTCCCACGCTCCATCCAACCTGCTCTTCCAGTTAGTAAAGTTTAAATATTCCTGACTATCTCTGTGGTGGGAAAACAGAAATATGTGATGCTTCATGACCACCTGAACTGATATCACATGTAATGACAGTATGAACTCATATCACATGTAATGACAGTATACCAGAAATGTATTTATATTAAAAGCTACGTGCGCAGCTGATTTCAAGTCAAAATCCTCATTGAAGCCGATTTTGACTGTTTTGGATGCAGAAATGCTGCAGAATTTGTTGCAGATATTCAGCAGCATTTTGCGCCCCATGTAAAGACACCCGGGCAAACGGAGGTTTTTGATGCCTACTCCTCCTTCTAAAACAGCACGTCATCACGTTGAACAGCCAATTTTTCTGCGGCCCAAAAGGCTCTGCTTATAATTTTTTTACAATTTTTCAAAGATCCAAAAGTATTGATACTTTAACAGAAACTATTTTTTTCACAGGTCTGCCTCCAGGCTCTGTTACAAATTAAGTAACAGCGAGCTGTATCTTTAAAAATGTTTCTGGGTTTCACCTGCCCTCGGGGTTGAGCAATTTTTCAGGGGTACACTTGTACCCTTAGTACACTAATTTTTCTAGCCATCGCCTATACTGTTATCTAACAAATTTTTCCGGCCTTCGCCTACACTCATGGTACACCAATGTTACAGGGGTTTGCCTATACTCTTGCTACAGAAATGTTACAGAGGTCTGCCTATACTTCTGCTTCAAAAATGTTACAGAGGTCTGCCTATATTTTTGCTACAGAAATTTTACAGGGGTCTGCCTATATATTACTACAGAAATGCTACAGGGGTCTGTCTATATATTACTACAGAAATGTTCCTGGGGTCTGCGTCTACTTTTACTACAGAAATGTTACAGGGGTCTGCCTATACTTCTGCTACAGAAATGTTACTGGGGTCTGCCTATACTTTTGCTACAGAAATGTTACTGGGGTCTGCCTATATGTTTACTTCAGAAATGTTACTGGGGTCTGCCTATACTTTTACTACAGAAATGTTACTGGGGTCTGCCTATACTTTTACTACAGAAATGTTACTGGGGTCTGCCTATACTTTTACTACAGAAATGTTACAGGGTCTACCTATACTTCTGCCATAGAAATGTTACTGGGGTCTGTTTATACTTTTTCTACAGGAATGCTACAGGGGTCTGTCTATACTGTGGGTGCACTAAGTCTTCTTATCGCAGTGTTTTACCTATATGGCACAAATACACTGACTGACTAGGGCAGAAATGTGGGCCAGGGCTAAGGTCCGTGGCGAGGTGAAACTCTCCCATGGTTGGGCACTCTGACAGCATAGGTGAGCCCAAGGAACTCAAAGACTTCACCTTGCTATCTGTGTGCTATCTTGAGCTATCTGTGTGGGGACACATGGGTTTCTCATTGCTATGTAACTCAGGGCACCTTGGGTCACACAAGGTGCAAGGTGGGGGCTGGGGCTGAGCCTGACCCAGGGCCCGCTCACGTGCTTTCCACACAGACTATAGCGTGTCCTGGTCATGGTTTCTTGGCCTTGTATGGCCACCTCTTCCTCCTGCTTGGGGTCGGAATCAGCACTGGGCAACATGTATTTTCTCTCGTGTTACCACAGTTATCTGAGACACTGGTTTGGGCCAAACAAGAGGAGCGTTACTGCATTAATGAGACGTTCACAGCTGTACTAGCATCGGAGTCCGCGTTATGCCAGCGATTGCTGAGGGTGTGGGCCGAGGCCTATGTCCTAGGGGAAATGCAACTGCTCCAGGTTGGGCCTGTGGAACTTCTTCCTGGTTAATCCAGTCTTTGGAGCGGTGAAAGCAACCGCAACTAATTAAATGAGACGTTCACAGCCGTACTAGCATCGAAGTCCATTTTATGCTCATGATTGCTGAGGGTATGGGCAAAGGCCGAAATCCTGGGGGGGGGGGGGGGGGGGGGGCAGAGTGAAAGTCTGCCATATTTGGGCACTGTAATTTCTTCATGTTTAATACTTTCCTTGGGTTCCTTTGGCTCACCTATGCTGTGAGTGCACAAAGACTTCCTATAGCGGTGTTTTACCTGTCTGGCATAAATACACTGACTGATGTGGGCTGAGGTCCTTGGCGGGGTGAAACTCTGACATGTTTGAGCGCTCTGATTTCTTCTTGTGTAATACCATCTTTGTGCACAGCACAGGCAAGCCCAAGGAACTCAAAGACTTTCCCTTGCGGTGTTGAGCTATCTAACACCTACACAGAATGAATTGTGTGGGGACACATGGATTTCCTATTGCTATGCAATGGCACCTTGGGTCACATAAGATGAAGACTGGGAACGAGCCTGACCCTGGGCCCGCTCACGTGCTTCCCACACAGAGCATTGCTGTATTGTAGAGATGTGTAGAAGTGCTGGCACCTGAGTCGCCTTTATGCCCTCGTTTGCAGCTCCGGACAATTTAGTGATGGAGGTGGCACAGGATTGGAATGATGATTGAACATCAATTTATCATCAATTCTTAACAGCATTGTGAGCTATCGCCCACACTTTCAAAGAGGGTCGCTGCCTGGCCCTGCCAACCCTCTGCAGTGTGTGCCTCCGGTTCCTCCTCATCTAGTACGCGCTTATAAATAGACATGAGGGTGGTGTGGCTATGAAGTGAGCGTGTGGCATGAGGGCAGCTGAACGCTGTGCAGGGACACTTTTGTGTGCACTGTGGACGCAGGGTCGTGCGGAGGGAGTTGGACAGCAATGCCAGCATGTAACCCAGGAGAAAAGGCAGCAGTGCCACCCGCAGGCAGTGATTGTCCTTGGTTGCAGGTAGTGTGGTGCTTAGCTAAGGTGTGCCTTGCTAATAAGGGTTTGTCCGAAATAAAAATTGTTAGGGGGGTGACGCCAGACTCTTGCCCCCATTTTGGCTTAATAGTGGGACCTGGGAGCCTGAGATGCAGCCATGCATGCGGCCCCTGCCCTTTGTTATCTGGTTCTGTGGCGTTTCCATGACTTCCTGAGGTTTTCCAGAGTTTCACAAGTCATGATCTATGCGGAGCATCGGTCCCATACAAAAATGCTTGAGTTGCCCATTGACTTCAATGGGGTTCGTTACTTGAAACGAGCTCTCAAGCATTGCACCAGAACATTTTGGTGCTCGCTCATCTCTATTTGTCATCTCTTCATAGCCTATTGGCAATTGTGAACAAATGCACACGGTTTTCGCTTTTTAAAAAATCTGTTAAATTATAACGCACCCTTTGCCCTATTGTTCCGCGCAGCGTTTGTGTTATCTCAACACAATGTGTCGTCCAGAGAAGCAAATGCAGTGGCAGCATCAGTGGTGGATTTAAAGTAAAAATAACTTTTATTGCTCCATATTAAAAATACAGGCAACATTTCGACTTTAAAAAGTCTTTTTCAAGCCTGCTAGTATGCCACTGCACCACTCATTACATAACCAAACCGACATAGGTGGGCGGGAAGTAACCGCCCTGCAATGATTTGACAGCATTCCCAACACCTGACAACACACACCTGTTAAAAACTCACATGACATAAGAACATATGGTGCCATCCCCTGTCCATATGACCGTTCCCAGCCACCCCCTAGAGGTTCGGCATCTTCTCCTGCGACTGCGCATGTGCGCATAGCATAGTGACCTCAGCACGGTGTTAACCAAAGCCCCGGAGGCACATATTACATGCGGCAACCACAAGATGCCCACGGCCAGCCAACCAAATGTGCGTTGGGCGGCGGCCAACCACAAGATGGCACCTGCAGAGAATGTGGATGTAACCCAAATTAATTATGTTAAAGGGGTAGTCTTGCGGCAAACCTCAAAATTTTACCTTACCCCATTCCCCCTGTCACCCCCCTGGCATTAAATAGCAAATTAAAGCGGTTTTTAAACCGCTTGCTTCTTACCGATCCGACGAAATAAGGACTTTAAAAAATCTTCTCCCAAAGATGGCTGCCAGTCCTTTCCCTGGGATGCACTGCGGTTTTCTCCCATGGTGCACCGCGGGTCTTCTCCCATGGTGCACCATGGGCTCTTTGCGTTCCATTGCCGATTCCAGCCTCCTGATTGGCTGGAATCGGCACACGTGACGGGGCGGAGCTACGCGATGACACGTAGAAGGGGCGGAGCCAGAACGCCGCTCGTGCCTGGACCGAGCAGAAGGGGAGAAGACCGCACAGCGCAAGCGCGTCTAAAAAAGCAAGAAGACAGCAGAATTAGACAGATCCATGGCGACGGGGACGCTAGCAACGGAGCAGGTAAGTGAATAACTTCTGTATGGCTCATATTTAATGCACGATGTACATTACAAAGTGCATTAATATGGCCATACAGAAGTGTATACCCCCACTTTGTTTCGCGGGACAACCCCTTTAAGTAACTAAAAAAACAACTAGGGTATAGGACAAGTAGTAAAACAACATAGAGGGGATATAGAAAAAGGAGAAAGGGCTAGACAATAACAATATCACAAAGAAAAATTAAGAAGGGAGGTGACCGATAAAAAAAATACTATCACTGGAGAGAGAGTATATTAGATAAAAGGTGCAAAATTGTAATCCATGTTTAAACCAAACGGATGCATGGTATTTAAAGTGTGTATCCACTAAATGTCCTTCTTTTTTTAGCAGGGACTCCCTATCACCTCCTCGTATCAATGGCGGAACATCATCTATAATCGTAAACCTAAATTAGCTGATGCTATGCTTCATGTCGTGAAAATGTTTAGAAATAGGAAGATCAACACACTTAGTACGGATGGTGCTCTTGTGTTTGATCATGGGGGTTCTTGCCTCCAGTGTTGTCTTACCTACATAACCTAGCCCACTGGGGCAGGTTACCAGGTAGACAATGTACGAAGAGGTACAGGTATATCGTTTGCAAATTTTGTACTTCTTGCCTGTATAAGGATGATGGAAGGTCCTTTGTCCTACTACTTGGCATGAAGTAAATACTTCGACACGATATGGGCTTACTTTGGAGTGCTGCGGGCCTTTCTCTTTGAGATATTTTAACTAGAGATGAGTGAGCACCAAAATGCTCGGGTGCTCGTTACTCGAAACGAGATTTTCGCGATGCTCGAGGGTGCGTTTCGAATAATGAACCCCATTGAAGTCAATGGGCGACCCAAACATTTTTGTATATCGCTGATGCTCGCTAAGGTTTTCATTTGTGAAAATCTGGGCAATTCAAGAAAGTGATGGGAACAACACAGCAACGGATTGGGCAGGCGAGGGGCTACATGTTGGGCTGCATCTCAAGTTCCCAGGTCCCACTATTAAGCCACAATAGTGGCAAGAGTGCGCCCACCCCCCTCCCAACAATTTTTACTTCTGAAAAACCCTCATTAGCAATGCATACCTTAGCTAAGCACCACACTACCTCCAACAAAGCACAATGACTGCCTGCATGACACTCCGCTGCCACTTCTCCTGGGTTACATGCTGCCGTCCCGCATGGCCCAGTGTCCACAGCGCACACCAAGTGTCCCAGCACAGCCTTCAGCTGCCCTCATGCCACACCACCCTCATGTCTATTTATAGGTGCGTCTGCCATGAGGAGGAACCGCAGGCACACACTGCAGAGGGTTGGCACGGCTAGGCAGCGACCCTCTTTAAAAGGGGCAGGCCATAGCCCACAATGCTGTACAGAAGCAATGAGAAATATAATCCTGTGCCACCTCCATCAGGAGCTGCACACGTGGGCATAGCAATGGGGAACCTATGTGCCACACACTATTCATTCTGTCAAGGCGTCTGCATGCCCCAGTCAGACCGGGGTTTTTTATAAATAGTCACAGGCAGGTACAACTCCGCAATGGGAATTCCGTGTGCACCCACAGCATGGGTGGCTCCCTGAAACCCACCGGCTGTACATAAATGTATCCCATTGCAGTGCCCTGGACAGCAGAGCTAACATCAGATTAAATGCAGGTGGGCTTCGGCCCACACTGCATGCCCCAGTCAGACTGTTTTTTTTTTATAAGTAGACACAGGCAGGTACAACTCCCTATTGTGAAGTCCGTGTGGACCAACAGCATGGGGGGGGCTCCCTGGAACCCACCGGCGGTACATAAATATATCCCATTGCAGTGCCCAGCACAGCTGAGGTAATGTCAGGTTTAATGCAGGTGGGCTTCGGCCAACACCGCATGCCCCAGTCAGACTGGGGTTCTTTACAAGTGGACACATGCAGTTACAACTCCGTGTGGACCGACAGCATGGGTGGCTCCCTGGAACCCACCGGCGGTACATAAATATATCCCATTGCAGTGCCCTGGACAGCAAAGCTAACATCAGGTTTAATGCAGGTGGGCTTCGGCCCACACTGCATGCCCCAGTCCGACTGGGGTTCTTTAGAAGTGGACACATGCAGTTACAACTACGTGTGGACTGACAGCATGGGTGGCTCCCTGGAAACCACCGGCGGTACATAAATATATCCCATTGCAGTGCCCAGCACAGCTGAGGTAATGTCATGTTTAATGCAGGTGGGCTTCGGCCCACATTGCATGCCCCAGTCAGACTGAGGTTCTTTAGAAGTGGACACATGCAGTTACAACTCCGTGTGGACCGACAGCATGGGTGGCTCCCTGGAACCCACCGGCGGTACATAAATATATCCCATTGCAGTGCCCTGGACAGCAAAGCTAACATCAGGTTTAATGCAGGTGGGCTTCGACCCACACTGCATGCCCCAGTCAGACTGGGGTTCTTTAGAAGTGGACACATGCAGTTACAACTCCGTGTGGACCGACAGCATGGGTGGGTCCCAGGAAGCCACAGGCGGTACATAAATATATCCCATTGCAGTGCCCAGCACAGCTGAGGTAATGTCAGGTTTAATGCAGGTCGGCTAAAAATTACTAGGATTACACTGTAGGCGAGGGCCCAAAAAAATTGGTGTACGAACAGTACTAATGTACCTCAGAAAAATTGCCCATGCCCAACCAAGAGGGCAGGTGAAACCCATTAATCGCTTTGGTTAATGTGGCTTAATTTGTAACTAGGCCGGTAGGCAGCCCAGTTAAAATAAAAATTGGTTCAGGTGCAAGTTTCAACGCTTTAATGAGAATTGAAACGTATAAACATTGTTTACAAAAGTTAAAGGGGTTGTCCCGCGCCGAAACGTTTTTTGTTTTTTTTTCAATAGGCCCCCCGTTCGGTGCGAGACAAACCCAATGCATGGGTTAGAAAAAAAAAAAAAAAACATTTAGTACTTACCCGAATCCCGGCGCTGCGGCGACTTCTTCCTTACCTTAGCAAGATGGCCGCCGGGATCTTCACCCACGATGCACCGCGGGTCTTCTCCCATGGTGCACCGTGGGCTCTGTGCGGTCCATTGCCGATTCCAGCCTCCTGATTGGCTGGAATCGGCACACGTGACGGGGCGGAGCTACGAGGACCAGCTCTCCGGCACGAGCGGCCCCATTCACCAGGGAGAAGACCGGACTGCGCAAGCGCGTCTAATTGGGCGATTAGACGATGAAATTAGACGGCACCATGGAGACGAGGACGCTAGCAACGGAACAGGTAAGTGAATAACTTCTGTATGGCTCATAATTAATGCACGGTGTATATTACAAAGTGCATTAATATGGCCATACAGAAGTGTATAACCCCACTTGCTTTCGCGGGACAACCCCTTTAAATGACTGAGCCTTGTGGGCCTAAGAAAAATTGCCCGTTCGGCGTGATTACGTGAGGTTTCAGGAGGAGGAGCAGGAGAAGGAGGATGAATATAATACACAGATTGATGAAGCTAAAAGGTCCCCATTTTTGATGGTGATAGAGAGCGATGCTTCCATCTGCGGGTGCAGCCTACGTATTGTTTAGGTATCGCTGCTGTCCGCTGGTGGAGAAGAGAAGTCTGGGGAAATCCAGGCTTTGTTCATCTTTATGAGTGTAAGCCTGTCGGCACTGTCGGTTGACAGGCGGCTATGCTTATCCGTGATGATTCCCCCAGCCGCACTAAACACCCTCTCTGACAAGACGCTAGCCGCAGGACAAGCAAGCACCTCCAGGGCATACAGCGCGCATTCAAGCCACGTGTCCAGCTTCGACACCCAGTGGTTGTAGGGGGCAGAGGCGTCACGGAGGACGGTCGTGCGATCGGCTACGTACTCCCTCACCATCCTTTTACAGTGCTCCCGCCGACTCAGCCTTGACTGGGGAGCGGTGACACAGTCTTGCTGGGGAGCCAGAAAGCTGTCAAAGGCCTTGGAGAGTGTTCCCCTGCCTGTGCTGTACATGCTGCCTGATCTCCACGCCTCCCCTGCTACCTGGCCCTTGGAACTACGCCTTCTACCACTAGCGCTGTCGGATAGGAATTTTACCATCAGTTTGTCCACCAGGGTCCTGTGGTATAGCATCACTCTCGAACCCCTTTCCTCTTCGGGTATGAGAGTGGAAAGGCCCTCCTTATACCGTGGATCGAGCAGTGTGTACACCCAGTAATCTGTAGTGGCTAGAATGCGTGTAACGCGAGGGTCACGAGAAAGGCATCCTAACATGAAGTCAGCCATGTGTGCCAGGGTACCTGTACGCAACACATGGCTGTCCTCACTAGGAAGATCCCTTTCAGGATCCTCCTCCTCCTCCTCCTCAGGCCATACACGCTGAAAGATGACAGGCAAGCAGCATGGGTACCCTCAGCAGTGGGCCAAGCTGTCTCTTCCCCCTCCTCCTCATCCTCCTCCCCCTCCTCCTCCTCCTCCTCAACGCGCTGAGATATAGAGATGAGGGTGCCCTGACTATCCAGCAACATACTGTCTTCCCCCGCCTCCATTTCCAAGTGCAAAGCGTCTGCCTTTATACTTTGCAGGGAACTTCTCAAGAGGCGTAGCAGAGGAATGGTGATGCTAATGATTGCAGCATCGCCGCTCACCATCTGAGTAGACTCCTCAAAGTTTCCAAGGACCTGGCAGATGTCTGCCAACCAGGCCCACTCTTCTGTAAAGAATTGAGGAAGCTGAGTCCCACTACGCCGCCCATGTTGGAGTTGGTATTCCACTATAACTCTACGCTGCTCATAGAGCCTGGCCAACATGTGGAGCGTAGAGTTCCACCGTGTGGGCACGTCGCACAGCAGTTGGTGCACTGGCAGATTAAACCGATGTTGCAGGGTGCGCAGGGGGGCAGTGTCCATCTTGGACTTGCGGAAATGTGCGCTGAGCCGGCGCACCTTTCCGAGCAGGTCTGACAAGCATGGGTAGCTTTTCAGAAAGGGCTGAACCACCAAATTAAAGACGTGGGCCAGGCATGGCATGTGTGTAAGGCTGCCGAGCTGCAGAGCCGCCACCAGGTTATGGCCATTGTCATACACGACCATGCCCGGTTGGAGGCTCAGCGGCGCAAACCAGCGGTCGGTCTGCTCTGTCAGACCCTGCAGCAGTTCGTGGGCCGTGTGCCTCTTCTCTCCTAAGCTGAGTAGTTTCAGCATGGTCTGCTGACGCTTGCCCACCGCTGTGCTGCCACGCCGCGCGACACGGACTGCTGGCGATGTGCTGCTGCTGACATATCTTGATTGCGAGACAGAGGTTGCGTAGTAGGAGGAGGATGGTGGTTTAGTGGAGGAAACATACACTGCCGCAGATACCAGCACCGAGCTGGGGCCCAGTTCTGGAGGTGGGTAGGACGTGAGCGGTCCCAGGCTCTGACTCGGTCCCAGCCTCCACTAAATTCACCCAATGTGCCGTCAGGAAGATATAGTGGCCCTGCCCGCCTGTGCTTGTCCACATGTCCGTTGTTAAGTGGACCTTGGCAGTAACCGCGTTGGTGAGGGCGCGTACAATTTTGCGGGAGACGTGGTCGTGCAGGGCTGGGATGGCACATCGGGAAAAGTAGTGGCGACTGGGAACAGAGTAGCGTGGGGCCGCCGCCGCCATCATGTTTTTGAAAGACTCCGTTTCCACAAGCCTATACGGCAGCATCTCCAGGCTGATCAATTTGGCTATGTGCACGTTTAACGCTTGAGCGTGCGGGTGCGTGGCGGCGTACTTGCGCTTGCGCTCAAACAGTTGCGCTAGCGATGGTTGGACGGTGCGCTGAGAGACATTGCTGGATGGGGCCGAGGACAGCGGAGGTGAGGGTGTGGGTGCAGGCCGGGAGACAGTCGTGCCTGTGTCCTGAGAGGAGGGTTGGATCTCAGTGGCAGGTTGGGGCACAGGGAGAGAGGCAGTGGTGCAAACCGGAGGCGGTGAACGGCCTTCGTCCCACCTTGGGGGTGCTTGGCCATCATATGCCTGCGCATGCTGGTGGTGGTGCCTCCCGAGCTGATCTTGGCGCGACAAAGGTTGCACACCACTGTTCGTCGGTCGTCAGGCGTCTCTGTGAAAAACTGCCACACCGTAGAGCACCTTGACCTGTGCAGGGTGGCATGGCGCGAGGGGGCGCTTTGGGAAACAGTTGGTGGATTATTCGGTCTGGCCCTGCCTCTACCCCTGGCCACCGCACTGGCTCGGCCTGTGCCCACACCCTGACTTGGGCCTCCGCGTCCTCGCCCGCGTCCACGTCCTCTAGTCCTACCCCTACCCCTCAGCATGGTGTATTACCAGTAGTGCAGAAACAGAACGCTGTAATTAAATGTGCTGCTTATTGGCCTGTGGTTGGAGGCTGACTTCGCTTACGGAACGCCAGGAAATAATTTTGCGCAAGCCTGCTGTAACACTTAGCTGGCTGCGTATGAATTTGGAGAACTACTACACCCAGCACAGACCCAGAACACTGAGGACAGTCACAGGCAGCCCAAATAGATTTTTTTCCCCAAATTTTTTTGCAAAGGCCCACTGCCTATATTCAATCAATATGTCTTCTGTCCCTGCCAAGCGCTTCTGGCCCTGGAGTATGTCAAAGAACTGCAGAGTGTTGCACTGTGAACTGCAATACAGCGGTGATTTCACAGCCCAGACAGAGCCAGGAAATAATTTTGCGCAAGCCTGCTGTAACACTTACCTGGCTGCGTATGAATTTGGAGAACTACTACACCCAGCACAGACCCAGAACACTGAGGACAGTCACAGGCAGCCCAAATAGATTTTTTTCCCCAAATTTTTTTGCAAAGGCCCACTGCCTATATTCAATCAATATGTCTTCTGTCCCTGCCTAAGCGCTTCTGGCCCTGAAGTATTACTGCAGGGCGCAATGCTCTGCACGGCCGATATACAAAAAAAAAATAAAAAGTGCAACACTGCAAAAAGCAGCCTCCACAGTACTGCACACGGTTAGATGTGGCCCTAAGAAGGACCGTTGGGGTTCTTGAAGCCTAAAATACTCCTAACACTCTCCCTACAGCAGCTCCGGCACCAACAGCACTTTCCCTCCTCTATGTCAGAACGCATCTGTGGCGAGCCGCGGGAGGGGCCGATTTTTATACTCGGGTGACACCTGATCTCGCCAGCCACTCACTGCAGGGGGGTGGTATAGGGCTTGAACGTCGCAGGGGGAAGTTGTAATGCCTTCCCTGTCTTTCTATTGGCCAGAAAAGCGTGCTAACGTCTCAGAGATGAAAGTGAAAGTAACTCGAACATCGCGTGGTACTCGTTACGTGTAACGAGCATCTTGAACACGCTAATACTCGAACGAGTATCAAGCTCAGACGAGTACGTTCGCTCATCTCTAGTGCCAACCAGACCCACTTAGCATTGCACTTAAAATAGTTCTTAATCTTGTCTAATATAATTTTTCTATATTTGGGTGTTGTCATCAGGAATGTATTTATTCCCCAAGGCTTAGGATGTGAATACTGACGTCCCAGAGAGGGTGGTAACACTGGGAGCATGGTCAGACCACATGGCTGTTCCTAACTTAGAAGATTACATAGCTGGTAATAGTGATTGATTTACAAGGCATAAGTCTATCCTGGAAAAGGCTCTGTGTCGGGCCAAGTAAAAGAAAAACTCATGGGAAGAGGTGTTCTTGCAGCGAAACGCTTTCCTTTGCAACCACAGTCCAACTGAAGGCTTATGTCTATTACTAGTACCTACATTATCTAGCTCTCTGTCCAGGGTAATATTGAAGTCTCTGCCAATAATCATATCACCCCTAGTAAGCCTCGGCACCTCGCTCATTACTTTGTTCAAGAAATGAATTTGCTTGGTATTTGGAGAATAAATATTCGCTAATGTCACTGAGTTGATAGTACAAACTATAATAATATAGCGGCCTTTTGGGTCTGAAATTTGCATTGGCTGTGAATATTCAAAAATGTGCATGTTTCATGGAGGGAGGTGCAGAGGCTTTGAAATGTGACTCCTGTAAACACACTATGTATGCTCCAGATTGTAATGCCTCTCTCCAGACGGCTCTTCTCCTAAAGGGAGAATTAAGGCCCCTCGCGTTAAAGGAGAAAATATTTATTGACATACTTTTTAAATATATTGAGGTAAAAGGTGGGGCAGGATCGTTCATCGCATTTATAGCATTAAACAATACTGAACAATAAGACAAGAAACAAATAGAACATTGTGATGGCATACCAGACTATACGAGCTGTCCTCAATCGGGGGGTGGAAAGTCTCTTAAAGTCCAGCAGCCTCCTATACTTTCAATAAAGGATCTGGTAAAAGGAAAGGAAAAGGGTGAACAAAATCAATGGGCTCAATTTTTCTGCCCCAACCGGAGTTGTTCCTTGAAGGCTTGGAAGTTTGGGAAGCCCGTAGATCTGGAGGCAAAGAAATGTGCCAAGTTTTGAGGCTCTCCTCTTTGGATTCCAGATTATGGATAATATGTGTTTTTTCATCTTTATTTATTAATAATTTTATGCGATGCCAGCTTGTCTAAGGGCCATAGTTACGGGTAAAAGGGATCTTCTGGCTTGCATAGTTGACTGAGATAGATCCGAGAACAACTTAATATTCGAAAAAGGGGCCGAGAGTTGGGTCATCCTTCATGTTGTCGAAATTAAAGCCTCCTTGAGATGGAAGAAATGGATATGGGCAATAGGGTTGAGGGGCGTTGCTTCCGGTAGAAATCTGGGTTTTGGGAGTCTATGAATTCTATCAATAACAAGGTCTCCTAGGGGTTGTCAGGGAGAACCTTAAAAATAAAGTCTTTTCAATTCTCAGAAGAGACAAACTCAGGGATTCCTCGAAATTTGATGTTTTGTCTACTGTGATCTTTGACATCTGCTAGTTTCACCTTCAACTGTTGTATCTCGTTGTCTAAAGAATAATGGGCGTCAAATAAATCATTATGGGATTTTGTAAGTTCTTTTGCAGAGTCAGCGGACAGAGCCGCTGTTGCCGCTAAAGTGCACAGAGGATCCCGGAGAGGAGCTCCTGCTGTTTGGGGACCCCAAACTCTCTCCCCATTCCTCCACCACTCCAAGGTGTTTTGTGGACATGAGAGCCTCTCCAGAGGCACTGTCCAATGTCCTCCTCTGCATTGTCGGTTATCTCTGCGGGAGCCACTGAGCAAAGCAAAAACAATGCTGCTGCTGGCTGTTTGCCACCAGGGATCCCACTGCCACCTCTCTTCCTGCTTGTCCTCTCCTCTCCCACTTGTGACAGAGGTGGAAGAGAAGTCCCCCATGCTTTAGAGGACTCACCCAACCTCTGGACAGTCCTGGAGGAAGTGTCAGGACGGGACCATGGGGTGCTGCTCTTAGGCCTCATGCCCACGGCCATGATGGACTCTGCCAGCAGAATATCACAGTGGAGTCAGCAATGGCGCCCCCCAAAACCCCCATACTCATCTCTCAGATCTGCTGCGTGAATTTTGTCTGCTGGGCTGGCGCAGTACAGTGCATGATGAGCTGGCAGTGACGGATGACGCGGCCAGGGGTGGGCGGGGACACAAATTCATGTAATTACTCTACTGGTGCTGCAGCGGAAGTATAGCGTGATGACATGCTTCCATTGACTACAATGGAAGCCGGCCGCCCGTATTCACATGGCAAATAGAGTATGGTGCTTTTTCTGTCACGCTGTGTTTTTCCGCGGTGGAATTCCGCAGCATGAACATCCAGCTTTTAGGCTCAATAGAACCTAATAGCTGCGGGACAACGCCTTAGTGTTCTCCCTTTCCTGCTCCCGACTTCCGCATGGAAATTGGCGCCATCTTAGATGGGATTTCTTTGGAGGGGAAGAAGGCCTCTAGTTTCTTTGGCAGAGCTTTGGATGCTCTTGATATAGTAGCCATCTATATTAGGAAGTTCTCTGTTGTGGATTAGGACAAAGTTCCCTCCCTCTACAGGCTGTGATGTTTCTAGAAAAGAGACTGCAGCACAGAGCTCTCCTCTACACCACCATCTTTCTCCGGCTCTCAAGCCACTCCCCAAAACCTTTTACTTTCTTAAACCCTTTCATGAGTATATTTATGCTAAAATAAAATATGGGAACGGGTTCCTCCATTTGTTTTGGACGTTTTGATATATATCTATGGTTTTGGTGTACAGGGCGCATACGGTGACGGTTTTGGTTGGCGTCGGCTTTGGGTCGTTTTCTTTCTTATGTATATATTGTTTTATTCTGTAATTTTTTAATTACTTATATATGTAATTATGTTTTTTACTATCTATGTCCCCCCAGACATTGTATAAGACCTCTGGGGGACATTCACATGTTTGTTTGTTTTTTATTTGACACTTTTCCACTGTAGTTGGGGCATCCATAGGAGCCCCAGTTACAGAGAAAAACATCCCCTGTAGTCACTGGCAGACCTGGTCAGGGTCTTCTGGGACCCTGTAGCTCTACTGTAATGGGGAATCCCGGCGATCACATGATTTATTGCAGAGCCAGGAGGCTTAAATACACTCCGTAATTTCACTATTGGCTGGGCTTTAGTCCGGGACCAGGCGTCGTATATTTACCATGCTTGACCCTTAATGGGTTAAACCCAAACTCTCCACCGCCTTATTAAAGACTGCTATAAATTAAAACTTTGATAAAAATTGCTCATCCTGGCACTGCGGGGGCCCAAGCTGGCAGCTCCGTCCAGGGTTCCCCCACTCTGGTGGTTGGCCGCGGCGGCCGCGTGGCGCTCGGATCGGTGCGCGCCGCTGGGGGGAGGCAGCTTTATGATTACCTCCGGTCGTCATGTGACTTCGCTCTGCTCTTCTGGGCGGGTAGTTCTGCACTTGCTGGCCCAGACTCAGGTTGCCTGTGTTTGGTTTGACTCCTCTGCCTACAACCGCAATTATTGACCTGACTTTTTGTGTGTTTGACTTCGGCCTTTCATTTGACTCTGCCTCTGTTTTGCCCTTCTGTACTCCACAGGTGTCTTTCGGTTTGACCCTGCTTGTTTCACGACTACTCTCTGTTCTGTTCATTTGTTGCTTCCAGTCAGCTACGCGTTGCTCACTGGTCAGTCTCCTTGTTCCTCCTTCTTTGGGGTCTCTGTCACTAGTGCAGCGCAGGGACCGTCGCCCTGGGGCGTAGCCAAAGGGGGCAAGTAGGTAGGGACATGGGAGAGGGCTAGCGTAGGGATCCCCTGTCCATCTGCCCCTGCCAGCCCTAACACTTCTCATAAGAATCACCACAAATTCTCTCTACAGCTACTCCTATTTTTTCAAACAGGCTAAACGAAACTGGCCTACGTGTATCCGTTCTCTCTTTCCTCTTCCTAAAACCCATTAATGCTTGTCTAACCAAACATTCTTGGTAATGTCTCCTCTTCTCCTCAACTTGCAACCAGTTCACCCCCGCTATTGACAAATGTTTTTCCCGCTCCGTCTCCCAACCAACTCAGTAAAGCCCCCACCATATCTTTTTCTGAACTCCCCACACCACAATGAGCTAACCACTCCTCCTACTCCTGCCATGCCGCCCCATATGCAGCCCTTCAATTAGGTACCCTACTGCTCACTTACCGCATTCCAAAGCCAAGACGGGCAAGTCTACCCTTCTTCCTCCGCCTCTGGGGCCACTGTCCTGAACCGCTCCTACTGATATCAAGAGAGAGCATCCGCAATTAAGTTTTTGACCCATGGAACGTGCACTTCCATTTCCCACATATTCAAGGACAGTGCCTCCAAAAACAAAATGGCGCAGTGCATTTACCCCAGGGGGAGCTGAGGCCATCAGGGAATTAATGACCTGTACAGCCCCCATATTGTTGCAATGGGACCTCACCTTTTTGTTTTGAAAATGAGTGCCCCAAAGTGCAATAGCCACAACTATTGGGAAAAGCTCCAATAGTACTAGATTCCGTACTAAACCAGACGTTATCCACTCCTCTGGCAACTCTCCCCATGCACCATTGCCCTTGGCAATAGGCGCTAAAACCTGTGCCTACTGCCATATACCTGAACAATTCCCAATTCACATTCTCGCTCAAGTCATCCATTATCATGGATCTCCTATTGTCCTCTCTAAAAAGGACGACCTGCAAAATAACCCCCGTTATTACCCCAGTAACTGGATGCTGTCTTGAGCCCCCGGCAATAGGCGAAAAGCTGATTCAATATCATATTTCGCTAATAATGCCCCACTTCCGTATTTCCTGACCCCTCATAACGCAGTGTCAAACGAGGTATACACCACCGAACATAGCTCAGGATCTATACCATCGTTTACTGAAGCCCCCTTTTGGGTTGGATAAATGATGGATTAACTGAAACTTGTTCGGTTCCTTCTTTGAAACTAACCCCAGTGGTGACACCACAAATTCCTGTGAAGGAGGGTGAAAGGTCCTGCCTTGCGGTCTAAACTAATCACCTTGGCCAACTTTTCGGTTACAATCTCCAGACACCTCAGTGCCGACAGCAAGTGTTTTGTAGAAAATGGTAATTAATGCAGCGGGGCGAAATGACAAAACTGCCCCTAAAACCTCCCAACAATAACTTGGCCTTCTCCCTGTCACGGTATCTATTTAGGAAGTACACCAACTCAACTAGCATCACCGGGGTCATCCCTATTTTCAAAACCCCTGGGAGCTTTCCCACTTAGCTGCTCTGTGTGACCCTGCATTACAGAGGGAGCAGCCATGTTTGAACTTACAACCCGCCCCAAATTTACATTGGCCTTCATGGAATTGCTAACAAAACAAAATCTATTACCTCCTGCCCGGTCTCCTTGACTTCCAGCTTACGAATTAGAAGCGGCTCCTGCCTGAAAGGGCTGCCCAGAACGCATTAAGACCATTACCCTCAGCCACAAACCGATGTTTTTTTCATGCCATCTGATTGATGGCCAGACTGCTTTCCACTGCCTGAACTGCTCATCATAGCGCAGTCAAGTCTGCCCCCTGTATACTCAATATGCTTCTCCTATTGAGTACAAATAACAAAAAGGCCAGAGCAATTTTCCCATGCTTTTTTTTTCCCCCCAATTACCCTTGCCAAAATGGCAAACGCTTACAGCCAATTGGTGTGTGTCTGAGGAATCATATGCCACCTATGTCTTTTCTCCTCCTTGTACCCTGTCCTCTTCACTTTATCTAAATTAATTTTTCCAATGGAAGGAGGGAGAATATTTCCAAATATTCATCCTTTCAGATCTTTTCCCTAAAGTCTTTCTTCAAGTGAGCCCATAATGGCCCCTGAAAGCAAACATAGACCTACCCTTTCACCCTATCATCCCGGCGAATCCCATCCCCATCCTTTTCTGTTTGTACTGCCACGGTAACCCCCACTAGCGATTCCTGACTATTCACCCCCTCCCCCCCTCCCAGCCAAGCTTCCAGCCAGAGTACCATTCCTGCTGGATGAAGTTCACATCTGCAAGTTTCATGCCGCTGTCAGCAACGGGACTGGCCACACCTCAGACATCCCCCACTGCCTTTCTACCCCAGTCCCACTGACTGAGCTTTCATTTGGAAGGCTTTCCCTACTGGATGATGTGCTGAATGGCATGTGACAAAGCGAAACAGACTACAGACCAGGCCCTAATTCCTGTCCCTGCAAAAGCTCCACCATGCACCCTACTAATGCCCTAACCTCACTGCTAGCATCGCACATAGCTGCAAAGGCATCACCAAAGCACCCATCCCCTGAAAAACTACTCCCTGCAGGCACTACCCAGCTAACTATGTTAGACAAAACTGACATGAATGTTAACTCACCAGGCTGCATAGGACCCATCTTCTTGCCGATCTCCCTTTGAATCCATGATGTCTCTGCTTTGCGCCACCATCTCTTCTCCGGACTGCTTCCTCCCACCTGTGCACACAGCCACCGCTGCATGCTCCGGTGCTGAGATCCTCCTGTTCTGTGCTGAACTGGCCGAACGCCATCCCACACTAACTTCTCCATGCCACCTGCCTCCACCAACCAGTGGAGCCTGTCTCTCTCCTCTTTCTGCTGGGCTGTGTCTGTGGTGGGACTACTCCCTGCTCGGTCCTGCAACAGGAGAGCAGCCCCGCTCTCTCAGCTCTCATGGATACCAGACCAGCACTAGTCCCCGCCTCCCTCTCCACATAGGACCCATTAGTGGATGCCGCCCCATGCCACTGAGCGGGATTCCCCCCAGCCTTGATATCTCTGCTTGGTGCTGATGCAGGGGAGAGCCTGCCTGAGGGAACTGGGATGTGTTCCCTCTCCGGCGTCGGCGCAGTGGCACTTGCTCGGGGCTAACGCTTGTGGGTGCATGCACCCTCCGCAGCCTCCACTCCCTCTTCAGACCTGCCACTGGCTCTGTCTCTGCTGCTCCAAGGGCCACTCCGGAGATGTGCTCCAGCCAGGCCAGGCCCTGTTCTTCTGCTGCCACCAGGATGCGTACCAGCAATGCTTCCATCTTCTCCTCCATAAGTCCTTCATCTTCGGGCTCTTCCTTCTTCTCCTCTTCAGGCTCTTCTTACTTCTCGATATGTATTAGAAATATTTTTGCTCATCCACTGCCTAGGTGTCTCCTCCTTTGGAAAAATTATGCATTGGCTTGGGATCTCTTTCAGACTGCTTCCATCCAATTGCGGTACACAGGTAAGTAGATGCAGAAAAATGCTGTCTTCACAGAAATAGTGTCCACAAGTCATTATTGAATAAAGTGCTACATAAAAACAGTCAGACGTCTACACAGGACGCATTTCCACTCTGCGAAAGTGGAAACGCGTCCTGTGTAGACGTCTGACTATTGAATAAAGTGCTACATGAAAACAAAGACTTGTAGACACTATCTCTGTGAAGACAGCATTTTTCTGCATCTACTCTTTTTACTTCTCCTCTTTCTCCTTCTGATTGCCAGCCAGCTTCTTTACTTCAGTCAGTTACTTACTTTCCTCTTCTCCATCCTGCTCCAGGTTCTTCTTCTTCCTTCTCCCTTGCTGCTGGAACTGACTCCTCCCCTGTCTTTCGTGCACTCTTCCTTTGTATCCTCCTCTCCCCCTGCTTTGAGCATGCAGCCTGTTCCTTAATCCCTTTCCTCCCCGTTAACCCAATCATGACTTTCTCATACAGCTACGTCGATGGATAAATAAAGGAGTTACAATATTTCAAAGAGGGGAGGAAAAAACGAAAATGTCAGGAAAAAAAGGGCTGCGTCCTTAAGTGGTTAATACATAATGTTTTAAAATTTAATATATTGCATATACTTATAGATAGCAGAATTTTACATGAATATTTAGGATTATATCAACAGTTATTACAAATGGGAACCAAAAATCCATAGAGTTCCTGTAATGATAGATATATCAGGAGTATGGGTCTACTCAAAAATGTAATCATTTTCTTTAATTTTCTAATCTTGTAATTTATTGTGTTTACATACATATGAATAAGTGAAGATTCACTCATTTGCTTTTACAAATATTTGTCATAACATGGATAAGACATATAACTATATATAAGTTCTGAAAAGAGAGTATTTAGTATTTTTCCAATCTGTCATAAATTTACACATTTACTCTATCAGATAAAATGCCTGCTCTGAAATACATGTAGAACGCAGAGTAGCGTTGGACATTCTGATCATGGTGACTGGCGTCAGCTGAGACGCGCAGTGGAACGCATCGCCATCTTGCTGTGTCCTCATGTGATGTGCGCCTCGATGTATCACATCACCACGTGACGTGTCACATGACCGAGTTAGTTGGAACGCACAATGGAACACATCGTCCCGCTGTGGATGATGCCAAATGTTTGCGCCGACGTGATAACTGACGTAATTTGGAAACGCTGTGGGCCCATTTGTGAATACTATTATAGGATAATATATGTGAGTATGTTTGTGTATTACCGTTAGGCTTGAAACGCGTTGCTCTGTATACCTATTTATTCAAATCACAGCTGGTTTCGTAAATATAAGGAGTGAAGAAAGAATAAAATCGCCTTTTTATCTTTTAAGGCTGACCTGGAATGGGAAGAAATTGTTGCATCCAGATCCCCCCAGTGAAGTAAGTAACATTCACTCTGGTTTGAATGTACGTCCCTTACTTATAGCTGTTTAAGAGTGCAAGGGAGCTGAACCGTTCTCTATTATACACAGTCAGTGATTCTGTCATAGAAAAAATTAGATTTCTCCAGCATGATTTGTTTGTTACAAACCCATGCCGGCTCTGGTTAATTATTGTATTCTCATCCAAGTACTTGCATACATGCTGTTTAATAATTTGTGCAAAGATCTTTCCTGGTATAGAAGTCAGGCTCACTGGTCTGTAGTTTCCTTGTTAAGGGGGGCTGGGACCTTAGGATGGCATGATCACTGCCTCTTAAGGTCCCAGCCACCCTTACTTTCTCAACCATTCCCTCCCTGTTAGTAATAATTGGGTCCAAGATAACAGATCCCTTTTTCTCTTCTACATTTTGGAAGATAAGGTTTTCTGCAAGAGCAGATAAGAATTTGTTGGACCCATTACTTTTGCCTGAGAGAGATTCCCAAGAAATGTCTGGATCTATGACATCATATTTCTTTTCTTGTGTAGTGGCCCGGAATTCATATATCTGGCCCCTCCATAACTGTCTTTGTCTCACATGATGTCATGTCTTCACCGTGGATGGACTGTGAAGATTGCCCTGATACCACTTATGTCTATTGCACAGCTTCAGCATGTGAGAGGTTAATGTTTGGGATATGTCTGGAAAGTGTAACAATTTGTGTTGTCATGTAAGTATGCAAGATATATGTGACTGCAAGGTGCAAGTCGGAGAGTTCTATTCCAGTCAGTCGGAGAGTTAATGCCAGCCACAAAGGGGTACCTTCAACCCCCATGTGTTGAAGAATAGAAGCAGAGGAGCGGTACCCTGGAGGTTCATGCCCAGGACCCCTACCCTAAGAGAGAGTGAGAGAAAGAAAGGAAGAGAAAGGAATTCACTGTGCAGAATTTAGAAACTGTCAGAAAGTGAGTGTCAGTGGAGTGTTCGAGTTCCCCTCTGGAGTGTGTGTCATACAGATAACTCAACTGTAGGCCTGGTGTCATCCTGTGTTTTCCTCCCTGACCTCCATCATTATCTTTCTTGCACTGGTGTGTTAAATTTTTCAGAGAATTGTGATTTTTATCTCACAATATTTCTCTACAAGTACATGTTCATGCCGGTGGGTACTGGAATGGTGGCATCACCCGTCACAACCCTTGCACCTATTCCCCAGTCTATTGGGCATCACTATGGCTGGGGTGATCGGAAGAGGCCCAGAGCTGCCCTTGCCAAGGCTACATGTGTTTCTCTGGTAGGGAACGCAATAGGTGCCACCATGACAAACCAGCATCTTACTCTCCCTGCTCCTTAACGTATGCCCTGTGCTTCGGGGTCACCCTATAGGGCGCTGCAGGACCCTATTTTTTGGTATCACTGGGAAAAGGATTAAATCCTCTGCGCCACAAAGAAAAAAGGAATGTGTAAATAATTTACAAGTGTGGGACTGAGAGGGACTATTCAATATGGCGGTCAATCATCAGAGCTCCTCTCTGGCTCACTCTCTCCCACCAAAAGACTCCACCAAGTTTTTGGTATGAAAAGAACTACACCCTGGCTGTGCGTGAAGTAGGGGAGAGGACTACCTCTATCAAAAGAACTTTACCTATAATTCAGGACAACCCACAGGGGAAGGAGTTATCTGCTGCTGCAGACTCCATGAGACATAACATTGGCGGACCTCATGGAGTAGAGATGTATCCTCCAGCGGTCTCCCCTAGTCGTTTAATTGCTGGTGTGGTGGCCGGCTACCCACCATCAAGGCCGCAGTTCTATTGGGGTGATCCAGAGGACCTTCAGAAACAAGACCCAGGAAATGCCCCCGTGGCGCCACCTTCGATGGAACAAAAGGCCACAATCAAAAAGCAGAGGCTCCGCATGGGACCCCTCCAGCCGGCTAGGCCTCAGAGAACTTTTAAATGAGGCGAGTGTGTCCGCGATTCTGCCTGCAGTCCTGTCCACGAACATTCTACGGGCAAGACTGGTACCATGGTTGCTGCCCTATGGTGGAGAGGAGCCGTCTCTCCCCTGGATTATAATTAATCAGGCCAACAGGGTGGCCCACACTGTTACACCCCCGGGGTTGCATCCCTTCATACGGGATTTTGAAGACCCCAGGGTAAAGTCTTTTTCCAGGCCCGTGAACGTTTCTCCCGTTGGAGGGAACTGCGCCCTCCAAGGCTGACTGCCATGTCAGATACTGACAGACTTTTTTCACTATGCAACTGCGTATGAGCCCCCATTGCTTCCAGATTCTTCTGTACTTCTTTCCATAGCCCCTGCAGCGTATCTGTGACGGCAACAGTTGCAGGACAGGCCGACGCAGTAGAAATAGCTGTAAGGAAGTGAGGATGCTGACCATATACGCAAAAGAATGGAGACACCCCAGTGAAAGAACAAGTACGGTTGTTTAGTGCAAACTCTGGCAACGGCAGGAACTCTGCACACTGATGAGCCTTTTTGCTAGCAAACAACCGTAAATATTGCACTAAATCCTGTTTTTTTCCACTCAGTCTGACCATTAGTTTGCGGGTGGAATGCTAATGAGAAGGAAAGCGACATTCCCAGGTTTCTACAGAAGGCTCGTCAAAATTGCGCAACAAACTGAACCCCATGATCAGATACAATGTTCTCGGGAACCCCATGTAGACGAATGATTTCTTTTACAAAAATCTTGGAAAATTCTATCACAGAAGGTAACTTCTTTAACGCCACAAAATGTGCCATCTTTGAGAAACGGTCTACAACAACTAGGATAGTCTCAGAGGCCCCTCCAGACGCCGACGACTACTTTTACCACGTACACAGACAGAGCATCCCTTAACAAAGTCATGGATCTCCTGAGACATGCCTGGCCACCAGTAGTTTCTAGTACAAAGATCCAGAGTCCCCTGAGCCCCCGGATGGCCTGCGAGACTAGATGAGTGAGACTCTTCAATGACTCTGAGACGCAAGGTCTCTGGCACAAACCATCGGCCCTCTGGCACCCCTGAGGGAGCGTTCTGCTGACAACTTTGTAGATGAGGAACAAGATCAGATTCTGCAGCTGCCACCACCACCCCAGGTGCCAGGATATTCTCGGGAGCCACTGTCTCACTTTCCGGCAAACTGAAACTCCGTGAGAGGGCATCTGCCTTCACGTTCTTCCCCCATGGAATATATGTAACGACAAGGTTAAACCTGGTAAAAAACAACGCCCACCTGGCCTGACGAGCCGTGAGTCTCTTAGCATTGGAGAGATATACCAAGTTTCTATGATCAGTATAGATGATAATGGGATTCCTTTTCCCCTCAAGATGGTGACTTCTAGAGACCACTTAATCGCCAATAACACACAATTACCCACGTCGTAATTACGCTCCACCAAACTGAATGTCCGCGAGAAGAATGCACATGGACTATACCCAGGTCTCCCACTGACTTCCTGAGACAATACCGCCCCCGCCCCCACCTCAGACTCATCGGCCTCAATGAAGAATGGTCACTGCATGTCAGGCTCTACTAGCATCGGAGCAGCAGTAAACACACTTTTGAGACAACTAAAAGCCTCTAGGGCCTCAGGCGACCACCTTACCAAGTCCGCACCCTTCTTGGTTAGATCGGTCAGGGGTTGAGCAATAACAGAATAATTCTTAATAAATCTACGGTAGAAATTTGCGAAACCTAAAAACCGCTGGAGAGCTTTCAGGTTATCTGGTCTGACCCATTGGGAGATTGCTGCCACTTTATCAGACTCCATTTGAATCTCCGTGTGTAAAATCATATAACCAAGAAAAGACACTTGTTTACTATCAAAAATGCATTTCTCCAATTTGACAAAAAGTTGATACTCACGCAAACGGGTCAGAACCAGCCTCAGGTGACGCACATGTGAGTCCCAGTCTGGGGAGTACAGCAGAATGTCATTTAGATATATGACCAATAATACCCCCAGGAAGTCTTGAAAGACCGCGTTCATATATCCCTGGAACTCAGCGGGGACATTACAAAGTCCAAAGTGCATGACTAAACATTCAAAATGTCCCAACGAGTTGTTGAATGTGTTTTTTCACTCATCTCCCTCTCGAATGCGAATTTGATTGTAAGCACCCCTTAATTCCAATTTGGAAAACCAGTGGGCTCCTACAACCTAATTCAATAAGTCAGGAATCAGGGGCAAGGAGCACTGGTTCTTCACTGTAATTTTATTTAAAGCCCGATAATCCACACAAGGCTTCAATGTCCTATCCTTCTTCTCCACAAAGAAGAAACCTGCCCCGGCAGGGCACCTGGACAGCCTGACATGTCGTTTGGCCAGAGACTCTGAGATATAGGACTTAAGGGCTTCGTGCTCACGCCCAGACAAATTGAAAATGGCTCCCTTAGGGATGGGACTGTCGGGCATCAAATCAATACCACAGTCCCACTCCCTATGGGGAGGTAAAGTCTAAGACAATGTTTGGGAAAATACATAATGAAAATCAGACAAATACTCAGGAATAAGTATGGTATCTGCTGAACACACAGAAATAGTAGCTAAGTGACTATGACAGGACAACCCCTAATGTGTCAATTCCCGAGTGGACCAATCAAATCGGGGATTGTGCAGTGCCAACCAAGGAATACCAAGCACTACATCCACAGACATCCTTCCCATTACCAAGAACAACAGATTCTCAGAATAGAGAACACCCACAGTGATCTGTAACATGGGAGTCCTCCATTGTACAACACCTGCAGACAGAGGGGTAGAATCAATACTAGTGAATCGTATGGGAATTTTTAACGCAGAAAATTCAATCATCAGAGGTCTGACAAAACTTAAACTAATCAAATTGGCGGCAGCACCCGAATTAATAAAAGCTGGACCGGACCGAGTGAAATTCCGGAAGCCAATCTGACAAGACACAAACAATTTAGGGAGTACCTGTGATCCTAGGAGATCCTCCCAAAGATCGCCTAGGATCTGAAGTTTTCCCGCTGGTTCAGACTGATGTTGTAGACGCTTCTGAGGACAGGTAGAGGCCATGAGTCATCCGGAACCGTCGCTGTACTTCGGGACTTAGCTGATCCACATCTATAGGCTCGGCACCACAAGTTGACATGGGAGAAGGAGGAGCGAGCCTGCCGGATTCCCTAGTCTTATGGGCCTGACATTCCTCTTTTCTAGATCTCAGCCTCCTGTCAGCGTTGATCGCCAATTTAATTGCATCATTGAATGTCACGGGAGCGGGATGAGAAATAAGTAGATCCTTGAAAGCGTTGGAAAGACCCAACAAGAGCACATCTTTAAGGGCGCTATCATTCCAAGAGGTTTCACCTGCATACAGTCTAAATTTAGAGCAATAGTCCTCTACCCACTGCTGCCCCTGACAGAGAGACATGAGATGAGATACCGCCAACCCCGCACGGTCTGGCTCATCAAAAATACCTCCAAGTTCCTGAAAAAACAAGTCAACTGACTGCAGGCAAGCTGATCTTTCAGGCAAAGAGTAGGCCTATGTCTGGGTGGGACCCAGAAGTAAGGACATAATCAATCCAATTTTCTAGGATTCTGAGCCAGAGGAGCCGGGCTGCATCCTAAAATACAATCTACATGCCTCCTGAAAAACAAAAAAACTGCTTGTCTCCCCTGAAAATACCTCAGGAAGAGGACACTTGGGCTCGGGAATAGAAGGGGCGGTAGAAACATGCACTAACTCCCGCTGCTCCTGGGCCATCATACGACCGGACAGGTCTTGTAACGTGACCACTAAATCCTGCAACTGACTTGCGAGGGTACTCATGGCCTCCATTGGAGAGCAATTTTAAGGGCCAGTTATTATGTTACGGTATACAATCCTTAATATGCCAGCACGGGTGCCCTAGATCTCACCCGCAACCCCTGTCCCTGCCTGCTTGCCTCCACTCCTGGCTACCTTCCGGCGGTCAACTGAGCGGCGGTCCCTACTTTCACTAGGGACTGAAAAGGGACACTGGCGTACCTGGGTGGAAAGGGTAGAATACCGACAGAAAAGGCAGATGTAAACAACCAACACAAACAATACTAAGCAGAGCTGAGGCAGATGGAAAAACCTGGCGGACAATAGCAAAGTATAGCAAACAAGATGTCAGAGGCTGTAGATCAACAGAGGCAGACTAGCTAGTACACCAAGGGAAACCAATAACTGGCAGTGATTGCAAGTCTCTGCCAGAACTTTAAACAAAAGCCTCCGCCCAGGGGTGGAGAGAGGGAGACTGCCAACTCCCAACAGAAAATAATAAAAGGGAGCTTGTGCACGGCAGCTGCACTTACAGGTGCGAGCGCGCACGGTGCTGCGCGGCCCCCGCACCACACCAGCTGGGCACCCACGCCCCCGGCAGCCGGACAACAACCCGAGGGGACGCGCCCCGACCACGGGACCCCACATACCGCCGCCCCAGGAGGACCAGCAACTGCCCAATAGTAACAATTAAAGTAATGTGCAGGAGGATGTTTAATACAGCACTTATTGTTTATTGCACCTGCTAAAATCTAATTCAAAGTAATATATTCTCCTATAAAATTAATGTACTAATGTAGAAATGTTTACCTTAGATATGCCACCATGTGCATGAGACTGTATGTATGGTATGTATGATTTATGTGTATGACTGGAGCTTTCTTAGGTCCCCCATGTCGTGTCACAGTGCTGGCTGTCCCACAGA
Organism: Eleutherodactylus coqui; assembly: GCF_035609145.1. Taxonomy (NCBI): domain Eukaryota; kingdom Metazoa; phylum Chordata; class Amphibia; order Anura; family Eleutherodactylidae; genus Eleutherodactylus; species Eleutherodactylus coqui. The sequence goes on from NC_089837.1 coordinate 513,408,835, forward strand.
CAAAAGTAGAAAAAGCAGCAGCACTTCCCTGTGTAACACCGCTGGTGCGAGGTATTCGTTCAGATGCAAAGCCCAGAAAAGGAACCGGACTCCAGGTATCAAATAGATCACAAGTGGGCAGCATCAATATATAAAAGAAGTTCCTTTAATTGTCCATGATAGGAGGGGATGTACAAGCCATGTATCAACCCCACACGGGTCTTTGTCAAGCTCATCACTACTAACCCGAACCCATCCTTAAATATGGCACACAGCCAATCACATAAAAGCACAGAAATGTAAAACAGGTGTAGAGAAACACTCACCCATCGGTCTGCTGTAGAGACAGATTGTTCTTGTCTCCACAGCAGACCGATGGGTGAGTGTTTCTCTACACCTGTTTATATTGATGCTGCCCAGCTGTGATCTAGTTGATATCAGTGCTGGCTGTCCATCTGGTCTGTTCCAGCTAGCAGGGCCTTCCTTTCACCTCGTTCTACTTTTTCATGGAGAATGATGGTCATTCCACTCGTCTCTTGTTTCTCTTTACTGCCAGTCGCCCCCCTCTTATTTTTGTAGTTTGGTTTATTCTTCAAAAGAGAAAGTGATGTTCATTCCACTTGTCTCAATTCTTTTGTCTTTAGGGGAAAGAGTAATGAATAACCCCCATAGCTATACTAGTATTCCTGAATTCTGTTCAGCCTAGTAGAAATTCCTTAATGTACTTGCAAGTCATATTCCTGACATGCTGTCCTAATAGAAAAGTCGTACACAGAAATTACACTTCTAGTAGTCTCTGTACACCTGGAGTGGGTTGATCCTTCACATAAGTAACTGGGGGTAGGACATGTGTTTATTGGTTTTGCCTTGCACACTCCATGACTGTGCAGCGGTAAATAGGAAGTCAAACACTGAAGATGACCAGACTCTGGATTCATACATTCTGTTTTGGAGGCGCGAGGGGCGGCTTATTCTTAAGTATGTGGGGAAACTGTAGTGGCCCAGTACATCATCCTGGTCATCTCTATAAATGTCATACATGTCATGTCTTATGTTGATGCACTGTGCAAGCCTGTCTTGTCATTCAGTTATGTGTATTGCACAGCTGCAGCAAATGTAGAGTTAAAGTCTCCAAAGTGTGATTGTAACAATTTCTATCCTGTCAAGTGGCATGAGTGAAGATATAAATGAGTGCCTGAGAGCAGGAAAGGGTCTTGTCCATGTCTCCTGGGTTTCTGCTAAAGAATGCCAGCTACAAGGGTGTACCTTTAACCCTCGTGTAGTGAAGAATGGAAGAGGTAGAGTGGTTTCCCGGAGTGCTTGTGTTGGTGATGATGATGGAGTGAGGCCCCCCCCCAGGAGAGATAAAGTGAGCAACAAGTGAGTGCATTCTTCCAAGGCCTAGAGCAGAGGTGGTTGGGTAGGTAGGAGAACATTCATAATAATTTCAGACCCGGGCGTCCTGAAGTCTGGGACCGCCAGGTGGAGGTATTCTACCTTCATTGCTCATCCTCAAGCGTCCTGAAGTCTGGGTCTTGCTATGTGGAGGTGCGCATCCTTTTTAGGTCAATGTGTGATTGTTCTCAGTGAGAGAAATCCAGTAAACTTGTAAATATGATACATTTTAATGGCTTACAAAAATGCATGATGTTACAGCAGGTTTTTGGGGATATCTCGCCCCCTTCGTCAGGCTATTGAATGAAACTAGTGTGGATGACACATAAGTATAGCATACAGATGAAGAGGGGAGGAGAACAAATTGCTATTGATCTAAATAAATGTTCACACATAGAAATTTAAGACTGTTTTGCACTCAAAACTTAAAACATTAGACAAACAGAGCTGAGAAGTAAATCATAAATCAGTCCACTGAGCTCAGGACAGTTTTATGATGTGTCTTATCTCTCCTTCAACCTGCACACTGAAGGAGATGCAGTACCACCTATTGGATGGCAACATTATTACAAGTCAAGTTCTGAATTTTTATGAATTTTTAAAGAGAAAAGAAAAAAAAGTAAACCATTGTTAGGTCATGCACACATGGCCTAAAGTCTGGGTCTCCCACTTTGAGATACTCTGGCTTATCTAATTCCTGCACTTTCCAACCCTGACATTTGTGCCTTGTCTATTGCCAAAGTTACCATTAAGTAAAGTTATTCCAGGGCTTGATCGTTCCTGGTGACTTGAGGTACGATATCACTGTCTGTGGCTCCATTATTTCCCCGCCGATGTTCATGCCAGTAGGTACCAGAACTGTGGCGTCATCCGTGACAGCCCTTGCACCTTTTCCACAATCTATTGGGCATCCCTATGTCGGGGGTGCCCGAAAGAGGCCCAACGCTGCCCTGGCCAAGGCTACATGTGTCCCACTGGGAGGGAGCGTGGTAAGTGCCGCTGTAACAAGCCAGCATCTAACCCTCCCTTCTCCTAAACATTTGCCCCATGTCCAGGGTCACCCTATGGGACGCTGTGCAGAGGACACAACTGACAAAACTTAACTTATCTCCTATTTTTCGGAGAGAATGGTGCCATCCCTATTGCCGCAGAGTGAGCAGATCCAAGAATTAAGAGACGAGATGCGTTTCCGCTGTCAGGGTTGAGGAATGTGTAAGAGGCACTGTGTAACCCAGCAATCAGTCTGATGGGGTGGAAAGTGGTGAGGTGCCATGTTTCTGAAGAGCTGCTGATACTGGCACAGAAACACTGATTTTATGGGAAGTAATGAAAGAAAACCAGTAATTTGTCATTATCAGAGTTTCTGCCACCAGTTTTTGCAGCTCCCCAATCCGGCACCATAAGTCTGGTGACAGATTCCTTTTACATATATTGTGTGTGATGCCATTTATTATACTAGAGGTAAGTTGTAACATTATTGGTACTGTGAGTGGTGCCATTTATACTGAAGGTAAGTGGTGACATGAATTGTACCATATATGGCACCATTTATTATACTGAAGGTAGGTGGTGGTATTAAATGTACTGTAAATGATACCATTTATTGTACTGCAGGTAAGTGGTGACATTAATTGTACCATGAGTGGCTAAATGTATTATACTTGAGGTGAGTGGAGACATTAATAGTACTGTGAGTGATGCCATTTATACTGGAGGTAAGCGGTGACATGAATTGTACTGTGAGTGGCTAAATGTATTATACTTGAGGTGAGTGGAGACATTAATAGTACTGTCAGTGGTGCCATTTATACTGGAGGTAAGCGGTGACATTAATTGTACCGTGAGTGGCTAAATGTATTATACTTGAGGTGAGTGGAGACATTAATAGTACTGTCAGTGGTGCCATTTATAATGGAGTTAAGCGGTGACATGAATTGTACTGTGAGTGGCTCCATTTATTATACTGGAGGTAAATGGTGACATTAAATATACTGTATGTGGCGCCTTTTATTGTACTGCAGGTAAGTGGTGACAATAATTGTATCACGAGTTTTGCTATTTATTATACTGGAGGTAAGTGGCCATCTGTGATGACTGACAGACCCCTTGTGTGCAGGGAGGTAAAGACATGATTTAGGGCTGTATGTAACGTGATTTATTATTTTTTTTAAGGTTACCTTAGATAGCCTGGCATTCGCTGACGTTCCAGGATGTTTGCGCATCTACTTGAATCTTCCCCTCTATCTGTTTGCACAGTAAATATCTACAGTAGTAAAAATATTATTATAAACCTTAAGGACGCCGCATCCAGAATGTAACGTCAGAATCAAGACCTTTTACTTCTGTAACCTTTCATGACCGAGGTATTTTCTTTTCCGTTAGTGTGCACTTCGCCTTTGTTCGGCCTTAAGGCCTCATGTCTATGGGGAATATACAGCCCGAGCAGATATTTAATGCAGATTTTTGAAGCAGATGCACTCCGGATAATCTTTAAATTTTATTTTTTTGCTTTGCGGTAGATCGCGGATTGTGATTTTTTTTTATTTTTTTTATTTTTTTTCTTAATGCGCGGATGTACGCGGATGCACTGCGGATCACACCTCCCAGCCTTTTCCCCACTTCCTAATTGAATTTGGCCTTCAAACCCACAACAAATATCAATGTATTTGCGGATGCACTGCGGATCTCCCGCACCCATAGACATCAATGGAAGCCCATCCGCGTGTGATCCGCGGTAAAATGGAGCGTACTGCGTTTTTTCCCGAGCGTGAAATCTCCAAATCACTAAAAATACCGTCTGCGGCTATTTCATTAACCGCGGATGGTCAATGCTTTCCTATGGGCATTTGGAGATGCGGATTTCACGCACGAGAGAACCACGTGGATTTGATAAATATATCTTCCCTGTGGACATGAGGCCTAAGACATGTGATTTTATTTTTGTTATTCCAGCTGGAAACGTATAACTGACACCGGGCTCTTACTCTCCTTAGGGTGCGTTCACACGAGCGTAGGCATATTTACGTTCGCACGTGCGCAGCGTATAATCGCCGTAAAGAACGTTTTTCGCTGATCACGACCAGAGCTACAAAGCGTATTTTCGTTTGTTCCTACTTTTCAAACGGTCTTTTCGGCCATCGAATATTCGCCGGCACGTATTTCGGTCGCGTATGTCCGTTTTTCTGCGGGTTGCCGTTTTTACACGCCGTAAAATCGCCCATATGAACGAATACATTCGAAACCATTGCCTCAGATGGTCACGTATATACGTTTGGTCGCAAAAACGTGCCGTTTATGCGCTCGTGTGAACGCACCCTCATGTAGTGACTCTCAGGCCCCTTGTACTAAGGTGACAGTCAGTAATGCCTCCTGTATTGTCACCAGCTGGCATTGGTCTCATAGTCAGGTTTCACCCACAGATGCCCCCATATTGGGACATCTGCTGCTAACACCTTCTTAACAATGCACAGACTGTTTGAGGGCTACTCATGACCTACTAGTCAGCGGCTTACATAGACCCCAGGGGACCCATAACAAGATTCAGAATTGGGCCCTTCAAAGTATATTCAGTATATTCCATAGCACAAGCTATTTCCTTAGAGACGGCCAATATGCCTTATTACTGATCTCACTGATGGGCTTTAACCCTGCACATATTTAAGATGGTGGCTTGGCTGCCTACTGATAGCCAGGCTTCTGCTCTAACTGCCAGGAATGGAGAAACCTCAGATATTTGCAGTTTGATCTCTTACATGCCACAATGGATAGCAACTGCAGCATGTAAGCAGATGACAGGGGGAAGGGACTCCTTCTGTTGCCCCTTGGCACTCAGCAGGGGATTGCAGGGTACCAGCAGGTTACCATGGCAGCCAAAAGCCTGAAAAGGCCTGCATGTCTGCCACATAACTCCGCCTATTAGACCCCGCCTCCGGCAGAGTCTGATGGGCTACTGTCATAGGTTTAGTAGAATGCACTACATAAGTAATGCAATGTACTATCCTAGTGAGAAAACGATCACAACTTAAATTTCCCTCACGGGCCTAAAAAATAGCGTCAAAGAATTTCAATTAAATTTCATTTAAAGAAAAAAAAACAAGTTTGAAAAAATGCACGTTTTTCCCCACAAAAATACTTTTCCCCTCGTCATCCTGACAGCATACACCTGGAGGTTGTCCGCTGGACACCTGTTGGGACAGGAAGCGGAAAAACACAAAAGGTAACTCCCACCACCGGCTCACCAGTGTCTTCTTGTCCCTACAGGACAGTCCAAGCGGAGCCTCCAGGTGTATGCTGGAAGTGAACAAGGAAAAAAGAAGACTCCCATGCAGCCTGTCTGCCCCTGGGGGGACGACTCTCTGGTCGGGCTGACAGGGCTTGCGTGGGTGAGACCCTACGAGGGGACCCTCACCCGCAGGATCTACCCAGCACTGTTTCCCTCGTGGAAATCCTCCCCAATTACGCTGCCCAGAGGGTAGTCGTACTGGTAGAAGCAGCCCCGTTACCTGGAGGACTTGGAACAGAAGCCCGGCGTCTCCAGCGGGGATCCAGCAGCCCATCAGGGCAGAGGTATGCGGGTGTCGGCGTTAATAGCAGGGGCTCGGGTGCCGATCCGGACGGCGTGCGCACGGCAGCGGCTCCATGTGTTCCTCCTGGTCAGCGTCCCTGTGTATGCGGCATATCCCCTGGGTCCGGCGCGGCGGCGTGAGGTCAGTGCGGCTACGTCACCTAGGGGGCGGGGCCTCGCTTAAAGGGGGCGAGTGGGCGCCAAATTTGAAATTTAAAAGGCTGGATTCCCCCGCATGTCTCCTGTCTGCATGTCTCCTGTACTGAAGATGTCAGCCAGAGAGGACGCTGAGAGCAGCCTGCTGGTGAGTAGACCTCCTTTGGGTCTTGTACCGGGGGAGGGGGGGAGGAAGGAGAGACAAATATATCAAGGTGCTGGAAGTTCCTTTTGCTGTCTCCGTCTCTTTAGGACAGAGTTGTGCAAAAGGTTAGAGAGGCCAAAAAGCGAGTGCGCAAATGTCCGGTCTGCTTGTGGCGGCTAGAAGAGGGCCACACCAAGCCACTATGTGCGGACTGTACGGCGAAAGTGTTCCGTGAAGAGGGCTCCTCTGCCATGACGGACATCTGATCCATGATTAGTGAGGAAATTGAAGCCTCTCTCTCCTCTCTTTCTCTTCCGCCCTCATGAAAAGGGCGAGGCGGACACAAATGGAAGAGTCTGACTCTAAGGAAGGACTCCTGGAAGATTCTCCCTCAGAATCCATGCCACCAATGGAAGATGCAAGGAAATACTTCTTCTCATCGCCGGACCTGGGTCAGCTGTTAAACGCGGTCCGACGCACCATGCAGGTGGAGGAAGAGGTGACGCAGCAGCCATCTTTTCAAGATAGACTTTTCCGGGGGCTCCTACCGCAACAAAAAACGTCATTCCCGGTTAATGACATTTTAAAACAGTTGATCCTGACAGAATGGAAGCAGGCAGAACAAAAATTCTTCCTGTCCAAAGAATTTAAGGATCGAATGGTCTTCACACCAGAAGATATTGAGTTCCTGGAAACCGTCCCTAAGGTGGACCTGGCGGTTGCCAGGGTCTCAAAGAACGCAGCCCTCCCCTTTGAGGACATTTCCCAACTGCGGGATCCACTAGATACCAAAGTGGATTCAGCGAAGAAAAAGGCCTGGGAGATTGCGACCCTGACCATTAAAGCTAACATCACGGTCACATCTGTGGCAAGGTCTATGACTGTCTGGTTGGACCAATTTCAGACGCTGATCTCTCAGAGGGGCTCTAGGGAAGACATCTCCAACTGCCTTCCCCTCCTCCAACAAGCAACCGGCTTTCTGGCAGACGCCTCTATGGAGTCGGTGAGGTTCGGGGCCCGTTCAGTAGCCCTCTCTAACACAGCCAGGAGGGCCGTCTGGGTTAAGGCCTGGACAGGGGATAACGCTTTGAAGAACAGGCTCTGTTCCCTGCCCTTCCAAGGACATAGCATCTTTGGGCCTTCCTTGGATACCCTCCTGGAGAAGGCATCGGATAAAAGCCAGGGACTACCAATGGAGAAGTCCTTCAAGCGGCCTTCCTCCTCCTACCCTCCATACTTTATTCCCTCTAGAACATACAAGGGAAAAGGGAACACTGGACGCTGGTCCTATCCCAAAGGTGGAAATGGTGAGAATCCGCCCTCCAAGACCCTACAAGTAGGGGGTAGGCTGATGGGGTTAGCCCTTAAATGGAATGAGGTGACCTCCAATCCCTGGACCTTACACCTAGTCTTGGAAGGCTATAAAATCAAATTTTCCTTCTCTCCTCCCCAGAGGTTCGTGGTCACCCCCTGCCAGTCACCCTCGTCTGCTCAGGCCCTCCAGTTGGGGGTGCAGGAGCTGTTGTCCCTAGGGGCCATCACTCGGCTTCCCACAGAAGAACGGTTCAAGGGGTGCTACTCCCCCTCGTTCCTCGTTAAAAAACCCAACGGGTCTTATAGAACCATCATTAATTTGAAATTCCTAAATAAATCTATCTCATATCAAAGATTTAAAATGGAATTGGTGCAGTCAGCAATCCCCTTAATCGCACCAGATAGCGTCATGGCCACCGTGGACTTAAAGGGCGCCTACTACCATGTCCCTATACACACAGATTTCCAGCAGTTTTTGCGATTTGCCCTGGTGATTGATGGGTCAGTCTCTCACTTCCAGTTTACGTGCCTGCCGTTCGGGATTTCCTCCGCACCTCGGGTGTTCTCCAATCTGGTGTTAGAGATGGTGGCAGCACTAAGGACTAACAAGGTGATTTCCTGATCATAGCAGGATCAGCTTCAGAACTCCGGTTCCAGGTCAATCTCACACTCTGTCTGTTCAAATCACTGGGCTGGATCATCAACACTGTTAAATCTAGTCTCCCGCCCGAACATAAGAAAAAATTCCTGGCAGTTATTCTGGATTCACACCGCCAGTGTTCATCCCTTCCCCTAGAAAGGCAAAAAGCGATCCTGGATGAGTGTGGGGCACTTTCTCTTGCCACCAAAGTCTCCCTTAGGAGAGGCATGAGGGTCCTCGGCCTCATGACATCTTGCATCGGGGTAGTCCCTTGGGCCCAATTACATTGTAGAACCCTCCAAGACTTCATCCTGAGCAACTGGGATAAATCACCTGCCTCCCTGGATCAGATAGTCGTCCTTACCCACAAGATAAAGTCCTCCTTGGAGTGGTGGATGTCCATTACCAACCTTGCCAGAGCTACGGTTTGGTACCCCGTATCCCCAGTATCCATCTTTACCGACGCGAGTGCAACTGGCTGGGGGGCCCACTTAGTCCGTCATTACGTCCAAGGGGGCTGGAACTGGGAGGAAGCTACTCAGTCCTCCAACTACAAAGAACTTTGCGCTGTCTGGAAGGCCATTCGGGGCCTCGAGACAGAGATCAGGGGTAGACACATTAAGATCTTTTTGGATAATGTAACAACTGTGCCCCTCATTCTCAACCAGGGATCCACACGGAACCCCCGACTCCAAGATCTGGCGGCGAAAGTTCTCGGGTGGATAGAGCAGTGGACACCTTCCATCACAGCGTTCCACGTAAGGGGCCCAAAGAACTCCATGGTAGACCATCTCAGCCACAGGAAGATAGATCCGTGGGAGTGGATTCTACATCCACACGCATTCCAGCTAATTATACAAAGATGGGGGACACCAAAGGTGGACTTGTTCTCCTCTCGGGAGAACACCAAGTGTCCCCGGTTTTTCTTCAGGGGAGCAGACGGGGGCTCCCTGGGAAGAGACGCACTGTCCCAGGCTTGGGATTGGGACCTTGCATATGCCTTCCCACCCATCCCCCTGATCCCTCTGGTCCTAAGGAAAATTCAGGGGTCCCCAGGCTTCGTAATCCTGGTAGCCCCATTCTGGCCCAAGAGACCCTGGTTCCCGCTCCTGGCCACTCTCTCAACACAGGATCCTCTACATCTGCCGCAGAGAGACGACCTCCTTCAGCAGGGTCCTCTGATATGCCCAAAGGTCCGACAGTTCAGACTGGCGGCCTGGAAACTGAATACCTGAATACCCTCCTTCTGCCAGGAACCCCGTAACACCACAGAACAGAGGTTCCATAATCTAGATGTTAGACGAGCAATCCTGAAGTATTTGGAGGTCACACATTCCTTCAGGAAGTCTAACAACCTTTTTATTCTATTTCAGGGTCCACGCAGAGGAGGGGCCGCTACTAAAGACTCCTTAGCTCGTTGGGTCAGGAGGTGTTACTATGCGGCGGCTGCCGGGGCCGCGGGTGGCTGGTTGGCGCGGTGCGTGCGCTCGTCGGTACTGGCCGCGGCGTGTGCGCGGGCATCTGTGAGTGCAGCTCTATGCATGAATCCCTCTTATGAAATTCTGCTAGGAGGCGTCGCCTCCCCCTCTCCGCCCCTGGGCGGAGGTTTCTGTTTATAAGGCTAGCAATGAGGTCCATTCACTGCCAGTTATTGGTTTCTGTTCAGTGTGCTAGCTTCTTGCCTCTGTCAGTCTCCTGTGTTCAGCTTGTGTGCTTTATCTGCCAGGTTATCCATCTGCCTCGGTCTGCTTATATTTCCTGTTGGTTTTCTTCACCTGCCATTCCTGTCAGTATCCTACCCTGTTCCATCTTGGTACGCCAGCATCCTCCTCGGTCCCTAGCGAGTGTAGGGACTGCCGCCCAGTTTCCCGCCTGGGGTTAGCCAGGAGTGGAGGCATGTAGGCAGGGACAGGGGTTGCGGGTAAGTTCTAGGGCAACCCAGGCTGGCGTATCATCGGGTAGGATACCGTAACATAATAACTGGCCCTAAAAATTCCCTACGGGTTTTTATTTGGTCTCCAAAGGAGACTATGAGCGTCCTTGCTAACCAGTTGCAGAAGCTAGTGGGCGTGATCCAAGACCTGTCCGGTCGTGTGGTGGCCCAGGAGCAGCGGATGTTGGCGGAAGTTCCTGCCGCCCCATCTATTCCTGAACCCAAATTTCCTCTCCCTGAGGTGTTTTCTGGGGAGAGAAGCAAGTTTTTTCTTTTTCATCAGACATGTAAACTATATTTCCGGATGCGGCCCGGATCCTCCGGCTCTGAGTCCCAGAAGGTGGGATTGATTCTGTCCTTGCTGCGGGGTCCCCCCCAGACATGGGCCTACTCCTTACCTGAGAGTTCTGCTTGCCTGCAGTCTGTTGATGCATTTTTTCAGGAACTAGGAGGTATTTTTGATGAGCCGGACCGGACGGGGTTAGTTATATCTCACCTCTTGGCTTTGCGTCAGGGGCAGCAGTGTGCTGAAGACTACTGCTCTAGTAGTTGCCCTGTATACCTATTTATTCAAATCACAGCTGGTTTCGTAAATATAAGGAGTGAAGAAAGAATAAAATCGCCTTTTTATCTTTTAAGGCTGACCTGGAATGGGAAGAAATGGTTGCATCCAGATCCCCCCAGTGAAGTAAGTAACATTCACTCTGGTTTGAAGGTTCATCCCTTACTTATAGCATTTCTCCAATTTGACAAAAAGTTGATACTCACGCAAATGGGTCAGAACCAGCCTCAGGTGACGCACATGCGAGTCCCAGTCTGGGGAGTACAGCAGAATGTCATTTAGATATATTACCAATAATACCCCCAGGAAGTCTTGAAAGACCGCGTTCATATATCCCTGGAACTCAGCGGGGACATTACAAAGTCCGAAGTGCATGACTAAACATTCAAAATGTCCCAACGAGTTGTTGAACGTGGTTTTTCACTCATCTCCCTCTCGAATGTGAATTAGATTGTAAGCACCCCTTAATTCCAATTTGGAAAACCAGTGGGCTCCTACAACCTAATTCAATAAGTCAGGAATCAGGGGCAAGGAGCACTGGTTCTTCACTGTAATTTTATTTAAAGCCCGATAATCCACACAAGGCCTCAATGTCCTATCCTTCTTCTCCACAAAGAAGAGACCTGCCCCGGCAGGGCACCTGGACGGCCTGACATGTCATTTGGCCAGAGACTCTGAGATATAGGACTTAAGGGCTTCGTGCTCACGCCCAGACAAATTGAAAATGGCTCCCTTAGGGATGGGACTGTCGGGCATCAAATCAATACCACAGTCCCACTCCCTATGGGGATGTAAAGTCTAAGACAGTGTTTGGGAAAATACATAATGAAAATCAGACAAATACTCAGAAATAAGTATCATATCTGCTGAACACACAGAAATAGTAGCTAAGTGACTATGACAGGACAACCCCTAATGTGTCAATTCCCGAGTGGACCAATCAAATCGGGGATTGTGCAGTGCCAACCAAGGAATACCAAGCACTACATCAACAGACATCCTTCCCATTACCAAGAACAACAGATTCTCAGAATAGAGAACACCCACAGTGATCTGTAACATGGGAGTCCTCCATTGTACAACACCTACAGACAGAGGGGTAGAATCAATACTAGTGAATCGTATGGGAATTTTTAACGCAGAAAATTCAATCATCAGAGGTCTGACAAAACTTAAACTAATCAAATTGGCGGCAGCACCCGAATTAATAAAAGCTGGACCGGACCGAGTGAAATTCCGGAAGCCAATCTGACAAGGCACAAACAATTTAGGGAGTACCTGTGATCCTAGGAGATCCTCCCAAAGATCACCTAGGATCTGAAGTTTTCTGCTGGTTCAGACTGATGTTGTAGACGCTTCTGAGGACAGGTAGAGGCCATGAGTCATCCGGAACCGTCGCTGTTCTTCGGGACTTAGCTGATCCACATCTATAGGCTCGGCACCATAAGTTGACATGGGAGAAGGAGGAGCGAGCCTGCCGGATTCCCTAGTCTTATGGGCCTGACATTCCTCTTTTCTAGATCTCAGCCTCCTGTCAGCGTTGATCGCCAATTTAATTGCATCATTGAATGTCACGGGAGCGGGATGAGAAATAAGTAGATCCTTGAAAGCGTTGGAAAGACCCAACAAGAGCACATCTTTAAGAGCGCTATCATTCCAAGAGGTTTCACCTGCATACAGTCTAAATTTAGAGCAATATTCCTCTACCCACTGCTGCCCCTGACAAAGAGACATGAGATGAGATACCGCCAACCCCGCACGGTCTGGCTCATCAAAAATACCTCCAAGTTCCTGAAAAAACAAGTCAACTGACTGCAGGCAAGCTGATCTTTCAGGCAAAGAGTAGGCCTATGTCTGGGTGGGACCAAGAAGTAAGGACATAATCAATCCAATTTTCTAGGATTCTGAGCCGGAGGAGCGGGGCTGCATCCTAAAATACAATCCACATGCCTGCTGAAAAACAAAAAAACTGCTTGTCTCCCCTGAAAATACCTCAGGAAGAGGACACTTGGGCTCGGGAATAGAAGGGGCGGTAGAAACATGCACTAACTCCCGCTGCTCCTGGGCCATCATACGACCGGACAGGTCTTGTATCGTGACCACTAAATCCTGCAACTGACTTGCGAGGGTACTCATGGCCTCCATTGGAGAGCAATTTTAAGGGCCAGCTATTATGTTACGGTATACAATCCTTGATATGCCAGCACGGGTGCCCTAGATCCCAGCCGCAACCCCTGTCCCTGCCTGCTTACCTCCACTCCTGGCTACCTTCCGGTGGGCAACTGAGCGGCGGTCCCTACTTTCACTAGGGACTGAAAAGGGACACTGGCGTACCTGGGTGGAAAGGGTAGAATACCGACAGAAAAGGCAGATGTAAACAACCAACACAAACAATACTAAGCAGAGCTGAGGCAGATGGAAAAACCTGGCGGACAATAGCAAAGTATAGCAAACAAGATGTCAGAGGCTGTAGATCAACAGAGGCAGACTAGCTAGTACACCGAGGGAAACCAATAACTGGCAGTGATTGCAAGTCTCTGCCAGAACTTTAAACAAAAGCCTCCGCCCAGGGGTGGAGAGAGGGAGACTGCCAACTCCCAACAGAAAATAATAAAAGGGAGCTTGTGCATGGCAGCTGCACTTACAGGTGCGCGCGCGCACAGTGCTGCGCGGCCCCCGCACCACACCGGCTGGGCACCCGCGCCCCCGGCAGCCGGACAACAACCCGAGGGGACGCGCCCCAACCACGGGACCCCACATACCGCCGCCCCAGGAGGACCAGCAACTGCCCAATAGTAACAATTAAAGTAATGTGCAGGAGGATGTTTAATACAGCACTTATTGTTTATTGCACCTGCTAAAATCTAATTCAAAGTAATATATTCTCCTATAAAATTAATGTACTAATGTAGAAATGTTTACCTTAGATATGCCACCATGTGCATGAGACTGTATGTATGGTATGTATGATTTATGTGTATGACTGGAGCTTTCTTAGGTCCCCCATGTCGTGTCACAGTGCTGGCTGTCGCACAGACAAAAGTAGAAAAAGCAGCAGCACTTCCCTGTGTAACACCGCTGGTGCGAGGTATTCGTTCAGATGCAAAGCCCAGAAAAGGAACCGGACTCCAGGTATCAAATAGATCACAAGTGGGCAGCATCAATATATAGAAGAAGTTCCTTTAATTGTCCATGATAGGAGGGGATGTACAAGCCATGTATCAACCCCACACGGGTCTTTGTCAAGCTCATCACTACTAACCCGAACCCATCCTTAAATACGGCACACAGCCAATCACATAAAAGCACAGAAATGTAAAACAGGTGTAGAGAAACACTCACCCATCGGTCTGCTGTAGAGACAGACTGTTCGTGTCTCCACAGCAGACCGATGGGTGAGTGTTTCTCTACACCTGTTTATATTGATGCTTCCCAGCTGTGATCTAGTTGATAACAGTGCTGGCTGTCCATCTGGTCTGTTCCAGCTAGCAGGGCCTTCCTTTCACCTCGTTCTACTTTTTCATGGAGAATGATGGTCATTCCACTCGTCTCTTGTTTCTCTTTACTGCCAGTCGCCCCCCTCTTATTTTTGTAGTTTGGTTTATTCTTCAAAAGAGAAAGTGATGTTCATTCCACTTGTCTCAATTCTTTTGTCTTTAGGGGAAAGAGTAATGAATAACCCCCATAGCTATACTAGTATTCCTGAATTCTGTTCAGCCTAGTAGAAATTCCTTAAAGGGGTTGTCTCGCGGCAGCAAGTGGGGTCATACACTTCTGTATGGCCATATTAATGCACTTTGTAATATACATTGTGCATTAAATATGAGCCATACAGAAGTTATTCACTTACCTGCTCCGTTGCTAGCGTCCCCGTTGCCATGGTTCCGTCTAACTTCGGTGTCTTCTTGCTTTTTTAGACGCGCTGGCGCACATGCATCTTCTCCTTTCGGCTGGTCTTGGAAGCATCGGCGTTTTGGCTCCGCCCCCTTGTACGCATCATCGCGTAGCTCCGCCCCATGACGTGTGCCTCCTGATTGGCTAGAATCGGCACGTGACGGGGCGGAGCTACGCAATGATGCGTACAAGGGGGCGGAGCCAAAACACCGATGTTTCCAAGACCAGCCGAAGGGAGAAGATCCATCTGCGCAAGCGCGTCTAAAAAAGCAAGAAGACACCGAAGTTAGACGGAACCATGGCAACGGGGACGCTAGCAACGGAGCAGGTAAGTGAATAACTTCTGTATGGCTCATATTTAATGCACAATGTATATTACAAAGTGCATTAATATGGCCATACAGAAGTGTATGACCCCACTTGCTGCCACGAGACAACCCCTTTAATGTACTTGCAAGTCATATTCCTGACATGCTGTCCTAATAGAAAAGCCATGCACAGAAATTACACTTCTAGTAGTCTCTGTACACCTGGAGTGGGTTGATCCTTCACATAAGTAACTGGGGGTAGGACATGTGTTTATTGGTTTTGCCTTGCACACTCCATGACTGTGCAGCGGTAAATAGGAAGTCAAACACTGAAGATGACCAGACTCTGGATTCATACATTCTGTTTTGGAGGCGCGAGGGGCGGCTTATTCTTAAGTATGTGGGGAAACTGTAGTGGCCCAGTACATTATCCTGGTCATCTCTATAAATGTCATACATGTCATGTCTAGAGATGAGCGAGCATACTCGTCCGAGCTTGATGCTCGTTCGAGTATTAGGGTGCTCGAGATGCTCGTTACTCGAGACGAGCACCACGCGATACTCGTCTCGATTAAACGAGCACTGACCATTGAATTCAATGGAGCCGGCAATACAGCCGACTCCATTGAAAGCAATGGGCTGCCTGCGTACGCGGGATGAATTGTCGGGAAGGACTTAAATATATAAGCCCTTCCCTGCAATTCATCTAGAAATGTGTAAAAATAAAAAATATATATATACATACCTTGTCCCGGCAGAACGATGTTAGCCCATTGAATTCAATGGAGCCGCAATACAGCCGACTCCATTGAAAGCAATGGGCTGCCGGCGATCGCGGGATGAATTGTCGGGAAAGGGTTAAATATATAAGCCCTTCCCTGCAATTCATCCAGAAATGTGTAAAAATAAAAAATATATATATACTCACCTGGTGCAGGCAGACGGAGTTCAGCGCGGCAGGCTGCAGTTCTCCTGAACTGCTCTGAACAGCTGTTAGTAGTATTCAGTAGTATTTGATTTTAAATCCCCGGCTGCTGAATACTACTCACAGCTGTTCAGAGCAGTTCAGGAGAACTGCAGCCTGCCGCGCTGAACTCCGTCTGCCGGCACCAGGTGAGTATATATATATTTTTTATTTTTACACATTTCTGGATGAATTGCAGGGAAGGGCTTATATATTTAACCCTTTCCCGACAATTCATCCCGCGATCGCCGGCAGCCCATTGCTTTCAATGGAGTCGGCTGTATTGACGGCTCCATTGAATTCAATGGGCTAACATCGTTCTTCTCTGCCACAGCTGTTACAGCTGTGGCAGAGGAGAACGATCGTTATGCTGACAGTGCGGGGGGGGGGGGGGGGGGTCTCACTCTTGCCGCTATTGTGGCTTAATAGTGGGACCTGGGAACTTGAGATACAGCACAAAATGTAGCTCCTCGCCTGCCCTATTCGTTTCTGTGTCGTTTCCATCACTTTCTTGTGTTTTGCAGATTTTCACAAGTGAAAACCTTAGCGAGCATCCGCGATATACAAAAATGCTCGAGTCACCCATTGACTTCAATGGGGTTCGTTACTCGAAACGAACTCTCGAGCATCACTGAAAGTTCGACTCGAGTAACTAGCACCCGAGCATTTTGGTGCTCGCTCATCTCTAGTCATGTCTTATGTTGATGCACTGTGCAAGCCTGTCTTGTCATTCAGTTATGTGTATTGCACAGCTGCAGCAAATGCAGAGTTAAAGTCTGCAAAGTGTGATTGTAACAATTTCTATCCTGTCAAGTGGCATGAGTGAAGATATAAATCAGTGCCTGAGAGCAGGAAAGGGTCTTGTCCATGTCTCCTGGGTTTCTGCTAAAGAATGCCAGCTACAAGGGTGTACCTTTAACCCTCGTGTAGTGAAGAATGGAAGAGGTAGAGTGGTTTCCCGGAGTGCTTGTGTTGGTGATGATGATGGAGTGAGCCCCCCCCCCCCCCCCCCCCAGGAGAGATAAAGTGAGCAACAAGTGAGTGCATTCTTCCAAGGCCTAGTGCAGAGGTGGTTGGGTAGGTAGGAGAACATTCATAATAATTTCAGACCCGTGCGTCCTGAAGTCTGGGACCGCCAGGTGGAGGTATTCTACCTTCATTGCTCATCCTCAAGCGTCCTGAAGTCTGGGTCTTGCTATGTGGAGGTGCGCATCCTTTTTAGGTCAATGTGTGATTGTTCTCAGTGAGAGAAATCCAGTAATCTTGTAAATATGATACATTTTAATGGCTTACAAAAATGCATGATGTTACAGCAGATTTTTGGGGATATCTCGCCCCCTTCGTCAGGCTATTGAATGAAACTAGTGTGAATGACACATAACTATAACATACAGATGCAGAGGGGAGGAGAACAAATAGCTATTGATCTAAATAAATGTTCACACATAGAAATTTAAGACTGTTTTGCACTCAAAACTTAAAACATTAGACAAACAGAGCTGAGAAGTAAATCATAAATCAGTCCACTGAGATCAGGACAGTTTTATGATGTGTCTTATCTCTCCTTCAACCTGCACACTGAAGGAGATGCAGTACCACCTATTGGATGGCAACATTATTACAAGTCAAGTTCTGAATTTTTATGAATTTTTAAAGAGAAAAGAAAAAAAAAGTAAACCATTGTTAGGTCATGCACACATGGCCTAAAGTCTGGGTCTCCCACTTTGAGATACTCTGGCTTATCTAATTCCTGCACTTTCCAACCCTGACATTTGTGCCTTGTCTATTGCCAAAGTTACCATTAAGTAAAGTTATTCCAGGGCTTGATCGTTCCTGGTGACTTGAGGTACGATATCACTGTCTGTGGCTCCATTATTTCCCCGCCGATGTTCATGCCAGTAGGTACCAGAACTGTGGCGTCATCCGTGACAGCCCTTGCACCTTTTCCACAATCTATTGGGCATCCCTATGTCGGGGGTGCCCGAAAGAGGCCAAACGCTGCCCTGGCCAAGGCTACATGTGTCCCACTGAGAGGGAGCGTGGTAAGTGCTGCTGTAACAAGCCAGCATCTAACCCTCCCTTCTCCTAAACATTTGCCCCATGTCCAGGGTCACCCTATGGGACGCTGTGCAGAGGACACAACTGACAAAACTTAACTTATCTCCTATTTTTCGGAGAGAATGGTGCTATCCCTATTGCCGCAGAGTGAGCAGATCCAAGAATTAAGAGACGAGATGTGTTTCCGCTGTCAGGGTTGAGGAATGTGTAAGAGGCACTGTGTAACCCAGCAATCAGTCTGATGGGGTGGAAAGTGGCGAGGTGCCATGTTTCTGAAGAGCTGCTGATACTGGCACAGAAACACTGATTTTATGGGAAGTAATGAAAGAAAACCAGTAATTTGTCATTATCAGAGTTTCTGCCACCAGTTTTTGCAGCTCCCCAATCCGGCACCATAAGTCTGGTGACAGATTCCTTTTACATATATTGTGTGTGATGCCATTTATTATACTAGAGGTAAGTTGTAACATTATTGGTACTGTGAGTGGTGCCATTTATACTGGAGGTAAGTGGTGACATGAATTGTACCATATATGGCACCATTTATTATACTGAAGGTAGGTGGTGGTATTAAATGTACTGTAAATGATACCATTTATTGTACTGCAGGTAAGTGGTGACATTAATTGTACCGTGAGTGGCTAAATGTATTATACTTGAAGTGAGTGGAGACATTAATAGTACTGTGAGTGATGCCATTTATACTGGAGGTAAGCGGTGACATGAATTGTACTGTGAGTGGCTAAATGTATTATACTTGAGGTGAGTGGAGACATTAATAGTACTGTCGGTGGTACCATTTATACTGGAGGTAAGCGGTGACATGAATTGTACTGTGAGTGGCTCCATTTATTATACTGGAGGTAAATGGTGACATTAAATATACTGTATGTGGCGCCTTTTATTGTACTGCAGGTAAGTGGTGACAATAATTGTATCACGAGTGGTGCTATTTATTATACTGGAGGTAAGTGGCCATCTGTGATGACTGACAGACCCCTTGTGTGCAGGGAGGTAAAGACATGATTTAGGGCTGTATGTAACGTGATTTATTTTTTTTTGTAAGGTTACCTTAGATAGCCCGGCATTCACTGACGTTCCAGGATGTTTGCACATCTACTTGAATCTTCCCCTCTATCTGTTTGCACAGTAAATATCTACAGTAGTAAAAATATTATTATAAGCAGTAATGACGCCGCATCCAGAATGTAACGTCAGAATCAAGACCTTTTACTTCTGTAACCTTTCATGACCGAGGTATTTTGTTTTCCGTTATTGTGCACCTCGCCTTTGTTCGGCGTTAAGGCCTCATGTCCATGGGGAATATACAGCCCGAGCAGATATTTAATGCAGATTTTTGAAGCAGATGCACTCCGGATAATCTTTAAATTTAATTTTTTTGCTTTGCAGTAGATCGCGGATTGTGATTTTTTAAATTTTTTTTAATTTTTTTTCTTAATGCGCGGATGTACGTGGATGCACTGCGGATCACACCTCCCAGCCTTTTCCCCACTTCCTAATTGAATTTGGCCTTCAAACCCACAACAAATATCAATGTATTTGCGGATGCACTGCGGATCTCCCGCACCCATAGACATCAATGGAAGCCCATCCGCGTGTGATCCGCGGTAAAATGGAGCGTACTGCGTTTTTTCCCGAGCGTGAAATCTCCAAATCACTAAAAATACCGTCTGCGGCTGTTTAATTAACCGCGGATGGTCAATGCTTTCCTATGGGCATTTGGAGATGCGGATTTCACGCACGAGAGAACCACGTGGATTTGATAAATATATCTTCCCTGTGGACATGAGGCCTAAGACATGTGATTTTATTTTTGTTATTCCAGCTGGAAACGTATAACTGACACCGGGCTCTTACCCTCCTTAGGGTGCGTTCACACGAGCGTAGGCGTATTTACGTTCGCACGTGCGCAGCGTATAATCGCCGGAAAGAACGTTTTTCGCTGATCACGACCAGAGCTAGAAAGCGTATTTTCGTTTGTTCCTACTTTTCAAACGGTCTTTTCGGCCATTGAATATTCGCCGGCACGTATTTCGGTCGCGTATGTCCGTTTTTCTGCGGGTTGCCGTTTTTACACGCCGTAAAATCGCCCATGTGAACGAATACATTCGAAACCATTGCCTCAGATGGTCACGTATATACGTTTGGTCGCAAAAACGTGCCGTTTATGCGCTCGTGTGAACGCACCCTCATGTAGTGACTCTCAGGCCCCTTGTACTAAGGTGACAGTCAGTAATGCCTCCTGTATTGTCACCAGCTGGCATTGGTCTCATAGTTAGGTTTCAGCCACAGATGCCCCCATATTGGGACATCAGCTGCTAACACCTTCCTAACAATGCACAGACTGTTTGAGGGCTACTCATGACCTACTAGTCAGGGGCTTACATAGACCCCCAGGGGACCCATAACAAGATTCAGAATTGGGCCCTTCAAAGTATATTCAGTATATTCCATAGCACAAGCTATTTCCTTAGAGACGGCCAATATGCCTTATTACTGATCTCACTGATGGGCTTTAACCCTGCACATATTTAAGATGGTGGCTTGGCTGCCTACTGATAGCCAGGCTTCTGCTCTAACTGCCAGGAATGGAGAAACCTCAGATATTTGCAGTTTAATCTCTTACATGCCACAATTGATAGCAACTGCAGCATGTAAGCAGATGACAGGGGGAAGGGGCTCCTTCTGTTGCCCCTTGGCACTCAGCAGGGGATTGCAGGGTACCAGCAGGTTACCATGGCAGCCAAAAGCCTGAAAAGGCCTGCATGTCTGCCACATAACTCCGCCTATTAGACCCCGCCTCCGGCAGAGTCTGATGGGCTGCTGTCATAGGTTTAGTAGAATGCACTACATAAGTAATGCAATGTACTATCCTAGTGAGAAAACGATCACAACTTAAATTTCCCTCACGGGCCTAAAAAATAGCGTCAAAGAATTTCAATTAAATTTCATTTAAAGAAAAAAAAACAAGTTTGAAAAAATGCACGTTTTTCCCCACAAAAATACTTTTCCCCTCGTCATCCTGACAGCATGCACCTGGAGGTTGTCCGCTGGACACCTGTTGGGACAGAAAGCGGAAAAACACAAAAGGTAACTCCCACCACCGGCTCACCAGTGTCTTCTTGTCCCTACAGGACAGTCCAAGCGGAGCCTCCAGGTGTATGCTGGAAGTGAACAAGGAAAAAAGAAGACTCCCATGCAGCCTGTCTGCCCCTGGGGGGATGACTCTCTGGTCGGGCTGACAGGGCTTGCGTGGGTGAGACCCTACGAGGGGACCCTCACCCGCAGGATCTACCCAGCACTGTTTCCCTCGTGGAAATCCTCCCCCAGTACGCTGCCCAGAGGGTATTCGTACTGGTAGAAGCAGCCCCGTTACCTGGAGGACTTGGAACAGAAGCCCGGCGTCTCCAGCGGGGATCCAGCAGCCCATCAGGGCAGAGGTATGCGGGTGTCGGCGTTAATAGCAGGGGCTCGGGTGCCGATCCGGACGGCGTGCGCGCGGCAGCGGCTCCATGTGTTCCTCCTGGTCAGCGTCCCTGTGTATGCGGCATATCCCCTGGGTCCGGCGCGGCGGCGTGACGTCAGTGCGGCCACGTCACGTAGGGGGCGGGGCCTCGCTTAAAGGGGGCGAGTGGGCGCCAAATTTGAAATTTAAAAGGCTGGATTCCCCTGCATGTCTCCTGTCTGCACCTTACTGAAGATGTCAGCCAGAGAGGACGCTAAGAGCAGCCTGCTGGTGAGTAGACCTCCTTTGGGTCTTGTACCGGGGGAGGGGGGGAGGAAGGAGAGACAAATATATCAAGGTGCTGGAAGTTCCTTTTGCTGTCTCCGTCTCTTTAGGACAGAGTTGTGCAAAAGGTTAGAGAGGCCAAAAAGCGAGTGCGCAAATGTCCGGTCTGCTTGTGGCGGCTAGAAGAGGGCCACACCAAGCCACTATGTGCGGACTGTACGGAGAAAGTGTTCCGTGAAGAGGGCTCCTCTGCCATGACGGACATCTGATCCATGATTAGTGAGGAAATTGAAGCCTCTCTCTCCTCTCTTTCTCTTCCGCCCTCATGAAAAGGGCGAGGCGGACACAAATGGAAGAGTCTGACTCTGAGGAAGGACTCCTGGAAGATTCTCCCTCAGAATCCATGCCACCAATGGAAGATGCAAGGAAATACTTCTTCTCATCGGCGGACCTGGGTCAGCTGTTAAACGCGGTCCGACGCACCATGCAGGTGGAGTAAGAGTTGACGCAGCAGACATCTTTTCAAGATAGACTTTTCCGGGGGCTCCTACCGCAACAAAAACCGTCATTCCCGGTTAATGACATTTTAAAACAGTTGATCCTGACAAAATGGAAGCAGGCAGAACAAAAATTCTTCCTGTCCAAAGAATTTAAGGATCGAATGGTCTTCACACCAGAAGATATCGAGTTCCTGGAAACCGTCCCTAAGGTGGACCTGGCGGTTGCCAGGGTCTCAAAGAACGCAGCCCTCCCCTTTGAGGACATTTCCCAACTGCGGGATCCACTAGATACCAAAGTGGATTCAGCGATGAAAAAGGCCTGGGAGATTGCGGCCCTGACCATTAAAGCTAACATCACGGTCACATCTGTGGCAAGGTCTATGACTGTCTGGTTGGACCAATTTCAGACGCTGATCTCTCAGAGGGGCTCTAGGGAAGACATTTCCAACTGCCTTCCCCTCCTCCAACAAGCAACCGGCTTTCTGGCAGACGCCTCAATGAAGTCGGTGAGGTTCGGGGCTCGTTCAGTAGCCCACTCTAACACAGCCAGGAGGGCCGTCTGGGTTAAGGCCTGGACAGGGGATAACGCTTCGAAGAACAGGCTCTGTTCCCTGCCCTTTCAAGGACATAGCATCTTTGGGCCTTCCTTGGATACCCTCCTGGAGAAGGCATCGGATAAAAGCCAGGGACTACCAATGGAGAAGTCCTTCAAGCAGCCTTCATCCTCCTACCCTCCATACTTTATTCCCTCTAGAACATACAAGGGAAAAGGGAAAACTGGACGCTGGTCCTATCCCAAAGGTGGGAATGGTGAGAATCCGCCCTCCAAGACCCTACAAGTAGGGGGTAGGCTGATGGGGTTCGCCCTTAAATGGAATGAGGTGACCTCCAATCCCTGGACCTTATGCCTAGTCTCGGAAGGCTATAAAATCGAATTTTCCTTCTCTCCTCCCCAGAGGTTCGTGGTCACCCCCTGCCAGTCACCCTCGTCTGCTCAGGCCCTCCAGTTGGGGGTGCAGGAGCTGTTGTCCCTAGGGGCCATCACTCGGGTTCCCGCAGAAGAATGGTTCAAGGGGTGCTACTCCCCCTCGTTTCTCGTTAAAAAACCCAACGGGTCTTATAGAACCATCATTAATTTGAAATTCCTAAATAAATCTATCTCATATCAAAGATTTAAAATGGAATTGGTGCGGTCAGCAATCCCCTTAATCGCACCAGATAGCGTCATGGCCACCGTGGACTTAAAGGACGCCTACTACCATGTCCCTATACACACAGATTTCCAGCAGTTTTTGTGATTTGCCCTGGTGATTGATGGATCAGTCTCTCACTTCCAGTTTACGTGCCTGCCGTTCGGGATTTCCTCCGCACCTCAGGTGTTCTCCAAACTGGTGTTAGAGATGGTGGCAGCACTAAGGACTAACAAGGTGATTTCCTGATCATAGCAGGATCAGCTTCAGAACTCCGGTTCCAGGTCAATCTCACACTCCGTCTGTTCAAATCACTGGGCTGAATCATCAACACCGTTAAATCTAGTCTCCTGCCTGAACAAAAGAAAAAATTCCTGGGAGTTATTCTGGATTCACACCGCCAGTGTTCATCCCTTCCCCTAGAAAGGCAAAAAACGATCCTGGATGAGTGTGGGGCACTTTCTCTTGCCACCAAAGTCTCCCTTAGGAGAGGCATGAGGGTCCTCGGCCTCATGACATCTTGCATCGGGGTAGTCCCTTGGGCCCAATTACATTGTAGAACCCTCCAGGACTTCATTCTGAGTAACTGGGATAAATCACCCACTTCCCTGGATCAGATAGTCGTCCTTACCCACAAGATAAAGTCCTCCTTGGAGTGGTGGATGTCCATTACCAACCTTGCCAGAGCCACGGTTTGGTACCCCGTATCCCCAGTATCCATCTTTACCGACGCGAGTGCAACTGGCTGGGGGGCCCACCTAGTCCGTCATTACGTCCAAGGGGGCTGGAACTGGGAGGAAGCTACTCAGTCCTCCAACTACAAAGAACTTTGCGCTGTCTGGAAGGTCATTCGGGGCCTCGAGACAGAGATCAGGGGTAGACACATTAAGATCTTTTTGGATAATGTAACAACTGTGCCCCTCATTCTCAACCAGGGATCAACGCGGAACCCCCGACTCCAAGACCTGGCGGGGAAAGTTCTCTGGTGGATAGAGCAGCGGACACCTTCCATCACAGCGTTCCATGTAAGGGGCCCAGAGAACTCCATGGTAGACCATCTCAGCCACAGGAAGATAGATCCGGGGGAGTGGACTCTACATCCACACGCATTCCAGCTAATTATACAAAGATGGAGGACACCAAAGGTGGACTTGTTCGCCTCTCGGGAGAACACCAAGTGTCCCCGGTTTTTCTCCAGGGGAGCAGACGGGGGCTCCCTGGGAAGAGACGCACTGTCCCAGGCTTGGGATTGGGACCTTGCATACGCCTTCCCACCCATCCCCCTGATCCCTCTGGTCCTAAGGAAAATTCAGGGGTCCCCAGGCTTCGTTATCCTGGTAGCCCCATTCTGGCCCAAGAGACCCTGGTTCCCGCTCCTGGCCACTCTCTCGACACAGGATCCTCTACATCTGCCACAGAGAGACGACCTCCTTCAGCAGGGTCCTCTGATATGCCCAAAGGTCCGACAGTTCAGACTGGCGGCCTGGAAACTGAATACCTGAGCCAGGGCCTATCAGGGAGGGTAACCACTACTTTATGCGAGAGACTCAAAAAATCCACCAGATATATATACACTAGGGTTTGGGATACCTTCTCTAGGTGGTTGGGGCATAACATGACCTCCAACAGCCTGACATTAACAAGATATTGGAGTTCCTACAGGATGGATTAGATATGGGGCTAAGATCTAGTACCCTTAAGGTCCAGGTGGCCGCCCTTGGAGCCTTCTTTGACTCCCCCTTAGGCGACCATAGGCTAATTAGGAAATATCTTAAAGGGGCAGTCAGACTCCACCCCTTTGTAAGGGAAACCATGCCCCCCATGGGACCTGAACCTAGTTTTACAGGCGCTCTGTGCTCACCCCTTTGAGCCCCTGGAAGATCTATCAGTTAAGATCCTCTCCTATAAGGTAGCTTTTCTAGTCGCCGCTAGACGGATTGGGGAGATCCAATCCCTCTCTATTAGGACTACGTATATGACCATCTTCTCGGATAAAATAGAGTTCAGGCCTGACCCTTTTTTTCCAACCTAAGGTTCTCACACACTTTCACAGAGAACAGCGCATAGTCCTTCCCTCCTTCTGCCAGGAACCCCGTAACACCACAGAACAGGGGTTCCATAATCTAGATGTTAGACGAGCAATCCTGAAGTATTTGGAGGTCACACATTCCTTCAGGAAGTCTAACAACCTTTTTATTCAATTTCAGGGTCCACGCAGAGAAGGGGCCGCTACTAAAGACTCCTTAGCTCGTTGGGTCAGGAGGTGTTACCATGCCGTGGCTGCCGGGGCCGCGGGTGGCTGGTTGGCGCGGTGCGTGCACTCGTGGGTACTGGCCGCGGCGTTTGCGCGGGCGTCTGTGAGTGCAGCTCTATGCACGAATCCCTCTTATGAAATTCTGCTAGGAGGCGTCACCTCCCCCTCTCCGCCCCTGGGCGGAGGTTTCTGTTTATAAGGCTAGCAATGAGGTACATTCACTGCCAGTTATTGGTTTCTGTTCAGTGTGCTAGCTTCTTGCCTCTGTCAGTCTCCTGTGTTCAGCTTGTGTGCTTTATCTGCCAGGTTATCCATCTGCCTCGGTCTGCTTATATTTCCTGTTGGTTTTCTTCACCTGCCATTCCTGTCAGTATCCTACCCTTGTCCATCTTGGTATGCCAGCATCCCTCCTCGGTCCCTAGCGAGTGTAGGGACTGCCGCCCAGTTGCCCGCCTGGGGTTAGCCAGGAGTGGAGGCATGTAGGCAGGGACAGGGGTTGCGGGTAAGTTTTAGGGCAACCCAGGCTGGCGTATCATCGGGTAGGATACCGTAACATAATAACTGGCCCTAAAAATTCCCTACGGGTTTTTATTTGGTCTCCAAAGGAGACTATGAGCGTCCTTGCTAACCAGTTGCAGAAGCTAGTGGGCGTGATCCAAGACCTGTCCGGTCGTGTGGTGGCCCAGGAGCAGCGGATGTTGGCGCAAGTTCCTGCCACCCCATCTATTCCTGAACCCAAATTTCCTCTCCCTGAGGTGTTTTCTGGGGAGAAAAGCAATTTTTTTCTTTTTCAGCAGGCATGTAAACTATATTTCCGGATGCGGCCCGGATCCTCCCTCTCTGAGTCCCAGAAGGTGGGATTGATTCTGTCCTTGCTGCGGGGTCCCCCCCAGACATGGGCCTACTCCTTACCTGAGCGTTCTGCTTGCCTGCAGTCTGTTGATGCATTTTTTCAGGAACTAGGAGGTATTTTTGATGAGCCGGACCAGACGGGGTTAGCTGTATCTCACCTCATGGCTTTGCGTCAGGGGCAGCAGTGTGCTGAAGACTACTGTTCTAGTAGTTGCCCTGTATACCTATTTATTCAAATCACAGCTGGTTTCGTAAATATAAGGAGTGAGGAAAGAATAAAATCGCCTTTTTATGTTTTAAGGCTGACCTGGAATGGGAAGAAATGGTTGCATCCAGATCCCCCCAGTGAAGTAAGTAACATTGACTCTGTAGGATACCGTAACATAATAACTGGCTAAATAGGTATACAGGGCAACTACTAGAACAGTAGTCTTCAGCACACTGGAACTCCGGTTCCAGGTCAATCTCACACTCCGTCTGTTCAAATCACTGGGCTGAATCATCAACACCGTTAAATCTAGTCTCCTGCCTGAACAAAAGAAAAAATTCCTGGGAGTTATTCTGGATTCACACCGCCAGTGTTCATCCCTTCCCCTAGAAAGGCAAAAAACGATCCTGGATGAGTGTGGGGCACTTTCTCTTGCCACCAAAGTCTCCCTTAGGAGAGGCATGAGGGTCCTCGGCCTCATGACATCTTGCATCGGGGTAGTCCCTTGGGCCCAATTACATTGTAGAACCCTCCAGGACTTCATTCTGAGTAACTGGGATAAATCACCCACTTCCCTGGATCAGATAGTCGTCCTTACCCACAAGATAAAGTCCTCCTTGGAGTGGTGGATGTCCATTACCAACCTTGCCAGAGCCACGGTTTGGTACCCCGTATCCCCAGTATCCATCTTTACCGACGCGAGTGCAACTGGCTGGGGGGCCCACCTAGTCCGTCATTACGTCCAAGGGGGCTGGAACTGGGAGGAAGCTACTCAGTCCTCCAACTACAAAGAACTTTGCGCTGTCTGGAAGGCCATTCGGGGCCTCGAGACAGAGATCAGGGGTAGACACATTAAGATCTTTTCGGATAATGTAACAACTGTGCCCCTCATTCTCAACCAGGGATCAACGCGGAACCCCCGACTCCAAGACCTGGCGGGGAAAGTTCTCTGGTGGATAGAGCAGCGGACACCTTCCATCACAGCGTTCCATGTAAGGGGCCCAGAGAACTCCATGGTAGACCATCTCAGCCACAGGAAGATAGATCCGGGGGAGTGGACTCTACATCCACACGCATTCCAGCTAATTATACAAAGATGGAGGACACCAAAGGTGGACTTGTTCGCCTCTCGGGAGAACACCAAGTGTCCCCGGTTTTTCTCCAGGGGAGCAGACGGGGGCTCCCTGGGAAGAGACGCACTGTCCCAGGCTTGGGATTGGGACCTTGCATACGCCTTCCCACCCATCCCCCTGATCCCTCTGGTCCTAAGGAAAATTCAGGGGTCCCCAGGCTTCGTTATCCTGGTAGCCCCATTCTGGCCCAAGAGACCCTGGTTCCCGCTCCTGGCCACTCTCTCGACACAGGATCCTCTACATCTGCCACAGAGAGACGACCTCCTTCAGCAGGGTCCTCTGATATGCCCAAAGGTCCGACAGTTCAGACTGGCGGCCTGGAAACTGAATACCTGAGCCAGGGCCTATCAGGGAGGGTAACCACTACTTTATGCGAGAGACTCAAAAAATCCACCAGATATATATACACTAGGGTTTGGGATACCTTCTCTAGGTGGTTGGGGCATAACATGACCTCCAACAGCCTGACATTAACAAGATATTGGAGTTCCTACAGGATGGATTAGATATGGGGCTAAGATCTAGTACCCTTAAGGTCCAGGTGGCCGCCCTTGGAGCCTTCTTTGACTCCCCCTTAGGCGACCATAGGCTAATTAGGAAATATCTTAAAGGGGCAGTCAGACTCCACCCCTTTGTAAGGGAAACCATGCCCCCCATGGGACCTGAACCTAGTTTTACAGGCGCTCTGTGCTCACCCCTTTGAGCCCCTGGAAGATCTATCAGTTAAGATCCTCTCCTATAAGGTAGCTTTTCTAGTCACCGCTAGACGGATTGGGGAGATCCAATCCCTCTCTATTAGGACTACGTATATGACCATCTTCTCGGATAAAATAGAGTTCAGGCCTGACCCTTTTTTTCCAACCTAAGGTTCTCACACACTTTCACAGAGAACAGCGCATAGTCCTTCCCTCCTTCTGCCAGGAACCCCGTAACACCACAGAACAGGGGTTCCATAATCTAGATGTTAGACGAGCAATCCTGAAGTATTTGGAGGTCACACATTCCTTCAGGAAGTCTAACAACCTTTTTATTCAATTTCAGGGTCCACGCAGAGAAGGGGCCGCTACTAAAGACTCCTTAGCTCGTTGGGTCAGGAGGTGTTACCATGCCGTGGCTGCCGGGGCCGCGGGTGGCTGGTTGGCGCGGTGCGTGCACTCGTGGGTACTGGCCGCGGCGTTTGCGCGGGCGTCTGTGAGTGCAGCTCTATGCACGAATCCCTCTTATGAAATTCTGCTAGGAGGCGTCACCTCCCCCTCTCCGCCCCTGGGCGGAGGTTTCTGTTTATAAGGCTAGCAATGAGGTACATTCACTGCCAGTTATTGGTTTCTGTTCAGTGTGCTAGCTTCTTGCCTCTGTCAGTCTCCTGTGTTCAGCTTGTGTGCTTTATCTGCCAGGTTATCCATCTGCCTCGGTCTGCTTATATTTCCTGTTGGTTTTCTTCACCTGCCATTCCTGTCAGTATCCTACCCTTGTCCATCTTGGTATGCCAGCATCCCTCCTCGGTCCCTAGCGAGTGTAGGGACTGCCGCCCAGTTGCCCGCCTGGGGTTAGCCAGGAGTGGAGGCATGTAGGCAGGGACAGGGGTTGCGGGTAAGTTTTAGGGCAACCCAGGCTGGCGTATCATCGGGTAGGATACCGTAACATAATAACTGGCCCTAAAAATTCCCTACGGGTTTTTATTTGGTCTCCAAAGGAGACTATGAGCGTCCTTGCTAACCAGTTGCAGAAGCTAGTGGGCGTGATCCAAGACCTGTCCGGTCGTGTGGTGGCCCAGGAGCAGCGGATGTTGGCGCAAGTTCCTGCCACCCCATCTATTCCTGAACCCAAATTTCCTCTCCCTGAGGTGTTTTCTGGGGAGAAAAGCAATTTTTTTCTTTTTCAGCAGGCATGTAAACTATATTTCCGGATGCGGCCCGGATCCTCCCTCTCTGAGTCCCAGAAGGTGGGATTGATTCTGTCCTTGCTGCGGGGTCCCCCCCAGACATGGGCCTACTCCTTACCTGAGCGTTCTGCTTGCCTGCAGTCTGTTGATGCATTTTTTCAGGAACTAGGAGGTATTTTTGATGAGCCGGACCAGACGGGGTTAGCTGTATCTCACCTCATGGCTTTGCGTCAGGGGCAGCAGTGTGCTGAAGACTACTGTTCTAGTAGTTGCCCTGTATACCTATTTATTCAAATCACAGCTGGTTTCGTAAATATAAGGAGTGAGGAAAGAATAAAATCGCCTTTTTATGTTTTAAGGCTGACCTGGAATGGGAAGAAATGGTTGCATCCAGATCCCCCCAGTGAAGTAAGTAACATTGACTCTGTAGGATACCGTAACATAATAACTGGCTAAATAGGTATACAGGGCAACTACTAGAACAGTAGTCTTCAGCACACTGGAACTCCGGTTCCAGGTCAATCTCACACTCCGTCTGTTCAAATCACTGGGCTGAATCATCAACACCGTTAAATCTAGTCTCCTGCCTGAACAAAAGAAAAAATTCCTGGGAGTTATTCTGGATTCACACCGCCAGTGTTCATCCCTTCCCCTAGAAAGGCAAAAAACGATCCTGGATGAGTGTGGGGCACTTTCTCTTGCCACCAAAGTCTCCCTTAGGAGAGGCATGAGGGTCCTCGGCCTCATGACATCTTGCATCGGGGTAGTCCCTTGGGCCCAATTACATTGTAGAACCCTCCAGGACTTCATTCTGAGTAACTGGGATAAATCACCCACTTCCCTGGATCAGATAGTCGTCCTTACCCACAAGATAAAGTCCTCCTTGGAGTGGTGGATGTCCATTACCAACCTTGCCAGAGCCACGGTTTGGTACCCCGTATCCCCAGTATCCATCTTTACCGACGCGAGTGCAACTGGCTGGGGGGCCCACCTAGTCCGTCATTACGTCCAAGGGGGCTGGAACTGGGAGGAAGCTACTCAGTCCTCCAACTACAAAGAACTTTGCGCTGTCTGGAAGGCCATTCGGGGCCTCGAGACAGAGATCAGGGGTAGACACATTAAGATCTTTTCGGATAATGTAACAACTGTGCCCCTCATTCTCAACCAGGGATCAACGCGGAACCCCCGACTCCAAGACCTGGCGGGGAAAGTTCTCTGGTGGATAGAGCAGCGGACACCTTCCATCACAGCGTTCCATGTAAGGGGCCCAGAGAACTCCATGGTAGACCATCTCAGCCACAGGAAGATAGATCCGGGGGAGTGGACTCTACATCCACACGCATTCCAGCTAATTATACAAAGATGGAGGACACCAAAGGTGGACTTGTTCGCCTCTCGGGAGAACACCAAGTGTCCCCGGTTTTTCTCCAGGGGAGCAGACGGGGGCTCCCTGGGAAGAGACGCACTGTCCCAGGCTTGGGATTGGGACCTTGCATACGCCTTCCCACCCATCCCCCTGATCCCTCTGGTCCTAAGGAAAATTCAGGGGTCCCCAGGCTTCGTTATCCTGGTAGCCCCATTCTGGCCCAAGAGACCCTGGTTCCCGCTCCTGGCCACTCTCTCGACACAGGATCCTCTACATCTGCCACAGAGAGACGACCTCCTTCAGCAGGGTCCTCTGATATGCCCAAAGGTCCGACAGTTCAGACTGGCGGCCTGGAAACTGAATACCTGAGCCAGGGCCTATCAGGGAGGGTAACCACTACTTTATGCGAGAGACTCAAAAAATCCACCAGATATATATACACTAGGGTTTGGGATACCTTCTCTAGGTGGTTGGGGCATAACATGACCTCCAACAGCCTGACATTAACAAGATATTGGAGTTCCTACAGGATGGATTAGATATGGGGCTAAGATCTAGTACCCTTAAGGTCCAGGTGGCCGCCCTTGGAGCCTTCTTTGACTCCCCCTTAGGCGACCATAGGCTAATTAGGAAATATCTTAAAGGGGCAGTCAGACTCCACCCCTTTGTAAGGGAAACCATGCCCCCCATGGGACCTGAACCTAGTTTTACAGGCGCTCTGTGCTCACCCCTTTGAGCCCCTGGAAGATCTATCAGTTAAGATCCTCTCCTATAAGGTAGCTTTTCTAGTCGCCGCTAGACGGATTGGGGAGATCCAATCCCTCTCTATTAGGACTACGTATATGACCATCTTCTCGGATAAAATAGAGTTCAGGCCTGACCCTTTTTTTCCAACCTAAGGTTCTCACACACTTTCACAGAGAACAGCGCATAGTCCTTCCCTCCTTCTGCCAGGAACCCCGTAACACCACAGAACAGGGGTTCCATAATCTAGATGTTAGACGAGCAATCCTGAAGTATTTGGAGGTCACACATTCCTTCAGGAAGTCTAACAACCTTTTTATTCAATTTCAGGGTCCACGCAGAGAAGGGGCCGCTACTAAAGACTCCTTAGCTCGTTGGGTCAGGAGGTGTTACCATGCCGTGGCTGCCGGGGCCGCGGGTGGCTGGTTGGCGCGGTGCGTGCACTCGTGGGTACTGGCCGCGGCGTTTGCGCGGGCGTCTGTGAGTGCAGCTCTATGCACGAATCCCTCTTATGAAATTCTGCTAGGAGGCGTCACCTCCCCCTCTCCGCCCCTGGGCGGAGGTTTCTGTTTATAAGGCTAGCAATGAGGTACATTCACTGCCAGTTATTGGTTTCTGTTCAGTGTGCTAGCTTCTTGCCTCTGTCAGTCTCCTGTGTTCAGCTTGTGTGCTTTATCTGCCAGGTTATCCATCTGCCTCGGTCTGCTTATATTTCCTGTTGGTTTTCTTCACCTGCCATTCCTGTCAGTATCCTACCCTTGTCCATCTTGGTATGCCAGCATCCCTCCTCGGTCCCTAGCGAGTGTAGGGACTGCCGCCCAGTTGCCCGCCTGGGGTTAGCCAGGAGTGGAGGCATGTAGGCAGGGACAGGGGTTGCGGGTAAGTTTTAGGGCAACCCAGGCTGGCGTATCATCGGGTAGGATACCGTAACATAATAACTGGCCCTAAAAATTCCCTACGGGTTTTTATTTGGTCTCCAAAGGAGACTATGAGCGTCCTCGCTAACCAGTTGCAGAAGCTAGTGGGCGTGATCCAAGACCTGTCCGGTCGTGTGGTGGCCCAGGAGCAGCGGATGTTGGCGCAAGTTCCTGCCACCCCATCTATTCCTGAACCCAAATTTCCTCTCCCTGAGGTGTTTTCTGGGGAGAAAAGCAATTTTTTTCTTTTTCAGCAGGCATGTAAACTATATTTCCGGATGCGGCCCGGATCCTCCCTCTCTGAGTCCCAGAAGGTGGGATTGATTCTGTCCTTGCTGCGGGGTCCCCCCCAGACATGGGCCTACTCCTTACCTGAGCGTTCTGCTTGCCTGCAGTCTGTTGATGCATTTTTTCAGGAACTAGGAGGTATTTTTGATGAGCCGGACCAGACGGGGTTAGCTGTATCTCACCTCATGGCTTTGCGTCAGGGGCAGCAGTGTGCTGAAGACTACTGTTCTAGTAGTTGCCCTGTATACCTATTTATTCAAATCACAGCTGGTTTCGTAAATATAAGGAGTGAGGAAAGAATAAAATCGCCTTTTTATGTTTTAAGGCTGACCTGGAATGGGAAGAAATGGTTGCATCCAGATCCCCCCAGTGAAGTAAGTAACATTGACTCTGGTTTGAAGGTACATCCCTTACTTATAGCATTTCTCCAATTTGACAAAAACTTGATACTCACGCAAATGGGTCAGAACCAGCCTCAGGTGACGCACATGTGAGTCCCAGTCTGGGGAGTACAGCAGAATGTCATTTAGATATATGACCAATAATACCCCCAGGAAATCTTGAAAGACCGCGTTCATATATCCCTGGAACTCCTATAACACTTGATGAAGCGATGGTATTGGCAATAAGGCTGACCGGAGACTGAGATCTAGAGAAAAGGAACGTCAGGCCTGTAAAACTAGGGAGTCCTGTAGATCCGTTCCCATTTCCCCCATGCCAGCTCCAGTGGCTGAGCCTATGGAAGTGGACCAGCTAAGTCCTGGGGAACAGCGACAGTTCCGGATGACTCATCATCTTTGCCTCTACTGTGGAGAAGACGGACATCGAGTAGCAACCTGTCCACAGAAGCAACGGCAACATCAGTCTGAAGCGGCGGAAGAACTACCGATCCTAGGCGATTCTCGGAAAGGTCGCCTAGGGTCACAGGTACTCCCTAGGTTGTTGGTGCCTTGTCAGATTGGCTTCCGGAATTTTATTCGGTCCGGTCAAGCCTATATTGATTCGGGTGCTGCAGTCAATTTGATTAATTTAAATTTTGTCAGACCTCTAATACCCGAATTTCCCATGCTGAAGCCCCCCATGTGTTTCATTGGTATTGATTTGACCCCTCTCTCCGCAGGTGTTGTTAAATGGAGGACTCCCATTCTGCAGTTCACTGTGGGTGTTCTCCATTCTGAGAATCTGTTTTTCCTAGTTATGGAAAATATGTCTGTTGATGTGGTACTTGGTATGCCCTGATTGGCACTGCACAATCCCCAATTTGATTGGTCCACCCGGGAATTGACTCATTGGGGGTCACCCTGTCATAATCACCTAACTACTATAGCCATGTGATCCGCAGATACTGTGCTTATTCCGGAATATTTGTCGAATTTTCAGGACGTATTCTCCAAAAGACTGTCTGAGGCCTTGCCTCCCCATAGGGAGTGGGCCTGTGGTATTGATCTGATCCCCGACAGTCCCATCCCTAAGGCAGCCATTTTCAATTTGTCAGGGTTTGAGCACGAAGCCCTTAAGTCCTATATCTTGGAGCCTCTGATCAAACGACATATCCGGCCGTCCAGGTCCCCTGCCGGGGCAGGTCTCTTCTTTGTTGAGAAGAAGGATGGGACATTGAGGCCTTGTGTGGATTATCGGGCCTTGAATAAAATCACAGTGAAGAAGCAGTGCTCCTTGCCCCTGATTCCTGACTTGTTGAATCAGGTGGTAGGGGCCCACTGGTTCTCCAAACTGGACTTAAGGGGGGCTTACAACTTAATTCACATTCGAGAGGGAGATGAATGGAAGACAGCGTTCAACACCCCGTTAGGGCATTTTGAATGTCTGGTCATGCCCTTCGGACTCTGTAACGCCCCCGCTGTGTTTCAGGGTCTTATGAGTGTGGTTTTTCACGACTTCCTGGGGGTATTTCTGGTCATATATCTTGATGACATCCTGGTGTATTCTCCTGACTGGGATTCACATGTGTAGCACCTGAGGTTGGTTCTGACCCGACTTGGTAAAATGGTCGCCTGCAGCCCTAGAGGCCTTTAGTCATCTAAAAAGGGCATTTACGACTCCCCCGGTGTTAATACAGCCGGATGCGCGTCTACCCTTTTTCATTGAGGTAGATGCATCTGAGGTGGGGACAGGGGCAGTATTGTCGCAGGAAGTCAGTAGGAGATCTGGGTATAGCCCATGTGCGTTCTTTTCGCGGAAGCTTAGTTCAGCAGAATGCAACTACGACGTGGGTAACCGTGAGTTACTGGCAATCAAATGGGCTTTAGAAGAGTGGCAACACCATCTTGAGGGTGCTAGACACCCTATTACCGTGTATACTGAACACAAGAATTTGGTATATCTCGCCAATGCTAAAAGACTCACAGCTCGTCAAGCCAGGTGTGCGTTGTTCTTCGCCAGGTTTAATTTCGTCGTGACATATATCCCAGGAGAGAAGAACGTGAAG
Organism: Eleutherodactylus coqui; assembly: GCF_035609145.1. NCBI lineage: Eukaryota > Metazoa > Chordata > Amphibia > Anura > Eleutherodactylidae > Eleutherodactylus > Eleutherodactylus coqui. The sequence continues at coordinate 513,444,278 of NC_089837.1, forward strand.
GCAGACGCCCTATCACAGAGTTTCGGGGTGCCGAAAGTGAGACTATGACCCCCGAGAATATCTTGGCACCTGGCGTGGTGGTGGCAGCTGTAGAATCTAACTTCGTCCCTCAACTACAGCATGCTCTGCAGGACGCTCCTTCGGGGGTGCCGGAAGGCAGATGGTTTGTGCCAGAGACCTTACGCTTTTAGAGTCATGGATGAATCTCACTCGTCAGTTCTCGCAGGTCATCCAGGGTTTCAGGGAACCCTGGATCTTTGTTCTATACACTTCTGGTGGCCAGGCATGTCTCAGGAGATCTGCGACTTTGTTAAGGGATGCTCTGTCTGTGCACGCAATAAGAGTCAGCGGCGTCCTCCAGAGGCCCGTCTGAGACCGTTACCGGTACCTTCTAGTCCGTGGTCGCAGTTATCGGTAGATTTTATCACTGATCTACTAGAATCCCAGAACTGCACCACTATCTTAGTGGCTGTCGACCGGTTCTCAAATATGGCACATTTTGTGGTGTTAAAGAAGCTACCGTCGGCAAAAGAGTTTGCCAAGATTTTTGTAAAAGAAATAATTCGCCTACATGGGGTTCCCCAAAACATTGTATCTGATCGCGGGGTTCAGTTTGTGTCACAGTTTTGGCGTGCCTTCTGCAGAAACCTGGGAACGTCGCTTTCCTTCTCCTCAGCATTCCACCCACAAACTAATGGTCAGACTGAGCGGAAGAACCAGGATTAAGTGCAATATTTATGGTTGTTTGCTGGCGAAAGGCTCATCAGTGGGCAGAGTACCTGCCGTTGGCAGAGTTTGCACTAAGCAACCGCACTTGTTCTTCCACTGGGGTATCTCCATTCTTTTGTGTATACGGTCAGCATCCTCGCTTCCTTACAGTGATCCCTACTCCATCTGTCTGTCCTGCAGCTGATGTCGCCACAGATACACTGCAGGGAGTATGGAAAGAGGTACAGAAAAATTTGGAAGCAACGGGGGCTCGTATGCAGTTGCGTAGTGGGAAGAGTCTGTCTGTATCTGAACCTTACAGGGTGGGACAGAAAGTATACCTGCATTGGGGGCGTGGCCTGATGGAGACAGAGACGAACGTGTGAAATTAGGCTCCGCTCTTTAAAGCCTTTTCTAGCTACCTAAAGCAACTTCAGCGCCATCGGATCTTCAAGGGATCTATTTCAAACCCCGCGGGACAACATGCCGAAGAGGAGGAATGCAAAAACCCCGATCCACAAAGTGTCGGACTTCTTCTCCTCCCGCGGCCCGACACGTGCACAGCCTGCTAACAAAGATGGCTTTCCAGCACACACGAGCCCTGAAGCAGGCACGGAGAGATCTCAGCTGTCAGCAACCTCTCCCAGAGCAACATCTGCTCGAGCCGACAGCCCAGAGCCGCAGAACAGAGGATCATCGGGAATCCTTCCCCAGAGTGGGGTGAGTGACAGCGCCGAGAGGCCCGACATTAGCGTGGCAGTTACATCCAAAATGGCGCCACTTAGCCCACAGACACATGCCTCCTCTCCATCTCCCTCTGAAAGCCCAGAGAAGCAGAGACCTCGTCTCTCCCCTTCATCTAGCCTGAACAAACAGCTATTCACAACGGATGAAGACTTAATAAAAAATGTTCCCTCATCCAACCTCCCAGCATCGGAGGATTTTATTAAAAATTTGGTAGTAGCATTGCATGGATCCTTGCAAAAGGACATTAGAGTCCTTTCTACTATATATATATTTTTTTTTTTTTTTTATAAATCAATGTTTATTGGTTTTGTGAGAATTACAGAAACAAAAACAGTCAGAAATAATAATAAGAGGTACAAGCAGCATTCCAATATACTTTTCGTGTCACCTTGGTTATCCCAGTTGGAGACAACCAAAGTGGCTAAAAATGATTCAGAGGGAAAGGAACTTTACTAGAATCAAACCCTATGAACCTCTTCTATGAAAAAGAAAAGAACGAAAAGGGAGGCTGTGGCAACCGCGCTGATAGCCCTGAATATATAAACAGCCACCTGCTGTTTTCTGACGCACAGGACGAATAACGGTACAAATAGGATAAGTTGGGGGTGGAGGGGGGGGGGGAGGGGAAGGGGAGGTGGGGGAGAGGGAGGAGGAAGATGGTGCTCTCCAGGATAGGCCGGTCCCGGAATGTCAGTTTGAAATGCTGTCAAAGGGTTTTTCACCCGACACCATCAGGTGCCGAGAAGATCAACTCGGGAGCAACATGGGCGACAGGGGGGGGGGGGGGGGGAGGTTTCAAGAGAGGCATCCGTGGTATGGATGGGGTGCCTGTCCGCCGTAACCCTTACGCTTCCTCTATGGCTCAACCCTGAATCGCCCTCCAGATCTCTAGGAACCTGTCATGCGTTCCATTGGACCAGCTTGAAAGTTCTTCTAGGTTTGCTAGCATATCGACTCTGGCCCTCCAAAGAGTTAACGTGGGAGGGTCCTTCTGCTTCCACATCACTGGAATAAGGGATCTAGCTGTATCCACCAGGAGAGCAATCAGTCTATGCTTGGTCGGGCGAAAGGTAGGGGTAGGTCTCCACAGGAAGACCACATCAGGGGAGAGCACTAAATCAGGGGAGATCTTTTTCATCTCACCCGCCACGCTGCTCCAGAAGGGAGCTATAATCGGACAGTCCCACCATATGTGGAGATAAGAACCCGTGGAGCTCCCACACCTCCAACACTCATTCCCTGCCACCAGCTTGTGATCGTGTAGCCATTGCGGGGTCCTGTACCACCGCGCCAGGAGTTTATAATGGGACTCCTGGGCGGTAACACAAGCAGAGAGCCCAAATGCTGTTTTTAAAATCGATCTGGTCTCACTATCAGATTGAGTGATGCGAAGTTCTATCTCCCAGGAGATGAGGAAGGCAGGTTTCGTCCGGGAAGGGCGAGATACGTAGTTCTTGCGAATGTGAGCTATTTTTCTCAGGGAGGGAGTGGAGAGGTTACTAATCGCGGTTTCAAAAGGGGTAAGTGGCCTGGAGGAGATGCAGGTTTTCCTGAAATCATTTAGGGTTCTCACCATATGGGTCAGAGTCAGGAAGGGGAGGGGGCGATTAGGTAGGAGCTCATTTAGGGTAGTGAGGTGTTTTTCAGAAAGCATCCTCCAAGCCCGTGTCGAGCATGAGTCCAAAGGAAGATTCATATATTTGTAAAGGGCAGATAGTGGTGTGCGTGGGGAAGGGGGAGGCGCCAGAGTTTTCCCTAGGGCGTCCCATGATTCCATCGCCCCCTCCAAAAGGGTTTTTTTTCTGCGAACCTTACACCTCCTGTTCTCTGGGAACCAGAGGTCCTCCACCAAGGTAGGGCCATAGGACCCTTTTGCTAAGCGCTGAATCAATGGGTCTCTATTTGGATGTGTGAGTTCTATCCAGTGATTCAATAGGTTAGCTAGATAGAATTCACGCGGACAGGGTAGGTCCACTCCTCCCTCAGTGCGCCTCCTAGTCAGAAGGCTGTAGGCCAGTCTGGGTTTTTTTCCCATCCAGAGATATCTGGAGAAAAGTGAGCGGAGCGCCTTAAAGAAGCTGGGTGGGAGATATATAGGGAGGAGCCTCATCTTATAGAGGATAATGGGGATAATATAGGTCTTCAAGATGTTCTTACGGCCTAACCAAGAAATAAAGGGGAGATCGTAAGAACGTAATAGCTTCTTGATCTTCGTTAGGGTGGGGAGGAAATTTCTCGCAAACAGGTCCTCCGCCTTCTTCGTTAATTTTATACCCAAGAAGTCAATGGCCGAGTCGGACCACGAAAAGGGGGATATTTTCTTGATAGCCTTGAATCGGGAAGTGGGAATTGAAACTTTTAGGGCCACGGATTTAGTAAAATTAATTTTAAAATTAGAAAGGTCTCCGAAGGTCTCCAGTAGGGAGGTAAGGTGAGGAAGCCCCTCTTCCGGGTTAGTAATAAGAAAGACGATATCGTCAGCATATGCTGCCGTCGACAGGACCTCGTTCTCAATTCTCAAACCCTGTACAAGCGGGTCTAGTCTGATCTTTTGGAGGAGTGGCTCCAGAGCGAGTATAAAGAGGGTGGGGGAGAGGGGACACCCCTGCCTAGTACCGTTTTTTTATATCAAATGGTGGGGAGAGAGAATTATTAATCTTAAGCCTTGCGTGGGGCATTGCGTAAAGAGAAAAAATTGCCGATACAAATTTGGGGGGAATGTTAAAATGGAGCAAGACTTGTTCCATGTACAGCCAATTCACGCGGTCAAACGCCTTTTCGGCGTCCGTGCCTACTAAGGCGAGTGGTATGTTATGGGTTTGAGAGAATCTGGCTGCATATAGGAGCCTTAAGCAATTATCTCGTCCCTCTCTACCCCCTACAAAGCCCGTTTGTTCTGGGCTGACCAGGGAAGTAACGTGTTTCTCTAGGCGTTTTCTTAAGATTTTGGCCCATAATTTCATGTCGAAATTAATCAGGGAGATGGGACGGTAGCTCCCACAGGACTCAGGGTCCTTGTTATCTTTATGCACCAGGGTAATGTGCGCTTCCTGCGCTTGTCTAGGCAGGGGGGTCCCACTCAGGAGAGAATTATAAAGCTCAGTTAGTTTGGGGATAAGGGAAGCACCAAGGGATTTGTAGTATATAAGGGGGAGGCCATCCGGGCCCGGGCTCTTGCCGGGTGGAGACGAATTTAGAAGGTCGCCCACCTCTTGTGGAGTGATCGGAGACAGAAAGGATGCAGCTTCATCCTCTTGGATTTTAGGGAGATTTAAGTCTATGAGAAAATGGTCAATTTGTTTTTTAACGATGGGAATGTTTTCAGCGGAGAGGGGCTCCCGTAGGTTATAGAGGCAAGAATAGAAAGCTTGAAATTCTTTGGCAATTTCGGGGGTGGAGGTGACACGCTGACCTGAGGGGGATTTAATGGCCTTTATGAGATTTCTTGTTTGGGCTTTTTTAATGAGGGACAACGTAAACTTACTACCTTTGTTTCCTTGCGCGTATGAAATGTGTTTGAAGTAGAGATATTTTTTATTAAATTTAGCTTCTAGGAGAAGTTTAAGTTCTGTGCGAAGGAAACCAAGTTTTTCAGCAGATGCTTTACACTGGGAGAGTTTAGTCAGGCGCTCTAACTTGGCAATTTGAGAAAGTAGGTCGTCAATGTCCTTTTGCTGCTTCTTCTTTGCCCTGGAGCCAGCGGCAATCAGAAGTCCTCTCATAAAGGCCTTATGGGCCTCCCACACTGTCGGGACTGACAAGTCCTCTGAGGTGTTAAGTTGGAAGAATTCCTCTAGAGCTTTGCTTAACTGGGATCTGTCTTCCGCCGAATCAAGGAGAGATGGGTTAAGCCTCCACCTCCACTCACGCGGGAGGGAATTTGGAAGGTGGAGAGTCAGGTGGACTGGGGCGTGGTCCGATATGGCCATGGCGTCTATCATAGCTTTTTTTGAGTGTTGCAACAGGGAGGAGGAGACGAAAATGTAGTCTAAACGCTGGAAGGAGGAGTGGACCTGCGAGAAAAAAGTATAATCCTTGGTGGATGGGTTAAGGCATCTCCAGGCATCAACTATGTTTAGCTGTGAAATGCACCTAATGAGTTTGCTCAACTTTTTCTGCGAGATTTGGGATTTCCCTGACGAGGAGTCCATATCAGGGGATAGAGTGAGGTTAAAGTCCCCTCCTAAAATGACCTGGCCACTAGCGAAGTGTTTGAGTATTTCTAATTGAGTTGTAAGCCATACTATCTGGTCTTTATTGGGGGCATAGAGATTTGCAAGGGTCACTTTGTTTTCGTTAAGGCGTCCTCTCAGAAAGAGAACCCTGCCCTCCTCATCTGCGTAGCGAGCCTCACAAAAAAAATTAAGAGATTTGTGTATTAACGTTGACACACCTTTGGAAGCGGAGGAGGGGTGGGAGCTATGAAAAGCCATCGGGAACTGACCTCCAGGGAGGGATAAGCATCTGTCCCCTTTAAAATGGGTCTCCTGTAGGAACACTACCCCTGAGCCATACCTTTTCAGAAGAAGGGCCACGTGGTGTCTCTTGTTTGGGGAATTCAAGCCGTTGACGTTAAAGGTCGAGAACTGGAGAGGTCCTGTCATCTCGATCTCGTGGGGGGGCAGACGATTTCCTAACTAGGAGAGGAAAAGAGCAAGCAAATTACACAGGTGTAGGCCTAAATATCAAATCCAGGGGGGATCCCCTGGGCGAGCACCGGGTTAGAGGTAAGGAGTGGGGAGAGGAGGGGGAAAGGGGATGGAGCAAAATAGGAGGTAGACACAAGAGGAAAGAGCGGGTAGGGAGGTAGGTTGCAAACCACAACCTAAAATAGAGGGTTAAGGTCAGCGGTTCCTAAAATTAAGGAGTCCGCTGAGGTGTGGGGCGAGTTGTTTGGGCCCTACAAAGGAGGTCCAATAACTACTTTGGTATCGGCCTAACCAGATAGGCGCCCGCAGAGGCCCCGACACCAGCAGGTAGAAATAGGGAGCATATAATCTCTACTAAAGGAGGAAAAACAGCGTTAGTGCAAATAATCTGCTTAAAACAGCAACAACGAACAATGTGATCAAAATAGGCGATAGCCCAAGATCTTCAATAACGAGAAGTGAATGTCAACTTGGAGACACATCACAAAAAGTCGCAATCACCCGGAGGGTCCGAACTGGATAAGTGTGAAGCCAGGTCGGCGTCCGGTGGGAGGCATAGTGAGAGTTCTAGATGACATCACTTCTTCAGTCGTCAGGGGCAACAGGAGGGTCTTTGGCCTTCTTCTTTTTGTTTCTGGGCGACTTAAGGTTACTCGCCACCTGCCAGGATTCTGGGAGGGAAAGCTTTGGAAGCTTAGGGAACTCCGGGAGGGGGAGCCAGTTTGGCAGCTTTATTGGGTCCATCTCAAGGTGCTCCCAGCAATTACTGAGGTCGTCTGGAGTACGAATCAATAATCTGCGGCCGTTGTATGATATATTAATGCCGAAAGGGAAGAGCCACGCGTAGCGAATGTCTCTTGCTCTGAGGGCTTCCAGAAGAGGTCGCATAATTCGCCTCTTTGTAAGAGTAGCAAGGGATAGATCCTGGAAAATTTGGATTGAAGAGTCCCCGTATGTTAAATTTTTGTGTTGTCTGGCAGCTTTCAGGATGGCAGACGTGTCCTGGAAGGTGAGGAGCCTGCAGATAACATCCCTGGGGGGCTCTGCAGGTGGGGGAAGGGGTCTAAGAGCGCGGTGGATGCGTTCCACAGAAATTGTCGCCACTCTGTCTTGCCCAAGTAGCTGGCCAAATATTTCAATGGCAACTTTAGACAGGGCCTCCGCTGCCCAGGATTCAGAGATTCCCTTGAAACGGATATTGCACCTCCGGTTACGATTCTCTAGGTCCCCCTGGAGAATGAGGGCTTTATTTAAATTGTCGTGCTGTTCCTTTAAGACTTTAGCCATGGCCAGGGCATGAGATGTAGCAGAGGCAGAGGCAGACTCCAGCTCCTCAACTCTGCCACCCATCTGCCTTATGTCAGCTTTTATCTCTGTTAGCTCGTTTATGAGGGGGGACAGAGCCTTTGAGATAAGCTCCTTCATAAATCCCCGGGACACAGGGCTGGAATCCTCTTCATCAGAGGAGAACTCTCCCTCCCCCTCCTTACTGTAGGCAGATGCAGCCTCCGAGGCCGGCACTATCTTGATGAAAGGGTGGGGGGAGCGGGAGCTGTGCTCCTTCAGAAAGCGCTGCATCCCCGTCTGGCTTTTGGAGGTCCTGGGTGAGCAGGCTTGTTCTCCACCTTTGTCCCTTACAGGTTTGGGCATTTTGATGCTGCTATAAATGCTGTGGGTCCCCTGTGGGCGCCTCGCTGAGGGAGCTCTGGTCTCAAGCGGCCATCTTGCTCAGGAGTTAGGCCACGCCCCCCCCCTTTTTACTATATTTAACAGCTCCATACAAGAGCTTGAAACACGTATGGAGCATGTCGAGACCAAAATGAGCGAAATCACAGCTTCTCATAACAATTTGATAGATGCTCACTACACGCTGGAGGAAGAGGTGGAGTTCATTAAAAATAAACTGACAGATCTGGAAGACAGAAGCAGGCAAAATAACGTTAAATTCAGAGGCATACCTGAGAATGTATCACAAGCAGAACTAAAAAACTATCTCACTAAACTAATCAAGATTGTACTTCCTAATTCCATGGAACATGATTGTATAATTGACAGAGCTCATAGGCTGGTGAAACCAAGCTTTTTGCCAGACTCTATTCCACGCGACGTCATAGCAAGATTGCATTTCTTTCATATAAAAGAAGAATTGATGACGACCTCAAGGAGATCTCACCCTTTTCCATCTCCATATGCTAACATTAGCCTCTATGCAGATTTATCACAATCTACCATCCGAGCCAGAAAAGCATTTTCTCAAGTGACCACAGCTTTAAGATCTGCCAAAATTCCCTATAAATGGGGCTTTCCAGCAAAAATACTAATCCATAGGAATAACGCTATGCACATAATTTCATCCCCAGAGGCCGGAGAAAAACTCTTAGCAAAATGGGACATTCTGCTTTCAGAAAACCCACAACCGGCTAAACCACAAAGAACTCAAAAGACCTCCAGTTGTCGCACTCTACCAACTACTCCCCCGCGAGAGGAGCAACCGATCTCTGAATGACTCTCCGTTGATCTGATTTGCTGATTTTCAAGATGCGTGAGTAAAATTAAAGGCTTTAACCTGCAAGGCGAACTTTTCTGTCCCCCAAAACGTACCAGGTTCCAAAACCTGATTTTCGACACTGGTTCACATGTTTTAAGTTTCAGGTCATAAGCCATATCTCTAGAACACTTTTATGCGTGTTTTTAATTAATGGAAGACCTGTACCCGGTTTATTATGCTGTATTCACCTTGTTTTGTTTGTTATTCTTGCTGCCAAACTGACTCCAAACAATAAGCTTTCTTTTACACTCCACCATGTCCATTAAAATATACTCACAAAATGCAAAGGGTCTAAATTCACCGTTCAAAAGGGCAATGGTTTAGAAAGATGCAAAAATGTCTAATGTAGATGTGTTATGCCTTCAGGAAAACCATTTCACACAACATACTTGTCCCAAATTCACAAACACATTTTTTCCCGCCAATGTGCAAAATAAAAAAAACAAGCAAATGGTACTAATAGCTTTCAAGGAGAATCTTCACTTCTCTTTAGAAGAACAAATATGCGACCCAAAAGGAAGATACATTATCTTGAAGGGCACACTTAACAAAATCCCAATTACACTGGCTAACATCCATGCGCCCAACAAAGCACAAATATCCTTTTTAAACAGGGTAATCAGAAAAGTCAAATAAATTCACAAAAGCAAATTAATTATCTGCGGGGACTTTAATATCATTCCGGACAAAAAACTAGACTCCACAGCGTATAACAGAACATCTGCTGTTTTGCAGCCTTGGCTCCACAGAGAAAGTCTTTATGACACTTTTAGATGTCTTAATGTTTCCTCAAAAGAATTCACTTTCTTCTCACCGAGACATAAAACCTTCTCTTGAATTGATTTATTTGTAGTGGACAGATGGACCCTCACTTCTATCACGAGTTCCACGATAGGAACAACCACATGGTCTGACCACTCTCCTATTTGCATCAATCTCAACCTCAACGTCCTTTTCAACCCTGCAAAAATATGGCGCAATGATGTAAACTTGCTCAAATCACCCAACACGCAAGAACAAATTAAAAAAGCCCTGACAGAGTATTTTGCTTTAAATGCAAAATCCAGAAATAAGCAATTTTACTCTCTGGAATGCCCATAAGGCGGTGATCAGAGGGGTTTTAATAAAATTAAAAGCACAAGAAGGGAAGAACAAACAAGCCAAAATTAATATCCTGCTAGAAAAAAATAAAAAAACAAGAAAAAGTGGAACAGGATAGCCCCCAAAGAAACTCTCAATCAGAACTAATCCCTTTGAGAAGAGAGTTGAGGAAAATTCTTCTCGACGACTATAACAAAAATCTCACATACCTCAAAGCTAACTTCTACTCTCATATAGATAAACCTACAAAATTAATGGCCAAACTAGCAAAAAAAAGACAAATAAAGGCAAAACTCCCCTACATTAACAGTATGAACGACGCTACAATAAAAATTTCTCATCCCCAACAAATTGCAGAACAATTTAAAACCTTCTATGCCAACCTATACAATTTGAAAGATAGTACAAATACCCCTCAACCTTCACAAGATATTATAAACAAATTTCTGAATAGCATAACTCTTCCCACTGTGGGATCAAATAAAGAAACGCTTAATCAATCCATATCTATAATAGAAGTACATAAAGCAATAAATGCATTAAAAAAAACCCATAAATCTCCTGGTCAGATGGTCTATCCAACGAATACTATAAATTATGTGCACCTATCTCCACATCTCACCTCCACATTCAACGATTCAATGAAAAAGAGCACAATGCCAGAAGAAATGTTACAAGCTACAATTATCACATTAACTAAACCAGGCAAGGCTCCTACATCTCCAGCTAATTTTAGACCGATTTTGCTTCTTAATACCGATACAAAATTATATTCTAAAATACTAGCAACAAGGTTACTAGAGATTTTACCTGAAATAATACACAATGATCAGGTGGGGTTCACAAAAGGCAGAAACACAACAGATGGAGCACGAAGGGCCCAGAACTTGGTTGAGATGATGGGCTCGAGTCGGACGCCTTCTCTCCTCCTTTCCCTGGATGCAGAGAAGGCGTTCGATAGAGTCCACTGGGGGTCTGCTTTTGCTGTCCTCCGGAAATTTGGAGTGGGAGACTATTTTCTCCGGGCGGTTCAGGCTCTTTATGCGAAACCCTCCGCAAGGATAAAGGTAGATGGAGCCCTGTCCTCCTCCTTTTACATAACCAATGGTACCCGCCAAGGGTGTCCCCTTTCTCCCTTACTATTTGTCATGATTATAGAGCCCCTGGCGGAGTCAATTAGAATGTCCACAGAGATTAGAGGAATACCGATCAGTTTGAGACAACATAAAATTGGACTTTTTGCCGATCTCCTCTTGTATCTAACTGATCCCCTAAACTCCCTAAGAAGCGTATGGGAATGCATCTCACATTTCAGTGGTGCTTCATACTATAAATTGAACTCAGACAAATCCCAAATTTTGGGAATCAATGTGGACAAAAAACTAAAAATAGATATCCAAAAAGAATTCCCCTTTCAATGCCACTCAAAAATACCTTATCTAGGGATCAAAATATGCCAATCTAAGACAGAGATTATATCGTCCAACCTAGACCCATTATTAAACACACTCAAGAAAGAATTGGAAGATCTAGAAAAGAAAGAATTCTCATGGTTTGGCAAAATAACGCTCTATAAAATGCTGATTTTGCCAAAGATCCTTTACGTATTCCGCACACTATCCTACCCTATCCCCCAAAATACAATTTCTAATTTTCAGAAACAATTATTAAACTTTATATGGAATAAGAAAAAACCTAGACTAGCCGCCTCAATTTTGTACCTGCACAGGAAACAAGGGGGTCTCGGAGTTCCAAACCTACTAACCTACTACCAAGCAATTATTATAAGCCAATCAAGCGCGTGGTTAAGGGAACCCCAACTCCCTCCCTGGGGCCATATAGAAAAATACAGAAACAATAATAGAACTTTAAGCTCCCTTATAACAGCATCAACCTTAAAAATTCTATATCCAAAAATCGCCTTACCTTTACAAACACAAAATCTCTCTCCTTTAATGGAAACAACCCTACACTGCTGGAATTCGCTAGCATATAAATTTAAGTCGGTCCCTAGGGACTCACCTACGCAACTCCCCTTAGAGATTCTCTCCTATTTTATCCAAGACGTAAACACCAAAGAGTGGAACAAAAAAGGGATCAGGTTTGTGTCAGATCTCTTGGACAAGGGAAAACTCCTCACTTTTAACTCAATTCAAGATAAATTCAACTTACCAAACACAGAAGCCTACTCGTATATGAAAATGGCTTCTTTTCTCCACAACACTCAATTGGGGAGTTACTCTATTCCTGGGGAGATGGAATCTATATTCCACATATGCACCACCTCCAAAAGTTCGCTAACCAGAATAATATATGATATCATCTCTGGCAATATGAACAACGTAAAAAGAATTCACTTGCTAAATTGGGAATGTGACCTACGGAAAAAATTTCACCCTACGCAATGGCTTAAATCGTTTAATTGGCCGAATGGGGCCACCCTCTCAACTAGCCTACTAGTTTTGTATGGATGGTATTACACACCTACAAAACTAGCTAAATGCTTCCCAGATGCTAGTAAGGAATGTTGAAGAGGGTGCGGCTGCGAAGGTTCACTTTACCATTTGTTTTGGGGCTGCCCCAAAATTCAACAATATTGGAAAGAAGTATTTAACAATATACAAATTATTACTGGGGTAAAGTTAGCCCACTCCCCACAACTAGCTCTTCTTCTCTTGGACTGCGAGTCGATCCCTAGTAAGAAAAGAAAATGGATATGTCACTTTCTTCTAGCTGCAAAAAACAATATAGCGAAAAAGTGGAGAGTGGTGGATCCCCCCGCCGTTAAAGATCTATTAGACATGATATCAGATCATCATTGTTACGAAAAATTAAACGCAAAAAACAACAACTGTCTACATAAATTTAATTGTGTTTGGAAGTATTGGCAGCAGTTTGAGTTAAAAAATTTGTTTTAATGAAAAATGAATTCATGAATGGGTGTGAGTGAGAGCTGCCTCTGATTGGTCAGGCTTTGACCAATCAGAGGCAGCTCATTCAGCAGGCGGGGATTTTAAATCCCCGGCTGCTGAATACTACAGAAAGCAGTTCAGGAGAACTGCCGGACAGACGCGGCTGAACTCCGGCTGCAGCGGAAAGGTGAGTATACATTTTTTTTTTTTTTTTTACACATTTTAGGATGATTTTCAAGTAAGGGCTTATATTTTTAAGCCCTTCCCGAAAATTCATCCCGCGCTCACCGGCAGCCCATTGCTTTCAATGGAGGCGGCTGTATTGCCGGCTCCATTGAATTCAATGGGCTAACATCGTTCTGCCGGGACAAGGTGAGTATGTTTTTTTTTTTACTTTTTACACATTTCTGGATGAATTTCGGGGAAGGGCTTATATTTTTTATCCCTTCCCGAAAATTCATCCCGCGCTCGCCGGCAGCCCATTGCTTTCAATGGAGCCGGCTGTATTGCCGGCTCCATTGAATTCAATGGGCTAACATCGTTCTTCTCTGCCACAGCTGTTAGGGCTGTGGCAGAGGAGAACAATCGTTATGCTGACAGTGTGGGGGGGGGGATCTCACTCTTGCCACTATTGTGGCTTAATAGTGAGACCTCGGAGTCCAAAATGCAGCCCTGCATGTTGTTCCTTGCCTGCCCTATCCATTTCTGTGTTTTTTACATGACTTTGGTGATTTGCTAAGATTTTCACAAATGAAAACCTTAGCGGAGCACCAGTCATATACCAAAATGCTCGAGTCGCCCATTGACTTCAATGGGGTTCGTTACTCAAAACGAACTCTCGAGCATCACTGAAAATTCGACTCGAGTAACGAGCACTCGAGCATTTTGGTGCTCGCTCATCTCTAGTAAGAATGTATTGTCATTAGAGATGAGCGAGCATACTCGTCCGAGCTTGATGCTCGTTCGAGTATTAGGGTACTCGAGATGCTCGTTACTCGAGATGAGCACCACGCGGTACTCGTCTCGATTAAACGAGCACTGACCACTGAATTCAATGGAGCCGGCAATGCAGCCGGCTCCATTGAAAGCAATGGGCTATCAACGAGCGCGGGATGAATTTTCGGGAAGGGCTTAAAAATATAAGGCCTTCCCTGAAATTCATCCAGAAATGTGTAAAAAGTAAAAAAAAAATATACTCACCTTGTCCCGGCAGAACGATGTTAGCCCATTGAATTCAATGGAGCCGGCAATACAGCCGGCTCCATTGAAAGCAATGGGCTGCCGGCGAGCGCGGGATGAATTTTCGGGAAGGGCTTAAATATATAAGCCCTTCACTGCAATGCATCCAGAAATGTGTAAAAATAAAAAAATATATATATACTGACCTTGTCCCGGCAGACGGAGTTCAGCCGCTACCGGCGGCAGTTCTCCTGAACTGCTCTCTGTAGTATTCAGCAGCCGGGGATTTAAAATCCCCGCCTGCTGAATGAGCTGCCTCTGATTGGTCAAAGCCTGACCAATCAGAGGCAGCTCTCACTCACACCCATTCATGAATTGATGAATGGGTGAGTGAGTGCTGCCTCTTATTGGCTCAGTGACCAATCAGGGGCAGCTCTCAACCCCTGATTGGTCCCTGCGCTGAGCCAATCAGAGGCAGCACTCACTCACCCATTCATGAATTCATGAATGGGTGTGAGTGAGAGCTGCCTCTGATTGGTCAGGCTGTGACCAATCAGAGGCAGCTCATTCAGCAGGCGGGCATTTTAAATCCCCGGCTGCTGAATACTACAGAGAGCAGTTCAGGAGAACTGCCGCCGGCCGTGGCTGAACTCCGTCTGCTGGGACAAGGTGAGTATATATTTTTTTTTATTTTTACACATTCCTGCTTGGGGTCTGAGGATCAGCGCTGGGCAACATGTTTTTTCTCTTGTGTTACCACAGTTATCTCAGACACTTGTTTGGGCCAAACAAAAGGAGTGTTACTGCATTAATGAGACGTTTACATCTGCACTAGTATCCGAGTCTGCTTTATGCCCAGGATTACTGAGGGTGTGAGCCGAGGTTGAGGTCCTTGGCAGGGGGAAACTGCCTTGTTTGGGGGCCCTGATACTTTCTTTGGGTTCCAGGGGCTCGTCTATGCTGTGGGCACACAAAGACTTCCCACTGCGTTATTTTACCTGTCTGTCACAAACACACTGACTGACTATGGCAGAAATGTGGACCGAGGCCCTTAACAGGGTGAAACTCTGCCATGTTTGGGCACTCTGATTTCCTCATGTGTAATACCAAGCTTAAGTTCCTTGGGCACGCCTATGCTGTGAGTGCACAAAGACTTCCCACTGCATTGTTTTACCTGTCTGGCACAAACACACTGACTGACTAGGGCAGAATGTGGGCCGAGGCCCTTAGCAGGGTGAAACTCTGCCATGTTTGGGCACTCTGATTTCCTCATGTGTAATACCAAGCTTAAGTTCCTTCGGCATGCCTATGCTGTGAGTGCACAAAGACTTCCCATTGCGGTATTTTACCTGTCTGGCACAAACACACTGACTGACTAGGGCAGAAATGGGGGCCGAGGCCCTTAGCAGGGTGAAACTCTGCCATGTTTGGGCACTCTGATTTCCTCATGTGTAATACTATGCTTGAGTTCCTTGGGCTCGCCTATGCTGTGAGTGCACAAAGACTTCACATTGCAGTGTTTTACCTGTCTGGCACAAATACACTGACTGACTAGGCAGAAATGTGGGCCGAGGCCGAGGTCCTTGGTGGGGTGAAACTCTGCCATGTTTGGGGACTCTGATTTCTTCTTGTGTAATACCATCTTTGTGCACCCACAGCATAGGCAAGCCCAAGGAACTCAAAGACTTCCCATTGCGGTGTTGAGCTATCTGACACCTACAAAGAATGAACTGTGTGGGGACACATGGATTTCCCATTGCTATGTAACTCACGGCACCATGAGTCCCACAAGGTGGAGGCTGGGACCGAGCCTGAGCCTGGGCCCGCTCACGTGCTTCCCACACAGAGTATTGCTGCATTGTAGAGATGTGTACAAGTGCTGGCACCTGAGTCCCCTTTATGCCGAAGTTTGCGGCTCCTGACAATTTTGTGACGGAGGTGGCGTGGGATTGGAATGATGATCGTACGTCAATTTATCTTCAATTCTCAACAGTATTGTGGGCTATTGCCCACACTTTCAAAGAGGGTCGCTGCCTGGCCCTGCCAACCCTCTGGAGTGTGTGCCTCCGTTTCCTCATCATCCACTACGCACTTATAAATAGACATGAGGGTGGTGTGGCTATAAAGCGAGCATGTGGCATGAGGGCAGCTGAACACTGCGCAGGGAAACTTTTGTGTGTGCTGTGGATGCAAAGTCGTGTGGGGGTGTTGGACAGCAATGCCAGCATGTAACCCAGGAGAAGAGGCAGCGGTGTCATCCGCAGGCAGTGATTGTCCTTACTTCCAGGTAGTGTGGTACTTAGCTAAGATGTGCAAGCACGTATGTCTTGCTAATGAGGGTTTGTCCAAAGTAAATTGTTAGGGTGGTGATGCCAGACTCTTGCCCCCATTATGGCTTATTATTGGGACCTGGGAGCCTCAGATGCAGCCATGTATGCTGCCCCTGCCCTTCCCTATACGTTTCTGTGGTGTTTCCATGACTTTCTGATGTTTTCTGGTGTTTGACAAGTCATGACCTATGCGGAGCATCGGTCCCATACAAAAATGCTTAAGTCGCCCATTGACTTGAATGATGTTCCTTACTTGAAACGAGCTCTCGAGCATTATGAAAAGTTCGACTCGAGCAACGAGCACCCGAGCATTTTGGTGCTCGCTCATTTTTAAAGTATGGGATTGTGTGCTGTCAGTGCAGCCATGCCCCCCTTGCACTCCGCTGGTGTATTTGTTAAAAAATATTAAAAGTAAACTAGGGGCCATTTTTATTTGGAGAGGGGATCAGGCCAGGGACACTATTGTTAGGCTACATTCACACATACAGACCTGCACCAAAATCTGCATCAAAAACCTCCATTTGCCCGGGTGTCTATACATGGGGCGCAAAATGCTGCTGAATATCTGCAACAAATTCTGCAGCATTTCTGCATCCAAAACAGTCAAAATCGGCTTCAATGAGGATTTTGACTTCAAATCAGCTGCGCACGTAGCTTTTATTGGAAATACATTTCTGGTATACTGTCATTACATGTGATATGAGTTCAGGTGGTCATGAAGCATCACATATTTCTGTTTTCCCATCATAGAGATAGCCAAGAATATTTAAACTTTACTAACTGGAAGAGCAGGTTGGATGCAGCATGGGACAGTAAGCTCCGGGCGGTTTACATTCTTCCTGATCATAAGACTTTCTGACGTGTCACTTATGGAACTATATACATCCCATCTATACACAACATTCTTCAGTCTCCCTGTCTCTTCCTGCAGGCTTGCTGTAAACGTTCAAGTCGTGGCCATAGCTTTCATCGCTGCAGATATGGCACAACATCGGATTATGACCATCCTGCTGTTTGTGTGCCTATCGCTCTGCTTTGAGGTCGCACAGTCTGAATTGAAGGTAAAGTAAATTCTTTATATCAGATTTTGTATTTTACACATTGTATATTTGCAATTATATAGATAGTTCAGGCTTCCATATTTAGATTCTCTCTGTGTTAACAATAGGGAACATTTATTACAAAAAGCCGAGCAAAAATATTATATATACACCCTGACAGAGGCTGGAGAAGGATTTCTAAGGGCTCTTGCACGCTGGCAAGAGCGATATTGGGCTGTGATTCACGCCCCCGATATCACTCTCACAAAACTTCCAAAACCCGTGGATGCAAGGTGTTTTCACATGGAAACAGCCTTGCATCCCTGTGGGCCTGAAAGAATCCCGCATACCAAGGAAAGAGAGTGAGGCGGAGTTGCAGGGGATCTCCTAGAGATTTCATATTTGGAGATGAAGGGGGCTAGGGCTAGAGGGCTTCCCCGATAGTGGGGTGAGGCTAGAGAGGGGGTGGGGATAGATCCCTTTAGCCCCACACCTTCTCTTGGCTAGAGAGGAATCACTATAAGAACCCCATCTAGCCCAGCCCCATCTCACCCCTGCTCTCAGGAAAGCCCTATGGAAGCCCTCTAGCCCCACCCCCTATCTCTCCAAATATGGGGAGATCTCTGAAAGATAACCTGTAGCTCCGCCCCCTCTCTGTTCCCTCTAGGATTCATTCAGCCCCGCAGGAATACAAGGCTGTTTTACGATCTTCTCCCATTGATTTTAATGGGGCCGGCGCTTTAGCTGCCGACCCTATTGAAAGCAATGTGCGATATCGCTAGAGAAAAAACATGCTGCAATTTGCTTTTTGCATAGCACCGCAACGCAGGTAAGCATTACAGATGTGAATGAACACATTCAAAAGAATGGGGTTCATGTTTGTGCAAGATTTGTATGTCTCGCAACGCACAAATCTTGCATGATTTCATCACCCTAAATGGGGCAGATTCCTATATTTGTAGCTCTGTTGCATTTCATTTAGTAATATGCTGCAACTAGGAAACATGTTTTGATGGATGAGTGGTAGATGGCAGCAGAGAGGAAAATAATGGTGGAGGCTCTGTATATTGCATTTATTATATATCTTTTTATAGTCTCTTGGACTCCGTGGCCATGTGGCCAATTATGCTGGTGGTATCATGCCTAATGGGCGCTTCCCCGAAGCTCACAGGAAGCAATCCACATGGGGTGGATTTGCCACAGATTCGCCATGTACGTGCTCCACACCGGAAATAAGCAACATCTACAGTAGCAGCAAAGTAGGTGAGATTTTCAAAATCTCGTCCGCATGTTGTGAAAAAAAAATTGCACAAAACCCGTGTGGAGATTGCCATGCAGTGCAGAATTTAAATCCACGGAATGACAATGAAAGCACTGGATAGGCTACAGAATCCACCTCTAATAATGAATTCCACACCAAAATCCACGTTAAAATCTGCATCAATTCCTTACCAAATGGTGCCGTTTTTAGTATGGGTTTTCTGCTGTGGAATGTCCGCTGCGGATGTTCCCCAGCAAATCCATCCCATGTGGACATAGATTTATGCCACCTGCAGACGGCTGGGACCCGACCCGAGCCCCTGCAGGGACCAGTGCGGCGCTCACCTCTCCCACTGCTCCGGCTCTGTGATGTGCCAGCTGCCGGTCAGCCGGCGCATGCACAGAATGGTGGAGCTGGCGACCCACGAGTGACGTTTCTGTGCGGACCTCTACAGGAGCCGCACAGAAATAGAGCATGCAGCGATTTGTTTTCCTTGTGCATTTTCACGGGGACAAATTGCGGCCATATGCATTGAATTGCGTATTGTAATGCAATCCTATGCAGGCGGGCAGGAGCACATATTCTGCGGGAAATCCCGCAGCAGAATTTCCGCCCATGTGCAGGGGGCCTTACTGTAGAGGGGAATGGTACATTGAGGGGAGTGTAAGTGCAGCAGCGGTCCTGAGGAGAGGTGAGGGACAGATATAAGTCAGGAACTACTGGAGGCAATGGGACAATTAGGGAAAAATTAGATGCACACACTGAAAAGTGCCCCCAACGGATGTGTATGTCATGCGCCATATTTTTATGTCATCTAGAAACTTTTAACACCTCACAAGATAGTTTTGAAAAGTGTGTAGAAAACTCTTGGTATTAAATGAACCGATAAATGACTATAAGGCTGGTTTCACATGGGCGACAAAATTGCATGCTTTTCTTACATGCGATTTGCAGCGCTATCGTACCGCATGTGAAGCCCATGGGTTCTATGGGTTCCTTCACATTAGCGATGTTTTGTTGGCTGCTACATTGCAAGAAAAAAAAATTACGGGTTGCTGAATATTATTGCAATTTGCCATATTTTGTAGCCCATGTTTCCCTATGGAGCCTTCCTATGTGTTGCATCGTACGGAAACATGGTTATCGTGCGGTCTGATGCAACTTTTACAACAGGAAATCCTAATGTGTCCCCTAACATAAGCCCCAGCTGCAGTAAAAAAACACAATACATCACCTAAGAGGCGCTACTCGGCTTTGCCACACGTCTCCTCTGAAGTTCCAGCAGACTTGCTTATGGTTTTCCCCCAGCACTTCCTGGTCAGGGGTTCAAAATCGCTGCCTTCAGGAACTGCAGGGCTCTGATTGGTTCTCGAGTGCAGCAAATCAGAGCCAGTGCTCGATGAACCAATCAAAGCCATTCAATGCTGTAATTTTGAACCCCTGACCAGGAAGCACTCAGAGGAGGTGTGCTGCAGAGGCGAGCCGGACAGCACCTGTTAGGTGATGTATTTTTTTTTTTTTTTTTACTGCAGCTAGGGCTGCTCGCTAGGGAGCGCGGGCACACAGCCTTCTGATAAAAGTAATTTACTCCCTTCAATTATTGACTTATATATGTCAAAGCATGGCATGAAAAAGGCACACTTCTACTGCACCTTTGGGATGAGCACCAGCTACTCCGCTGTCGAGCTCTGCCTCACTCATCGTGTTTTTTTCATGGGGTCCACCTGCAAGGGGCACTGCTGATCTCCTAGGGAGGGCAGACATGTTGCAACAAGATCAGTAGGAAGTCCAGGGTGCTGCATACATCCAGGGAAATATATTTTATAAAAGCTCCCTTCGCAGAGACTTCAGTGACATGCAGTAGATTCTTCATGGAATCCGGGAGGTCGCTCCTTTTCTGGGAGTCTTAAAGGGGTTGTCCCGCGCCGAAACGGGTTTTTTTTTTTTTTAACCCCCCCCCCCGTTCGGCGCGAGACAACCCCGATGCAGGGGTTAAAAAAACCACCCGCACAGCGCTTACCTGAATCCCGGCGGTCCGGCGTCTTCATACTCACCTGCTGAAGATGGACGCCGGGATCCTCTGTCTTCATGGACCGCAGGGCTTCTGTGCGGTCCATTGCCGATTCCAGCCTCCTGATTGGCTGGAATCGGCACGTGATGGGGCGGAGCTACACGGAGCCCCATTCAGAAAAGAAGAAGACCCGGACTGCGCAAGCGCGGCTAATTTGGCCATCGGAGGGCGAAAATTAGTCGGCACCATGGAGACGAGGACGCCAGCAAAGGAGCAGGTAAGTATAAAACTTTTTATAACTTCTGTATGGCTCATAATTAATGCACAATGTACATTACAAAGTGCATTATTATGGCCATGCAGAAGTGTATAGACCCACTTGCTGCCGCGGGACAACCCCTTTAATGACATTCCAGGGGACAAGTATGAATTGCCTTTACATCCTGCTGTGACATAAATGTGAAACCTTATAAACAAATTCACTAAACATTTATTTTTTGTGTTTTACATCTAGAAGGATGGAGATCCATGTATAAATAGTGATGACTGTGAGAGCCGGTGTTGTCACAGGGATTCCCCTAACGGCTCTGGGAAATGTGTCCTAAAATCCTCGCCAGGTGTGAGATGTTACGGCCCGGTGAGTACCTGTAAGCCGCTCTTGTACCGGTTTTTCTCCCATGCACTCATTTTACGGCATCATTTTAACGGACGCATGCATAAAATGTGTGAGCCGGGGTATCGCTGTGTATATGGTATTCACTACATGCCAGTAAGATAGGGCAGGTCTATCTTTTCCCAAAAAAACAAATAACGGCCGGGAAAAGAGGTGATGTAAATGAAACCACTGAAATCCCATAGAGATCCGTGGTTTGGTTTTGTCCCGTTATATGGCTGTGATTATCACGGCAGTAAAAGGGGACAAAACCGCAATCATCTGAATCTGCCCTAAAATAGAACATGCTGCGTCTTTTATACTCAATGAAAAACACCAGTGTGGGTGGGACATACGACGTATTTGAATTGCTACGATGCACCGCATATTATGCTGCGTAATACGCGATTCAAATACGGTCGTGTGAATGAGCCCTAATTTCTGGTTCAAACAGGCTTTAAACTGACAGATCTGTGTAATCCTTCCAATGTGAAACTGCATGAGTGAGAATTCCCACTAGACGACCTGCAGCTCGGATTGGCAGAGCATTCAATACAATCCTAAAGTAATGCTGATTTAGCTGCAGATTTGGGTGTGGAATCTGTGCCCAATTGTGCAACTATAATTATACTATGTAAATGAGGCCTAATAGCCCTCTGTCTCTTTAAGTAACTACTTTGTATTACCTATAAAATATAAAACTTGGGAAATCAATGGGATATCGCCCATTGTTTTTAATGGGGCCGGCAGAAGCAGTGCTGGCCCCACTGAAATCAATAGAAGATCACAAAGCAGACTAGTAATTCCTCCCAAGACAGAAGAGAGAGGGGGTGGAGCTACAGGTGGATCTGTGACATATCTCCCCATATTTGAAGAGATAAGGGGCGGGGCTAGTGGGTTTCCCTAGAGGGGTGGGGCTTGAGAGGGGAGGGGCTAGATAGGATATAGTAATCTCTCTCTAGCCAAGTGAGGGGGTGGGGCTAGCAGGTTCCAGAAGGATCCTACAAAAGCGCTATCACTAAATTTATGTAGATTTGAAATTCACGCAGTGCATGCAAGACTTAAGTACGGGTTAATCTGCCCTGAAACAGAGTTAAATGTAATCTGCCTGGCAAGCAGCTATTTCTCATTGGCTGCTGGCAGTCTGAGCTCTAATTGGCCAGTCTGTCTGGTGAGTTGAACAATATGATTGCCTATCTGATGGTGGGGTGACAGTTGAGAAGCAGGGCTTGATTGGAAGTAGCAACAGAGCCCACGCAGGAAGACGTGAAAGGAAGGCCTGATGCCCACGGCTGGGTAAGATTCTGACAGCGAGATTCACTCAGGGGAATGCGAGCCATGCCCCGGCATTGACCTCCCGCTTACCTGTCAGGGTCTTCTCTCTCCGCTCTGTGATGTGCCGGCAGGCGCGCAGCCACTCATGCGCAGAGCAGAGCTGGTGTGTCAGCAGTGACGTTTCTGTGCTTTGATCCCTATTATTTAACTCCTTACATGCCACGGTCTACAACGACCATGGTATCTAGGTGATTAGATAGAGAGGCAGAGAGAGCTGCCATGGTAACCCTCCCCCAAATGCAATTACAGGATGCCAATGGGTAACCATGGCAGCCAGAGACTTGGGAAAGCCTACCATTGTGTGATTATTAGACTGATCCTTCAGCATCGCCTAATAGATGGCTTTGCAGTTTTAGATGCATGTGGAATAATTCTTTGTCGTATTGAACACCAAAGATCACATTGTGTGTCTAAATAAATAACAGAATAAATCTTAACTAGAGACGAGCGAGCAACAAAATGCTCGGGTGCTCGTTTCTTGAGACGAGCTTCCCGCGATGCTCGAGGGCTCGTTTCGAGTAATGAACCCCATTCAAGTCAATGGGCGACTCGAGCATTTTTGTATATGACCCAACAATTTTTACTTCGGACAAACCCTCATTAGCAAGACACACCATAGCTAAGCACCACACTACCTCCAAACAAACACAAGCACTGCCTGCAGGACGAGCCGCTGCCTCTTCATCTGGGTTTCATGCTGCCCAACCCCCCCTCCCTCGCACGACCCTGCGTCCACAACGCTCACAAAAGTGTCCCTGCGCAGCCTTCAGCTGCCCTCATGCCACATGCTCACTTCATAGCCACACCACCTTCATGTCTATTTCTAAGTGCATCCGCCATGAGGAGGAACCAGAGGCACACACTGCAGACGGTTGGCAGGGCCAGGTAGCGACCCTCTGTAAAAGGGGCGGGGCGATATCCCACAATGCTGTAGAGAATCGATGAGAAATTGATGTTCGATCTTCATTCCAATCCTGTGCCACCTCTGTCTGGAGCTGCAAACGTGGGCATGAGTTACGTAGCTATGGGGAGTCCATGTGCCCATACAGTATTCATTCTGTCTAGATGTCGCATAGCTCAATCGACACCGCAAGGGGAAAGCCATCTGCCCTCTACCCCCTACCCAAGTCAGTCAGTGTCTTTGTGCCAGACAGGTCAAACACCGTGATGGGAACTAAGTGTGCACCAACAGCATAGGTGGGTCCTAGGCAACCCAAGACATGAACAATAAATAAATCAGAACGGCCAAACATGGCAGACTTTCACCGCACCGACGACATAGGATATGGCCCACAGCTTCAGCAATCGTAGGCATGAAGTGAACTTTCACTGCACCCAGGACATAGACGCCTGCACAAACCCTAAGCAATTGCGGGCCTAGAGTGGACTCCAATGCTAGCAGAGCTGTGAATGTACCATTAGCGCTGTATCGCTCCTCTTGTTTGTCCCAATGCAGTGCCCCGGACAGCTGAGCTAATGTCAGATAAAGTACAGGTTGGCTTCGGCCCACACTGCATGCCCTAGTCAGGCTGGCCTTTTTTCATAGTCATAGGCAGGTACAACTCTGCTCTGGGAAGTCTGTGTTGACCCACAGCATGGGTGGGTCCCAGGAAGCCACGAATGGTACATAAATAAATCCCATTGCAGTCCCCCGTATAGCTGAGGTAACGTGAGATAAAGTACAGGTGGGCTTTGGCCCACACTGCATGCCCTAGTCAGGCTGGCCTTTTTTAATAGTCACAGGCAGGTACAACTCGGCTATGGGTAGTCTGTGTGCACCCACAGCATGGATGGCTCCCTTGAAAGCCACCGACAGTACATAAATAAATCCATTGCAGTGCCCCGGATAGCTGAGCTAACGTCAGATAAAATACAAATTGGCTTCGGCCCACACTGCATGCCCGAGTCAGACTGGGTTTTCTTTATTAATAGTCACAGGCAGGTACAACTCCGCTCTGGGAAGTCTGTGTGCACCCACAGCATGGGTGGTCCCAGGAAGCCACCAACGGTACATAAATAAATCCCATTGCAGTGCCCAGGATAGCTGAGCTAACGTCAGATCAAATACAGGTGGGCTTCGGCCCACACTGCATGCCCGAGTCAGATTGGGTTTTCTTTATTAATAGTCACAGGCAGGTACAACTCCGCTCTGGGAAGTCTGTGTGCACCCACAGCATGGGTGGCTCCCAGTAAGCCACTGACAGTACATTAATAAATCCCAATGCAGTGCCCCGGATAGCTGAGCTGGGAAAACTTAGTGCACCCACACTATGCACAGATCCCTGTAATATTCCTATAGCAAAGGTAGAAGCTGACCTCACTAACTATTATGTTGCAGAAGTCCAGGGAGACCCCAGTAACATTTCTGTAGTTACAGTATAGACAGATCCCAGTAACATTTCCGTAGCAGCAGTATGGGCAGAGCCCAGTATTTGGTACATTTCAGTAGTAATAATATAGACAGATCCCTGTAACATTTTAGTTGCAGAAGTATACGCAGACCCCACAAACATTTATGTAGCAGCAGTATTGGCAGACCCCTGTAACATTTTTGCAGCTAAAGTATAGGCGGACCCCTGTAACCTTAATGCAGTTACGCTCCTCTCCTTTGGCCCAAACAAATTTTTCCGATAACTGTGGTAACACGAGAGAAAATACATGATGCACATTGCTGATCCCCTGCCCCCAAGTGGTAGGAGGAGGTGGCATTACAATGCCAAGACAGCATGACCAGGACCTGCTATAGTCTGTGTGGGAAGCACGTTACCGGGCCCAGGGTCAGGCTGGGTTCCGCGCCTCCACCGTCAATTTTGCCTCCATGGGCAAAATCAAACCTTCAGATGCAAATAAGAGCCAATGGACAACAGTGAAGCCACAGAACAAAAGTGAAGCAACAACAGCTATATGGAAAAGCTAGTATTTTCTGAGACAAGAGGGTCATTTGATAGCAATGAAAAGGATATTCTAGGAACTAAAAGTCTGAACTTCTCCTCATCTCAATCAGAAATATGGAAAGGCTTCATTCACATGTTTTCTGTTGACCATTTCAAAGTGTTAGCAATACAAGTTTCTGGCTATACCACTCATCTTTGTCAGGAATTACCAAAGATGATCACAAGTAAAGGCCTCATCAATCAGCCCAAAATCAGTCCGGCAGTATGTGGATCTCAGCTGGCCTGCTTCCACCAAATATATGTGCCTGCTGCTACTCTGTGCCCAGCCCTGCAGGGATGCTGTGTTCTATAGTCGGCTCTATTCCTACCTCAGCTGTACAAATCAATATGTAATTATTATCTGCACCAACAAGATGGAAGCTGCTATTGCTATCGGTCAGCTGAATGCTTCAGCTAGGGATAATTGAATACGACCCCGGTTGCATTTAGTTGGTTTTCGGAACTGTGGCCAGGATTAAGAGGGACGGGGACGGGGACGGGGGGATGGGGACATTCCTATTGTGCCGTTTTAGGTTGAAATTCTTGGACCGCCGCAAGAGCGACCAAAGCTTAACCATTTGCCAAGAATGTTTTCATTGTTGGAGGAGGAGGAGGGAGAGGGTTTAGAGGAGGTGGCATAGACCGCCGCAGATCCCAGAACCAAGGAAGGACCCGCAATTCTGGGTGTGGGTAGGACGTGTGTGGTCCCAGGCTCTGACTCGGTCCCAGCCTCCACTAAATTCACCCAATGTGCCGTCAGGGTGATATAGTGGCCCTGCCCGTCTGTGCTTGTCCACGTGTCCGTTGTTAGGTGGACCTTCCCAGTAACCGCGTTGGTGAGGGCGCGTACAATGTTGCGGGAGATGTGGTCGTGCAGGGCTGGGATGGCACACCTTGAAAAATAGTGGTGACTGGGGACCGAGTAGCGTGGGACCGCCGCCTTCATGTTTTTGGAAAGCCTCCGTTTCCACAAGCCTGCATGGCAGCATCTCCAGGCTGATCAATTTGACAATGTGCACGTTTAATGCTTGAGCGTGCGCTTGCGTGGCGGCGTATTTGCACTTGTGCTCCAATGCTTGCGCTAGCGATAGCTGGGCGCTGCGCTGAGAGACATTGCTGGATGGGGCCGAGGACAGCGGAGTCTGCCTGCTCATCAGAATAGCCTTGATGGGTGATATTATTACTAAGGTTGTAACTCGGGAACTAGAGAGTCGCCATAACATACAGTGAGTATAATTCAATCTCTGCAAGACTGCTATAGGTCAGTCTTGTAGAGGATAAATCAGTAGTCATTAGAGATGAGCGAACGTACACGTCGAGCTTGATACTCGTTCGAGTATTAGCGTGTTCAAGATGCTCGTTATTCGAAGCGAGCACCACGCGATATTTGAGTTACTTTCACTTTCATCTCTGAGACATTAGCGCGCTTTTCTGGCCAATAGAAAGACAGGGAAGGCATTACAACTTCCCCCTGCGACGTTCAAGCCCTATACCACCCCCCTGCAGTGAGTGGCTGGAGAGATCAGGTGTCACCTGAGTATTTAAATCTGCCCCGCCCACGGCTCGCCACAGATGCATTCTGACATAGATCAGGGAAAAAGCTGCTGATGCTGGAGCTGCTATAGGGAGAATGTTAGGAGTTATTTTAGGCTTGAAGAACTCCAATGGTCCTTCTTAGGGCCACATCTGACCGTGTGCAGTACTGTTGAGGCTGCTTTTAGCAGTGTTGCACATTTTTTTTTGGTATATTTCGGCCGTGCAGACCGTTGCGTCCTCAGTCTGCAGTCATTGTACATAGTATAGGGCCAGTACTGGGGAGGCAGGGACAGTGGGAAAGGTGAAAGAGATACTGTCTATATAGGCAGTGGGCCTTTTCAAACAAATTTGGGAAAAAAACTATATTTGGGCTGCCTGTGACCGTCCTCAGTGTACTGCATGTCTGCTGGGGTACGCAGCTAAGCGTTACAGCAGGCTTGCACAAAAGTGTTTCCTGGCTCTGCGGGGCCCGTTACATCACCGCCGTCATCCTGTCCACATTGAAACAGTATACATATATACGCTGCCTACAGTATCTGTCTACTGTCTCAGCTCTGCCGTTCAAAAAATTGAAGCAAAATACTTAAGCCCTACTACTGGCGTTTGGCCACTTGACTGCTTCTGCGCTGTGAATTCCACTATCTCATTCCTACGCACCTACGTCTCACTACAGGCGTGCGCAAAAGTGTTTCCTGGCTCTGCGGTGCCTGTTACATCACCGCCGTCATCCTGTCCACATTGAAACAGTATACATATATACACTGCCTACAGTATCTGTCTACTGTCTCAGCTCTGCCGTTCAAAAAATAGAAGCAAAATACTTAAGGCCTACTAGTGGCGTTTGCCAACTTGACTGCTTCTGCACTGTGAATTCCACTATCTCAGTCCTACGCACCTACGTCTCACTACAGGCGTGCGCAAAATTCGTTCCTGGCTCTGCTGTGCGTTCCGTAAGCGAAGTCAGCCACCAACCACAGGCCAATAAGCGGCACATTTGATTACAGCGTTCTGTTTCTGCTCTACTCGTAATACACCATGCTGAGGGGTAGGGGTAGGCCTAGAGGACGTGGACGCGGGCGAGGACGCGGAGGCCCAAGTCAGGGTGTGGGCACAGGCCGAGCTCCTGATCCAGGTGTATCGCAGCCGACTGCTGCGGGATTAGGAGAGAGGCACGTTTCTGGAGTTCCCAGATTAATCTCACAATTAATGGGTCCACGTGGTAGACCTTTATTAGAAAATGAGCAGTGTGAGCAGGTCCTGTCGTGGATGGCAGAAAGTGCATCCAGCAATCTATCGACCACCCAGAGTTCTACGCCGTCCACTGCTACAACTCTGAATTCTCTGGCTGCTGCTCCTCCTTCCTCCCAGCCTCCTCATTCCATTACAATGACACATTCTGAGGAACAGGCAGACTCCCAGGAACTGTTCTCGGGCCCCAGCCCAGAATGGGCAGCAATGGTTCCTCTCCCACCAGAGGAGTTTGTCGTGACCGATGCCCAACCTTTGGAAAGTTCCCGGGGTCCGGGGGATGAGGCTGGGGACTTCCGGCAACTGTCTCAAGAGCTTTCAGTGGGTGAGGAGGACGATGACGATGAGACACAGTTATCTATCACTCAGGTAGTAGTAATTGCAGTAAGTCCGAGGGAGGAGCGCACAGAGGATTCGGAGGAAGAGCAGCAGGACGATGAGGTGACTGACCCAACCTGGTTTGCTAAGCCTACTGAGGACAGGTCTTCAGAGGGGGAGGCAAGTGCAGCAGCAGGGCAGGTTGGAAGAGCAGTGCGGTCGCCAGGGGTAGAGGCAGGGCCCGACCGAATAATCCACCAACTGTTTCCCAAAGCGCCCCCTCACGCCATGCCACCCTGCAGAGACCGAGGTGCTCAAAGGTCTGGCAGTTTTTCACTGAGAGTGCAGACGACCGACGAACAGTGGTGTGCAACCTTTGTCGCGCCAAGATCAGCCGGGGAGCCCCCACCACCAGCATGCGCAGGCATATGATGGCCAAGCACCCCACAAGGTGGGACGAAGGCCGTTCACCGCCTCCGGTTTGCACCACTGCCTCTCCCCCTGTGCCGCAACCTGCCACTGAGATCCAACCCCCCTTTCAGGACACAGGCACTACCGTCTCCTGGCCTGCACCCACACCCTCACCTCCGCTGTCCTCGGCCCCATCCACCAATGTCTCTCAGCGTAACGTCCAGCCGTCGCTAGCGCAAGTGTTTGAGCGCAAGCGCAAGTACGCCACCACGCACCCGCACGCTCAAGCATTAAACATGACATAGCCAAATTTATCAGCCTGGAGATGCTGCCGTATAGGCTTGCGTAAACGGAGGCTTTCAAAAACATGACGGCGGCAGCGGCCCCGCGCTACTCGGTTCCCAGTCGCCACTATTTTTCCCGATGTGCGATCCCAGCCCTGCACGACCACGTCTCCCGCAACATTTTGCGCGCCCTCACAACCGCGGTTACTGGCAAGGTCCAATTAACAACGGACACGTGGACAAGCACAGGCGGGCAGGTCCACTATATCTCCCTGACGGCACATTGGGTGAATTTAGTGGAGGCTGGGACCGAGTCAGAGCCTGGGACCGCTCACGTCCTACCCACCCCCAGAATTGCGGGCCCCAGCTCGGTGCTGGTATCTGCGGCGGTGTATGCTTCCTCCACTAAACCACCCTCCTCCTCCTCCTCCTCCTCCTACGCAACCTCTGTCTCGCAATCAAGATGTGTCAGCAGCAGCACGTCGCCAGCAGTCGGTGTCGCGCGGTGTGGCAGCACTGTGGTGGGCAAGCATCAGCAGGCCATGCTGAAACTACTCAGTTTAGGCGAGAAGAGGCACACGGCCCACGAACTGCTGCAGGGTCTGACAGAGCAGACCGACCGCTGACTTTCGCTGCTGAGCCTCCAACCGGCCATGGTCGTGTGTGACAACGGCCGTAACCTGGTGGCGGCTTTGCAGCTCGGCAGCCTCACGCACGTGCCATGCCTGGCCCACGTCTTTAATTTGGTGGTTCAGCACTTTCTGAAAAGCTACCCACGCTTGTCAGACCTGCTCGGAAAGGTGCGCCGTCTCAGCGCACATTTCCGCAAGTCCAAGACGGATGCTGCCACCCGTTGGACCCTCCAACATCAGTTTAATCTGCCAGTGCACCGACTGCTGTGCGACGTGCCCACACGGTGGAACTCTACGCTCCACATGTTGTCCAGGCTCTATGAGCAGCGTAGAGCTATAGTGGAATACCAACTCCAACATGGGCGGCGCAGTGGGAGTCAGCCTCCTCAATTCTTTTCAGAAGAGTGGGCCTGGTTGGCAGACATCTGCCAGGTCCTTGGAAACTTTGAGGAGTCTACCCAGATGGTGTATGAATGGCGTCACCATTCCTCTGCTATGCCTCTTGAGAAGTTCCCTGCAATGCATAAAGGCAGACGCTTTGCGCTCGGAAACAGAGCCGGGGGAAGACAGTATGTCGCTGGATAGTCAGAGCACCCTCCTGTCTATATCAGTGCGTTGAGGAGGAGGAGGAGCATGAGGAGGATGAGGAGGAGGGGGAAGAGACAGCTTGGCCCACTGCTCAGGGTACACATGCTGCTTGCCTGTCATCCTTTCAGCGTGTATGGCCTGAGGAGGAGGGGGAGGAGGAGGAGGAGGAGGAGGATCTTGAAAGTGATCTTCCTAGTGGGGACAGCCATGTGTTGCGTACAGGTACCCTGGCACACATGGCTGACTTCATGTTAGGATGCCTTTCTCGTGACCCTCGCGTTACACGCATTCTGACCACTACGGATTACTGGGTGTACACACTGCTTGACCCACGGTATAAGGAGAACCTTTCCACTCTCATACCCGAAGAGCAAAGAGGTTCGAGAGTGATGCTATACCACAGGACCCTGGTGGACAAACTGATGGTAAAATTCCCATCCGACAGCGCTAGTGGTCGAAGGCGCACTTCCGAGTGCCAGGTAGCAGGGGAGGTGCGGAGATCAGGCAGCATGTACAGCACAGGTAGGGGAGCACTCTCTAAGGCCCTGGACAGCTTTATGGCTCCCCAGCACGACTGTATCACCACTCCCCAGTCAAGGCTGAGTCGGCGGGAGCACTGTATAAGGATGGTGAGGGAGTACGTAGCCGATCGCACGACCGTCCTCCGTGACGCCTCTGCCCCCTACAACTACTGGGTGTCGAAGCTGGACACGTGGCCTGAACTCGCGCTGTATGCCCTGGAGGTGCTTGCTTGTCCTGCGGCTAGCGTCTTGTCAGAGAGGGTGTTTAGTGCGGCTGGGGGAATCATCACGGATAAGCGTACTCGCCTGTCAACTGACAGTGCCGACAGGCTTACACTCATCAAGATGAACAAAGCCTGGATTTCCCCAGACTTCTCTTCTCCACCAGCGGACAGCAGCGATACCTAAACAATACGTAGGCTGCACCCGCGGATGGAAGCATCGTTCTCTATCACCATCAAAAACAGGGACATTTTTGCTTCATCAATCTGTGTATAATATTCCTCCTCCTGCTCCTCCTCCTGAAAGCTCCCGTAATGACGCTGAATGGGCAATTTTTCTTAGGCCCACAAGGCTCAGTCATATAATTTTTGTAAACAATTTTTATACGTTTCAATGCTCTTTAAAGCGTTGAAACTTTCACCTCAACCACTTTTTATTTTAACTGGGCTGCCTCCAGGCCTAGTTACCAATTAAGCCACATTAACCAAAGCGATTAATGGATTTCACCTGCCCTCTTGGTTGGGCATGGGCAATTTTTCTCAGGTACATTAGTACTGTTGGTACACCTATTTTTGGGGGCCTTCGCCTACAGTGTAATCAAATGAATTTTTAGCCCACCTGCATTACAGCTGACGTTACATCAGCTGTGTTGGGCACTGCAATGGGATATATTTATGTACCGCCGGTGGGTTCCAGGGAGCCACCCATGCCGTGGGTCCACAGGGAGTTGTAACTGAATGTGTCCACTTCTAAAGAACCCCAGTCTGACTGGGGCATGCAGTGTGGGCCGAAGCCCACCTGCATTAAGCACGACATTACCTCAGCTGTGTTGGGCACTGCAATGGGATATATTTATGTACCGCCGGTGGCTTCCTGGCACCCAGCCATGCTGTCGGTCCAAAGGGAGTTGTAACTGCATGTGTCTATTTCTAAAGAACCCCAGTCTGACTGGGGCATGCAGTGTGGGCCGAAGCCCACCTGCATTTAATCGGACGTTACCTCAGCTGTGATGGGCACTGCAATGGGATACGTTTATGTACAGCCGGTGTGTTCCAGGGAGCCACACATGCTGTGGGTGCACACGGAATTCCCATTGCGGAGTTGTACCTGGCTGTGACTATTTATAAAAAACCGCGGTCTGACTGGGGCATGCAGACACCTTGACAGAATGAATAGTGTGTGGCACATAGGTTCCCCATTGCTATGCCCACGTGTGCAGCTCCTGATGGCAGTGGCACAGGATTGTATTTCTCATTGCTTCTGTACAGCATTGTGGGCTATCGCCCCGCCCCTTTTAAAGAGGGTCGCTGCCTAGCCGTGCCAACCCTTTGCAGTGTGTGCCTGCGGTTCCTCCTCATGGCAGATGCACTTATAAATAGACATGAGGGTGGCGTGGCATGAGGGCAGCTGAAGGCTGGGCAGAGACAGTTTGGTGTGTGCTGTGGACACTGGGTCATTGGGGGGGGGGGGTTGGGCAGCATGTAACCCAGGAGAAGTGGCAGCGGAGTGTCATGCAGGCAGTGATTGTGCTTTGTTGGAGGTAGTGTGGTGCGTAGCTAGGGTATGCATTGCTAATGAGGGCTTTTCAGAAGTAAAAGTTGTTGGGAGGGGTGTGAGTGAGGGATGCCTCTGATTGGTCAGGCTGTGACCAATCAGAGGCATCTCATTCAGCAGGCGGGGATTTTAAATCCCCGGCTGCTGAATACTACTCACAGCTGTTTAGAGCAGTTCAGGAGAACTGCAGCCTGCCGCGCTGAACTCCATCTGCCGGGACCAGGTAAGTATATATTTTTTTTATTTTTACACATTTCTGGATGAATTGCAGGGAAGGGCTTATATATTTAACCCCTTCCCGACAATTCATTCCGCGATCGCCGGCAGCCCATTGCTTTCAATGGAGTCGGCTGTATTGCCGACTCCATTGAATTCAATGGGCTAACATCGTTCTGCCAGGACCAGGTAAGTATATATATATTTTTTATTTTTACACATTTCTGGATGAATTGTTGGGAAGGGCTTATATATTTAAGCCCTTCCCGACAATTCATCCCGCGTACGCTCGCCGGCAACCCATTGCTTTCAATAGAGCCCGCTGTATTGCCGGCTCCATTGAATTCAATGGGCTAACATCGTTCTTCTCTGCCACAGCTGTTACAGCTGTGGCAGAGGAGAACGATCTTTACGCTGACAGTGGGGGGGGGGTCTCACTCTTGCCGCTATTGTGGCTTAATAGTGGGACCTGGGAACTTGAGATGCAGCCCAAAATGTAGCTCCTCGCCTGCCCTATTCGTTTCTGTGTCGTTTCCATCACTTTCTTGTGTTTTGCAGATTTTCACAAATGAAAACCTTAGCGGAGCATCGGCGATATACAAAAATGCTCGAGTCACCCATTGACTTCAATGGGGTTCGTTACTCGAAACGAACTCTCGAGCATCATTGAAAGTTCGACTCGAGTAACGAGCACCCGAGCATTTTGGTGCTCGCTCATCTCTATTCGTGACACTAAAACAGGTTATTATGACTGTAATTATCATTTTATAGCTCACAGTAAATACTGATAAGGAGACTATATCAGTATCTGTACTACAGACATGTTTGACTTATAATTAGAGATGAGCGAGCACGCTCGTTTAAGGCTGCATGTCGAGCGAGTAGCAGTCTTATCGTGTTACTGTGTACTCACCCGAACAGCATACGGGTGTGTGTGTGTGTGGGGGGGGGGGGGGGGGGTCAGCGGGGGAAGAGAAAGATCTCTCTCTCCCCCTGCTCCCTCACGCTCCCCCTCACCGTCCCCACGCATGCTGCTTCGGCGAGTACACAGTTACTTGATAAGACTGCTACTCGCTTGAGCAGCAGCCTTAAACGAGCATGCTTGGTCATCTCTACTTATAATCTTTATTAGAGATGAGCGAGCACCAAAATATTTGGTTGCTCGTTACTCAAGCCAAGCTTTTTGTAATGCTCGAGAGCTCGTTTTGAGTAATGAACCCTATTGAAGTCAATGGGAGACTCGAGCATTTTTCAAGGTGACCCATGCTCTGCATAGAGGAGGGTGTGTGATTCACCTGAAAACATCAGAAAGTGATGGAAACACCACAGAAATGGATAGGGAACAGCAGGGGCAGCATGCATGGGTGCATCTAAGGCTCCCAGGTTGCACTATTAAGCCAAATTGTGGGCAAGAGCCTGGTAGTCACCCCCCTAACAATTTAGTTGGGCCAGACCATAATCAGCAAGGTACATGAGCTGGCACATCTTAGCTAAGCACCAGAATAGGTGGAACGAAGGCCAATCACCGCCTGCAGGTGACACCACTGCCTCTTCTCCTGTGTTACATGCTGGCATAGCTGTCCAAACCCCCAGAACGCAGGCACGAATCTGCATCCACAGTGTACTGAAATTTTTCCCAGCACAGCGTCCAGCTGTCCCCATCCCAGACGGAGTAAGGCGCACCCCTTCACCTACTCAGGAGTTCACAGCGTACTGAAATTTTTCCCAGCGCAGCACCCAGCTGTGCCCATCCCAGACGGGGTAAGGCGCACCCCTTCACCTACTCACTAGTCCACAGCGTACTGAAATTTTTCCTAGCGCAGCATCTAGCTGTCATTATGCCACACGATCGCTTGATAGCCACACCACCCTCATGTCTATTTATATATAAAGACGAAAGCCCTCACTGACTCACTGACTGACTCACTGACTCGCCAAAAGTTCTCCAACTTCCCAATATCGTAGAAACATGAAATTTGACGCAAGCATAGATTATCTCTATTATGTGATAAATAGGAAAAGCTAATGGGTCCCAACTCCATTATTCAATTCTATGCGCAAAAGAATTAGCATCCAAATTTTACGTACGGAATGTAATTCTTTCACTTTTCCGGTGTCATAGAAACGCGAAATTTTGCACGAGCATTGATTATGTCATAAATAGGAGAAGTTCATAGGTCCCAACTCGATTATTCAATTCTAGCGCAAAAGAATTGGCGTCAAAATTTTACGTACGGAATGTAATTGTTTCACTTTCCGGTGCCATAGAAACGTGAAATTTGGCACGAGCATTGATTATGTCATAAATAGGAAAAGCTAATGGGTCCCAACTCGATTATTCAATTCTAGGGCAAAAGAATTGGTGTCAAAATTTTACGTGCGGAATGTAATTTTTTCACTTTCCGGTGTCATAGAAATGGGAAATTTGGCACGAGCATTGATTATGTCATAAATAGGAAAAGCTAATGGGTCCCAACTCGATTATTCAATTCTATGCGCAAAAGAATTAGTGTCCAAATTTTACGCGCAGAATGTAATTTTCTCACTTTCCGGTGTCATAGAAACGTGAAATTTGGCACCAGCATTGAATATGTCATAAATAGCAAAAGCTAATGGGTCCCAACTCGATTATTCAATTCTAAGCGCAAAAGAATTAGTGTCCAAATTTTACGTATGTAATCTAATTCTCTCACTTCCTGATGTCATTTTATATAAAGGAAACATCGCATGGTTACCTCCCCGTGGTATTTCCTGGGTAACGCAGAGAACTATGCAAAATGGTGAACATATTTTTTTTTCTCAGTATCTCTAAAGTAACCACGACTTCATAAGCTTTTCTGTGTGAACACCAGATAAACACCAGTACCAAATTAACTCGGGTGAAGCTGGGTATATCAGCTAGTCTATTTATAAATGCGTATTGGATAAGGAGGAACAGGAGATGCACATTGCAGATGGTTGGCAGGGTCTGGCAGCGACCCTCTTTGAAATTGTGAGCGATAGCCTACTATGCTGATGAGAATTGCTAATAAATTAACATAGGATCATAATTTCAATCCCCTGCCACCTCCGTCACAAAATTTCATGAGCCACAAATGTGGGCATAAGGGGACTCAGATGCCAGTACTTCTACACATCTCCACAACTCAACAACCCATTCTAAAACATAAGGGTTTTTTTTACCCAGAGTGCAGGTGAACCCCTGAAAGATTTGTTTACCAAGAGTATAGGTGAACCCTTGAAAGATTTGTTTATTAAGAGTGTAGTTGAACCCCTGAAAGATTTGTTTACCAAGAGTATAGGCGAACCCCTGAAACATTTGTTTACCAAGAGTATAGGTGTACCCCTGAAAGATTTGTTTACCCAGAGTGCAGTTGCACCCCTGAAATATTTTTTTAACATAGAGCTCGTACTTGCTTAATGGGATTTAGGTGTCAGTCCACCGACAGGCAAGCTACCTGCCCCCACCCCTGACTCTCCCCAATGAGCTTTTTAACCAGCACCCCAGGGAAAGAGAGCAAGTACTATGAAGAAATTAGAGTGGCCAAACCAGGACAATTCATTCTGTCTCGGTGTCAGATAGCTGGACACTGCACTGGGATACATTTATGGACTCTGTGAGCATATAAAGCTGGAACCAGCACGTTTGCTGAACTCTAGGGGTGAACCAACCTTTTGAAAATTAGAGGTGAGAACCTGGAGGTGGCCCTCAGAAAAAATTGTTTTGACAGAGCCTGGAGGCAACCCTCCAAAAAAAATAGTTTTTACTGGGCCTTTTGGGCCTCTGAAGAATTGGCTGTTCAGCGTGCTGACATGCTGGTTTAGGAGGAGGAGGAAGATCAGAGAAGGATAGACCAAGCTACTTCTACCCTTTTTGGGGGTGATAGAGGGTGCATGGTTCTCCAATTCCAGCTTAAAGATACTTTATGTTAAGCTGCTTTCCACCGGTGGAGAAGAGAAGTCTGGGGAAATCCAGGCTTTATTCATCTTAATAAGTGTAAGCCTGTCGGAGCTGTGACTTGACAGGTGGGTACGCTTATCCATGATAATCGTTCCAACAGCACTAAACACCCTCTCTGATAACATGCTAGTGGCAGGGCAGTTCAGCACCTCCAAGGCATACAGCGCAAGTTCATGCCACGTGTCCAGCTTTGACACCCAGTAATTGTTTGAAGCAGAGGGATCACAGAGGTGGTTGTTACGGTCGGCTATGTACTCCCTCACCATTTTTTTATACTGTTCCCTCCTACTCAGCCTAGAGTGGTGAGTGGTGGCACAGTCTGGTTGTGGTGCCATAAAACTGGCAAAGGCCTTGGAGAGTGTTCCCCTGCCTGCGCTGGACATGCTTCCTGTTCCCCTCGTATCCCCTGCTAGTTGGCCCACTGAACTATGGCCTCTACCGCTAGCATTGTCAGATGGGAAGTTTA
The DNA here is from genome assembly GCF_035609145.1 of Eleutherodactylus coqui. Classification (NCBI taxonomy): domain Eukaryota; kingdom Metazoa; phylum Chordata; class Amphibia; order Anura; family Eleutherodactylidae; genus Eleutherodactylus; species Eleutherodactylus coqui. The sequence goes on from NC_089837.1 coordinate 513,481,641, forward strand.
GTATCAGCTTTTCCACCAGGGCCTTGTGGTATTGCATCACTCTCGTTCCCCTTTCCTCTTTGGAAATGAGAGTGGAAAGGTTCTACTTATACCGTGGGTTGAGAAGGGTGAACACCCAGTAATCCATATTACCAAGAATGCATCTAACGCGAGGGTCAGGGGAAAGGCAGTTTAACATGAAGTCAGCCATGTGTGCCAGAGTGCCAGTACGCAACACATCGCTGTCCTCACTAAGAGGATGACTCTTCGTCTCCTCCTCCTCTAAAGCCCATACACGCTGAACAGATGTGAAGGAAGTAGCATGGGTACCCTCTGCAGTGTGGGCAGCAGTCTCTTCCCCCTCCTCCTCATCCTCCTCCAATACATGCAGAGAAACAGACCTGAGGGTGGTCTGGCTATCAAGAGACATATTGTCATCCCCCATCCCCTGTTCTATCCACAAAGCATCGGCCTTAATGCTCAGCAGGCAAATCAGCGGGATGGTTACGCTGATAATGGCAGCATTGCCGCTTACCATTTGTGTTGACTTCTCAAAGTTTCCTAACACATGACAGATGTCAGACATCCATGCCCATTTCCCTGTGAAGAAGTGCAGAGGCTGACTACCACTCCGATGGGCATGTTGCAGCTGGTATTCAACAAAGGCTCTACGCTGCTCATAAACCCTGTCCAACACGTGCAAGTTGAATTCCAGCGTATGGGCATGTCGCACAACAGCCGTTGAACTGGCAGCTGAAAGCAGTCTTGCAGTGTCCTGAGAGTGGCAGCATTTGTGGTGGACTTTCTGAAATGTGAGCGGAGCCAGGGTCAGACTCAGTCCCAGTCTCCACCAGGTTAACCCAATGTGCCACCAGGGAGATGTAGTGTCCCTGCCCGCCAGCACTTGTCCACGTGTCGGTGGTTGAGTGGACGTTCCCAGTAACCGTGTTCATGAGGGCACTGTTGATATTCCGTGACACGTGCTGGTGTAGGACGGGAACTGCACAACAGGAAAAATAATAGCGACCGGGGACCGAGTAGTGAGGGACGGCCACCGCCATGACGTTACGGAAAGCTTCAGTTTCTACCAGCCTATATGGCAGCATCTTCAGGCTCAGCAGTTTGGAGACATGAACGTTTAGCAATTGTCCATGCGGGTGGCTGGCTGCATATTTGCATTTGCGCTCTAATGTTTGTGTTATGGACAGCTGAATGCTGTACTGGGACACATTGGTGGAGACAGTGGAGGACCGTGGAGGTGAGAGTGTGGGTGCAGGGCGGGAAGGGGGATAGCATCTCAGTGCGAGCATGTGACACAGGGGAAGAGGCAGTAGTGTGACCCGCAGGTGGTGAATGGCCTTCGTACCACCTTGTCGGGTGCTTAGCTATCATATGCCTGCGCATGCTTGTGGTGGTCAGGCTTGTAGTGGGGGCTCCCCTGCTGATCTTGGTTCGGCACAGGTTGCACACCACTGTTCGTCCGTCGTCCGCGCGCTCATTAAAAAACCTCCAGACCTTCGAACACCTAGCTCTCTGCACAGGAGCTTGCCGCGAGGAGGTGCTGTCGGGGGCAGTTAGTGAATTACTTGCTCTGGCTCTGCTTCTCCCTCTGGCCACCTCACTGCCTCTTCCGACCTGTTCTGGTGGTGCACCTGCCTCCTCCTCTGAAGCGCTGTCTTCAGTAAGCTTACCAACCCAGGTCGGTTCAGTCACCTCATCATACTCCAGCTCTTCCTCTGAATCCTAAGTCTGCTTCTCCCTCAGACTTACTGCCCTAACAACAACCTCACTGACAAACAACTGTGCCTCATCATCATCATCATCATCATCATCATCATCAACAACAAATACCTCTTGAGACACTACTTGGAAGTCCCCACCCTCATCACCCTGAGACTGTGAAAGGTCCAAATTTTGGCCATCGGTCATGAAAAACTCCTCAGGTGGCTCATGAACCTTTGTTTGTCACTCAGGGAAGGGACCTGAGAACAGTTCCTGTGAGTATTCCTGTACTGAATTTCTCCTTTTCCTGGAGTGAGCAGGCTGGGAGGGAGGAGGAGCAGCTTGAGGATTCACAGGTCCAGTCCCTTGACTGGCGTGAGTGGACTGCATGGAAGACTGGATGGTGGATTAATTACTGGACGTGTTATCCGCTATCTATGTGATCCCCTGATAACACTTTTGTGGTTTTAATAATGGTGTACCATGCAGACCTTCAAACTGTGAGATGAAGCTAAGGAGCATGGATACGCAGCGTTCTTCTCCTCCCTCAGCAGCAGGCACTGTTTCACCCCGCCCAGAACCTCAACCTCTGCCCACATCCTCATTCGGACGCCTACGTCCTTGTCCTCATCCTTGACCCTTACCCCTAGTATTGATTATGTTGTATAACGCACTGCGTCAAAATGCTACGCAAACTGTGAGATATTTTGCATATGCTTTAAGCCAAAAATAGACACAGTAAACTGCGTGCAGTCTTGTTATATAGTACGGATTTACAGGACACACACAAAGGGTATTTTACGTATGCTTTAAGCTAAAAATAGACAGTGTAAAATGTCTACAGTGTTGTTATATAGTGCGGATCGACAGGACACACACTGGGGACTATTATGCAAATGCTTTCAGCCAAAAACAAATTAAAGAATTAAAAATGAGAGGAGTTTTGTTAGTTCCTATAAAGTCTGTGTACACCAGTAGTAGTATACTGTATAGAACTGGTAACAGTATGCAGTATACAGCCGTGAATGCTTTGTGTGCACTACTGGTCCCAGGCAGCCAAACTGATGATGCACAAAAGTGCATTTGTAGTCCTAAAAAGGACTGTTGGGTTCTTTGAAGATGGATCCTTGCATAAACGCTCCTTCTAACCTACACTAACGCTCTACCTCATTCACAGCAACTCTGTCCCTCAGCTAATCCAGCCTCCATGTGAGGCGAGCATCAGGTGACCTGGGTTTTTATGATCCTTGGTCACCTGATCCGGCCAGCCAATCACTGCTATAGACATGCATAGGGTTGGCACGTCATAGCAGGATGTGCCAATGCCTTCCCTGCATGTTTATTGGCTGAAAAAGCTGCTAAACAATTTGTACATAAAAAATGTCTGCCTGAGATTTTTTGGGATAACTTGCTCAAAAAAAAAATAAAGATTATTATTATTTTTTAAATTCTGATTGGGAACCCAGAAGCGAGATAATCAGGAAGTCTGCATGTCCCTGACTGCCTGCCATACATCTGCCACAAGGGCCACAAATAGTTATCTTGACATCTTTCCAGAGGCTTTGGTGACATATGGCAGATTTGCCAACCCTGTCGTGTATCTGGGAGTCCTCCCCTTTGTCTGGGAGGCTCATGGACATTATGGAAGAGTTGACAAGCATGTAATAATCTAACGTCTATTTTGTCTGTTTTACATTTAGAACAATGGAAATCCATGTTTTCACAGTCACCAATGTAACAGCAGGTGCTGCATTCCTGGGACCTCTGTGTACAATGCATTTTGTGTACCAAAATATGACAAAACTCGGAAATGTCTCGGCCCGGTGAGTACCTATAACCACCTGTTGTCTTGGTTTCTCATCTGCACACAGTATAAGGTGTTGTTTACACAGGTTTTAAACTGTCACATCCATGTTAGATTTTTCTGTCACCTTTTAGCTTCATCAATCTGTGTATAATATTCATCCTCCTCTTCCTGCTCCTCCTCCTGAAACCTCACGTAATCACGCCGAACGGGCAATTTTTCTTAGGCCCACAAGGCTCAGTCATATAATTTTTGTAAACAATTTTTATATGTTTCAATGCTCATTAAAGCGTTGAAACTTGCACCTGAACCAGTTTTTATTTTAACTGGGCTGCCTACAGGCCTGCTTACAAATTAAAGGGGTTGTCCCGCGGCAGCAAGTGGGTCTATACACTTCTGTAATGGCCATAATAATGCACTTTGTAATGTACATTGTGCATTAATTATGAGCCAAACAGAAGTTATCAAAAGTTGTATACTTACCTGCTCCGTTGCTGGCGTCCTCGTTCCCATGGAGCCGACTAATTTTCGCCCTCCGATGGCCAAATTAGCCGCGCTTCCGCAGTCCGGGTCTTCTGCAGTCTTCTATGGGGCCGCTCGTGTAGAATGCCGGCTCCGTGTAGCTCCGCCCCGTCACGTGCCGATTCCAGCCAATTAGGAGGCTGGAATCGGCAATGGACCGCACAGAAGCCCTGCGGTCCACGGAGACAGAGGATCCCGGCGGCCATCTTCAGCAGGTAAGTATGAAGACGCCGGACCGCCGGGATTCAGGTAAGCGCTGTGCGGGTTGTTTTTTTAACCCCTGCATCGGGGTTGTCTCGCGCCGAACGGGGGGGGGGGGGGGGGGGTTAAAAAAAAACAAAAACGTTTCGGCGCGGGACAACCCCTTTAAGCCACATTAACCAAAGCGATTAATGGGTTTCACCTGCCCTCTTGGTTGGGCATGGTCAGTTTTTCTGACGTACATTAGTACTGTTGGTACACCAATTTTTTGGGGCCCTCGCCTACAGTGTAATCCAATTACTTTTTGGCCCACCTGCATTAAAGCTGACGTTACATCAGCTGTGCTGGGCACTGCAATGGGATATATTTATGTACCGCTGGTGGCTTCCTGGCACCCACCCATGCTGTAGGTCCACATGGACTTTCCATTAGGGAGATGTACGTGCCTGTGTATACTTATAAAAAACTCGAGCCTGACTGGGGCATGCAGTGTGGGCCAAAGCCCACCTGTATTTTATCTGACGTTAGCTCAGCTGTGATGGGCAATGCAATGGGATATATTTATGTATCACCGTTGGGTTCCAGGGAGCCACCCAAGCTGTCGGTCCACACGGAGTTGTAACTGCATGTGTCCACTTCTAAAGAACCCCAGTCTGACTGGGGCATGCAGTGTGGGCTGAAGCCCACCTGCATTAAACATGACATTACCTCAGCTGTGATTGGCACTGCAATGGGATATATTTATGTACCGCCGGAGGCTTCCTGGCACCCTCCTATGCTGTCGGTCCACAGGGACTTCACAATAGGGAGTTGTACCTGCCTGTGTCTATGAATTAAAAACCCAGGTCAGGTTGGGGCATGCAGTGTGGCCCGAAGCCCACCTGCATTTAATCTGACGTTAGCTCTGCTGTCCAGGGCACTGCAATGGGATATATTTATGTACCACCAGTGGCTTCCTGGCACCCACCCATGCTGTCGGTCCACATGGACTTCCCATTAGGGAGATGTACGTGCCTGTGTATACTTATAAAAAACTCGAGCCTGACTGGGGCATGCAGTTTGGGCCAAAGCCCACCTGTATTTAATCCGACGTTAGCCCTGCTGTCCAGGGCACTGCAATGGGATATATTTTTGTACCGCCAGTGGGTTCCAGGGAGCCACCCATGCTATCGGTCCACACGGACTTTACATTAGGGAGTTGTACCTGCCTGTGTCTATGTATTAAAAACCCTTGTCTGACTGGGGCATGCAGTGTGGGCCGAAGGCCACCTGCATTAAACATGACATTACCTCAGCTGTGATGGGCAATGCAATGGGATATATTTATGTACCGCCGGTGGGTTCCAGGGAGCCACCCAAGCTGTCGGTCCACACGGAGTTGTAACTGCATGTGTCCACTTCTAAAGAACCCCAGTCTGACTGGGGCATGCAGTGTGGGCCGAAGCCCACCTGCATTAAACATGACATTACCTCAGCTGTGCTGGGCACTGCAGTGGGATATATTTATGTACCGCCGGTGGCTTCCTGGCACCCACCCATGCTGTCGGTCCACAGGGACTTCACAATAGGGAGTTGTACCTGCCTGTGTCCATGAATTAAAAACCCCGGTCAGGTTGGGGCATGCAGTTTGGCCCGCAGCCCACCTGCATTTAATCTGACGTTAGCTCTGCTGTCCAGGGCACTGCAATGGGATACATTTATGTCCAGCCGGTGGGTTCCAGGGAGCCACCCATGCTGTGGGTGCACACGGAATTCCCATTGCGGAGTTGTACCTGCCTGTGACTATTTATAAAAAACTGCGGTCTGACTGGGGCATGCAGACACCTTGACAGAATGAATAGTGTGTGGCACATAGGTTCCCCATAGCTATGCCCACGTGTGCAGCTCCTGATGGAGGTGGCACAGGATTGGATTTCTCATTGCTTCTGTACAGCATTGTGGGCTATCGCCCCGCCCCTTTTAAAGAGGGTCGCTGCCTAGCCGTGCCAACCCTCTGCAGTGTGTGCCTTCGGTTGCTCCTCATGGCAGACACACTTATACATGAGGGTGGTGTGGCATGAGGGTTGCGCAGGGACAGTTTGGTGTGCGCTGTGGACACTGGGTCGCGCGCGCGCGCGGGGGGGGGGGGGGGTTGGGCAGCATGTAACCCAGGAGAAGTGGCAGCGGAGTGTCATGCAGGCAGTGATTGTGCTTTGTTGGAGGTAGTGTGGTGCTTAGCTAAGGTATGCATTGCTAATGAGGGCTTTTCAGAAGTAAAAATTGTTGGGAGTGGGGGGCCACTCTTGCCGCTATTGTGGCTTAATGTTGGGACCTGGTAACTTGGTATGCAGCTCAACTTGTAGCCCCTCGCCCGCCCTATCCGTTGCTGTGTCGTTCCCATCACTTTCTTGAATTGCCCAGATTTTCACAAATGGAAACCTTAGCGAGCATCGGCGATATACAAAAATGGTCGGGTCGCCCATTGACTTCAATAGGGTTCGTTATTCGAAACGAACCCTCGAGCATCGCGATAATTTCGTCCCGAGTAACGAGCACCCGAGCATTTTGGTGCTCGCTAGAGATGAGATTCCGAACAATCTTCTGTAACAGCATGAGAGACCCCCTCTGGTTCGAGGTCTATCTATCCTTTACGCCTCTCCCAAAGAAAAACATGACCTTCCTGTATAAGAGCTTGCTACTCAACCAAGCCCCAGAAAAACCCTTGTTCATCAGAGAATGGGAAATCGAGCTAAAAATTTCCCTAAACAAGAAGGAGACCCAGAAAGTCCTTAGCAACTCGCATGTACAAAATCATCACTAGATGGTATAAAACGCCCGACTACCAATTTAAGCAAAACTTTCCCCAAATAATTACTGCTGGAGATACGAAGCCGACAGAGGCTCTCTACTGCACATCTGGTGGCAATGCCCTGCTATAAAACCCTTCTGGGAGAAAATTACCGATCAGATAAACAAAATATGCAAATCATCATAGACCTTTACCCCAGAAGAGGTCCTCTTGTGGAAACCTACTCCACAATTCACACCAGCCAAGAAGCACCTGCCGACTATACTCCTAACAGCAGCCAAATTGATCATTCCCCTCCATTGGAGAGAAAAATCAACCCCCAACTTAGACCTCTGGAGGGACAAAGTTTCGCAGATTTATAGATTGGAGGAACTGGTAGCCTGGGAGACTGCAAGCAGAGAGAGTTTCCTAGTAGTATGGAAGCCCTGGATCCACTATTCCGCAACACCCCAATAGACCTGACCTCCCACTCAAAAACTTGACCCCTACCAGAGCTCATTTAGGCACACCGAAGCATCTCTTAACATGAAAACACGACATCTCGCAGTTTCTTTTTTTTTTCTTGTATCCTATGTTACCCCCTTTCCTAGTTATACTCAATAACTCTTTCACTTACGCCATACCTACAAACTGTTAGCTATCTTTGCTACGCATTTATTAGCACTCATACCCATTATACAGCCTTCCTCACACAGAACTAATCTACTTCGTGACCTTATAATCCTACTATAACTGAAGATCTGCGTAGCCTACTATGATCAGTTTCTTTTGCATAATCACCTATGTTTGTATTAAAACTTGTAATGTGGATTTTTTTCACCGAGAAATAAATAAAAGAGATTGTTTAAAAAAGATATGTTTTTCCCAGCATTATTCTGTCCTCCCTTGTGATTCTAGACAGTCGTAATGTCTCGTTAACACAGTCAGTTCTTCTTCCAAACTTCATGGCGTGTGGGAGTTTCTTTTGATAACAATTGTACCAGGCACCTAGAATTGGTTTTCTTGGGAGAAAAAACAAATCATTAGACACTATACCGTACATCCAGCTCTAAAGTTATTTCTGCTTGAATTGTTTTACTACGCACAAGCTTATTTACATATTATAATGCTCCATTTTGTATCTAGCAGCCATTTTGAGATAGATTCTTCCATATTAAGAGCCTGTACCTTCTCAACCTCGCTCTCCATCTCCGAGTCCTGAGGAGCTTGTTCTGCTGTGCATTGCATTGATTGTGGTCTTGGCATAGAGCCTGGCGACTGCATGCTTTTTTTTTTTTTTAGAAATTTCTGCATAACTGTTAGGGTCATTTGTCTCCTCGGGGTGTCAGGGGGGTCACTGCTGGCGTTCTCTATTCCCCTTCACTATCTCTGACCCTTATTAAATGTAAGCAGATGGAGTAAGCGCTAGGTTCTTGAAATAGATCCTCGTGAGTGAAAATGCTAGTTCTGCCTTAGGCGACAAGTCGCCATCCTCCACATAGTCCTCCTTCAGTCCGCCATGTTTAGGATTAGTTCACTGCCCAAGGGCAGTAAAAATTAGAAAAATTGTGGTGGAATTAGCACCTCTACAGGAGGGTCCTGCAAAATTGTTATATCTTAGAACTTGACAAGAACGTTATGAAAAAATTAGAGCTGTGCTCTCAGAATGTCTTTTGTTTAATTGTGCAGTATGAGCTGGATGAACTGAAGGGTTAATAATCCTCTCAAAAGTTGATATAGTTTAAAACTTGACAGGAAAGTTCTGAAAAAATTAAAGCTGTTTAATTATGCAGTATAAGCTGAGTGAACTCAAGGGTTAATATTCCTCTCTGAGGTGCTTACTAGAGATGAGCGAGCATGCTCGTCCAAGCTTGAAGCTTGTTCGAGCATTAGCCTACTCGAGATACTCGTTACTCGAGACGAGTACTATGGGGTTTTCGATAAAAATATCCCCACGTTTTCAATGGAGCCACGGCTGCAGTCTGGCACCCCTGTATTCTTTTTCAGGGAAGGGCTTTACATATAAGCCCCTCCCTGAAAAAGAAAGATTTTAGTGTAAAAAAAAAGTTAAAAAAAACGTACCTCTCCAACGCCACCATGTCCCGCTGGCATGCAGAACACATTTGCTGCATGCGGCAGATGTTTCCTGCATCCCTGCAAGGGAAAAGAGTTCCCTGCTGCACCTCCACATCTGTGACAGATGCACCAGAGGAATTCTAAATCCCTCCGGGGAATAAAGGATTCCCTACCGCAGCTGTCACATATAACAGCGGCGGTGGAGGATCCTGTTGCCGGCACCCCTGAAATGTTTTTCAGGGAAGGCCTATAAATATAAGCCCTTTCCTGAAAAACAAAGAAAAGTGTTTAAAAAAATACATACGCACCTCCCTTCTGCTGTCGGGCTCAGCCGAGTCTTCTCCTGGCTGTCCCCGGCTCTGTATATCTCAGCTATCAGCAGCCGGGGATTGGCTGAGTGCTTCAGATTGGCTGATAGCTGAGCTCTACAGAGTCGGGGACAGCGGCAGAAGTCGCCGCTGAGCCCTGGCAGCCATTTAAAATAGTGTAACAAATAAATACTCACCTCCCTTCGGCTGCCGGGGTCAGCCGCGACTTCGAACTACAGAGCCGGGGACAGCGGCAGAAGTCGCGGCTGAGCCCCGGCAGCCAAAGGGAGGTGAGTATTTATTTTGCTATTTTTTAAAATCTATTTTACATGGCTTTTCAGGGAAGGGCTTATGAAGCAGTTCCCTGAAAAGCCATTGATGGCTTTTTTGATTTTATTTTGTTTTGTTTTTACACTAACATTTTTGTTTTTCAGGGAAGGGCTTATATGTAAAGCCCTTCCCTGAAAAACATTTCAGGTGTCCTGGCAGACTATTGATTTCAATGGAGACGCCGCTGTTATAGATTTGTACTAATATACCTAATGATAAATATCTGATTAGAAGGTTCAAGGCCTGAGGCATGTGGATGCACGGAAGAATCACACTGAAACCTGCTGTTCAGCTAAATGAAACTTCTTTATATTTAATCAAGCTACATTGGGTTTTATAGACAGTGTGCATGGTTAATACGTCATGAAGTACAAATCTGTAGTGATTGGATATTATCTTATATGGGTCTCCTCCTCCAGGAGCTGACGTCCCTATCTTGGTTGCATTCCTGGATGGAGGCGCCATATTGAGTAAAATTTTAGAAACACGGTAGGAGGGGGTGAGGAGGGGGAGTTAGGCTGCCTGTCCACGGGCGTTGCGGTATCCTGCGGCGGAAATTCGCCGTGGGATACCGCCGCCCAGGAGCAGGACCTGGCAGGAGCATCTCCGCCGTCAGCCTATCTAACAGATAGGCTGAGCGTGGAGAATTGCAGTAAATTTGCAGCTTGCTGCGAATTACCGCCTGTGGGCGAAGAATTGCAATGATTATCCGCTCATGGACAGAGGGGAAGCACTCTTCATAGCAACGCAATGGAGAGCTTTCCCTGCGTTCCCAGTGGCCGGATTATCAGCGCGAGGAATGCAATGAAAACCTGCCCATGGACAGTCAGCCTAAGTCAGCATTTTCAGATAGGAAGCTGTGTTAGTGATTGCTTACTTAGTGATTGTTAGTTAAAGTGAAAGCTGTGCTGTGATTGCTTACTGCGGGCAACAAAGACAGATTTTCTTTTAGACAGCTTTCGTAAATGTCATGTACAATAGTTGATAACGTTTAAACATAAACGGCACTATGGTGCCTTGTACTGCTGTACCTGTTATTGGTGATGGTGCTTGTCTGTTTATGCTATACTTTGTACAATACTCAAGTTATGGCCAGAGAGGTGCATGAGGAGATATTGGAGCACGTGGTGAATCACTGGGATGATTTCATAATTTTATCTCATGATAATGATGGCAATAATTATAACAGTTCTGCTGACTATTTTGCAAATAATTCACAAGCTCACACTTAGAGCTCTTTCCCACGAGAGGCTATATGGCAACAGAGCTTTTACATTTTCATGCCTGAATGGGTGTTTTTCCGTGAACACGGCCAGCGTTTTCTCATCCGTTTTAGCAAAAAAATACACCGCGCCCCAGAAAACCCTCGTTCTGCCCAAATCCTTGGAATGCCTTCCAGTGCCTATAGAGGCACCTGTAAGCTTTTCGCAGTGTGGGGCTGCTTCCCCTTGCCCTCCCTTCTCTTTCCCTGCTCCCATAGAAGTCTATAGGACCTGCCAGCATATATTGGCCAAACCATAGTTCCAGAACCAATGCTTCACATGTGTCTGTACTAATGCTCGGTGTGAAAATGCATCGTATATGTGCTCACAGGAATAAAGCCTTATGGTGGTTTGTGTGAATTAGTACAGTAGCAGCCATGCAAATATTTAGGTCAGTGTTTGTAATTAGAGATGAGCGAGCACCAAAATGCTCGGGTGCTCGTTGCTCGAGTCGAACTTTCCGTGATGCTTGAGAGTTCGTTTCGAGTAACGAACCCCATTGAAGTCAATGGGCGACTCGAGCATTTTTGCATATGACTGGTGCTCCACTAAGGTTTTCATTTGTGAAAATCTGGAAATTCCAAGAAAGTGATGGAAACGACACAGAAACAGATAGCGCAGGTGAGGGGCATCTCAGGCTCCCTGGTTCCGCTGTTAAGCCACAATAGCGGCAAGAGTGAGCCCCCCCCCCTAACAATTTTCACTTCAGACAAACCCTCATTAGCAAGGCACACCTTAGCTAAGCACCACACTACCTCCAACCAAGCACAAGCACTGCCTGTGGGATACACCGCTGCCTCTTCTCCTGGGTTACATGCTGCCCAACTCCCCCCGCACGACCCTGCGTCCGCAGCACACACAAGTATCCCTGCGCAGCCTTCAGCTGCCTTCATGCCACACGCTCACTTCATAGCCACACCACCCTCATGTCTATTTATAAGTGCATCTTCGATGAGGAGGAAACGGAGGCACACACTGCAGAGGGTTGGCAGGGCCAGGTAGCGAACCTCTTTAATAGGGGTGGGCTGATAGCCCACAATGCAGTTGAGAATCAATGAGAAATTGATGTTCGATCTTCATTCCAATAAAGTGCCAACCTCCGTCCGGAGCTGCAAACGTGGGCATGAGTTACATAGCTATGGGGAATTCATGTGCCCACACAGTATTCATTCTGTCTAGGTGTCATATAGCGAAATCGACACGGCAAGGGGAAAGCTATCTGCACTCTGCCCCCTACCTAAGTCAGTCAGTGTCTTTGTGCCAGACCGGCCAAACACCGCAATGGGAAATCTGTGTGCACCAACAGCATAGGTGGGTCCAACACAACTCAAGACATGAACAATAAAGAAATCAGAGTGGCCAAACCTGGCAGACTTACACTGCAACGACGACATAGGCCTCGGGCCACAGCTTCAGCAATTGTAGGCATAAAGCGGACTTCAATGCTAGTACACCTGTGAAGGTCTCATTAAATCACTTACATTTTCTTTCACCGCTCTAAAGACTGGATTAGCCAGGAAAAAGTTCCACAGGCCCAGCTTGGCGCCATTGCAGTTCCCCCGGGACATAGGCCTCAGCCAACAGCTTCAGCAATCGTAGACAGGAAGGGGACTTCAATGCTAGTACACCTGTGAAGGTTTTAGTAAATCCGTTACGTTTTCTTTCACCGATCCAAAGACTACATTAGCCAGGAAAAAGTTACACAGGCCCAACCTGGCGCCGTTGCAGTTCCTCCAGGACGTAGGCCTCAGCCAACAGCTTTAGCAATCGTAGGCAGGAAGCGGACTTCAATGCTAGTACACCTGTGAAGGTCTCATTAAATCACTTCCGTTTTCTTTCACCGCTCTAAAGACTGGATTAGCCAGGAAAAAGTTCCACAGGCCCAACCTGGTGCCCTTGCAGTTCCTCCAGGACATAGGCCTCGGCCAACAGCTTCAGCAATCGTAGGCAGGAAGCGGACTACGATGCTAGTACACCTGTGAAGGTCCCATTAATGCAGTTATGCTCCTCTCCTGTGGCCCAAACGAGTTTCTCAGATAACTGTGGTAACACGAGAGAAAATACATAATGCGCAATGCTGACCCCCTGACCCCAAGCAGGAGGAGGAGGTGGCCTCACAAGGCCAAGAAACCATGACCAGGCCCTGCTGTAGCCTGTGCTGAAAGGATGTGAGCGGGCCCTTGGCCAGGCTCGGTCCCAGCAAACACCTTGTGTGGCCCAAGGTGCTGCAAGTGACATAGCACTACTTATTCTATTTGGGTCTCGGTACCTCGTCGACAATGCAAGGGGTAAACCATCTGCACTCTGCACCCTACCTGAGTCTGTCAGTCTTTTGAGGACAGACAGGTAAAACATCTCTATGGGAAGTCTGTGTGCACCCACAGCATGGGTGGGCCCAAGGAACTTAAAGACAGTACACATAAAGAAATCAGAATGCCCAAACATGGCAGACTTTCACTGCAGCCAGGACATAGGCCTCTGCACAAACCCTCAGCAATCGCGGGCATAGAGCGTACTCCGATGCTAGCTGAGCTGTGAACATCTGATTAGCGCTGTATCGCTCCTCTTGTTTGTTGCAATGCAGTGCCCCGGATAGCTGTGGTAACGTGAGAGAAAATACATGTTGGCTTCGGCCCTCACTCCATGCCCTAGTCAGTCAGTGTTTTTTGGGGGGCCAGATAGGTAGAACACCGTGATGGGAAAACTTAGTGCACCCATAGTATGCACTGACCCCTGTAATATTCCTGTAGCAAAGGTAAAAGCTGACCCCAGTAACAGTTATGTTGCAGAAGTCTATGGAGACCCCACTAACATTTCAGTAGTAACAGGATAGACAGACCCCAATAACATTTCTGTAGTAACAGTATAGGCAGACGCCAGTAACATTTGTTTAGTAGCAGTATAGGCAGACCCCTGTAACATTTATGTAGCAGAAGTATAGACCGACCCCAGTACCATTTTTGTAGCAGCAGTATAGGCAGACCCCAGTACCATTTCTGTAGTAGAAGTATAGGCAGACTCAAGTAACATTTCTCTAGCAGCAGTATACGCAGACCCCTGTAACATTTCTGATTTTTAAATCCCCGACTGCTGAAAGAGCTTAAAGGGGTTGTCCCGCGCCGAAACGGGTTTTTTTTTTTTTCAATAGCCCCCCCGTTCGGCGCGAGACAAACCCGATGCAGGGGTAAAAAAAAAACTGGATAGTACTTACCCGAATCCCCGCGCTGCGGCGACTTCTTACATACCTTGCTAAGATGGCCGCCGGGATCTTCACCCACGGTGGACCGCAGGTCGTCTCCCATGGTGCACCGTGGGCTCTGTGCGTTCCATTGCCGATTCCAGCCTCCTGATTGACTGGAATCGGCACACGTGACGGGGCGGAGCTACGAGGAGCAGCTGTCCGGCACGAGTGGCCCATTCAGAAGGGAGAAGACCGGACTGCGCAAGCGCGTCTAATCGGGAGATTAGACGCTGAAATTAGACGGCACCATGGAGACGAGGACGCTAGCAACTGAGCAGGTAAGTGAATAACTTCTGTTTGGCTCATAATTAATGCACGATGTATATTACAAAGTGCATTAATATGGCCATACAGAAGTGTATACCCCCACTTGCTTTCGCGGGACAACCCCTTTAATAACAGTGCAGGGGAGCCACCAGGAGTTCGCATCTGAGCGCCGGAGAGGTGAGTAAATTTAAAAAAAAAAATTTTTACACACTTTTTGCTGATTAGCAGGGAAGGGCTTATATTTCAAGCCCCTCCCCGATAATCATCCAGTTGGGCTTGACAAAGCAGTGCTTTCAATGGGGTCAGCAGCAGTGCCGATCCCATTGAAAGCAATGGGATAGAATGCCGCGGACTTCTTCCTCAGCTGTGGCAGAGTATTCCTTTATCCCCGCAGTCCCTGTGGGGATAAAGTAAACTCCTGCCACAGCTGTCACAGCTGTGGCAGAAGTCTGCGGCATTCTCCCTATGTTTTCAATGAGGCTAGCACTGCTGCCGCTGGCCTCATTGAAAGCACTAGCGATATGCCAGTTATATACCGGCCTCTTTCTTGTGCTGCGAGGCGAGAGCTTTCTCGTGCTCTCGCAGCGCAAGAAAGAGAATATCGCTAGTGAGTGTCCACCCTAAATGTTTGCAGTCTTACCTTCTACTACTCTACATGCCTCAGTGAGGGCCTTCAGTTCCGCTTCTTGCGCTGAGACATGCGGAAGCAGAGCTCATACTTTTAGGACATCATGTTGTGAGACCACTACATATCCGGTATGGAATTGTCAATCCTCACCCTGGTACCTGGAGCCATGTACATAAAGCTCAAAATATGCATTGTCAAATGGGGTTTCAGTAACTGTTTCAAAACCTGCAGTTTCTTGTTGCATTAATGCTAGACAATCATGCTGATGTTCTACTTCAAATAAGTCAGAATCTTACTGCAAATAATTAAAAAATAGCTGATCTGCAATACCTAGATCACCTATGCCTACTCCTCCCCCCACTTGAACCGGGATACTTGATTGGAAGAAGAGTAGCTGGGTTCAAGGTAGTACAATTTTGAAAAGAGATGCTGGGAGGCATGAGAAGGGCACATTGTAGCTGGATCTGAAAGACCAGAGATAAGTGCTTGGGTTGCACTGGTGTGAGTAAGCTCTGGATGTATGAGTAGTGAGGACCACTAGGGAATAGTCCAGAACCATAACTTTGTTCCTCCCACCTAGGTCTTGGATCTTGTGGTAGGTGTCCAGGTGACCTTTTTATGTCTTTTTTGAGCTGAAAAGAGGGGTGTTTGCTTGAAAAAGTATCTTGCACAAAGCCCCCATTTGAACCAAGTCTCCCACTTGTCCCCCATTAGCATTTTCTTATCGGAAACTAAGGGAATACTGTTTGACCCTGGGGGAGGTGTATATCCTGGCTTCGGATAAACGATTACAGGGGTACATTCAATTTCCCAATGTCTGTCCTGGGGGTTAAGCACAATTTGTCAGGAACCATGGAAAGCTGAGTGTCTGCAGCGGCTGTCAGGACAAACACAAAGGAGCCGGATCCACCAAGAGAGCAGCTAATTTGCAAACATCTTCTGAACTGGCACCTGAGGTCTCAACCTGTACTGATTAGAGATGAGCGAGCACCAAAATTCTCAGGTGCTCGTTACTCGGGACGAAATTTTCGCAATGCTCGAGGGTTCTTTTCGAATAACGAACCCCATTGAAGTCAATGGGCGACCTGAGCATTTTTGTATATCGCCGATGCTCGCTAAGGTTTCCATTTGTGAAAATCTGGGCAATTCAAGAAAGTGATGGGAACGACACTGCAACGGATAGGGCAGGTGAGGGGCTACATGATGGGCTGCATCTCAAGTTCCCAGGTCCCACTATTAAGCCACAATAGCGGCAAGAGTGCCCCCCCTCCCAACAATTTTTACTTCTGAAAAGCCCTCATTAGCAATGCATACCTTAGCAAAGCACCACACTACCTCCAACAAAGCACAATCACTGCCTGCATGACACTCCGCTGCCACTTCTCCTGGGTTACATGCTGCCCAACCCCCCCCCCACGCCAGACCCAGTGTCCACAGCGCACACCAAAGTGTCCCTGCGCAGCCTTCAGCTGCCCTCATGCCACATCACCCTCATGTCTATTAATAAGTGCGTCTGCCATGAGGAGGAACCGCAGGCACACACTGCAGAGGGTTGGCACGGCTAGGCAGCGACCCTCTTTAAAAGGGGCGGGGCGATAGCCCACAATGCTGTACAGAAGCAATGAGAAATATAATCCTGTGCCACCGCCATCAGGAGCTGCACACGTGGGCATAGCAATGGGGAACCTAAGTGCCATACACTATTCATTCTGTCAAGGTGTCTGCATGCCCCAGTCAGACCGCGGTTTTTTATAAATAGTCACAGGCAGGTACAACTCCGCAATGGGAATTCCGTGTGCACCCACAGCATGGGTGGCTCCCTGGAACCCACCGGCTGTACATAAATGTATCCCATTGCAGTGCCCTGGACAGCAGAGCTAACGTCAGATTAAATGCAGGTGGGCTTCGGACCACACTGCATGCCCTAGTCAGACTGGGGTTCTTTAGAAGTGGACACATGCAGTTACAACTCCGTGTGGACCGACAGCATGGGTGGGTCCCAGGAAGCCACCGGCAGTACACAAATATATCCTATTGCAGTGCCCTGGACAGCAAAGCTAACGTCAGGTTTAATGCAGGTGGGCTTCGGCCCACACTGCATGTCCCAGTCAGACTGGGGTTCTTTAGAAGTGGACACATGCAGTTACAACTCCGTGTGGACCGACAGCATGGGTGGCTCCCTGGAACCCACCGGCGGTACATAAATATATATCATTGCGGTGCCCAGCACAGCTGAGGTAATGTCAGGTTTAATGCAGGTGGGCAAAAAATTACTAGGATTACACTGTAGGCGAGGGCCCAAAAAAATTGGTGTACCAACAGTACTAATGTACCTCAGAAAAATTGCCCATGCCCAACCAAGAGGGCAGGTGAAACCCATTAATCACTTTGGTTAATGTGGCTTAATTTGCAACTAGGCCTGTAGGCAGCCCAGTTAAACTGAAAATTGGTTCAGGTGCAAGTTTCAACGCTTTAATGAGCATTGAAACGTATAAATATTCTTTACAAAAGTTATATGACTGAGCCTTGTGAGCCTAAGAAAAATTGCCTGTTCGGCGTGATTACGTGAGGTTTCAGGAGGAGGAGCAGGAGGAGGGGGATGAATATTATACACAGATTGATGAAGCTAAAAGGTCCCCATTTTTGATGGTGATAGAGAACGATGCTTCCATCCGCGGGTGCAGCCTGTTGTTTAGGTATCGCTGCTGTCCGCTGGTGGAGAAGAGAAGTCTGGGGAAATCCATCTTTATGAGTGTAAGCCTGTCGGCACTGCCGGTTGACAGGCGGGTACGCTTATTCGTGATGATTCCCCCAGCCGCACTAAACACCCTCTCTGACAAGACGCTAGCCGCAGGACAAGCAAGCACCTCCAGGGTATACAGCGCAACTTCAGGCCACGTGTCCAGCTTCGACACCCAGTAGTTGTAGGGGGCAGAGGTGTCACCGAGGACGGTCGTGCGATCGGCTACATACTCCTTCACCATCCTTTTACAGTACTCCCGCCAACTCAGCCTTGACTGGGGAGCGGTGACACAGTCTTGCTGGGGAGCCAGAAAGCTGGCAAAGGCCTTGGAGAATGTTTCCCTGCCTGCGCTGTACATGCTGCCTGATCTATGCGCCACCCCTGCTACCAAGCCCTCGGAACTGCGCCTTCTGCCACTAGCGCTGTCGGATGGGAATGTTACCATCAGTTTGTCCGCCAGGGTTCTGTGGTATAGCATCACTCTCGAACACCTTTCCTCTTCGGGTATCAGAGTGGAAAGGTTCTCCTTATACCGTGGGTCGAGCAGTGTGTATACCCAGTAATCCGTAGTGGCCAGAATGCGTGTAACGCGAGGGTCACGAGAAAGGCATCCTAACATGAAGTCAGCCATGTGTGCCAGGGTACCTGTACGCAACACATGGCTGTCCTCACTAGGAAGATCACTTTCAGGATCCTCCTCCTCCTCAGGCCATACACACTGAAATAATGACAGGCAAGCAGCATGGGTACCCTCAGCAGTGGGCCAAGCTGTCTTTTCCCCCTCCTCCTCATGCTCCTCCCCTCCTCCTCCTCCTCAACGTGCTGAGATATAGACATGAGGGTGCTCTGACTATCCAGGGACATACTGTCTTCCCCCGCCTCCGTTTCCGAGCGCAAAGCGTCTGCCTTTATGCTTTTGTTAGCGCAATTTTCGCTATTTCGATATACTGTGCGTTTCCAAATTAAGATAATATGTGCAGGCCTGGAGAGCCTTTCAAAGATCACACGTCTACATCATGTGCCCCCGAAGAAAACTCTGTCTTTATTAAGCGCGCATAAAACTTAAATAAGTTTAACACAGGAAATGAAGTAATACAGTATTTAGCGAGCCGATTGGTCGTTCTCAGAGGGAGGTATTTGTGAGGTAGCTTGTGATGTCATCCATCTGGGAGGAACTTCAGTGAGCACGCTCAGTTCATTCTTGAATTTAGCTTCATGAGAGAAACATCCTGTGTCTCCTCTCTGTTTGTCAAGGAAAAAAGACATTCCTATGCCATGTGCTTTCAATTGGACCCCCCCCCCCCCACCATCTGAAGTAGCCAGTTTCTTTGATCAAAGGTTCAGAATCAACAACTCAATTCCCTAGACAATGCTGATGGTATCACAGGATTAACAAGACTCAACAGATTCATGGCCATACAATGTATATGGACAGAGCTCAAACAAACCTATACAAAATGGAATTGTAGTAAAAGCAGGTAGCATTGTTCTGTATAAGTAAGACCAATATACATATGTTAGACCTCTATCTTATACAAAGAACTAACAAGTCACATACACATTTCACAGTTACATCAAAGCTTCCTACACCAAACAGGTTTGAAGTCCACATGAATGTTCATAGCTATTTGTATGTAAAATGCAGAATGGAGAATAAAAGAAAATACAAAATGGAGGATGAAGGACAAAATGGAGGGCTACAAATAGCCAATTATATTTGCACCACAATCCACCCTTTGGCCATTTGTAGCCATCATATCACTATTTCATAATGTGATCAAGAAACATAAAATAAACATACAATTTAGGGCTGGAATATGCATTTTGACATATCATGATTTGATCTTCAAGTTCTATTAATGAACGATTAGCAGCTTCCAAATGTTTCCTTCAAATGTTCCATATTTTATATTCGTTCAATACGTCAAATATTAAAACATGCATATATATATATATATATATATATATATATATATATATATATATATATATATATATATATATATGTATATATATATATATATGTATATATATATATATATATATATATATATATATATATATATATATATATATGTATATATATACATCAGACAATAATATCATGGAAATTTTCATTCCGCTCACACTTTGCAGGGAACTTCTCAAGAGGCATAGCAGAGGAATGGTGACGCTAATGATTGCAGCATCCCCGCTCACCATCTGGGTAGACTCCTCAAAGTTTCCAAGGACCTGGCAAATGTCTGCCAACCAGGCCCACTCTTCTGTAAAGAATTGAGGAGGCTGACTCCCAATACGCCACCTATGTTGGAGTTGGTATTCCACTATAGCTCTACGCTGCTCATAGAGTCTGGCCAACATGTGGAGCATAGAGTTCCACCGTGTGGGCACGTCGCACAGCAGTCGGCGCACTGGCAGATTAAACCGATGTTGCAGGGTCCGCAGGGTGGCAGCGTCCGTCTTGGACTTGCGGAAATGTGCGCTGACCCGGCGCACCTTTCCGAGCAGGTCTGACAAGCGTGGGTAGCTTTTCAGAAAGCGCTGAACCAACAAATTAAAGACATGGGCCAGGCATGGCACGTGCGTGAGGCTGCCGAGCTGCAGAGCCGCCACCAGGTTACGGTCGTTGTCACACACTCCCACGCCCGGTTGGAGGCTCAGCGGCGCAAGCCAGCAGTCGGTCTGCTCTGTCAGACCCTGCAGCAGTTCGTGGGCCGTGTGCCTCTTATCTCCTCAGCTGAGTAGTTTTAGCATGGCCTGCTGACGCTTGCCCACCGCTGTGCTGCCACGCCGCGCGACAGTGACTGCTGGCGACGTGCTGCTGCTGACACATCTTGATTGAGAGACAGAGCTTGCGTTGGAGGAGGAGGAGGAGGGTGATTTAGTGGAGGAAGCATACACCGCCGCAGATACCAGCACCGAGCTGGGGCCCGCAATTCTGGGGGTGGGTAGGACGTGAGCGGTCCCAGGCTCTGACTCGGTCCCAGCCTCCACTAAATTCACCCAATGTGCCGTCAGGGAGATATAGTGGCCCTGCCCGCCTGTGCTTGTCCACGTGTCCATTGTTAAGTGAACCTTGGCAGTAACCGCATTGGTGAGGGCGCGTACAATGTTGCGGGAGACGTGGTCGTGCAGGACTGGGACGGCACATCGGGAAAAGTAGTGGCGACTGGGAACCGAGTAGCGCGGGACCACCGCCGCCATCATGTTTTTGAAAGCCTCCGTTTCCACAAGCCTATACGGCAGCATCTCCAGGCTGATCAATTTGGCTATGTGCACGTTTAACACTTGAGCGTGTGGGTGCGTGGCGGTGTACTTGCGCATGCGCTCAAACTGGTGTGCTAGAGACGTCTGGACGCTGCGCTGAGAGACATTGGTGGATGGGGCCGAGGACAGCGGAGGTGAGGGTGTGGGTGCAGGCCGGGAGACGGTCGTACCTGTGTCCTGAGAGGGGGGTTGGATCTCAGTGGCAGGTTGGGGCACAGGGGGAGAGGCAGTGGTGCAAACTGGAGGTGGTGAACGGCCTTCGTCCCACCTTGTGGGGTGCTAGGCCATCATATGTCTGCGCATGCTGGTGGTGGTGGTGGCTCCCCGGCTGATCTTGGCGCGACAAAGGTTGCACACCACTGTTCGTCGGTCGTCTGCATTCTCAGTGAAAAACTGCCAGACCTTTGAGCACCTCGGCCTCTGCAGGGTGACATGGCGTGAGGGGAGCTTTGGGAAACAGTTGGTGGATTATTCGGTCTGGCCCTGCCTCTACCCCTGGCCACCGCACTGCCTCTTCCAACCTGCCCTGCTGCTGCACTTGCCTCCCCCTCTGAAGACCTGTCCTCAGTAGGCTTAGCAAACCAGGTGTGGTCAGTCACCTCATCGTCCTGCTGCTCTTCCTCCGAATCCTCTGTGCACTCCTCCCTCAGACTTACTGCAATTACTACTACCTGAGTGATAGACAGCTGTGTCTTATTGTCATCGTCCTCCTCACCCACTGAAAGCGCTTGAGACAGTTGCCGGAAGTCCCCAGCCTCATCCCCCGGACCCCGGGAACTTTCCAAAGGTTGGGCATCGGTCACGACAAACTCCTCCGCTGGGAGAGGAACCATTGCTGCCAGGGGCCCGAGAACAGTTCCTGGGAGTCTGCCTGCTCCTCAGAATGTGTCATTGTAATGGAGTGAGGAGGCTGGGAGGAAGGAGGAGCAGCAGCCAGAGAATTCAGAGTTGCAGCAGTGGACGGCGTAGAACTCTGGGTGGTCGATAGATTGCTGGTTGCACTTTCTGCCATCCATGACAGGACCTGCTCACACTGCTCATTTTCTAATAAAGGTCTACCGCGTGGACCCATTAATTGTGAGATTAATCTGGGGACACCAGAAACGTGCCTCTCTCGTAATCCCGCAGCAGTCGGCTGCGAGACACCTGGATCAGGAGCTCGGCATGTGTCCACACCCTGACTTGGGCCTCCGCGTCCTCGCCCGCGTCCACGTCCTCTAGGCCTACTCCTACCCCTCAGCATGGTGCATTACGAGTAGAGCAGACATAGAACGCTGTAATAAAATGTGCCGCTTATTGGCCTGTGGTTGGAGGCTGACTTCGCTTACGGAACGCACAGCAGAGCAAGGAAAGAATTTTGCGCACACCTGTAGTGAAGCGTAGGTGCGTATGACTGAGCTAGTGGAATTCACAGCGCAGAAGCAGTCAAGTGGCCAGACACCACTAGTAGGCCTTAAAGGGGTTGTCCGGCCATAAGCATTAGATCTCATTACTTATGTTTGCCCATTACCATGTACTTTGTAATATACATTGTGAATGGTAAATGAGGCAAACAGAAGTTATTGACTTACCTGTAGGGGTGCCCCCCCTCCCCTGTGTTGCTCCTCGGTCGTCCCTGGTTACGACAAGAAATCTTCTTTTCTTGTCGGGCCGGCTCCAGGTCTTGACTGGACGTCGGGGACGCGCTTCTCGCTTCTGCTCTCTACTGTGCAGTAGAGCTTCAGCTGCTTGGAAGCTCTCCTATGCCTGCAGGGGACGTGCGGCTGCTGGATCTTGATCTTCATCTGTAAGGTAAGTGGTCCGCCGGGCTCTCGCAGGGGGGGGAGGGGTGTGTGTGCTGCTGGTGGTGGCCGGGCTGTCAGAAGTCCGGGGGGGGGGGAAGGGTGTCGCTGGTGTCGGCCGGGCTGTCAGAAGTCCCAGGGGGGTGTCGCTAGTGTCAGCCGGGCTGTCAGAAGTCTGGGGGGGGGGCATATTTATGTGTGTGTGTGTGTGTGTAGGGCATGCTTGATGCTACTTTCACTTTCAATAGCGGACGATTGTCTGCTATTGAAAGTGCTGCTAGAGATCACGATCTGCTCCTACTGCTGTGACATCTGTAGCAGTAGATTCCTTCATCTCCCCAGCATGTGCCCTCATCACTGGACATTGTGACACTGCTGTCCCAGTGTCCAGTGATGAGTGGACATGCCGGGGAGATGAAGGAAACTCTTGCTACTGCTGTCAGAGCAGTAGGAGCAGATAGCAATTCTCTCCCTGCTCTCTCATTACTTTGAATGGGGCCGGCCGGCTGCTGGCTCCATTCAAAGCAGTGAAGCGTGCATGATGCCGCTCCTCCAGTCATGTGACCAGTGTCATCGGGAGCGCGCACTGAGGAGAGAGAAGCAGCAGTGCATCATGGGAACTACCCAGTGGCGCCATCTTTGAAAAATCCTTCAGGCCAGCTTTATAAGGGGAAGAGAAGGAATAAAAAGGTGAGGAAAATATCGTTTTTCATGGTTAAAGGGGTGGTCCCGCAGCAGCAAGTGGGTCTATACACTTCTGTATGGCCATATTAATGCACTTTGTAATGTACATTGTGCATTAATTATGAGCCATACAGAAGTTATAAAAAGTTTTTCACTTACCTGCTCCGTTGCTGGCGTCCTCGTCTCCATGGTTGCCGTCTAATTTTCGCCGTCTAATGGCCAAATTAGATGCGCTTGCGTAGTCCGGGTCTTCTGCTTTCTTCAATGGAGCCTCTCGTGCAGGATGCCGACTCCGTGTAGCTCCGCCCCGTCACGTGCCGATTCCAGCCAATCAGGAGGCTGGAATCGGCAATGGACCGCACAGAAGCCCTGCGGTCCACGGAGGAAGAAGATCCCCGCGGCCATCTTCACCGGGTAAGTAAGAAGTCACCGGAGCGCTGGGATTCAGGTAAGCGCTGTCCGTTGTTCTTTTTTAACCCCTGCATCGGGGTTGTCTCGCGCCGAACGGGAGGGGGGGGGGGGGGTGTTGAAAAAAAAAAAAACCCGTTTCGGCGCGGGACAACCCCTTTAAAGCTGTAATGTGTGATGATTCTCCTCTACAGGGCATTCATGGGGGAAAAAAAATCAGTTTCGGCGGCGGACAACCCCTTTAAGTATTTTGCTTCTATTTTTTGAACAGCAGAGCTGAGACAGTAGACAGATACTGTAGGCAGCGTATATATGTATACTGTTTCAATCTGGACAGGATGACGACGGTGATGTAACAGGCACCGCAGAGCCAGGAAACTCTTTTGCGCACGCCTGCAGTGAGACGTACGTGCGTATGACTGAGCTAGTGGAATTCACAGCGCAGAAGCACTCAAGTGGCCAGACGCCCCTATTAGGGCTTAAGTATTTTGCTTCTATTTTTTGAACGGCAGAGCTGAAACAGTAGACAGATACTGTACGCAGCGTATATATGTATACTGTTTCAATGTGGACAGGATGACGGTGGTGATGTAACGGGCACCGCAGAGCCAGGAAACACTTTTGCGCACGCCTGCAGTGAGACGTAGGTGCGTAGGACTGAGATAGTGGAATTCACAGCGCAGAAGCAGTCAAGTGGCCAGACGCCCCTATTAGGGCTTAAGTATTTTGCTTCTATTTTTTGAACGGCAGAGCTGAAACAGTAGACAGATACTGTACGCAGCGTATATATGTATACTGTTTCAATGTGGACAGGATGACGGTGGTGATGTAACGGGCACCGCAGAGCCAGGAAACACTTTTGCGCACGCCTGCAGTGAGACGTAGGTGCGTATGACTGAGATAATGGAATTCACAGCGCAGTAGCAGTCAAGTGGCCAAACGTCACTAGTAGGCCTTAAGTATTTTGCTTCCATTTTTTGAACAGCAGAGCTGAGACAGTAGACAGATACTGTAGGCAGCGCATATATGTATACTGTTTCAATGTGGACAGGATGATGGCGGTGATGTAACGGGCACCGCACAGCCAGGAAACACTTTTGCACGAGCCTGCTGTAACGCTTAGCTGTGTATTAATTAGGACTACTACCCCCAGCAGACACGCAGTACACTGAGGACGGTCACAGGCAGCCCAAATATATTTTTTTCCCCCAAAATTTGTTTGAAAAAGGCCACTGCCTATATAGCCTGTATATCTCTTTCACCTTTCCCACTGTGCCTGCCTCACCAGTACTGGCCCTATACTATGTACAATGACTGCTGACTGAGAACGCAATGCTCTGCACGGCCAATATACAAAAAAAAAAAAAAAAAAGTGCAACACTGCTAAAAGCAGCCTCAACAGTACTGCACACGGTCAGATGTGGCCCTAAGAAGGACCGTTGGGGTTCTTGAAGCCTAAAATAACTCCTAACACTCTCACTATAGCAACTCCAGCATCAGCAGCACTTTCCCTGATCTAGGTCAGAATGCATCTGTGACGAGCCGCGGGAGGGGCCGATTGAAATATTCGGGTGACATCTGATCTCGCCAGCCACTCACTGCAGGGGGGTGGTTTAGGGCTTGAACATCGCAGGGGAAAGTTGTTATGCCTTCCCTGTCTTTCTATTGGCCAGAAAAGCGCGCTAATGTCTCAGAGATGAAAGTGAAAGTAACTTGAATATTGCGTGGTACTCGTTTCGAATAATGAGCATCTCGAACACGCTAATACTGGAACGAGTATCAAGCTCGGACGAGTACGTTCGCTCATCTCTAGTACTGATCCATCCAGTGAGAATTTGATGGTAGCAGATAGGGCTTGTAAGTGCCAATGACAGAGACAGGAAATAATTTAATTGTAAGTTACAACAGGGCAGACTAATCCACCAATATTTATCCACATTGGAAATGTTAGATCCTTTAAGCAAATCCATTATTAATCTGATTCTACCCGCCATGTATCATCAAATTTGAAAAAAAAAAAACCCTTTCCTGACAGCCCAAGATTCCCCCCCTCCCCCCCCCCATTACATTCCTTTACATCATCTAGCTCCACCCCCTTGCTTCTGGGCGTTCGCATGCTTCTTCACGCTTTCATTTGAAATTTGCAATCTGTACATTCACATCACAGACACGTTTTTTTTTTTTTTTTTTTCTACCTACTACTGCGGTATCTCCCTGTATGCTGATACTGCATTAAATTCACATTCTACCCTGAGTGTTCATTAAAGTCTTATGCAGAGGGGGAGAGAATATTTTCCCTGGTATATCTGCATCATACATTTTACATTCATCACAGCTTGAACATTGGTCATTAATTCTGAGAAATCACTTACAGCACAATTTTCTTGACACCAGTTGACTCTAACAATGAAAGTTTGTTTACTTAAGAACAGTTTCAAGTTTACATCCAGATTTTAGGAAGGGCACTAGTCAAAAAGTTTTCCTGGATGCTCCTAAATCTACTATTAGCTAGAATACGGAAAGATCAGGGGTTAGCTTTGGCTGTTACCTCTTCTGGCATTGCTGCCACATTACTAAATGGAGGTAATGTAACTTAATCCGGTTTTTAAAATACCCTTAAATCTGATGCATGTAAAGATACCTCTGTGCAACATATCAAAGTGGAGTAATAAGGCACAGATGCTAAAGAGACTAAGCTAATAGTATAAGAGGAATGCGCCATGGCTCATAAAGGTGGAGTTGAAGTCCTCAGTAGAACACTGAAAGATAAAAGGGGAAATGATAACTTAACGAGGAGTGCTACGGTTCTCTCAGCTGGAGACTTTTAGAAAACTTTACCAGGAGTATGGTTATGTTTAAAATCTTCATATTTATTGCTTCATATTCAGAAGCTCACCATAATACCAAATATGAGAGTTCTCTTAAGAAGTGATGCTTCCGATGGACATTTTTCTGAGATGTTACTTAAAATAGGAGATAGAGAAAATCTACACTTGAGGGTAAGATCATCATAACACCAAGCTTAGCCATAGTGCTGACATCTCTTACAGAATTGACTGCCAAGGTATACCCTGAGATCTCTTTTTTTTTTTTTTTAAATCAAATTTTTATTGACATTTTGAGTTTTTAACAATCAACAGACAGAATATAGATCAACGTCTCCAGAAGCATGTAAAGAAGGATTACATAAACGTAAAATGATCACATGAAATGCAAATCATTCCGTTTTAGATTAGAGACGAAAGCAGCAATAAAGTAGCAAAAGCCACTTGGGGAGGGAGATCGCCATACAGGGGGCTGCCCCGTACGGGGTGCCTCCAGATACTATCAATTAACTACGAACCTGGGGTACGGGTACATTAGGTAACAGAACAAAGTGGGAAAGTTGGGGGGGGGGGAGTAGGGGGGGAGGGGTGGTGTCTCGTGTTTCGTTTGTCTCTGTGTATAGTGAGAGCCCGCTCTAAGAGGATTGAAACGGCTAGGGGAGCAGCCCACAGATCGTGAGGGCTAACTCGGGGGGTCGCCATATAATATAATAGGAGGGTAGATCTTGAGTCAAGGTTCTGCAGAGGTATGGGTGACCGGGTATCCTTCCCAAGGCGCCCAGGGGGCCTATAATTTAGTCACAGGGTTACCCTGATAGCATGCCAAGGGCTCCAGGTCTCTAGATATTTCTCATGAGAACCTCTGGTATAGCTAGTCAGCTCTTCCAAACTCGACAGATCAACCTTTTCTCTCCATTTAACTAGGGAAGGGGGATCCCTTCTAAGCCAGAGAAGGGGGATGAGAGACTTAGCGACGTCAATCAAAAGTGCTATCAATTTGTTTTTCTGCGGATGGAAGGTAGCGGTCGGCCTCCACAGAAATACCATCTCAGGGGAAAGGACTAACCCTGGAGCAAGTCTGCTCAGCACGCATCCCACATCTTTCCAGAAAGGAACCAGCACCGGGCATTCCCACCACAGATGTAGATAGGAGCCGGTTGCGGAGTCGCACCTCCAGCAGGAGTCCTTAGAAGTGAGTTTATGGTCCGAGAGCCACTGGGGAGTCCTATACCATCTAGATAGCACCTTATAATGTGATTCCTGTGAAGTGACGCAGGGGGAAGTGCCGAATGAGTTGTTGAGAATGACCCTCGTATCACTCTCCGATAGAGAGATCTTGAGCTCCTTCTCCCAGGAGGTGATGAATGCTGGTTTAGAGTTGTGTGGTGGTGAGACATACTGTTTACGAATGACAGCTAGTTTCCTCTTGGATTTATTTTGGTCGTTAAGAGATTTCTCAAAATTAGATAGGGGTCTGGTCGACCTATGCATGGCCAAGAACTTTCTAAAAATATGTGTCATGTGCGCTGTCACAAGAAAAGGTAGCTTATGTCCGGGTAATAGTGCTTCCAAGATATCCGAGGGAGGCAGGTGGGCCCTCATCTGTAAGTCTGATATTGTTTTATCAGACAGAATCTTCCAACTGCCAGCAGAACATGGGTCCAGTTGTAAGCCTATTGTCGCGTGTAGAGCGTTTAAGGGGGTGAGAGGAGAGGGCCAAGGGGCCAACTCCTCTCTCAGCTTAAGCCAGGTCTCTATAGCTCCCCTCAAGAGGGGACTAACTGCACCCCGTCTCCGTAAGATCTGCTTAGAGCACCATAAGTCCTGAAGGAGGGTGGGGCCCTAAGAAGATAGTGCAAAGACATGTACCAGATGATCCTTAATAGGATGTACCAGCTCCATCCAATGACTTAGTTGGGTTGACAGATATATGTCCCTTGGGTTAGGCAAATCTATACCACCATCTGACCTTCTTTTTTCTAGCAAGCTGTAAGCTATTCTCGCTCTTCTACCCCTCCATACATAGTTCAAAATAATTGAGCGCAATGATTTAAAGAAAGTATTAGGGATATGGATCGGGAGAAGACGCATTTTATATATGAAAATAGGCATAACGTAAGATTGAAGGATATTCTTTCTCCCTAAGCATGACAAAAAAGGAAAGTCATATGAGCGCAACAAATTTTTTATCATAGGTAGGAGAGGAGAAAAATTAGCCGAGAACAGATCCTCCACTTTTTTGGTCAGCCGTATACCTAAGAATTCAATATCTGCTGTGGCCCATGTAAAAGGTGAATTTGACTTTAGTGCCCTACTCCGGTTAGATGGGATCGAGACACTCAGGACCTTTGATTTTGAGTAATTTATTTTGAAATTGGATAGGGTTCCGAATTCCTCTAACAGAGTGGTAAGACGTGGCAAGCCTTCCTCTGGGTTTGTGATTACGAAGACAATGTCGTCTGCGTAAGCAGCCAAAGAGAGGGTCTTCTGACCTACTTTTAGTCCACGGATACCTGCGTCTAGACGAATCTTCTGTAGGAGCGGTTCCAGGGCGAGGATAAATAACGAGGGAGATAGGGGACATCCCTGTCGCGTGCCGTTACCAATGTTAAAGGAGGGCGACAGGATCTCGTTTATTTTAAGTTTGGCATACGGTGCGGCGTAGAGAGAGAAAATGGCAGTGATAAAAGTGGAAGGTATTTTAAATTGAGAGAGAACTGTTTGCATGTATAACCAGTCGACCCGGTCAAAGGCTTTTTCTGCGTTGGAGCCGACTAAAGCTAATGGGATGTTTAATGTTTGTGCGTGTCTTATTGCATGTATAAGTCTAATGGAATTATCTTTACCCTCCCTGCCCCTGACGAAGCCAGCCTGCTCTTCATTCACCAAGGATGGGATGTATCTTTCAAATCTTTTTGCGAGAAGTTTAGCCCACATCTTCACGTCAAAGTTAATTAGAGAAATAGGCCTGTAACTTCCACAGGCTTCAGGATCTTTGTTCTCTTTATGTATTAACGTGATATGCGCTTCTTGCGCTTGTTTGGGTAGTGAATCTCCTCGGAGTAGGGAGTTAAACAATTCCGTTAAATGGGGAGTCAGGCAGGATTTAAAGACTTTGTAATAGGCGGCCGGTAGGCCGTCGGGGCCGGGGCTTTTACCCGATGGAGATGAGGTCAGAATGTCTTCCACCTCCTGGGAGGAGACTGGCCTCGTCAAGGTATTAGCTGCATCTTCGTCTAAACAAGGGAGG
The DNA here is from genome assembly GCF_035609145.1 of Eleutherodactylus coqui. Lineage (NCBI taxonomy): Eukaryota > Metazoa > Chordata > Amphibia > Anura > Eleutherodactylidae > Eleutherodactylus > Eleutherodactylus coqui. Next base: position 513,511,706 of record NC_089837.1, read on the forward strand.
TCTAACTCGCTCAGAAAAGCCTGTATCTGTGTGTGAGCTGTCTGTCTCTCTTCCGGGGTGTAGGGGTGGCGAATGTTATACAGTTGAGAGTAGTAGGCTTGAAATTCCGCCACTATGTCCTTAGAGGATGTAACGGTCCTACCTGTGTTGGTCTTTAAAGAACTGATGAAGTTTCTTTTCTGGGCTTTTTTGATAAGAGCAGAGGTCCATTTACTCCCCCTATTTCCCTGTATATAAACTATTTTTTGCAAGTGTAGATATTTCTTGTTGTACTTTGAGTCGAAATCACCTTTCAGTTCCTTCCTGAGACTAGTTAGTTTGTCTAATGAGGCCTTGCATTGGGAGCTTTTCACGGCTTGTTCTAGTTTAGTAATTTGCTGGAGCTTTTCCTCTGTCTCTTTTTGATGCCTTTTTTTAATTCTAGAGCTCAGCGCGATTAATAAGCCCCTTGCATAGGCCTTGTGTGCTTCCCATGTCATTGGAGTTGAAACCTCTGGGGATTTATTTAATCGGAAGAATTCTTCCAAGCGGGACCTAAGGAATTGTTTATCCTCCTCCGCGTCCAGGAGCGATGGGTTTAATTTCCAACACCACTCCCGAGGAGAGGGAGGGATAAAATCTATGCTGATGTGGAGTGGAGCATGGTCAGAAATTAAAATGGAGTCTATTTTAGCTCCTTTGAGGGTGTTTAAAAGGGATGAGGAAATGAAAAAATAATCGAGGCGTTGGAAGGAGAGGTGTACATGGGAGTAAAAGGTAAAATCTTTCGTGGACGGGTTAAAATGTCTCCAAGCATCTACCAAACCCAACTCCGAAAGACTGCGGTACAGTCGTCAGAGTTTAGTCTGAGAGACGTGGGACCTACCGGTCGATGAATCGAGAATGGGACTTAGAGTCAGATTCAAATCACCCCCTAGGAGAATTGGGCCCTCTGCAAAATACTTTAGGGTCTCGAGCTGTCCCAACACCCAGGGCACCTGCCATACATTTGGAGCATACAAATTAGCGATAGTCACTTTTTGATTTAGGAGTTTACCTCTTAAAAAGAGGACCCTTCCCTCTTCGTCTGAATGTTGGGCTTCACATGTAAAAGCTACTGAATGATGGAACAGTACAGAGACTCCCCTCGCGGCGGATATCGGATGCGTGCTGTGATATGCCTGTGTAAATTGTCTACCAGGGAGTGATAAGCGTCTGTTTCCCCTGAAATGGGTTTCCTGCAGGAAAGCAATTTTAGTACCGTACCTTCTCAACAGCAGCGCAATGTGATGCCTTTTGGATGGGGAGTTCAGTCCTTTCACGTTCCACGTGGTCCATTTCAGTGGTTCATTCATGCTAAGATAGGCTCTAGCACACCTAGCTTTGGAGAGCGTGGGAGAAAAAGAAGCGTCAGTCGTGAGCAGATAAAGGTCAGCTACGCCTCCTGTGTACGGAGTCGCCTAGCCGGGTACACGAGACTAATTGGTAGAGGGATAGGGGGGGGGGGAGGAGAGAGCAACCCGAGAGAGGCTGGGGAGGGAGGACTAACTTAACAGAGACAAGAGGGAGGGTAGACTATAGGGAACGTATAAACGAGAAAGATAGGCTATACTCTCCTAATGGAGAGAACTGTAGGGTCTCACGACGACAAGGTCGTCTATTCGTGAGAAGATGGAAGGAGGGAGGGTAAGGTGGGTGTGAGGCGGGTTGGTCGGCCTTTACGCGAATAAAGTCCGATCAACTATGTACAGCCTGAACTGCAGGGGTCCAGCAGGGTCCTTAAGCTAGGACATCCATGGAAGGGGGGGGGGGGGAAACGATCTTGAATCCCCTCTCAAGTTGAGCATGAGAGGGGTGCAATCATAGCGAGAAAGTCCGCTTTAACATAGTAAGCCTAACAAAACATGTTGCGACATTGTATGGTGAATATAGAAAACCGAATCGGCGAAGGCGAGGTCGGTCAGGAGCCGAGAGGCTTGAAGGCTCGGACGCCGGCATAATTCCACACGAGCATTTTCTTAACAAAGTATAACCAGTCCGTGTATGTACAGCCTGTAAAAAGGTGAACAATATCAGTAGCGTACGGAAGCTTCAAGTGTCCTCGTTATTGCTGGTTTCCTTCGCCTTCTTGCGTTTCCCTCTCGGGGATTTTGTGCTGGAGGCTGGTTGCCAGGCATCCGGCGAAGGTAGTTTTGGCAAGTTCGGGAACCCTGGAAGTGGTAGCCAGCACGGCAGATCAAGAGGGGGGATATCCAACAAGGGCCAAGCTTTATGCAAATCCTCTGGGGTTCTTATAGTAAGCCTGCGCCCTCCTACAGTAATCCCAAGTCCAAAAGGGAACAACCATGCGTAACGTAAGTCTTTAGCCCTGAGGGCTTCAAGTAGCGGTCGCATGAGTCTCCTTTTGTAGAGGGTAGAGGGCGCAAGGTCCTGGTAGAATTGCAATGCGTGCCCTCCGTACTTTAATCCTTTGTGACCTCTCGCAGCGTTTAAGATCGCAAGGGTGTCTTGGTGTGAGAACATTTTGCAAATAATGTCTCTGGGCGGTTCGTTTATGGGAGGAGGGGGTCTAAGAGCCCTGTGAATGCGCTCAATGCCCATTTGTAGAGTTTTCTCAGTTCCTAATAAAAGTTCAAAAATTTCGGCTCCTACCTTAAGGAGGGAGTCCGCCTCATATGACTCTGGGAGCCCCTTTATGCGAACGTTACATCTCCTGTTACGGTTCTCTAAGTCTTCTTGGGCTATTATGGCGCGGTTCAGGTGCTCGTGTTGTTCCTTCAACACTTGTGTCAGAGCACGGGCGTGAGAAGTGATGGAGGAGGAAGAGACCTCCAAGTCTTCAACCCTTCTCCCCAGATGTTTCACATCCTCCTTTATTTCAGAAAGGTCTGAAATTAGGGGCTTCAGGGCATCGGCAAGGAGTTGCTTCATAAAGCCTTTTGATATGGCTTCATTATCCTCTTCTTCTTCAGATGAGGACTCCCCTCCCCTCTCCTTACTGTATGCTGGTGCAGCGGTCTCGTGGGACGGCGTCATCTTAGCCGGCTGGCGCGGTGACCGCGAGTCCCGATCTTTTAGATACCGCTGCATCCCGACTTGATTCTTCAGCGCCCGAGGGGTGCTCAACTGCTCTGCGCTCCTCTCCTTCACCGTTTTCGGCATGTCCGCTGTGTCAAGCTGATGATAGGACCCCGCAGGAACACCCCGCAGACAGAGCGCTGGACTCAGGCAGCCATCACGCTCGGAGGTCAGGCTCCGACCCTCATGTAAAGAGTTTAATTCCCCTGCAGTGGCCCACTGCCTGCTCCACTTCTGGTGTCTGTGGGGGCTGTCCTGGGAGAGCACTTACTTGTGTCCCTGTTGCTCTTGTTTCCCCTGTTCCTCTTGCTCTCTGGCTGTCCCTTTCCAGCCAGTGGCTGCTCCTCCTTGCCTGCTTCTTTGCAGGAGATATCTGTTGCTGCCGATCGCGGCCGGCCTTCACTTCCGGTCGGCCGCGTTTATAAATTTAGCCTGGGGATGCGCCCGGTCCAGTAGGCCGCAAAATCGCGGTTTCAGCTAGAGACCTGTGAGAGGTCTTGTTTTAAAGCCCAGGTCCCGGTGGTGCTAGCGGTAGTGGTTTCGGCCCCGTGGGAGCTTTTGGGACGGAGTTATTGGCACCGGAGTTTTCTAGCAGCCAGGAGTTTTCACTGCTGCTTCTTTTCCTGCTGCTGGCTAGCCACGCCCCCCTCTACCCTGAGATCTCTGACATCGTAAGCGAAGCCCATAAATTGGTTATGTGAGCGTGGGATTGTAACTCCCAAAAATGTCAAAGCAGCTGCTATTAATCATTTGTTGAATTCATTTGAAGGAGAAGAATTACAATATAAGTCTAAAGATTCAGTTCTACAAATAATGTGAATGTAATAATGTGAATGTAGTTTACAAAGAGGTCCTTCACTAAGGATTGCTAAAGGACCTTTCATAATAGAGATATTATGAGAATGGTTTATATAATTAAGAAACACCATATATATGATAATGAAAGCTAAACGTTTATAACTAGAGATGAGCGAACGTGTTCTAAACGAACACTTACGCACCCAGACACCGGCTTTACCGAGGACTTCAGTGTCCGCGCGTAAAGATTCGTCCGGCGCCGGGGGGCGGGGAGAGGCGCGGCGGCGCGGGCGGCAGCAGCGGGGAACAGGGGGGAGCCCTCTCTCCCTCTCCCCCCCACTCCCCGCCGCACCCCCCCGCGCTGCCACGGCGACCCCCGAACTTTTTTCGCCCGAGCACGGAATTGCTCGCAAAGTTCGGTGCTCGGGCGAAAAGGGGCGGAGCCGAACACGTTCGCTCATCTCTATTTATAACATAAGATAATTAGTGATGGATTAGCAGCATAATAATTCTGAAGATAGTTACAATTTCTATCATCTAGAAAGCGTACAAATTTCATGTGGACCAAGTCACAGGTAAAAGCTATAATAATTATGTACAGAAACTATGATTAGAAACTATGATTCTAAAATGTAACGAAGAACATGAACACAGTTTAAGAGGCTGCAAACAAATTTTCACGTAGTCAAGGAATTGAGTCATGTTTGCAGTTGTATGCAGCATGCTTTAGATACAGGTACAGGTATAGGTGGGAGGGTCTTGAGCCGAACTTTTGCACCCAGGACCCTGAGCCCTTAGATATGCACCTGCCGAGACTCCCAAAGATTGCTAGAACAAGTCAGATAAAGAGCTCATCTGATTGCTGTCCTTGCTATTTAACTGAAGACTGGCCCAATACAAAGCCTATGGGCTCACCTTCAGCAGACCAGCAGTGACAGCGCTTGTATGAGTGCTTTGGCTGTTTTATTTTTAGCAATCAGTGGGGTCTCATCATCTGCAGCCCTTGTGATTAAAGCTTTTCACACACCCCTATGACATGTCAAAAATGTTTGTAAAACACACTTCTTTATGTGACATAAATGTGAAAGCTTATAAATGAACTGATAAAACTTTTCTTTCCTTTGATCTACATTTAGAACATTGAAGATTTCTGTTATTCTAGTGACCAGTGTCATAGCAGGTGTTGCGACAATGAGAACACTGAGGGGAACTTTCCTGTATGTATAACAAAATCAGGAAATGCTAAATGTTTCGGTGCGGTGAGTACCTGCTGCCAGCTGCTGTACTGGTTTCTCCTCTGTAAATACAGTATAAGGCCTCATCCACACAAGCTTTAAAGTGTCAGATTCCACATTGTTTTTTTTTCCCCCAACATGTGTTTGACAGCTTAATGCACTGAGGCAAATAATAAAATGTTGCTCCCCCTTTGAAAAACCCACTAGTGATGACAAAGAAAAAAAATCAAAACAGATATCTTTGTAGATATTCTCTTTACCTCCCCAGCTTCTTTCTGAAAGTTTTATATGTAAGGAAAGGCACAGGGTGGCACTATGCCCCAAAACAATGCCTGGGGAATGCTTGCTGGCCTATGTTCTGGCTGTGGCTAAAGCTCTGGCTTGGCATCTAATTATTATTTTTTTTTTTAACCAATAATTTTTATTAGATTTTATAAAGAGGCAAGAGCATATACACATCATTACATATATAGGTAGCAGATATATACATCGTTACATAGTTTTCATAATATGACGATAAACATATCAAGCTTTACATTAGTGTAGCGATATATGTTTTAAATGTTGTAGATTACTCTTTGAATGTAAGCAGTAGTAGAAAGAATTCAACAAAACAATTTTGAACATGTCAGAACTTATTTTCCAGTTCGAATTTCTGCCAATTGTTCCAAGTGCTATTAAACTTAGAAATACAGTTGTTGGATTTAGCATATATCTTTTCATAGCAATAGTGGTCTGAAACTGCGCCCAAGAGGTCACCAATTGAGGGTGGGGGGACTCTCTTCCACTTTTTAGCTATAATACTTTTGGCGGTCAGTAGAAAGTGACATATCCACCTTCTTTTCTTTTTCGGAATTACTTGACAGTCAATGAGAAGGAGTGCCAGTTGAGGCGAACACTCCAAACGTATGCCAGTTATATATTGAATGGTATTGAATACCTCCTTCCAGTATTCATGGATTTGGTGGCATTCCCAAAACAAGTGATATAAAGTGCCTACTTGGCCGCAGTCTCTCCAGCATAAATTAGAATAAGCAGGGAAAAATTGTGCCATTTTTGAGGGAGTATAATACCAGTTGGTTACTACTTTGTAATGGGTTTGGAGAATATTGGCTGACCACATCGGAAGTGGTATGTTTTCTTTTAATGTGTGCTCCCAATTTAGTAGGTGGATCTTTTTTTTACCATATTTGCCATTAATTTTGATGGTTTATCAATATTAGCGTAAAAGTTAGCTTTGGAATAAGTAAGGCTTCTGTTATAGTCATCTAATAATATTTGCCTTAATTCTCTTCTCAATGGGATTAGCTCCGACTGGAGGTTATTTTGAGGAATGTCCTGTTCAATTTTTTCCTGTTTTTTGATTTTGTCCAGTATCGTGCTGATTCTGGCTTGTCTATTTTTCGTTCTTGCGCCTTTAACTTTATCAGGGTTCCCCTAATCACTGCCTTATGGGCATTCCAAAGAGTGAAACTATTTATTTCTGAGCTTACATTTAGAGCAAAGTATTCCATCAACGCTTTTTTGATTTGGTCTTGGGCGCTAGGAGTTTTAAATAGATTTATGTCATTACGCCATATTCTCGTGGGATTGAAAGGGGCGTTAATGTTGAGGATCATGTGGGTAGGGGAGTGATCTGACCACGTGGTTGTTCCTATGGAAGAGTTTGATATAGACGTAAGGGTCCATCTTTCTACTATGAATAGATCTATTCGAGAAAAGGTCTTGTGTCTCGGGGAAAAGAAAGTAAATTCTTTTGAAGTGGTATTAAGGCATCTGAAAGTATCGTAAAGACCTTCTTTGTGTAACCAAGGTTGTAAGGCTACGGCTGTTCTGTTAGATGCTGTGGTGTCTAGTGCTTTATTTGGGATTATGTTGAAGTCCCCGCAGATAATTAATTTGCCTTTTTGAATCTTCCTGACTTTTTTTATTGTTTTGTTTAGAAAAGATATCTGAGAGCTGTTTGGGGCATAAATATTAGCAAGCGTAAATGGAGTATCATTAAGTAAGCCCTGCAGGATGATATATCTCCCCTTAGGGTCAGATATTTGCTCTGCTATGGAGACGCGGAGACCCTCTCTGAAGGCTATTAATACTCCTGTGTACTTTTTGTTCTGAGCGCTGGCCGAAAAAATCTGGGGAAAATTTTTATTTTTAAATTTAGGGGAGGTTAGTTCTGTGAAGTGCGTTTCCTGTACACAGAGTATATCTACTCTATTTGTTTTGGCGTCTCTCCAGATCATAGATCTCTTAAATGGAGTATTTAGTCCCTTTGCATTTTGTGAATAAATTTTAATAGACATAATAAATTTTTAAGGAAAGCTTAGTGTTAAAGTTTCGTCTGGCAGCTGAAATGAAAAACAAAACAATACAAATATAAAACATTAAACCAAGTATAGGTCTTCTCTTGGGTAGTAATATGCTAATTGACTACTGTCCAGTTGGTGTAAGACCTGTAAATTCCAACAGTCAAACCTATATAAGGTGTCAAGTTTAACCTGTTGTGTTGTGTTTGGGGGGTAAAAGTCCGCCTTGCAGGGTAAGACCCTTCTTTTACTCACGCTTCTTGAAGCCCCAGCTAGACAAAACGGCGGTAGTTCATTCAGGGTTGGTTTGTTCTCCTCTTGGTGGCGTTGAGGGAAGCGAGCGTCTGTTAGATGGAGTTTGGGATCCTTGAGGTTTAACAGCATGCGTCACCTCTTTAAGCGGAATGTTCCATTTCGCTAGAATTTTTTCACCTGCTTTCACATTATTTTTGTGGATCATAATTTTTGTCGGGAAACCCCACTTATAAGGGATTTTGGCTGATCTCAGTGCTGCAGTTACCAACGCAAAGGATTTACGAGCTCGTATTGTGGACTGTGATAAATCTGTAAATAAATTGATGTTAGCATATGGAGACGGTAGTGGATGGGTTTTCCTGGAAGCCATCATTAATTCCTCTTTTATATGAAAAAAGTGTAGTCTAGCTATCACGTCTCTTGGAACAGATTCTGGCAAGAAGCTCGGTTTGGCAAGTCTGTGGATCCTGTCAATTGTACAGTCCTGATCGCTGGTGTCGGGAAGAATGGTTTTAATCAATTTAGTAAGAAACTTTTTTAGCTCTGTTTGAGGAACACTCTCAGGAACACCTCTTAGTTTGATGTTGTTCCTCCTGCTCCTGTCTTCCATATCGATTAGTTTACTTTTAATGAGCTCTACTTCTTGCTCTAAAGCATAATGAGCATCTATTAAGTTGTTATGAGATGCTGTTATTTCACTCATTTTAGCTTCAACATGGTCTGTACGGATTTCCATGTCTTGTATAGAGCTATTAACTGTGGCAGAGAGGGTTTGAAAGTCCTTCTGTAGGGATCCATGCAATGCAAGAATCATATTTTTAATAAAATCCTCTGACGCTGGGAGACTAGAGGAGGGAACACTGTGAATTAAATCCTCTTCAAAGGTAAGTCGCTGGTGACTTGTATTTGATGAGGAGGAGAAGCGGGGTCTCTGTTTTTCCGGGCTTATGGAGGGAGAGGAGGCTGACAGTGGGGAATGAGGGCTGATCAGCGCCGTTTTAAGTGGCTCTGCTGCGCTGTCATGAAGCCTTTCGGCTTTGTCACTCACCCCTTCCTGCCGACGAGCTCCCGGAGAGCCTCCGCTGTTTCAGCGTTGACAGCTCGTACCTCCGCTGTCTTTGGAGATGCTGTCGGTGTTTGCAGATCTTCTCTGTCTGCTTCTGGGCTTTTGCGCGGGACGGCGCCATCTTTGTCGGCATGCTGTGCTTGTGCCGAGCCGCGGGAGGAGAAGAAGTCCGACACTTTGTTCAGCGGTGTCTTTGCATTCTTCCTCTTTGGCATGATGCTCCTTGGAGTTTTATGAGGTTATTCACACAGTTTTTTCCGTGCTGGGATAGCTGGGAGTCGCTTTTGAAGGGTCTCAAAGACGGAGCTGAGATCTACACGTCTCTCACTCTCCGCATCAGGCCACCGTAGGTGGATCTTTTTTGATCTATTAGCGTTTTGAGTGATTGTGCTGTAAAAATCTTTGATTTGGGAAGCATGGGAGCTTTTGCATCTGAGGGAACTCCCTCTGAATATCCAGTTTTAAGTCAGAATCAATATTGATACCCAATATCTGGAATTTGTCTGAGTTTAGCTTGTACAGAGAGGCATTACTGTATTGAGTAATGCAATTTTTCACACCCCTTAGAGAGCTCAAAGGGTCTGTCATGGTAACGATGATATCATCGGCAAAAAGACCAATTTTATGTTGTCTTAAGCCCATAGATACACCCCTAATCTCTGGAGAGGTTCTGATCATTTCTGCGAGGGGTTCTATTGTCATGACAAATAGCAATGGGGATAGTGGACATCCCTGTCGGGTACCATTCGATATGTAGAAAGATGAGGACAACACCCCGTCAACCAAAACCTTGGCCGAGGGTTTTGTATAAAGAGCCTGGACCACCCGCAAGAAGCCCTCGCCCACCCCAAATCTCCGGAGCACTTCAAATGCGAAGCCCCAGTGCACTCTATCGAACGCCTTCTCTGCATCCAGGGAAAGGAGGAGAGAAGGCGTCCGACTCGAGGTGATTTGATCCATCAAATTTTGTATCTTGCGTGTGCCATCGGTGACACTTCTTCCTTTTGTAAAACCCACTTGGTCATTATGTATGACCGTGGGCAGGACCTCCAGAAGCCTATAGGCTAGTATTTTAGCATATATTTTTAAGTCAGAATTTAAGAGGGAAATAGGCCTGAAATTTGCTGGTGTTGTAGGGGGTTTGCCTGGTTTGGGTATGGTGACGATAGTGGCCTGGAGTATTTCTTCATGCATGGAACCCTTGTCCATCGCCTCGTTAAATAGCAAATTTAGATGTGGGGATAACAGTTGAGCGAAGTTTTTATAGTACTCGTTTGAAGACCGTCAGGCCCAGGAGATTTGTGGTTTTTTAAATCTTGAATGGCCTTAAGGACTTCTGCGTTGAAAATTGGTTTGTTTAATATATCTTTTTGGGTGTCTAACGTGGGGAGCGCTAATCCGTCTAGAAATTTATTTATTAACTCCGGAGTGGGTTGAAAGGTGCAGGGACTATCTTTAAGATTGTACAGGTTATTGTAGTAGTCCTTAAATTGCTCAGCTATCTGCTGGGGGTGGGAGATTTTTACCTGGGGGGCGTTGTTATTGATGATGAATGGGATTTTTGTTTTTATTTGTTTTTTTTTACAAGATTGGCCATCAATTTTGAAGGCTTGTCCATATAAGAGTAAAAATTTGCCTTGGAATACATCAGACCCCTATTATAGTTGTCTAGTAGTGTTTTTTTTAATTCTCTCCTCAAGGAAGATAGCTCCATTAGGAGTTTGTTTTGTGAAGATTCTTGATGGAGTGATTCCAGCTTCTTTATTTTTTCTAATAAGAGGTCTATCTTTTCTCTTTTGTTTTTATTTTGCTGTATTTTGAGTTTTATTAGTACCCCTCTTATAACTGCCTTGTGGGCATTCCACAATGTGGTGTTGCTTATATCAGGGGTGGAGTTAAAAGAGAAGTATTCCTCTAAAGCTTTATTGATGATTTTTTGGTTCTCAGGGATATTATACAAATTAGTGTCGTTGCGCCAAATTTTTGATAAGGTGCAACGGGTGCCCATGTTCAATTCCATGTATATCGGGGCATGGTCCGACCAAGTGGATACTCCAATCGTGGAATCAGTAATTGAAGTTAGAGTCTCTCTGTCTACCAAGAACATGTCTATCCTTGAATATGTTTTGTGCCTTGGAGAGAAAAAAGTTAATTCCTTTGAAGAGGAATTAAGACATCTAAATATGTCATATAAACCCTCTCTGTGTAACCAAGGGTAGAGGACCGACATGCTCCTGGTGGATGCTGTGGAGTCTATTTCCCTGCCTACTATTATGTTGAAGTCGCCACATAGGATCAATTTTCCTGTGAGGACTTTTTTGATCTTCTTTATTACTTTGTTCAGGAAAGAGATTTGGGATTTATTAGGTGCATAAATGTTCACCAGGGTGATTGGCGAATTATTTATGATGCCTTGCAATATCAAGTATCTGCCCTTGACATCTGAAATTTGTTTATAAAGAGAAAATTGAAGACTATCTCTCAGGGCGGCCAGTACTCCAGCATGTTTTTTGTGGGCATTTGAGAAGAAAACCTGTGGGTATTGTTTATTTGAAAATTTAGGGCAAGACTGCTGGGCGAAGTGCGTTTCTTGCAAACACAAAATGTCTATATTGGATGCTTTAGCATCCTTCCAGACCATTGAGCGTTTGAAAGGGGAGTTTAATCCCGTAACGTTCTGGGAGCAAACTTTTATATGCATTGTAAATGTGAGTTGTGAGCATATCTATTTGGAACACATTAGCAGCATAGCATACATATGAACTTAAAACAAAAGTACAGGTGGAAACAGTAATATGCCTGTTAACATTGAATGACATATAAATTGCGTTATTCATGCTATTTAGGAGGGCAGATTTAAGATAATAAATCTTATTGCTTGGAAGCATCAAGATGAGCCCTCTAAAGAAAAGACAATGAACTTGTAAAACTAAACAAATAAAACTTTGGATAAAAGCAGGTGTAAAAACCTGAATCCTGTTGTGGGGGTAAAGTTCGGCTTACAAACCATCAGCCTGGTATTGAAGGTCAGCGTAGAGTGTGTCCAGCGTCGTGTGAGGAAAAACACTTGGAATGCTTAAGCTGATTTCACGGAGGAGTAGAAGGGAGCGTGCGGCGATGGGAGGGTTTCAGAGGTCTCTGAGGCTTACTAGATTGCGGTTCCTCTGGGAGTAGGATGTTCCATTTTGAGAGGACGTTGGCGCCATCTTCTGAAGAGTTTAGGGCATGCACTGCATTATCCTTATGCACTATTATTTTAGCAGGGAAGCCCCATTTGTAGGGTATTTTTGCAGCTCTCAGGGATGAGGTGATTAAAGAGAAAGCCTTTCTTGCTTGGATTGTATTCTGCGACAAATCGGTAAAAAGGCTTATGTTTGCAAATGGAGATGGTAGGGTGCCCTGCTTTCTTGAAGCTGTCATCAGGGTATCTTTTATGTGGAAAAAATGAAATTTGGCGATTACATCCCTTGGAACCGAGTCTGGTAGAAAGTTCGGCTTTAGCAATCTATGCACTCTATCAATTGTGCAATCTAATTCTGAGGCATCTGGAAGGATGCTTTTGATTAGCTTGGTGAGGAAGCTTTTTAATTCGTGCTGTGGGACACTCTCTGGGATGCCTCTGAACTTGACGTTACATCTCCTGCTCCTATCTTCCAGATCTGTGAGTTTTTTTCCTCATGTCTTCTACTTCCTCCTCCAGGGAGTAGTGTGCATCTATTAACTTATTGTGGGATGCAGTTACTTCTCCCATTTTGGTTTCAATATGGTCGGTCCTCTCTTCCAGATCTTGTATAGAGGTGTTTAGGGAATTTGACAGAGACTTAATGTCCTTTTGCAAGGATCCCCTTAAGGCTAGGATCATTTGTTTTATAAAATCTTCCGTAGCAGGCATATAGGATGATGGGACACTTATGATGGGATCAGGCTCAGATGTGGGGTCCCCTTGATGTTGGTTGGTATCTGGGGAGAGTCGGGGGCGCTGTTTTTCTGGGCTTGAAAAGGGAGTGGAGGGGACAGATGATGGCTGAGAGTCCACCGGCGCCATTTTGTGGCCATATGGAGCAGAATTAACACTTTCCCCAGAGGGAACACTCACCCCGCGCCTGGACATGGTCTTCGGTGTCTCCTCTCCTTGCAGCTCTTGAGCAACAACTTGGTTTCTCCCGCCAGGCGACCGAGAAGGAGAGACCCCCGCATCCTCTCCGAGGCTTGTAGGCGAGGGGGAGCTCCCCTTGCTCAGCGGACCCTGTCTTCTCGGACCAGCGGCGTTTTGGTGCTCCTTCTTTTAGGCATTCTCCTTTAGAAGACCACCGGTCTGCTTTTGGGTGTTGTTGAAGTGGCTAGGATCGCTTTTAGTCACTGTAGGCTGGAAGCAATCAGAGCTCTGTGTTATGTAACTGTCTTGGTTCACTTTCAGTCTACACTCCCTCCAAAGTGGTTTTTTGCTAACCTCAATCAAAGTGAAAGTAAAGCAGTGTGTGTCCCGGTATACAGCCGGTTTCAGCTCATGCACTGTCAGGGGAGCTTAATCAGCAAGCTTTAGTGTAGGGAAATCACAGTTCTCAGGAGCCCTGCTGCTGGTACTCAGGTGCTACAGAGCTATTCTCTCTGTTTTCAGCCCACTGCTTGATGTGGGCAGCGAGTTTTCTTGTTCCCAGCCTCTTAGAATATGCAGACAGCTGTCTTGTCGGGAGGCTCGGGGAGATAGTGTGCGGTCTGGAGCAGTCACACTCACTTCTCTCTGCACACAGCACTCAGCCACGGCCCTGGAGGCTAAAATGGTGCCCCGTTCCCGCGCTTCAGGAGGCTTCTAATTATAGCAACTCACCGGGAGACCCAGCGGAGGTTGCTCTGGAACTCCGATCTCTCTCCTCTGTTGCAGGGATTACCTCTGAAGACGGGTGAATCCTCCGATGTGGCTCCAGCTGTTTTCACCTCTCCTGGTTGTGCTGGGTGACGGAGATCTCTATTCCTCCCGTTCCCCTCTTCGGTATCCAAGCTTTGCTTTTTTTTCCTGCTGTAGGGGTCTTTAACAGAAGTTTTGGCAAGTTATCTGCGCTGGAAATGCTTTTTAAAGTTGCTAAAATACCAGGTACGAGCAGAGCTCAGGGAGACACTTCTGCTCGGGTCTGCGTCTAGGCCACGCCCCTTGGCATCTAATTTTTGAGCCATTTCTTAGCCAAATTTTACAAAAGGAAGACATTTTTTGTACTGCTTAGCACCAAAATTTTCTCAAATGTTCACAATTTGCTTTTTTCACCATATGTAAAACTCACTGAGATGAATAAAACAGCTCATACAATGTGATAGTATGATGGAGTCCAGAGCTACACTAATTTTTAGCCGAGCGGCACAGTGATTTCAGTACCCCAAGATGGCAGCACTATTGCATATTGTCATACCGAGGTCAGCCTTTTGTTGCTAGGTGCATTGGTGATTCCTCTTTACAATAAGATATTTAACACTGTCATTGTCCATGTTATCTACAAATTATTTTGATTTTAAAGCTTTAATGGTTTTTGTAATGCTCAGCGAGACATGTACCGTTCTGAAAGTATAGTTGTATTCTATGTCAAACATGAGGCAGATGGTAAGAAGATCATGAGGAGCATTGGTACAGTTGATGGACATAGCAACAAAATTATGGAAATCCTGAAAAAATACTGGCCACTTTTGCTAGTGGATCTTTAATTGGAAAGTATCGAGAAAATGTTCATGGCTGAGTTACCTCCAGAGTTTGATATGGAAAGACATCCTGGAATCTTCAGGGAATCCAAATCCAATTATCATCTTTATTGAGTTAAAAACACCCTCAGCATGAACAACAAAACCTGCGACGTTTCGTCCTATGCAAAGGACTTTGTCAAGCATCTTGAAGATTCCAGGATGTCTTTCTGAAATAGCTTCTACTTGATGCTGCTCTCCATACACATTTTCTCTATGCTGCATTGGGATCTTTGAAGTCCGGATCCCCTAGGTGAGTGCGCATCTACTGGCTTGACGTCATATTCTATCCTTCTCTCCCTATTTGTGAGCCTATTGAGCTGAAGGTGTGCTGCTGAGATCTTTTGTTTTCCCTGTACTTAATTGGAAAGTATCATAACCAAACAACCCAGTATTACCCAGGAATTAACCCAGTTTCCCACCCCAGTAATTGTCAGGAACAAAATAATAAAGTAGCAGCACCAGCCTCATTGATTGGGAAACTGGGTTAATTCCTGTATACCTAGTGATAGGATTGTTTATCTCTCACCTGTACACTCCTCTAATTCTACTTTCTTAACTTAGGAGTCTATTTGATCAGGGTCTCTTACCCTGACCTAACTGACCTTTCACGCAATCCAGTTCCTGATGAGGCTACACCACTTTTAGCTGAAACGCGTAGAACCTTTGCTCTTTTCTTCTTACTGTTACTCGTACAGGAAGTTTCTCAGCTCTCAGTCAGCCGTGCTCCAGAATTTTGGATGACGGTGAACTCATTGCTCTTATCTGTTTATTTATGCGCCTACAAGAAGCTCCTTAAGTTTTTAGTCACCTTTGTGTAACTAATCCGAGTGACGTTCGTGATAGCTGGTTTCTGGTGTGGTGAATTATGCACTAGCTGGTGGAATTACTAGCTCCGACCTCAAACCACCCACACAACAGCTGCTTTCCATTTTTAGGAACTTTGTATATGATAGGAACATTTTGTATATCAAGCTGACCCTAGTCTTTCTTCAGCACACATAATTACTCTATGCTGAGTTTTAATGTGTCCTTTACTTGATTTTACATACGGAGGAACCCCGACCTAGGATAGGTTCCCCTTTTTCGGTCCAGCTTCCCCTCAATACGATTGGGGACTTGACCTAAACTTATATGTATGTGTGTTTGTCTGTGTCTCTCCAGGATTTGTTGGACATAATCCTTTTTAGTATTTCTGTTGATTAAAAGTTACGTTTTAGAGTTTAGTTGAACCCTCTCTGTGAACGTTGATCCAAACATCTAGGTGTTCCTCCTGCTACTGTGAAACCCCCTCCCCCCCCCCCTTTTATACTATATCAGTACGTCTGAATAAGTATGAGAAATTAATAGTAATGCCTGTGACTTTTTTCAGGGTGTAGCCCTGTCTTACTGTCAGCTTTTTCCTTATCACATTTAGGTGACTTCTTCAAGTGAAACACTGAGCTGGGAGGGTTTAAACATAACAAGAAGTGAACGAGCCACTGATTAGTTTTTATACAGGCTGAAAGTGAACGACTGACGAGAAGTGCACAATTCTCTTAGTCATTCAGTCATTAACTTACATTAAGACTTCATGATAATCATTCACTTTGCTTCATTTAAGTAAATTTTGAGCAAAAATTGTTATGTATAAATTGGCCAATTACAATTCATCTGGACTTTTATCCCAATATGTTCTTCACCTAGTGGCAGAATAGTGTCTGTTATTTATGTCTTACAAGACACAGTAGAGCATACACAGGCACATGTCTTTACTTCTTTCTCAGTTATCTAATTTCCAATGTCTAAGTGTCTGATATTATGAACTGCATATGCTCTAGTCATCTTCTATGTATGAAGGCAAAGGAGTGCAAACAAATTACAAAATACGGAACTCACCTCTTCTGCAGTGCTTCAATGTTTTGGCTGAAGATGTAGTGGGAGCCAAATCCTTACAGAGCTGTCGGCAAGCAGCTGAAGTCCAATAAAGAGCAAAGAAAAAAAGTGGCAGATAGCTGCAAACATTAAACTTCTTCTTTATTAGCAAAAGAGCATTGCACACACTGACGTCAAATGTGAGGACGCTGAACATGTATCGACCGTCAGGTCTTTCTCAACAGCCATGCTGTTAGCGCTGTGTGCCACCTGTGGAGGGGAGGAGGAATCCCACAGCTCTCAGAGAGCTTTCTGCAGAGGAGGAGGAAGGAGTGTCAGCTTTCCCCATACAGATCCCCTGCTCTCACCTGACGGGAGTCTGACAGGCTGTCAGCTCTGTGTGCCTTCAGCAGAGGAGGAGGGCCAAAACTCTGTGCGGGGAAGGACTCTGTTAGCGCGTGGGAAGCGCTTTTACCAGCTCTCTTCTGGTCATGCTGACATCTCCAGTGTATTAGCTGTGCTCCGGGAGGTGAGTGATCCGTGGGTCAGCGTGAATTGGTTGGTGAGGAGAACAGCAGTGAGCTGAGCTACTGGCTGTTCTCCTCATATCAACATCACTTAGCAACGCATGACTTTCCCTAACCACGCACTTCCATACTTAGCTGCGCACCCATAAACCTAGCACTGGAAACTTTGGCCCTACTCCAACAGGTGACTCGCTGTATCAAAGTCTAATTTTAGGATTTTAGGACAGTGGTAAGGATGATACACAACCACTGACACCAAAATCAACGAAGGTCTTGCAAAGGGGTCAAAGAGTGGTGCAAAAAAAAAAGCCTGTAGGCTTATTTATATTACTAGATTGATCCAATAAAAATGTTGGAAAAATGGTTGCAAATGTTTTAAGAACTGTTGAGCCCAGGATTCAGCTCGAAAAGTTCGCAGTCCACGGCTTGGTCTTCCACGTTCTGGAGACATGGCAACAGTCAATTAGTGTATATTACATGTTGGTATATTACACCATTTAGTATAGTATATTTTACTGTCGAGGACCCAATACATTCAGTGTATTGGGTCTTGCATGTCTCTCTCTGTCTCTTTCTTTCTCTCTGTCTGTCTCTTTCTCTCTCTGTGTCTGCCGTGGGTGTCTCTCTCTCTCTCTGTCTGCCGCACGTGTCCCTGTCTCTCGCTCTGTGTCTGTGTGTCTCTGTCTCCATTTGCTGTGTGTTTCTCTCTGTTTGTTGTGTGTGTTTCTGTGTCTCTCTCTGTCTGCTGTGTGTGTCTCTTTTTCTCTGTGTGTCTCTTTCTGTCCATGTGTGTATCTCTCTCTCTGTCTGCCATGTGTGTGTCTCCCTCTGTCTGCTGTGTGCCTCTTTTTCTCTATGTGTGTCACTTTCTGTCCATGTGTGTATCTCTCTCTCTCTCTGTCTGCCATATGTGTCTCTTACTGTGTCTCTCTCTGTCTGCCATGTGTATCTCTGTCTGCCATGTGTGTGTCTCTCTTTCTGTCTCTCCCAATGTCTGCTCTGTGTGTGCCTCACTCTCTCCCTCTCTCGCCTTCTCTGACTATCTCTGTATCTCCCTCTCTTCCTCTCTCTGTGTTTCTCTGTATCTCTCTCTCTCTCTCTCTCTTTGCATGTCTCTCTCTATCTGTGCTGTGTATGTATCTATCACTGTGTCTGTCTGCCATGTGTCTCTCACTTTGTCTTTCTCTGTGTCTCTGTCAGCCATATGTGTGTCTCTCTCTCTGTCTGCTGTGTGTGTCTCTCTCTGTCTCTGTCTGCCATGTGTATCTCCATGCCTCTTCTTTCTCCCCCCTCACCATGCTGCTTCTCTCTCCCCCTCCATGCTGCTTCTCTCTGCTTGTGTGCGTGTGTCTGTGTCAGTGTGGCAGAGTTCCTGTCAGTCAGTGTGTATGTGCGTGTATGTGTATGTGGGCATCGCTTGAACTTCCTTCTGTGGCCATTGCTTGAATCTCTTCCTGGGTGTCACCTGAATATTCCTCCTATGGGTATTGCTAGAATCTTCCTGCTGTGGTCGTCTCCCTCCTGTGAGCTTCAATTGCCTGAGCTATCGCTCTATGTCGTGAGACTATGAGCGTTGCTTAGCAACACTTGAATCCTGAAGCGCAGCTATACTTTAATATGGGGAACTTTGACTGGACCTATCAGGTCTCTCAGCTCAAATTTCAGTATTTTATGGCTGTGGTGAGGATCCAAGAAAATGAAAGACACCAAAATTATCCTCTTAAGGTGAAGCAAAGTGCACAAAGTGTGATGCAAGAAAAAAGAGTGTAGGTTTATTTATAATAAATATATCAAAATGGTATTAGACGGTTTAGGTCTGTTGCTCTAGGCTTGTCATTTGGGCCCTCATTTTAATTCAGATTTTTCTGTTGATGGGAAGTTTTATTTAAACAAAAGGTTTTGCTTTAAAGAATTACAATCTAATATCAATAAAACCCTAGGGAATTTAGTTGTTTGCTTCTGTATGTTTATCCATCTTCCTCAATGCTTCTGTATGCCGCCCATGTGCTGCTCACTAGGGAATTCTTGACAAAAATCACCTATAATTGAGTAACAACCTGCCAAAAGTGCTTACAACAAAGTTCACCAATCACATTAGCATTTGGTACTAGCTAAAAAGAATCCCTCTAGCTTTCCACTGGATAGTTCATCAGCTACAATGCTGTTCATACCAGGAATATGCTTAGCCTCGAAATGGATATTAGACTACATATGCATTTAATTATCAGATACTTTAATATATTGATAAATGTGACTGACGTTGAGGATGTTATTTACCACATCAACTGCATCCATGTTATCGGTCCAAAAAACAATGCGCTGATTCTCGAGGTTGCTCATCTATAACTTTCTTGCTACTACAACAGGGAATGGCTTGAATAGTGTCATGTTGTGCCATAGGTCATTGAATTCCCAGGACTTTGGCGACTGTCCAATGCACCAACAACCCTACAAATACATGCCAAAACACAATTGCCCAGGAGGTATCTGTGAAAAAGTCTGATTGTGGTTTGATTTTAGAGCTTCTGACCATACTGTTATCCCATTTCCCCCCCCCCCCTCTACGCCGCTTCTCTTTCCCACCTCCATGCTGCCCCCCTCCATGCTGCTTCTTTCACCCCTCTCCCCCCTCCATCCATGCTGCTTCTCTCTCCCCCATACTCTCCATGCTGCTTCTCTTTCCCCATCCACCCATGCTGCTTCTTCCCCCCTCTCCGCCTCTCTTAATGCTGCTTCTATCTACCCCATTTGCATGCTGCTTCTCTCTTCCCCTCTTCTTTAGTTCCAACCGCATGGTCCAAGATTCAGCAATACATCACATCCCCAAACAGCTAGAAAAAAATATAACTTGATGAGATTCCTACCCCATCAAGGTTATCAAACGACTGAAAAGGGGCAAGGCTAGCGGAAGCTGAAAAAAAGGGAAGAGGAGGGAGTTTAGTAGCATCTTGCACTGGGAAAAGAAAACAGCAGGCTCTAGTAAAGCATTGGAAGTCATTCCGAGGATTTATGCAGACCAAGGGATTTCTGCACTGCAGCGTATATTTACACTAATACGCAGCTGTCTGTGTGAATGGACGAGAAAATGCTAATTTAGAGCGGGACTTGATTAGATCGGGAATTTGCACTTGAGTTTTGGCCGCGGTGCGGTCAGCGTGGGAGGGGGTACAGTCGTGAGAAAGAGTCATTATTGTGACGTACTACTTAGTTACGCATATAGGTCTTCCTGGTGTTCATTTCTTGCATTCTACTAGCAAGTGAGCAGCGACACAGCAGGGTAGCAATCGACCAGTAGCACTCCCTGGGATTGTGATAAGCAGTTGACCAGCCAATGTGCAAAACTGAGGCCTTGTGATTCAGAAGGGTGTGAGTTGTGAATTTATGGTGCAGATTCCCTGTTTTTTATATTGCTGTATATGGAAGAGGCTTTCCGAATTGTACACCTGCCCATGTAAATGGTAATTTTGGCTAGTTCTACACCTTCATAGCCACCACAGGATACTGGTGCTGATGGAGTTCTGTGCTGACCAACCACTAATCCATTTGATACATTGCTCGTCAATTGCCATAATTTCTGTGAACCCACCAAAACAGGAGTATGGTTGGCCCTCAATCTTGGGGTAACACTATGTAATGGGCTATTGCTCCTTATTGAGGTGCATTTTTAGATATTTTAGTTTAGTTTGTGCCGGAAACTCCCCTGCTTGCACTCATCATTTTCCTGTCTGATGTGTCTAAGTTGGGCCATGGTTTTTCGGGAGTAAGAAGGGGGGCTTTGGCCTGCAATTTTCCACTAGAACCAGAGAGGAGCTCACTATGCTATCCAGCAACCTGGCACCACCCAGTGGTGTCATTTCTGATGTGGCCCATCAAGGTGCCAGAAGGTCACATGAAAGCACAAGCAGTGACTTTAATTTGGCTACCAGCATTGCAATGGGGCTTTTGGGGTACATGTCTGCTGGAAAAATAATCACAGCATTTTCTATATACTGCCGCAGTTTGTGATGTTTTGTAGCCCATGTTTCGCTATTGAGAAGCAATTTTTATGAGATGTGATGACCTTCCTTACCCATAAAATAAGACCTAGCTGCATTCCCAGAAAAAAAAGGAATACTTACCTAGTATGTGAGGTAATGCTCCTTCTGCTGCTGTCCAAAGCTCTGCGGCTCAGCCAATTCATAAATCCCACCTCCACAACATCATTGGCTCTTCAAAATCTGCTTAGTCAATCAATGCAAAGCTGAATGAACCAATCAAAGCCCTCACATCGGTTCATCGAGCGCTGCATTGATTCGATGAGTAAGTCCAAGCCTGCCAGGTAAGTATTCCCTTTTTTTCAGGAAATTCAGCTAAGGCTTATTTAAAGGGGTTGTCCCGCGGCAGCAAGTGGGTCTATACACTTCTGTATGGCCATAATAATGCACTTTGTAATGTACATTGTGCATTAATTATGAGCCATACAGAAGTTATAAAAAGTTTTTCACTTACCTGCTCCACTGCTGGCGTCCTCGTCTCCATGGAGCCCGCCTAATTTTCGCCGTCTAAAATGGTCGAATGGCCAAATTAGACGCGCTTGCGCAGTCCAGGTCTTCTGCTTTCTTCAATGGGGCTCCGTGTAGCTCCGTGTAGCTCCGCCCCGTCACGTGCCGATTCCAGCCAATCAGGAGGCTGGAATCGGCAATGGACCGCACAGAAGAGCTGCAGTCCACGGAGGAAGAGGATCCCGGTGGCCATCTTCAGCCGGTAAATATAGAAGTCACCGGAGCGCGGGGACTAAGGTAAGCGCTGAGCGTTTTTTTTTTTAACGTCCCTGCATCGGGGTTGTCTCGCGCCGAACGGGGGGGGGGGGGGGGGTTGAAAAAAAAAAAAAAACGTTTCGGCGCGGGACAACCCCTTTAAGGGGTAGTGCATAACTTTCTCGCGATTAAATCTCATGAGTTTATCCCGCTATTTTATTGCTGTCAGCAGCGAAGCGATGCATGATTTTTCACAAGAAAAACGCACCAGTGACGCTAAAAAATACAAGGCACACAGCTGCGATTTTGTAGCGCTTTATCGCTGCCCCCCTTGTGAAAAAGGTCTAGTGTCTATGTTATGTAGCAGACATTGTCAGGAAATTGTATCTGTTTGTGTATACTCTGACGAATGACAACAGTGGGAAGATTATGTTATGGGTTCTGTTGGTTTGCCACAAAAATGGACGGATTTGTTAAGTTTGCACCAAACTTCTGGCCTGGATGTAGTTTACTAGTGTGCGACCATCTATCTGGTGGAGGGAAGATAACGATCTGATGTGAGAACAATCCTCAAGCTGTCACACACACTATATGGAGACGAAATTATCCCCCATGTAGAATAGCAAAAAAATATTTTAATTATATGCACAGAACAATAGCCATAGTATGTGTATTTTTTTTCATTAGAACCATCTACCAATGCAGCACCAGCATCTCCTGTAACTGATTTCTTATTTTTTAAAACGTGCTAATCTTAATATAAACTCCATTCCCCTCCCTGACCCCATCCACCCGCAGCCACAGATAGAGAGGAGGAACAGCTGGAGGGAAGCATTACTCCATAACCCCCATACACAGACATTTCTCCTCCAATCCCACCCACTTATAAATATACACTGAATGTCCACTTTATTAGTGACTCCCAACTAGTAACACATTGGACCTCTTTGGCCTACAGAACCGCAATTATTTGTCACAGGGTTGATTCCTCTAGGTGATGAAACAGTTCTGCAGGATATTGGCCCATGTGGGCAGGAGACCTCAAAGTTTCCATAAATTAGATGGAAGTGCTGACATATTCTTGCTTTTTTCATGCAAGGCTTTCAATGCAGTTCCATAAAATGGTGCTTATATCAGATTAAGGCCTAGTGCCCACGGCCGTGACGGGCTCCACAAGCAGAATTCTGCAGCGGAATCCGTTATGGCGCCTCCCCAGATACCCCATACTCACCTCCGGATCCGCTCCCCAATGTCCTGCATCCCATGCCGGCGCGTATGCACAGTACAGCACATGACGCGCTTGCCGTGTCATATGACGCGTGTGTCAGTGGGCGGGGAAGCGTTTTCACTTTACCTTCCACTGTGCTACAGTGGAAGATAGCGTGATGGACGGCTTCCATTGACTGCAATGGAAGCCGCCCGCGCGTATGCTCGCGGCAAATAGAACATGCTACAGGTAATTGCGGGTGCTTTCACAGGGCGGAATTCAACTGTGGAATTCCGTACCGTGAGCATTGCGCTATTAGGTTCAATAGAATCTAATGGCTGCGGGGTAACGCTGCAGATTTCTGCTGCATGGTACGCGGCGGAAATCTGCCCATGGGAAGACCTGCCTCCATGAAAAAGTGTATGTGTCCTTTTTTTAAAGTTTTGCCATACATATCAAACAGGGTATCTTAGGCAGTCAACATCTCTACTGTATACAAAAGCGATCATCTACTTAATTCGTAGGACAAGCCTAATGAGAGATTTTTTGCTTACAGTTCGGAATAAGTAGACTGCCATGGTTTGCCTGGTTGTCTGCCCATTATAAAAACAACCAGGGGCCAGGGAAAGTAAAGATGAAAAGAAAATTCACAGATAGACAACTGTGGGGGGACGGGTGGTAGGGGAGGATAAGGGGGGGGGGGAGATTGGGTCAGGTAGGGGGGAGGGAAAAGAGGGGGCGGTGTCTCAGTGGGAGAAAATGTCCAAAAGCCTCAAGCTATGCCATGGAGTCCAGATCCTATGGAATCTGTCGTGAGTGCCATTTTTCCAACTCGATAACTCCTCAAGATTAAAGAGACTATCTACTTTCTCCTTCCTTTGTTTCAAGGAGGGGGGTGCCTTGCATCGCCAATGCAGTGGGATCAGTGTTTTTGCTGAATCTATAGGAAAGGCCATCAGTTTGTCTCTTTGGGGGTGAAACGTGGAGGTAGGTTTCCAGAGGAACAATACCTCAGGTGAGAGTGGGAAACTTGGCTTAATTCTCCTCAGGATCTCCTCCACCCCCTTCCAGTAGGGTTTCAGAGGAGTGCAATTCCACCATAGGTGGAGATAGGACCCTACCTCTCTGTTGCATCTCCAGCATTTATCTTGAGGTGCTAATTTGTAAGCATGGAGCCACTGCGGGGTCGTATACCACCTAACAAGAAGTTTGTAGTGCGATTCTTGGGCCGTGATGCAAGGGGAGATTCCGAAGGAGGTTCCTAATATTGAGTTGATATCCTCTTGAGATAAGGAGACACCAAGCTCCTTCTCCTAGGAGATAATAAAGGCTGGTTTAGTAACATTCTGTGGTATAATGAAGCGTTTACTCAAGAAGGCGATTTTCCTTATTTTGATATCATTATTACTCAATGCACTCTCAAAGGGAAGCAGAGGTCTAGACGATCTAAATGTTTTCATTAATTCTCCTATCACTATGGTCATCAATGCTTGGTGTAGAAAAGATAAATTATGAGAGGGTAGAAGGGTATGAAGGATCTCCGTGGGAGATAGGTGGGCTAAGGACTGCAAATCCCCAATCTTATAAGTTCCAAAGTTTTTCCATATCGAATCAGTAGCTGGGTCTGTCTTAAGGCCTAGTAATTTGTGGATTATGTTTAGCAGGATGGTTGGCGAGGGTGACGGAGCCAGCCTCTCTCTCTCACTATCCCAAACCGTGCAGGGGCCTGTTAGCAGGGGATTGAAGCTCTTTGCTTTGTAATGGCTTTTCTCTGGGAGCCATAGGTCCCCCAGTGAGGTTTCCTTGTTAAGGTGCAGGGCCATTGCTGGAAGTAAATTATCCCTAGTCAGGTTTACTAAGTTCATCCAGTAGCTTAACTGGGATGCTCGGTAGTAGTCAGGAATGTTGGGTAGATCAATGCCACCCTCAGAGCCCCTCCTTATCATTAGGCTATAGGCCAGTCTCGGTCTCCGAAGTCTCCAAGCAAAGCCTGAAAAGATAGTGCGCAGGGTCTTAAAAAAGCTTGATGGTAGGTGGATGGGAAGCATCCTTATTCTGTATAACACTATGGGGAGGATATATGACTTCAGGAACCTGCCGAATCAAGATATAATTGGTATATCATATGTTCTCAGGAGGTTTTTGATTTTATTTACTAACGGTATAAAGTTAGCTGCATACAGATCTTCTGCTTTTCTTGTTATTATTACTCATAAATAGTCCAATGAGATCTCTGACCACGTGAAAGAAGAGGACATCGAGAGGGTTCTAGAAAGAGCGAGGGGAATGGAGATATTTAGTATGGTGGACTTGTGGAAGTTAATTTTGAAATTTGAAATCTTTCCGAAGAGGTTCAGCAGTTCCACAAGCCCGAGGAGGCCCCACGCTGGGAATGGTGACCAGAAAGACAATGTCACCCGCAAATATTGCTGTAGACAGTACCTTATCGCCTATGGCTAAGCTTTTATGTTCGGGTCCTGTCTAACTTGCAGCAGCAGAGGTTCCAGGGCCAGTATAAACAGTGTGGGGGAGAGAGGGCATCCTTGGCGAGTGCGATTATTTATCTCAAAAGGGGGTGACATAATCTCATTTATTTTTAGTCTCACGTGGGGTTTAGCGTAAAGTGAGAAAATAGCAGATACAAAATTAGGAGGCAGATCATAGTGGAGCAGTACGCTTTTCATATATACCCTATCAAACGCCTTTTCTGCATCGGTGCCGATAAAGGCTAAGGGGATATGATGGCTTTGGGCGTAGCGAGCTGCATGGAGTAGTCTATGACAATTGTCTCTGCCCTCTCCCCCCCCCCCACAAAACCGGCCTGCTTCTCATTAATCAGAGAGGGGATGAAGGTTTCGAGCCTCTTCGCTAAGAGTTTCGCCCATAGTTTTACGTCAAAATTGATAAGCGAGATAGGCCTATAATTACCACAAAGTATGGGGTCCTTTTTGTCTTTAGGAATAAGAGTAATGTGGGCCTCCTGCGCTTGTTTGGGAAGTTCGCTACCAATGAGGAAAGCATTGAAAAGATCTGTTAATTTTGGAATTAAGATTGCTTGAAAGGTCTTATAGTAGGCCCTAGTAAGTCCGTCAGGGCCCAAGCTTTTGTTAGGCGGGCAAGAGGCTAATAAATCTTTCACTTCCGTCTGGGAGACTGGTGTCATAAGCGAGTTCACCTCTTTCTGATCCAATTTGGGCATCTTTAATTGCTGGAAGAATTGGTCTATTCGTTCTTTTATTTTGGATGTTTTCTCCATCATAGAGGGCCTTTGTAAATTATATAATTCTTTATAAAACAACTGGAACTCCTTAGCAATTTCTGCGGAAGAAGTAACTAGTTTTCCCAAGGAGGTTTTCATGGTTCTGATTATATTTTTGGCCCGTGCTTTTGTAATTAGCGATGTCATAAATTTGCTACCCCTATTTCCTTGCGCATATACTACCAGGTTCAAAAAGAGGTTCTTTTTATTGAACTTCGATTCAAGGGAGAGTTTTAATTCTTTTCTTAAGTCTTCTAAATTCTCAAGATTATTGATAGTTTGTGAAAGTTTAACGGATTGTTCTAGTTTAGCTATTTGTAAAAGCCTGTCATCTATTTCTCTTTGTATCCTTTTCTTGACTCTAGACCCCAAATCTATCAATAATCCTCTTACATAGGCTTTATGAGCCTTCCAGACTGTGGAAGTGCCAACCTCTCTGTTCGAGTTGAGCAGAAAGTATTCTTCAATTGCTTTAGAGAGAGCTGTATTTTCTTCCTCAGAGTCCAATAATGAGCGACTGAGCCTCCATCACCACTCTCTATAGGTTGATTGGAGTGGTCTAAGTAAGACATGAATGGGGGTGTGGTCAGAGATGGTCAAAGGATCTATTATGGCTCTATTTAGAGATTCCAGAAGTCCTGTAAAAACGAGTAAATAATCCAGTCTCTGGAATGAGGAATCGACCGGGGAAAAAAAAGGTAAAGTCCTTCACTGAGGGGTTGAGGAGACGCCATGCATCAACCATTCCTAACTCCTGGAGGCCCCGGCCGCGTTTCCTTAGTTTAACCAGGGAGACCTGAGACCGGCCCACAGAGGAGTCCAGCAAGGGATTGAGGGTGACATTGAAATCCCTGCCCAAAATTATATGGCCCATTGCAAAATGTTTCAGTGCGTCGAATTGTTTAAGCAACCACGTGACCTATTCTATATTTGGAGCATATAGGTTTGCTATGGTAATTTTTACATTATCTAGGGAGCCCTTAAGAAATAGTACCCTTTCCTCACCATCAGAGTATTGGGAGTCGCATATGAAGTTTACCGACATGAAAAAGTGTGGAGACCCCTTTAGATGCTGAGGAGGGGTGGCAGCTGTGATAGCACTGAGGGTAGTGTCTGCCAGGCAATGCAAAGCACCTATGCCCCCTGAAGTGAGTCTCCTGCAGGAGAATGATTTTTGAGTTGTACCTTTTTAGAAGCAGCGCTACATTATGGCATTTCAGCGGCGAGTTGAGGCCCTTGACATTAAATGATGTGAGGCATAGATCACCCGTAGCTTGTAATATTTGATAGGAAGCGACGGTATCTGAGGAGAAAAGATATTATTAGATGAAAGCAATACTTTTGTGGTCAAGCAGCAATACCCCCACCTGAGGGAAAGGGGAGAGGAGGTAGGAAAGAGAGGGAGGAAGGAACAAATAGGCTAGGAAACACTGGTGAATACTAGGCAGTTATAAACAGTGGTGAACTTTAACACTTAAAACACTGCTAAAAGAGGGAACCAGGTAAACCCTTGGTCCTCTTTTAAGGAGAGGGCGAACCTCAGTTAGATACTGCCACGCAGTAGCTAATGAAAAAGAAAGATCAAAAGAAAAAACTACAAACAGCTTGACCTGGCAGGAACATTCCAGGACTGTCTCAGTCCTGCACGGGAAAGAACATTTGTTCACGAATGGGGAGACAGCAGGGTCGCCACCAGAGCGAGAAAAGGAAGTGGGTATGGGGCATACCATGCCGCCGGCTGTCAAGTCTCCAGACCCGTTCCTCCGTCGCTGCCCGAGGAAACAAGGCAGGATTCTTGTTGCTAGTGATGGTGGCGGATCCCACTCCCTCCCTGAAACAACATTGCCCAACAAAAGGCGCAGTGAATAAACATAAAAATTTCATGAACAAAACATTCTCGAAGGAGGGGAAAAAAAGGGACATCTATGAAAAGATATCTTTTTTGAACAGGAGCCGGCTGTACGGCAGTCTCTTCCTTCAAGTGTCCATTTCTGCAGACTCTTCTCTTGCCTTTTTCTTCTTATTCCTTGGGGATTTGGAGTTACTCACTAATTGCCAGTTCTCCGGGGGGGGGGGGGGGTGTTAGCCTGGGGAATTTTGGCAAGTCCGGCAGTCGGAGTCATCCCTGGAGCTGTAGGGGCTCAATGTCAAGCAATTGCCAAAGCTGTTGGAGTTCCTCCGGGGAGCGTACGTTGAGCCTGCGACCCTTATAGGTAATTCCCAGCCTGAACGGGAACAACCAAGCATATTTTATGCCGCTATCTCTGAGTATTTCCAAGAGTGGGCTGTCTTACCTGCTCAAGATTTGGCAATTCTACAGGCTCATTAGCATACAAACTAAGCAAACTGAGACAGTTTTGAGGTGAAACAGATATAAAACATGAGTTTATTTACTCTTTAGTATATAAATTTAAGTGAAACTGTTAATTAACATATAAAGCATACAGATCACATGGGTAACAAAGATAAGCATCAATACATCACCGGATATTGTGGCATCACTCCGCAATCAGGGGATCTCCAGGTACGATTGGTAGGAGGAATCCTGGAAAACACCAGCATGTCTGCTAGACCACAAGTTGAGTCCCAAAATTCCCCTGAAAATCCCCCCCTTATATACTACTTTTTCATTATGTAACATATCCGCTTCTGCGCAGTTATGAGT
Organism: Eleutherodactylus coqui; assembly: GCF_035609145.1. NCBI lineage: Eukaryota > Metazoa > Chordata > Amphibia > Anura > Eleutherodactylidae > Eleutherodactylus > Eleutherodactylus coqui. The sequence continues at coordinate 513,540,395 of NC_089837.1, forward strand.
ATGTACATCATTCTTATATAACTAATCAGGCTTTACGCATGTCCAATGCAATATCTGGCAAATTTTATCTCATGGTTTCTCCATGAGTTAATAAACATCTGGATTCTATTACTTTGCAACATCTCGTGACTGAGTCATTCTAACTGGTCTTAACTGGAATATGCTGCATCTATACAGAATTTTAGTAGGATGTTCAGGCCAGTTCAAAAGTTTATTGAACTTGTATAACCCAAAGTGGAAAATCATAGGCAACTAGTTGCGTGATCACTACCTACCTATACCTTTGCTATAGACAATCTCTCAGCTCACGTATCACATGGGCACAGGGCCCGGTGCTTCGCCAGGGTTGACGGGGCTAAAACTTGAAATAATTGCATAGGTGCATCAGCATAGCAGATTTCTTTTTGTTGTCTGGCTGCTCTCAATATTGCTACAGTGCCGAAAACATAAGCAACTTGCAGACGACATCCCTTGGGGGCTCTGATGCAGGAGGTAAGGCTCGCAGGGATCTATGTATTCGCTCTATATTGATAGAGGTGGCTCTTTTAGCCCCAGTAGTGAGGAGAATATTTTGCTCGCCACTTTGGATAGACTGTCAGTAGCCCAAGATTCGGGGAGTCCCTTGATGCGCACGTTGCTGCGCCTGTTTCTGTTCTCTAAATCCTCCTGTATAATGAGGGTTTTGTTCAATTGTTCATGCTGCTTTTTTTAAGATTTTCTCTACTTCACATGAGTGAGTGATAATGGAGGCAGAGGTGGATTCCAAGTCCTCTACCCAGTGTCCCATCTGCTTGAAGTCTTCCTTGATTTCTGTTAAATCAGATTTCAATAGGAGTGGAGCCTGTGAGAACAGGTCTCTCATGAATGCTCTAGGGACGTTTTCTCCCTCTTCTTCCTCCGACGAGCCCCCCTCCTCCCCCGCCTTACTGTCCATGGCTGCAGCTTCCCGGGCTGGCGCCATCTTGAGCTGGGTTCGGGGAGAATGAGCACTCCGGTCTTTAAGGTAGCGCTGCAAGGCAGACTGTCCCTTCTGCAATCGGGGGATGTCTGAAGGTTCTCCCCCTCTCTCCTTGCTTATCTTTCCCATCTGCGCTGCTTCTGGCCGCTGTAATCAGTCCCGGAAGGTGCCGATGAGACGGAGCTCCGTGCCTAGACCTCCATCACGCTCAGCGGTCAGGCTCCGCTCCGCAGCTTACAGTTTTAAACAGAACTTCTACAGAAAAAAAGGGCCAAAAGAACATTTGAAATGCCGACAAACATTCTGTGTGAATGAGGGCTAAGACTGCATTCAGACAGACATTAGCAATTTGTGCGTGAGAATCTAGGGCTAGACTCGCAGCGGACAGCACAGAGATGTACATCCATATGTTGGCTAAGCGGCGGGTAGTGGACATTACATATCCTTCCCTCATCCATGACAAAGACAGGAACAGGACATGATCCAAGTGAAATAGCGCTCATGTGAATAGCCTTAGTGGCAACTATGTGTCTGTGTGCCGTGAAATACATGGACGGAACACAGATGGAGAAAAATGATGGTCTGAGTTGTCCCTAATAGTCTTTCCTTCCTCAGTGTATTTTTTTAACATTCACGCAGCAGTTCCCCATATGAATGACATGAAATACACGAATAAAGATCAGGTCAAATATTCATTCATGCTAATAAACGCTGCATACGGCCAAACATAAACCTGTATACGGTGGTGTGAAGGAGGCCTTATACACAGAATTATAATTCACATATCAATATTTATTTCCTCTCTTTTACATTTAGGACAATGGAGATTACTGTGCTCTAAATACTCTATGTAAGAGTGGGTGCTGCCAAGGAATTTGGCGTTATCGTACTTACAAGAGTGGTATATGTAAACGAAAAGCAGCAGAAAATGAGCAATGTGACCTGGAGGTGAGTATCTGTAAGCGACTGCTGTACTGGTTTCTCTCTCAAGGCGGCCCACACGGGCATATGTATGTGCACACTATGCGGAAAACAGAACCCACAGATTTAAATGGATTTGTACTCAGTCATTTCTTGTGCACACAAAAAATATAGGACATGCTGATTTGCACACCGAGGGTCCTTATAGAAGTCCATTAAGGATGTGCAACGCGCACACAGATGCATCATTCTGTGAAAAAAATAACACTTCCGGAACTCATTAGGATAAATAGACATTTTGTTTGCCTGCCGTGTGGAGATGAACATCCCTGCATGTGCAAAAAGTACAGCAAAATGTGCCAATATGCAGAGAAGGAGTCATTCATAGCGCAAATATATTGCATTGAGTCAGGTGCAAAACCGCTTATGGCCATGTGAAGCCGCAAAGAGCCAAATTTAAATGGGCGAGAGTGAGTTACGCTTGAGATTCCTGGGAGCAACACCCCTCGCAGTGCACTGCAGGTTACGGGGCTCATTCTTGTGCCAGATTTGCACAAAAGTCGGAAACACAATGATTTTTCAAGCCTGGATAATCAGTCTGTGAGAAAATTAAAATAAGGGCTCCTACCCACTAGCGTTTTTTTTCACTGCGAAATTCGCAGGTTTTTTTTTCTTCAGGGGGTCTATGGGACTTGTAACGTTAAAATCGCGATCGAGCAAAATCTCGATTTACCGTGAAATCGCGATTTTGCACAATCGCGATTTTAGCTTTACAACTCCCATAGCCCAAAGACCCCTGCAGAAAAAAAAAAACGCTGCGAATTTCGCAATAAAAAAACCGCTAGTGGGTAGGAGCCCTAAATGTGTAATTTTCTGTGCATCTTCTGTCCATCTCGGACACGGAAAGAACCAGCACAGAAGTATCAGCGGTGTGAATATGGTCTTAGGGCTCTTTCCCACGAGCGTATATCGCTATTATCTGGGGCGTAAAAGCTTGTGAATGGGCGCACAAATCTTACTTTCGTGCACCTGCTCACATGGCATGGGCCCTGGCGGATATGTGCCAAGGTCACCTTGCCGTCGCCCCTTTTCCCTTACTCGCCAGCGCAGGCTCACCTCTGCTCTCCTCCCCACTCATTCTTTGCAATGGGAGGGGGTGGGGCAGGGGCGGAGCTAAGTGCCGGCCCATCCCACCTCCTCCCATTGATGGCTATGGACAAGGAGAGGGTGGGAGCATGTCCTATTTTTTTTGTTTTTATGGACAAAAATCATCAATTATAGTCAATGGGAACACGCATTCACTTCTTTTTTATACATGTTGCCCAGTGGGAAGGGGGGGGGGGGGAAGCTAAGACATTTGCTCCTCTTATTGTTTTTTACACGTGTGAAAAATGCAGTAAATATGGATGCAAATAATATACACATGCATCAAAAGCGCATGGAACCCGCGCAAACACACAGTGATAATGGGGCATTTTCCCAGACCAAGACCTTGTGAATGAGCCCTTACAGTCACTGGGTTCACTTACATGTGCAGTTTCTGTCCCAGACCAATGGTGCTTATGAAACAATAGTTGCGGCACGTCCGGCTCTGGTGGGATTCTCTTACAATGCTCTGGCATGGCGTGGGAATGAGTTCTGTGCTTGTTTTTTAACACTCATTGAATTCCATAGGAGTTTTAAATTCTACCAGTTGGGTTGCCTCGCATTTTTTTCAGCCATGTGAAAAACTGATTGCAATCAGATGACACTTATGCGTTAAATACACAAAAACTGATGTAAAACGCCCCACAGTGACATCAGTCAGTATTCACAGAATAAAATATGTTGTCCCTTTCTACAGGGGCGCAAGGGGAGGAGGTGGGCTGGACCGTGAGCAGTGCACTGAGCCCCCCCCCCCCTCTCCACTGTTTGCAATGGGGGGCGGGGATAAGCCCCCCTCCCATCCCACCACCTCCAATTGCAAATATTGGCGAGGTATGGAGAGAGGGTGAGGGGGGGGGGGGGCTCAGTGCACTTCTGCCGGCCCAGCCCGCCTCCTCCCCCTGCAGAGAGGGACAGTGTAAATTGGTTGGGCATGAAAACCTGGTCGATATACGCTTATTCCGCCCTCACGTTGCGTTTCCAACCGCTGATCTTATATGTTAGTAACAGATGGCCAGGAGTCATAAGTGTCTTCTTTAACCCTATCATCTCTCCTTTCAGCCTGTTGGTGGGCTCTATAAGTACTGCCCGTGTGAGAGTGGACTTGTATGTGAAATGGATACATCTATAAACACGACCCACAAAATGAAAATGCTCTACAAGGAACTAAAAAAAACTTTGTCCGAGGACACGATCAAAGTGCTCTTAAATGACCCAAACAGAAGAATCTGCAAGAAACCAAACACAGGAAATAAGTGAATCTAAGAGCTGAGAAAGTATCCGCCGGTATCTACATGGATCTACAAGATGTTGTCAGTCTGAGTTCTTATTCACACGAGCGTATATCGGCCAGCGTTATCACGGCCAGCTGATATATGTTGCCATCTGATGCATTGGATCCTAATGCATCAGATCACACAGACATATTCCCGCGGTTTAAAACCTATCTTCCTGACGGACTATGGCCGCTGCCAATGACAGCGGTGGGAGGAGGAAGGTGGGAGGGAGTTTAGCCGCGTGACTGCTAAACTCCCTCCCCTTCATCCCTTGCTGATATTTGCAATTGGAGGGGGCGGGGCACGGGGCACTAAGTCCCCCCCCCCCGCCCCCCCCCCCCATTGCTGGCTGCTGACAAGGGGTGGGGGGAGAGCTTAGCTCCACCTCTGTCCTGCCCACTCCCATTGCAAACAGACGGAGAGGAGGAGAGAGGAGGTGAGTCGGCAAGAGGGAGGAAAGGTGACGACAGCTTAGCAGAGCTAAGCTGTCTCCCCCATCCAATGGCATAAACACCGAGCCTGTGCATCAGATGGTAGCGTATATCAACCAGCCATGAAAACGCTGGCTGATATACGCTCATGTGAATAAGCCCTTAAGGAAATAAAGTTTGTACAACTTCCTAATAAGTTTTGTGTTTCCTTTCTGCTTTGAAGAGCTCTGCTTGCTGTAAGTAAATGAAAACCATGATATTCAGAGACTTCTTTCACACCAGCATTTTATCGCAACTGTATAGCCACGATAAAACATCAGCCGAAAATCGCTACCATGTGAAGCATTGGATTCCAATGCATTCATTCACATACGATTTATATGTTCGTGAAAAATATTGCGCTACAATATTGTCAAATCAACGACCGTTTTCAGTCTCCAATTTTTCTTGCTGCATTAAAAGATAGGTCTTGACTAGAGATGAGCGAACGTACTTGGTAAGGCCAATTTCGCAATCGAGCACCGCAATTTTCGAGTACTTCACTACTTGGGTGAAAAGATTCGGGGGTCGCCGGGGGGCGGGGCGTAGCGTGGTGGAGCGTGGGGTAGCAGCGCAGAACAGGTGGGAGCTCTCTCTCTCTCCCTCTCCCCCCCACTCCCCTCTGCAAACCCCCCGCTCACCCACGGCGCCTCCTGAATCTTTTCACCAGAGTAGTGAAGTACTCGAAAATCGTGGTGCTCGATTGCGAAATCGGCCTTACCGAGTACGTTCGCTCATCTCTTGTCTTGACCTATCTTTTGACAAAAACGCTGCCGGCTCCCATATATTCCTATGTGAGCTGAAAAAAAAGGGAGGGGAGGGAGTTTACCTGCATCTGCCACTCGGAAATGAAGACAGCTGGCTCTATTTAAGCTATTTCAGCTAGTTGAAGCCATTTTGCCGATAGATGGAACTCCACACGGCAGCGTATTGTTCACACAATACGCCCGTGTGGATGGATGAGAAAACGCAAATTCATTTTGGGATTAGATTTTCAGCAGCGTGTGGCCAACATGAAGACACACACGCTCATGTGAAAGAGGCTGAGAAGCCGTCACCTTGTCCGTCTCACACAGCAGCAGTTTGTCATAATGTATCAGCCAGGAGTCTAGAACAGGAGTAAGGGCTCATGCCCACAGCTGTGTGCGTAAAATGCTGCGGGTCTCCCAAACCGTTTTACACATTACAGCACATACGCTCTGTCAGCAGAGAAACACATGCGCAGTGGGATTTTTCTATTTTTTTTTTAATTCTCTGCGCTGAACAAAACAGAAACGCTGCCCATATGCAATGTATTGGGTATGATATGCAGAGAAATGGAGCAGGCTGCAAGTTATTTCTTTTGTGTATCAATACATAGTGTCCATCCACAAGTGTGCACAAAACAATTAAAGTCCATTGACTTTCATTGGCTCCGCTCACCGCTTATCATGCGTTCGTGCAACGCCCATTTGATATGCTCTGAAAAAACAGTCGTGGACATGAGCCCCAAGAGTTCATTCACACAGGGCCTAAATACACTCTATATTATCTGCATATTATGGAGTCTATAGATTTCAATGTGTTATTTCATATCCGAGTATGTTTCAAATGATTTACAGTCCCTTATAAAAACGCAGTGTGTCCTGTTTTTATGCATATTATGCAGAAACGTTAGCCACAGAAATGATTATGACTACACACATATGCAGTGAATATTTATGACCAATGCAAGGTGACCGGCAAGGTGCTGGAGGGTAGGTATGTGTCGCCTAGGATGCTCTCCTATGCTGCCTTGGGGAGCGCTTGGGCAGATACGTGTCACCGAGCAGCCTGGGCTCGGTGGAGGAAGCCGGCAGTATAGTGTTAGTAGCATTAAGCTACTAACACATTGTAGTATGTAAGTGGCTCCAAGCCACATAATCCGGGCCGGCTTTTCCTGGAGTGACCAAAGTGAAGGGTGGGATGGTCACTCCCACGTACCAGGTGGGGCTGGTACCAGGCCATATAAAGCCTGGGCCTACAGGGCCTAGGAGAGGGCTGAGACCTCTGCAGGTCTGAGAGTCCTGGCTGGCTGTGTGCAGGAGCCATTTGTTTACCAGTACGTAGACAGGGACGCTACATGTTTAGTAAGTGCTCGGACGAGCAGGATTTACTTTATGTTTGCCTGATGTTAAGGCCTGAATTTTGCTTTGTTTTGCTTGGATATAAACCCAGGCAAAGCCTGGACTAAAGACTTTATCCTATGTGTCACTGTCTCTGACTGCTTATGCCCAGGTTGCTACCAATCCTAAACGCTAATCCCTCACACTACGCAAAGTACAGAAGTAATTATTAGGAAATTATAGTACCAATGTTTCTGGTAGTGCAATGTGCCACACAACTGTACTACATGGTACATCTATTATGATTCCCACACATCACACACACAGCTCTAATGCATCCATCCTGATTTGAGTGGAAGGGATGCGGAGAAAGTGAGTATGTCTTATTTTATGCTAGTTCTGCATCCTGAGGATCCATAGCAGGGCTATGCTGCACCTCCAGCAGCAACAGGGCTAAGAGGAAACAATTCTGCCCTTCACTGTTGCCCCCCAGCAGCAATGCTCTGCTTTGCACCTCCCGCTGTCCTCTGCCCTGCTGCAGCTGGTACATGGAGTGCCATGGTACCCTCTTCCTTTGACCACAAGGCCCCAAAGCCCTGTGGCTATGCCACAGCAAGACCTGTCTGGTGCAGGTGCCTCCATGGGAGCATTTCAGGCCATGTCCAACTAGCCATGGGTCGCAACCATCCCCAAGGCAGGCTCATGGCCAGTTTCCTACTCAGAAAATGTTTTATGCTCCCCCTTCTCTGAATCAGCCAGTTGATATTGGCTTAGAACAAGAGGCTGTCCCTAGCGAGCTGGGCCAAGTTCAAGTGGCTGAATCGTTAGGCACCCCCCTCCCCAGCAAGATGTTCCCAAATTATTTAATATGTTGTTTATTATTAATTTGGACTTTTTTACTTTTGGAAAATACAGTTTGTGGGCTTATTTAGACGACCGTATATCGGCTCGGTTTTCACGCCCAGCCAATATACGGTGTCCTTGTCTGCAGGGGTAGGGGATGGAAGAGCCAGGAGCAGGAACTGAGCTCCCGCCCCCTCTTTGCCCCTCGCCACTATTTGCAGTAGGGGGGGGGGGGGCGAGACGGGGGCGGAGCTAAGTAACGTCACTTAGCTCAACCCCCGTCCCGCCCCTCCCATTGCAAATAGTGGCGAGGGGTGGGGAAGGGGCGGGAGCTCAGTTCCTGCTCCTGGCTCTTTCATCCTCCCCCCCCCCCCCCCGCAGACAAGGACACCATATATCGGTTCAGCGTGAAAACCGAGCCGATATACGGTCGTGTAAAATAGCCCTGTATATGACATGCACAGAAGATTCTGTCATTATGCCATGCTTTTTTTTTCTGTTCTGTGTTTTTTTTTTTTATGTTTCGGAGTTTTACATTTTTTGTAAAAAAAAAGGTCCCTTAATTCAAGCATGAAAATGTTGTGCCCATAAACTGTTTGATGGGTGGCTTAGGGCCAATCATAGACAAATGAGTTTGGGTTAATGTTGTGTTGGAAATTGTAATAGGAAACTAAGCACCCTGTTGAGGCAATACTGGGATCCGTTCCTTCCTAGTAGTCTCATTCAGGTTTTGCATTTGTTTCTCTTCATTATCTGGCTCTTGTGGGAGTGATATTAGGTGAAACTCGCTTGGACTCATCTGTGGGTAATGCGGGTGGACTATTTAGCCTGTCCTTATGCTTAGCTCTTTATTGTTTAACTTCAATCTGCCTCTGATGGTGGTGGGAGTTAGAGTTGGATCACCTGTTTGCCTAATTCTCCACATAGTTAGGTATTGTCGTTACTATCGTGTATATATTGTATTTTATGGTATACTTCTTTCTCATGTAGGGTCTGCAAAGTACATGGTCAGGTTCACCCTTGTTAGGGTGCGTTAGGTCCCTTTCCTTGGTGTCTGGTTTCTTTATTGCTTACCACTATTTTGTGTGCACTTGTGCTCTGTTTGTTCACAGTCCTTGAGAATTTCAGGGTTGCAGCTTCAGCATATCCAATGTGGATGTGATACACCCCTGTCTTAGCACACCAGGGGTTTTGACAATGGGGGGGGGGGCAATTTAAGGCAGACTTCCATAATTAAATAATGTGCCCGTTCACGTCTAGTGGAACACCCACAGCTGGGTCATACAATGTTTTGAGACCCTGCACATGGTTGACTTTTTTTATACACTGTGACCAGTCATCGGTTTGTTTCACTGGCAGGCCTTAAATATGTGAATAGTTGTGGATTTTGAAGCAGACAAAAATTGTCTCCTGTAAGACAATGAGGATAAATTACTTTAAGGTCCGTGAGTTAGTTGTGAAAGGAACTGTTGTTTTCTCACCCGGACCCCATGAGGCAGACCATTTTTGGGCAAAGGTAGAGAAGACATTTTATTATCTACAACTCTGGTGTTTTAGACCTTTGTTTATTGCTGACACCAAAGTGGTCGCTTTAGCGCATGAAAAAGCAAACATCTGGTTCGCCCGATATTATAAATTTCTAGCTGGAAAAACTGCAAGAGTAGGAGGAGGCTGTAATGCATCAGACGTCATGTCTCCAAGCCCGTCCCTGAATAATAGCATGTGTCCCCTGCTCGCAGTTACACAGCCTGATATTAGGCAACTGCCATTCTGTGCCAAAGCAAACACACAACATAAGCCACAGAGCATCCCCCTTGGGACGTCGGGAAACTGAATTCTGGTCCAGCACGATTACAATGGGGAGCATGGGCCCTATCTACACCCGCAAATTTTGAAAAATGTTACAATGGCAATGGAGAGGAAATATGGGACCGTGCAGACAAAGGGGCAGCTCCAAAAAAGGTGGAGTGACCTTAAGCTAAAGAAGTCAGGCCGGTTGCAAGCCATCCGTAAGTAGATCCAGCACTGTAAAAGGGGTAAGCCGTGTGTCTATAGCAATTTATGGAAAAAGTGATCACTCCGCAAGTGTTTAGGCAACAGTTTTTTTCACAAAGAAATTTGTCGCAGTAGCGATCCTTTTGTCTGCGAATGCTTGCTTTGTGCATAGATCTTTCTTACTGTGAGCATTTGAGATGTCATGGCCAACAGGGATTGGTTGTAGAGGGACATATAATGCCCTCATTGTTTTCCTATTATAGTTTAGATTAATGTCTGGGAGACATGCATGGAACAAAGCCACTGTGCAGTTCTCCTGAATTTCAAAGAACAAACCCTTGAATATGGTGTGCTGTGCTGTCAGCTTGCTCACTTCATATATCTCACGATCTACTGCTTGCTTAAGCGGGTTCACCTGCCTCCGGTCCTGGGCTTTAAACAGCAAAAAATTCCATGCAGGAAAAAGTGTAATCCACGCTTGCTTGCAGAGTAAACTTTGTAATCTTCCTTTATTTAGTCATATTTAAAATTGCCAGGTATACACATCTCTAACCAGATGTGTATCGGCTGCACAGAGCCTTCGTCAGTGGCTCTGCAAGCAAGCATGGATTACACTTTTTCCTGCATGGAATTTTTTGCTCCTGAATTTCAGACATGTAGCTTGCCTGGTATGGCTTTCACCAAACACAACATTTTGGCCCAGTCTAGCTTGCTTTTTGCACCAAGTTTATAATTTGTGGATCTCAGCTTTCCCCGGATTCTTTGCCAATATCAATCCATTGAAAAGCAATGTTTAGGGGCAGAGCTCAGGGTAAAATATTAAAGAACACAGTAGAAAGCAGAAAGGGGAACTCATCAAAGCCTTGCGGTTTTGCCTAAAGTAAAGCGAACAGCAAGTCAAGGAAGCATCCCAAGGGCCCAATCAATATCTTGGATTCCTGTGTACTACATACATCCACGATGAGTGGTGAGTTGCCAGGGAAGAAGCTCTAGACCACATCCGCAATCCAGGGAAAGGCAGTGTATACAGAGAAAAAACAATAAATCCTGCGCTCACAGGAACAAATGAGAAAAGTACTTGTGCAAAGAAACTTACTTCTGTGAGAGGTCCCTGTCCTTGAGACCTCCCTGAAGCGTCATGGGGCAGAACCAAGTGACGACTTTCCCAGCAAGGAATGGAGGATCTCTTCAGTACTACAGATGGCAGGGTTTATTTTTCAAAAGACATACATACATACATAGGCTCTGACAATTAAGGCTGACAGAGGAATACAGGGGGCTGTGCAGTAGAGCCCCAAAACGCGTTGTACAGCCCCCAGTATTGCTTTCTCTCTGTATACAATATCAATCCATTGTTGCACTGTCTGCGGCAGTGGTGTATAATATGTGGGGACTCTACCAGCTCGTTGGTCAGCTCTTAAACCAACCGTATTTCTGTTCATGTATTCCTTGTTTACACTTTAAATTTGTTCAAACAGACTCCTCCGCCACAAGCATCTGGGGATGACAACCCCGGTAGGTATTCAATCTCCGAGACATGTTGCGTGGTATGGCTGCAATTATTTTGACCCCTTATCTCCATGTAGCAGAAGAGCCACTGGCTCAGTTTTACTCAGAGCCGGAGACTTTCCCTGCACATGTGGCTCCTCCTCACTCCCCACGGGTCCTGGTGGAGACATCTGAGGACTAGGTCATGGAGTTCCACCCTGTTCCTGGTAAGTCACAAGTGCATGTTGGTCACTAGAGATGAGCGAACGTACTCGTCCGAGCTTGATACTCGTTCGAGTATTAGCATGTTCGAGATGCTCGTTCCTCGTAACGAGTACCACGCGATGTTCGGGTTACTTTCACTTTCATCTCTGAGACATTAGCGCGCTTTTCTGGCCAATAGAAAGACAGAGAAGGTATTACAACTTCCCCCTACGACGTTCAAGCCCTAAACCACCCCCCTGCAGTGAGTGGCTGGCGAGATCACGTGTCACCCGAGTATAAAAATCGGCCCCTCCCGCGGCTCGCCACAGATGCATTCTGACATAGCTCAGGGAAAGTGCTGCTGATGCTGGAGCTGCTATAGGGAGAGTGTTAGGAGTATTTTAGGCTTCAAGAACCCCAATGGTCCTACTTAGGGCCACATCTAACCGTGTGAGGTATTGTGGAGGCTGCTTTTTGCAGTGTTGCACTTTTTTTTTTAGGTATATCGGCCATGCAGAGCATTGCGCCCTGCAGTAATTATACATAGTCCAGGGCCAGAAGCGCTTAGGCAGGGACAGAAGACATATTGATTGAATATAGGCAGTGGGCCTTTGCAAATACATTTGGGGAAAAAAAATCTATTTGGGCTGCCTGTGAGTGTCCTCAGTGTTCTGGGTCTCTGCTGGGTGTAGTAGTTCTCCAAATTCATACGCAGCCAGCTAAGTGTTACAGCAGGCTTGCGCAAAAAAATTTCCTGGCTCTGTCTGGGCTGTGAAATCACCGCTGTATTGCAGTCCACAGTGCAACACTCTGCAGTTCTTTGACATACTCCAGGGCCAGAAGCGCTTAGGCAGGGACAGAAGACATATTGATTATTGATTGAATATAGGCAGTGGGCCTTTTGCAAATACATTTGGGGAAAAAAATCTATTTGGGCTGCCTGTGAGTGTCCTCAGTGTTCTGGGTCTCTGCTGGGTGTAGTAGTTCTCCAAATTCATACGCAGTCAGCTAAGTGTTACAGCAGGCTTGCACAAAATTATTTCCTGGTGTCCTGTAAGCGATGTCAGCCTCCAACCACAGGCCAATAAGCGGCACATGTAATTACAGCGTTCTGTTTCTGCACTACTGGTAATACAGCATGATGAGGGGTAGGGGTAGGCCTAGAGGACATGGACGCGGGCGAGGACGCGGAGGCCCAAGTCAGGGTGTGGGCACAGGCCGAGCCAGTGCGGTGGCCAGGGGTAGAGGCAGGGCCAGACAGAATAATCCACCAACTGTTTCCCAAACCGCCCCCTCGCGCCATGCCACCCTGCAGAGGTCAAGGTGCTCTACGGAGTGGCAGTTTTTCACAGAGACGCCTGACGACAGACGAACAGTGGTGTGCAACCTTTGTCGCGCCAAGATCAGCTGGGGAGGCACCACCACCAGCATGCGCAGACATATGATGGCCAAGCACCCCACGAGGTGGGACGAAGGCCGTTCAACGCCTCCGGTTTGCACCACTGCCTCTCCCCCTGTGCCCCAACCTGCCACTGAGATCCAACCCCCCTCTGAGGACACAGGCAGTACCGTCTCCTGGCCTGCACCCACACCCCCACCTCCGCTGTCCTCGGCCCCATCCAGCAATGTCTCTCAGCGCAGCGTCCAGACGTCGCTAGCACCACTGTTTGAGCGCGAGCGCAAGTACGCCGCCACGCACCCGCACGCTGAAGCGTTAAACGTGCAAATTGCCAAATTGATCAGCCTGGAGATGCTGCCGTATAGGCTTGTGGAAACGGAGGCTTTCAAAAGCATGATGGCGGCGGTGACCCCGCGCTACTCGGTTCCCAGTCGCCACTACTTTTCCCGATGTGCCGTCCCAGCCCTGCACGACCACGTCTCCCGCAACATTGTACGCGCCCTCACCAACGCGGTTACTGCCAAGGTCCACTTAAAAACAGACACGTGGACAAGCACAGGCGGGCAGGGCCACTATATCTCCCTGACGGCACATTGGGTGAATTTAGTGCAGGCTGGGACCGAGTCAGAGCCTAGGACCGCTCACGTCCTACCCACCCCCAGAATTGCGGGCCCCAGATCGGTGCTGGTTTCTGCGGCGGATTATGCTTCCTTCACTAAACCACCCTCCTCCTACGCAACCTCTGTCTCGCAATCAAGATGTGAGCAGCAGCACATCGCCAGCAGTCGGTGTCGCGTGGCATGGCAGCACAGCGGTGGGCAAGCATCAGCAGGCCGTGCTGAAACTACTCAGCTTAGGAGATAAAATGCACACGGCCCACGAACTGCTGCAGGGTCTGACAGAGCAGACCGACCGCTGGCTTGTGCCGCTGAGCCTCCAACCGGGCATGGTCGTGTGTGACAACGGCCGTAACCTGGTGGCGGCTCTGCAGCTCGGCAGCCTCACGCACGTGCCATGCCTGGCCCATGTCTTTAATTTGGTGGTTCAGCGCTTTCTGAAAAGCTACCCACACTTGTCATACCTGCTCGGAAAGGTGCGCCGGGTCAGCACACATTTCCGCAACTCCAAGACGGACGCTGCCACCCTGCGCACCCTGCAACATCGGTTTAATCTGCCAGTGCATTGATTGCGGTGCGACGTGCCCACACAGTGGAACTCTACGTTCCACATGTTGGCCAGGCTCTATGAGCAGCGGAGAGCTATAGCGGAATACTAACTCCAACATGGGCGGCGTAGTGGGAGTCAGCCTCCTCAATTATTTACAGAAGAGTGGGCCTGGTTGGCAGCCATCTGCCAGGTCCTTGGAAACTTTGAGGAGTCTACCCAGATGCTGAGCGGGGATGCTGCAATCCTTAGCGTCACCATTTCTCTGCTATGCCTCTTGAGAAGTTCCCTGCAAAGCATAAAGGCAGACGCTTTGCACTCGGAAACGGAGGTGGGGGAAGACAGTATGTTGCTGTATAGTCAGAGCACCCTCATGTCTATATCTCAGCACATTGAGGAGGAGGAGGAGGGGGAGGAGCATGAGAAGGAGGGGGAAGAGACAGCTTGGCCCACTGCTGAGGGTACAGATGCTGCTTGCCTGTCATCCTTTCAGCGTGTATGGCCAAAGGAGGAGGAGGAGGGGGAGTAGCATGAGGAGGAGGGGGAAGAGACAGCTTGGCCCACTGCTGAGGGTACACATGCTGCTTGCCTGTCATCCTTTCAGTGTGTATGGCCAGAGGAGGAGGAGGAGGATCCTGAAAGTGATCTTCCGAGTGAGGACAGCCATGTGTTGCGTACAGGTACCCTGGCACACATGGCTGACTTCATGTTAGGATGCCTTTCTCGTGACCCTCGCGTTACACGCATTCTGGCCACTACGGATTACTGGGTGTACACACTGCTCGACCCACGGTATAAGGAGAGCCTTTCCACTCTCATTCCCGAAGAGGAAAGGGGTTCGAGAATGATGCTATACCACAGGGCGCTGGTGGACAAGCTGATGGTGAACTTCCCATCCGACAGCGCTAATGGCCGAAGGCGCATTTCCACGGCCCAGGTAGCAGTGGAGGCGCAGAGATCAGGCAGCAAGTACAGCTCAGGCAGGGGTCCATTATCCAAGGCCTTTGCCAGCTTTCTGGCTCCCCAGAAAGACTGTGTCACCGCTCCCCAGTCAAGGCTGAGTTGGCGGGAGCACTGTAAAAGGATGGTGAGGGAGTACGTAGCCGATCGCACGACCGTCCTCGGTGACGCCTCTGCCCCCTACAACTACTGGGTGTCGAAGCTGGACACGTGGCCTGAACTCGCGCTGTGTGCCCTGGAGGTGCTTGCTTGTCCTGCGGCTAGCGTCTTGTCAGAGAGTGTGTTTAGTGTGGCTGGGGGAATCATCACAGATAAGCGTACCCACCTGTCAACCGACAGTGCTGATAGGCTTACACTCATCAAGATGAACAAAGCCTGGATTTCCCAAGACTTCTCTTCTCCACCAGCGGACAGCAGCGATACCTAAGCAATACGTAGGCTGCACCAGCGGATGGAAGCATCGTTCTCTATCACCATCCAAAACGGGGACCTTTTAGCTTCATCAATCTGTGTATAATATTCATCCTCCTCCTCCTGCTCCTCCTCTTAAAACCTCACATAATTACGCCGAACGGGCAATTTTTTTTAGGCCCACAAGGCTCAGTCATATAATTTTTCTAAACAATTTTTATACGTTTCAATGCTCATTAAAGCGTTGAAACTTTCACCTCAACCAATTTTTATTTTTACTGGGCTGCCTCCAGGCCTAGTTACCAATTAAGCCACATTAACCAAAGCGATTAATGGGTTTCACCTGCCCTCTTGGTTGGGCATGGGCAATTTTTCTCAGGTACATTAGTACTGTTGGTACACCAATTTTTGGGAGCCCTCGCCTACAGTGTAATCCAATTAATTTTTAGCCCACCTGCATTACAGCTGACGTTACATCAGCTGTGTTGGGCACTGCAATGGGATATATTTATGTACCGCTGGTGGGTTCCAGGGAGCCACCCATGCTGTCGGTCCACACGGAGTTGTAACTATATGTGTCCACTTCTAAAGAACCCCAGTCTGACTGGGGCATGCAGTGTGGGCCGAAGCCCACCTGCATTAAACATGACATTACCTCAGCTGTGATAGGCAATGCAATGGGATATATTTATGTACCGCCGGTGGCTTCCTGGCACCCACCCATGCTGTGGGTCCACAGGGAGTTGTAACTGCATGTGTCCACTTCTAAAGAACCCCAGTCTAACTGGGGCATGCAGTGTTGGCCGAAGCCCACCTGCATTAAACATGACATAACCTCAGCTGTGATGGGCAATGCAATGGGATATATTTATGTACCGCCGGTGGCTTCCTGGCACCCTCCCATGCTGTCGGTCCACACGGACTTCACAATAGGGAGTTGTACCTGCCTGTGTCTATGAATTAAAAAGCCCGGTCAGGTTGGGGCATGCAGTGTGGGCCGAAGACCACCTGCATTTAATCTGACGTTAGCTCTGCTGTCCAGTGCACTACAATGGGATACATTTATGTACAGCCGGTGGGTTCCAGGGAGCCACCCATGCTGTGGGTGCACACGGAATTCCCATTGTGGAGTTGTACCTGCCTGTGACTATTTATAAAAAACCGCGGTCTGAATGGGGCATGCAGACACCTTGACAGAATGAATAGTGTGTGGAACATAGGTTCCTCATTGCTATGCCCACGTGTGCAGCTCCAGATGGAGGTGGCACAGGATTGGATTTCTCATTGCTTCTGTACAGCATTGTGGACTATCGCCCCGCCCCTTTTAAAGAGAGTCGCTGCCTAGCCGTGCCAACCCTCTGCAGTGTGTGCCTGCTTTTCCTCTGGCAGATGCACTTATAAATAGACATGAGGGTCACGTGGCATGAGGGCAGCTGAAGGCTGGGCAGGGACAGTTTGGTGTGCGCTGTGGACACTGGGTCGTGGGGGGGGGGGGGTTGGGCAGCATGTAACCCAGGAGAAGTGGCAGCGGAGTGTCATGCAGGCAGTGATTGTGCTTTGTTGGAGGTAGTGTGGTGCTTAGCTAAGGTATGCATTGCTAATGAGGGCTTTTCAGAACTAAAAGTTGTTGGGGGGGGGGCCACTCTTGCCGCTATTGTGACTTAATAGTGGGACCTGGGAACTTGAGATGCAGCCCAACATGTAGGCCCTCGCCTGCCCTATCTGTTGCTGTGTCGTTCCCATCACTTTCTTGAATTGCCCAGATTTTCACAAACGAAAACCTTAGCGAGCATCGGCGATATACAAAAATGCTTGGGTCGCCCATTGACTTCAATGGGGTTCGTTACTCGAAACGAACCCTCGAGCATCGCGAAAAGTTCGTCTCGAGAAACGCGCACCCGAGCATTTTGGTGCTCGCTCATCTCTATTGGTCACTATTCCCCAAAATATGGCCAGTGTAAATATACTGAAGATTGCATCACATTTGTTGTCTGCCCAACTGAAAGAGCTGGTAAAATATTCACCAGCTCATTCAGAGTCGAGTAGTGCATTATGATTGCATTTGTATCATTGACAGTCATATAATACTCATGCACTTAAGGGATCTTCTATCACCTTTCAGGGGCTAATGAATGAATGTGTACCTCTAGAAGCTTACAGATAGTGCTCCAAACACCTTAATTTTTCTAAATACCTGCCCAATTAGCCCTGGCAATCTGTCCTGATACTTTCCTGCACTGAGCATTTTAACAGTTTTAACATGTTTCTAAAGGCAATTAAAGCCCACAGAGTCATCCACTGAGCTGGATTTACAAAGCCCCTTTGTACACAAATTGGACCGCAACTGGCCCATAGTACCAGCTTGCATGGATTAGGAAACTGAAGGACAGATTTTGTGTCCTTACTAGTACAAGAAAGCAAATCATAAGGAGCTTTGAGGGCAGGGGATGTGAAGCAGTCTTTAAGAGTCATAGCAGACACCCTGTATAGTATAATACTACTTCCATGTTTTATGATGTTTATAAAGGTCAATGTAACTTACACTTACTCTTTTTCCCACAGTATGGCAAGACGTTCCCCCTGAAGAGTGAGGCATTCTGTGTAGATTGTCCTACCTCCATCAGTGCAGCACTTCCGATGGAGAGCTTGGGGTCGCTCCACTTCTTTGCCTGTCCCTCCAGTTCCTCTCCATCACCTACAGATTCCTCAGGATCCTTATCCTTGGCTTCTGTGATGCCGAGGGCAGATGGGGCCACTCTCTCTTTTATTTGTCCTGGACTCATCACTTGGGTTTCCTAGCATCCCAGTTGACCATTTTATATTTGTGATGCATTTCTCGTTTTGTTTAAAAAATAAAAAAAATTCCCTACAAAAAAAGTTGGTTTAACTATAAAGCTTTATAAGATAACCAATCTATCAAATACAACTGATACAACTGTCCTCAAAACAGTCTGTAGGAATCTGCTCACCCATTCACTGAACATCACACAAGTGTAAAGGAAGGCTGGTTGCTCGGTCAAGATGTCTAAAATACAGACATCCTCTAGTCAAGCTGGGGGAGCTGAGTGGTATGCAAAAGGAATTAATTTCAATAGTTTAAATTGTTGTGGCCCCATATTCTTGCCCTGTTGCCTTTGTGTGGCTACCCCAAAGAAATTTTGAAAGCTTAGCTTGTGCAACACAAATACAGCAAATGTCTGGCATTGAGCCTTCCTTTCATCTGCCAGCTAGGGGGCATATGTTGAGTGGAGCAATTTAGGCCTTCCTTTAATGGCTTACATTCATACCATGAGGGTGGCTTCACACGAACGTGTTTTTGTGCGTGCATACACGCACACAAAAACACGCTTCTATTAGAACCAATGCATTCCCTATATTGTGTTCACATGTCCGTGTTTTATAGGTGCGTGCCTGTAAAAATAGAACATGCGTACACCATAGGGAATGCACGCTTTGTCTTCAATAGAGCCACGGTCCCTGAATTGTTTTTACAGGGTAGGGTTTTACATATAAGCTCTTCTCTGAAAAACAAGAACTTTAGTGTCAAATAAATTAAATAAATAAAATACTTACCTGTCTGCCGCTGCCGTGTCCCCACAGGGGTGAAGAACAAATCTGCCACATGCAGCAGTTGTTTCCTTCATTCCCGCGAGGAAAAAGAATTCCCTGCTGCACCTACCACATCTGTGACGGATGCAGCAAAGGAATTCTTTATCTTTGCGGGGAATGAAGAGTTCCCTACCACAGCTGTTACATATGACAGCTGTGGTAGGGGATCCAGCTGCCGGCATCCTGTAATTGTTTTTCAGGGATGGGCTTTAAATATAATCTCTTTCCTGAAAAACAAGAAACAATGTTGATAAAAATGAAAAAAAAAATACTCACCTTTCTTCAGCTGCCAGGGCTCAGCTGTGTCCAGCCGGCTCTTCTCCTGCACTGCTCTGAGGAGTATTCAGCAGCAAGGAATTTAAAATCCCCGCCTGCTGAATGGGCTGTCTCTGATTGGCTGAGCACTGTGACCAATCGGAGGCAGCTCTCAGCTATTGAATGACAGCTGAGAGCTGCCTCTGATTGGTCCCTGCGCTCAGCCAATCAGAGGCAGCACTCACCCATTCATGAATTCAGGGAAGGGCAGGGATGAAGAATTCCTTTGCTGCATCTGTCACAGATGTGGCAGGTGCAGCAGGGAATTATTTTTCCTCACGGGGATAAAGGAAACATTGAAGCACGCGGCAGATGTGTTCTTCATCCCCGCGGAAAGACGGCAGCGACGGACAGGTAAGTATTTTTTTTACACTAAAATTCTTGTTTTTTAAGGAACTGCTTATATGTAAAGCCCTTCCCTGAAAAACAATCCAGGGCTGCTAGCAGATCATTGCCTTCAATGGAGACGCCGGCAGCGGCCACGGTTCTATTGGAGGCAATGCACGGACCTTCAAACACGCGTGTTTTTGCACGTACATAGGTGTGCACCTATGTACGCACAAAAACACGCTCGTGTGAATCCACCCTTACTCTGCAAAATGGGCTTCCACAGAGCCTGGCCACTTGAACAAGCTGACCCACAAGCAGCCAGCATATTGTAGAGCGAGATGAGCTAAGCAAATAGCTAGCGAGTTGTACTGGGTCTTTGCTTGTGAACAAATATGGCTGTCGCATTATGCCTCACCTGGCCCTCAGAGGTTTGGCCGCGGGATATGCACAGAGATGACAGAACCAAGCAGTACTCCTCAGAAAAAATTTCAACACCTGGTGATAAGACAGAGCAATATAACAAGGCCAGCCCGCTCTCTAACATCCCTCCATCCACTCCCTGTATAATGAGGATATCATCTGTCTTTGGGAAGATTTAGTGAGTTTTCCAGAGGGGCGTTCAGATTAGGCAAATGTCACCTTCATAATAAAAGTGGGACGAGCCAGAGCTTTCACACAGAGAGATTGCACCTTGCTAGCCATGCAGGTCATGCACAAAGGTGGGGATTTACCATGGAAGAACACATTCCTAGTTAGTAGTAGGTCAGTCCGGGCAGTGGTAATAACTAGAGATGAACGAGCACCAAAATACTCGTTGCTCGAGTCGAACGTTCCACGATGCTCGAGAGTTTGTTTCGAGTAACAAACCCCATTGAAGTCTATGGGCGACTCGAGCATTTTTGTATATGACCCATGCTCCGCTAAGGTTTTCATTGAAAAAAATCTGCAAAACCCAAGAAAGTGATGGATACGACACAGAAACGGATAGGGCAGGCGAGGGGCAACATGCTGGGCTGCATTTCAGGTTCCCAGGTCCCACTATTAGGCCGCAAAAGTGGGCCCCCCCGCCCCCTAACAATTTTTACTTCGGACAAACCCTCATTAGCAAGGCACACTTTAGCTAAGCACCACACTACCTCCAACTAAGCACAAGCACTGCCTGCGGGACACAGTGCTGCCTCTTCTCCTGGGTTACATACTGCCCAACCCCCCCGGAGGACCCTGCGTCCACAGCGCACAGAAAAGTTTCCCTGCGCAGCCTTCAGCTGCCCTCATGCCACAAGCTCGCTTCATAGCTACACCACCCTCATGTCTATTTCCAACTGCGTCTGCGATGAAGAGGAACAGGAGGCACACACTGCAGAGGGTTGGCAGGGCCAGGCAGCGACCCTCTTTAAAAGGGGCGGGGCAATAGCCCACAATACTGTACAGAAGCAATGAGAAATCCAATCCTGTGCCACCTCTGTCAGGAGCTGCAAACGTGGGCATAGCAATGGGGAATCCATGTGCCCACACAGTATTCATTCTGTCAAGGTGTCACATAGCTCAATTGACACCTCAAGGGGAAAGCCATCTGCACTCTGCCTCCTGCCCAAGTCAGTCAGTGTCTTTGTGCCAGACAGGTCAAACACCGCGATGGGAACTAAGTTTGCACCAACAGCATGGGTGGTTCCTAGGCAACCCAAGACATGAACAAAAAAGAAATCTGAGCGGCCAAACATGGAAGACTTGCACCGCGCCCACGGCATAGGCCTTGGCCCACAGCTTCAGCAATCGTGGGCCTACAGCGGACTCCATTGCTAGCGTAGCTGTGCACGTCTCATTAACGCTGTATTGCTCGTGTAGTTTGTCCCAATGCAGTGCCTCGGACAGTAGAGCTAACGTCAGATAAAATACAGGTGGGCTACGGCCCACACTGCATGCCCCAGTCAGACTGGCATTTTTATAAGTAGACACAGACAGGTACAACTCCCCTATGTGAAGTCCCTGTGGACCCACAGCATGGGTGGGTCCCAGGAAGCCACCGGCGGTACATAAATACATCCGATTGCAGTGCCCTGGACAGCAGAGCTAACGTCAGATAAAATGCAGGTGGGCTTCGGCCCACACTGCATGCCCCAGTCAGACCGGGTTTTTAATATATAGACACAGGTAGGTACAACTCCCTAATGTGAAGTCCGTGTGGACCGACAGCATGGGTGGCTCCCTGGAACCCACCGGCGGTACATAAATAGATCCCATTGCAGTGCCCTGGGCAGCAGAGCTAACGTCTGATTTAATACAGGTGGGCTTCAGCCCACACTGCATGCCCCAGTCAGACCGGGGTTTTTTAAAAGTATATACAGGCAGGTACATCTCCCTAATGTGAAGTCCTTGTGGACCGACAGCATGGGTGGGTCCCAGGAAGCCACTGGCGGTACATTAATAAATCCCATTGCAGTGCCCAGCACAGCTGAGGTAACGTCAGATAAAATACAGGTGGGCTTTGGCCCACACTGCATGCCCCAGTCAGACCGGGGTTTTTAATACATAGACACTCCCCTATGTGAAGTCCCTGTGGACCCATAGCATGAGTGGCTCCCTGGAACCCACCGGCGGTACATAAATACATCCCATTGCAGTGCCCTGGACAGCAGAGCTAACATCAGATTAAATAAAGGTAGGCTTCGGCCCAAACTGCATGCCCCAGTCAGACTGGGGTTTTTAATATATAGACACAGGCAGGTACAACTCCCTAATGTGAAGTCCGTGTGGACCGACAGCATGGGTGGCTCCCTGGAACCCACCGGCGGTACATAAATAAATCCCATTCCAGTGCCCTGGGCAGCAGAGCTAACGTCAGATAAAATACAGGTGGGCTTTGGCCCACACTGCATGCCCCAGTCAAACTGGGGTTTTTATAAGTAGACACAGGCAGGTACAACTCCCCTATGTGAAGTCCCTGTGGACCCACAGCATGGGTGGCTCCCTGGAACCCACCGGCGGTACATAAATATATCCCATTGCAGTGCCCTGGACAGCAGAGCTAACGTTAGATTAAATACAGGTGGGCTTCGGCCCACGCTGCATGTCCCAGTCAGACTGTTTTTTTTTTTATAATTAGACATAGGCAGGTACAACTCCCTAATGTGAAGTCCGTGTGGACCCACAGCATGGGTGGGTCCCAGGAAGCCACCGGCGGTACATAAATAAATCCCATTGCAGTGCCCTGCACAGCTAAGGTAACGTCAGGTAAAATACAGGTGGGCTTTGGCCCACACTGCATGCCCCAGTCAGACCGTGGTTTTTAATACATAGACACAGGCAGGTACAACTCCCTAATGGGAAGTCTGTGTGGACCCACAGCATGGACGGCTCCCTGGAACCCACCGGCGGTACATAAATAAATCCCATTGCAGTGCTCTGGACAGCAGAGCTAACGTCTGATTACATACAGGTGGGCTTCGGCCCACACTGCATGCCCTAGTCAGACTGGGTAATTTTTTTTTAGGCAATGTACGTGGAACACCGCAATGGGAACACTTAGTGCACCCATAGTATGCACCGACCCCTGTAATACTCCTGTAGCTAAGGTATACGCACACCCCACTAACAGTTATGTTGCAGAAGTCTAGGGAGACCCTATTAACACTTCTGTAGTAATAGTATAGCCGGACCCCAGTAACATTTCAGTAGCTGCAGTATAGGCAGAGCACAGTATCAGTTACATTTCAGTAGTAACAGTATCGACAGACCCCTGTAACATTTCAGTTACAGCAGTATAGGCAGAGCCCAGTATTAGTGGGATTTCAGTAGTAACAGTATAGACAGATTGACAACACCTTTGTGGAAAAGCTAGTATTTTCTAAGACAAGAGAGGGGCATTTGATTGCAATGACAAGGATACTCAAGGTACTGGAAGTCTGCACTCCTCATCTCAAGCTGGAAAATGAAAAGGCTTCATTCCTATGCTTTCCGTTGTCCATTTCAAAGTGTTAGCAAATAGCAATTGAAGTTTCCGGCTACTACCACACAAGCATCTTTCTAAGGAGTTACCAATGATGATCACAAGTAAAGGCCTCATCATCGGTCAGTCCAAAATAATTCAGGCAGTATGTGGTTCTCAGCTGGCCTGCTTCCATTTAGGGTCGGTACCTGCTGCAACTCTGTCTCTTGCCCTGCAGGGATGCTGTGTTCTATAGTCACCTGTATTCCGACCTCACCTGTACGCTAATCTTTGGACTTAGCAGTACCAACAAGTTGCAAGCCACCATCGCTCTACCAATCGGCTGAAAGCTTCAGCTAGGGATAACGGAATACTACCGTGGTTGTATTTAGTTGGTTTTCAGGATGTGGCCAGGATTCAGTGGGCTGTGGTGGTGGTGGTGGTGGGGGGGGGGCTTTCTTATTGTGTCTTTTAAGGTGAAATTCTAGGACTGCCGCCAGACGGACCACTGCGAAAACATTTGCCAAGAATGTTTTCATTGTTAGAGGAGGAGGAGGGGGGTGTTTTTGAGGAAGTACCTGTCCAGTCCCCGTCGTTATATGCACCTTACCAGTAACCGCGTTGGTGGGAAAGTGGTCGCGACTGTGGACCTATTAGCGCGGTTTTATTTAGTTGATTTTCGGAATGTGGCCAGGATGAAATGTGGAGTGTGGATATAGTAGCGTGGTTTTATTTAGTTGGTTTTCGGAATGTGCGCAGGATTAAGTGGGCCATAGTAGGGGGCTTTCTTATTGTGTAGTTTAAGGTGAAATTCTTGGACTGCCGCCAGATGGACTACTGCAAAAGCATTTGCCAAGAATGTTTTCATTGTTGGAGGAGGAGGAGGGGATGTTTATGAGGCAGTATGTGTCCCGTCCACGTGTCTGTGGTTATATGCTCCTTCCCAGTAACCGTGTTGCTGAAAAGTTGTCGCGCCTGGGGACCTAGTAGCACGGCCTTACCACCATCATGTCTTTGGGAAGCTTCAGTTTCCACAACCCTGTAACATAGCAGTAGCAGCAGTATAGGCAGAGCCGAGAATTAGTAACATTTCAGTGGTAAGAGTATGGACAGACCCCAGTAACATTTCATTGGCAGCAGTAGTTACAGACCCCACTAACATTTCAGTAGTATAAGTATAGACAGACCCCAGTAACAGTTCAGTAGTGTAAGTTTAGACAGACCCCAGTAACATTTAATTTACAGCAGTATTGACAAACCCCAGTAACATTTCAGTAGTTTCAGTTGCGACATGCCCCAGTCACATTTCAGTTCCAGCAGTGCAGACAGACCCCAGTAACATTTCAGTAGTATCATTAGGGACAGGCCCCAGTAACATTTCAGTAGTAACAGTATAGACAGACCCCAGTAACATTTCAGTTCCAGCAGTGCAGACAGACCCCAGTAACATTTCAGTAGTATCAGTTGCGACATGCCCCCGTAACATTTCCGTTGCAGCAGTGTCGTCTGACCCCAGTAACATTTCATTTGCAGCAGTATTGACAGAGTGCAGTAACTTTTCAGTTGTAGTAACAGTATAGACAGACGCAAGTAACATTTATGTTGAAGCAGTATGGGCAAAGCTGCAGATTCACATTTCCCTGGCAGCAGTGTAGGGAGAGCATTTTTGTTTTTTACATTTCAGTAGTAACAGTATAGTCAGACCCCAGTAACATTTACATAGAAGCAGTATGGGCAAAGCAGCAGAATCACAATTCCATTGCAGCAGTGTAGGGAGAGTATAGCATTTGTAAGATTTCAGTAGTAGCAGTATAGTCAGGCCCCAGTAACATTTACGTAGAAGCAGTATGGGCAAAGCAGCAGATTCACATTTCCCTTGCAGCTGTGTAGGGAGGGTACAGCATTTGTAACATTTCTGTAGTAGCAGTATAGTCAGACCCCAGTAACATTTACGTAGAAGCAGTATGGGCAAAGCAGCAGATTCACATTTCCCTTGCAGCTGTGTAGGGAGAGCACAGCATTTGTAACATTTCAGTAGTAGCAGTATAGACAGGCCCCAGTAACATTTACATAGAAACAGTATGGGCAGAGCCCACTATTGGTTACATTTCTGTAATAGCAGTATAGACATGCCCCAGTAACATTTCCGTTGAAGCAGTATGGGCAGATCCCACTATTAGTAAAATTACAGTAGTAACAGTATACACCAACCAAGGTAACATTTCAGGAGCAGAAGTATAGGCAGACCGAAGTTACATTTCTGTTGCAGATGTATAGTCAGACCCCTCTAGCATTACTGTGGCAGAAGTATAGGTAGGCAGAACAGAGTTACATTTCTGTAGCAAAAGTGTAGGCCAACCCCAGACACATCGGTGTACCATGAGTGCAGGCGAAGCCCATAAAAATTACTTGGATTACATTGTAGGCGAGGGCCCGAAAAACTGGTGTACTGACAGTACAAATGTACCCCAGAAAAATTGCCCATGCCCAACCTAGAGGGCAGTTGAAACCCATTAATCGCTTAGCTTACTGTGGCTTAATTTGTAACTAGGCCGGGAGGCAGCACAGTCAAAATAAAAATTGGTTCAGGTGGAACTTTCAATGCTTTAATGAGAATTGAAACAGATAAAAATTATTTTGAAAAGTTATATGAGCCTTTTGGCCCACAGAAAAATTGCCCGTTCGGGGTGATGACGTGAGGTTTTTAGGAGGAGGAGCCGGAGGAGGAGGAGGACGAATAACATACACAGATTGACAAAGGTCTTTAGGTATCGCTGCTGTCCACTGGTGGAGAAGAGAAGTCTGGGGAAATCCAGGCTTTGATCATTTTTATGAGTGTGAGCCTGTCGGCACTATCAGTTGACAGGCGGGTACGCTTGTCCGTGATGATTCCCCCAGCTGCACTAAACACCCTCTCTGACAAGACACTAGTCGCAGGGCAAGCCCGCACCTCCAGGGCATACAGCGCGGGTTCAGGCCACGTGTCCAGCTTTGACACCCAGTAGTTGTACGGAGCAGAGGCGTCACGGAGGACGGTGGTACGATAGGCTACGTATTGCCTCACCATCTTCTTACAGTGCTCCCTCCGACTCAGCCTGGACTGAGGAGGTGTGACACAGTCTTGCTGGGGAGCCATAAAGCTGGCAAAGACCTTGGAGAGTATTCCCCTGCCTGCGCTGTACATGCTGCCTGATCACCGTGCCTCCCCTTCTACTTGACCCTCGGAACTGCGCCTTCTGCCACTAGCGGTGTCGGATGGGAAGTTTACCATCAGTTTGTCCACCAGGGCCCTATGCTATTGCATCACTCTCAAAATCCTTTCCTCTTCGGGAATAAGAGTGGAAAGGATCTCCTTATACCATGGGTCGAGCAGTGTGTACACCCAGTAATCCGTAGTGGCCAGAATGCGTCTAACACGAGGGTCACGAGAAAGGCATCCTAACATGAAGTCAGCCATGTGTGCCAGGGTACCTGTACGCAACACATGGCTGTCCTCACTAGGAAGATCACTTTGAGGATCCTCCTCCTCCTCCTCAGGCCATACACGCTGAATGGATGAGAGGCAAGCAGCATGGGTACCCTCTGCAATGGGCCCAGCTGTTTCTTCTTCTTCAGGCTCCACCCCCTCCTCCTCAACGCGCTGAGATATAGACATGACGGTGCTCTGACTATCCAGCGGCATTCTGTGTTCCCCCACCTCCGTTTTTGCCCGCAAAGCGTTTGCCTTTACGCTTTGCAGGGAACTTCTCAACAGGCATAGCACGGGAATGGTGATGCTAATGATTGCAGCGAAGAAAGCTCTGTGGCAGCAGGCAGTGATGCAGTTTAAATAAATTTCTTTATTCTTCCACTCACACCATACGAGTGGAAGAATAAAGGAATTTATTTCAACTGCATAACTGACTGCTGCCACAGAACTTTCTTCTCTGGATACATTGTGCTGGGATTCAGCGATCCGGATCCATTATTGTGGCGTGCAACAGGTTGGTCCCACCCTGAGGGTATGGTGGAGTTGTGCTGTCCTGAACTTCTCTTATGCGCTAATGATTGCAGCATCGCCCCTCACCATCAGGGTAGACTCCTCAAAGTTTCCATGGACCTGGCAGATATCTGCCATCCAGGCCCACTCCTCTGTAAAGAATTAAGGAGGCTGACTCCCACTACGCCGCCCATGTTGGAGTTGGTATTCCACTATAGCTCTACCCTGCTCAT
The DNA here is from genome assembly GCF_035609145.1 of Eleutherodactylus coqui. Classification (NCBI taxonomy): domain Eukaryota; kingdom Metazoa; phylum Chordata; class Amphibia; order Anura; family Eleutherodactylidae; genus Eleutherodactylus; species Eleutherodactylus coqui. The sequence continues at coordinate 513,568,103 of NC_089837.1, forward strand.
ATAGCCGGGACAACATGTGAAGCGTAGAGTTCCACCATGTGGGCACGTCGCAAAGCAGTCGGTGCACTGGCAGATTAAACCGATGTTGCAGGGTCCGCAGGGTGGCAGCATCTGTGTTGGACTTGCGGAAATGTGCGCTGACCCGGTACACCTTGCCGAGGAGGTCTGACAAGTGTGGGTAGCCTTTCAAAAACCGCTGAACGACCAAATTAAAGACGTGGGCCAGGCATGGAACGAGCGCGAGGCTGCCGAGCTGCAGAGCCGCCACCAGGTTACGGCCGTTGTCACACACGACCATGCCCGGTTGGAGGCTCAGTGGCGAAAGCCAGCGGTCGGTCTGCTCTGTCAGACCGTGCAGCAGTTCGTGGGCCGTGTTCCTCTTCTCTCCTAAGCTGAGTAGTTTCAGCCCGGTCTGCTGACGCTTGCCCACCGCTGTGCTGCCGCGCTGCGCAACACCGACTGCTGGCGACATGCTGCTGCTGACAAGTCTTGATTGCGAGGTAGAGGTTGCGTTGGAGGAGGAGGAGGAGGAGGAAGGTTTAGTGGAGGTGGCATACACCGCCGCAGAAACCAGCACCGATCTGGGGCCCGCAATTCTGGGGGTGGGTAGTACATGAGCGGTCCTAGGCTCTGACTCGGTCCCAGCCTCCACTAAATTCACCCAATGTGCCGTCAGGAAGATATAGTGGCCCTGCCCGCCTGTGCTTGTCCACGTGTCCGTTGCTAAGTGGACCTTGGCAGTAACTGAGTTGGTGAGGGCGCGTACAATGTTGCGTGAGACGTGGTCGTGCAGGGCTGGGACGGCACATCGAGAAAAATAGTGGCGACTGGGGACAGAGTAGTGCGGGGCTGCCGCCGCCATCATGTTTTTGGAAGCCTTAGTTTCCACCAGCCTGTAGGTGAGCACCTCCAGGCTGATCAATTTGGCTATGTGGAGATTTAAAGCTTGAGCGTGCGGGTGCGTGGCGGCGTATTTGCGCTTTCGCTCCAACTATTCTCTTAGCGAAAGTTGGACGCTGCGCTGAGAGACATTGCTGGATGGGGCAGAGGACAGCGGAGGTGAGGGTGCGGGTCCAGGCAAGGAGACGCTCGTGCCTGTGTCCTGAGAGGTGGGTTGCATCTCAGTGGCAGGTTGGGGACCAGGGAGAGAGGCAGTGGCGCAAGCTGGAGGCGGTTAACGGCCTTCGTCCCACCTTGTGGGGTGCTTGGCCATCATATGCCTGCGCATGCTGGTGGTGGTGAGGCTGGTGGTAGTGGCTCCCCGGCTGATCTTGGCGCGACAAAGGTTGCACACCACTGTTCGTCGGTCGTCTGCACTATCAGTGAAAAACTGCCACACCTTAGAGCACCTTGGCCTCTGTACGGTGGCTTGGCGTGAGGGGGTGCTTTGGGAAACAGCTGGTGGATTATTCGCTCGTTCCCTGCCTCTACCCCTGGCCACCCCACTGCCTCTTCCATCTTGTCCTGCGGCTGCAATTGCCTCCCCCTCTGAAGACCGGTCCTCAGTTGGCTTATCACACCAGGTGGGGTCAGTCACTCGGACTTACTGCCCTTACTACTACCTCACTGATAGACAACTGTGTCTCATCGTCATCGTCCTCCTCACCCACTGAAAGCTCTTGAGACAGTTGCCGGAAGTCCCCAGCCTCATCCCCCGGACCCGGGAACTTTCCAAAGGTTGGGCATCGGTCACGACAAACTCCTCCAGTGGGAGAGGAACCATTGCTGACCAATCTGGGCAGGGGCCCGAGAACAGTTCCTGGGAGTCTGCCTGCTCCTCAGAATGTGTCATTTTCATGGAGTGAGGAGGCTGGGAGGAAGGAGGAGCAGCAGCCAGAGGATTCAAGGTTGCAGCAGTGGACGGCGTAGAAGACTGGGTGGTCGATAGATTGTTGGATGCACTTTCTGCCATCCACGACAGGACCTGCTCACAATGCTCAGTTTCTAATAAAGGTCTACGACGTGGACCCAAAAATTGCGATATGGGGACCCCAGAAACTGTCCTCTCTCCCACTCCCGCAGCAGCCGGCTGCGATTCATCTGGACCAGGAACTCGTCCTATGCCCACACCCTCACTTGGGACTCCGCGTCCTCGACCGCGTCCAAGTCCTCTGCCCCTACCCCTACACCTCAGCATGCTGGATTAAGAATCGAGCAGAGACAGAGCGGTGTAAAATTGTTTGTGAATTATTGCTGCGTAGTTGGTGGCTGCCAGCGGTAATATAACGCTAAATGAAGCCAGAGATAAATTATAAGGAAGGCTGCACTTAGGCCTAGCTGTGAACTATGCAGTTTGTATGGGCGTGAAGTCCCACAGGCCACGCAAGCAAATGCCCTGGGTAACCGGTAGCCGTAAAAAAGATTTTTTTTTTTTAAATCTCCTTATTTTACTATGCAATGCAGGCTGAGGCTAGGCAGTGTGTATTGCACTTTCAATCTATGGGCGTCGGGCAGACCGTGAATTTCTGAGAAAGCACATGTATAACAGAGCGTTGTAGAAAATGTGTGGTTTCTTGGCGTACACTTAGAGGCAGAGTGAACTGAGGCGACGCAAAGTGCGGACAGAAAAATGTTTAAATGAAGGCTGCACGCAGGCTAGGCTGTGCAATACAGAGGTACTACAACTCCCAGCAACCACGGAGTTAAATGTACACGGTCGCAGGTTGCCCTAAGAAGAACCGTTGGGGTTCTTGTAGACAGGATTCTACACTACCACTGTCCCTGCCTGACCAATACTGCCCCTATACTCAAGTATAGACTGCAGCCTGAGAACACTACAGCCTGCACGCCCGATATACATTAAAAAAAAATTTGTGCAAAAGTGCTCACAGCAGCCACTATAGGTACTACAACTCCCAGCAACCATGGAGTTAAATGCACATGGTCACAGGTTGCCCTAAGAAGAACCGTTGGGGTACTTGTAGATAGGATTCTACACTACCACAGTCCCTGTCTGACCAATAGTGCCCCTATACTCAAGTACAGACTGCAGCCTGAGAGAGCTACAGCCTGCACGCCCAATATACATTAAAAAAAAAATGTGTGCAAAACTGCTCACAGCAGCCACAACAGTAATGCACTATGTTAGCTGTGGCCCTAAGAAGGGCCGTTGTGGTTCTTGAAGATGCTAACACTGTCCCTATAGCAGCAGAAGCATCAGCAGCACTTTCCCTGATCTCTCTTAGCGTGTGTCTGTGGCGAGCCGCAGGCGGGGCAGATTTAAATACTCGGGGGTCACTTGATCTCGCCAGCCACTCACTGCAGGGGGGTGGGATAGGGCTGGAACATCACAGGAGGAAGTTGTAATGCCTTCCCTGTGTTTCTATTGGCCAGAAAAGGGCGCAAATTTCTCAGGGAAGGAAATGTAATGGAGTCGAGTGCCTCGTGGTGCTCGCCTTGAGTAACGAGCATCTCGAACACCCTAATGCTCGAACGAGCATCAAGCTCGGACGAGTGCGCTCGCTGATCTCTAATCATAATCAATAAACGTTATATTTTGGAATCTTCCCTGTGAAAGCAGATGTTATCCCTATGTCAAATCTGACTGTATCCTTTGGGTAGAATTGTAAGACTAATGTTGTAAGACTAATGAAAGATACTGAACACCTTCAAAACCATTTGGATGTTACTAACCTCTTCCTTATGGAATTAAAAAACAAACTGTATGGGTAGGATATGAGTTGGTCAGCATAGTTACTAAGATCCAGATAGACACAGAGTATCACTAATATGATATTTTTACTGGATGGTCACCTACTGCAGGGGAGATGATGGATTTTATGTTTCACCCACTACTAATACTGTTTCTTTTGTTCATTCTTTTGAGTTTTTGCAATTTCTGGACATTCTGTGGAAAACGGAGACAAGCAAATCTGGAATTGTTCCATCTACGATATGTTGAAACAGTCATACGTAAAAGAGCAACAACAGTGGGGACCCGACAAACAAGACAATAAAGAAAGTCTGGCGGGGTGGCTTAGAAACCTTGATAGTACCACTACAAAGGCTCTTTTCAAGATGGACTGTTTCAAATGGGGGATTGTGAAGGCTATGGGCCTAAAATGTATACATATATTTCATCCTGTCTCCTATGATCATCTTTGATGTACACTTGTACATTCATGTGTTGTTTGCACAGAAAAATAGCATTGTTACAGGAATAGAAATAGAATATAGTACTCAGCAAAAGTATATATAACTTACATTCTTCCTTATTTTCTGTTACACTGTTTAAAGGTCAGTGTGCAATAGTGTCCAGTAAAGACAATGCCTTAATGATTAACTGCTATCTATCTAAAAGAATATGTGACTGATTAACAATAGACCACTCTCCATTAAAATCTATATATATAAAAAGATGAAAGCCCTCACTGACTCACTCACTGATTCGCCAAAACTTCTCCAAATTCCCGATGTCGTAAAAACATGAATTTTGGCACAAGCATAGATTATCTCCAAAATAGGAAAAGTAATTGGGTCCAAACTCGATTATTCAATTCTAGCACAAAAGAATTAGCGTTGAAATTTAACGTACATAATCTAAATCTCTCACTTCCCAATGTCATAGTAACTTAAAATTGGGCACAGGCATTGAATATGTCATAAATAGGAAAAGCTAATGGGTCCCAACTCGATCATTCAATTCTATGCACCAAAGAATTAGCATCCAAATTTTACGTACGGAATCTAATTCTCTCACTTCCCGGTGTCATAGAAACTCAAAATTTGGCAGGAACATTGATTATGTCATAAATAGGAAAAGCTAATGGGTCCCAACTCGATTATTCAATTCTAGCGCAAAAGAATTAGCGTCCAAATTTTACGTGCAGAATGTAATTTTCTCACTTTCCGGTGTCATAGAAACGTGAAATTTGGCACGAGCATTGATTATGTCATAAATAGGAAAAGCTAATGGGTCCCAACTCGATTATTCAATTCTATGCCCAAAAGAATTAGCGTCCAAATTTTATGTGCGGAATGTAATTTTCTCACTTTCCGGTGTCATAGAAACGTAAAATTTGGCATAAGCATTGATTATGTCATAAATAGGAAAAGATAATGGGTCCCAACTCGATTATTAAATTCTATGCGCAAAAGAATTAGCGTCCAAATTTTATGTGCGGAATGTATTTTTCTCACTTTCCGGTGTCATAGAAACGTGAAATTTGGCACGGGCATTGATTATGTCATAAATATGAAAAGTTAATGGGTCCCAACTCGATTATTTAATTCTAGTGCAAAAGAATTAGCGTCGAAATTTTAATAATCTAAATCTCTCACTTCCCAATGTCATAGAAACATGAAATTTGCCATAAGAATTGAATATGTCATAAAAAGGAAAAGTTTATGGGTCCCAACTCGATTATTCAATTCTAGCGCAAAAGAATTAGCATTCAAATTTTACGTACGGAATCTAATTCTCACAATTCTTGGTGTCATAGAAACATGAAATTTGGAACGGGCATTGATCTATATATATATATATATATATATATATATATATATATATATATAGACGAAAGCCCTCACTGACTCACTCACTGACTGACTGAGTCACTGACTGACCGACTCGCCAAAAGTTCTCCAACTTCCCGATGTCGTAGAAACATGAATTTTGGCACAAGCATAGATTATCTGTAAAATAGGAAAAGTTATTGGATCCCAGCTCGATTATTCAATTCTAGCGCAAGAGAATTAGCGTCGAAATTTTACGTACATAATCTAAATCTCTCACTTCCCAATGTCATAGAAACTTAAAATTTGGCACGCGCATTGATTATGTCATAAATAGGAAAAGTTAATAGGTCCCAACTCGATTATTTATTTCTAGCGCAAAAAAATTAGCTTCGAATTTTATGTGCATAATCTAAATCTCTCACTTTCCAATGTCATAGAAACAGGAAATCTGCCATAAGCATTGAATATGTCATAAACAGGAAAAGTTCATGGGTCCCACCTCGATTGTTCAATTCTAAGCGCAAAAGAATTAGCGTCCACATTTTACTTACAAAATCTAATTCTCTCACTTCCCGATGTCATAGAAACTTGAAATTTGGCACGGGCATTGATTATGTCATAAATAGGAAAAGGTAATGGGTCCCAACTCGATTATTCAATTCTAAGTGCAAAAGAATTAGTGTCCAAATTTTACGTATGGAATCTAATTCTCTCACTTCCTGATGTCATTTTATATAAAGGAAACATTGCATGGTTGCCTCCACGTGGTGTTTCCTGGGTAACGCAGAGAACTATGCAAAATGTTGAACATATGTTTTTCTGGTATCTCTAAAGTAACCACGACTTCATAAAATTTTCCCTGTAAACACCAGATGAACACCAGTACCAAATTAACTCGGGCGAAGCCGAGTATATCAGCTAGTTATGTCATAAATAGGAAAAGTCAATGGGTCCCACCTTGATTGTTTAATTCTAAGCACAAAAGAATTAGCGTCCACATTTTACGTACAAAATCTAATTCTCTCACTTCCCAATGTCATAGAAATTTGAAATTTGGCACGGGCATTGATTGTGTCATGAATAGGAAAAGTTAATGGGTCCCAACTCGATTATTCAATTCTAAGTGCAAAATAATTAGCGTCCAAATTTTACGTATGGAATCTAATTCTCTCACTTCCTGATGTCATTTTATATAAAGGAAATGTTGCATGGTTACCTCCCCGTGGTGTTTCCTGGGTAACGCAGAGAACTATGCAAAATGGTGAAGATATGTTTTTCCTCAGTATTTCTAAAGTAACCACGACTTCATAAGATTTTCCATGTGTACCCCAGATAAACACCAGTACCAAATTAATTCGGGCGAAGCCATGTATATCAGCTAGTACTATATAAAGGAACATGTTTTGCAATAAAGGTAGATTGCTTTTAGACACGCCATAACCGCCTCTGATTTGGAGCCTCAAATCATACTGATGGAACGATTGAATTTCCCTAACAATACCTCTGGTAACTCCTGAGTATGGCAGTCCCACGGAAGGCTAAGGTTCCTCTTAGTCACTTCCTTTCCTAGCCACACAGAACTGAAGGGGTCTGTGTGTGTGTCTCTCTCTCATCCAGCCTGACTGACTGATAGACCACTCCAACTGCTCCCTCTCATGCAAGCACCTTGCATTTACATACATAAAGCATGATCACATGACAAAGATACATTTTCAGACATCCTTGCATACCAGACAGTTAACCCATTCAGTGCTGCAGCTATTCAATACACATCATATTTATGAAATATGAGACATTGAAAATACAATTAGCATACAATTCACACAAAGTACATTTGGAGCATATTTACCACTTCGGAGAATCAACACCAAAATCTATATCAATTTCCACGCCAAAATTAGCACTATAAGGCCGCTTTCAGATGGCTCGAGAATCTTGCACAAGATTTAGTTGTTGCAAGATGCACAAATATCGTACGAATATGGACCCCATTCTTTACACAATGTCCTATGTTTGGGAAACGCATCGCCCATTGTCTTCAATGAGGATGGCAAAGCATCACACCACATGCTAGGTACACGCGAGTGCGATGCGTGGTTTCCCATTGAAAACAATAGTATAACACTCTGAGATCTGAATGGCTACTTCTCTGAAGTGATGCAAGGTATTTTAACACAAAAATGCCTTACATCAGGGTGGAAATTGCACATGCACGAGTGGGATATCAGGCCGTTTCATGGCCTAATATGGCTGTCATCTATGTGAAATTAGTTTGAGGCTGGGTTCACACGGGCGTATATCGGCCATGTATTTCAGCCGGGCGCTTTTATGGAGATAGGAGGTAGGAGTTTAGCAGTGTGACCACTAAACTCCCACCCCCTAGCCTGCTCCTCTCTACCCATTGCTGGCTGCTTGCAATGAGAGGGGGTGGGGCAGAGCTAAGCTCGACCCATGTCCCTGTTCCTCCCATTGCTGGCTGTGACAAGGGGCATAGAGGTAATGGGAGCTTAGCACACTAGCTCCCACCCCATCCTGCCTCCTTCCCTTGCCGAAGGACGGCAAAAGGTAGGGAAGGGGGAGACAGCTTAGCAGATGTAAACTGTCCCCCACCCCCACCCCGCCCAACGACATTGCGGCCTCAGCGTGAACTGTTCACGAATTTTTACGTCATCGGCAGGTGAAAGTAAAATGCCGACGCCAGTGTGAATCCAGTCTGAGTATGGATTTTGATGTGGATTTGCAGCAGAATTCACCCCTACAATTGAAAGGGTACTTTTATGAATCCTATTAAAAAAGTCAAAATTCACACCAAAAGGGGCAGATCTAAACCAAAATGTGCAGCACAAAATTCTGATTTTGGTGCGAATTTGCAACTTGGAAACATAGTGTAGATTTGCTGCAGACTTTCTACAGCTGAAAATTTACAAAATCCATGTTAAGATCTGCACAAAATACATTTTGATGTAGATTTTGGTAGAGATTTGCTTCAGATTTTTCAGCTGTGGAAAGCCTGCAGCAAATCTATCAGGTGTGAAAATACCCTTTATGGTGCATTCAGACATAACAGATTTGGTGTGGATTTTGATGCAGATTGAAAGGGTGAAATCTGCTGCAGATTCACATCAAAATCCGCCGTATGTGCACCCTAAGGGTGACTACTAGAGATGAGTGAACGTACTCGTCCGAGCTTGATGCTCGCTCGAGTATTAGGGTGCTCGGGATGCTCGTTACTCGAGACGAGCACAATGCCGTACTCGAGTCAATTCCATTTCCTTCCCTGCATGTTTTGCGCCATTTTCTGGCCTATAGACATGCAGGGAAGGTATTACAACTGTGACATTCCAGCCCTATCCCACCCCCTTGCAGTGAGTGGTTGGTGAGATCAAGTGACCGCCGAGTATTTAAAGCGGTCCCACCCGCTGCTCGCCTTTAGAAACACGCTGGCAGAGATGAGGGAGAGTGCTGTTCCTGCTATAGGGAGAGTGTTAGGCTACTGTTAGCGTCTTCAAGAACCCCAACGGTCCTTCTTAGGGCCACATCTTACCGTGTGCATTACTATTGTGGCTGCTGGGAGCAATTTTGCACAATTTTTTTTTTTCATCTTGGGCTATGCAGACTATTGCGTTCTCCGTCTGCAGTCAATTATACAGAGTATAGGGGCAGTACTGGTGAGGCAGGGACAGTAGTACTGTAGAATCCTGTCAACAAGTACCCCAAAAAAGCTCCTTTTTAGGGCTACCTGTGACTGTGTGCATTACTGTTGTGGCTGCTGGGAGTTGTAGTGGCTCACTATTAGCCAGCTAGGCCTTTTTGCAGCCTTGCATATAATTTTTTTCGGACTGCAGTGTGTGTTACATAACCGCTGTGATCCTCCAAGTGCAGGCCAATAATTGCATAATTTTTACACCGCTCTGTGAGTCCCGTCAACTTCACGTACAGCGTACGGCCACAGCCGCTGATAGAGGGAAAGACATATACAAGCTATCTAGGCTGTTGGTTTTTTCAATGGGGCATTTAGCTTTGTCAATCTGTCTCTGATATTAGTCATCCTGCTGCTACTCCTCCTCCAGAAACAACATGTCATAGCGCGGAACGGCCAATTTTTCTGCGGCCCAAAAGGCTCATCTACATCTACCAATTTTTTTTACAATTTTTCTAAGTTTCAAAAGTATTGAGACTGTAACTTGAACCAATTTTTTCAATAGGGCTGCAGACAGGCTCTGTTACAAATTAAGCAACAGTGAGCTGTATCTTTAAAAAAACATGTTTATGAGTTTCACCTGCCCTCTCGGTTGATAAATTTTTCAGAAGTACATTTGTACTCTTGGTACACTAATTTTTTGGGCCCACGCCTACACTCTTTTCCAACTAATTTTTCCAGCCTTCGCCTACGCTCATGGTATCCCAATGTTTCAGAGGTTGGCCTATACTATTACTACAGAACTTTTACTGGGGCCTGCCTATACTTCTGCCACATACATGTTAAAGGGGTCTGCCTATACTTCTGCTACAAGAATGTTACTGGGGTCTGCCTATACTTCTGCCACGTAAATGTTACAGGGGGTCTGCCTATGCTTCTGCTACATAACTGTTACTAGGGTCTGCCTATACTTCTGCCACATAAATGTTACAGTGGTCTACCTATACTTCTGCTAGTGAAATGTTACTGGGGTCTCCATAGACTTCTGCAACATAACTGTTACTGGGGTCAGCTTATACCTTTGCTACAGGAATATTACAGGGGTCTGTGTATACTATGGGTGCACTAAGTCTGCCTATCGTGGTGTTATACCTATCTGGCCCCCAAAAAAACCTCGACTGACTAGGGCACGGATTGTGGGTCGAGGCCAGCATGTATTTCCTCTCACGTAACCTCAGCTATCCGGGGCACTCCAATGGAATTTCTTTATGTACCGTCTGTGTGTTCCTGCTAGTAACCCATGCTGTGGGTGCACACAGACTTGCCACAGCGGAGTTGTACCTGCCTGACACTGTTAAAAAAACCATGAATGTCTAGGGCATGGAGTATGGGCCGCAGCCAACATGTATTTCCTCTGACGTAAGCTCAGCTATCCAGGGTACTGCAATGGGATTTCTTTATGTACTGTTTGTGTGTTCCTGCTAGCCACCCATGCTGTGGTTGCACACAGACTTGCCACAGCAGAGTTGTACCTGCCTGGCACTTTTAAAAAAACTCAGAATGTCTAGGTCATGGAGTGTGGGCCGCAGCCAACATGTATTTCCTCTCACGTAACCTCAGCTATCCGGGGCACTACAATGGGATTTCTTTATGTACCGTCTGTGGGTTCCTGCTACACATCCATGCTGTGGGTGCACACAGACTTCCCATTGAGGTGTTTTACCTGTCTGTCCCCAAAACACTGACAGACTTGTGTAGGGTGCAGAGTGCAGATGGTTTACCCTTTGCATTGTCGATGAGGTATCCGACACCCAAACAGAATGAGTAGTGTGTGGAAACATGGAGTCCCCATTGTCACACGCAGCACCTTGAGCCACACAAGGTGTTTTCTGGGACAGAGGCTGACCCAGGGCCCGCTCACATACTTCCCACACCGAGTATTGCTGCATTGTGGAGATGTGTAGAAGTGCTGGGTTGGCACCGAGTCCTCTTTATGCCCACGTTTGCAGCTCCTGACGGAGGTGGCCAAGGATTGCAATGAAGATGAAACGTCAATCTATTATCAATTCTCAACAGCATTGTGGGCTATCGGCCCCCCTCCCCCTTTCAAAGAGGGTCACTGCCTGGCCCTGCCAACCCTCTGCAGTGTGTGCCTCCGGTTCCTCCTCATCGCAGACGCACGTGGTAATAGACATGAGGGTGGTGTAGCTATGAAGCGAGCATGTGGCATGAGGGCAGCTGAAGGCTGTGCTGGGACACTTTGGTGTGTGCTGTGGACACTGGGTCGTGTGGGGGGATTGGGCAGCATGTAACCCAGGAGAAGAGGCAGCGGTGTGTCCAGCAGGCAGTGATTGTGCTTGGTTGGAGGTAGTGTGGTGCTTAGCTAAGGTGTGCCTTGCTAATGAGGGTTTGTCTGAAGTAAAAATTGTTGGGGGGGGCGCTCACTCTTGCCGCTATTGTGGCTTAATAGTGGGACCTGGGAACCTGAGATGCAGCCCTGCATGTTGCCCCTCGCCTGCCCTATCCGTGTCTTTGTGTTTTCCATCACTTTCGTAGGTTTTGCAGATTTGCAGAAATGAAAACCTTAGCGAACATCGGTCATATACAAAAATGCTCGAGTCGCCCATTGACTTCAATGGGGTTCATTACTCGAAACGAACTCTCGAGCATCGCGGAAAGCTCGACTCGAGCAACGAGCACCCGAGCATTTTGGTGCTCGCTCATCTCTAATGACTACACACTACAGCTTTTTTTAACTGCGAAATTCGCAGCATTTTTTTTTCTGCAGGGGTCTATGGGACTTGTATTGTGAAAATCGCAATCGCGCAAAATTGCGATTTTGTGGTAAATTGCGATTTTGCACGATCGCGATTTTAACATTAGAAGTCCCATAGACCCCTGCAGAAAAAAAAAACGCTGCAAATTTTGCAGTGAAAAAAAGCTGTAGTGGGTTGTCACCCTAAGGGCAAAGTCAGATAAGTGTTTTTTTGCACGCACCTATGTGCAAAAAAATAAAGCGCGTATGATAGAACCATTGGTTTTTAATGGTGTGTTCACATGTACGTCTTTTACAGGTGCAAAATCTTTGACCAGCAAAAGATAGGATATCCGTGCAGTGGCAAGGCCCGTGTTGCGCGTAAAATATCCCCGCAGGGAGTCCCCACATCATTGAACACTGTGACAGCAGACTTTTATGGACGCAGCAATACCAAATATATATTTTTGTTTCATTACTTAGATCCTTTTACTAAAAATATGGCAAAAGTTTTTTTTTTACTTTTTTAAAAAATAATTAGTAAAACTTTACTGATCTTATTCTTCCTTTTTTTTTGTAGTCTCCAGAGGGGACAACAACTAGCGATGCTTTGATTGCTCCTGCAGTATAATGTAATGCCATAGCATGGCTTGACAGGGATTCTTCCATGACAGCCCTGGGGCCTTTCAGAAGTCCCCCGGCTGCCACGACACCTGGACGACTCCCTGCAATCTCATTGCGGGAGCCGAACGTGACCCTTGAACATCGTTTAGGGGATTTAAATGCTGCTGTCAGAAAGCATTCAAAAGGTTAACTGTTGCCGCCAGGTGTCAGGTGTAATCAACAGACGGCACCCAGGATGTATGAAGAGAGATCACTGTGCAATCTCTCTTCATACATAGACTGCGGATACAGGCCGTCAAAAGGTGTATCAGTGGTTGTTAAGTGGCTTTTTCATTGCATAATACAATAAAATTATTAAAAAACATATATTTACCTACCATGAGGTTTTCACTGTGGTGGCCATTCCCTGCATTCACATTAATGGGTTGAAGCTAAACATAAAACATGTAAAGGTATGTTTACATATAGTAGAAATGCTGCAGATTTTCTGCAGCAGAAAAATCTGTAAAAAATCCAAAGCATTTACACAAAAGACAAAAAGTCAACATTCACAGCTGATTTCAGAAGATATTGCATTCCCCTCACCTTCAAACTTTTTGCGCTCTCTGTGTTTCCTTTACTGGGCACCCGGTGGCCTCTAGTTAGTATAGCGCTGCTGGTCAGGTGATGCAAAAGTAACCAGTGGCATTGCACAAAACTTTTTCTATCACAAGAATATTTAAAGATGATTCTAGTAATATTTCACCTCTTGAATCACCTTGAATTTTTCTACCAGGCAGGATTATTTTTATGACACACATTTCAAGTTTTATAAAATTGGTTTTTATGGAAGCCAACATTATGTGAAATACAGTTTATCTAGGAAGTTTTTGAAGATGATTGACGAGAATATTTTGCATTTGAGATGTCTTTTCTGATGGTCCAGCAATAGTCAGCCAGGATACTGGGACTCCACTTGCCTTGCTACCTCTGTTCCATCGCAGAGATCTGCTGGTTGCTCACAGTCCCAAGATTTTCTGAGAAGAAGTCCAGGTGGGAGTCCAAGAAATGAAGTTTTAATTTATCATCATACAGAACCGCAACATGTACAACATGAAGCTATACGACTGTAATCTGACACTGAGTACTACATTACCCTTGTTAGAGACCCTACAGCAGATGCAATGAAAGCTATATCCAGTTTAATTGAAGTATATAGGGGACTTACTTCTTAGGGGTGGCCAGTCTCACGCACTCCTAATCCCAGTAGACATGTAGAGAGAGCAAGATGCAGGAGATGTTCTGTTTCCACAGCAAATAGGCTAAAGTGGTAATCACCTCTCTCCCCCTCCTAGGATCCAAACACTCATAATGACGTGTTGTTAGTGTGGTGATGCAACGTATTCTCGTGCTCACGTGATTTAACCTTCAAAAGTGGAATGCAGCGATGCATCCCATAAGTTTGTAAAATAGCCGGTGGTAACGTTTTAAAGCGTAGTGATGCTGTATGTTAATTGCCCCCTCATTTTAATATGCTTAGATTGACTTACGTGGAGGTGCGTTCCACAACTGTTAAACTCCTTTTCATTTAGAGCTTCTATGGGGAGCGTCTGCTATTTATATATTCAATATTGGGTATACCCATTCAGTTTATATAGATTATCTGAAAAAACAAGACTATTATACTAATACAAATAGAAGGTCCCCTAAAGGTTTGGTACATAACTAAAGTATAAAACTACATTTGGTGGACCGATCATTACGTGTCAATTTATCAATATTAAAAAAACATATCAGCTATATGTGTATACTAGTCGATATATATAAAATTGAATGTATGCGTGTGTGTGTGTCTGTCTGTGTGTTTGTCCTTTATGCGCTACTACACCATTCATCCGATCGCCATGAAACTTTGGGAAGTTGTTGAGTACACTCCTGGGAAGAGTATAGGCATAGTAGATTTATGCTACGATAAATGGCGCGTGCGAGCGTCATCGACAGTTACGCCCCCCCCCCACGTAGATCGTTCGATTTCCATCATTGCTACTAATTCTTTCACTTCCCGATGTTGTAGAAACATAAAATTTGGCACGAGCATTGATTATGTCATAAATAGGAAAAGCTAATGGGTCCCAACTCGATTATTCAATTCTAAGCGCCAAAGAATTAGCGTCCAAATTTTACGTACGGAATCTAATTTTCTCGCTTCCCAATGTCATAGAAACTAGAAATTTGGCACAAGCATTGATTATGCCATAAATAGGAAAAACTAATGGGTCCCAACTCGATTATTCAATTGTAAGCGCCAAAGAATTAGCGTCCAAATTTTACGTACGGAATCTAATTTTCTCGCTTCCCAATGTCATAGAAATGTGAAATTTGGCACGAGCATTGATTATGTCATAAATAGGAAAAGTTAATGGGTCCCAACTCGATTATTCAATTCTATGCGCAAAAGAATTAGCGTCCAAATTTTACGTACAGAATGTAATTTTCTCACTTTCCGGTGTCATATAAACGTGAAATTTGGAACGGGCATTGATTATGTCATAAATAGGAAAAGTTAATGAGTCCCAACTCGATTATTCAATACTATGCGCAAAAGAATTAGCGTCCAAATTTTGCGTACGGAATGTAATTTTCTCACATAGAAACTTGAAATTTGGCACGAGCATTGATTATGTCATAAATAGGAAAGGTTAATGTGTCCCAACTCGATTATTCAATTCTAAGCGCCAAAGAATTAGCGTCCAAATTTTACGTACGGAATCTAATTTTCTCGCTTCCCAATGTCATAGAAACTCGAAATTTGGCACGAGCATTGAATATGTCATAAATAGGAAAAGCTAATTGGTCCCAACTCGATTATTCAATTCTAAGCGCAAAAATATTAGCGTCCAAATTTTACGTACGGAATCGAATTCTCTCACTTCCCAATGTAATACAAACTTGAAATTTGGCACGAGCATTGATTATGTTATAAATAGGAAAAGCTAATGGGTCCCAACTCGATTATTCAATTCTAGGCGCAAAAGAATTGGCGTCCAAATTTTACGTTCGGAATCTAATTTTCTCGCTTCCCAATGTCATAGAAACTAAAAATTCGGCACGAGCATTGATTGTGTCAGAAATAGGAAAAGCTAATGGGAATTTGTTGAGTACACTCCTGAGAAGATTACTGGCATAGTTCAACTATCCTACGATAGGTGGCGCGCGTGCGAGCATCGTCGACAGTTATGCCCCCCCCCCCCCCCCAGACAAAGATCGTTTGATTTCCATCTCAAGCACAAAAGCAAAAAGCATTACGAGTAACGGGAGGCGTCTTCAACTACAAAATAATGCAAGACAATTGCTGAATATTGAGAATGCTGAGGTAAAATAAAAGCTGCGCTGTGATTGGTTGCTATATATTATACCGCTGAGGTAAAATCAATGCTCACTGTGATTCGTTGCTATTTTTATGTTGCTGAGGCAGAATAAAAGTTGCGCTGTGATTGGTTGTTATTTCTCTTACTGCTGACGTAACATGAAAGCTGCGCTGTGATTGGTTGTTATATATTATACCGCTGAGGTAACATGAAAGCTGCGCTGTGATTGGTTGTTATATATTATACCGCTGAGGTAACATGAAAGCTGCACTGTGATTGGTTGTTATATTTTATACTGCTGAGGTAACATATAAGCTGCGCTGTGATTGGGTGTTATATATTATAAAGCTGAGGTAACATCAAAGCTGCGCTGTGATTGGTTGCTATATATTATACTACTGAGGTAACCTAAAAAAACTGCGCTGTGATTGGTTGTTATCTAGATATATAAAAACGAATGTATGTCTGTCTGTCTTCGCAGCAACGCGCGACGGGTAAGCTAGTATTAAATAAATATATTGAGTATATAAAAATTAGATTAAAAAAATTAAAAATATCAAAAGTTTAAGAATAAAAATTAATAAGTGAAGGATCCGAGTTATGATGTACTAAAAAATGTTTAGAGACACTATGTTTTAAAAAACCCTTTCTGATGTTAAACCTATGTTGGTTAATACGGTTATGTAAAGAGTTTATTGTATGACCAATATAACGCATATCACTGGGGCATTCCATTAAATAAATCAAGTATTCGGAGCTGCAGTTTAAAAATTGTTTAATCTGAAATGGAGGGTTATCTTGTCCTGTCTCAATGTATTTTCTTTTGTGGAAAATATTCTGGCAGCATTTGCAGCCTGTTTTTCCACATTTATAGGCCCCTGCTCAGGGAGAAATAGACGATTTTTTTTAAAATTGGTTTTCTTACAGTTTATTCTATTTGGATGGAAAGGGGGCTAGAATATTGCCCAGAGTTTTGCTTCTCTTGAAGATCATATTCAGGTTTGGTGGGAGTTCTTTAGCTAAAAATGGATCACCTCTCAGAGTGTTCCAATGGTTTTTAACTATAACTTTTAGTTCGTTCTGTTTTGAATTGAACCTTGTGATGAAACAAAGGTCACATTTATTTTTATTGGGTTCTATTTCTTTCGTTTGTGTTTCATTAGTTCATATAGATCTTCCCTCTTGATTAGCCCTTTCATGAGAAGTTTGTATCAATGTTTCTGGATATTTTTGTCCCTAAACCTATTGCGTTAAATGTTGGTCTGTATCTCAAAGTCCTCAATAGTTGAGCAGTTGCGTCTTATTCGCTTGAATTGTCCAAGTGGAACATTAGGTTTCCACTTTTTGGCATGGCTACTACGAAAATCTAGAAAACTATTTGCATCTACCTGTTTGAAGTGAGTTTTAGTATGGTACACTCATCAATATATATATCTAAATCTAAAAAAGTATATTCCCACTTTCATCGCCTTGTCATTGGAGACTGGATTTTTCGGGTCGTTTTCAGTTGTTTTTGGTTTCATGTGGGTTTTTCTACCGGTCTGTTTACCTCTTCTTCTATTCCTCCTTCCTGTCTGTTGTTGGTTAGGGATCTGCCTGGTGATTTGTAGTGTTGGGTAATCTTCATGCGGTATCCCGTATTGCTCCCATTGGTTTTGTATAATGTATTTCCTTTGTGGTTCAGTGGCATCATGGAGCTTCGGGTAATCCTTGCACCAGTTATAGATCTAGATGTGAAATCGCATCCCCTAAAAAAGGCATTACTGTTGGGGTAGGGTGAGAACTAGCTGAATTATTAAAAATCCTTGGAATTAATTTGACAAGAGGGGTATTAGTATTAATATCTGATCTATGTGGTGTATGTTCTTTATTCTGCAAAAAGTTAATGAGATCACTTGGGCTTCCTGGAATGTCTTCCATAATAAGGGGTTCATGGGGACATACATTGTTCAGGGATGGCAAACTATTGGGGAGGGGAAGTCTAGATGTGTCCCTTATGGTTGATTGATTTAATAGGATGTCTGTTGCTATAGGGGTTGGCAAACTGCAGGGTGTTATATCATTAGTAGAGATCAGCGAGCGCACTCGTCCGAGCTTGATGCTCGTTCGAGTATTAGGGTGTTCGAGATGCTCATGACTCGAGACAAGCACCACGCGGCACTCGACTCCATTACATTTCGTTCCCTGAGAAATTTGCGCCTTTTTCTGGCCAATAGAAACACAGGGAAGGCATTACAACTTCCTCCTGTGATGTTCCAGCCCTATCCCACCCCCTGCAGTGAGTGGCTGGCGAGATCAAGTAACCCGCAAATATTTAAATCTGCCCCGCCCGTGGCTCGCCACAGACACATGCTAAGAGAGATCAGGGACAGTGCTGCTGCTGCTGCTATAGGGACAGTGTTAGCGTCTTCAAGAACCACAACGGCCCTTCTTAGGACCACAGCTCACCTAGTGCATTACTGTTGTGGCTGCTGTGAGCAGTTTTGCACAATTGTTTTTTTTTTTATGTATATCGGGCGTGCAGGCTGTAGTGTTCTCAGGCTACAGTCTGTACTTCAGTATAGGGGCACTATTGGTCAGGCAGGGACAGTGGTAGTGTAGAATCCTGTCTAGAAGTACCCCAACGGTTCTTCTTAGGGCAACCTGCGACCGTGTGCATTTAACTCCGTGGTTGCTGGGAGTTGTAGTACCTCTGCATTGCACAGCCTAGCCTGCGTGCAGCCTTCATTTAGAAATATTTTTTTGTCCGCACTTCGTGTAGCCTCACTGCAGTCTGCTTCTAAGTGTACGCCAAGAAACCACACATTTTCTACAACGCTCTGTTATACGTGTGCTGTCTGAGACGTTCACGGTCTGCCCGACGCCCATAGATTGAAAGTGCAATACACACTGCCTAGCCTCAGGCTGCATTGCACAGTAAATAAGGAGATTTAACAAAAAAATTCCTTTTTACGGCTAACGGTTACCCAGTGCATGTGCCTGCGTGGCCTGTGGGACTTCACGTCCATCCAAACTGCATAGTTCACAGCCTAGACTGCGTGCAGCCTTCCTTATAATTTATCTCTGGCTTCACTTAGCGTTATATTACCGCTGGCAGCTAGCAACTGCGCAGCAATAATTCACAAACATTTTTACACCGCTCTGTCTCTGCTCGATTCTTAATCCAGCATGCTGAGGGGTAGGGGTAGAGGACGTGGACGCGGTCACAGTCGAGGACGCAGAGTCCCAAGTGAGGGTGTGGGCATAGGACGAGGTGAATCGCAGCCGGCTGCTGCGGGAGTAGGAGAGAGGAGAGTTTCTGGGGTCCCCAGCTTCATATCGCAATTTTTGGGTCCACGTCGTAGACCTTTATTAAAAAATGAGCAGTGTGAGCAGGTCCTGTCGTGGATGGAAGAAAGTGCATTCAGCAATCTATCGACCACCCAGTCTTCTACGCCGTCCACTGTTGCAACTCTGAATCCTCTGGCTGCTGCTCCTCCTTTCTCCCAGCCTCCTCACTCCATGAAAATGGCACATTCTGAGGAGCAGGCAGACTCCCAGGAACTGTTCTCGGGCCCCTGCCCAGATTGGGCAGCACTGGTTCCTCTCCCACCGGAGGAGTTTGTTGTGACCAATGCCCAACCTTTGGAAAGTTCCCGGGGTCCGGGGGATGAGGCTGGGGACTTCCGGCAACTTTCTCAAGAGCTTTCAGTGGGTGAGGAGGACGATGACGATGAGACACAGTTGTCTATCAGTGTGGTAGTAGTAAGGGCAGTAAGTCCGAGGGAGGAGCGCACAGAGGATTTGGAGGAAGAGCCGCTGGACGATGAGGTGACTGACCCCACCTGGTGTGATAAGCCAACTGAGGACTGGTTTTCAGAGGGGGAGGAATTTCAGCCGCAGGACAGGTTGAAAGAGGCAGTGGGGTGGCCAGGGGTAGAGGCAAGGAACGAGCAAATGATCCACCAGCTGTTTCCCAAAGCACCCCCTCACGCCAAGCCACTGTGCAGAGGCCAAGGTGCTCTAAGGTGTGGCAGTTTTTCACGGAGACGCAGGATGACCGACGAACAGTGGTGTGCAACCTTTGTCGCGCCAAGATCAGCCGGGGAGCCACCACCACCAGACTCACCACCACCAGCTTGCGCAGGCATATGATGGCCAAGCACCCCACAAGGTGGGACGAAGGCCGTTCACCGCCCCCAGCTTGCGCCACTGCCTCTCACCTGGGCCCCTACCTGCCACTGAGATCCAACCCCTCTCTCAGGACACAGGCACGACCGTCTCCTGGCCTGGACTCACACCCTCACCTCCGCTGTCCTCGGCCCCACCCAGCAATGTCTCTCAACGCAGCGTCCAGCTGTCGCTAAGAGAATCGTTTGAGCGAAAGTGCAAATACGCCGCCACGCACCCGCACGCTCAAGCTTTAAATGTCCACATAGCCAAATTGATCAGCCTGGAGATGCTCCCCTACAGGCTGGTGGAAACTGAGGCATTGAAAAACATGATGGCGGTGGCAGCCCCGCGCTACTTTATCCCTAGTCGCCACTGTTTTTCATGGTGTGCCGTCCCAGCCCTGCACGACCACGTCTCACGCAACATCGTACGTGCTCTCACCAACTCGGTTACTGCCAAGGTCCACTTAACAACGGACACGTGGACAAGCACAGGCGGGCAGGGCCACTATATCTCCCTGACGGCACATTGGGTGAGTTTAGTGGAGGCTGGGACCGAGTCAGAGCCTGGGACCGCTCATGTACTACCCACCCCCAGAATTGCGGGCCCCAGATCGGTGCTGGTATCTGCGGCGGTGTATGCCACCTCCAATAAACCTTCCTCCTCCTCCTCCTCCAACGCAACCTCTACCTCGCAATCAAGACTTGTCACCAGCAGCACGTCGTCAGCATTCGGTGCTGCGCGGCAGCACAGCGGTGGGCAAGCGTCAGCAGGCCGTGCTGAAACTACTCAGCTTAGGAAAGAAGAGGCACACGACCCACGAACTGTTGCACGGTCTGACAGAGCAGACCGACCGCTGGCTTTCGCCACTGAGCATGGTCGTATTTGACAATGGCCGTAACCTGGTGGCGGCTCTGCAGCTTGGCAGCCTCACGCACGTGCCGTGCCTTGCCCACGTCTTTAATTTGGTGGTTAAGCAGTTTCTGAAAAGCTACCACACTTGTCAGACCTCCTTGGCAAGGCTCGCCGGGTCAGCGCACATTTCTGCAAGTCCAACACGGACGCTGCCACCCTGCAACATCGGTTTAATCTGCCAGTGCACTGACTGCTTTGCGACGTGCCCACACGGTGGAACTCTACGCTTCACATGTTGTCCCGGATGTATGAGCAGCGTAGAGCTATAGTGGAATACCAACTCCAACATGGGCGGCGAAGTGGGAGTCAGTCTCCTCAATTCATTACAGAGGAGTGGGCCTGGTTGGCAGATATCTGCCAGGTCCTTGGAAACTTTGAGGATTCCACCCTGATGGTGAGCGGTGATGCTGCAATCATTAGCGTCACCATTCCCCTGCTACGCCGGTTGAGAAGTTCCCTGCAAAGCATTAAGGCTGATGCTTTGCGGGCGGAAACAGAGGCGGGGGAAGATAGTATGTCGCTGGATAGTCAGAGCACCCTCATGTCTATTTCTCAGTGCATGGAGGAGGAGGAGGGGGAGGGGGAGGAGCCTGAGGAGGAAGAGACAGCTAGGCCCACTGCAGAGGGTACCCATGCTGCTTGCCTCTCATCCATTCAGTTTGTATGGCCTGAGGAGGAGAAGGAGGAGGATACTCAAAGTGATCTTCCTAGTGAGGACAGCCATATGTTGCATACAGGTACCCTGGCACACATGGCTGACTTTATGTTAGCATGCCTTTCTCGTGAGCCTCGTGTTAGACGCATTCTGGCCACTACGGATTACTGGGTGTACACACTGCTTGACCCATGGTATAAGAAGAACCTTTCCACTCTCATTCCCGAAGAGGAAAGAGGTTTGAGAGTGATGCAATACCACAGGGCCCTGGTGGACAAACTGATGGTAAACTTCCCATCTGACAGCGCTAGTGGCAGAAGGCGCAGTTCCGAGGGCCATGTAGAAGGGGAGGCGCGGAGATCAGGCAGCATGTTCAGCGCAGGCAGGGGAACACTCTCCAAGGCCTTTGCCAGCTTTATGGTTCCCCAGCAAGACTGTCTCACACCTCCCCAGTCCAGGCTGATTCGGAGGGAGCACTGTAAGAAGATGGTGAGGGAGTACGCAGCCGATCGTACCACCATCCTCCGTGACGCCTCTGCTCCGTACAACTACTGGGTGTCAAAGCTGGACACGTGGCCCAAACTCGCGCTGTATGCCCTGGAGGTGTTGGCGTGCCCTGCGGCTAATGTCTTGTCAGAGAGGGTGTTTAGTGCAGCTGGGGGAATCATCAGGGACAAGCGTACCCGTCTGTCAACTGATAGCGCCGACAGGCTTACACTCATGAAGATGAACAAAGCCTGGATTTCCCCAGACTTCTCTTCTCCACCAACGGACAGCAGCGCTACCTAAAAAACGTTGTCAATCTGTGTATGGTATTCGTCCTCCTCCTCCGGCTCCTCCTCCTGAAACCTCTTGTAATCACCGCGAATGGGCAATTTTTCTGTGGGCCAAAAGGCTCATATAACTTTTCTAAATAATATTTATCTGTTTTAATTCTCATTAAAGCATTGAAACTTCCACCTAAACCAATTGTTTTTTAGACTGGGCTGCCTCCAGGCCTAGTTAAAGGGGTTGTCCCGCGCCGAAACGTTTTTTTTTTTTTCAACCCCCCCCCCCCCCCCCCCCGTTCGCGCGAGGCAACCCCGATGCAGGGACTTAAAAAAAAAAACAGCACAGCGCTTACCTGAATCCCCGCGCTCCGGTGACTTCTATACTTACCGGTTGAAGATGGCCGCCGGGATCTTCTTCCTCCGTGGACCGCAGCTCTTCTGTGCGGTCCATTGCCGATTCCAGCCTCCTGATTGGCTGGAATCGGCACGTGACGGGGCGGAGCTACACAGAGCTACATGGAGCCCCATTGAGAAGAGAAGAAGACCCGGACTGCGCAAGCGCGTCTAATTTGGCCATTAGACGGCGAAAATTAGACGGCAACCATGGAGACAAGGACGCCAGCAACGGAGCAGGTAAGTGAAAAACTTTTTATAACTTCTGTATGGCTCATAATTAATGCACAATGTACATTACAAAGTGCATTATTATGGCCATACAGAAGTGTATAGACCCATTTGCTGCCGCGGGACAACTCCTTTAAAAATTAAGCCACAGTAAGCTAAGCGATTAATGGGTTTCACCTGCCCTCTGTGTTGGGCATGGGCAATTTTTCTGGGATACATTTGCACTGTCGGTACAACAATTTTTCGGGCCCTCGCCTACAATGTAATACAAGTAATTTTTATAGGCTTCGCCTGCATTCATGGTACACCACTGTGTCTGGGGTTGGCCTGCACTTTTGCTACAAAAAAGTATCTCTGTTCTGCCTACCTATTCTTCTGCCACACTAATGCTACAGGGGTCTGAGTATACTTCAGCAACAGAAATGTTACTTCGGTCTGCCGATACTTCTGCTCCTGAAATGTCACCTTGGTTGGTGTATACTGTTATTACTGTAATTTTACTAATACTGGGCTCTGCCCATAATGCTTCTACGTTAATGTTACTGGGGCCTGTCCATACTCCTACTACTGAAATCTTACCAACACTATGCTCTCCCTACACTGCTGCCAGGGAAATGTGAATCTGCTGCTTTACCCATACTGCTTCTACGTTACTGTTGCTGGGGCCTGACTATATTCCTACTACTGAAATCTTACCAATACTATGCTCTCCCTACACTGCTGCTAGGGAAATGTGAATCTGCTGCTTTGCCCATACTGCTTCTACGTAAATGTTACTGGGGTCTGTCTATACTGATACTACTGAAATGTTACTGGGGTCTGTGTATACTGCTGCAAATGAAATGTTAGTGGGCTCTGTCCTCACTGCTGCCAATTAAATGTTACAGAGGTTTGTGCATACTCTTACCGCTGAAATGTTACTAATTCTCGGCTCTGCCTATACTGCTGCTACTGCAATGTTACAAGGTAGTGGAAACGGAGGCTTCCCAAAGACATGATGGTGGCGAGGCCACACTACTAGATTCCACAGGTGCGACAACTTTTCAGCAACGCGGTCACTGGGAAGGTGCATATAACCATGGACACGGGGACAGGACACGCACTGCCTCAAAAACGTCCCCGTCCTCCTCCTCCAACAATGAAAACATTCATGGCCGAAGCCCACCTGCATTTAATCTGACGTTAGCTCTGCTGTCCAGGGCACTGCAATGGGATATATTTATGTACCGTCGGTGGGTTTCAGGGAGCCACCCATGCTGTCGGTCCACAGGGACTTCACATAGGGGATTTGTACCTTCCTGTGTCTATGAATTAAAAACCCCAGTCAGGTTGGGGCATGCAGCGTGGGCAGAAGCCCACCTGCATTTAATCTGACGTTACCTCAGCTGTGCTGGGCACTGGAATGGGGTTTATTTATGTACCGCCGGTGGGTTCCAGGGAGCCACCCATGCTGTCGGTTCACAGGGACTTCACATAGGGGATTTGTACCTGCCTGTTTCTATGAACTAAAAACCCCGGTCAGGTTGGGGCATGCAGTGTGGGCCGAAGCCCACCTACATTTAATATGACGTTACCTCAGCTGTGCTGGGCAATGCAATGGGATTTATTTATGTACCGCCGGTGGCTTCCTGGGACCTACCCATGCTGTCGGTCCACAAGGAGTTGTAACTGCATGTGTCTACTCATAAAGAACCCCAGTCAGACTGGGGCATGCAGTGTGGGCCGAAACCCACCTGCATTTAATCTGACATTACCTCAGCTGTGCTGGGTACTGCAATGGGATTTATTTATGTACCGCTGGTGGGTTTCAGGGACCCACCCATGCTGTCGGTCCACACGGAGTTGTAACTGCATGTGTCTACTCATAAAGAACCCCAGTCTGACTGGGGCATGCAGTGTGGGCCGAAGCCCACCTGCATTTAATCTGACGTTACCTCAGCTGTGCTGGGCACTGCAATGGGATTTATTTATGTACCGCAGGTGGGTTCCAGGGAGCCACCCATGCTGTCGGTCCGCAGGGAATTCACATAGGGGATTTGTACCTTCCTGTGTCTATGAATAAAAAACCCCGGTCAGGTTGGGGCATGCAGTGTGGGCCGAAGCCCACCTGCATTTATTCTGACGTTACCTCAGCTGTGCTGGGCACTGCAATGGGATTTATTTATGTACCGCTGGTAGGTTCCAGGGAGCCACCCATGCTGTCGGTCCACAGGGACTTCACATAGGGGATTTGTACCTGCCAGTGTCTATGAATTAAAAACCCCGGTCAGGTTGGGGCATGCAGTGTGGGCCGAAGCCCACCTGCACTTAATCTGACGTTACCTCAGCTTTGCTGCGCAATGCAATGGGATTAATTTATGTACCGCCGGTGGCTTCCTGGGACCCACCCATGCTGTCGGTCCACACGGACTTCACAATAGGGAGTTGTACCTGCCTGTGTCTACTTATAAAAAAAAACAGTCTGACTGGGGCATGCAGTTTGGGCCGAAGCCCATCTGCATTTAATCTGACGTTAGCTCTGCTGTCCAGGGCACTGCAATGGGATATATTTATGTACCGCTGGTGGTTTCCAGGGAGCCACCCATGTTGTGGGTGCACACGGAATTCCCATTGCGGAGTTGTACCTGCCTGTGACTATTTATAAAAAACCCCGGTCAGACTGGGGCATGCTGTGTGGGCCGAAGCCCACCTGCATATAATCTGACGTTAGCTCTACTATCCGTGGCACTGCATTGGGACAAACTACGGGAGCAATACAGCGCTAATGAGACGTTAACAGATACGCTAGCATAGAAATCCGCTGTAGGCCCGCGATTACTGAAGGCTTGTGCAGAGGCCTATGTCCTGGGTGCAGTGAAAGTCCGCTTCCTGCCTAGGATTGCTGAAGCTGTGGGCTGAGGCTTATGTCATGGGCGCAGTGCAAGTCTGCCATGTTTTGCCGCTCAGATCAATTTTTTGTTCATGTCTTGGGCTTCCTAGGACCCACCTATGCTGTTGGTGCAAACTTAGTTCCCATCGCAGTGTTTGACCTGTCTGGCACAAAGACACTGACTGACTTGGGTAGGGGGCAGAGCGCTGACGGCTTTCCCCTTGCAGTGTGGATTTAGCTATGCGACACCTTGACAGAATGAATACTGTGTGGCACATGGATTCCCATTGCTATGCCGACGTTTGCAGCTCCTGACGGAGGTGGCACAGGATTGGATGTCTCATTGCTTCTGTACAGCATTGTGGGCTATCTCCTCGCCCCCTTTTTTTTTTTCCGAATATTTTTTATTGAACATTTTCAGTGAATACACATTGATACACTCTCACAATGACACGTATATGTAAATAAAGAGACACATATTTACATTTTCATTATAATGCTTTGTCTAACATTTGGAAAATAATGATTAAATTCTTACAGATTACATTAATTATGAATTAGTATATGTAGGGTAAAACGTAACGTAACTTTTCACAATTGTGTCTATCAAACATATATTATTGCCTAGGTGTTGCAGCATTTGTTTTATAAATTTCAATAATAGATTTTCTAAAGGTGAGAGATTGTTATACACATTAGTTGTTTAACCTAGTAAAATGTATATTTTTTTTTAATTCAAAATTTAAAACAAATTTACAATTTGAACTTCTGCCAGTACTCCCAGACAAAATTAAATTTATGTAAGCAATTGTTATTTTTTGCATACATTTTTTCATAGCAGAGATGATCTGCCATCATTTCCAACAAATCTTTAGTTGTAGGGGGGGACTCCACTCTCCATTTTTTTGCGATAATATTTTTTGCTGCTAAAAGAAAATGACAAATCCATTTCCTTTTCTTTTTGGGAATATATTCACAATCCAGGAGTAAAAGGGCCAGCTGTGGGGAAAATGACAGTCTCACTCCAGTGATAGCTTGTATGTTGTTGAATACCTCTCCCCAAAACGGCTGAATTTTAGGGCATGCCCAAAACAAGTGGTAGAGTGACCCCTCGCAGCCACACCCTCTCCAGCATTCGTTATCAACATTTTGAAAGCATCTAGCTAGTTTCACAGGTGTATAGTACCATCTAGAAACAACTTTTTGGTGAGTTTGAAGTAGGTTGGCTGAGAGGGTAGCTCTATTTGCCCATGCAAAAGAATTTAACCATTGTGACGGGCGGAAATTTTTTCTTAAATCTCTTTCCCAATTTATCAAATGCATTTTTTTTACGCTGTTCATATTTCCAGATATATTATCATACAATATTCTGGTCAGTGAGACTTGAGAGATACTGCATTTTTGGAGTAAGATTTCCACCTGTGTGGGGAAAGAGCATCTTTCTAAATGGGATCTATTTAGAAATGAGGTAATTTTCATATAAGAGTATGCTTCTGTATTTGGTAGACAAAATTTTTTCTGAATTGAGTTGAAAGTGAGAAGTTTGCCTCTTTCAAAGAGGTCTGTCATAAGCTTAATCCCTTTTTTGCTCCACTCTTTAGTATTTACATCTTGAATAAAATATGAGAGGATTTCTATAGGGAGCTGTGTGGATACAGCTCGGGGAGTAGATTTATATTTGTGTGCTAATAAGTTCCAGCCTTGTATAGTCAACTTCATCATAGAAGAAAGGTTTTTTGTTATTAATGGTGTAACAGTTTTTGGATATAAGGTTTCCAGAATAGAGGCCATGATAAGTGACCTTAGAGATCTGTTGTGATTTTTGTGTTTTTCTATGTGTCCCCAAGGAGGGAGTTGAGATTCTCTCAGCCATGCTCCAGATTTGTTCAAAACTATTGCTTGGTAATAGGTTGATAAGTTTGGGACTCCAAGACCCCCATGTTTTTTGTGCAAATACAGGATTGACGCTGCTATTCTATGTCTTTTCCCATTCCAAACAAACTCTAGTAATTGTTTTTGAAAATTAGCAATTGTGTTTTTTGGAATAGGGTAAGATAGTGTACGAAAAAAAGTAGAGAATTTTCGGTAGAATCAGCATTTTATACAGAGTTATTCTACCAAACCATGACAATTCTTTTTTTCGCTAAGTCGTCCAATTCTTCTTTAAGTGAGCTTAGTAACGGGTCTAAGCTAGATGATATAATTTTTGTTTTGGATTGGCATATCTTGATCGCCAAATATGGTATTTCTGTGTGCCACTGAAAAGGGAATTCTTTTTGGATGTCAAGCTTTAATTTCCTTTCTATGTTAATTCCAAGAATTTGCTATTTATCTGAGTTCAACTTACAGTAAGAAGCATTACTAAATTGTGATATGCATTCCTGCACATTTCTCAGAGAATTTAAGGGATCATTCAGAGGTAGGAGGACATCGTCGGCAAACAGTCCGATTTTATGTTGGCGCAAACTAGTTGGTATTCCTCTAATTGTTGTGGCTGTTCTAATTGACTCTGCCAGAGGCTCTATAAACATCACAAACAATAAGGGGGAGAGGGGGCATCCTTGGTGAGTACCATTAGTTATGTAAAAGGGGGAAGACAGGGCGCCGTCGACCAATATACTTGCGGATGGTTTCATATAGAGGGCTCGAACCGCTTGCAGATAGTTGCTACCCACTCCGAATTTCTGGAGGACAGCAAATGCAAATCCCCAATGGACCCTATCGAACGCCTTCTCTGCATCCAGGGAAAGGAGGAGAGAAGGCGTCCGACTCGAGTCCATTATCTCCATTAAGTTTTGGGTTCTTCGTGCACCATCTGCAGCGTTTCTGCCTGTTGTAAACCCCACTTGATCGCTGTGTATTATTTCAGGCAGGACTTCTAGCAGTCTTAGGGCCAATACTTTTGAATAGATTTTTGTGTCGGTGTTTAGAAGCGAAATAGGCCTAAAGTTTGCCGGAGACGTGGGAGCCTTACCCGGTTTAGGTAACGTTATTATTGTAGCCTGAAGCATTTCCTCAGGCATCGTTCCTTTTATCATAGATTCATTAAATATAGATGTTAAATGTGGGGATAGAATGGGTGCAAAAGTTTTGTAATATTCGTTGGATAGACCGTCTGGTCCCGGAGATTTGTGGTTTTTGGATATATTTATTGCTTTGTTTATTTCGCTGATGGATATGGGTTTGTTGAGGGCTTCTTTTTGTGAGTCTACCAAGGGAAGGGACACGCTGCTCAAGAATTTGTCTATGATTTCAGGAGTTGGTTGGGATGTCACCGCGCAGTCCTTCAAGTTATATAAATTGGCATAGAAATTTTTGAACTGTTCCGCAATTTGTTGTGGATGAGAAATCTGTGTTGTGGGATTTTCCAAACAATTTATGAAGGGGATTTTTGCTTTTATTTGTCTTTTTTTTTGCCATTTTGGCCCACAATTTTGAGGGTTTGTCAATATTGGTGTAAAAGTTAGCTTTCGATTAGATCAGACTTCTATTATAGTTGTCTAGTAACTCTTTCCTTAGTTCTCTTCTCAGTGAAATCAACTCCGACTGGGGATTGTTTTGAGGGGCTTCTTGTTCTATTTTTTCTTGATTTTGGATTTTTTCCAGCAGGGTGTTTATTTTAGCTTGTTTGCTTTTCCTTTCTTGTGTTTTTAATTTTATTAGAACCCCCCTGATTACTGCCTTGTGGGCATTCCAGAGAGTGAAATTACAGATACTCCCCGACTTGCGAACGGGTTCCGTTCCGGGAGCCCGTTCGCAAGTCCGTTTTGTTCGCAAGTCGAACAAGTAGTAGTATGGAGCGGGATCGCGGGTGGATCCCGCTCCATACAACGTCGGGTGCAGGCTGTTTCTTACAGCGGGCACCCGGCGGCAGCAGTTCCGACGAGCCGCGCCGCTTGTCGGAACTGTTAACACTTTAAATACCGCTCTGACAGCGGTATTTAAAGTGTTAACAGTTCTGACGAGCGGCGCGGCTCGTCGGAACTGCTGCCGCCGGGTGCCCGCTGTAAGAAACAGCCTGCACCCGACGTTCAGGGGGCCCGTACAGCGTCCCACGATGAGATCGCGGGACGCTGTGTGGTTGCTAGGCAGCCGGGGACCTCCTGAAAGGCCCCAGGGCTGCCTATGCAGAGTGCCCATCAAGCGCACGGCTTGCTAGGCGCTCTGCATAGACAGCCCTAGGGCCTTTCAGAAGGTCCCCGGCTGCCTAGCAACCGCGATCTGACCGGACAGGCTTCTATCAGGCTTGATAGAAGCCTGTCCGGTCCCTGCACAGTATGATGTAATGCCATAGCATTACATCATACTGTGCAAAACAGATAGTTCGTATCTAGCGAAATTCGCAAGTCGAATGTTCGCAAGTCGGGGACTATCTGTACTTATGTCTGGGCTTTCATTTAAGGCAAAATATTCTGTCAATGCTTTTTTAATTTGTTCTTGGGTATTAGGTGACTTAAACAGATTTATGTCATTACGCCATATTTTAGCTGGGTTAAAATGGACACTAATATTAAAGTTTATGCAGATGGGGGAGTGATCAGACCATGTGGTTGTTCCTATAGTAGAGTCTGTTATAGAGGTGAGGGTCCACCTGTCAACTATGAATAAGTCAATTCGAGAAAATATCTTGTGTCTCAGGGAAAAGAAAGTAAACTCTTTTGAGGCGGCATTAAGACATCTAAAAGTATCATAAAGACCTTCTCTATGAAGCCAAGGTTGTAAAACTGCTGCTGTTCTATTATGTGCTGTGGAGTCTAGTGCTTTATTAGGTATAATGTTGAAATCTCCACAAATGATTAACTTGCCTTTTTGGATCTTTTTAATTTTCTTTATTATTTTATTTAAAAATGAAATTTGAGATCTGTTAGGGGCATAAATGTTGGCTAGTGTAAGTGGAGTTTCATTAAGCAAGCCTTGCAGGATGATATATCTACCTTTCAGATCAAATATTTGATCTTCTACAGAGAAGTGAAGGCCCTCTTTGAAAGCTATCAACACTCCCGCATGTTTTTTGTTCTGAGCGCTGGCTGAGAAAATCTGGGGATAGTTTTTATTTGTGAATTTGGGAGAGGTAAGATCAGTGAAATACGTTTCTTGTAGACACAATACATCTACTCTATTTGTCTATGCGTCCTTCCAGATCATTGATCTTTTGAAAGGCGTATTTAATCCCTTTACATTTTGTGAGTATATTTTAATGGACATGGTAAATTTTCAAAAGATGCTTAATGTTAAGTTTCAGTCTGGCAGCATAAGTAGTAAGCAAAACAATACAAATATAACACATTAAACCATATATAGGTCTTCTCTTGAATAAAAATATGCATGAATGACTATTATAGGGTTGGTATAGGACCTGTAACACGAAACAGTCAAACTTTTGTGGAGTATCAGGTTTAACCTGGTGTATTTTGGGGGGGTAAAAGTCCACCTTGCAGGGTGGGACCCTTCATTTACTCACTCATCCTGTAGACCCAGTCGGCCAAATCGATGATGGTTCATTCGGGATTGGCTTGCTCTCCTTTTGGTGGAGTAGATGGTAGCGTGCGCCTGTTAGAAAAGTTTTTGGTTCTCTGAGGTTTGGCCGCTTGTGGCGCGTCTTGGAGCGGGATATCCCATTTTTCTAGGATTTTTTCTCCAGCTTCTGGGGATGCTATGATGTGCATAGTATTATTTCTATGAATCATGATTTTCGCCGGGAAACCCCATTTATACTGGATTTTAGCGGATCGTAGAGCTGCGGTCACATGCGAGAAAGTTTTCCGTGCTCGAATTGTGGATTGTGATAGATCCGTATATAAATTGATGTTAGCATATGGAGGCGGTAAAGGGTGGATTCTCCTTGAGGCCATCATCAATTCTTCTTTTATATGAAAAAAATGCAATCTAGCAATCACATCTCGTGGGATAGAGTCTGGCAAAAAAATTGGCTTAGCCAGCCTATGGACTCTGTCAATTCTGCAGTCCTGATCATTGGAGTTAGGGAGGATGGTTTTGATCAGCTTAATGAGGTATTGTTTTAGATCTGTTTGAGATACACTTTCAGGTATACCTCTGAGCTTAATATTGTTCCTCCTGCTCCTATCTTCTAAGTCGGTTAACTTGCTTTTGATAAGTTCTACTTCTTCCTCTAGTGCGTAATGAGCATCTATCAAATTATTATGTAATGCTGTAACTTCGCTCATTTTGGTTTCTACATGGTCAGTACGGACTTCTAACTCTTGTATGGAGCTGTTTACTGTAGCAGAAAGAGCTTGGATGTCCTTTTGCAGGGATCCATGTAAGGCAAGCATCATATTTTTAATGAAATCCTCCGATGCTGGGAGGCTGGAAGAAGGAACATTTTTAATTAAGTCTTCCTCAAAAGGGAGTCGCTGGTGACATGAGTTAGATGAGGAAGAGAGATGGGGTCTCTGCTTTTCTGGACTTGTGGAGGGAGAGGAGGAAGGGAATGGGGATTGAGAGCTGGCCGGCGCCATTTTAGGTGTTTCTGCCGCGCTGTGATGGAGCGATTCAGCTCTGTCACTCACCCCCTTTTGCGAGAGAGATCCTGGAAAACCTCCATTCCGCATCTCCGGGCTGACAGCTTGTGCCTCCGCTTCTCTAGGAGATGCTGCCGGGGACCTTGATTTTTCTCTGTCTGCTCCGGGGCTCGTGCGCGGGACGGCGCCATCTTGACTGGCAGACTGTGCTTGTGCCGAGTTGCGAGAGGAGAAGAAGTCAGATACTTTATGAAGCGGTGTTTTTGCATTTCTCCTTTTTGGCATGTTGTTCCCTGGAGCGTAGGGAGTTCCTCCGGTCAGTTTGGCAGAGCTGGGATAGCTTTAGGTAGCTTTAGAAGGGTCTTGAAGACGGAGCCTGGCTCTACACGTCTGCCTCTAACTGCATCAGGCCACGCCCCCCTTCGCCTGGCCCCTTTTGAAGAGGGTTGCTGCCTGGCCCTGCCAACCCTCTGCAGTGTGTGCCTCCGGTTCCTCCTCATGGCTGACGCACTTATAAATAGACATGAGGGTGGTGTGGCTACGTGGCCAGCGTGTGGCATGAGGGCAGCTGAAGGCTGCGCAGGGACACTTTGGTGTGCGCTGTGGACACTGGGTCGTGCGGGGGGGGGGGGGGGGGGTTGGGCAGCATGTAACCCAGGAGAAGAGGCAGGGGTGTGTCCCACAGGCAGTGCTTGTGCTTAGTTGGAGGTAGTGTGGTGCTTAGCTAAGGTGTGGCTTACTAATGAGGGTTTGTCCAAAGTAAAAATTGTTAGGGGGGGCACTCTTGCCGCTATTGTGGGTGTATAGTGGGACCTGGTAGCCTGAAATGCAGCCTAGCATGTTGCCCCTTGCCTGCCCTATCCGTTTCTGTGTCGTTTCCATCACTTTCTTGGGTTTTCCAGATTTTCACCAATGAAACCTTAGCGGAGCATGGCTGATATACAAAAATGCTCGAGTCGCCCATTGACTTCAATGGGAATCACTACTCGAAACGAACCCTCGAGCATCGTGGAAAGTTCGACTCGAGCAACGAGCACCCGAGCATCTTGGTGCTCGCTCATCTCTAATCATTAGTTGATGTGGCCTTATTGGCGTATTGGTTATGACTCAATCTTCAGTCCTGAGGTACAGTATAGCGGGAGGTTGTGGGATTATATACAGTTTTTTGGTTGTCATTTCCCATACAATTTGAAGGTAATCTTTCCCTCCCCCTATTATAACAGGTATGCATCTGTTGTCTACTTCAATAGTGTTTTCTATGGGGTTCTCAATATTAATGATCAAAAAAGAAATTGTCTTTTCCTATTATATCTCTTTGGCTGTCTTCGAGAGGTCCAGGGATGTGGTCTCATATCCCGGGTCTCGAAGTTAGTCCCGTAACCAAAATCATATGGGGGGTATTCCCAATGATATTTTGGTATATATCTAGGGGGATTATGATTTGCGTTCAAATATTGGCGTCTATTCCAATGGTTATGGGCACCAATATGCATCTGTGGTGTATCAATATGTCCATTTTTTCTATTAATATTTGGGTCTCTAACTGTTATGCTTGAGAAAGGCTTATGTTTTGGAAGCCGAAAACGCGTTGCACTAATAAATTGTTGCAGTGGAAATGGAACATCTTCTGCACCTTGCTCTCTTTAGACGCTTACTGGGATTAGGGGTGCCTGAGACTGAGCACACCTATGAAGTAAGTCCCCTATATACTTATTTCTGCATTTTTAATCCTGCTGGAGCACTGAGCTTTTCTACCGATTTTTTTTATATGCTCTTGTTTTCCTCTGACATACATATGCCCAGAGTAATCTATGTAGGGCTAAACCCCCCCCCCCCCCCCCCCCCTGTAAATTCTAGGTTCCACGTGTTGAAGTTCAGATTTTGAATGAACAATTCTACTTCCTCTACCGTGCCATCCCATATGAGAATGTTGTCTATATTGCGTTTATAGAAATGAATATGGGGGTCAGCCAACTGTTCCTCAAATGCAACATATATAAGCTAGCATAACATGGTGCACACTATGGCCCCATTGCTGCCCCACTTGTTTGTATATAAAATTGATTATTAAATTTAAACTTGTTATTATGGAGAATAAAATTAACACCATCAAGAGTCAATTGTTTCTTGTGGGTTGGTATCAAATTATCTTGTTTTAAAAAGTAATCAACAGCTAAAAGACCCTGATCATATGGAATATTAGAATAAAGTGCACATACATCTAGTGTGAACCAGATGTATGTGTTTTTCCAGGATAATTGTTGTAATAGGGAAAGAAGATGTGAGGTATCTTCTAGATAAGCGGGAAGTTTCATGACTATTTGTGTAGCCGTCTGTCCATATAGTGTGACAGGCTGCTTGTCAATGAACCTATACCCACAATAATTGGTCATCCAGGAGGTTTTATGACTGATTTCTGTATCTTGGGCAAAAAAGTAAAATAAGCTACCTCTGGATACATTGGACACAATAAGTTTCTCATCTTTAGAGATGCAGTTTTTGAAAAAAAGCATCCTCGATTAGGAGAGGTAATTCTTCTTTTAGCTTAATTGTAGGGTCTCCTAGTAATATCTTGTAATGTTTAGTATTTCCTAAAATCCTGAGAGCGTCTTCCAGATAGAAATTCTCTGTCCATCACTGCTATACAACCTCCCTTATCAGCATGTTTTATAACCAGGTTTTTATCTGCTGCCAAATTATTGATTACATTCTTTTGGGAAAAAGTTCAAATTTTTATTTTTTAAATTTTTTATAGCCTCTATATTTCTGGTTAGTGATCTGAAATCTTCCAGGACTTCATTATAAAACATAGAGATAAAAGGACCTTTGGCCTCTATTGGATAGAATTTGCTAGGCATTTTCAAATTAGTTATTAAGGGTCTTTCTATAGGGGACTTCTGTACTTATGTAAAAATCTTGAATAAAATCTGATTTGGAAAAAAAAAAAAAGAAGCAGTGTTGTCTTTGGAAGAACAATTTTTGGAACACTATGGCTTAACTCAACCAACAAAACGTGATACAGTCTTACAGAATAGAGATTACCTTAGAGAAATAAGTTACAACACAATTTTCTTGGCACAAGTTGTGTCTAACAATGAAAGTTTGTTAACTTAAGAACAGTTTCAAGTTTACAATCAGATTTTAGAAAGTGCACTAGAAGGACACTAGTCCAATAGTTTTCCTGGATGCTCCTAAATCTACTAGAATATGGAAAGATTGTGGGTTAGCCTTGGCTGTTGCCTCTTCTGGCATTGCTGTCACATTACTAAATGGAGGTAATTTAACTCCTTCTGCTTTTAAACTTAAATCTGATGCAAAGTGGAGTAATATGGCACAGATGCTGAAAGAAGCTAAGCTAATAGTATAAGAGGGATGTGCCATGGCTCATAAAGGTGGAGTTGAAGTGCTCAGTAGAACACTGAAAGATAAAAGGGGAAATGATAACTTAATGAGGAGTGCTACGGTTCTCTCAGCTGGAGACTTTTGGAAAACTTTACCAGTGGAGATGAGCGAGCACCAAAATGCTCAAGTGCTCATTGCTCAAGTTGAACTTTCCGCTATGCTCGAGGGTTCGTTTCGAGTAACGAACCCCATTGAAGTCAATGGGCGACTCGAGCATTTTTGTATATGATCCATGCTCCGCTAAGGTTTTCATTGGTGAAACTCAAAAAAAAATCAAATCATGGTATTTGTATAGCGCCAACTTATTCCGCAGCGCTTTCAGGTAATTATTACTTATTACCCCCCACCAAGCTGGGTTCTCATTTTACCGACCTCGGAAGGATGGAAGGTTGAGTCAACCTTGAGCCGGCTACCTGATTCATGTGGGAATCGAACTTGCAACCTCCAGGTCGTAGGCGAGAGCTTACACTCTGCACCACACGAGGCTCAATCTGCAAAACCCAAGAAAGTGATGGAAACGACACAGAAACGGATAGGGCAGGCGAGGGGCAACATGCTGGGCTGCATTTCAGGGTCCCAGGTCCCACTATTAAGCCACAATAGCGGCAAGAGTGCCCCCCCCCCTAACAATTTTTACTTTGCACAAACCGTCATTAGTAAGGCACACCTTAGCTAAGCACCACACTACCTCCAACTAAGCACAAGCACTGCCTGCGGGACACATCGCTGCCTCTTCTCCTGGGTTACATGCTGCCCAACCCCCCCCCCCCCCCGCACAACCCAGTGTCCACAGCGCACACCAAAGTGTCCCTGCGCAGCCTTCAGCTGCCCTCATGCCACACGCTGGCCACATAGCCACACCACCCTCATGTCTATTTATAAGTGCGTCTTCCATGAGGAGGAACCGGAGGCACACACTGCAGAGGGTTGGTAGGGCCAGGCAGTGACCCTCTTTAAAAGGGGCGGGGCGATAGGCCACAATGCTGTACAGAAGCAATGAGACATCCAATCCTGTGCCACCTCCGTCAGGAGCTGCAAGCATGGGCATAGCAATGGGGAATCCATGTGCCACACAGTATTCATTCTGTCAAGGTGTCGCATAGCTCAATCCACACTGCAAGGGGAAAGCCGTCAGCGCTCTGCCCTCTACCCAAATCAGTCAGTGTCTTTGTGCCAGACAGGTCAAACACTGCGATGGGAACTAAGTTTTCACCAACAGCATAGGTGGGTCCTAGGAAACCCAAGACATGAGCAAAAAATTGATCTGAACGGCCAAACATGGCAGACTTGCACCGCGCCCACGGCATAGGCCTCAGCCCACAGCTTCAGCAATCCTAGGCAGGAAGCGAACTTTCACTGCACCCAGGACATAGGCCTCTGCACAAACCCTCAGGAATCGCAGGCCTACAGCGGACTCCAATGCTAGTGTAGCTGTGCACGTCTCATTATCACTGTATTGCTCCTGTAGTTTGTCCCAATGCAGAGCCCCGGATAGTAGAGCTAACGTCAGATTGAATACAGGTGGGCTTCGGCCCACACTGCATGCCCCAGTCTGACAGGGTTTTTTTTATAAATAGTCACAGGCAGGTACAACTCCGCAATGGGAATTCCGTGTGCACCCACGGCATGGGTGGCTCCCTGGAACCCACCAGCGGTACATAAATATATCCCATTGCAGTGCCCTGGATAGCAGAGCTAACATCAGATTAAATGCAGATGGGCTTCGGCCCAAACTGCATGCCCCAGTCAGACTGGGTTTTTTTATAAGTAGACACAGCAGGTGCATCTCCCTAATATGAAGTCCGTGCGGACCCACAGCATGGGTGGGTCCCAGGAAGCCACCGGCGGTACATAAATAAATCCATTGCAGTGCCCTGCACAGCTGAGGTAACGTCAGATAAAATACAGGTGGGCTTTGGCCAAGAATGTTTTCATTGTTGGAGGAGGAGGATGGGGATATTTTTGAGGCAGTACGTGTCCTGTCCCTGTGTCCGTGGTTATATGCACCTTACCAGTAACCGCGTTGGTGGGATAGTGGTCGCGACTATGGACCTATTAGCGTGGTTTTATTCTGTTGGTTTTCGGAATGTGGCCAGGATTAATTGGGCCGTGGTGGGGGGCTTTCTTATTGTGTCGTTTAAGGTGAAATTCTTGGACTGCCGCCAGATGGACCACTGCGAAAGCATTTGCCAAGAATGTTTTCATTGTTGGAGAAGGACAGGGAAGTTTTTGAGGCAGTATGTGTCCTGTCCCTGTGTCCGTGGTTATATGCACCTTCCCAGTGACCGTATCGCTGAAAAGTTATCGCACCTGTGGAACCTAGTAGCGCGGCCTCGCCACCATCATGTCTTTGGGAAGCCTCTGTTTCCACTACCCTGTAACATTGCAGTAGCAGCAGAATAGGCAGAGCCGAGAATTAGTAACATTTCAGAGGTAAGAGTATGCACAAACCCCTGTAACATTTCATTGGCAGCAGTGGGGACAGACCCCACTAACATTTCATTTGCAGCAGTATACACAGACCCCAGTAACATTTCAGTAGTATCAGTATAGACAGACCCCAGTAACATTTCAGTAGTATCAGTATAGACAGACCCCAGTAACAGTTCAGTAGTAGGAGTCTAGATAGACCCCAGTAACATTTCAGTTCCAGCAGTATTGACAGACCCCAGTAACATTTCAGTAGTATCAGTTGTGACATGCCTTAGTCACATTTCAGTTCCAACAGTGCAGACAGACCCCAGTAACAGTAACGTAGAAGCAGTATGGGCAAAGCAGCAGATAAACATTTCCCTGGCAGCAGTGTAGGGAGAGCGTAGTATTAGTAAGATTTCAGTAGTAGCAGTATAGACAGGCCCCAGTAAGATTTACGTCGAAGCAGTAAGGGCAAAGTAGCAGATTCACATTTCCCTGGCAGCAGTGTAGGGAGAGCATGGTATTGGTAAGATTTCAGTAGTATCAGTATAGACAGACCCTAGTAAAATTAACGTAGAAGCAGTATGGCTAAAGCAGCAGATTCACATTTCCCTGGCAACAGTGTAGGGAGAGCACAGCATTTGTAACATTTCAGTAGTAGCAGTATAGTCAGACCCCAGTAACAGTAATATAGAAGCAGTATGGGCAAAGCAGCAGATAAACATTTCCCTGGCAGCAGTGTAGGGAGAGCATAGTATTGATAAGATTTCAGTAGTAGCAGTATAGACAGGCCCCAGTAACATTAACGTAGAAGCAGTATGAGCAGAGCCCACTATTAGTTACATTTCTGTTATAGCAGTATAGACCTGCCCCAGTAACATTTCCGTTGAAGCATTATGGGCAGAGCCCAGTATTAGTAAAATTACAGTAGTAACAGTTTACACCAACCAAGGTAACATTTCAGGAGCAGAAGTATCGGCAGACCGAAGTAACATTTCTGTTGCTGAAGTATAGTCAGACCCCTGTAGCATTACTGTGGCAGAAGTATAGGTAGGCAGAACAGAGTTACATTTCTGTAGCAAAAGTGTAGGCCAACCCCAGACACAGTGGTGTACCATGAGTGCGGGTGAAGCCCATAAAAATTACTTGGATTACATTGTAGGCGAGGGCCCGAAAATTTGGTGTACCGACAGTACAAATGTACCCCAGAAAAATTCCCCATGCCCAACCCAGAGGGCAGGTGAAACCGATTAATCGCTTAGCGTACTGTGGCTTACTTTTTAACTTGGCCTGGAGGCAGGCCAGTCTAAAAAAATATTGGTTCAGGTGGAAGTTTCAATGCTTTAATAAGAATTGAAACAGATAAATATTATTTAGAAAGAATATATGAACCTTTTGACCCAAAGAAAAATTGCCCTTTCGCGGTGATTACGAGAGCTTTCCAGGAGCAGGAGCCGGAGGAGGAGGTCGAATATCATACACAGATTGACAAAGGTCTTAAGGTAGCGCTGCTGTCCGCGGGTGGAGAAGAGAAGTCTGGGGAAATCCAGGCTTTGTTCATCTTTATGAGTGTAAGCCTGTCGGCGCTGTCAGTTGACAGGCGGGTACGCTTGTCCGTGATGATTCCCCCGGCTGCACTAAATACCCTCTCTGACAAGACGCTAGCCGCAGGGCAAGTTAACACCTCCAGGGCATACGGCGTGAGTTCGGGCCACGTGTCCAGCTTTGACACCCAGTAGTTGTATGGAGCAGAGGCGTCACGGAGGACAGTGGTACGATCGGCTGCGTACTCCCTCACCATCTTCTTACAGTGCTCCCTCCGACTCAGCCTGGACTGGGGAGGTGTGAGACAGTCTTGCTGGGGAACCATAAAGCTGGCAAAGGCCTTGGAGAGTGTTCCCCTGTCTGCGCTGAACATGCTGCCTGATCTCCGCGCCTCCCCTTCTACTTGGCCCTCGGAACTTCGGTTTCTGCCACTAGCGCTGTCGGATGGGAAGTTTACCATCAGTTTGTCCACCAGGGCCCTGTGGCATTGCATCACTCTCGAACCCCTATCCTCTTCGGGAATGAGAGTGGAAAGGTTCTCTTTATACCGTGGGTCAAGCAGTGTGTACACCCAGTAATCTGTAGTGGCCAGAATGTGTCTAACACGAGAGTCACGAGAAAGGCATACTAACATAAAGTCAGCCATGTATGCCAGGGTACCTGTACGCAACATATGGCTGTCCTCACTAGGAAGATCACTTTGAGTATCCTCCTCCTTCTCCTCCTCAGGCCATACAAACTGAATGGATGAGAGGCAAGCAGCATGGGTACCCTCTGCAGTGGGCCCAGCTGTCTCTTCCTCCTCAGGCTCCTCCCCCTCCCCCTCCTCCTCCTCCTCCACGCGCTGAGATATAGACATGAGGGTGCTCTGACTATCCAGTGACATACTGTCTTCCCCCGCCTCCGTTTCCGCCCGCAAAGCATCAGCCTTTATGCATTGCAGAGAACTTCTCAACAGGCATAGCAGGGGAATGGTGACGCTAATGATTGCAGCATCGCCGCTCACCATTAGGGTGGACTCCTCAAAGTTTCCAAGGACCTGGCAGATATCTGCCATCCAGGCCCACTCCTCTGTGAAGAATTGAGGAGGCTGACTCCCACTTCGCCCCCCATGTTGGAGTTGGTATTCCACTATAGCTCTATGCTGCTCATACAGCTGGGACAACATGTGAAGCGTAGAGTTCCACCGTGTGGGCACGTCGCAAAGCAATTGGTGCACTGGCAGATTAAACCGAAGTTGCAGGGTGGCAGCGTCCGTGTTAGACTTGCGGAAATGTGCGCTCACCCGCTGCACCTTGCCGAGGAGGTCTGACAAGTGTGGGTAGCCTTTCAGAAACCGCTGAACCACCAAATTAAAGACGTAGGACAGGCATAGCACGTGCGTGAGGCTGCCGAGCTGCAGAGCCGCCACCAGGTTACGGCCGTTGTCACACGCGACCATGCCCGGTTGGAGGCTCAGTGGCGAAAGCCAGCGGTCGGTCTGCTCTGTCAGACCGTGCAACAGTTCGTGGGCCGTGTGCCTCTTCTCTCCTAAGCTGAGTAGTTTCAGCACATCCTGCTGACGCTTGCCCACCGTTGTGCTGCCGTGCTGCGCGACACCGACTGCTGGCGATGTGCTGCTGCTGACAAGTCTTGATTGCGAGGTAGAGGTTGCGTTGGAGGAGGAGGAGGAAGAAGGTTTAGTGGACGTGGCATACACCGACGCAGATACCAGCACCGAGCTGGGGCCTGCAATTCTGCGGGTGGGTAGGACATGAGCGGTCCCAGGCTCTGACTCGGTCCCAGCCTCCACTAAATTCACCCAATGTGCCGTCAGGGAGATATAGTGGTCCTGCCCGCCTGTACTTGTCCACGTGTCCGTTGTTAAGTGGACCTTGCCAGTAACCGAGTTGGTGAGGGCGCGTACGATGTTGCGTGAGACATGGTCGTGCAGGGTTGGGACAGCACACCGGGAAAAATAGTGGCGACTGGGGACAGAGTAGCACGGGGCTGCCGCCGCCATCATGTTTTTGAACGCCTCAGTTTCCACCAGCCTGTAGGGGAGCATCTCCAGGCTGATCAATTTGGCTATGTGGACATTTAAAGCTTGA
The DNA here is from genome assembly GCF_035609145.1 of Eleutherodactylus coqui. Lineage (NCBI taxonomy): Eukaryota > Metazoa > Chordata > Amphibia > Anura > Eleutherodactylidae > Eleutherodactylus > Eleutherodactylus coqui. The sequence goes on from NC_089837.1 coordinate 513,609,845, forward strand.
GCGTGCGGGTGCGTGGCGGCGTATTTGCGCTTTCGCTCCAACGATTCTCATAGCGACAGCTGGACGCTGCGCTGAGAGACATTGCTGGATGGGGCCGAGGACAGCAGAGGTGAGGGTGTGAGTCCAGGCCAGGAGGCGGTCGTGCCTGTGTTGTGAGAGGTGGGTTGGATCTCAGTGGCAGGTTGGGGCCCAGGGGGAGAGGCAGTGGCGCAAGCTGGAGGCGGTGAATGGCCTTCGTCCCACCTTGTGGGGTGCTTGGCCATCATATGCGTGCGCATACTGGAGGGGGTGAGGCTGCTGGTGGTGGCTCCCCGGCTGATCTTGGCGTGACAAAGATTGCACACCACTGTTCATCGGTCGTCCGCCGTCTCCGTGAAAAACTGCCACACCTTAGAGTACCTTGGCCTCTGCATGGTGGCTTGCCGCGAGGGGGTGCTTTGGAAAACAGCTAGTGGATTTTTCGCTCTTGCCCTGCCTCTACCCCTGGCCACCCCATTGCCTCTTCCAACCTGCCCTGCGGCTACAATTGCCTCCCCCTCTGAAGACCTGTCCTCAGTTGGATTATCACACCAGGTGGGGTCAGTCACCTCATCATCCAACGGCTCTTCCTTCGAATCCTCTGCGCGCTCCTCTCTCGGACTTTCTGCCCTTACAACTACCTCACTGATAGACAACTTTGTCTCACCCACTGAAAGCTCTTGAGACAGTTGCCGGAAGTCCCCAGCCTCATCCCCCGGACCCCGGAACTTTCCAAAGGTTGGGCATCGGTCACAACAAACTCCTCCGGTGGGAGAGGAACCATTGTTGCCCAATCTGGGCAGGGGCCCGAGAACAGTTCCTGGGAGTCTGCCTGCTCCTCAGAATGTGTCATTTTCATGGAGTGAGGAGGCTAGGAGGAAGGAGGAGCAGCAGCCAGAGGATTCAGAGTTGCAGCACTGGACGGCATAGAAGATTGGGTGGTCAATAGATTGCTGGATGCACTTTCTGCCATCCATGACAGGGCCTGCTCACACTGCTCATTTGTTATTAAAGGTCTACGACATGGACCGAAAAATTGCGATATGAAGCTAGGGACCCCAGAAACTGTCCTCTCTCCTACTCCCGCAGCAGCCGGCTGCGATTCACCTGGACCAGGAACTCATCCTATGCCCACACCCTCACTTGGGACTTCGCATCCTCGACCGCATCCATGTCCTCTGCCCCTACCCCTACACCTCAGCATGCTGGATTAAGAATCGAGCAGAGAAAGAGCGGTGTAAAAATGTTTGTGAATTATTGCCGCGCAGTTGGTGGCTGCCAGCGGTAATATAACGCAAAATGAAGCCGGAGATAAATTATAAGGAAGGCGGCACTTAGGCCTAGCTGTGAACTATGCAGTTTGGATGGACGTGAAGTCCCACAGGCCACGCAGGCAAATGCACTGGGTCTCCGGTAGCCGTAAAAAGGATTTCTTTTTTAAATCACCTTATTTTTCTATGCAATGCTGGCTGAGGCTATGCAGTGTATATTGCAGTTTTAATCTCTGGGCGTCGGGCACACTGTGCACTTGTGAGACAGCACACGTATAACACATAGCGTTGTACAAAATGTGTGGTTTCTTTGCGTACACTTAGAGGCAGACTGAACTGAGGCAACGTAAGGTGCAGACAGAAAAATATTTGAATGAAGGCTGCACTTAGGCCTTGCTGTGCACTATGCAGTTTGGATGGACGTGAAGTCCCACAGGCCACGCAGGCAAATACATCGGGTCACCGGTAGCCGTAAAAAAGATTTCTTTTTTAAATCACCTTATTTTTCTTGTAGAAAATGTGTGGTTTCTGGGTGTACACTTAGAGGCAGACTGAACTGACGCAACGCAAAGTGCGGACAGAAAAATGTTTAAATGAAGGCTGCACGCAGGCTCTGCTGTGCAATACAGAGGTACTACAACTCCCAGCAACCACGGAGTTAAATGCACGTGGTCACAGTTTGCCCTAAGAAGAACCATTGGGGTTTTTGTAGACAAGATTCTACACTACCACTGTCCCTGCCTGACCAATACTGCCCCTATACTGAAATACAGACTGCAGCCTGAGAACGCTACAGCCTGCACGCCCGATATACATTTAAAAAAAAGTGCAAAACTGCTCACAGCAGCCACAACAGTAATGCACTAGGTGAGCTGTGGCCCTAAGAAGGACCGTTGGGGTTCTTGAAGACGCTAACACTGTCCCTATAACAGCAACAGCACTTTCCCTGATCTCTCTTAGCGTACGTCTGTGGCCAGCCGCGGGCGGGGCAGATTTAAATACTCGGGGGTCACTTGATCTCGCCAGCCACTCACTCCAGGGTGGTTGGGATAGGGCTGGAACGTCAGAGGAGGAAGTTGTAATGCCTTCCCTGTGTTTCTATTGGCCAGAAAAGGGCGCAAATTTCTCAGGGAAGGAAATGTAATTGAGTCGAGTGCTGCGTGGTGCTCGTCTCGAGTAACGAGCATCTCGAACACCCTAATGCTCGAACGAGTGCGCCTGCTCATCTCTATTTACAAGTCATGCCCAGGGGAACACAAGCTGAAGGAGTATGGTTATGTTTAAAATCTTCATAATTGTTGCTTCATATTTAGAAGTTCGCCAATATAACAAATATCGGAGGTCATGCTTCCGATGGGCATTTTTCTGAGATGTTACTTAAAATAGCAGGTGGAGAAAACTTTACACTTGAAGGTAAGATCATCATAACACCAAGCTTAGCCATAGTGGTGACCTCTCTAACAGAATTGACTTCTAAGGTGTACCCTGACATGTCTGACATCAAAGTGAAGCCCATAAATTGGTTATGTGAGCGTGGGATTGTAACTCCCAAAAATGTCAAAGCAGCTGCTAATAATGATCATTTGTTAAATTCATTCGAAGGAGAAGAATTGCAATATCTAAAGATTCAGTTCTACAAATAATGCGAAGGTAATAATTAGAGATGAGCGAACGTGTTCTTCCGAGCTTGATATTCGTGCGAATATTAGGGTGTTCGGTATGTTCGTTATCCGTAACGAACACCATGCGGTGTTCGGGTTACTTAAACTTTCTTCCCTGAGACGTTAGCGCTTTTTTTTGGCCAATATAAAGACAGGGAAGGCATTACAACTTCCCCCTGCAACGTTTAAGCCCTATACCACCCCCCTGCTGTGAGTGGCTGGGGAGATAAGGTGTCCGCCTGATATGAAAGTCTGCCCCTCCCGCGGTTCGCTATGGATGCATTCTATATGCGCTCAATGGGGCCAGCGGCAGCAGCGCTGACCCCATTGAGAACATATAGAAGACAAATCCTTCTTCTCTGGCACAGCTGTAACAGCTGTAGCAGAGAAGAACGATGTTTGCCCATTGAATTCAATGGAGCGGCAATACAGCATGTTCCACTGAATGCAATGGGCTGCCGGCGATCGCAGGATGAATGGTCGGAAAGGGGTTAAATATATAACCCCTTTCCTGCAATTCATCCAGAAATGTGTTACACTAAAAATATATACCGGCGTATAAGGCGACGGGGCGTATAAGACGACCCCCCAACTGTCACCTTATACGCCGGTAATACAGTGGAGCAAAGAATAAAAATCATTACTTACGTTTTTAGATGATCTGCGGCGCTCCTGCAGGCTGTCACTCCCTCCTGGTCCACGGCAGAGTATTGCTTTCTCCACGAAAGACTTTAAATCCCTGCCTCCAGAAGCACACGTGCCTTCAGCCAATCACAGCCAATGACAATGATGTCATTGAATGGCTGTGATTGGCTGTGTTTCTGGAGGCGGGGATTTCAAGCCTTGAAATCCCCGCCTCCAGAAACACAGCCAATCACAGCCATTCAATGACATCATTGTCATTGGCTGTGATTGGCTGAAGGCACGTGTCTTTCTGGAGGCAGGGATTTAAAGTCTTTCATAGAGAAAGCTTGTCTGCCGTGGATTAGGAGGGAGTGACAGCCTGCAGGAGCGCCGCAGATCATCTAAAAACGTAAGTAATGCTTTTTATTCTTTGCTCCACTGTATTGCCGGCGTATAAGGTGACAGTTGGGGGGTCGTCTTATACGCCCGGTCGCCTTATACGCCGGTATATATTTTTAGTGTAACACATTTCTGGATGAATTGCAGGAAAGGGGTTATATATTTAACCCCTTTCCGACCATTCATCCTGCGATCGCGGGCAGCCCATTGCATTCAGTGGAACATGCTGTATTGCCGCTCCATTGAATTCAATGGGCAAACATCGTTCTTCTCTGCTACAGCTGTTACAGCTGTGCCAGAGGAGGACGATCTTTATGCTGACAGTGGGGGGGGGTGGGCACTCTTGCCGCTATTGTGGCTTAATAGTGGGACCTGTGAACTTGAGATGCAGCCCACCATGTAGCCCCTCGCCTGCCCTATCCGTCACTGTGTCATTCCCATCACTTTCTTGAATTGCCCAGATTTTCACACATGAAAACCTTAGCGAGCATCGGCGAAATACAAAAATGCTCTGGTCGCCCATTGACTTCAATAGGGTTCGTTGTTCGAAACGAACCCTCGAGCATCGCGGGAAGTTCGTTCCGAATAACGAACACCCGAACATTTTGGTGTTCGCTCATCTCTAGTAATAATGTGAATGTAGTTTACAAAGAGGTCCTTCACTAATCCGGATTACTAAAGCACCTTTTGTAATACAGATATTAGGAGAATGGTTTATATAATTAAGAAACACCCAAGATAATTGATAATGAAAGCTAAAGGTTTATAACATAAGATAATTAGTGATGGATTAGCAGCATAATAATTCTGAAAATATTTATGATTTGTATCATCTAGAAAGTGTACAAATTTCAAGTGGACAAAGTCACAGGTAAAAGCTATAATAATGATGAACACAGTTTAAGAGGCTGCAAACAGGGGGCGTGGCTTGACAGGGCACCGGAACGGCAGCAAGCTTCTAGGCTCCGTTCGGCCAAGGCACTTATACCGACAGTAAAAAGCTTACCGGAGATTTCATCGCTTCCCCAGAGCAGCAGGAAGGTCCCAGGACACTAGCGATGCCTAGAAGGAGGGATTCCAAGCAGGCTCCGGTGAGACTGGAGTCCTTCTTTGCAGCGCGCGGCCCCGCTCCTGTAATGGCCGACGAAGAAGCGCTGACACCTGCACTACCGGAGCCAGAGCTGGGAGAGAGCAGCGGAGCCTCAGCGGAGGAGGAAACAACAGGGGGGCAGCTGCTGATGTCGGAGGATGCAAGCGACAGCTCCCAGCACATCATCGGTTCTGCTGAAGCTGCAAGGTCAGTAAAGGGGGGGAAGAATAATGCAAAGGTGCCCCCACCTAAAATGGCGTCGGCCATGCCACTTACTAATAGCAGATCTCCCACTAGCAGCCCTGCTAAACAAAAACAAAGAATGTCTGCAGAAACAGAGGGAATAGAAGAGGTGGCCACATCTAATGAAAATGCAGCAGAAGGAGGGTTAATTAACCTTGCAGCAGCTAACAGACCAGCCACTGAAATATACATAAAAGAAGCAATAATGGCCCTCAGGGACACCATACAGATTGACATGCTCATGGTAACAACAAGTCAATTCCTCTGTCCAAGAAATCAATGACAAAATAGGGAAAAGTGACAAAAAGATGGAGGAGATTGTTGCCTCACATAACTCCCTAATTGATGCGCATAACGATCTAGAAGACAAAGTAAATAAGCTCCAGCTCAAGTTGACAGATTTAGAAGATCGTAACAGGCGCAATAATGTAAAGATAAGAGGCATACCAGAAAAAGTATCTAACGCAGAACTAGCAAACTATATTATGCATTTCATGCAAGCCCTGCTTCCTAACATGCCAGAACATGATCTAAGAATTGACAGGGCCCACAGACTACCGCGCCCGAAATTTTTGGATGAGAATATCCCCAGAGATGCGATAGCTCGTATCCATTTTTTTAAAACAAAAGAAGAGCTTATGAACGCGGCAAGAAAAGCCCAACCATTTCCACATCCGTATTCCGAATTGCGCCTGTTCATAGATCTCTCGCAAGCTACACTAGAAGAAATAAGAAAATATGCAGAAATAACTTCAGCCATGAGGAAAGCAAAAATACCCTATAAGTGGGGATTTCCAACCAAAATAATAACAAATAAAGATGGCAAATACCATATCTTCCTCAACCCCAAAGCCGCCACAGAAACTTTAGCTTCATGGGGAATACCCTTCCAAGCATCACCAAAACCACAGCCCAAGCGGGATCCTAAAGCTCGTCACCATTCCACCAAACAAGACTCTTACGCCTTGAAATGAACAACCACAAGAAATCGCCGGTAATTACAACTTACTACTCATTGTAGTGCCTGCCTATTGTAGCTGGACTTTCACCCCCACGAAATATGCAAGTCCAGACTTGCAGTAACTTGTTCGTACTGTTATATAGTTGGGTCTTCCACGTTGCGGCACACAGCTGCTTTCCGCGGCTGCTCAGAAGAATGTCGTATATGGAGGACTTTGTTTTGTTTTTCTGTTTTGTTTCTACAGGCATCTCTAGATTTATGGATCTCCCGTACCCACAGCAGACTCTCCAGTTCCCAACATCATGTCTGTGAAACTACTATCGTTAAACGCCAACGGTTTGAACTCGCCCTTCAAAAGAAGAAGCGTTTGGAAAGAAGCGTCCATCCATAACGCAGAAATAGTATGTATACAGGAGACGCACCTGCTAGACAGCGATTGTAGCAGAATGTCACATAGTTCTTACCCACAGGTCATTTTTGCATGTGCACAGAAAAAACACGCGGGAGTGATGATAGCGGTTAAAGAGGGCACATCGTTCACCATAGAAAAACAAATCTGCGACCCAAAGGGGCGTTTTATAATTCTAACAGGAACCCTTAAAAACCAAAAAATAACCCTGGTTAACACATATGTCCCTAAGGGCTTAGTCAGACGGGCGTTTTTTGCCGCGATTTGGGCATGCGCATGCGTCCGGCGATTTTTTAAAACCATTGCTTCGCAATGGTATCGGACACATGAGCGCTTTTTATGCGCTCGTCCGAAAAATTATAGAACAAAAAATCGCAGATCGCACCTATCTGCGATCTGCGATTCCTGTTCGCTTCTGTATATGCGCTCAATGGGGCCGGCGGCAGCAGCGCCGACCCCATTGAGAACATATAGAAGACAAATCATTCTTCTCTGCCACAGCTGTAACAGCTGTGGCAGAGAAGAACGATGTTTGCCCATTGAATTCAATGGAGCGGCAATACAGCCGCTCCATTGAAAGCAATGGGCTGCCGGCGTGCGCGGGGTTAATTGTCGGGAAGGGGTTAAATATATAAACCCTTCCCTGCAATTCATGCTAAAATGTGTTAAAATAAAAAAAAAATTGTATACTCACCTTTCCGCTGCAGCCGGAGTCCAGCCACGGCCGATGTCAGTTCTCCTGAACTGCTTCTCGGCACTATTCAGCCGGCGGGGCTTTAAAATCCCCGCCTGCTGAATGATCTGCTCTGATTGGTCACAGCCTGACCAATCAAAGGCCGGTTTCACTCACACACCCATTCATGAATTCATGAATGGGTGAGTGACTGCTGCCTCTCAGCGCTGAGCCAATCAGGGGCAGGTCTGACTCACATCCATTCATGAATTCATGAATGGGTGTGAGTGAGGCATGCCTCTGATTGGCTCAGCGCTGAGCCAATCAGGGGGCAGGTCTGACTCACACCCCCTTCACACCCACTGCAGGACGGCTGCCCGGAGCTGCAGGCAGAAGGTGAGAATGCAATTTTTTTTTATTTTAACACATTTTAGGATGGATTGCAGGTAAGGGCTTATATATTTAAGCCCTTACCGACAATTCATCCCGGGCTCGCCCGCAGCGCATTGCTTTCAATGGAGACGGCTGTATTGCCGTCTCCATTGAATGCAATGCGCTGGACAGCTCCGGCCCGTTTCTAATGAAACGCGGCTAGGAGCAGATTTTCGGGCGATTTGCGGGCGACTTGCGCGCACCGGTCACGCGATTTGCGGATGCGCATCCGTCATGCGATCCGCAAATCGCGGCAAAAAACGCCCGTCTGACTAAGCCCTAACACGAAACAGATAAGCTTCCTCAACAAACTAAAAAAAAAGGCAAATAAAATTGCACAAGGGCCAATACTCATGCTTGGGGACTTTAATTTAATCCCAGACAAAGACATAGACACTACCAATCCCACACTTAAAAGAAATGCCACATTGAACAATTGGATATATAGGAACGCGCTTTACGATTCATTTAGATGCTTTAACGCCTCGGCGAGAGAGTACTCGTACTACTCGCCGAGACACAGGACCTTCTCCAGAATAGATTTATGTCTGGTGGAGAAACCATTACTCTCATCAATTACAAAGGTAGACATTGGTACTGCCACGTGGACCGATCACGCCCCACTAACCGTACAGCTAAAAATAGACGGCCCTAATATATCAAATAAAACATGGAGGAATAATGTATACTTGATGGCAATCCCGTCGTATAAGAAGGAAATTCAAGAAGCCATATCGGAGTTTTTTAAATTTAATGATACCCCACAGATAGACCCAATTATTCTATGGAACGCCCATAAAGCGTTCATAAGGGGTATTCTGATTAAGCTGGGGTCAAAATATAAAAAGGACAAGTCAAGAAAAATAGACGAGCTACTTACGAATCTACACCTCAAAGAAAGAGAACTCCAAAATAACCCTTCTAAAAAAACACATGACGATATGCATAAACTAAGGCTAGACCTTCGGAGGCAACTGCTGGGAGACTTTGAAAAAGAAGTAAATGCTCAAAGAGCTAACGTGTACACTTCAATAAATAGACCCTCAAGATGGATGGCCAACCTATTAAAGAAAAAAACTATAAAAGCTAACATCCCCTATATCTGGAGCCACCAAAACACAAAAACCAAATTGACACACCCAACGCAAATAGCAAATGCATTTTCGACGTACTATAGCAGTTTATACAACACAAAAGAGGATGTCCAAACGGTCCAGCCAAACAATATCTCAATACAAAATTTTCTCAAGTTGGTGAACCTACCGTCTTTAAACCAAAAACAGGAGGAGATGATGGATGAACCAATTTCTATCGCCGAAGTATCCAAAACATTAAACTCATTAAAAAATAATAAAGCACCTGGCCCAGATGGGTACTCGGCGGAGTATTATAAAAATTTTCCAAAACCATTAACAGAATACATGACGAACATGTTTGAAGTCGCCATGCAAAGAGGCAATTTCCCCCAAGAAATGTTACAGGCTACGATTGTAGTGTTACCAAAACCCGGGAAAGAACCGAACTCTCCAAAAAACTTTAGACCCATATCTTTGTTAAATACTGATATTAAAATTTACGCCAAGACCCTCGCACGACGTATTCTTCATGTACTCCCACATATAATCCACTCGGATCAGATGGGATTTGTGAAGGGGAGACAGGCCTCGGACAGCACCCGGAAAATTCTAAATTTATTACATTTGATAGAAAAAACACAAACCCCAACCATCATGTTAACATTAGATGCCGAAAAGGCCTTCGATAGGGTTCATTGGGGATATATTTTTAAAACGCTGGAGAAATTCGGATTTGGAGAAAGAATCACTGGTGCTGTCCGGGCTTTATATTCCTCTCCTACCGCAAGGGTCCTGGTGGATGGTGTGTTATCAGACCCACTGTCAATAACCAACGGTACAAGACAAGGGTGTCCATTATCCCCGCTACTATATGTAATGGCTATAGAGCCTCTAGCGGAACTGATCCGTGTTGACCCGAATGTGAGGGGTGTTCCGGTGAACCATAGGCAGTACAAACTGGGATTGTTCGCGGATGATGTAATATTGACATTGACTCATCCCCTGGGATCACTGAGGTCTGCCTGTGCGACACTGGAGCACTTCAGTAGGGTCTCTATGTATAAATTGAATGTAGACAAGTCACTCATATTAGGCATGAACCTGTCAAAAAAGCTGAGAGAGGAGATACAAGCGGAATTTCCATTTGTGTGGCGAGAAAAAAATATCCCGTACTTGGGAATAGTTTTGACACCACTCCTCAAAAATATAGAAAATGAAAACTATCCCAAATTATTAAGCACAACGCAAAAAGAAATAGACCATCTTGCCAAATTAAATTTGACATGGTTTGGGAAGATCATGGCCTACAAGATGAAAATCCTGCCTTTAATATTGTATTACTTTAGAGTCCTGCCCATATTTATATCCTTTCCCACTTTGAGTAAACTTCAGAAACAACTTAACATGTTCATATGGAGTGGAAAGAAACCTCGTATAGCCCTATCAGTTCTCTCCTTGCACAGAAGAAATGGCGGTGCGGATATACCTAACATACATGCATACTATAAGGCCAATATTCTGAATCAAACTAAACAGTTATTACCCAACAGTAGTGACTTGGGATGGCCCACCATAGAGAGAGGTTTTTTGAAAAACATCTCCGGCCAGACAATAATGTATGCTATCTCAGTCGAAAAACACATGCATCCAAAAAAAATAAAGCTACAAACTTCTGAGTAACCCGCAACTTTGCAAACCTCAATTGACCTGTGGAGAGAACTAGCGGACAAAATTGGGCCGGAAGAGAACATGAGCAAACCTGCTCTACCCATAGAAATATTATACTTATACTTGCCTGATATAGACTTGAAACCCTGGACAGTCAGGGGCATCAAGCAAATTGAAGACCTTGTGGTCTCAAATAAGGTCAAGAATTTTAATGAGCTACAACTTAACTACGACCTTCCAAGAAGTGAAATCTTTAATTACTTAAAGATAAGCTCCTTCCTGAAAGACACATCATTACTAGAGATGAGCGAACACCAAAATGTTCGGGTGTTCGTTATTCGGAACGAACTTCCCGTGATGCTCGAGGGTTCGTTTCGAACAACGAACCCCATTGAAGTCAATGGGCGACCAGAACATTTTTGTATTTCGCCGATGCTCGCTAAGGTTTTCATGTGTGAAAATCTGGGCAATTCAGGAAAGTGATGGGAATGACACAGTGACGGATAGGGCAGGCGAGGGGCTACGTGTTGGGCTGCATCTCAAGTTCACAGGTCCCACTATTAAGCCACAATACCGGCAAGAGTGGGCCCCCCCCCCTCCCAACAACTTTTACTTCTGAAAAGCCCTCATTAGCATGGCATACCTTTGCTAAGCACCACACTACCTCCAACAAAGCACAATCACTGCCTGCATGACACTCCACTGACACTTCTCCTGGGTTACATGCTGCCCAACCGCCCCCCCCCTCCCCCCCCACAGCGCACACCAAAGTGTCCCTGGGCAGCCTTCAGCTGCCCTCATGCCACACCACGCTCATGTCTATTTAGAATTGCGTCTGCCATGACGAGGGACCGCAGGCACACACTGCAGAGGTTGGCACGGCTAGGCAGCGACCCTCTTTAAAAGTGGCGGAGCGATAGCCCACAATGCTGTACAGAAGCAATGAGAAATAGAATCCTGTGCCACCGCCATCAGGAGCTGCACACGTGGGCATAGCAATGGGGAACCTATGTGCCACACACTATTCATTCTGTCAAGGTGTCTGCATGCCCCAGTCAGACCGGGCTTTTTAATTCATAGACACAGGCAGGTACAACTCCCTATTGTGAAGTCCCTGTCGACCCACAGCATGGGTGGCTCCCTGGAACCCACCGGCGGTACACAGAAATATCCCATTGCATTGCCCAACACAGCTGAGGTAGTAATGTCGTGCTTAATGCAGGTGGGCTTCGGCCCACACTGCATGCCCCAGTCTGACTGGGGTTCTTTATAAGTGTACAGATGTAGTAAAAACTCCGTGTGCACCTACAGCATGGGTGGGTGCCAGGAAGCCACCGGCGGTACATAGAAATATCCCATTGCATTGCCCAACACAGCTGAGGTAGTAATGTTGTGCTTAACCCTTTCCAATCCAATTTGTATATGGTTTTCCTAGGGGGCTTACTCTTTTTCTGCTGTTATACAACGGCGCTATATGCTGGCTAAAGCCAGTACTGCATGAGCTGACACGTAGGATAGGCTCCGACAGCAGAGAGGCTGGCAATATACAGTAAGAGAACCCCGACGGACGTCTACCAACAACGGAGCTGTACAGCCTTAAACCCTAATGTCTTCACAGGTCACACAGTGGACTGGAAAGGGTTAATGCAGGTGGGTTTCGGCCCACACTGCATGCCCCAGTCAGACTGGGGTTCTTTACAAGTGGACACATGTAGGTTAAACTCCCTGTGGACCCACTGCCTGGGTGGGTGCCAGGAAGCCACCGGCGGTACATAGAAATATCCCATTGCATTGCCCAACACAGCTGAGGTAGTAATGTCGTGCGTAATACAGGTGGGCTTCGGCCAACACTGCATGCCCCAGTCAGACGGGTTCTTTAGAAGTGTACAGATGTATTAAAAACTCAGTGTGCACCTACAGCATGGGTGGCTCCCTGGAACCCACCGGCGGTACACAAAAATATCCCATTGCATTGCCCATCACAGCTGAGGTAGTAATGTCGTGCTTAATGCAGGTGGGCTTCGGCCCACACTGCATGCCCCAGTCAGACTGGGGTTCTTTACAAGTGGACACATGTAGGTTAAACTCCCTGTGGACCCACTGCATGGGTGGGTGCCAGGAAGCCACCGGCGGTACATAGAAATATCCCATTGCATTGCCCAACACAGCTGAGGTAGTAATGTCGTGCGTAATACAGGTGGGCTTCGGCCCACACTGCATGCCCCAGTCAGACGGGTTCTTTAGAAGTGTACAGATGTATTAAAAACTCAGTGTGCACCTACAGCATGGGTGGCTCCCTGGAACCCACCGGCGGTACATAAAAATATCCCATTGCATTGCCCAACACAGCTGAGGTAACGTCAGCTGTAATGCAGGTGGCCTAAAAATTAATTTGATTACACTGTAGGCGAGGGCCCACAAAAATTGCTGTATCAACAGTACTAATGTACATCCCAAAAATTGGCCATGGCCAGCCAAGAGGGCAGGTGAAACCCATTAATCGCTTTGGTTAATGTGGCTTAAGTGGTAACTAGGCCTGGAGGCAGCCCAGTGTAGCGAAAAATTGGTTCAAGTTAAAGTTCCAATGCTTTTAAGCGCATTGAAACTTATAAAAATTGTTCTGAAAAATTATTTGAGTGAGCCTTGTGGCCCTAAGAAAAATTGCCCGTTCAGCGTGATTACGTGAGGTTTCAGGAGGAGGAGCAGGAGGAGGAGGAGGAGGAATATTAGACACAGATTGATGAAGCAGAAATGTCCCCGTTTTGGATGGTGAGAGAGAACGTAGCTTCCATCCGCGGGTGCAGCCTACGTATTGCTTACGTATCGCTGCTGTCCGCTGGTGGAGAACAGAAGTCTGGGGAAATCCAGCCTTTGTTCATCTTGATGAGTGTTAGCCTGTCGGCACTGTCGGTTGACAAGCGGCTACGCTTATCTGTGATGATTCCCCCAGCCGCACTAAACACCCTCTCCGACAAGACGCTAGCCGCAGGACAAGCAAGCACCTCCAGGGCATACAGCGCTAGTTCAGGCCACATGTCCAGCTTCGACACCCAGTAGTTGTAGGGGGCAGAGGCGTCACCAAGGATGGTCGTGCGATCCGCTACGTACTCCCTCACCATCCTTTTACAGTGCTCCCGCCGACTCAGCCGTGACTGGGGAGCGGTGACACAGTCTTGGTGGGGAGCCATAAAGCTGGCCAGGCCCTTAAAGACTGTTGCACTGCCTGGGATGTACATGCTGCTCGATCTACGCACATCCCCTGCTACCTTGCCCTCGGTACTGCGCCTTCTGCCACTAGCGCTGTCGGCTGGGAATTTTACCATCAGCTTGTCCGCAAGGGTCCTGTGGTATAGCAACACTCTCGAACCCCTTTCCTCTTCGGGAATCAGAGTGGGCAGGTTCTCCTTATACCGTGGATCGAGCAGTGTGTACACCCAGTAATCCGTAGTGGCCAGAATGCGTGCAACGCGAGGGTCACGAGAAAGGCATCCTAACATGAAGTCAGCCATGTGTGCCAGGGTACCTGTACGCAACACATGGCTGTCTTCACTAGGAAGATCACTTTCAGGATCCTCCTCCTCCTCCTCCTCCTCCTCCTCAGGCCATACACGCTGAAAGGATGACAGGCAATCAGCCGGTGTACCGTCAGCAGCGGCCCAAGCTGTCTCTTCCCCCTCCTCCTCATCCTCCTCATGCTCCTCCTCCTCCTCCTGTACGCGCTGAGAAATAGACAGGAGGGTGCCCTGACTATCCAGCGGCATACTGTCTTCCCCCGCCCCCGTTTCCGAGCGCAAAGCAGCTGCCTTTATGGTTTGCAGGGAATTTCTCAAGATGCATAGCAGAGGAATGGTGACGCTAATGATTGTAGCATCGCCGCTCACCACCTGGGTAGACTCCTCAAAATTACCAAGGACATGGCAGATGTCTGCCAACCAGGCCCACTCTTCTGAAAGGAATTGAGGAGGCTGACTCCCACTGCGCCGCCCATGTTGGAGTTGGTATTCGACTATAGCTCTACGTTGTTCATAGAGCCTGGCCAACATGTGGAGCGTAGAGTTCCACCGTGTGGGCACGTCGCACAGCAGTCGGTGCACTGGCAGCTTAAAGTGATGTTGCAGGGTGCGCAGGGTGGCAGTGTCCGTGTGGGACTTGCGGAAATGTGCGCAGAGCCGGCGCACCTTTACGAGCAGGTCTGACAAGCGTGGGTAGCTTTTCAGAAACCGCTGAACCACCAAATTAAAGACGTGGGCCAGGCATGGCACGTGCGTGAGGCTGCCAAGCTGCAGAGCCGCCACCAGGTTACGCCCGTTGTCACACACGACCATGCCCGGTTGGAGGCTCAGCGGCGCAAGCCAGCGGTCGGTCTGCTCTGTCAGACCCTGCAGCAGTTCGTGGGCCGTGTGCCTCTTATCGCCTAAGCTGAGTAGTTTCAGCACGGCCTGCTGACGCTTGCCCACCGCTGTGCTGCCACACCGCGCGACACCGACTGCTGGCGACATGCTGCTGCTAACACATCTTGATTGCGAGACAGAGGAGGAGGAGGAGGAGGAGGGTGCTTTAGTGGAGGAAGCATACACCTCCGCAGATACCAGCACCGAGCTGGGGCCCGCAATTCTGGGGGTGGGTAGGACGTGAGCGGTCCCAGGCTCTGACTCTGTCCCAGCCTCCACTAAATTCACCCAATGTGCCGTCAGGGAGATGTAGTGGCCCTGCCCGCCTGTGCTTGTCCACGTGTCCGTAGTTAAGTGGACCGTGGCAGTAACCGCGTTGGTGAGGGCGCGCACAATGTTGCGGGAGACGTGGTCGTGCAGGGCTGGGACGGCACATCGGGAAAAGTAGTGGCGACTGGGAACTGAGTAGCGCGGGGCCGCCGCCTCCATGATACTTTTGAAAGACTCAGTTTCCACAACCCTATACGGCAGCATCTCAAGGCTGATGAATTTTGCTATGCGGACGGTTAACGTTTGAGCGTGCGGGTGCGTGGCGGCGTACTTGCGCTTGCGCTCGAACACTTGCGCAAGCGACGGCTGAACGGTGCGCTGAACTACACTGCTGGATGGGGCCGAGGACAGCGGAGATGAGGGTGTGGGTGCAGGCCATGAGGCGGTAGTGCCTGTGTCCTGAGAGGGGGGTTGCATCTCAGTGGCAGATTGGGGCACAGGGGGAGAGGCAGGGGTGCAAACCGGAGGCGGTGAACGGCCTTCGTCCCACCTTGTGGGGTGCTTGGCCATCATATGTCTGCGCATGGTGGTGGTGGTGAGGCTGTTGGTGTTGGCTCCCCGGCTGAGCTTTGCGCAACAAAGGTTGCACACCACTGTTCGTCGGTCGTCAGGCGTCTCTGTGAAAAACTGCCAGACCTTAGAGCACCTCGGCCTCTGCAGGGTGGCATGGCGCGAGGGGGCGCTTTGGGAAACACTTGGTGGATTATTCGGTCTGGCCCTGCCTCTACCCCTGGCCCTGGCCACCGCACTGCCTCTTGCAACCTGCCCTGCTGATGCCCTTGACTCCCCCTCTGAAGACCTGTCCTCCTGAGTAAGCGTTGCACACCAGGTGGGGTCAGTCACCTCATCGTCCTGCTGCTCTTCCTCCGAATCCTCTGTGCGCTGCTCCCTTGGACTTACTGCCCTTACTACTACCTCACTGCAAGACAACTGTGTCTGATCGTCATCGTCCTCCTCACCCACAGAAAGTTGTTGAGACAGTTGGCGGAAGTCCCCAGCCTCTTCCCTCGGACCCCGGGAACTTTCGAATGGTTGGGCATCAGTGACGATAAACTCCTCTGGTGGGAGAGGAACCGCTGCTGCCCAATCTAAGCAGGGGCCCGAGAACAGTTCCTGGGAGTGTTCCCGCTCCTGAGCAGGTGTCATTGTAGTGGAGTGAGGAGGCTGGGAGGAAGGAGGAGCAGCAGACAGAGGATTCGGATTTGCAGCAGTGGACGGCGCAGAACTGTGGCTGGACGATAGGTTGCTCGAAGCACTTTCTGCCATCCAGGACAGAACCTGCTCACACTGCTCATTTTCTAATAACCGTCTCCCGCGTGGACCCATTAATTGGGCGATGAATGTGGGGACGCCAGAAACGTGCCTCTCTCCTAATCGCGCAGCAGTCGGCTGCGACACACCGGGATCAGGAGCTCGGCCTGTGCCCACACCCTGACTTGGCCCTCCGCGTCCTCGGCCGCGTCCACGTCCTCTAGGCCTACCCCTACCCCTCAGCATGCTGTATTACCAGTGATTTGATTTCACAGGCAGGAAATAAATTGGCGCAAGTCTGCAGGCCAAATATAATTTTTTCCCTTTTTGGAAAACGAAAGGCCCCACTGCCTCTAGTGAATGAATAATCTAAGTTTAATAACTGTGCTGTGTCCCTGCTAATGTGTCACAGAACGTGAGGGTAGCAGAGTTATTATAACTCTGGCAGAGCAGGTATTTTTTTTCCCAATTAAGGAAAGCAAATGGCGAAGCCAGCAGTAAAGCGTAGCTGGGTGCGTATGATTTAGCAATGTTTTTCACGCAGCTCACACGTGTCCACCGCCCGTAAGGACGGACAGAGGCTGGACAAATAGATTTGTTTTCACTTGTTTTTCCACCAAAAGGCAGCACTGCGTATATTCAATGAACATGAGAAGTTTAATAACTGTGCTGTGTCCCTGCTAATGTGTCACAGAACGTGAGGGTAGCAGAGTTATTATAACTCTGGCAGAGCAGGTATTTTTTTTCCCAATTAAGGAAAGCAAATGGCGAAGCCAGCAGTAAAGCGTAGCTGGGTGCGTATGATTTAGCAATGTTTTTCACGCAGCTCACACGTGTCCACCGCCCGTAAGGACGGACAGAGGCTGGACAAATAGATTTGTTTTCACTTGTTTTTCCACCAAAAGGCAGCACTGCGTATATTCAATGAATAATAACTGTGTTGTGGCCCTGCCTATACAATTCTTTCCCTGCAGTATCAATGGAGGGTGCAATGCTCTGCAGAGGCGATTTTGAGAAGCCCAAAAAAAATGCAGCACAGCTAACAGCAGCCTGGACAGTACTGCACACGGATAAATATGGCCCTAGAAAGGACCGTTGAGGTTCTTGAAGGCTACACTCACTCCTAACACTCTCCCTGCCTATGCAGCACTTCTGTCCCTAATGCCAGGTGCAACGGTCTGCAGAGCCGATTTTGAGAAAAAAAAAATGCCACTGCTAACAGCAGCCAACACACAGCTATCAGTGGCCCTAATAAGGACCTTTGGGGAGTCTTGAAGCCTACACTAACTACCAATTCTTTCCCTACAGCAGCTCCGGTATAAACAGCACTGTCCCTCATCTAACTCACCAGGCATCTGAGGCGAGCCGCGGGAGGGGCCGACTTTTATATTAGGCGAACACCTGATCTCGCCAGCCACTCACAGCAGGGGGGTGGTATAGGGCTTAAACGTTGCAGGGGGAAGTTGTAATGCCTTCCCTGTCTTTCAATTGGCCAGAAAAGCGCGCTAACGTCTCAGGGAAGGAAGTGAAAATAACCAGAACACCGCATGGTGTTCGTTACGAATAACGAACATCCCGAACACCCTAATATTCGCACGAATATCAAGCTCGGACGAACGCGTTCGCTCATCTCTAATCATTACACAAAATTGCGCTTCCAACAATACTGATAAGCAAAATAAACCCAGTAGGCTTAAAAAGTAAGTCCGAAACAAGATTTTTTTATGATATTATGACCAACAATACATCCTTGAAAAAAAAATCATTTATGTTAAGCTGGGAAAAAGAGTTGAAAGCAGACATACCAGAAGACTCATGGGCTAGAGCATTGTCGCTAGCCTCCAAATCTACAAAAGGCTTGGGAATACTAGAGACCCAGACCAAACTATCATTAAGATGGTACTATACCCCTTCTCTAATTTACAATAGATTGAAGATAGGCGATGGCCTGTGTTGGAGAGAGTGCGGTCAGAAGGGAACGCTTTCTCACATTTTCTGGACTTGCCCCAAACTAAAACCGTACTGGGACAAGATATTCATTTTCTTGGACCATACGCTTGCAACCAACATACCTAGAAGAGCAACACTAGCTCTGCTACTGGTGGGTCTCGAAGATCTTCCACGACAAATAAGACCTCTGCTTGCACACTCACTAATGACAGCTAAAACCATAATCGCGAAGCATTGGAGGAAACCAGACCCCCCAGAGTTAGAGGAGTTCAAATACCGCTTGGCAGAACAATATGCTAGCGAGAGATGGCTAGCAACTCGAAATAGTACGACTAAACTATTTGAAGCTCAGTGGGAATTGTGGAGATCCAAATATGACTATTGATAAGATATCACATTCGTAGATGCCATGTTCAATGTTCAATGTTTATTGTTTAAAACTTACAGTAATAAAAGAGTTCATATAATTCAGTACAATATGTATATCTCACGGTGCTCTGCCTTGGAATATATTGTTGATTTAGATACTATATTTACCAGTATTTCTCCCACAGACAGAACTGCCAAAAAAACGTACACTGTTGTATTAAAATTTTCTCTGTTAATCATCTTTCCGTTAAGGCTTATTGCAAAATGTACAATACAATGTACTGTATACTTTTTCTTTATCAATGCTGATTATGTAAAATTATATCATAACTCAATAAAAATTATTACAATAAAAAAAGAGGCTGCAAACAAATTTTCACGTAGTCCAGGAAATCAGTCATGTTTGCAAAGTTTATGGCAAGGGGCTACATCATGCAGTTGTATGCAGCATGCTTTAGATCCGGGTACAAGTACAGGTGGGAGGGGCTCGAGCTGAACTTTTGCACGCAGGACCCTGAGCCCTTAGCTATGCCCCTGCTGAGACCCCCAAAGATTGCTAGAACAAGTCAGCTAAAGGGCTCATCAGATTGCTGTTCTTGCTATTTAACTGAAGACGGGCTCAATACAAAGTCTATGGGCTCACCTTCAGTGGACAAGCAGTGACAGCGCTTGTATGAGTGCTTTGGATGCTTTATATTTAGCAATCAGTGCGGTCTCATCATCTGCAGCCCTTGTGCTTAAAGTTTTCACACTCCCCTATGACATGTCAAAAATGTTTGTAAAACACACTTCTTTATGTGACATAAATGTGAAACCTTATAAATAAATTGATAAAACTTTTCTTTCCTTTGATTTACATTTAGAACATTGGAGATTTCTGTTATTCTAGCGACCAGTGTCATAGCGGGTGTTGCTTCAATGTGAACACTATCGGGACCGTTCCTATATGCTTAACAAAATCAGGAGATGCTAAATGTTTTGGTTCGGTGATAGAGATGAGCGAACGTACTTGTCCGAGCTTGATGCTCGTTCGAGTATTAGCGTGTTCGGGATGCTCGTTACTCGTAACGAGTACCACGCGGTGTTCGGGTTACTTTCACTTTCCTCTCTGAGACGTTAGCACGCTTTTCTGGCCAATTGAAAGACAGGGAAGGCATTATAACTTCCCCCTGCGATGTTCAAGCCCTATACCACCCCCCTGCAGTGAGTGGCTGGGGAGATCAGGTGTCATCCGAGTATAAAAATCGGCCCCTCCCGCGGCTCGCCACAGATGCGTTGTGACATAGCTGAGGGACAGTGGTATCGTGTTGGAGCTGCTGTAGGGAGAGTGTTAGGAGTTAGTGTAGGCTTCAAGAACCCCAACGGTCCTTCTTAGGGCCACATCTAACCGTGTGCAGTAGTGTGGAGGCTGCTGTTAGCAGTGTTGCACATTTTTTTTTTTGGTATATCGGCCGTGCAGAGCATTGCGCCCTGCAGTAATAGTCCAGGGACAGAAGTGTGGAGGCAGGGAGAGCGTTAGGAGTTATTGTAGGCTTCAAGAACCCCAACGGTCCTTCTTAGGGCCACATCTAACCGTGTGCAGTAGTGTGGAGGCTGCTTTTAGCAGTGTTGCACATTTTTATTTTTTTTTTGGTATATCGGCCGTGCAGAGCATTGCGCCCTGCAGTAATACTCCAGGGACAGAAGTGTGTAGGCAGGGCCAGAAGACATATATTATAGATTGAATATACGCAGTGGTCCTTTTCAAAAAAAAATTGGAATAAAAAATCTATTTGGCCTGCCTGTCACTGTGCTCAGTGTTCTGGGTCCGTGTCTGCTGGGGGTATTAGTTCTCCAAATAAATATGCAGCCAGCTAAGTGTTACAGCAGGCTTGCGCCAAATTATTTCCTGGCTCTGAAATCACCGCTCTGTTGCAGTTAATAACAGTGCAACACTGCAGTTCCGTGACACACACTGCAGGGACAGAATTGTGTAGGCAGGGCCAGAAGACATATATTATAGATTGAATATACGCAGTGGTCCTTTTCAAAAAAATATTGGAATAAAAAATCTATTTGGCCTGCCTGTCACTGTGCTCAGTGTTCTGGGTCCGTGTCTGCTGGGTGTAGTAGTTCTACAAATAAATACGCAGGCAGCTAAGTGTTACAGCAGGCGTGCGCCAAATTATTTCCTGGCTCTGAAATCACCGCTCTGTTGCAGTTAATAACAGTGCAACACTGCAGTTCCGTGACACAGTCTAGGGAGAGAATTGTGTAGGCAGGGCCAGAAGACATATATTATAGATTGAATATACGCAGTGGTCCTTTTCAAAAAAATATTGGAAAAAAAAATTATTTGGCCTGCCTGTCACTGTGCTCAGTGTTCTGGGTCCTTGTCTGCTGGGGGTAGTAGTTCTCCAAATAAATACGCAGCCAGCTAAGTGTTACAGCAGGCGTGCGCCAAATTATTTCCTGGGGTTCCGTAAACGAAGTCAGCCTCCAACCACAGGCCAATAAGCGGCACATTTAATTACAGCGTTCTGTTTCTGCACTACTGCTAATACACCATGCTGAGGGGTAGGGGTGGGCCTAGAGAACGTGGACGCGGGCGAGGACGCGGAGGCTCAAGTCAGGGTGTGGGCACAGGCCGAGCCAGTGCGGTGGCCAGGGGTAGAGGCAGGGCCAGACCGAATAATCCACCAACTGGTTCCCAAAGCGCCCCCTCGTGCCATGCCACCCTGCAGAGGTCAATGTGCTCTACGGTGTGGCAGTTTTTCACAGAGACGCCTGACGACCAACGAACAGTGGTGTGCAACCTTTGTCGCGCCAAGATCAGCTGGGGAGGCACCACCACCAGCATGCGCAGGCATATGATGGCCAAGCACCCCACAAGGTGGAACGATGCCCGTTCACCGCCTCCGGTTTGCACCACTGCCTCTCCCCCTGTGCCCCAACCTGCCACTGAGATCCAACCCCCCTCTGAGGACACAGGCAGTACCGTCTCCTGGCCTGTACCCACACCCTCACCTCCGCTGTCCTCGGCCCCATCCAGCAATGTCTCTCAGCGTAGCGTCCAGTCGTCGCTAGCACCACTGTTTGAGCGCAAGTGCAAGTACGACGCCACGCACCCGCACGCTCAAGCGTTAAACGTGCACATTGCAAAATTGATCAGCCTAGAGATGCTGCCGTATAGGCTTGTGGAAACGGAGGCTTTCAAAAGCATGATGGCGGCGGCGGCCCCGCGCTACTCGGTTCCCAGTCGCCACTACTTTTCCCGATGTGCCGTCCCAGGCCTGCACGACCACGTCTCCCGCAACATTGTACGCGCCCTCACCAACGCGGTTACTGCCAAGGTCCACTTAACAACAGACACGTGGACAAGCACAGGTGGGCAGGGCCACTATATCTCCGTGACGGCACATTGGGTGAATTTAGTGGAGGCTGGGACAGAGTCAGAGCCTGGGACCGCTCACGTCCTACCCACCCCCCGAATTGCGTGCCCCAGCTCGGTGGTGGTATTTGCGGCGGTGTATGCTTCCTCTACTAAATCACCCTCCTCCTCCTCCTACGCAACCTCTGTCTCGCAATCAAGATGTGTCAGCAGCAGCACGTCGCCAGCAGTCGGTGTCACGTGGCGTGGCAGCACAGCGGTGGGCAAGCGTCAGCAGGCCGTGCTGAAACTACTCAGCTTAGGAGAGAAGAGCCACACGGCCCACGAACTGCTGCAGGGTCTGACAGAGCAGACCGACCGCTGGCTTGCGCCGCTGAGCCTCCAACCGGGCATGGTCGTGTGTGACAACTGCCGTAACCTGGTGGCGGCTCTGCAGCTCGGCAGCGTCACGCACGTGCCATGCCTGGCCCATGTCTTTAATTTGGTGGTTCAGCGCGTTCTGAAAAGCTACCCCCACTTGTCATACGTGCTCGGAAAGGTGCGCCAGCTCTGCGCACATTTCCGCAAATCCCACACGCACGCTGCCACCCTGCGGACACTGCAACATCGGTTTAATCTGCCAGTGCACCGACTGCTGTGCGACGTGCCCACACAGTGGAACTCTACGCTCCACATGTTGGCCAGACTCTATGAGCAGCGTAGAGCTATAGTGGAATACCAACTCCAACTTGCGCGGCGCAGTGGGAGTCAGCCTCCTCAATTATTTACAGAAAAGTGGGCCTGGTTGGCAGACATCTGCCAGGTCCTTGGAAAATTTGAGGAGTCTACCCAGATGGTGAGCGGGGATGCTGCAATCATTAGCGTCACCATTCCTCTGCTATGCCTCTTGAGAAGTTCCCTGCAAAGCATAAAGGCAGACGCTTTGGAATCAGAAACGGAGGCGGGGGAAGACAGTATGTCGCTGGATAGTCAGAGCAACCTCATGTCTATATCTCAGCGCATTGAGGAGGAGGGGGAGGAGCATGAGGAGGAGGGGGAAGAGACAGCTTGGCCCACTGCTGAGGGGACAGATGCTGCTTGCCTGTCATCCTTTCAGCGTGTATGGCCAGAGGAGGAGGAGGAGGAGGGGGAGGAGCATGAGGAGGAGGGGGAAGAGACAGCTTGGCCCACTGCTGAGGGTACAGATGCAGCTTGCCTGTCATCCTTTCAGCGTGTATGGCCAGAGGAGGAGGAGGAGGAGGATCCTGAAAGTGATCTTCTGAGTGAGGACAGCCATGTCTTGCGTACATGTACCCTGGCACACATGGCTGACTTCATGTTAGGATGCCTTTCTCGTGACCCTCGCGTTACACGCATTCTGGCCACTACGGATTACTGGGTGTACACATTGCTCGATCCACGGTATAAGGAGAGCCTTTCCACTCTCATTCCCGAAGAGGAAAGGGGTTCGAGAATGATGCTATACCACAGGGCGCTGGTGGACAAACTGATGGTAACCTTCCCATCCGACAGCGCTAGTGGCCGAAGGCGCATTTCCGTGGCCCAGGTAGCAGGGGAGGCGCAGAGATCAGGCAGCATGTCCAGCGCAGGCAGGGGAACACTCTCTAAGGGCTTTGACAGCTTTATGGCTCCCCAGCAAGACTGTGTCACCGGTCCCCAGTCAAGGCTGAGTTGGCGGGAGCACTGTAAAAGGATGGTGAGGGAGTATGTAGCCGATTGCACGACCGTCCTCGTTGACGCCTCTGCCCCCTACAACTACTGGGTGTTGAAGCTGGACACGTGGCCTGAACTCGCGCTGTATGCCCTGGAGGTGCTTCCTTGTCCTGCGGCTAGCGTCTTGTCAGAGATTGTTTTTAGTGTGGCTGGGGGAATCATCACGGATAAGCGTACCCACCTGTCAACCGACAGTGCCGACAGGCTTACACTCATCAAGATGAACAAAGCCTGGATTTCCCCAGACTTCTCTTCTCCACCAGCGGACAGCAGCGATACCTAAGCAATACGTAGGCTGCACCCGCGGATGGAAGCATCGTTCTCTATCACCATCCAAAATGGGGACCTTTTTGCTTCATCAATCTGTGTATAATATTCATCCTCCTCCTCCTGCTCCTCCTCCTGAAACCTGACGTAATCACGCCGAACGTGCAATTTTTCTTAGGCCCAGAAGGCTCAGTCATATAATTTTTCCAAACAATTTTTATACGTTTCAATGCTCATTAAAGCGTTGAAACTTTCACCTCAACCAATTTTTATTTTAACTGGGCCGCCTCCAGGCCTAGTTACCAATTAAGCCACATTAACCAAAGCCATTAATGGGTTTCACCTGCCCTCTCGGTTGGGCATGGGCAATTTTTCTCAGGTACATTAGTACTGTTGGTACACCAATTTTTGTGGGCCCTCGCCTACAGTGTAATCCAATTAATTTTTAACCCACCTTCATTACAGCTGACATAACATCAGCTGTGATGGGCAATGCAATGGGATTTTTTTATGTACCGCCGGTGGGTTCCAGGGAGCCACCCATGCTGTGGGTTCACAGGGAGTTGTAACTACATGTGTCCACTTCTAAAGAACCCCAGTCTGACTGGGGCATGCAGTGTGGGCCGAAGCCCACCTGCATTAAACATGACATTATTACCTCAGCTGTGATGGGCAATGCAATGGGATATATTTATGTACCGCCGGTGGCTTCCTGGCACCCACCTATGCTGTGGGTCCACAGGGAGTTGTAACTACATGTGTCCACTTCTAAAGAACCCCAGTCTGACTGGGGCATGCAGTGTGGGCCGAAGCCCACCTGCATTAAACATGACATTATTACCTCAGCTGTGATGGGCAATGCAATGGGATATTTTTATGTACCGTCGGTGGGTTCCAGGGTGCCACCCATGCTGTGGGTCCACAGGGAGTTGTAAATGCATCTGTGTCCACTTCTAAAGAACCCCAGTCGGACTGGGGCATGCAGTGTGGGCCGAAGCCCACCTGCATTTCATCTGACGTTAGCTCTGCTGTCCAGGGCACTGCAATGGGATACATTTATGTACAGCGGGTGGGTTCCAGGGAGCCACCCATGCTGTGGGTGCACACGGAATTCCCATTGCGGAGTTGTACCTGCCTGTGACTATTTATAAAAAACCCCGGTCTGACTGGGGCATGCAGACACCTTGACAGAATGAATAGTGTGTGGCACATGGGTACCCCATTGCTATGCCCACGTGTGCAGCTCCTGATGGCGGTGGCACAGGATTATATTTCTCATTGCTTCTGTACAGCATTGTGGGCTATCGCCCCGCCCCTTTTAAAGAGGGTCGCTGCCTAGCCGTGCCAACCCTCTGCAGTGTGTGCCTGCGGTTCCTCTGGCAGACGCACTTATAAATAGACATGAGGGTGGCGTGGCATGAGGGCAGCTGAAGGCTGCGCAGGGACAATTTGGTGTGCGCTGTGGACACTGGGTCGTGGGGGGGGGGGGGTTGGGCAGCATGTAACCCAGGAGAAGTGGCAGCGGAGTGTCATGCAGGCAGTGATTGTGCTTTGTTGGAGGTAGTGTGGCGCTTAGCTAAGGTATGCATTGCTAATGAGGGCTTTTCAAAAGTAAAAGTTGTTGGGGAGGGGCCCACTCTTGCCGCTATTGTGGCTTAATAGTGGGACCTGTGAACTTGAGATGCAGCCCAACATGTAGCCCCTCACCTGCCCTATCCGTTGCTGTGTCGTTCCCATCACTTTCTTGAATTGCTCAGATTTTCACAAATGAAAACCTTAGCGAGCATCGGCGATATACAAAAATGCTCGGGTCGCCCATTGACTTCAATGGGGTTCGTTATTCGAAACGAACCCTCGAGCATCGCGAAAAGTTCGTCTCGAGTAACGAGCACCCGAGCATTTTGGTGCTCGCTCATCTCTAGTCGTTAACTGTCATATAATGCTAATACACTTTAGGGATCTTCTATCATCTTTTAGAGGTTAATCAATGAATATGTACCTCTAGAAGCTTGCAGATAGTGCCCAAAACACTTTAATTTGTCCAAATTCCTGCCCAATTAGCTCAGGCGATCTATCCTTGATAATTTCATGCGCTGAGCATTTTAACTGTTTTAACATGTTTTTAAAGGCAATTAAATAAGGCCAGATTAATCCACTGAGCTGAATTCACAAAGCGGACCGCAACTGGCCCATAGGACTACAGCTTCCAGGGATTAGGAAACTGAAGGACAGATTTTGTGTCCATACTGGTCCAAGAAGGGATCTTAGAGGGCAGGGGATGTGAAACAGTGTTTAAGAATCATAGCAAACACGCTGCATAGTATAATTCTACTTTCCATTTGTTTTATGATGTTTATAAAGGTCAATGCAATTTATACTTATTCTTTTTCCCACAGTATGGCAAGATATTCCCCCTGAATAGTGAGTTTTTCCTTTTTTTTCCGAGAACCTCTGACAGTGCACTCTGCAGGTCACAGCCATGCAGAGTGTACTTGTAGGGGTTCTGGGTAGATTGTCCTACCTCCATCAGTGCAGCACTTCCAATGGAGAGCTTGGGGTCGTTCCACTTCTTTTCCTGTCCCTCCAGTTCCTCTCCATCACCTACAGATTCCTCAGGATCCTTATCCTTGGCTTCTGTGAAGTCGGGTGCAGATGGGTCCACTCTCCCTTTTATTTGTCCTGGACTCATCACTTGGGTTTCCTGGCATCCTAGTTGACAATTTTATATTTGTGATACATTTCTCGTTTTGTTTTAAAAAATAAAGAAATCCCCCACAAAAAAGTTGGTTTCATTTAAAATCTTTATAAGATACCCAAGTTATCACATACAACTGATACAACTGTCCTCAAAACAGTCTGTAGGGATCTGCTCACCCATTCACTGTACATCACAAAAGTTTAAAGAAAAGCTGGTTGCTCGAACAAGATGTCTAAAATACAGATAGCCTTTAGTCAAGCTGGGGTAGCTGAGTGGTATACAAAAGGAATTAATTTCAATACAGTTTAAATTGTTGCGGCCCCATATTCTTGCCCTGTTGCCTTTGTAGGGCAAGAATATGTATTTGCGCTACACAAATACAGCAATGTTGGGCATTAAACCTTCCTTACATCTGCCAGCTAGGGGGCATATGTTGAGTGGAGCAATTTGCGCCATCATTTAATGGCCTACACTTCATACCATTACTCTGCAAAATGGGCTTCCACAGAGCCCAGCCACTTGAACAAGCTGACACACAAGCAGCCAGCATGTAGAGCGAAATGAGCTAAGCAGATTACTAGCGAGTTGTATTGAGTTATTTTGCTTGTGAATTAACTATAGCTTTTGCATTATGCCCAACCTGGCTCTCAGAGGTTTGGCCTCGGGATCTACACAGAGATGACAGAACCAAGTACAACTCCTCAGAAAAAATTTCAACCCCGGTGATAAGACAAAGCAATGTAGTCAGGCCAGCCTGCTCTCTAGCATCCCTCCATTCACTCCCTGTATGATGGGGATATCATCTGTCTTTGGGAAGATTTAGTGAGTTTTCCAGAGGGGCATCCAGATTAGGCAAATGTCACCTTCATAGTTGAAGTGGGACGAACCAGAGCTTTCACACAGAGATCATAACATGCTAGCCATTCAGGTCACGCACAAAGGTGGGGATTACAATGGAAGAACACATTCCTAGTTAACAGTCTGACAGTCCGGGGCAGTGGTAATGAGCTGTAGAGAAAGGTCTCAGTGTAGGCATCGCAAGCTGTGCCTAAGTTTGTGAGAGCAATGTGCAGCACATTTGTTAGAGTTTTTAACACACATTCAAGTGGCCCAGACACTTGTTTGTCAGAAGACATAGTTTTTAAAAAATGCTTTTTGAAGAGATTAGCTCATCTGCTTCCTTGTGCATGGTCTATCTGCCACACCGGTCCCTGAAGATTCAGAAAGTAGTCCATGAAGTTGTCCCTGGCTCGGAGAGCAGATGCTGCTGGTCTGCCATACAATATGGGGTCATCCACAACTTCTGCAGGGGGAGTTGTAGGTTGAGCCTTTTCTGCATTCCAAAGATCATTGTTGTCCTGACAAAAATTATGCAGAACCATGCAGGCTCTCATTACTGCACTCATGTCATGTTTCATCTGAAGAGCACTGTGGAAAGCTTGCCACTTGTTGGTGATAATGCCAGAGGCACACTCCACAAAACGCAGGGAATGTGTGAGACCATAATTAAACAACTGCCTCCTGGTGTCCATGTCCATGCGAGCAAAGGGACACATGACATGAGCAAACAGGCCAAATTTCTCATCTGTAACAAGTACAAATGAGGCAGGTAGACCTAAACAGCCAAGAAGAGTCCATGGTTCTGGCAGGGGCAGCTAGTCACCCCAAAGCCGCCAACCTATGGTGGAAGCCCTGAAAATGCATGCATCTGCATAGCTTCCATTATGCCCCGATATAAGCAAGCAGAAATGGCTAGTTACTATCAGCATCCACCAATAGCACTACCTAAAACAACTGCCTATAGTTGAAATACCTGGAGTCAGAGTGTGGCGGCTTTTTCATACAAATGCGTTTACTGTCCAGCACCCTGATGCAGCTCTGAAACTGTGCAGCATCCAGAAATCCCTCAGCGGCAGCCAACCAATCGAAATGAGAGGGCGGAGTCATTACTCCATAACTTCATATTCAATTTTCCAAAGCTGACTGGTTTAACTGTTTCCATTACTAATCCTGACTGCAGCATTATGGGGAGAGCATGGGCTGTGATCGAAGACCCATAATCCCCTATCTTCTTAACCACTCCCCCCTCTCACCTCACTGCTTCTGTCTGGTGTATTCGGACTTGTCCCTTGGCTATGCTGGTGGATCCAGTTGTGGATCTAATTGAAGCTGGAAATTCTTTGCCCTTTATTTCACAATTTTATTTACTTCTTTTTGCTTGATGTTGTCTCTTTAAAAGACACATTAGCTCCTATCCACATGCCGAATTCATTCCATAAAGGAAACTCTTCCATAATCCTTGGCTAATGTCTACTGATAGGGACAGTAAAGCTATTCATATTACATCATATAATGTCAAAGGTATGAATGACCCTACAAAGAAGTCAGCTCTTCACTCTACTCAGAAAACGTTATTATTCTATGCCAGGAAATTCATTTTAAAGCTAACAACACCGGAAGTGACAACAGACACTAGCAGGGAGCAGAGCAGAAGGGGACATTGTGCGCTGTACCAGTGCCGCCGCCAGGAGGCCATGAGGGAGCCGCTGGAGTATCCGTCCTGCGGGGTAAAGGGGCAGCGAATCCCAGAGCGGCTGGAGGCCAGAGGGTGAGATCGCCGAGGGAGAGGCCCAGACGCTAAGCTGCTGACGTCATCGGCTGCTGGAGAAGAGACTGTGGCGGCTGCTGACAAGGACTGTTAAGTATATTCTGTGTAAGTGTCAGTAAGTACCTGTATGTAAGTGTCAGTAAGTGTCTGTGGGTAAGTACCTGCGTATAAGTGTCTGTGGGTAATTTCCTGCATGTAAGTGTCAGCAAGTGTCTATGGGTAAGTACCTGCGTGTAAGTGTCTGTGGGTAAGTGCCTGCGTGTAAGTGTCAGTAAGTGTCTGTAGGTAAGTACCTGTGTGTAATTGTCTGTGGGTGAGTGCCTGTGTGTAAGTGTCAGTAATGTCTGTGGGTAAGTACCTGCGTGTAAGTGTCTGTGGGTAAGTGCCTGCGTGTAAGTGTCAGTAAGTGTCTGCGGGTAAGTGCCTGCGTGTAAGTGTCTGTGGGTAAGTTCCTACGTGTAAGTGTCAGTAAGTGTCTGTGGGTAAGTTCCTACGTGTAAGTGTCAGTAAGTGTCTGTGGGTAAGTTCCTACGTGTAAGTGTCAGTAAGTGTCTGTGGGTAAGTACCTGCGTGTAAGTGTCTGTGGGTAAGTACCTGCGTGTAAGTGTCTGTGGGTAAGTGCCTGCGTGTAAGTGTCTGTGAGTAAGTGTCAGTAAGTGTCTGTGGGTAGGTGCCTGCGTGCAAGTGTCAGTAAGTGTCTGTGGGTAAGTACCTGTGTGTAATTGTCTGTGGGTAAGTTCCTACGTGTAAGTGTCAGTAAGTGTCTGCGGGTAAGTGCCTGCGTGTGTCAGTGAGGTGCAAGTGAAGTAGATTGAGTGACTGAGTGTGAGCAAGCAATAAGTGTAAGCGGAGAAAAAAAAAAAGTGAGAGGCTGCGAATGGGCGTGTGAGATGCGAGCGGGCACATGAAAGGCTGCGAATGGGCGAGTGAGAGGCTGCGAAGGGGTGTCAGCTTGTTTGGAGTGTGATCTAATCAATAGTCACTACTTCTGTAAGTAAATTGCAGATCCCTATTAGGATGAGCTCCATGCCTGACAATGCCATCCAGTGTGCTACTTGTAATAGTAATAATCTTTATTTATATAGCACCAACATATTCCGCAGCGATCTAGGGTGCATACTGTTGTGCAAGATGCGTGTTTGTCGCACATTTGGAAGCCCAAATTCTGGATCTAAATAAGCGACTGGCAACACTGAGATGACAACATGGAAAGGAGTTTGCTGCTCACTGAGGAGGCACTCGCTGGGGTAGAAGCAGGGCCAGATTGTAGTACCGAAGAGCAGGGGGAGGAGGCAGCTAGCTGGGTAACAGAAGGAGGGGTAGAACGAAGAGAACCAGAGAGGCTAGTCCTGAACTGACACAACCTAACAAGTTTGCAAAGTTGGCAGATGAGGGGGATGCCATTACAAAGTCAGCACCGCTGCAGCATGACGTGCCCTCTGCACGCCAGGGAGATGACTGCTTCAGTAAGAAGGGGACAGAGAGCGCAGATGATTTGCTGTGCACACTCATTTGCTGTGGTCTGGAATAAAACTGGCAGGTGCCAAACTTAAAGGAATATGAGTTTCTGGATTTCGGGAGTGTGTTCCTACATGTGGTAGCTATTCAGGTCTGAGAGGTGGGCGATCCACAAGACAGTGAACCCTTCTATCTATCTATCTATCTATCTATCTATCTATCTATCTATCTATCTATCTATCTATCTATCTATCTATCTATCTATCTATCTATCTATCTATCTATCTATCTATCTATCTATCTATCTACCTGTCTGTCTGTCTGTCTGTCTGTCTGTCCATCTGTCCATCAATCCAGACACACATACATACACAAAGGCCTTATGTCCATGGGGAAATTATATTTAGCAAATCCACATGCGAAAAAGACCGCAAATCCGCATCCCATAGAAATGCATTGACCATCCTCAGTTAATTAAATAGCTGCGGATGGTATTTAAAGTGATTTGCGGATTTCATGCACGGGAACAAAAAATGCAGCATGCTCCATTTTAATGCGTATCATATGGGAGCTCATATAGATCATATCTCAATTGATCTCCCGCATGAAAAAAAAGACAATTTATAGTGAATCCGCAGCAACAAATCTGCACCAGAAATCCGCGTGGCCCTGATTTTCCCCAAGGGCATGAGGCCAAAGAGTTTTACATATTAAATTGAAAAAAAAATGTATCTGTTTTGCTGTAAAAGGCAATTATGCAAAAATATTTTTTTTTCTCAAAACATGATCCAACTCCTAATTATTTGTTTTATTCCTTCCTGTTCCCTCTTCTGCATCACTTTCAATTTAGACCCAAGCTAATTGGGTTTTTCATGCAAAATTACCTTGAATTTCTCTTTATTGCTCTATGCCACAGCCAAACCACCTGCATGTACATTTTAACAGAGGGAGAAAGGTAAACAATAATATGTTGGATAGAGAGATGCAAGATGGTGTATGAGTGAGCATTATGGCTTCTCTCACAGGGGGAGTTGAGGAGATGGGAAACTTTCTCTCCTTTTGTCTGATTTATAAACGGCTATAATGAAGCAATACAAGACAACAGTATGTTTAACATTTTATTATTTCATAGTGATAATGCATGATACACCTGAAAATGAAAAGTTTATGGGAATCATCATTGTGTTGTTTTCATGTTATACTGGATTTCTCTTTTGCATTGTAATCAAAATTTTACAAAGGTTTGAAATAAAAAGATGTTTGAACAAAAAACAATATGTCAGAGCCTACCTCATATCATGAGCATCTAGGAGCTCTAATTGTATTAAATACCAAGGACCAAAAATCTATTTGTGTTACTGATTAAGGGTATGACCAGTGATGCAAGCCTTCTGAGCAAAACATACCTTTAAAAAAAGATATTTACATTTCCTGCAATGCATACATCTTCCCGCTGAGTGGTCTGGGCCACTTATGGAGGCCTGTGTACATCCCTACAGCCACCTCTCTCTGCTACTAAGACAGAAGAAAGTAATTAGACCATCAAACAAATCCTTCATCTCTATCTAACCAAAGGAGATGAAGGTAACCTTTCCATGAAGCAAGGAATTGAATAAAGGAGGTAAAGGGGGAGGACTGGCTTTAATTTTGATGTGTTTTAGGATTCTGTTCCAGTTTTGCTGTTTTATAAAGTTCAGAATTAGGTCTTTGACTCTGAAAGACTAGTTCTATGCATATAAAACATTATAATACAATGCTGTTATAAACTCCCCCCAATGCTGCAACCTTGCAGTTAAGTGCAGTTTGTCTTTTTACCTTTATTTTAGGCGAAGTTAATCTTATATTTCAGCTAATACCTTTTTCTCCCTCTCTTCGCAAATACAGTGTTTGCATATATTTTGTTAAAGTAATAAGAAAAAAGCAGTTATTGCCTTGCCTTTTTGCAATGTATGTTTGAAAAATATAATGAAAATCCAAATAAAACTTGATTTAAAAAAAAAAAAATACCCCCAATGCCCTGTAATAATCTTCCTGAGGGGTGGAGTTTTGTCAAAGGGGTGTGGCTTAACATGCCTAGTCTCCATTAAAATTAGTGGAATAATTGGTTTGTGTAGGGATGGGGCTTATTTCACCCAAATCATCATGAATTTGGATGATCGTTTCCGACTCCAATTAAAGTCAATGGGAGTAAAAATTGTATTCACTTATTTGCTTTCCAGAAGGTTCACAATGCAACCAAAGTTCCTCAAATTGCATGGGAATATAGCCACAGGCCTGGGCGCTCCTCCCAAAGATTGGTTTAAACAGTGTATGGTGGTGTAGGGTAAATCGTGGTCCAGGTATGTCAATGAAAACAAAAGAAGGCCCACATTGGGGCTCCTAGATCAAAATGTTTGCTATGCAAGACAGCAGGTGTGCTGCTTGTTTTCAAAGCAATGTCTTAAATTTCACAAGGAAAAAAATCTGCAAGATGAACACAACACTCAAGCACAGGACTACTCCAAGGAACAGCAGTAGAGCTACCAAAGATCTTGCTACACAAGACAGCAGATGTGCTTCTTGTTTTAAAAGCTAGGCCATTAGGTTTATAAGGGCTCAGTCACACGGGCGTTTATTGCCGCGATTTGCGCATGCGCATGCGTCCGGCGATTTTTTAAAACCATTGCTTTGCAATGGTATCGGACACATGAGCGCTTTTTATGCGCTCGTCCGGTAAATTAGAGAACAGAAATCGCAGATCGCACCTATCTGCGATCTGTGATTCCTGTTTTCTTCCCTATATGCTCTCAATGGGGCCGGCGGCAGCAGCGCCGACCCCATTGAGAACATATAGAAGACAAATCATTCTTCTCTGCCATAGCTGGAACAGCTGTGGCAGAGAAGAACGATGTTTGCCCATTAAATTCAATGGAGCCGGCAATACAGCCGACTCCATTGAAAGCAATGGGCTGCCGGCGTGCGCAGGATGAATTGTCGGGAAGGGGTTAAATATATAACCCCTTCCCTGCAATGCATCCTGAAAAGTGAAAAAATTAAAAAAAAAGGATGTACTCACCTGCTCCCGGCAGCCTGAGATCCCTGCGGCCGTCCTGCAGTGGGTGTGAAGGGGGTGTGACTTAGGCTTGCCCCTGATTGGCTCAGCCTGAGTCAATCAGAGGCTGATCTCAGTCACACCCATTCATGAATTCATGAATGGGTGTGACTGAGACTTGCCTCTGATTGGCTCAGCGCTGAGCCAATCAGGGGCAAGCCTGAGTCACACCCCCTTCACACCCACTGCAGGACGGCCGCAGGGATTTCCGGCTGCCGGGAGCAGGTAAGTACATACATTTTTTTTATTTTTTCACTTTTCAGGATGCATTGCAGGGAAGGGGTTATATATTTAACCCCTTCCCAACAATTCATCCCACACTCGCCCGCAGCGCTTGCATTCAATGGAGCCGACTGTATTGCCGGCTCCATTGAATGCAATGCGCTGGACAGCTCCGGCCCGTTTCTAATGAAACGCGGCTAGGAGCAGATTTTTGGGCGATTTTTCGGCCGATTTTCGGCGCCGGTCACGCGATTTGCGCATGCGCATCCGTCATGCGATGCGCAAATTGCGTGAAAAAATGCCCGTGTGACTAAGGCCTAAAGGAGAAATTCTACCAGATGAACAGAACAGCCAAGCACAGACTTTTACAAGGACAAGCTGTAAGGCTACAGCTATTTTTTGTGCTTTAGAAAATTGTTTTGGAATAAGGAGGAGGCAACATGGCGGAAGCAGGACAAGGTGGGCAGCAACACCATCAGCAACAGCACCTTGAGGGCACAGTTTAGTCTTTGATATATTTATATCACCAGCCATATGTCAAATTGTCAGTGTGCTAACTAATCAGTAGAATCTGTCCTGGGGGTGCAGAAGTTAAATCCATGTCTTATTCATTTTTAGAAATGCCACACACTCCACATTGTCTGTGGACAAGTGAAAGCATCTGTCATTTATCACACTCACAGCTGTGCTGAGCACCATTTTTGATAGCACATTGACAGTGGGATAGGCAAGTGCCTGTAACGCATGTTGTGCAAGCTGTAGCCGCTTGCCAAGCTTAGACATCCAGAAGTCAAAGAGGCCAACGCCATGTCTGAAAACAACCATGCTGGAACTAATATACTCTTGGAACTTCATGTATAAGTGCTGCCTGTGACTCCAGCCCTATCTTTTTGCTGCAGGCTGCAATGGGTGGAAAAACTATGCCACACCATTAGATTTCCCCTGCCACCGGTTGTTGTACTGATACAGCGAACTCCTACTCATTCTCCATGAGCCACAGAGCAGTAATTCATTTTGGATGCATACCCACTGACTTGGGGAAATGCTGTGCTAAAGCTGCTTAACAGTCTGTCCTGATACTGCTGCATTGTGAGGTCCCTCTCCACTGCCGGAAAGAGATTTGTCATTTTTGCCTTGTAGCGGGGAACAAGAAAAGTGGCCACTCAGTAGTGATCTGAGGTTTAGATTCACAGTGGATAAATATTCTGATTCCCATGTGTTAGGCTACAAGGGAAAGTTGAATTAGTGGATAATGGTGGTTGAGGTGTTCCATGCAGAACAAAACAAGGAAAAGGCAAGGAACTTTGGGAAAACAGAAACTAAAAATTGCTGAATATTTGGTAACAGGTTAAAGCTAATCTTTACCACAGCAATCACACTACTTGTAAAATCCACAGTTTCTCTAGTATGTGCATCTCTACACAGGCTCAGGGAACTTCTCTGTATATATCTGCTAATAGCCTAGGCAGTAACTTACCATAAGTAGTCCCAGCTTTTTTCCCTACAGTTGGCCCATTTTCCCTTACAGTAGTGCTAGTACCTTTTCAAAGGCTTGGGGTCCACTTCAAGTCCAGTCTAGACGTGCTTTCACTCTTGCTGGTCTCTACACTAAAAGGCAAGCAATAATCCTGCAGTTATCAGGTGTTGTGTGCTGTATCAATGGAGTAGGGATAGATAAATCACTTCCACCTCTGCTCTGCTCCTGCACCGCAATCTGTCTCATCTCTTTTGTGATCCCATGTGAACTCTTCTGTGAACTGAACTAAACAGGAAGTACAGTGTCTTATAATTATACCCCCTCCCAGGAACTCCTAGCACCTTCCTCTTCTGCTTATGGTCCAACAGAGCCCCATTTAATTTTTCTTCTGGTATACAAGCTTTTAGACCAGCAGCAATATATCTTCTGTCGAATATCTGTTCATATTAACAACAGACCTCATGTTACACACAGGATGCAGCTTCTCCACCCCGTACTCAACTGTTAAATGGCCACTGGTTACACTGTGCCTATGTTATACTAGCTGATATACCCGGCTTCGCCCGAGTTAATTTGGTACTGGTGTTTATCTGGTGTTCACACGGAAAATCTTATGAAGTCGTGGTTACTTTGGAGAAACTGGAAAAACATATGTTCACCATTTTGCATAGTTCTCTGCGTTACCCCGGAAACACCACAGGGAGGTAACAATGCAACGTTTCTTTATATAAAATGACATCAGGAATCAGGAGAGAATTAGATTCCATACGTAAAATTTGGACGCTAATTCTTTTGCACTTAGAATTGAATAATCGAGTTGGGACCCATTAACTTTCTCTATTTATGACATAATCAATGTCCATGCCAAATTTCAAGTTTCTATGACATCGGGAAGTGAGAGAATTAGATTTTGTACGTAAAATATGGACGCTAATTCTTTTGCACTTAGAATTAAACAATCGAGGTGGAACCCATTAGCTTTTCCTATTTATGACATAATCAATGCTCATGCCAAATTTCACGTTTCTATGACACCGGAAAGTGAGAAAAATACATTCCGTATGTAAAATTTGGACGCTAATTCTTTTGCGCATAGAATGGAAAAATCAAGTTGGGACCCATTAGCTTTTCCTATTTATGACATAATCAATGCTCGTGCCAAATTTCACGTTTCTATGACACCGGGAAGTGAGAGAATTAGATTCCATACGTAAAATTTGGACGCTAATTCTTTTGCGCATAGAATTGAATAATCGAGTTGGGACCCATTAACTTTCCCTATTTATGACATAATCAATGTCCATGCCAAATTTCAAGTTTCTATGACATCGGGAAGTTAGAGAATTAGATTTTGTACGTAAAATATGGACGCTAATTCTTTTGCACTTAGAATTAAACAATCGAGGTGGAACCCATTAGCTTTTACTATTTATGACATAATCAATGCTCATGCCAAATTTCACGTTTCTATGACACCGGAAAGTGAGAAAAATACATTCCGTATGTAAAATTTGGACGCTAATTCTTTTGCGCATAGAATGGAAAAAT
Source organism: Eleutherodactylus coqui (assembly GCF_035609145.1). Lineage (NCBI taxonomy): Eukaryota > Metazoa > Chordata > Amphibia > Anura > Eleutherodactylidae > Eleutherodactylus > Eleutherodactylus coqui. The sequence goes on from NC_089837.1 coordinate 513,647,113, forward strand.
CAAGTTGGGACCCATTATCTTTTCCTATTTATGACATAATCAATGCTCATGCCAAATTTCACGTTTCTATGACACCAGAAAGTGAGAAAAATACATTATGTATGTAAATTTGGACGCTAATTCTTTTGCACATAGAATTGAATAATCGAGTTGGGACTAGAGATGAGCGAACGTACTCGTCCGAGCTTGATGCTCGGGCAAATATTAGGGTATTCGGGATGTTCGTTATTCCTAACGAACACCACACGATGTTCGGATGTTCGGGTTACTTTAACTTTCTTCCCTGAGAAATCTTTTCTATATGCGCTCAATGGGGCCGGCGGCAGCAGCGCCAACCCCATTGAGAACATATAGAAGACAAATCCTTCTTCTCTGCCACAGCTGTAACAGCTGTGACAGAGAAGAACGATGTTTGCCCATTGAATTCAATGGAACCGGCAATACAGCCGACTCCACTGAATGCAATGGGCTGCCGGCGATCGCAGGATGAATTGTCGGAAAGGGGTTAAATATATAAGCCCTTTCCTGCAATTCATCCAGAAATGTGTAAAAATAAAAAATATATATATACTCACCTGGTGCCGGCAGACGGAGTTCAGCAAGGCAGGCTGCAGTTCTCCTGAACTGCTCTGAACAGCTGTGAGTAGTATTCAGCAGCCGGGGATTTAAAATCCCCGCCTGCTGAATAAGATGCCTCTGAATGGTCACAGCCTGACCAATCAGAGGCCAGCCCTCACTCACACCCATTCATGAATTCATGAATGGGTGTGAGTGAGGGCTGGCCTCTGATTGGTCAGGCTGTGACCAATCAGAGGCATCTTATTCAGCAGGCGGGGATTTTAAATCCCCGGCTGCTGAATACTACTCACAGCTGTTCAGAGCAGTTCAGGAGAACTGCAGCCTGCCGCGCTGAACTCCTTCTGCCGGCACCAGGTGAGTATATATATATTTTTTATTTTTACACATTTCTGGATGAATTGCAGGAAAGGGCTTATATATTTAACCCCTTTCCGACAATTCATCCCGCGATCGCCAGCAGCCCATTGCATTCAGTGGAGTCGGCTGTATTGACGGCTCCATTGAATTCAATGGGATAACATCGTTCTTCTCTGCCACAGCTGTTACAGCTGTGGCAGAGGAGAACTTGCTGTGTCGTTCCCATCATTTTCTTGAATTGCCAAGATTTTCACACATGAAAACCTTAGCGAGCATCGGCGAAATACAAAAATGTTCCGGTCGCCCATTAACTTCAATGGGGTTCGTTATTCGAAACGAACACCCGAACATCGCGGGAAGTTCGTTTCGAATAACGCGAACCCGAACATTTTGGTGTTCGCTCATCTTTAGTTGGGACCCATTAGCTTTTTCCATTTATGACATAATCAATGCTCGTGCCAAATTTCACGTTTCTATGACACCGGAAAGTGAGAAAAATACATTCCGTACATAAAATTTGGATGCTAATTCTTTTGCGCATAGAATTGAGTAATCAAGTTGGGACCCATTAGCTTTTCCTATTTATGACATAATCAATGCTCGTGCCAAATTTCACGTTTTTATGACACCGGGAAGTGAGAAAAATACATTCCGTACGTAAAATTTGGACGCTAATTCTTTTGCGCATAGAATTGAGTAATCAAGTTGGGACCCATTAGCTTTTCCTATTTATGACATAATCAATGCTCGTGCCAAATTTCACGTTTCTATGATACCGGAAAGTGAGAAAAATAAATTCCGTATTCAAAATTTGGATGCTAATTCTTTTGTGCATAGAATTGAATAATCAATTTGGGACCCATTAGCTTTTCCTATTTATGACATAATCAATGCTGCTGCCAAATTTCGAGTTTCTATGACACCGGGAAGTGAGAGAATTAGATTCCGTACGTAAAATTTGGACGCTAATTCTTTTGCGCATAGAATTGAAAAATCAAGTTGGGACCCATTATCTTTTCCTATTTATGACATAATCAATGCTCATGCCAAATTTCACGTTTCTATGACACCAGAAAGTGAGAAAAATACATTCCGTATTCAAAATTTGGATGCTAATTCTTTTGTGCATAGAACTGAATAATCGAGTTGGGACCCATTAGTTTTTCCTATTTATGACATAATCAATGCTCGTGCCAAATTTCACGTTTCTATGACACCAGAAAGTGAGAAAAATACATTCCGTACATAAAATTTGGATGCTAATTTTTTTGCGCATAGAATTGAGTAATCAAGTTGGGACCCATTAGCTTTTTCTATTTATGACATGATCAATGCTCGTGCCAAATTTCGAGTTTCTATGACACCGGGAAGTGAGAGAATTAGATTCCATACGTAAAATTTGGACGCTAATTCTTTTGCGCATAGAATTGAAAAATCAAGTTGGGACCCATTAGCTTTTCCTATTTATGACATAATCAATGCTTGTGCCAAATTTCACGTTTCTATGACACCGGGAAGTGAGAGAATTAGATTCCATACGTAAAATTTGGACGCTAATTCTTTTGCGCATAGAATTGAATAATCAATTTGGGACCCATTATCTTTTCCTATTTATGACATAATTAATGCTCGTGCCAAATTTCACGTTTCTATGACACCAGAAAGTGAGAAAAATACATTCCGTATTCAAAATTTGGATGCTAATTCTTTTGTGCATAGAACTGAATAATCGAGTTGGGACCCATTAGTTTTCCCTATTTATGACATAATCAATGCTCGTGCCAAATTTCACGTTTCTATGACACCGGAAAGTGAGAAAAATACATTCCGTACATAAAATTTGGATGCTAATTTTTTTGCGCATAGAATTGAGTAATCAAGTTGGGACCCATTAGCTTTTTCTATTTATGACATGATCAATGCTCGTGCCAAATTTCGAGTTTCTATGACACCGGGAAGTGAGAGAATTAGATTCCATACGTAAAATTTGGACGCTAATTCTTTTGCGCATAGAATTGAAAAATCAAGTTGGGACCCATTAACTTTTCCTATTTATGACATAATCAATGCTTGTGCCAAATTTCACGTTTCTATGACACCGGGAAGTGAGAGAATTAGATTCCATACGTAAAATTTGGACGCTAATTCTTTTGCGCATAGAATTGAATAATCAATTTGGGACCCATTATCTTTTCCTATTTATGACATAATTAATGCTCGTGCCAAATTTCACGTTTCTATGACACCGGAAAGTGAGAAAAATACATTCCGTATTCAAAATTTGGATGCTAATTCTTTTGTGCATAGAATTGAATAATCGATTTGGGACCCATTAGCTATTCCTATTTATGACATAATCAATGCTGCTGCCAAATTTCGAGTTTCTATGACACCGGGAAGTGAGAGAATTAGATTTCGTACGTAAAATTTGGACGCCAATTCTTTTGCGCTTAGAATTGAATAATCGAGTTGGGACCCATTAGCTTTTCCTATTTATGACATATTCAATGCCCGTTCCAAATTTTAAGTTTCTATGACATTGGGAAGTGAAAGATTTAGAGTATGAACGTTAAATTTTGACGCTAATACTTTTGCACTAGAATTGAACAATCGAGTTGGGACCCAATTACTTTTCCTATTTTGGAGATAATCTATGCTTGTGCCAAAATTCATGTTTCTACGACATCGGGAAGTTGGAGAACTTTTGGCGAGTGAGTCAGTCAGTGAGTCAGTCAGTGAGGGCTTTTGTCTATATATATATATATATATATATATATATATATATATATATATATAAGAGGCCTTTAAAGAGTTAAGAATTTACACATTCTAATAAAACTCTACTAAAACAAGTACTGTTGAAGTTTCTACTGTCTGGAAGAACTGTCCTCTGAATGTTATAGAGTGTGTGAGAAAGCTGGATTACTACTAGGCAAAACATAAATCTTCATGCAGATGTTAACCCAAATTTTGATGCTCAAGACAATATAGTGTTATTCATTGTAAAGAGTTGCAAAAAGGCTTGATTATTGGCTTTCAGGCCAAGGGTGGAGGTATTTCTCAAATAGCACAGTTTGTGAAATGTTCATCTGCAGTTGTGGTGAAGGTGCATCGTGAGTGATCAAATTGCGGAGCACCACAGGCCTTTGATGTGAGAGGTGAATGTCCACTATGGCCTACAGATATGCAACAAGTGAGCAGCTCACCTTGAAAATGAACCAGGGGTCAAACAGACATGTGTATAACACAACAGTTCAGTAGAGATGAGCGAGCGCATTCGTCCGAGCTTGATATTCGTTCGAGTATTAGTGTGTTCGAGACACTCGTTACTCGAGACGAGCACCACGTGGCACTCGACTCAATTACATTTCCTTCCCTGAGAAATTTGCGCCCTTTTCTGGCCAATAGAAACACAGGGAAGGCACTACAACTTCCTCCTGTGACGTTCCAGCCCTATCCCACCCCCCTGCAGTGAGTGGCTGGCGAGATCAAGTGACCCCCGAGTATGTAAATCGGCCCGCCCGCAGCTCGCCACAGACACACGCTAAGAGAGATCAGGGAAGGTGCTGCTGCTGCTACGGTATAGGGAGAGTGTTAGCGTCTTCAAGAACCACAATGGTCCTTCTTAGGGCCACAACTCACCTAGTGCATTACTGTTGTGGCTGCTGTGAGCAGTTTTGCACTTTTTTTTAATGTATATCGGGCATGCAGACTATAGTGTTCTCAGGCTGCAGTCTGTACTTGAGTATGGGGGCAGTATTGGTCAGGCAGGGACAGTGGTAGTGTAGAATCCTTTCTACAAGAACCCCACACGGTCCTTCTTAGGGCAACCTGTGACCATGTGCATTTAACTCTGTGGTTGCTGAGAGTTGTAGTACCTCAGTATTGCACAGCAGCGCCTGCGTGCAGCCTTCATGTAAATATTTTTCTGTCCGCAGTTAGTGTAACATCAGCGCTGTCTGCCTCTAAGTCTACGCCAAGAAACCACAAATATTTTACACCGCTCAGTGATACACGCGTGCTGTCTCAGAAGTGTACGGTGTGTCAGACGCCCATAGATTGAAAGTGAAATACACACTGCATAGCCTCAGCCTGCATTGCATCGAAAAAAAAGAAAATTTTAAAAAGAAATCCTTTTTACGGCTGACGGTGACCCAATGCATTTGCCTGCGTGGCCTGTGGGATTTCACGTCCATCCAAACTGCATAGTGCACAGCAAGGCCTGTGTGCAGCCTTCATTTAAATATTTTGTGTTCACAGTTATTTTAACGTCTGCGCTGTCTGCCTCCAAGTGTACGCCAAGAAACCACAAATTTTTTACACCGCTCTGTGTTATACGCCAGCTGCCTCAGAATTGTATGGTGTGTCAGACGGCCATAGATTGAAAGTGCAATACACACTGCATAGCCTCAGCCTGCATTGCATAGAAAAAAAAGGAAATTTAAAAAAGAAATCCTTTTTACGGCTACCGGTGACCCAGTGCATTTGCTTGCGTGGCCTGTGGGATTTCACGTCCATCCAAACTGAATAGTGCACAGCAAGACCTGCATGCAGCCTTCCTTATAATTTATCTCTAGCTTTATTTTGCGTTATATTACCGCTGGCAGCCACCAACTGCACGGCAATAATTCACAAACATTTTTACACCGCTCTGTCTCTGCTCGATTCTTAATCCAGCATGCTGAGGGGTCGGGGGAAGGGTAGAGGACGTACACACGGTCACGGTCGAGGACGCGGAGTTCTAAGTCAGGGTGTGGGCATAGGCCGAGTTCCTGGTCCAGGTGAATCGCAGTCGCTGCTGCGGGAGTAGGAGAGAGGACAGTTTCTGGGGTCCCCAGCTTCATATCACAATTTTTGGGTCCACGTCGTAGACCTTTATTAAAAACCGAGCAGTGTGTGCAGGTCCTGTCGTGGATGGCAGAAAGTGCATCCAGCAATCTATCGACCACCCAGTCTTCTACGCCGTCCACTGCTGCAACTCTGAATCCTCTGGCTGCTGCTCCTCCTTCCTCCCAGCCTCTTCACTCCATGAAAATGACACATTCTGAGGAGCAGGTAGACTCCCAGGAACTGTTCTCAGGCCCCTGCCCAGATTGAAAACAATCACAGAAAATGGCCGTTACTTACTGACTTAGGAGTGCATATGGATGCATCCTTCTCTCACCATGCAGGTAGCTGACTAACAAATGGAGGAGCCAATAACACCTGTGAGGGCACCGACGAACACCCACTCACACTGCCTCCTGATAATGAGGGGGGTGGATGCTTGGTGTACACTCCCACACATAGTGGATACAGGGTGTCAGACCATTCTGATATATGTAGCTCACCATGCAGACCAGCAACCTATTAATGACACCATGATAATTCGGCAGGTTGCCCTGCATATCCATCAGTGAACCACATTGGTACTGCCACTCTGGGCTCCCCCTGGAGTCTTAATGCCACACTGCATGTGAATGATAGATAATGAATGCAAAGCATTGGTTGGATGTTGGCCATCATACATGAGCCCACTAACCACTTCACGGTTCCTTGCGTTGTAGTGGGTCCCTACACTAATATAAATGCATCACAGAAGGGGAAATCAAGAATTAAAAACAATCACAGAAAATGGCCGTTACTTACTGACTGAGGAGTGCATATGGATGCATCCTTCTCTCACCCAGGGGGAGCCCAGGGTGGCAGTACCAATGTGGTTCACTGATGGATATGCAGGGCAACCTGCCGAATTATCATGGTGTCATTAATAGGTTGCTGGTCTGCATGGTGAGCTACATATATCAGAATGGTCTGACACCCTGTATCCACTATGTGTGGGAGTGTACACCAAGCATCCACCCACCTCATTATCAGGAGGCAGTGTGAGTGGGTGTTTGTCGGTGCCCTCACAGGTGTTATTGGCTCCCCTGCCCAGATTGGGCAGCAATGGTTCCTCTCCCACCGGAGGAGTTTGTCGTGACCGATGCCCAACCTTTGGAAAGTTCCCGGGGTCCGGGGGATGAGGCTGGGGACTTCCGGCAATTGTTTCAAGAGCATTCAGTGGGTGAGGAGGACGATGACGATGAGACACAGTTGTCTATCAGTGAGGTAGTAGTAAGGGCAGTAAGTCTGAGGAAGGAGAGCACAGAGGATTCGGAGGAAGAGCCGCTGGACGATGAGGTGACTGACCCCACCTGGTGTGATAAGCCAACTGAGGACAAGTCTTCAGAGGGGGAGGCAATTGCAGCTGCAGGACTGTTTGGAAGAGGCAGTGGGGTGGCCAGGGGTAGAGGCAGGGCAAGAGCGAATAATCCACCAGCTGTTTCCCAAGGCACCCCCTCGCGCCAAGCCACCGTGCAGAGGCCAAGGTGCTCTAAGGTGTGGCAGTTTTTCACTGAGATGGCAGACAACCGACGAACAGTGGTGTGCAACCTTTGTCGTGCCAAGATCAGCCGGGGAGCCACCACCACCAGCCTCACCACCACCAGAATGCGCAGGCATATGATGGCCAAGCTCCCCACAAGGTGGGATGAAGGCCGTTCACCGCCTCCAGCTTGCGCCACTGCCTCTCCCCCTGGGCCCCAACCTGCCACTGAGATCCAACCCACCTTTGACGACACAGGCACGACCGTCTCCTGGCCTGGACCAACACCCTCACCTCCGTTGTCCACGGCCCCAGCGTCCAGCAGTTGCTAAGAGAATCGTTGGAGCGAAAGCTCAAATACGCCGCCACGCTCCCGCACGCTCAAGCTTTAAATGTCCACATAGCCAAATTGATCAGCCTGGAGATGCTCCCCTACAGGCTGATGAAAACTGAGGTGTTCAAAAACAGGATGGCTGTGGCAGCCCCACGCTACTCTGTCCCCAGTCGCCACTATTTTTCACGGTGTGCCGTCCCAGCCCTGCACGACCACGTCTCACGCAACATTGTACATACCCTCACCAACTCGGTTACTGGCAAGGTCAACTTAACAACGGATACGTGGACAAGCACAGGCGGGCAGGGCCACTATATCTCCCTGACGGCACATTGGGTGAATTTAGTGGAGGCTGGGACCGAGTCAGAGCCTGGGACCACTCATGTACTACACACACCCAGAATTGCGGGCCCCAGATCGGTGCTGGTATCTGCGGCAGTGTATGCCACCTCCACTAAACCACCCTCCTCCTCCAACGCAATCTCTACCTCGCAAGCAAGACTTGTCACCAGCAGCACGTCGCCAGCAGCTGGTGTCGCGCGGCGCGGCAGCACAGCGGTGGGCAAGCGTCAGCAGGCCGTGCTGAAACTACTCAGCTTAGGAGAGAAGAGGCACACGGCCCACAAACTGTTGCACGGTCTGACAGAGCAGAACGACCGCTGGCTTTCACCACTGAGCCTCCAATCGGGCATGGTCGTGTGTGATAACGGCCGTAACCTGGTGGCAGCTCTGCAGCTCGGCAGCCTCACGCACATGTCGCTGTCACCCTGCGCACCATGCAACATCGGTTTAATCTGCCAGTGCACTGACTTTCCGACCCTGCGCTTCACATGTTGTCCCAGCTGTATGAGCAGCGTAGAGCTATAGTAGAATACCAACTCCAACATGGGCGGCGAAGTCGGAGTCAGCCTCCTCAATTCTTTACAGAGGAGTGGGCCTGGATGGCAGATATCTTCCAGGTCCTTGAAAACTTTGAGGAGTCCACCCTGATGGTGAGCGGCGATGCTGCCTTCATTAGCCTCACCATTCCCCTGCTATGCCTGTTGAGAAGTTCCCTGCAAAGGATAAAGGCTGATGCTTTGCGGGCGGAAACGGAGGCGGGAGAAGACAGTATGTCGCTGGATAGTCAGAGCACCCTCATGTCTATATCTCAGTGCGTGGAGGAGGAGGAGCCTGAGGAGGAAGAGACAGCTGGGCCCACTGCAAAGGGTACCCATGCTGCTTGCCTCTAATTTATTCAGCATGTATGGCCTGAGGAGGAGGAGGCAGATCCTCAAAGTGATCTTGCTAGTGAGGACAGCCATATGTTGCGTACAGGTACCCTGGCACACATCGCAGACTTTATGTTAGCATGCCTTTCTCGTGACCCTCGCGTTAGACGCATTCTGGCCACTAAGGATTACTGGGTGTACACACTGCTTGGCCCAAGGTATAAGGAGAACCTTTCCACTCTCATTCCTGAAGAGGAAAGGAGTTTGAGAGTGATGCAATACCACAGGGCCCTGGTGGACAAACTGATGGTAAACTTCCCATCCGACAGCGCTAGTGGCAGAAGGCGTAGTTCCGAGGGCCAAGTAGAAGGGGAGGCGCGGAGATCAGGCAGCATGTTCAGCGCAGGCAGGGGAAAACTCTCCAAGGCCTTTGCTAGCTTTATGGCTCCTCAGCAAGACTGTGTCACACCTCCCCAGTCCAGGCTGAGTCAGAGGGAGCACTGTAAGAAGATGGTAAGGGAGTACGTAGCCGATCGTACCACCATCCTCAGTGACGTCTCTGCTGCGTACAACTACTGGGTGTCAAAGCTGGACACGTGGCCCAAACTCGCTTTGTATGCCCTGGAGGTGCTGACTTGCCCTGCGGCTAGCGTCTTGTCAGAGAGGGTGTTTAGTGCAGCTGGGGGAATCATCACAGACAAGCGTACCCGCCTGTCAACTGACAGCGCCGACAGGCTTACACTCATAAAGATGAGCAAAGCCTGGATTTCCCAGACTTCTCTTCTCCACCAGCGGACAGCAGCGCTACCTAAAGACCTTTGTGAATCTGTGTATGATATTCGTCCTCCTCCTCCGACTCCTCCTCCTGAAACCTCACGTAATCACCTTGAATGGGCAATTTTTCGGTGGGCCAAAAGGCTTATAACTTTTCAAAATAATATTTATTTGTTTCAATTCTCATTAAAGCATTGAAACTTCCACCTGAACCAATTTTTATTTTGACTGGGCTGCCTCCAGGCCTGGTTACAAATTAAGCCACAGTAAGCTAAGCGATTAATGAGTTTCACCTGCCCTCTGGGGTGGGCATGGGCAATTTTTCTGGGGTACATTTGTACTGTCGGTACACTAATTTTTCGGGCCCTCGCCTACAATGTAATCCATGTAATTTTTATGGGCTTCGCCTGAACTCATGGTACACCACTGTGTCTGGGGTTGGCCTACACTTGTGCTACAGAAATGTAACTCTGCTCTGCCTACCTATACTTCTGCCACTGTAACGCTAGAGGGGTCTGAGTAGACTTCTGCAACAGAAATGTTACTGTGGTCTGTCGGGACTTCTGCTCCTGAAATTTTACCTTGGTTGGTGTATACTGTTACTGCTAGAATTCTACTAATACTGGGCTCTGCCCATAATGCCTCAACGGAAATGTTACTGGGGCATGTCTATACTGCTATACCAGAAATGTAACTAATAGTGGGCTCTGCCCATACTGCTTCTACGTAAATGTTACTGGGGCCTGTCTATACTGCTACTACTGAAATGTTACAAATACTATGCTCTCCCTACACTGCTGCCAGGGAAATGTGAATCTGCTGCTTTGCCTATACTGCATCTACGTAAATGTTACTGGGGTCTGACTATACTGCTACTACTGAAATGTTACAAATACTATGCTCTCCCTACACTGCTGCCAGGGAAATGTTTATCTGCTGCTTTGCCCATACTGCTTTGACGTAAATGTTACTGGGGCCTATCTATACTGCTACTACTGAAATGTTACAAATGTTGTGCTCTCCCTACACTGCTGCCAGGGAAATGTAAATCTGCTGCTTTGCCCATACTGCTTCTACGTTAATGTTACTGGGGTCTGAATGCACTGCTGGAACTGAAATGTGACTGGGGCATGTCGCAACTGATACTACTGAAATGTTACTGGGGTCTGTCTACACTGCTGGAACTGAAATGTTACTGTGGTCTGTCTACACTGCTGGAACTGAAATGTTACTGAGGTCTGTCTAGACTTATACTACTGAACTGTTACTGGGGTCTGTCTATACTGCTGCAAATGAAATGTTAGTGGGGTCTGTCCTCACTGCTGCCAATATAATGTTACAGGGGTCTGTCCATACTCTTACCACTGAAGTGTTACTAATTCTCGGCTCTGCCTATACTGCTGCTACTGCTATGTTAAAGGGTTGTGGAAATGGAGGCTTCCCAAAGACAAGATGGTGGCGAGGTCGCGCTACTAGGTCCCCAGGCGCGACAACTTTTCAGCGACGCGGTCACTGGGAAGGTGCATATAACCACGGACATGGGGACAGGAGACGTACTGCCTCAAAAACATCCCCCCCTCCTCCTCCAACAATGAAAACATTCTTGGCAAATGCTTTTGCAGTGGTCCGTCAGGCGGCAGTCCAAGAATTTCACCTTAAGCGACACAATAAGAAAGCCCCCTACCACGGCCCACTTAATCCTGGCCACATTCCAAAAACCAATGAAATAAAACCGCGCTAATAGGTCCACAGTTGCGACCACTATCCCACCAAAGCGGTTACTGTTAAGGTGCATATAACCACGGACACGGGGACAGGACACGTACTGCCTCAAAAACATCCCCCTCCTCCTCCTCCAGCAATGAAAAACATTCTTGGCCGAAGCCCAGCTGTATTTAATCAGACGTTAGATCTGCTGTCCAGGGCACTGCAATGGGATGTATTTTTGTACCGCCGGTGGGTTCCAGGGAGCCACCCATGCTGTGGGTCCACAGGGACTTCACATAGGGGAGTTGTTCCTGCCTGTGTCTATGTATTAAAAACCCCAGTCTGACTAGGGCATGCAGTGTGGGCCGAAGCCCACCTGCATTTTATCTGACGTCAGCTTTGCTGTCCAGGGCACTGCAATGGGATTTATTTTTGTACCGCCAGTGGGTTCCAGGGAGCCACCCATGCTGTCGGTCCACGCGGATTTCACATTAGTGAGTTGTACCTGCCTGTGTCTATGTATTAAAAACCCCGGTTTGACTGGGGCATGCAGTGTGGGCCAAAGCCCACCTATATTTTATCTGACGTTACCTCAGCTGTTTAGGGCAATGCAATGGGATTTATTTATGTACCAATGGTGGCTTCCTGGGACCAACCCATGCTGTCCGTCCACACGGACTTCACATTAGGGAGATGTACCTGCCTGTGTATATTTATAAGAAACCCCAGTCTGACTGGGGCATGCAGTGTGGGCCGAAGCCCACCTGTATTTTATCTGACGTTAGCTCAGCTGTGCAGGGCACTGCAATAGGATTTATTAATGTACCGCCGGTGGCTTCCTGGGACCCACCCATGCTGTGGGTGCACATGGAATTCCCATTGCGGAGTTGTACCTTCCTGTGACTACTTATAGAAAACCCGTGTCTGACTGGGGTATGCAGTGTGGGCCGAAGCCCACCTGTATGTCATCTGACGTTAGCTCTACTATCCGGGGCACTGCATTGGGACAAACTACAGGAGCAATACAGCGCTAATGAGACGTTCACAGCTCCGCTAGCATTGGAGTCCGCTGTAGGCCCGCGATTGCTGAGGGTTTGTGCAGAGGCCTATGTCCTGGGCGCAGTGAAAGTCAGCTTCCTGCCTACAATTGCTGAAGCTGTAAGCCGAGGCCTATGTCTTGGGCGTGGTGCAAGTCTGCCATGTTTGGCCGCTCAGATTTATTTTTTGTTCATGTCTTGGGTTGCCTAGGACCCTCCTATGGTGTTGGTGCCCACTTAGTTCCCATCGCGGTGTTTGACCTGTCTGGCACAAAGACACTGACTGACTTGGGTAGGGGGCAGAGTGCAGATGGCTTTTCCCTTGCGGTGTCGATTGAGCTACGCGACACCTTGAAAGAATGAATACTGTGTGGGCACATGGATTCCCCATTGCTATGCCCACGTTTGCAGCTCCTGACGGAGGTGGCACAGGATTGGATTTCTCATTGCTTCTGTCCATCATTATAGGCTATCGCCCCGCCCCTTTTAAAGAGGGTCGCTGCCTGGCCCTGCCAACCCTCTGCATTGTGTGCCTTCGGTTTCTCCTCATCGTAGATGTACTGAGAAATAGACATGAGGGTGGTGTGGCTATGCAGCCAGTGTGTTGCATGAGGGCAGCTGAAGGCTGAGCAGGGACACTTTTGTGAGCGGTGTGGACGCTGGGTTGTTTGGGGGGGTTGGGCACCATGTAACCCAGGAGAAGAGGCAGCGTTGTGTCCCGCAGGCAGTGCTTGTGCTTAGTTGAAGGCAGTGTGGTGCTTAGCTAAGGTGTGCCTTGCTAATGTGGGTTTGTCCGAAGTAAAAATTGTTGGGGGGGGGGGGCGCTCTTGCCGCTATTGTGGCTTAATAGTGGGACCAGGGAACCTGAAATGTAGCCCAGCATGTTGCCCCTCGCCTGCCCTATCTGTTTCTGTGTCATTTCCAGCACTTTCTTGGGTTTTCCAGATTTTCACCAATGAAAACCTTAGCGGAGCATGGGTGATATACAAAAATGCTCGAGTTGCCCATTGACTTCAGTGGGGTTTGTTACTCGAAACGAACCCTCGAGAATCGCGGAAGGTTCGACTCGAGCAACGAGCACCCGAGCATTTTGGTGCTCGCTCATCTCTACAGTTCAGTGAACCCTACTGCATATGAATGGTCACTGCACCTATGCTAAAAAAGGTGCATAGGAAGACAAGGCTTCAATTTGCATGGCGGTACTGGAATAGGACCACCACAGATTGGCAAAGGGTTTCCTTCTCCAAAAAGTTATGTTTTCTGGTGCATTGAACGGATGGACATTGACGTGTCAGGCAAGAAACATCAGAAAACAAATACCCTGCAACCATTGCTGGTAGAAAGCAAGCTGGTTAGCAGAGTTATGGTCTGGGGAATTATTTCATGGCATTCTCTGGTTTTGCTCGTCCATGTGGAAGGCATTCTGAACTGATTTAGTTGTGAATCCATCCTTGCAAATTCTGTTTACCCATACATGCTGTTTTTCTTGTCTGGGGCAGATAGCATCCTCCAGGAAGACAATGCAACACATCACACAACTAGAAATGTACAACAGTTTTTAGAAGAGCACAACCAAGACTTCCAGGCACTTCCCCGACCCCTAAATCCCCAGACTTGAAACTTATTAAGCCTCTGAGGGAGGCCTTCCCCACACACCCTCCGGCAACTGTGGGATGCAGTCAGCATGGCTCCAGACACCTGAGATCACCTGCCAGTACCTTATTGAGTCCATGCATGCCATGTTGCTGCTACCCGTGCAGCACACAGTGGTTACTCTGGATATTAGCTGCTGGTCATAATAATGTGACTTAACTCTGTATTATAACTCGTGTAGCTTTCAGCAGGTCAATGTATCACATATAATCTGTACCTATACAGTCCTGTATCCAACTCTTTTATATATATATACTAGCTGATATACCCGGCTTCGCCCGAGTTAATTTGGTACTGGTGCTTATCTGGTGTTCACACGGAAAAGCTTATGAAGTCGTGGTTACTGAGGAAAAAAATATGTTCACCATTTTGCATAGTTCTCTGCGTTACCCAGGAAATACCACGGGGAGGCAACCATGCGACGTTTCCTTTATATAAAATGACATCAGGAAGTGAGAGAATTAGATTACATATGTAAAATTTGGACACTAATTCTTTTGCGCTTAGAATTGAATAATCAAGTTGGGACCCATTAGCTTTTCCTATGTATGACATAATCAATGCTCGTGCCAAATTTCACGTTTCTATGACACCGGAAAGTGAAAAAAATTACATTCCACACGTAAAATTTGGACGCTAATTCTTTTGCGCATAGAATTATAGAATATATATACCACTGAGTATTGTGGAAGTGATGTAGAGTCTACTATCTACAACTTTCAGCAGCTGGAAGATCCTGTGATGTGCTATGGATGGCAGAATAGAGACAAATTCTCACTGAACACAAAAATACAGGAGCCCAAAAAAATGGTGACAGACTTGACATTGTTCTTACATCAAAAATATCCTGTGCTGCAGATAAAGGGGGATCGTGGATATATTTGGATGTCCTTTTTCTAAAAGCTGCTCAGTATGAAGAACAAACATGGAAAAATATATACTCCCTTGTCGCTAACTCTTCTGCTGGCATTTAGTGTATGCTAGACTTCACTTTGGGGTGTAAGAAGCGCACTGACACCAGGACCATGTGACTGCTGCAGCCAATCACCAGCTCACTTCTGTCAGTGATTAGCTGCAGTGGTAACATGACCTGAGGATCAGCGGTTTGTGGGAGTAGAAGGGATGCGGAGAAAGTTAGTATGTCTTTTTTTATGCTAGCTCTGCATCCTGAGGAACCAAGGAAAACCTGACCCGGGTATAACGGAGTCATCGCTACTGTGACCCTCTCACTCAATCACCCCCCTCCCCCCCCCCCCCCCCAACCTCCCATTACTTGAAATAACCACGGACAATATCTCTTGGATTAAATTTGGCCACAGCAACTATATTTATTAGCAAACACAACATTAATACAATTTTAACATTTTACCCCCGTAGAAAAAAAAACTAAGAAGCGGTCCTTGGAGCCCCCAAAACTACTGTCTCACCAAACACGGGAAATAGTTGTACCTGTCACCCATCACATTCTACCCGACTCGGGCAACACTATTTCCCTAACCACTCCTCCCGCCGCAAGTCGACAACCACTCCCACCGTCTATCCAGGGCACAACCCTGCAAAGCCAAGAGGCGAAAGCCCATGTACTACCAAATTAAAGGGAAAGGTAGCCATGTAGCCCCTGCCTTCCCCCCACTATACTTCTATGTTGACTCCAAGGACCCCTTCTCCCCCTGCCACAGCCAGCACAGCTTGACTCCCTCAAGCCTGCGCTGCCCGCCACAACACCAAGGCTCATTCGATGCCCTCCTGCACTCCTTCCAACCATAGATCTGTCCCTATTTCATTTAAATGAACGCCATCCGATCTCCAATAATTCCCTACCCCCTTTTATATCAATGTGCCTGACTGCAATTCCACCCTTCTGCCACACAAAACGCGACACCTCTCTGTTCAGCTTGACCCACGCTCTATTTAAACCTTTTTTCTGAGCGCATGCCCCTCCACACCTTCCTCGACACTATCTCCGAGCAGACTATAACAAACTCAGGGTATGACGCTAACAACCTAAGTATGTCATACCGGATAACTCTCAAAAGGTCCCTGAATGGCCTCTTTCCTAAATCATTTCCCTCCACATGAAGAACCAACACGTCTGATACGCTATGCAATCTAACCCCTCTTTCAACTTCAGCTAACACACTGCACCATGATATCCCCTTAATTCCCATCCACTGCAGTAATGCCTCACTCCACGCTAACCTTAACTGCCTGCCATTAGGCCGCACCCCTGCCTGCTCAGCTCCCCAAAAAACATACAAATGACCCAAGATCCAGACTAACGCCGGGCGACGACCTGCAAAACAAAAAACACAATTCAGTCATCCCCTTAACAATGCAAAAAACCCAACCTAAACACTCCCCCCGACCTCTAAAGCAAGTGAGGCCACACATACAATTTAAAACGCCCCGAATCCCGCCAACCTATTCTCTTAACCGGTTCTTTTTCCATACCCTACCCTGAACGAATGCGAGCCAAACTGCGAACTGTCTAACCCAGCTGCCTCCTGCGCCTTTTTAAATACCGCTTGAAAACGCAATAAAAACTACCCATCAGCATGACGCAACAATTGGCCTGCGCCAGTGCCTAACACCCGGCTGTACCTCTCCCAGGATCTCAGCGGGCACATACTGGCCCCCGAAACCTCTCCAAGCTGGATCACCTGACCTCCCCCCACCCCCCCTCCCATTGATCCATCTTGGATCGACTAATAAACAGTTCCAACCTCCCCTCCATCAACCTCCCATCCTCCCTCTGCAAACCCCCCCACCCCCCAGTGGACTTGCTTGGAAAAACTAACTCCCCTACCCGTAATGCCCTAAAAAACGCTAGCAAAAAAGCCACTCTAAAAAGCAGGCGTTCAAAATTTTTGCTGCAGATACCATCAACTGCCCCTCCCAATATGTCCAAAATACTAAAGGATACCGGCCACCTAGTGTTCAATCTACCCATACGTCTCCTAAAACCCTTCAATGCCTGTCTCACCAGAAAACTCTTTGTCACATCCCCAACACCTCTCAGCTTACAGCCGAAAGCCCCCCCCCGCTATAAACTGATTAACCCTCGCAACCAACCGCCCCTCCCTTGCACTCCTCCCCAACCAACTCAACAACAACCCTACTCTATCCTGCTCTGACTTGACCCCCCCGCACTGCCTAATCCAGTCCTCCCACTCTCTCCACGCTGCGCAATACACTACCCCGAACCAGTGACTGCTCAATCAGGTCCCCCACTGCTCACTTACCACATTCCAGAGCCGATCCGGGCACTTCCTCCCCTCTTTCTCCGCACCCGCTGGCAGCGGGCAAATATTCAGTGACAATGCCTCCAGCACCAAATGACGCAGCAAGTTAGCAACCAGGGGAGATGATGCTGACAGGTTGTTAATGACCTGCACCACCCCCATATTATCATAATGAAACCTCATCTTTCTATCTCGAAAGTGAGCCCCCATAGTGCGATAGCCACTACTATCGGAAAAAACTCAGATAGCACCAAATTTTGCACTAGGCCATCCTGCTTCCACTGCTCCGGCCACTCCCCCATGCACCATCTGCCCTGAAAGTAAGTTTTAAACCCGGTACTCCCTGCTGCAGCTGTCTTAAACTCCCAGTCAGCATTGTCACTGACCTCCGCCATGATCACTGACCTGCCGTTGTACTTTTCCAAGAAGGTGTCCCACACTGCCAGGTCATCCTTGTGACTTGTTCCCAGCCATATAAAATGGTGGGGGTCACGCACCCCAGCTGTCGCCAAACACCTACAAAACGATTGACCCATCGGCATTACCAGGCAGGCAAAATTCAGCTTGCCCAATAATGACTGCAGACCCCTCAGTGTGATCTTTTTTTGCAGCACATGCAAAAACCAACTCCTGCAGATTCCACAATTTTTCCTCTGGCAGACAGCATAGCATTACCTCAGTGTCATTAGCGATGCCCCAAAAACTCAGGCAGGTTGTGGGCCCCTCGAGCTTTTTGGGAGCCAATGGCACCCTGAAATGCCCAGCCACCCATTGCAACATCCCCAGTAAGGCCACACAAACTGGCGACCCCCCAGGGCCCACACACAAGAAATCGGCAAGGTAGTGGATAATCAACTGAATCGCAGCGGTATTCTTCACTACCCACTCTAAAAACTAACTGAATGCTTCAAAGTAGGCACATGAGATGGAACATCCAATGGACAAACAACGATCCGCAAACTTCCTTCCCAAAAACGCCCCAGCAACCTAATTCTCTCTGGTGCCACCGCAACAGGCGAAAGGCCAATTCAATATCGCCTTTGCCAACAATGGCCCTTCCCATATTTCCTTACAGAGCGAACCGCGGCATCAAACGACGTATACACCACTGAGCAGAGATCAGGGTCTATCCTGTCATTCACCGATGCCCCCTTCGGGTAGGATAGATGGTGAATTAACCAAAACTTGTTCGGTTCCTTCTTCGGTACCACCCCAAGTGGTGATACCACAAAATCCCGCACTGGAGGCTCTTTAAACGGCCCAGCCATGTGGCCTAAACTAACCTCCTTCCTGAGCTTCTCAGTCATGACGCCTGGACAAACCAGCGCCAAACGCAGATTCTTAGTCGAAAAGGGGACCCCATGAACAGGGGGCGGGATGATAAAACCATCCCTAAAACCCTTAAACAACAACTCCGCCTTCTCCCTATCCGGATACCTATTTAGATACGGTACTATCTCTTCCAGTCTCACTGGGGTCATCCCTTTTTGGTAAACCCCCTGTCCCTTTTCCCTTTCCCTTTTTAAAGCACTTGGCTGCTCCATGAGACCCTGCACTGCAATGGGAGCAGGCATGCCTAAACTTGCATGTTGCCCCAAATTTGCATTGGCCCTCGTTGAACTGCCAACAAAGCCGGGCCTATTCCCCCCGCCTGTCCCCCTTGGCCCCCTACTGAACTGGAGGCCGAGCCAGAAGACCCAGCACCTCCCTGAAAGGGATGCCGAAAACGCGCAGGGGCCATTATCCTCAACCACAGCCCAATATCTTTGTGATCACATCTGATCGACGGGCGCACCGCTTTTCGCTGCCTGAACTGCTCATCATAGCGCAGCCAGGTCTGGCCCCCGTATACCCGATAGGCCTCACCTATCGAGTCTAGATAACGGAAAAGCCCGGAACAATTGTCCGGCGCTTTTTCTCCAATTACGCTCGCCAATATGACAAATGCTTGTAGCCAATTTGCGAACGTCTGGGGTATGAGACGCCACCTCCTCTTCTCCTCCTCCTCCTCCTCCTTTTTGAACTCCGTACTCTTCCCCTTGTCCAAATTAAATTTCTCCAAGGGGAGGAGGGAGAATATTTCCACATATTCATCTCTCCAAATTTTTTCCCTAACTTCCTTCTACAAGTGGACCCTATAAGGGTCCCTTGAAGCAAACATAAACTTCACCTTTGGCCCTATCATCCAGGCGATTCCCCTACCCATCTTTCTCTGTTTGCACCGCCACCGTCACACCAGCCGAACGGCTGACCTCTAAACCCCAGTGACGCCTTCATCCTGGGCACTGTCCCTTGTGGATGGCGCTCTCGCCTGCGAACCTCATGTCGAAACCAGCCCCGGAGAGGGCCAAGCCTCTGTTACCTCTACCACCTGTCCTACCCCAGTCCCTCCAGCTAACGTTATGCTCGGAGCGCTGTCTCTGCTGGATGACGCACTACGTGGCATACTCCACGCTGTGACAGGCGACGAGGCATGTGCTACCCCCCGCCTTAACAATTCCCACATAACACCCAGCAGTGCCTCCATCTCACCCCCTACGCCTGGGGGCGGGCAAGAGCTCCTTAGTCGTGGTTGGTGTGTGGGCGCATGCTTGGGGCTCAACCTTGCCGGTGCACGCGCCCTCCGTGGTCTCCGCTCCCCACTGGCCCTGCCGCACCCGATGCTGGCCCTGCCGCTGCTGATCCTGCCACTGCTGCTGGCTATGATCTTGCTCCGGTTGCCTCATATCCCGCTGCACCCAGGGCCTCTCTGGACAGCTGCTCCAGTCAGTTAAACACATCAGGAGTACAGCTATTAGTTCTCATTCCCATCGGCGTATGTGTCTTTCAGTTCGTGGAGCACAAAATGTCACGGACTTAAAATAACCTAGTGCCTATTTTGGTTGCTCTGGTGGGGTTTTGCGAGCGGTTTTAATCATTATCAAACGACCACTTGTCCGTTGGTAGGTAGGTATGTATGTGTGTGCTTATCATGCTCTGCCCCCCTGGTGACATCATTGCAGGTCCTACAACATACATAAAATACAGAGCCTGACAGAAGAACAACAAAATTAGGGCTGTTGGAAGTGGAGGACAAAAATAACAAAATGACAATCCAATAATCCGTTATTATCTCAGACACAACTCAGAGGTCCTGTCAGAAGACACGGACCTACAGCCACCACAGTTATCTGGTGGGCTGAAGGACCTGCAGTGATGCCACTGCTATGGGAGGAACCATTTTGCAGTTTGGTAAAAAGAGATCTGGTGGGCTGAATGACCCGCGGTGATATCATTGCTGTTGGAGAAGCCATTCTGCAGTTTGTTAGAAAGTACTGTATACTGGATAAGCTGATTTCAGCCACCAGAACCAGTGATGATAGGGATCACATGACCAGGGGCTGATCACTGTATTCAGGAGCTGTTGAGCTGGTGATGTCTGGAAATCAGCATGCATGTACCAAAGCTGCGTGTGTGTGATGTGTGTAAATCAGGATGCATGTAGTAGAGCTGTGTGTATAATATGCTGCATGTGTCATGTGGGGTCAGGATGGATTTAACAGAGCTGCGTGTGTTATGTGTGTAATGTGTGGGAATCAGAATGTATGTAGTAGATTTGTTTGTGTAATGGTGTAATGTACTGTGTGTGTAATGTGGGGGTCAGGGTTGATGTAGTAGAGCTGTGTGCGTAATCAGATATGTGTAGGAATCAGGATAGATGTAGTAGAAGTGTGTGTGTAATGTGCTGTGGTTGTAATATGTGAGGTCAGGATGGATGTAGTAGAGCTGTGTGTGTAATGTGCTGTTTGTGTCATGTGTGGGAATCAGGAAGGATGTAGTAGAGGTGTATGTGTGTTATGTGCTGTGTGTGTAATGTGTGTGGTCAGGATAGATGTAGTAGAGCTGTGTGCGTAATGTGCCATGTGTGCCATGTGTAGGAATCAGGATAGATGTAGTAGAAGTGTGTGTGTAATGTGCGGTGTGTGTCATGTGTGGGGTCAGGATGGATGTAGTAGAGCTGTGTGTGTGTAATGTACTGTGTATGTAATGTGTGGGATGAGCACGCATGCTCCATTTCTCTGCATATCATACCCAATACATTGCATATGGGCAGTGTTTCAGTTCTGTTCAGAGCAGGGAATTTAAAAAAAAAGAAAAATCCCACTGCGCATGTGTTTCTCTGCTGGCAGAGCGTATGTGCTGTAATGTGTAAAACTGTGTGGGAGACCTGCAGCACTTTGTGCACACAGCCGTGGGCATGAGCCCTTACTCCTGTTTTAGACTCCTGGCTGATACACTTTGACAAACTGCTGCTGTGTGAGCCAGACAAGGTGACGGCTTCTCAGCCTCTTTCACACGAGCGTGTGTGTCTTCATGTTGGCTACACGCAGCTGGAAATCTAATCCCAAGATTAATTTGTGTTTTCTCATCCATCCACACGGGTGTATTGCGTAAAAAATACGCGGCCGTGCAGAATTCCGTTGATCCGCAAAATGGGTTCAACTAGCTGAAATAGCTTAGAGCCAGCTGTCTTCGTTTCCAAGCGGCAGATGCAGGTAAACTCCACCCCTCCCTTTTTCTTCAGCTCCCATAGGAATATATGGGAGCCTGCAGCGTTTTTTGTCAAAAGATAGGTCAAGACTAGAGATGAGCGAGCATACTCGCTAAAGACAACTGCTCGAGTGAGCATTGTCCTTAGCGAGTACCTGCCCGCTCGTAAGAAAAGTTTCGGGTGCCGGCAGGGGGCGGGGAGCGGCGGGGGAGAGCAGGGAGAACGGAGGGGAGATCTCTCTCCCTCTCTCCCCCCCGCTCACTCCCGCAACTCACCGCTCACCCGCGCCGGCACCCGAACCCTTTCTTCCGAGCGGGCAGGTACTCGCTAAGGACAATGCTCGCTCGAGCAATTGTCCTTAGCAAGTATGCTCGCTCATCTCTAGTCAAGACCTATCTTTTAATGCAGCAAGAAAAATTGGCAACCGATTGGCGGTCGTTGATTTGACGATTTTATGGTGCAATATTTTTCATGTGCCTATAATTCACCCATGTGATTGAAAGCATTAGAATCCAATGCTTCACAGGGTAGCAATTTTTGGCTGACGTTTTATCGTGGCTAAATAGTTGCGATAAAATGCTGGTGTGAAAGAAGACTCTGAATATCAATGTTCTCATTTACTTACAGCAAGCAGAGCTCTTGAAAGCAGAAAGGAAACACAAAACTTAGTAGGAAGTTGTACAAACTTTATTTCCTTAAGGGCTTATTCACATGAGCGTATATCGGCTGCCATTTTAATGGCTGGCCGATATATGCTTCCATCTGATGCACAGGCTCGGTGTGTAGGCCGTCGGGAGGGGAGACAGCTTAGCTCTGCTAAGCTGTCGAACCCTTCCCTCCCCCTTGCCAACTCCTCTCCTCCCCTTTGGCTGTTTGCCAGGGGAGTGGGTGAGATGGGGCGGAGCTAAGCTTCCACTCCCCGCCTCTTGTCCGCAGCCAGCAATGAGAGGTTGCGGAGCTGGGTGGAGCTTAGCTCCACCCCTTTCCCGCCCCCTCCCATTGCAAACAGTGACAAGGGGCAGAGAGGAGAAGGGGGAGGGAGTTTAGCAGTCACGCTGCTAAACTCCCTCCCACCTCCCTTCTCCGAGCGCTGTCATTGGCTCCCATAGGAGTTAATGGTAGTGACCATTGTCCAGCCAGGAAGATAGCTTTTATGCCACGGGAATACGTCTGTGTCATCCAATGCATCAGATGGTAGCCTATATCAGCTGGCCGTGATAACGCTGGCCGATATACGCTCGTGTGAATAAGCCCTAAGACTGACAACATCTTGTAGATCTGTGTAGATACTGGCAGATACTTTCTCAGCTCTTAGATTCAGTTATTTGCTGTGTTTGGCTTCTTGCAGATTCTTCTGCTTGGATCATTTATGATTTGGTTGGTCATGTTTCTAGATGTATCTTTTTCACATACAAGTCCACTCTCACACGGGCAGTAATAATAGAGCTCACCAATAGGCTGAAAGGAGAGATGATAGGGTTAATGAAGACACTCCTGACTCCTAGCCATCTGTTACTAACATATAAGATCAGCGGTGGGAGACGCAGAGTGAGGCCGGGGGTCCCATTACTGAGAACCTCATGTCTGATGCTACACATCCAGTGTGATGTTATTCTGTGAATACTAATGTCACTGTGGGGCGTTTTACATCAGTTTTTGTTTTTAATGCACAAATGTCATCTGATTGCAATCCGGTTTTCAAATGGCTGCAAAAATAATGCGAGGCGACCCAACTGGTAGAATTTAAAACTCTTATTGAATTCAATGAGTGTTAAAAAAACAAGCGCAGAACTCACTCCCCGCCATGCAAGAGCATTGTAAGAGAATCCCACCAGAGCCGGATGTGCCGCAACTATTGTTTCATAAGCACCATTGGTCTGGGACAGAAACTGCTCATGTAAGTGAACCCAGTGACTGCAAGGGTCTGGGAAAAATGCCCCACTATCTCTGTATGTTTGCGCGGGTTCCATACGTTTTTGATGCATGTGTATATTTTTTGCATCCATATTTACTGCATTTTCACGCATGTATAAAACAAAAGTAAGAGCAATTGTTTTAGCGCCCCCCCCCCCATACTGTCTCCTGGCAACATGTATAAAAAAGCAGTGAATGCACATTCCCATTGACTATAATCGATGATAAACACAACAAAAATAGGACACGCCTCAGGGGTTTTCACACATGTAAAATATACCCTTCTGAATCCACCAATGCAAATCAATGGGATTGTATGCCGTCCAGTGAAAATACAGCTGCAATAGGGCTAGATAATATGCCCCTTTGAATTGTTCTAATGGGTCCAAGTCTTGTCCAAATTCTGTCAGTTTTTAAACTGGGATAGAACTTAAATGATAAAATTATCCATGTGAATAAGCCTTTATAGCAGTTTTTGGGCACTCAGCTTGTAGAGATGGAACACAAGATTTTAGGGTGCATCTAAAATTGTGGTAATTTGCAGTAAAAGCTCATGTCACATCAGTGCTGAGTGTACAAGCACCCCACCGTGTATCTATTCATACACTTCCAGGAGGAATAAAGGAGGAACAGCTCCTTGTAGAGTTCCAGTATAAGATACTTCTCGCCTTGCAGCACAAAAAACACACTGAGATATCACTAAATGCTTTTAATGGTTTCAAATAGAGATGAGCGAGCACCAAAATGTTCGGGTGTTCGTTGTTTGGAACGAACTTCCCGCGATGTTCGAGGGTTCGTTTCGAACAACGAACCCCATTGAAGTCAATGGGCGACCAGAGCATTTTTGTATTTCGCCGATGCTCGCTAAGGTTTTCATGTGTGAAAATCTGGGCAATTCAAGAAAGTGATGGGAACGACACAGCAACGGATAGGGCAGGCGAGGGGCTACATGTTGGGCTGCATCTCAAGTTCACAGGTCCCACTATTAAGCCACAATAGTGGCAAGAGTGCGCCCCCCCCCCCCTCCCAACAACTTTTACTTCTGAAAAGCCCTCATTAGCATGGCATACCTTTGCTAAACACCACACTACCTCCAACAAAGCACAATCACTGCCTGGATGACACTCCGCTGCCACTTCTTCTGGGTTACATGCTGACCAACCGCCCCCCCTCCCCCCCACAGCGCACACCAAAGTGTCCCTGCGCAGCCTTCAGCTGCCCTCATGCCACGCCACACTCATGTCTATTTAGAAGTGCGTCTGCCATGAGGAGGAACCGCAGGCACACACTGCAGAGGGTTGGCACGGCTAGGCAGCGACCCTCTTTAAAAGGGGCGGGGCGATAGCCCACAATGCTGTACAGAAGCAATGAGAAATAGAATCCTGTGCCACCGCCATCAGGAGCTGCACACATAGGCATAGCAATGGGGAACCTATGTGCCACACACTATTCATTCTGTCAAAGTGTCTGCATTCCCCAGTTAGACCGGGCTTTTTAATTCATAGACAAAGGCAGGTACAACTCCCTATTGTGAAGTCCCTGTGGACCGACAGCATGGGTGGGTGTCAGGAAGCCACCGGCGGTACATAAAAATATCCCATTGCATTGCCCAACACAGCTGAGGTAGTAATGTCGTGCGTAATACAGGTGGGCTTCGGCCCACACTGCATGCCCCAGTCAGACTGGGGTTCTTTAGAAGTGGACACATGTAGGTTAAACTCCCTGTGGACCCACTGCCTGGGTGGGTGCCAGGAAGCCACCGGCGGTACATAGAAATATCCCATTGCATTGCCCAACACAGCTGAGGTAGTAATGTCGTGCGTAATACAGGTGGGCTTCGGCCCACACTGCATGCCCCAGTCAGACTGGGGTTCTTTAGAAGTGTACAGATGTATTAAAAACTCCGTGTGCACCTACAGCATGGGTGGCTCCCTGGAACCCACCGGCGGTACACAAAAATATCCCATTGCATTGCCCAACACAGCTGAGGTAGTAATGTCGTGCATAATGCAGGTGGGCTTCAGCCCACACTGCATGCCCCAGTCAGACTGGGGTTCTTTACAAGTGTACAGATGTATTAAAAACTCCGTGTGCACCTACAGCATGGGTGGCTCCCTGGAACCCACCGGCGGTACACAAAAATATCCCATTGCATTGCCCAACACAGCTGATGTAGTAATGTCGTGCATAATGCAGGTGGGCTTCCGCCCACACTGCATGCCCCAGTCAGACTGGGGTTCTTTAGAAGTGGACACATGTAGGTTACACTCCCTGTGGACCCACTGCCTGGGTGGGTGCCAGGAAGCCACCGGCGGTACATAGAAATATCCCATTGCATTGCCCAACACAGCTAATGTAGTAATGTCGTGCATAATGCAGGTGGGCTTCGGCCCACACTGCATGCCCCAGTCTGACCGGGGTTCTTTACAAGTGGACACATGTAGGTTACACTCCCTGTGGACCCACTGCCTGGGTGGGTGCCAGGAAGCCACCGGCGGTACACAATAATATCCCATTGCATTGCCCAACACAGCTGAGGTAACGTCAGCTGTAATGCAGGTGGGCTAAAAATTAATTTGATTACACTGTAGGCGAGGGCCCACAAAAATTGCTGTATCAACAGTACTAATGTACATCCCAAAAATTGGCCATGGCCAGCCAAGAGGGCAGGTGAAACCCATTAATCGCTTTGGTTAATGTGGCTTAAGTGGTAACTAGGCCTGGAGGCAGCCCAGTGTAACGAAAAATTGGTTCAAGTTAAAGTTCCAACGCTTTTAAGCGCATTGAAACTTATAAAAATTGTTCAGAAAAATTATTTGAGTGAGCCTTGTGGCCCTAAGAAAAATTGCCCGTTCAGCGTGATTACGTGAGGTTTCAGGAGGAGGAGCAGGAGGAGGAGGATGAATATTATACACAGATTGATGAAGCAGAAATGTCCCCGTTTTGGATGGTGAGAGAGAACGTAGCTTCCATTTGCGGGTGCAGCCTACGTATTGCTTACGTATCGCTGCTGTCCGCTGGTGGAGAACAGAAGTCTGGGGAAATCCAGCCTTTGTTCATCTTGACGAGTGTTAGCCTGTCGGCACTGTCGGTTGACAGGCGGCTACGCTTATCTGTGATGATTCCCCCAGCCGCACTAAACACCCTCTCCGACAAGACGCTAGCCGCAGGACAAGCAAGCACCTCCAGGGCATACAGCGCTAGTTCAGGCCACATGTCCAGCTTCGACACCCAGTAGTTGTAGGGGGCAGAGGCGTCACCGAGGATGGTCGTGCGATCGGCTACGCACTCCCTCACCATCCTTTTACAGTGCTCCCGCCGACTCAGCCTTGACTGGGGAGCGGTGACACAGTCTTGGTGGGGAGCCATAAAGCTGGCCAGGCCCTTAAAGACTGTTGCACTGCCTGGGATGTACATGCTGCTCGATCTCCGCACCTCCCCTGCTACCTTGCCCTCGGTACTGCGCCTTCTGCCACTAGCGCTGTCGGCTGGGAATTTTACCATCAGCTTGTCCGCAAGGGTCCTGTGGTATAGCAACACTCTCGAACCCCTTTCCTCTTCGGGAATGAGAGTGGGCAGGTTCTCCTTATAGCGTGGGTCGAGCAGTGTGTACACCCAGTAATCCGTTGTGGCCAGAATGCGTGCAACGCGAGGGTCACGAGAAAGGCATCCTAACATGAAGTCAGCCATGTGTGCCAGGGTACCAGTACGCAACACATGGCTGTCTTCACTAGGAAGATCACTTTCAGGATCCTCCTCCTCCTCCTCCTCAGGCCATACACGCTGAAAGGATGACAGGCAATCAGCCGGTGTACCGTCAGCAGCGGGCCAAGCTGTCTCTGCCCCCTCCTCCTCATCCTCCTCATGCTCCTCCTCCTCCTCCTGTACGCGCTGAGAAATAGACAGGAGGGTGCCCTGACTATCCAGCGGCATACTGTCTTCCCCCGCCCCCGTTTCCGAGTGCAAAGCAGCTGCCTTTATGGTTTGCAGGGAATTTCTCAAGATGCATAGCAGAGGAATGGTGACGCTAATGATTGTAGCATCGCCGCTCACCACCTGGGTAGACTCCTCAAAATTACCAAGGACATGGCAGATGTCTGCCAACCAGGCCCACTCTTCTGAAAGGAATTGAGGAGGCTGACTCCCACTGCGCCGCCCATGTTGGAGTTGGTATTCGACTATAGCTCTACGTTGTTCATAGAGCCTGGCCAACATGTGGAGCGTAGAGTTCCACCGTGTGGGCACGTCGCACAGCAGTCGGTGCACTGGCAGCTTAAAGTTATGTTGCAGGGTGCGCAGGGTGGCAGCGTCCGTGTGGGACTTGCGGAAATGTGCGCAGAGCCGGCGCGCCTTTACGAGCAGGTCTGACAAGCGTGGGTAGCTTTTCAGAAAGCGCTGAACCACCAAATTAAAGACGTGGGCCAGGCATGGCACGTGCGTGAGGCTGCCGAGCTGCAGAGCCGCCACCAGGTTACGGCCGTTGTCACACACGACCATGCCCGGTTGGAGGCTCAGCGGCGCAAGCCAGCGGTCGGTCTGCTGTGTCAGACCCTGCAGCAGTTCGTGGGCCGTGTGCCTCTTATCGCCTAAGCTGAGTAGTTTCAGCACGGCCTGCTGACGCTTGCCCACCGCTGTGCTGCCACACCGCGCGACACCGACTGCTGGCGATATGCTGCTGCTAACACATCTTGATTGCGAGACAGAGGAGGAGGAGGAGGGTGCTTTAGTGGAGGAAGCATACACCTCCGCAGATACCAGCACCGAGCTGGGGCCCGCAATTCTGGGGGTGGGTAGGACGTGAGCGGTCCCAGGCTCTGACTCTGTCCCAGCCTCCACTAAATTCACCCAATGTGCCGTCAGGGAGATGTAGTGGCCCTGCCCGTCTGTGCTTGTCCACGTGTCCGTAGTTAAGTGGACCGTGGCAGTAACCACGTTGGTGAGGGCGCGTACAATGTTGCGGGAGACGTGGTCGTGCAGGGCTGAGACGGCACATCGGGAAAAGTAGTGGCGACTGGGAACTGAGTAGCGCGGGGCCGCCGCCTCCATGATACTTTTGAAGGACTCAGTTTCCACAACCCTATACGGCAGCATCTCAAGGCTGATGAATTTTGCTATGCGGACGGTTAACGTTTGAGCGTGCGGGTGCGTGGCGGCGTACTTGCGCTTGCGCTCGAACACTTGCGCAAGCGACGGCTGGACGGTGCGCTGAACTACACTGCTGGATGGGGCCGAGGACAGCGGAGATGAGGGTGTGGGTGCAGGCCATGAGGCGGTAGTGCCTGTGTCCTGAGAGGGGGGTTGCATCTCAGTGGCAGGTTGGGGCACAGGGGGAGAGGCAGGGGTGCAAACCGGAGGCGCTGAACGGCCTTCGTCCCACCTTGTGGAGTGCTTGGCCATCATATGTCTGTGCATGGTGGTGGTGGTGAGGCTGTTGGTGTTGGCTCCCCGCCTGAGCTTTGCGCAACAAAGGTTGCACACCACTGTTCGTCGGTCGTCAGGCGTCTCTGTGAAAAACTGCCAGACCTTAGAGCACCTCGGCCTCTGCAGGGTGGCATGGCACGAGGGGGCGCTTTGGGAAACACTTGGTGGATTATTCGGTCTGGCCCTGCCTCTACCCCTGGCCACCGCACTGCCTCTTGCAACCTGCCCTGCTGATGCCCTTGACTCCCCCTCTGAAGACCTGTCCTCCTGAGTAAGCGTTGCACACCAGGTGGGGTCAGTCACCTCATCGTCCTGCTGCTCTTCCTTCGAATCCTCTGTGCGCTGCTCCCTCGGACTTACTGCCCTTACTACTACCTCACTGCAAGACAACTGTGTCTGATCGTCATCGTCCTCCTCACCCACAGAAAGTTCTTGAGACAGTTGGCGGAAGTCCCCAGCCTCATCCCCCGGACCCCGGGAACTTTCGAATGGTTGGGCATCAGTGACTATAAACTCCTCTGGTGGGAGAGGAACCGCTGCTGCCCAATCTGAGCAGGGGCCCGAGAACAGTTCCTGGGAGTGTTCCCGCTCCTGAGCAGGTGTCATTGTAGTGGAGTGAGGAGGCTGGGAGGAAGGAGGAGCAGCAGACAGAGGATTCGGATTTGCAGCAGTGGACGGCGCAGAACTGCGTGTTGACGATAGGTTGCTCGAAGCACTTTCTGCCATCCAGGACAGGACCTGCTCACACTGCTCATTTTCTAATAACCGTCTCCCGCGTGGACCCATTAATTGGGCGATGAATGTGGGGACGCCAGAAACGTGCCTCTCTCCTAATCGCGCAGCAGTCGGCTGCGACACACCGGGATCAGGATCTCGGCCTGTGCCCACACCCTGACTTGGCCCTCCGCGTCCTCGGCCGCGTCCACGTCCTCTAGGCCTACCCCTACCCCTCAGCATGCTGTATTACCAGTGATTTGATTTCACAGGCAGGAAATAAATTGGCGCAAGACTGCAGGCCAAATATAATTTTTTCCCTTTTTGGAAAACGAAAGGCCCCACTGCCTCTAGTGAATGAATAATCTAAGTTTAATAACTGTGCTGTGTCCCTGCTAATGTGTCACAGAACGTGAGGGTAGCAGAGTTATTATAACTCTGGCAGAGCAGGTATTTTTTTCCCAATTAAGGAAAGCAAATGGCGAAGCCAGCAGTAAAGCGTAGCTGGGTGCGTCTGATTTAGCACTGTTCTTCACGCAGCTCGCACGTGTCCACTGCCCTTAGGACGGACAGAGGCTGGACAAATAGATTTGTTTTCAGTTTTTTTCCACCAAAAGGCAGCACTGCGTATATTCAATGAACATGAGAAGTTTAATAACTGTGCTGTGTCCCTGCTTATGTGTCACAGAACGTGAGGGTAGCAGAGTTACTATAACTCTGGCAGAGCAGGTATTTTTTTCCCAATTAAGGAAAGCAAATGGCGAAGCCAGCAGTAAAGCGTAGCTGGGTGCGTATGATTTTTCAATGTTGTTCACGCAGCTCACACGTGTCCACAGCCCTTAGGACGGACAGAGGCTGGACAAATAGATTTGTTTTCAGTTTTTTTCCACCAAAAGGCAGCACTGCGTATATTCAATGAACATGAGAAGTTTAATAACTGTGCTGTGTCCCTGCTTATGTGTCACAGAACGTGAGGGTAGCAGAGTTATTATAACTCTGGCAGAGCAGGTATTTTTTTCCCAATTAAGGAAAGCAAATGGCGAAGCCAGCAGTAAAGCGTAGCTGGGTGCGTCTGATTTTTCAATGTTGTTCACGCAGCTCACACGTGTCCACAGCCCTTTGGACGGACAGAGGCTGGACAAATAGATTTGTTTTCAGTTTTTTTTCCACCAAAAGGCAGCACTGCGTATGTTCAATGAACATGAGTTCCCTGCAGTATCAATGGAGGGTGCAATGCTCTGCAGAGGCGATTTTGAGAAGCAAAAAAAAAGCACAGCTAACAGCAGCCTGGACAGTACTGCACACGGGTAAATATGGCCCTAGAAAGGACCGTTGAGGTTCTTGAAGGCTACACTCACTCCTAACACTCTCCCTGCCTATGCAGCACTTCTGTCCCTAATGCCGGGTGCAACGCTCTGCAGAGCCGATTTTGAGAAAAAAAAAATTTGCCACTGCTAACAGCAGCCAACACACAGCTATCAGTGGCCCTAATAAGGACCTTTGGGGGGTCTTGAAGCCTACACTAACTACCAATTCTTTCCCTACAGCAGCTCCGGTACAAACAGCACTGTCCCTCATCTAACTCACACGGCATCTGAGGCGAACCGTGGGAGGGGCCGACTTTTATGTTCGGGTGACACCTGATCTTCCCAGCCACTCACAGGAGGGGGGTGGTATAGGGCTTGAACGTCACAGGGGGAAGTTGTAATGCCTTCCCTGTCTTTCAATTGGCCAGAAAAGCGCGCAAACGTCTCAGGGAAGTAAGTGAAAGTAACCAGAACACCGCATGGTGTTCGTTACGAATAACGAACATCCCGAACACCCTAATATTCGCACGAATATCAAGCTCGGACGAACGCGTTCGCTCATCTCTAGTTTCAAATCATTGTTATCAGAACCATCACTGTCGCAGCGCAGGGAAAAATATCGCTAGTGGGTAAAAGCCCTTATTTTATGGGCAGTGCAAGTATTTAGTCAATCAGACATGTGAGGAGAGGTGACGGCTCCTCTGTAGGGTTGTCATATGTATAAGGCCGTATTCACACTACTGATACTTCTGTGTAGGTTCTTTCCGTGTCGGAGATGGACACAACATGCACAGAAAATTAACACATTTATTTCAATAGGCTCATTCACATGAGTGAATTTTCTCACAGACTGATGATTCAGGCTAGAAAAATCATTGCGTATCCTACTTTTGTGGAAATCTGGCACAAGAATGAGACCCGTAACCTGCAGTGCACTGCGAGGGGTGTTGCTCCCAAGAATCTCAAGCGTAACTCACTCTCGCCCATTTAAATATGGCCTAACGGCGGCTTCACATGGCAATAAGCATTTTTGCGCATAACTCAGTGCAATACATTTGCGCTATAAATGACTTCTTGTCCGCATATTGGCACATTTTATTGTACTTTTTGCACATGCAGGGATGTTCATCTCCACACGGCAGGCAAACACTGCCCCATTTAAATGGCTATTTATCCTAATGAGTTCCAGAAGTGTTATTTTTTTTCACAGAATTATGCATCTGTGTGCGCGTTGCACATCTTTGATGGACTTCTATGAGGACCCACGGTGCGCAAATAAGCATGTCCTATATTTTTTGTGCGTATGAGAAATGCGTTTAACCCCTTAGTGACGGCCCCATTGCCTTTTTACGTCCTAGATAAGTGGACTTTAATCCTAGAGGACGTTAAAACATGCATCCTCTTTGGATTAAAGCCCTCTTGGCTATGGACGTGACAGCTCCATGCTGTCTGTGTCCGCAGGTAGCCGACAGCATGGAGCTGTCATCCTGGGCTTCGGGCAGTACCCCCCGGCAATGCGATATAGCGCTGATCGCAATAAAGTTAAAAAAAAGTTTTAAAAAGTTAAAGATTCAGCTGCCCTGATGGATCAGATCCATCAGGGCAGCTGAAATTACTCACCCGCCTTGTCTGTTTTGTCCCACGGTGAAGCGGTCCTCCAGGACCCGGCGTCGCTGTTCTGCGCATGCGCGCCAGACGAATGACGCCATGTGCATGGACAGAAGGCCGGGAGCCCCGGTAAATTAAAAATCTCCTGGCTCTCAGCTCATGAAGGTAGCCGGGAACCAGGAGATGTCACCGGGGACCGCGGTGAGTGGTCCCCAGGTCCGTGATCACGCAATCCAATGGATAGCGGCGATCGCGAAAAAGTCTAAAAAAAAGTCTAAACAAAGTTAGTTTCACATCCCCACATGGATAGGATCCATGAGGGGTAGTGAAAATACTCACCCTGGGTCTTCAGTGATGTTCTGGTTCCCTGGAAACTAAAGTCCCCTGCTGCTCATGCGCGCCTGACGTCAATCATTTGGCGTGCACACAGAGGGGCTCAGGACCCAGGAAATTCAAAATCACTCTGCTCCTGGCTACCATGTGTAGCCAGGAGCAGAGAGATGTCACCGGGGATGGTAACACTGTTATCTAACAGATAACAGTGATCATTTAAAATAAAAAAAAAAGTGTAAAAAAGAAAAAAATTTTTTTGGAAAAAGTAAAAAAAAAAGGCTAAAAAGCTGACGTTTCATCTCCCCTCACGGATCATATCCATGAGGGAGGATGAAATTACATACATAAGGCCCCCGGATTTCTCCGCGGACCTTACCACAGCTTATGCACACGAGCCCGTCCCCAAAAGGGCAAACGCATGCGCAAAAGCCGTGTATTGCCAGGGTAATTTAAAATCTCCCTACTCTTGGCTACAAAATTTAGCTGAGAGCCTGGAGCTTTCACAGGCAGCCGCGTTGAGTGGTTCCTGGTCACGTAAAAGTTAAAAAAAACGTTGAAGTTTCATCTCCCCTCACCGATGCGATCAGTGAGAGGAGATGAAACTTTTTACTGGAGGCCTCGGTGTTTGAACCTCGACGCATTCCTCCTCTGCGGACCTCCCGAAATTCTGCGCATGCAACCGCTGGCAAAATGACGGACACATGTACAGGAGGCAGGGAGCGCAGGAAAATCAAAATCTCCTTGCTCCCATCGACCAACGGTTGCCGAGAGCCTGGAGCAGTGAGCGGTCCCCGGTCACATGATAAAATAAGCGATCTACCTCAGGCCGGTCTCCCATGACCAGATAGGAATTACAGATCCCGTATGCGTCTGATCCATGGTAATACGCAGATCAATCGTATTGGATAACACAATTCCGCTCACATTAGCCGGTTGGAATCGCGTAATCCACTCACAGAAAACAGAACACAGCAGGTTCTATTTTACCGCGTATATACCCGCAGACCATACACAACTACATTGTGTACCGCCTGCTGGTACCCATGTGATTGCTAAGCGACGGCGCGGGAAATACAAGCATGAGTGCCAGGCTCACAGCTGGGATTCGCTGCGGCCCTCCACAAGCAGATTCCTCATACGGCCGTGTGAGCCCGGCGTTATTCAGAGCGCTACCTGTAATACTTAATTTACAAGAAGCCCTGGGAACACTCGCCTTCCTGCAGTTCCAGGAGCAGCTTGTTGAGCGCCTTCTGTGTGAGACCACCGCACCTCGGCAAGCTTACGGAGACTCACAGAACGCCACTCTACACCACATCCCCGCCGCTGAGGTCATGAAATACCCTCCAAAACGCATAAGAGGGGGGATACCAGATTTTATTGCCCCATGTATCCATCCCAACCAGGCCCCGTAATCACCCCGGTCTTAAAAAAAAAAAGCACACAGTTTACATTATTACTTTTATCTGAGATTTGGGGAAGGCCAAAAAGACCGCGGAGTGTATATGTGTGTGGGTGGGATTATTTTTAAGGAGTCAATTTTTTTTTTTCCGCACAAGTGGGCAATGGGACCTGGAATTTATTCAGTTGTGCCCTGCAATCCAACGGGTGTTCCTTCCATTATAGGCCTAACCATGTGTCCTGTAAGTAGATTAGGGCAACAGTGGGTATGTTTCTGAACACGGAACAAACAGGGGTATCCATTTTGGGGTGAAAGTCTTCATTCCTATGTACACTGTACAAAAAAAACTGTTTTTAAATTGACACAATTGCCAAAAAAATGAAAATCTTAATTTTTTCCTTCTGCTTTGGTTAGATTCATTCAAAATATGCAGTACACCCCTAGAGGAATTCGTGAAGGGGTCTAGTTTTCAAAATTGGATATTTTGTGGGGTTCTCTATGGTTTTGGCCGCTCAAGGGCTAGTGGGCAATAAGTGGGCAATATTGGCACTTTTAATAAATATACACAAGTTCTAATGGTCTATTTTTACCACCTAAATGAAGTACAATATGTGGCGAAAAAACAATGTCAGAATCACTTGGATACGCAATGCCTTTACGGAGTTATAATATGTTAAAGGGGTTGTCTCGCGAAAGCAAGTGGGTCTATACACTTCTGTATGGCCATATTAATGCACTTTGTAATATACATCGTGCATTAAATATGAGCCATACAGAAGTTATTCACTTACCTGCTCCGTTGCTAGCGTCCCCGTTGCCATGGTTCCGTCTAACTTCGGTGTCTTCTTGCTTTTTTAGACGCGCTTGCGCAGATGCATCTTCTCCCTTCGGCTGGTCTTGGAAGCATCAGCGTTTTGGCTCCGCCCCCTTGTATGCATCATCGCGTAGCTCCGCCCCCATCACGTGCCGATTCCAGCCAATCAGGAGGCTGGAACCGCCACACGTCATGAGGCGGAGCTACGCGATGATGCGTACAAGGGGGCGGAGCCAAAACGCTCCGGTTCTTCTCTTCGGCGCCGCGCCATCCTCTCTCAGCTGCGGCCGGATAATTTTGCTTCGGCCCGGCGCATGCGCGGGGCACGTCACCGACGTCATCGTGCACATCCGCCGAGCCGAAGAATGAAGATGCGGCCGCGACGAGAGAAGATGACGCCGCCGCGAAGAGAAGAAACGGAGCGGATGGGAGGTGAGTTTATTCTCATTTATTCTTATTTTCAGCCCTCATGTCCGCGGGGCAGGAGGGACCCGCTGCAGATTCTACATGTAGAATCCGTAGCGGGCCCGATTTTCCCCGTGGACATGAGGCCTAAGGGGTTAAATCCATTTAAATCTATGGGTTCTGTTTTCCGCATAGTGTGCACACAAATATGCCTGTGAGAGGCTGCCTTGAGGGCTTATTCCGACCTGTGTATATTGGAGGGGCAGGGCGGGGGCGGAGCTAAGTTCTGCCCCATTCCGCCCCCTCCCATTGCAAATAGTGGTAATAGGCGGAAAATGGGAGGGAGCTCAGTGCACTGCTCTGAGCCCACCAACCTCCTCCCTCTGCAGAGAGAGACAGCGTATATTGGCCGGGCGTGAAAACCTAGCCAATATACACAGATCGGAATAAGCCCTAAGGGAGAAACCAGTACAGCAGTCGCTTACAGATACTCACCTCAAGGTTACATTCTTCATTTTCTGCTGCTTTTGGATAACATTTACCAGTCTTGTAAATCAGATAACTGATAGGGCCTCGGCAGCACCCACTCTTACATAGAGTATTTAGAGCACAGTAATCTCCATCGTCCTAAATGTAAAATAGGGGAAATAAGTATTGATATGTGAATTATAATTCTGTGTATAAGGCCTCCTTCACACCACCGTATACAGGATTATGTTTGGCCGTATGCAGTGTTTATTTGCATGAATGAATATTTCACCGGATCTTTGTGTATTTCATGTCATTCATATGGGGTACTGCTGCGTGAATGTTAATAAATACACTGAGGAAGGAAAGACTATTAGGGACAACTCAGACCGTCATTTTTCCCATCTGTGCTGTCCATGTATTTCACGGCACTCGGACACATATTTGCCAATACGGCTATTCACATGAGCGCTATTTCACGTGGACTATGTCCTGTTCTGGTCCGTGTCATGGATGAGGGTAGGATATGTAATGTCCGCTACACGCTGCTCAGACAGTACATGGACCTGCATCTGTGTGCGGTCCGCTGGGAGGCGAGTCCTAGATTGTCACGCACAATTTGCAACTGTCTGTCTGAACGCAGTCTCAGCCCTCATTCACACAGAATGTTTGCCGGTATTTCAAGTGTCCTTTTGCCCCTTTTTTCTGTAGAAGTTCTGTTGAAAGACTGTAAGCGGTGAGAGCTTTATGACAATACCAGACTGATGCTTTTTATTAAAGTTTAAAAATACTTTAACTCATTAGTGTCCACATATACACTTCTTTATGGAGGCTACTAGCAGGTCTTAAGATCCATTTAGACACAATGATT
Source organism: Eleutherodactylus coqui (assembly GCF_035609145.1). NCBI lineage: Eukaryota > Metazoa > Chordata > Amphibia > Anura > Eleutherodactylidae > Eleutherodactylus > Eleutherodactylus coqui. The sequence continues at coordinate 513,684,138 of NC_089837.1, forward strand.
ATCGCTCAAAAATCAGTTGAAAGCCGTCTTTTGAGCGATAATCATTGCATCTAAATGCGCGGTCATTGTGCCCTGTTCATTCATTGCTCATTTCTAGCCAGCTATAAATTAGCAATGAGCCTTATCAGCACCACATGCTGATATCTCAGCGGGTAGTACTGATAGCATTCTTTCAGCCAGTATTCTACTGGCAGTTCTTAGCGGGACACCAGCTGAAAGCACTGAGAACAATGCAGCTGTTTGCATAATCAAAACAGCCGTATAGTTCTCCAAGATATCGCTGCATTATCCCACTCTGCCTCCGACCTGAGCCACATCCACACAGGTGTTCACTTATCAATCAGTAGACTTAACCCTATCCCTGCTATCCAGCCCTGCTGGTTATTTGTGATACTGCCTTACCACAGGTGATATTTTTTTATATATATTGAAAAGTATTATAATATTAATGTTATATGGAGAGAAATAATTATGCTTTATAGATTGCATAAAAGGATTAGTGAGGTTTATTATGGATTAATTATATGCTTATTGTAGTTTATATTTTTTTATAAAAAGAAGGCAAAGGAAAAGGAAGGAGAAGGGGAAGAAGGTAAGAGAAAGAGAAGGGAAGAGGAATTGTTTTTCTTTTTTTAATGAAAGCGTAGGGTAATATTATTATTTGCCATAATAGTAAACTAATATGGTTTAAGATAAATTAGGGATAAATCATTCTGGGGTCAACAATAGCCACTAATAAAGTATATGAATATACATGTTTAACTTACTATAAGTATCAATTTTTTAAAACATAGGATAACAAATTTTTCTGTGTTAAACTTTAGAGATAGTAAGAATAAATGTGCAATCTATCTATGATTTGTTGGGAGCGATGGATCTACGTTGCGCATATTTTCTTCAAGTAACGAAGAGGTTAATCATCAGGTAGATTTTAATGATAATTGGTTTAAAGGAAGCAGATTGTATTGTGGCGATGAGGTGAACAAGATCTCTACGGAGATTAAAACGCGTTCTCCATGAACATGTAGCAACTCTGATGTATTGAGCACTATTTATTCTTCCATAAAGCAAAGGAATGTTTTTTCACAAAAGTCCGAGCTCCCGCAACTCTTTTCTATATGTGAATAGAACCACCACTGGGATCGAGTGGTAGTGGACGTGAATTCATTCCTGCACGGCAAAAGAAAACAAGAAAAAAATATAGGAGCGAGCACAACTCAGCGTAAAGGTGGGAACTTTCTTATTTATTCCCAGATATTATTTTTGGAAACTATATGGGATATGAGTTGTACTATAGTTCAGCATCACCCAGATGCTATATAACACAATGAGGGGTCACACAAGAGCAGCATGAGTTGGGCAAAGTTAAGGATGAAGAGCCATAAGGGCATCCAGCGAGCACATGGAACGAGGAGACAGGGAGAAGCGTGTGGGCTTGGTTATTGTCGTTAAGTTTGCCTTTAGAATGGGGGGTAGGCAGTACCTTTCCCCAGCAGATGAAATAATAAGTACAGCTAGGAAGAGTTCAGTGAAGCTTGGACCATCGCTAAGAAACTCTTACCTAGTGAGCATTTAATGGAAACATTATGTGAAAATGAGTTGGAAGTCATGAAGCAGTGGTGAAGTGCTGGCAGAGAGACCATGAAAAGCATGCATAGTCTCAAATCGTAACAGAAAACACGGAGAGCCAAGTAAAGAGACTCCAATGTACAGGGTGGCAAAGGCTGCCATTTAGAGGTGCAGGAAGGAGGACATGGGCACAGGGAATACAGTTTATTCCCACTCGCATTAGCTGAACTTTCTGCCCTCTCACCTATTGTCAACCCTGTAATTGGTCCAAAGTAAGGGCACAGACATAGAGTTCGTGCAAGAAAGGCTGTGCCAGCAGCCAGGTATGGGGTTCCCACATGCACCATTGCAAGGAGCAACCAGGGGGAGGTGGACCAGCCCAGATCTGGAAGAGGAGGATTACCAGCATCAGAATCGTGGCATGACTAGTAATTAACCAGATTTACAGCGGCAATAGGCGTGTTGGGACTATCATCACTGTCTACGACTACAGAGAGAAGGACGAGACTGTTTCAAGCAGATGTGTACCCCACAAGTGCCATTGCAATGCTGGAAGTTGAATTAAAAGTCATTGACTGTGCTTTCATGTACCCTTCGTCACCATGATGAGCCACATCAGAAATGACACCAATGGGAGGTGCCAGGTTGCTGGATAGCATAGAGAGCTCCTGTATGGTGATGGATGCAACTAGCAGGCCAAAACACTTCTTCTTACTCCAGCAAAACCATGACCCAACTCAGACACATCAGACAGGGAAATGATGAGTGCAACCAGGGGAGTTTCCGGCACAAACTAAGACTAAACTTACTAAAAATGCATCACAAAAAGGGGCAATAGCTCATTACATAGTGTTACCCCCAAGAGGGAGGGGAACCATACTCCTGTTTTGGTGGCTATACAGAAATTACGCAATGGAGGAGGATGTATCAAATAGATTATTAGTTGGTCACCACAGAACTCCATCAGCACCAGTATCCTGTGGTGGCAATGAAGGTGCGGAACTAGCCAAAATTACCATTTACATGGGCAGGTGTACAGTTTGCAAAGCCTCTTCCATATACAGTAATCCAATAAACAGGGAATCTGCACTACACGTTCACAACTCACACCCATCTGAATCACAAGGTCTCAATTTAGCACACTGGCTTGTCAACTGCTTATCACAATTCCCAGGGGGGTGCTACTGGTCAATTGCTACCCTGCTGTGTCACTGCTCTCTCGCTAGTAGAATGCAGGAAATATATAACAGGAAGACCCATATACATAACTAAGCGGTATATCACAATAATGGCACTTAGACCTCTTTCACACAACTTAATGCATTTTCTCTCTGGCCACATATCACGTGAAAAGAAGAGAGCCGCCACCAAGTCCCAATCTAAATTAGCATTTTCTCATCCATTTACACAGGCAGCTGCCGTGTATTAGTGAAAATATACTCTGCAGCGCTGAAATCCCTTGGTCGGCATAAATTCTCGGAATAACTTTTAATGCTTTACTAGACCCAGCTGTAATCTTTTCCCAGCTCTGGAGGCTACTAAACTCTCTCACCCTTTTTTTTTAGCTTCCGTTACCTTGCTACTTTTTAGCTGTTGAATTACCTTGTTGGGTTGGGATCTCATCAAAATCCTTTTTTTTCTGGCTGCTTTGGGATGTGATGTATTGCTGAATCTTGGACCATGCGGTTGGAGCTAAAGAATGTCTTATTGTCCAGACCACTAATTTAGAAAAAAAGCCTCATCTGTTAGGAGTGTTAACCATCTGCACTGCAGAGGTGAGCATGTGCAGTAGACTTTTTAGGTGGAGTACACGGTATGCAGTACTTACCCCATCCTTTACACTTGGGATTCATCTGACATGGCCTAACAAGCTAGGACAGTGGCAGTGAGGTCCACAAGTTATAGGTTTTTACATCAGAGTTGTCTTTCTCTTAGGCTTGGTGCCAGACAGGGTGAAAGAGTGCAGTCTTCCTATAATCTGGGTGGATATGCTTAGCCTGGGTCCTTTGTTGAAACCTGTCTGGCATGGGTGGCACTACCAGTAGAATACACTACCACTAGCATAGCTTATAGCCTTATCAGAGCATGTAGACTCCTCCACACAACAATGGGGCATCCATGGAGGGAGTTTCTGCTTCTACTATTAAAGGAAATGCAGTCATTGCTAGACTTATTGAACTTTGCTTGCAGAGTACTTCCAATGGGTAGAGGCTTCTGCAGGTGACTGGAGCAAAGCACCACATGAGTTAGAAAACCATTCTCTAAAGCCAAAAGAACCAAAGCATTGAAAGCGGACCTGTCAGTGAAGGAGGTCTCCCTCAGAAATTTTAATGGGATAATAGTAGGATCAGAAGCCCTGAAATCAAACCGCAATGAGACTTTTCCATGGATGCCTCTGGGGCAATTGTGTTTTGCCATGTATGTGTAGAGTTGTTGATGCATTGGACAGTGGCCAATGATCTGGGAATTCAATGACCTCTGGCACAACATGACACTATGAAAGCCATATCCTATTGTAGAAGCTGGAGATTTATAGACGAGCCACCTAAAGAACCAGCATATAGTTTTCTGGACCGATAACACGAATGCAGTTGATGTGATAAATAACATCCTCAACCTCAGTCCCAGTTATCAATATATTGAAGTATCTGGTAATTAAGTGCATATAGTTCAATATTAGAGATGAGCGAACATACTCGTCCGAGCTTGATGCTCGTTCGAGTATTAGCGTGTTCGAGATGCTCGTTATTCGAAACATTTCTGGCCAATAAAAAGACAGGGAAGGCATTACAACTTCCCCCTGCGACGTTCAAGCCCTATACCACCCCCCTGCTGTGAGTGGCTGGTGAGATCAGGTGTCACCCAAGTATATAAATCGGCCCCTCCCGCGGCTCGCCACAGATGCGTTCTGACATAGCTCAGGGAAAGTGCTGTCTTGCTGGAGTTGCTGTAGGGAGAGTATTAGGAGTATTTTAGGCTTCAAGAACCCCAACGGTCCTTCTTAGGGCCACATCTAACAGTGTGCAGTAGTGTGGAGGCTGCTTTTTGCAGTGTTGCACTTTTTTTTTTTTTGTATATGGGCTGTGCAGAGCATTGCACCCTGCAGTAATTATACATAGTCCAGGGCCAGTAGTGGTGCTGAGGCAGGGACAGAATACATATTTCTTGAATATAGGCAGTGGGTCTTTCCAAAAACTTTTGGGAAAAAAATTCTATTTGGGCTGCCTGTGACCGTCCTCAGTGTACTGGGTCTGTGCTGGGGGTAGTTGTCCTAATTCATACGCAGCCAGCTAAGTGTTACAGCAGGCTTGCGCACAATTATTTCCTGGCTCTGTGTTGGCTGTTACATCCGCGCTGTATTCCCGTCCACAGTGCAACACTCTGCAGTTATTTTACATACTCCAGGGCCAGTAGTGCTGCTGAGGCAGGGACAGAAGACATATTTCTTGAATATAGGCAGTGGGCCTTTTCAAAAACTTTTCGGAAAAAAATTCTATTTGGCCTGCCTGTGACCGTCCTCAGTGTACTGGGTCTGTGCTGGGGGTAGGTGTCCTAATTCATGCGCAGCCAGCTAAGTGTTACAGCACTCTTGCGTTAAATTATTTCCTGGCTCTGCTGTGCGTTCCGTAAGCGAAGTCAGCCTCCAACCACAGGCCAATAAGCGGCACATTTAATTACAGCGTTCTGTTTCTGCACTACTGGTAATACAGCATGCTGAGGGGTAGGGGTAGGCCTAGAGGATGTGGACGCGGGCGAGGACGCATAGGCCCAAGTCAGGGTGTGGGCAGCAGCAGGGCCAGTGCGGTGGCCAGGGGTAGAGGCAGGGCCAGACCGAATAATCCACCAACTGTTTCCCAAAGCGCCCCCTCGCGCCATGCCACCCTGCAGAGGCCAAGGTGCTCTACGGTGTGGCAGTTTTTCACAGAGATGCCTGACGACCGACGAACAGTAGTGTGCAACCTTTGTAGCGCCAAGATCAGCTGGGGAGCCACCACCACCAGCATGCGCAGGCATATGATGGCCAAGCACCCCACAAGGTGGGACGAAGGCCGTTCACCACCTCCGGTTTGCACCACTGCCTCTCCCCCTGTGCCCCAACCTGCCACTGAGATCCAACCCCCCTCTCAGGTCACAAGCACTACCGTCTCCTGGCCAGCACCCACACCCTCACCTCCGCTGTCCTTGGCCCCATCTAGCAATGTCTCTCAGCGCAGCGTCCAGACGTCGCTAGCGCCACTGTTTGAGCGCAAGCGCAAGTACGCCGCCACGCACCCGCACGCTCAAGCGTTAAACGTGCACATTGCCAAATTTATCAGCCTGGAGATGCTGCCGTATAGGCTTGTGGAAACGGAGGCTTTCAAAAACATGATGGCGGCGGCAGCCCCGCGCTACTCGGTTCCCAGTTGCCGCTACTTTTCCAGATGTGCCGTCCCAGCCCTGCACGACCACGTCTCCCGCAACATTGTACGCGCCCTCACCAACGCGGTTACTGGCAAGGTCCACTTAACAACGGACATGTGGACAAGCACAGGCGGGCAGGGCCACTATATCTCCCTGACGGCACATTGGGTGAATGTAGTGGAGGCTGGGACCGAGTCAGAGCCTGGGACTGCTGATGTCCTACCCACCCCCAGAATTGCGGGCCCCAGTTCGGTGCTGGTATCTGCGGCGGTGTATGCTTCCTCCACTAAACTACCCTCCTCCTCCTCCTCCTCGAACGCAACCTCTGTCTCGCAATCAAGATGTGTCAGCAGCAGCAAGTCGCCAGCAGTCGCTGTCGCGCGGTACAGCAGCACAGCGGTGGGCAAGCATCAGCAGGCCGTGCTGAAACTACTCAGCTTAGGAGAGAAGAGGCACATTGCCCACGAATTGTTGCAGGGTCTGACCGACCACTGGCTTTCGCCGCTGGGCCTCCAACCAGGCATGGTCGTGTGTGACAACGGCCGTAACCTGGTGGCGTCTCTGCAGCTCGGCAGCCTCACGCACGTGCCATGCCTGGCCCACGTCTTTAATTTGGTGGTTCAGCGCTTTCTGAAAAGCTACCCACACTTGTCATACCTGCTCGGAAAGGTGCGCCGGGTCAGCGCACATTTCCGCAACTCCAAGACGGACGCTGCCACCCTGCAGACCCTGCAACATCGGTTTAATCTGCCAGTGCACTGACTGCTGTGTGACGTGCCCACACGGTGGAACTCTACGCTCCACATGTTGTCCAGACTCTATGAGCAGCGTAGAGCTATAGTGGAATACCAACTCCAACATGGGCGGCGTAGTGGGAGTCAGCCTCCTCAATTCTTTACAGAAGAGTGGGCCTGGTTGGCAGCCATCTGCCAGGTCCTTGGAAACTTTGAGGAGTCTACCCAGATGGTGAGCGGGGATGCTGCAATCATTAGCGTCACTATTCCTCTGCTATGCCTCTTGAGAAGTTCCCTGCAAAGCATAAAGGCAGACGCTTTGCACTCGGAAACGGAGGCGGGGGAAGACAGTATGTCGCTAGATAGTCAGAGCACCCTCATGTCTATATCTCAGAGAGTTGAGGAGGAGGAGGAGGAGGAGCATGAGGAGCATGAGGAGGAGGGGGAAGAGACAGCTTGGCCCACTGCTGAGGGTACCCATGCTGCTTGCCTGTCATCCTTTCAGCGTGTATGGCAGGAGGAGGAGGATCCTGAAAGTGATCTTCCTAGTGAGGACAGCCATGTGTTGCGTACAGGTACCCTGGCACACATGGCTGACTTTATGTTAGTATGCCTTTCTCCTGACCCTCGCGTTACACGCATTCTGGCCACTAGGGATTACTGGGTGTACACACTGCTCGACCCACGGTATAAGGAGAACCTTTCCACTCTCATACCCGAAGAGGAAAGGGGTTCGAGAGTAATGCTATACCACAGGACCCTGGCGGACAAACTGATGGTAACATTCCCATCCAACAGCGCTAGTGGCAGAAGGCGCAGTTCCGAGGGCCAGGTAGCAGGGGAGGCGCAGAGATCAGGCAGCATGTACAGTGCAGGCAGGGGAACATTCTCCAAGGTCTTTGCCAGCTTTATGGCTCCCCAGCAAGATTGTGTCACCGCTCCCCAGTCAAGGCTGAGTTGGCGGGAGCACTGTAAAAGGATGGTGAGGGAGTACGTAGCCGATCGCACGACTGTCCTTGGTGACGCCACTGCCCCCTACAACTACTGGGTGTCGAAGCTGGATACGTGGCCTGAACTCGCTCTGTATGCCCTGGAGGTGCTTGCTTGTCCTGCGGCTAGCGTCTTGTCAGAGAGGGTGTTTAGTGCGGCTGGGGGAATCATCACGGATAAGCGTACCCGTCTGTCAACCGACAGTGCCGACAGGCTTACACTCATCAAGATGAACAAAGCCTGGATTTCCCCAGACTTCTCTTCTCCACCAGCGGACAGCAGCGATACCTAAGCAATACGTAGTCTGCACCCGCGGATGGAAGCATCGTTCTCTATCACCATCAAAAACAGGGACATTTTTGCTTCATCAATCTGTGTATAATATTCCTCCTCCTCCTCCTGAAACCTCACGTAATCACGCCGAACGGGCAATTTCTCTTTGGGCCACAAGGCTCAGTCATATAGTTTTTCTAAACAATTTTTATACGTTTCAATGCTCATTAAAGCGTTGAAACTTGAACCTGAACCAATTTTTATTTTAACTGGGCTGCCTACAGGCCTAGTTACCAATTAAGCCACATTAACCAAAGCGATTAATGGGTTTCACCTGCCCTCTTGGTTGGGCATGGGCAATTTTTCTGAGGTACATTAGTACGGTTGGTACACCAATTTTTTGGGGCCCTCGCCTACAGTGTAATCCAATTAATTTTTTGCCCACCTGCATTACAGCTGATGTTACATCAGCTGTGCTGGGCACTGCAATGGGATATATTTATGTACCGCCGGTGGGTTCCAGGGAGCCACCCATGCTGTCGGTCCACAGGGACTTCACAATAGGGAGTTGTACCTGCCTGTTTCTATGAATTAAAAAGCCCGATCAGGTTGGGGCATGCAGTGTGGGCCGAAGCCCACCTGCATTTAATCTGACGTTAGCTCTGCTGTCCAGGGCACTGCAATGGGATACATTTATGTACAGCGGGTGGGTTCTAGGGAGCCACCCATGCTGTGTGTGCACACGGAATTCCCATTGCGGAGTTGGGGATTCCCAGTTGTACCTGCCTGTGACTATTTATAAAAAAACGCGGTCTGACTGGGGCATGCAGACACCTTGACAGAATGAATAGTGTGTGGCACATAGGTTCCCCATTGCTATGCCCACGTGTGCAGCTCCTGATGGCGGTGGCACAGGATTATATTTCTCATTGCTTCTGTGCAGCATTGTGGGCTATTGCCCCGCCCCTTTTGAAGAGGGTCGCTGCCTAGCCGTGCCAACCCTCTGCAGTGTGTGCCTGCGGTTCCTCCTCATGGCAGACGCACTTATAAATAGACATGAGGGTGGTGTGGCATGAGGCCAGTGTGTGGCATGAGGGCAGCTGAAGGCTGCGCAGGAACAATTTGGTGTGCGCTGCGGACGCTGTGGAGATGTAGGCCAACATGTAGCCCCTCACCTGCCCTATCCGTTGCTGTGTCGTTCCCATCACTTTCTTGAATTGCCCAGATTTTCACAAATGTAAACCTTAGCGAGCATCGGCGATATACAAAAATGCTCGGGTCGCCCATTGACTTCAATGGGGTTCGTTACTCGAAACGAGCCCTCGAGCATCGCGAAATTTTCGTCCCGAGTAACGAGCACCCGAGCATTTTGGTGCTCGCTCATCTCTATTCAATATCCATTTTAAGCCGAAGCATAATCTTGGGGTAAACAACACTGTAGCTGATGCACTATCCAGAGGAAAGCTAGAGGAATTCTTTTAGCTAGTACCAAATGCTAATGAGGTTGGTGAACATTGGTGTAAGCACTTTTGGCAGGTTGTTACCCCATTATAGGTGACCATGTCAAGAATTCCCTAGCGAGTAGCACATGGACAACATACAGAAGCATTGAGGAAGATGGATAAACTTACAGAAGCACACGACATTCCCTATGGTTTTATTACTATTAGGGCTAATGCCCAAGGCCGGATTTGCCCCGCAGCTATTAGGTTCTATTGAACCTAATAACTGAATATTCACGCTGCGGAATTCCACCATGGAATTCCGCAGCGTAAAATAACCCGCGGAATGTCCTATTTGCCGCGGGAATACGTGCAGCCGGCTTCCATTGTAGTCAATGGAAGCTGGCCATCACGCTATATTTCCGCTGTAGCTCAGCAGAAGTATAGCGTGAATGCGCTTCCCTGCCCACCGCCGGCTGCGTCATATGACACTGCTGGCGCGTCATGTGCTGTACTGTGCATGCGCATCGGCGTGTCATGCAGGACTCCCACAGTGGATCCGGAGGTGAGTATGGGGTCTTTGGGGGGGGGGCGCCATGACGGACTCCACTGGGGTATTCTGCTTGCAGAGCCCATCACAGTCATAGGCATGAGCCCTTGGATTGTAATCCCTAAAATAAAACCTTTATTATGTTTAAATAAAACTACCCGACAATAGAAAAATCTGAATTACAATGAGGGCCCACATGAAAAGCCTAGAGCAACAGACCTAACCATCTCATACCATCCATGTACAATTTATATATATATATACTGATATCTAAGTTATAGAATTAGATTTGATACATCACACAGGGGTGCAAATACTTTTGCACTTAGCATTGCATTTTCGAGTTGTGACCCCTTTACTTTTCCTATATAGGACCTATAGAATACTCCTGCCAAATATCATGCTTGTATGACTTTGGGAAGTTAGAGAATTAGTGGTGAGTCAGTCAGTGAGGACTTTCACCTTTATATACTGTGTATATATATATATATATATATATATATATATATATATATATATATATATATATATATACAGGCTTTTTTTGTACCACACTTTGCCTCACCTTAGGAGGGTGATTTTGCTGTTTTTCGATTTGTTGGATTCTCACCACCGCTGTAAAATCCTAAAATTTGAGCTGGATACACTGAGTGACTCATCGGCCCTGTTAAAGTTCCCCATGTTAAAGTATAGCGGCACTTCAGGATTCAAGCGTTGCTAAGCAACGCTCATAGTCTCACAATATACAGTGGCAGTTCAGGCAATTGAAGCTCACAGGAGGGAGACGGCCACAGCAGAGAGATTCAAGCGACGCACATTGAGGGGGGGATTCAAGCAAGGCCATAGGATGGAGATTCAAACAACACCCATAAGAGGGAGAGTAAATAATCCTACAGGCTTTTTCTTGCACCACTCTTTGACCCTTTTATAAGACCTCTGGTGGCTGATTTTGGTGTCAGTGGTTTTGTAACATCCTCACCACCCCTGTAAAATCCGAAAATTATTCTTTTATACAACAAGTCACCTGTTAGAGGAGGTCAAAGTTCCCAAAGCTAAGTCTATGGGCACGCGGCTAAGCGTGGCGACGTGTTTACGGAGTGTGACGTCATATGAGGAGAACAGCCGATAGCTCTGCTCTCCTCACCAACTAATTCATGCGGACCCACGGATCACTCACCTCCCGGAGCACAGCTGATTCACTGGAGAGGTCAGCATGACCAGAAGAGATCTGGCGAAAGCGCTCCCCAAGCGCTAACAGAGTCCTTCCCTGCACAGGGTTTTGGCGCTCCTCCCTCCTCCTCTGCCAAAGGCACACAGAGCTGACCGCCTGTCAGACTCCCATCAGGTAAGAGCAGGGGATTTGTATGGAAAAAGCTGGCAGGGCTTCCAAGATGGCATCCAGTCAGAGGAAAAATACAGTAAGTGAAGGGTCATGTGCACACACGCACTCAGTACTACTACACTCAGTCACACACACACACAGCACTGCTAAACGCAGGCAAACACACTCAGCACTACTACACACAGGTACACACACTCAGCACTACTACATGCAGGTACACAGCCACTCAGCACTGCTAAACGCAGGCACACACACTCAGCTCTACTACATGCAGGTAACCACACTCAGCACTGCTAAACGCAGGCAAACACACTCAGCTCTACTACATGCAGGTAACCACACTCAGCACTGCTACACGCAGGCACACACAGCCACTCAGCACTACTAAACGCAAGTACACACAATCAGCACTGCTAAACACAGACACACACACTCAGCACTACTACATGCAGGTACGCACACACACACACACACTCAGCACTGCTACATGCAGGCACGCACACACACATTCAGCACTGCTATACGCAGGTACACAAATGCACCCAGCACTACTACATGTAGATACACACACACACACACACACACTCAGCACTGCTAAAGGCAAGTACACACAATCAGCACTGCTAAACACAGACACACACACTCAGCACTACTACATGCAGGTACGCACACACACACACACTCAGCACTGCTACATGCAGGCACGCACACACACATTCAGCACTGCTATACGCAGGTACACAAATGCACCCACCAATACTACATGCAGTTACACACACACACTCAGCACTGCTATACGCAGGTACACAAATGCACCCACCAATACTACATGCAGTTACACACACACACTCAGCACTGCTAAAGGCAGGCACACACACTCAGCACTACTACATGCAGATACACACATCCACACACACATACTCAGCACTGCTACACCCAGGTACACACACTCAGCACTGCTACACGCAGGTACACACACTCAGCACTGCTACACGCAGGTACACACATGCACTCAGAACTGCTACACACAGGCACACAAACACTCAGCAACGCTACATACAGGTACACATGTAATGGCCCAGTACATTATCCTGGTCCCCTCCATAAATGTCAAACATGTAATGTCTTATGTAGATGCACTGTGCAAAAATGTCTTGCCATTCTAGTATGTGTATTGCACAGCTGAAGCAAATGAGTTAAAGGGGTTGTCTCGTGAAATCAAGTGGGGTTCAGTACTTCTGTATGGCAATATTAATGCACTTTGTAATGTACATTGTGCATTAATTATGAGCCATACAGAAGTTATTCACTTACCTGCTCCGTTGCTAACGTCCCCGTTGCCATGGATCCGTCTAAATTCGCTGTCTTCTGGCGTTTTTAGACGCGCTTGCGCAGTCCGGTCTTCTCCCTGGTGAATGGGGCCGCTCGTGCCGGAGAGCTGGTCCTCGTAGCTCCACCCCGTCACGTGTGCCTATTCCAGCCAATCAGGAGGCTGGAATCGGCAATGGACCGCACAGAGCCCATGGTGCACCATGGGAGAAGACCCGTGGTGCATCGTGGGTGAAGATACCGGCGGCCATCTTGGTAAGGGAAGAAAGAAGTCGCCGCAGAGCGGGGATTCGGGTAAGTAATCTATATATTTTTTTTTAACCCATCCCTTTGGTTTGTCTCGCGCCGAACGGGGGGCCTATTGAAAAAAAAAAAACCCCGTTTTGGCGTGAGACAACCCCTTTAATGTCTGCAAACATGAGCTGACTTTCTGTAAATGTATTCATTATGTCTTGTCACGTGGTATAAGAGAGAACCTATGTGAGTCCTTGAGAGCGGGAAAAGATAGTTGGTCCATCTTCTGGAGCTGAGAGAGAGAAAAGCACAGAGGCACATGGAGGCACCTTCAGCCCCCATGTGTTGAAGTATGGAAGAAGAGGAGAGGCTTTCCCAGAGTGCGTGGTTAAGGAATGACGATGGAGTGAGCTCCCAAAGAGAGAGAGAGTGAGCAGCAAGCGAGTGCAGAGGTACTCAATTATTTGTTTCATGTCCGCATGTCCTGAAGCCTTGGACTGCCCAGTGGAGGTACTCTACAGTCATTGTTCCCACTCAAGCATTTGGAAGCCTTGGTCCCACTGAGTGGAGGTACATGTCTTTAGTTAGTCACACACAGGCGGCCTGAAGTCTGGATCTGCCATGTGGAAGTACTCTAGCTTCTTTAATTCCTGCACTTGTCAAACCTGTCATTAATGCCTTATTAAAGTTTATTCTGCAAGTAAAGGTTATTCCAGGCCCTGACCGTTCCTGGGGACCTGAGATACTATATCTCCTGTATGTGGCTCGTTTATTTCCTCGCTGATGTTCATGCCCGGAGGGAAGAGGGTGGACAGGAACGGTGGCATCACCCGTGACAACCACAACCCCTGGTCCCCAGTTTATTGGGCAGGCAATAAGAACAGTTACCCCAGGGTTGGCTACCAGGAGAGTCCTCTATAAGGGTGGGATGTTATATCAATGTGGCTGTGGACAAGAATCTTTCTAAGGGTCTGACCCCTCCTGTATGTAATACTAGGTTGTTTAGTTATGATACTTTCCAATTAAAGAGCCGCTGGCAAAATTGGCCAGTATTTTTTCAGGATTTCCATAATTTTGCTGCTATGTCCATCAAATGTACCAACGCTTCTAATGATCTTCTTACCATCTGCCTCATTTTTGACATAGAATACAACTATAGTTTTGGAACCGTACATGGATCGCTGAGCATTACAAAAACCATTAAAGCTTTAAAATCAAAATAATTTGTAGATAACATGGACAATGACAGTGTTAAATATCTTATTGTAAAGAGGAATTACCAATGCACCTAGCAACAAAAGGCTGACCTCGGTATGACAATATGCAATAGGGCTGCCATCTTGAGGTACTGAAATCACTGTGCCGCACGGCTAAAAATTAGTGTAGCTCTGGACTTCAGCATACTATCATGTCATATGAACTGTTTGATTCATCTCAGTTAGTTCTACATATGGTGAAAACAAGTAAATTGTCAACATTTGAGAAAATTCTGGGGCAAAGCAGTGCAAAAAATATCTTCCGTTTGCAAAATGTGGCTAAGAAATAGCTTCAAAATTAGATGCTAAGCCAGAGCTTTAGCCACAGCCAGAATATAGGTGTCAGGTTGTGCTGCTAGGATCTGTTGTACTACTGGGTTCCAGGAGCACACCTTCACAGGTGGGGTTAATTGAGCTGGCAGGTGTGGTATTCTCCAGCAGCCAATCCTTTTTAATCTGCAGCTTATAAAAAAACAGCATCTCTCAGTAGTTGAGGCTGGTCTTTGGATGTCATCTGTCTTGGATCCACTCAGAGCTGTGTTTCCATGTAAGTCTGTTGTGTCTCTCTGCTTTCCAAAGACATTTTGGACACCTATAGTCCTTGTCTGTATCATATGCAGACCCCCTCTTCCCTTCCCCTGACAGGTGTGGCCTCCAAAGGTCTTATGTCTTGTTGTGTGTCAGATGGGTGAGGTCTGACTCAGTTCTCTATGTCAGCATGGTGGCTGACTGTCTGTCCCCCTGGTATGAGGACCCTTTAGACTTGCTGTGGAGTTTCATCTGTGTGCATGTGAGCTCTGGGTGGAGTCCGTGCTGTAAGCACTACCTGTTGTAGTCTGGTGTGAACAGTAACTAGTGTTGTATGTCTGCTCAAGTGGCCAGACATGTTGTGTGAGCAGTCCTGTTCTGTGTACATGTACAGTGTGTGTGTCTACAGTGTCATGTCAATGTGTGTTGTAGTGTCTTGTTAGAGTAGGGACTGCAAGACACAAGTAGTCTTGAAGTGGCTTGCAGGTTAAGTTCATTGGCCAATGCACAAGCTAATTCCTCGCTTTTTATATTCAGCTTTTCCATCTGCTGTAGAGTGCGAGGTTTGTGTGGTGAGTTTGTGCATTCTGTCAGTTCCACTTGGTTGCGAGTGTCCCCCCTGCAGGGAGAGCAGGACCAAGGTTCCAGCGTGGGGCTGCCTTTATTGAGGTGATCGTCCTGCTTTTTTAGGTAGGGCCATGTCATCCTTGCCAGCAGTATAGGGCCAGTTGTTCCTAAGACCGTGCTTTCGGGTCACGTTCGTTTGGACCCGTTGCTTAGTTGCCCACACGAACATAACAATTGGCCAGCAAGCATTCCATGGGCATTGTTTTGGGGCATAGTGCCACCCTCTGCCTTTCTTTACATATAAAATTTTAAGAAACAAGCTGGGGAGGAAAACAGAATATCTACAAGAGGGACAGAAGAAGCACGAGGCACTCTGCCTAGTTAAGTCTGTGTTTTGATTTCTCTTCTTTGTCATCTTTGTCCGTTTTTTAAAGGGGGAGCATCATTTTGTTGTTTGCATTAAGCTGTCAAACACATGTGGGAAAAAAAAACAAAACAATGTGGAATCTGACACTTTAAAGCCCGTGTGAATGAGGCCTTATACTGTATGTACAGAGGAGAAACCAGTACAGCAGCTGGCAGCAGGTACTCACCGCACCAAAACATTCACCTCCTGATTTTGTTAAACATACAGGAACGTTCCTGACAGTGAACTTATTGAAGCAACACCCGCTATGACACTGGTCACTAGAATAACAGAAATCTTCAAAGTTCTAAATGTAAATCAAAGGAAAGAAAAGTTTTATCAATTCATTTATAAGCTTTCACATTTATGTCACATAAAGAAGTGTGTTTTACAAATATTTTTAACATGTCACACAGACGTGTGAAAAACTTTAATCACAAGGGCTGCAGATAATGAGACCCCACTGATTTGCTAAAAATAAAGCAGCCAAAGCACTCATACAAGCGCTGTCACTGCTTGTCCGCTGAAGGTGAGCCCATAGACTTTGTATTGAGCCAGTCTTCAGTTAAATAGCAAGGACAGCAATCTGATGAGCCCTTTAGCTGATTTGTTCTAGCAATCTTTGGGAGTCTCAGCAGGGGCATATCTAAAGGTCCAGGGTCCTGGGGGCAAAAGTTCAGCTCAAGCCCCTCCCACCTTTACTTGTACCAGGACCAACAGCAAGCTGCATACAACTGCAAAACAAATTTGCATACATGATGTAGCCCCTTGCATAAACTTTGCAAACATGACTCATTTCTTGGACTACTTGAAAATTTGTTTGCAGCCTCTTAAGCTGTGTTCATGATTTTCGTTACATTTTAGAATCATAGTTAAAAAACACATAAAAAAACTGCATGCAGTATTCAAAAACAGAGTTACACCAGTATGCTCCATATTACTACATACAAGGAGCTGTACATACATAATTATTATAGCTTTTACCTGTGACTGTCCACATGAAATTTGTACACTTTCTAGATGATACAAATTGTAACTATCTTCAGAATTATTATGCTGCTAATCCATCACTAATTATATTATGTTATAAACCTTTAGCTTTCATTATCAAATATCTTTGGTGTTTCTAATTATATAAACCCTTCTCATAATATGTGTATTATGTAAGGTGCTTTAGTAATCCAGATTAGTGAAGGACCTCTTTGTAAACTACATTCTCATTATTACATTTGCATTATCTGTAGAACTGAATCTTTAGATTTATATTGCAATTCTTCTCCTTTAAATTAATTCAACAAATGATTATTAGTAGCTGCTTTGTCACTTTTGGGAGTTACAATCCCACGCTCACATAACCAATTTATGGCTTCACTTTGATGTCAGAGATGTCAGGGTACACCTTAGCAGTCCATTCTGTTAGAGATGTCCCCACTATGGCTAAATTTGGTGTTATGATGATCTTACCTTCAAGTGTAAAGTGTTCTCAATCTCCTATTTTAAGTAGCATGTACGAAAAATGGCCATTAAAAGCATGACCTCCTAAAAGAACTCTTATATTTGGTATTATGGTGAGCTTCTGAATATGAGGCCACAAATATGAAGATTTTAAACATAACCATACTCCTTCAGCTTGTGTTCCCCTGGGCATGACTGGTAAAGTTTTCCTAAAGTCTCTAGCTGAGAGAACCGTAACACTCCTCATTAAGTTATCATTTCCCCTTTTATCTTTCAGTGTTCTACTGAGAACTTCAACTCCACCTTTATGAGCCATGGCGCATCCCTCTTATACTATTAGCTTAGTCTCCTTAGCATCTGTGCCATATTACTCCACTTTGATCTGTTGCACAGAGGTATCATTACATGCATCAGATTTAAGGGCAGTTTAAGAGCAGAATAAGCTACATTACCTCCATTTAGTAATGTGGCAGCAATGCCAGAAGAGGCAAAAGCCAAGGCTAACCCACAATCCATATTCTAGCTATTAGTAGATTTAGGAGCATCCAGGGAAACTATAGGACTAATGCCCTTCTAGTGCACTTTCTAAAATCTGGTTGTAAACTTGAAACTGTTCTTCAGTTAACAAACTTTCATTGTTAGACACATCTTGTGCCAAGAAAATTGTGCTGTGACTGATTTCTCTAAGATAATCTCTATTTTGTAAGACTGTATCACATTTTGTTGGTTGAGGTAAGCCATAGTGTTCCAAAAATTGTCCTACGAAAGACAACACAGCTTCTTCAATAGAAATCAGGCATATATGTATATAAATTTATTCCATAATGTGGTTACCATTTTCTTACAATTCTGACCCTATATGATGCTTTATGTCCTCTAACATAATATCCTTGTATTTTTCCCAAAGACATAAAGCATCTGATAGTTGACAAAATATCAACAATACTGAGAAAAGTTCCAGTAGTCTGAATGGAGAATCACAAAGAAAAACTTCTTCCATAGTGGCATTCCAGTGCTTGTCATCCTACAGACTGATATGTCAGGTGAACAATACTATTAACAGTCCTCAAATCCAAGAATGACATTGGGCCTCTAATTTCATGAAGTTCAAGGTGAAGATAATAGCACTCAGCATCATTATGGTGGATGATGTACACTCTGCCCAAAGCTTGATCCCTTTTTACGTCTGGGCAGCCATTGATGTCATTTCCACATTCTTCTCCTCTCAAATCCGTTACTTTTCCATGCATAGTAGGAAGGAACTTCCACATAAAGCGGAGTTTCTGCAAAATCACGTGTTTTGCATAGGTAAAAAAATACTAAAAGTGTAGTTTTCTGGGGGCTGTTAACGTTCTGCAGCAAATTATTGTCGTCATTTGGGTTAAAATAGATATACTGAACATCTTCCAGTTGCACAGCAAAATGGACTGTTGGAAACTAGAGATGAGCGAGCACGCTCGGATACAGCATCGCTCTTCTTAAGTAACTGCTTACTGGTCCGAGCGTGGTCGGGGGGGGGGGGGGGGTGAGCTGCAGGGGGGCGAGGGGGGGAGTGAAAGATCTCTCTCTTCTCCTCGCTATCCCCCACAGCCCGCCGTTCCCCCCCCCCCCCCGAGCACGCTCAGACCAGTAAGCAGTTACTCAAGAAGAGCGATGCTCGCTCGAGTAACTGCTGTATCCGAGTGTGCTCACCCATCTCTATAGGAAACCTTTCGTGTATGAGAAATGCCAGAATCATTCAGATGGCTACAGAAATGCAAATATATCGGTCAGTTTCATATCATTTTGATCTGATCACGATCATTTTCAAGACCAAATGAAGCCTGATCGCTGTTTATTAAGATATTTCTATGTATTTAATAGATTTTACAGAACCGCAATACTCTGTGTTAATATAGGCAACAGGATTATAAGGCATTACCCAGCAGTTATCCAGGCTTACACCATTTTCTCATACAAGTTTTCATTGTCCCATGTTTAAGTTTCTTTTAGGAGTGGTCGATGATACTATTTGCTGAAGCGACCTTCTTTCATACAGGGTGCATTAGTGTTTAACTTCTTAAGGACATAGCCTATTTTAGGCTTAAGGACACAACAATTTTAGGGGGATTTTCATTTCCACTTTTTCATTTTTCCGTCGACACGGCCCTATAAGGGTTTCTTTTATGCATTGTGAAGTATAGTTTTTATTGGTACCATTTTTGGGTGTGTGTAATGTATTGTAAAACTTCTATTATTTATTTTTTTGAGCAGGGGGAGAAAACACATGAATTCTGCAATGTTGTTTATTTTATTTTAGTCAATCAAACAGCATAAATGACACAATACATGTTTCTGCGGGATGGTACTATTATAACAATACTAGAGATGAGCGAACGTACTCGTCCGAGCTTGATACTCGTTCGAGTATTAGCGTGTGCGAGATGCTCGTTACTCGAGGCGAGCGCCACACGATATTCGAGTTACTTTCACTTTCATCTCTGAAACATTAGCGCGCTTTTCTGGCCAATAGAAAGACAGGGAAGGCATTACAACTCCCCCCTGTGACGTTCCAGCCCTATACCACCCCCTGCAGTGAGTGGCTGGCGAGATCAGGTGTCACCCGAGTATATAAATCGGCCCCTCCCGCGGCTCGCCACAGATGCATTCTGACATAGATCAGGGAAAGTGCTGGTGATGCTGGAGCTGCTATAGTGAGAGTGTTAGGAGTTATTTTAGGCTTGAAGAACCCCAACGGTCCTTCTTAGGGCCACATCTGACCGTGTGCAGTACTGTTGAGGCTGCTTTAAGCAGTGTTGCACTTTTTTTTTTTTTTTTTCCGGCTGTGCAGAGCATTGCGTCCTCAGTCTGCAGTCATTGTACATAGTATAGGGCCAGTACTGGTGAGGCAGGGGCAGTGGAAAAGGTGAAACAGATATACTGTCTATATAGGCAGTGGGCTTTTTCAAACAAATTTGGGAAAAAAACTATATTTGGGCTGCCTGTGACCGTCCTCAGTGTACTACGTGTCTGCTGGGGGTAGTAGTCCTAATTAATACGCAGCTAAGCGTTACAGCGTAAGTGTTTCCTGGCTCTGCGGTGCCCGTTACATCACCGCCGTCATCCTGTCCAGAGAGAAACAGTATACATATATACGCTGCCTACAGTATCTGTCTACTGTCTCAGCTCTGCCGTTCAAAAAATAGAAGCAAAATATTTAAGGCCTACTAGTGGCGTTTGCCAACTTGACTGCTTCTAAGCTGTGAATTCCACTATCTCAGTCCTACGCACCTACGTCTCACTACAGGCGTGCGCAAAAGTGTTTCCTGGCTCTGCGGTGCCCGTTAAATCACCGCCGCCATCCTGTCCACATTGAAACAGTACACATATATACGCTGCCTACAGTATCTGTCTACTGTCTCAGCTCTGCCGTTCAAAAAATAGAAGCAAAATACTTAAGGCCTACTAGTGGCGTTTGCCAACTTGACTGCTTCTGCGCTGTGAATTCCACTATCTCAGTCCTACGCACCTACGTCTCACTACAGGCATGCGCAAAATTCTTTCCTGGCTCTGCTGTGTGTTCCGTAAGCAAAGTCAGCCTCCAACCACAGGCCAATAAGCGGCACATTTTATTACAGCGTTCTGTTTCTGCTCTACTCGTAATACACCATGCTGAGGGGTAGGGGTAGGCCTAGAGGACGTGGATGCGGGCGAGGACGCGGAGGCCCAAGTCAGGGTGTGGGCACAGGCCGACCTCCTGATCCAGGTGTATCGCAGCCGACTGCTGCGGGATTAGGAGAGAGGCACGTTTCTGGCGTGCCCAGATTAATCTCACAATTAATGGGTCCACGCGGTAGACCTTTATTAGAAAATGAGCAGTGTGAGCAGGTCCTGTCGTGGATGGCAGAAAGTGCATCCAGCAATCTATCGACCACCCAGAGTTCTACGCCGCCCACTGCTGCAACTCTGAATCCTCTGGCTGCTGCTCCTCCTTCCTCCCAGCCTCCTCACTCCATTACAATGACACATTCTGAGGAGCAGGCAGACTCCCAGGAACTGTTCTCGGGTCCCTGCCCAGAATGGGCAGCAATGGTTCCTCTCCCACCAGAGGAGTTTGTCGTGACCGATGCCCAACCTTTGGAAAGTTCCCTGGGTCCGGGGGATGAGGCTGGGGACTTCCGGCAACTGTCTCAGGAGCTTTCAGTGGGTGAGGAGGATGATGACGATGAGATACAGTTGTCTATCACTCAGGTAGTAGTAATTGCAGTAAGTCCGAGGGAGGAGCGCACAGAGGATTCGGAGGAAGAGCAGCAGCACGATGAGGTGACTGAGACCACCTGGTTTGCTAAGCCTACTGAGGACAGGTCTTCAGAGGGGGAGGCAAGTGCAGCAGCAGAGCAGGTTGGAAAAGGCAGTGCGGTGGCCAGGGGTAGAGGCAGGGCCAGACCGAATAATCCACCAACTGTTTCCCAAAGCGCCCCCTCGCGCCATGCCACCCTGCAGAGGCCGAGGTGCTCAAAGGTCTGGCAGTTTTTCACTGAGAGTGCAGACGACCGACGAACAGTGGTGTGCAACTTGTCGTGCCAAGATCAGCTGGGGAGCCACCACTACCAGCCTCACCACCACCAGCATGCGCAGGCATATGATGGCCAAGCACTCCACAAGGTGGGATGGAGGCCGTTCACCGCCTCCGGTTTGCACCACTGCCTCTCCCCCTGTGCCGCAACCTGCCACTGAGATCCAACCCCCCTCTCAGGACACAGGCACTACCGTCTCCTGGCCTGCACCCACACCCTCACCTCCGCTGTCCTCGGCCCCATCCACCAATGTCTCTCAGCGCACCGTCCAGCCATCGCTAGCGCAAGTGTTTGAGCGCAAGTGCAAGTACGCCGCCACGCACCCGCACGCTCAAGCGTTAAACGTGCACATAGCCAAATTTATCAGCCTGGAGATGCTGCCGTATAGGCTTGTGGAAACGGAGGCTTTCAAAAACATGATGGCGGCGGCGGCCCCGCGCTACTCGGTTCCCAGTCGCCACTACTTTTCCCGATGTGCCGTCCCAGCCCTGCACGACCACGTCTCCCGCAACATTGTACGCGCCCTCACCAACGCGGTTACTGCCAAGGTCCACTTAACAACGGACACGTGGACAAGCACAGGCGGGCAGGGCCACTATATCTCCCTGACGGCACATTGGGTGAATTTAGTGGAGGCTGGGACCGAGTCAGAGCCTGGGACCGCTGACGTCCTACCCACCCCCAGAATTGCGGGCCCCAGTTCGGTGCTGGTATCTGCGGTGGTGTATGCTTCCTCCAATAAACCACCCTCCTCCTCCTCCTACGCAACCTCTGTCTCGCAATCAAGATGTGTCAGCAGCAGCACGTCGCCAGCAGTCGCTGTCGCGCGGTACAGCAGCACAGCGGTGGGCAAGCGTCAGCAGGCCGTGCTGAAAATACTGAGCTGAGGAGAGAAGAGGCACATGGCCCACGAACTGCTGCAGGGTCTGACAGAGCAGACCGACCGCTGGCTTTCGCCGCTGGGCCTCCAACCAGGCATGGTCGTGTGTGACAACGGCCGTAACCTGGTGGCGGCTCTGCAGCTCGGCAGCCTCACGCACGTGCCATGCCTGGCCAGCGTCTTTAATTTGGTAGTTCAGCGCTTTCTGAAAAGCTACCCGCACTTGTCAGACCTGCTCGGAATGGTGCGCCGGGTCAGCACACATTTCCGCAAGTCCAAGACGGACGCTGCCACCCTGCGGACCCTGCAACATTGGTTTAATCTGCCAGTGCACCGACTGCTGTGCGACGTGCCCACATGGTGGAACTCTACGCTCCACATGTTGGCCAGGCTCTATGAGCAGCGTAGAGCTATAGTGGAATACCAACTCCACCATGGGCCGCGTAGTGTGAGTCAGCCTCCTCAATTCTTTACAGAAGAATGAGCCTGGTTGGCAGCCATCTGCCAGGTCCTTGGAAACTTTGAGGAGTCTACCCAGATGGTGAGCGGCGATGCTGCAATCATTAGCGTCACCATTCCTCTGCTATGCCTCTTGAGAAGTTCCCTGCAAAGCATAAAGGCAGACGCTTTGCGCTCGGAAACAGAGGCGGGGGAAGACAGTATGCCGCTGGATAGTCAGAGCACCCTCATGTCTATATCTTAGCGCGTTGAGGAGGAGGAGGAGGAGCATGAGGAGGATGAGGAGGAGGGGGAAGAGACAGCTTGGCCCACTGCTGAGGGTACCCATGCTGCTTGCCTGTCATCCTTTCAGCGTGTATGGCAGGAGGAGGAGGAGGATCCTGAAAGTGATCTTCCTAGTGAGGACAGCCATGTGTCG
This sequence comes from Eleutherodactylus coqui, assembly GCF_035609145.1. NCBI lineage: Eukaryota > Metazoa > Chordata > Amphibia > Anura > Eleutherodactylidae > Eleutherodactylus > Eleutherodactylus coqui. The sequence continues at coordinate 513,707,527 of NC_089837.1, forward strand.
CGTACAGGTACCCTGGCACACATGGCTGACTTCATGTTAGGATGCCTTTCTTGTGACCTTCGCGTTACATGCATTCTGGCCACTACGGATTACTGGGTGTACACACTGCTCGACCCACAGTATAAGGAGAACCTTTCCACTCTCATACCCGAAGAGGAAAGGGGTTCGAGAGTGATGCTATACCACAGGACCCTGGCGGACAAGCTGATGGTAAAATTCCCATCCGACAGCGCTAGTGGCAGAAGGCGCAGTTCCGTGGGCCAGGTAGCAGGGGAGGCGCAGAGATCAGGCAGCATGTACAGCACAGGCAGAGGAACACTCTCTAACGCCTTTGACAGCTTTCTGGCTCCCCAGCAAGACTGTGTCACCGCTCCCCAGTCAAGGCTGAGTCGGCGGGAGCACTGTAAATGGATGGTGAGGGAGTACGTAGCCGATTGCACGACCGTCCTCCGTGACGCCTCTGCTCCCTACAACTACTGGGTGTCAAAGATGGACACGTGGCCTGAACTCGCGCTGTATGCCCTGGAGGTGCTTGCTTGTCCTGCGGCTAGCGTCTTGTCAGAGAGGGTGTTTAGTGCGGCTGGGGGAATCATCACGGATAAGTGTACCCGCCTGTCAACCGACAGTGCCGACAGGCTTACAATCATCAAGATGAACAAAGCCTGGATTTCCCCAGACTTCTGTTCTCCACCAGCGGACAGCAGCGATACCTAAACAATACGTAGGCTGCACCCGCGGATGGAAGCATCGTTCTCTATCACCATCAAAAACGGGGACCTTTTAGCTTCATCAATCTGTGTATTATATTCATTCTCCTTTTCCTGCTCCTCCTCCTGAAACCTCACGTAATCACGCCGAACGGGCAATTTTTCTTAGGGCCACAAGGCTCAGTCATATAATTTTTCTAAACAATTTTTATACGTTTCAATGCTCATTAAAGCGTTGAAACTTGCACCTGAACCAATTTTTATTTTAACTGGGCTGCCTACAGGCCTAGTTACAAATTAAGCCACACTAACCAAAGCGATTAATGGGTTTCACCTGCTCTCTTGGTTGGGCATGGGCAATTTTTCTGAGGTACATTAGTACTGTTGGTACACCAATTTTTTGGGGCCCTCGCCTACAGTGTAATCCTAGTAATTTTTTGCCCACCTGCATTAAAGCTGACGTTACATCAGCTGTGCTGGGCACTGCAATGGGATATATTTATGTACCGCCGGTGGGTTCCAGGGAGCCACCCATGCTGTCAGTCCACACGGAGTTGTAACTGCATATGTCCACTTCTAAAGAACCCCAGTCTGACTGGGGCATGCAGTGTGGGCCGAAGCCCACCTGCATTAAACATCACATTACCTCAGCTGTGCTGGGCACTGCAATGGGATATATGTATGTACCGCCGGTGGGTTCCAGGGAGCCACCCATGCTGTCGGTCCACACGGAGTTGTAACTGCATGTGTCCACTTCTAAAGAATCCCAGTCTGACTGGGGCATGCAGTGTGGGCCGAAGCCCACCTGCATTAAACATCACATTACCTCAGCTGTGCTGGGCACTGCAATGGGATATATGTATGTACCGCCGGTGGGTTCCAGGGAGCCACCCATGCTGTCGGTCCACACGGAGTTGTAACTGCATGTGTCCACTTCTAAAGAATCCCAGTCTGACTGGGGCATGCAGTGTGGGCCGAAGCCCACCTGCATTTAATCTGACGTTAGCTCTGCTGTCCAGGGCACTGCAATGGGATACATTTATGTACAGCCGGTGGGTTCCAGGGAGCCACCATGCTGTGGGTGCATCCGGAATTCCCATTGCGGAGTTGTACCTGCCTGTGACTATTTATAAAAAAAACGCGGTCTGACTGGGGCATGCAGACACCTTGACAGAATGAATAGTGTGTGGCACATAGATTCCCCATTGCTATGCCCACGTGTGCAGCTCCTGATGGCGGTGGCACAGGATTATATTTCTCATTGCTTCTGTAGAGCATTGTGGGCTATTGCCCCGCCCCTTTTAAAGAAGGTCGCTGCCTAGCTGTGCCAACCCCCTGCAGTGTGTGCCTGCAGTTCCTCCTCATGGCAGATGCACTTATAAATAGACATGAGGGTGGTGTGGCATTAGGGCAGCTGAAGGCTGCGCAGGGACACTTTGGTGTGCGCTGTGAACACTGGGTCATGTGGGGGGGGGGGGGGGTTGGGCAGCATGTAACCCAGGTGAAGTGGCAGCGGAGTGTCATGCAGGCAGTGATTGTGCTTTGTTGGAGGTAGTGTGGTGCTTAGCTAAGGTATGCATTGCTAATGAGGGCTTTTCAGAAGTAAAAATTGTTGGGGGGGGGGGGGCACTCTTGCCACTATTGTGGCTTAATAGTGGGACCTGGGAACTTGAGATGCAGCCCAACATGTAGCCCCTCGCCTGCCCTATCCGTTGCTGTGTCGTTCCCATCACTTTCTTGAATTGCCTAGATTTTCACAAATGGAAACCTTAGCGAGCATCGGCGATATACAAAAATGCTCGGGTCGCCCATTGACTTCAATGGGGTTCGTTATTCGAAACGAACCCTCGAGCATCGCGAAAATTTTGTCCCGAGTAACGAACACCCGAGCATTTTGGTGCTCCCTCATCTCTAAACAATACCAAAAACATTATAATTTTTTCCACTTTTGCAGAATTAAAATCCTTTTTAGGGGGAAATTATATATTTTGCATTGTTGCATTCAAAGTCACATACCTTTTTTATTTTTCCATGGACAGAGCTTTCTGTGGGCTTATTTTTTGCGTCACTACCTGAAGTTTTTATTTGTACCATTTCGGGGTGCATATGGCTTGTTTGATCTTTTTTATTGCACTTTATTGGAGTTAAAATGAATAAAATAAACATTTTACCTCCATTTTTCTTTACGGTCTTTGTTGTGCAGGATAATTAGTGTGCTCAAATTATAGTACAAATTACAGTACAGATTGTTACAGATCCAATGATACCACATATGAGTGGTTTTTCTTCCATTTTTTAACTTTTTTCAAACAAATAGGGGAAAATGAGCAAAAAAGGTTTATTTATTATCTTTTTTTTCTATTGCTTTAGTTGTTTTTTTTTTTGTTTTTTTTTTTACACAATTTATGTCCCTGTAGGAGACATGTACCATAACACCAATGATCGCTATGGTAAGGCATTGCAGGACCTATGTCCTGCAATGCCTTATCGCTGGTTATACCAGCAGGGAAGACACCGGGCTGCCGCTGCATTGAGTGTGCTGGACTTCCAGGGACACTGACAAGGATGAGCACCAGGGAAAGGTGAGGGAGTACACCGCGGACATGTCTCACCTGCCACTGCTATTGCCCCTTCCTGCTGTATCTTGTCTCCCAATCAGAAGCTAGGGGTGCGACAGGGGTGTTCACTCATGCTGACAGCTGTCACACCCCTAGCTTCCGGTGGCATCAAGATACAGTACCATGAGTTGATTTTGTATCAAAAATGTTTTGCATCACTTCAGGGGAGTAGCTGTCAGCCGCGGGATGAGATCAGAGTGCCTCCCCCCCCCCCCCCCTCATTGTATTCTATGGGGAAACCTCACATTGAAAACAATGGGCCATGCAAGAGCACTCCCAAAGATAGGACATGCCGTGATACGGCGGAAAAAAAATCACTTATGTGTACGACCCCATTCAAAAGAATGGGGTTCATATTCGTGTGAGGTTTGTGCGTCTTGCACAATTCTCACGCGACAATCTCGGCCATAGGAAACCGGCCTTAGTGTGCATTTACACATGACTGGTTTGGTATAGATTGTGCAGAGCTAAACATTTACAATTTCTATGTCAAAATTTGCACCTTTGGTGCAGTTTTAACGTTGATTTTGATGCTGACCTGCAGCAAGTTTCACACCTTCAAGTTTTAACCCTTTAGTGACCAAGCCTGTTTGCGCCTTAATGACCAGACCAAATTTTGGAAATCTGACGTGTCACTTTAACACAGAATATCTCTATAAAGGTATTGCATATCCAAGTGATCCTGACATTGTTATTTCGCAACATATTGTACTTCATTTAGGTGGTAAAATATTTATTTTACCACCTAAATATTTATATATATTTATTTATTAAAAGCACCAATATTGGGAAAAAATTTTTAAAAATTGTAATTTATTTCACAATTTTCAGTTGTAATATATCAACTATGTGCAAACATGCTGTACAAATTTTTGATAAGATATATATTTCTATCTGTTTACTTCATTTTGGATGCATATTTTTTTTAACCATTTAGGAGATGTACAAATTTAACATTGATTATCAACATTTTGAGGAACACTTTGTTTTCCTGCACCAAACCAAGGTCGCAAATGCTCATAGGTGTCAGAATGATAAATACTCCCATGCATGACCCCATTTTAAAAACGTCACCCCTTAATGTATTCACTGAGGGGGGGGAGTCATAAGTATTTTGACCCCACAGTTTTTTTTTCAGGAGTTAATGCAATTTAGAGGAGAAAAATACCATTTCATATTTATGCAAACGTGATTATAAAGGATTTTTTTTTCTATAGTGAACATGAAGATGAGAATTTACACACCAAAATGGATACCCCTGTTTGTCCAGTGTTCAGAAACATACCCATTGTGGCACTAATACTATGCCAATATGCACAACGGGACCCAAACCGAAAGGAGCAGCCGATGGCTTTCAGAACAGACCTTTTGGTTGAAGGTGATGTAAGCCCCATTGCTCACTTGTAGAGCCCTTGAGCGGCCAAAATGATGGATAACTCCCACAAATAACACCATTTTGAAAATTAGACCCCTTAACAAATTCATGTAGGGGTGTACTGCGCATTTTGACACCAAAGTATTTGAATGAATCTAAGCAAAGCATAAGGAAAGAAATGCGATTTTCATTTCTTTTGGCAATTATGTCATTTTAAAAACATTGTTTTTGAGCAGCGTATATAGGAACTAAAACTTGCGCACACAACAGTGGATCCCCCTGTTTGTTCTGTGTCCATAAACATACCTACTGTGGCCCTGGGGGGACGAACCTCTTGAGGAGCGATTTTTGGAAAACTCGCCACGTGTCTGATAGTGCCAGCTTGTACACCATAGGACTAATCACTTTAGTGACAGGAAAAGGGCCCACAAATTGGGGAGCCAGCTTCAAAGAAGGCACTTTTAACTTCAGGCTTTTTGAAGACAAGTACACCAACTGGCCCACAAACAAAGGTTTAGAGATAGTGTGCGTACTTCTACTCCTCCTAAGCATGGCATCCCTGAACTGCTCCAAGTTGCCATGCACCTTCACCCACACATCTCGCAGGTCCTGAACCTGAGCGTCTGCAGACGGTTTGTTAGAGGAGGAGGGGAAGGACAATGCAAACCTGGGATTAAATCCAAAATTACAGAAGAACAGAGACATGCCGGACACCGAATATGTATAATTATTGATAGCAAATTCAGCCAACGCTAGATAATTAACCCAGAGACTCTGACAATCACTCACATACATTCTGAGGTACTGAACCAGTTCCTGGTTCATACGTTCCATCTGCCCATTAGACTCCGGGTGGAAGGCAGAGGAAAATGACAACCCGATAGTCTTACAAAAAGCACTCCAAAACCGGGCAACAAATTGGACTCCCCAGTCGGAAACAATATCCTTAGGGACCCCATGCATGGGCAAATCTCCCTGATAAAGATGGTGGCTAACTCAGGAGTAGACAGAAGCTTCTTTAGAGCAGTAAAATGTGCCATCTTGGAAAATCTGTCGACGAGCACCCAGATGACCGAGCACCCCTGGCACTTGGGCGGGTCGGTAATAAAATCCATTGACAGATGGGTCCATGGCCTCTCCAGAATGGGGAGAGGACAAAGCAGACCCTCAGGTTGTCTCCATAGACTCTTCCCTGGAGCACAAATAGGGCAGGACTTGACAAATTTCCTGACATCCCGAGACATTTGTGGCCACCAATACAAATTGCCAAACAGCTCCAAGGTGCCTCCGGGAGGCCTTAGGGAACAGACTGCTGAGCCGACCGGAGTACAACAGAAGTGTCAGACATAAGAGTGACTACAACCATGCCCGGGCCTAGGATACTCTCTCGCTGAGACTCCTCTATCTCAGAAACCCCGAAGCGCATCAGCTTTGACATTCTTGGACCCAGGCACATATGTGACTACAAAATTGAAACGCGAAAAAAAGCAATGCCCACCTTGCCTGACGAGCGTTCAAGCACTTTTCGGACTCCAGATAAACCAGATTCTTTTGGTGCGTGAGGACCGTAATAGTATGACGAGCGCCCTCTAAAAAGTGTCTTCACTCATCAAATACCCATTTTATGGCTAATAAATAGTTGCGTTCTGCCTGATTAAACTTCCTGGAAAAGAATGCCTGGAGATTCTTGAGAGAGGGCTGCCCCCCCCCCCCCCCCCCCATGCTCAAAGGCATCCACTTCCATGATGAACGGGCGATCTAGCTCCGGCTGAGCCAACACCGGCGCTGTGGAGAGAGCCCCTGTGAGAAGTGCTAAGGCCTTCACTGCCTCTTGAGACCAGGAATCAACCCTAGCCCCCTTCCTGGTCAAATCAGTCAAGGATTTGGCCACCACCGAAAAGTTCTTAATGAATCTCTGATAGAAGTTTACAAACCCCAAAAAGCATTGTAACGCCTTTAAGTTGGTGGGTTGCACCCAATCGGTGATGGCCTTGACCTTTGCCTTCCTCTGGATCAACAACATAGGAGGATAAACAGGCTGAACTAGATGGACATTGTCTTCATTCGACCTTACATACTATGTTACTATGTTATTATGTTGTCCGAGTCCATCAGGATGGCCGATGGAGAAATGACATCCCAGAAAAGCAATTTCCTGTACACTAAAATGGCATTTCTCCAACTTAGCATACAATTGATGGGCGCGAAGGTGGGAAAGCACTGTCCGTAAATGCCTGACATGGCTTTCCCAATCAGGAGAGAATATCAGAATGTCATCCAAATATGCAACCATGAACGTGCCCAGTATGTCAGGAAAAATGGTGTTCATAAAACCTTGAAAAATAGCTCGCACGTTACATAACCCAAATGGCATGACTAGACATTCAGAATGCCCCAACGGAGTATTAAACGCTGTTTTCCATTTGTCCCCCTCTCTGATACGGATGAGATTATAACCCCCCTGAAGGTCTAGCTTAGAGAACCAACGGGCCCCAACAACCTGGTTGAGGAGGTCAGGAATCAGGGGTAAAGAGTACTGGTTCTTGATAGTTATCCTATTCAAGGCTCTATAATCAACACAGGCTGGAGGCCACCATCCTTCTTCTGCACAAAAAATAACCCAATCCCTGCGGGTGATTTGGAAGGACGTATATGTCCCTTGGCGAGACTCTCAGTAATATACTTCATTTCAGCGTGTTCAGGAACAGTTACATTATATATTCCTCCCTTAGAGATATTACTCCCGGGAATAAGATCGATCTTGCAATCCCATTCCCGATGCGGAGGTAATGTCTCCGAAAGTTGTTTGGAAAACACGTCAGAAAAATCCTCAATATAGGGAGGTAAGCCCTTTACCTTATACTCTGTGGAATGCACCTGGATGGAAACTAAATGCTCACCACAACCTTGCCCCCACTGTACTAGTTCAGAGGTGGACCAATCAAACTGGGAGTTGTGCTGCCAGAGCCGGAGTAACCCAAAGACTAAATCCAAGGAAAGGCTCTCCATCACCATGAATGAACACACCTCAGAATGTAGCGCCCCCTACGGAAAAAAAACTAGTTCAGGGGTCCTCTTACTGATTAACCCCGTTGACAATGGAGTGGAATCGATACCCGAGACCCGGATGGAGGGATTTACTGGTAAAAGACATGCAGTCATAGACTTGACGAACTCAAAATTAACAAAGTTTGCACCAGCCCCTGAATCAAACAAGGCCCAACTATTAAGGAGATTAGCATTATACAAAATAGAGAACGACACTAACAATTTAAAACATTCCGGAATTTGATTCCTCTGGACATCGCCTAGGAGGAAGTTTTCCCACGGCTGTTTCATGGGGCAGCTGGCAACTGAATGACCTGGACCTCCGCAATAAAGACATAATTGGTTCCTGAGATGAAATTCCTTGTGCTCCTTTAAGGACAAGAAGCCCACTTCCATTGCCTTGACTCCGTTGGTAGCTGAGGTCAAGGGTGGATTCTCGGACCGGGTCACAGTTGGTTTGGTCTGAGTCTTGCCTCGGGGCCTAAGACTACGGTCGACCTTCACCGTGATAGTCATAGCCTGTTCTAACGTCTTGCGTTCTGGGTGCAACAACAACAGATCTTTAACAGACTCAGACAACCCAGTCAGAAACAAATCTTTCAGAGCGCGGTCATTCCATCTAGACTCCACACAAAACTGCCAAAACTGGGAGCAGAACTCTTCTGCAGGACATCTTCCCTGATGACTCAATAACTTACTCATGGCATATCTCGCCCTATCTGGCTCGTCATAAATCTGTCCAAGGGCCATAAAAAAGGCATCAACCAATTGGCGGGGCTGTGAGTCGGAGGGCAGCGAGAATGCCCAGTTTGGGGGGTTGCCTCTCAAGCATGAAATTACAATGCCTACCGTCTGGTGTTCCGGACCCAACGAGTGGTGGTGTGATCAAAATATAACCTGCACGCTTCCCGGAAAATGGAAGAATATCCTAAGGTCACCCGAAAAAAACGTCAGGTAGCGCAATCTTGGGTTCGACTCCCGAGCCCGGGTCAGCAGCAATAGTGACAGAAGTAGCAGCAGTGGTCTGCTCGTAATGCTTGAGCCGAGCGGACAGATCTTGCACCAACCCTGTTAAGGCTTGCACCTGATTAGCAAGGAATGCAACAGCCTCCATATCAGAGTTCAAACGGGAAGGTCGAAACAGGTTCCCAGCAACAATATGGCCAGTGTTTCTGTTAGGGCTGGCCAGGGCAGATGGACATGGAATTCCTACGTCAACCCTCTCCAGTGTCCCTACCTACTTGCCTCACTGGGATAGGCTCCTGGGTGACAACTCGGCGACAGTCCCTGTGCTGCACTAGTGTCAGGGACCCCAAGAAGAAGGGACTGGGAGACTGACAGGTGGGAACCATGAGCTGACTAGGACAATAATGAGCTAACCAGAGAATAGTCAAGACAACAAGCTGGGCCAAACCAAGTCATGAGCGGAGTACAGGAGGACAAAAACAGAGTCAGATGCAAGCCGAGGTCAAACCAAAAAAAAAACCTTTGAGGTACAGGAGGGTAAGGCAGAAGCAGAGCCAAATGCAAGCAGAGGTCATACACACTATGGTCAGGTCAAAGATTGCTGGTGTAGTCAGAAACAAGTCAAAACAAACACTGGCACTGGAGTCTGGTCCAACAGGGTTTATATGCAGACCTCCCCGCCCCTCTGGAGGGAGTCAAAGTCACCTCCCCCTGGCGGCGTGCACCCACCTGAGCACCGCGCGGCTGACCAGGACATGGGACGTGCCTTCGGCAGCCATGACCAACCATCAGGGTGGGGGAACCCCGGACAGAGCCACCAGCCCGGGCCCCAGGCACGCCAGGACGAGCAGCCCATACCAACCAGACCCTGGCGCCCCTAGTGTTAACCCCATCTCTAACAGCTAGGCCTATAAAGGAGGGAACACCCGTTGGATTTCAGGGCACAACTGAATAAATTCCAGGCCCTATTGCCCATTTGTGCAGAAAAAAAATTGACTCCCTACAAATAATCCCCCCTCCCATCTGCACCCTTTTTGGCGTTCCCTAAATCTTAGATAAAAGTAATTATGTAAACTGTGTGTTATGTCTGAAGACAGGGGTAATTACGGGGGCTGGTTGGGATGGGCAAATGGGTCAATAAAACCGGGTATCCCTCCTTTTTTGGGGGGTATTTCTTAACCCCAGTGGCAGAGATGGGGTGTAAAAAGTGGAACTCTGTGATACTTTGTAATCTTGCTGAGGTGGGGCGGTCTCAAACAGAAGGCGCTCAACAAACTGCTCCTGGTACTGCAAGAAGACGAGTGTTTCTGGGGTTCTTGTAAATTACGTATTAAGGTAAAGATTTGAATAACGCCGGGCTCACATGGCCATATGGGGAATCTGCTTGTGGAGGCCTGCAGCAGATCCCAGCTGTGAGCCCGGCCATGGTGCTGCGTATGGCCATGTACTGTGCATAACTACGTAATCACACAGGCAGTCATGCGCAATATACCACATGCTTTTGTTTGTATTTCCCGCGGCATCGCGTACACAATGTAGTTATGTATGGGCTGCTGATATATCTGCGACCATGGAGCACAAAGAGCTCTATGTCGCGAATATCCGCGGTAAAATATAACATGTGCATTTTCTGAGAGTGGATTATGTAATTCCGACCCGCTAATTTGAGCTGAAGTGTGCAATCCAGTGCATTTGATTGATGCGCGGATTACCGCTGATCAAACGCATGCGGAATCTGCAATTTCTATCCAGTCATGTGAGACCGGCCAAATGGTAGATCGCTACCTTTTTATCATGCGACTGGGGACCGCTCCACGAGGCTAACGGTCACTACTCCAGGCTCTCAGAGACTGTTGGTCGCCGGGAGCAAGGAGATTTAACCCCTTAGTGACAAAGCCTGTTTGCGCCTTTGTGACGGAGTCAAATTTTGGAAATCTGACATGTCACTTAACATAGCATAACTTTGCAAAGGCTTCGTATATTCAAGTGATTCTAACATTATTTTTTTGCCACATATTGTACTTCATTTAGGTTGTAAAAATAGACCAATAGAATTTGTGTATATTTATTAAAAGTGCCAATATTGAGAACATTTTGAAAAAATTGTCATTTTTTTCACATTTTCAACTGTAATATCTCAAATATAAATTTAACACCCCAAAATGGATACCCCTGTTCTCCCATGTTCAAAGACCTACCCATTGTGGCCCTAATCCTATGTCTGGATACACCACGGGGCTCAAAATGAAAGGAATAGTTGGTGGCATTTAGAACAGAAATTTTACTTGAAGGTGGTTTAGGCCCATAGCACACCTGTAGAGCCCTTGAGCGTCCAAAACGACAGACAACCCCCACAAATGATCCCATTTTGAAAATTAGACCTCTTAACAAATTCATCTAGGGGTGTACTGTGTATTTTGACCCTAGAATTTTTGAATAAATCTAAGCAAAGCAGTAGGAAAAATTATAATTTTCATTTTTTTGGCAATCGTGTCAATTTAAAGATTTTTTTGTTTCTACAGCACACATATGAATGAATACTTTCATCCCAAAATGGATCCCCCTGTTTGTCCCGTATTCAGAAACATGCCCATTGTGGCCCTAATCTACTTACAGGAGACATGGTTAGGCCTATAAAGGAAAATGCTGAGAGCTAAAAATCCATATCTCCTGTTCTCTAGGCAGGCACCTTAACCAACCAAGCCACCGTGCCACCTCCTCAAAGTCCGCTCAAACATGCCATCCAATTCGCCAACTTGTCGTCCAGAATTGCCACAAATCCTGACCAGAATACCAGTATTAACTAGAGCCACCCCAAACCAGACGGCACCCGCTGCCTATGACAATAATTTTATCTCCATGTTAGCTAACTCCTCTCTGTCACAGAACCTGGCCTTTGGAAGTTCTGAAAATAAATAAATAAAATTCTCTGCAGATGAAGACCGATTAATGTCTGCACTCTGCGCCCACAATCTCCTTGCAAAAACACGCCTCATCATAACCTTGTCTGACTTTCCTTGAACATAAAGAGATTTACTATCTTAAATGTCGATCTGATTCCCAAGAAAAGGAAAACCGGCCCCACTGTATTCTCTTGCAAACAGTAGGGTGCCTCCCATCATACATCAGCCTGTGAAAAACAAACAACTGAAATGCTCGACTACTCCGGGACAGGAAATAAAACTTATACCACTCATGGAATGCCTACTGAGCTGCCACTCTGGCTTGCCCTTTTTACTGGTTCTACGGTATGCCAAAAAAAGCCCCCGATGAGAAAAGACAAACCGTATCAACCTATCTTTACCCTTATATCCTCTGATATCTTCTTCCCCATCAGCTATGACTCCTGTTGGGGAAACAGACAGCGGTCTCCCGCATGACAGATGGGCATACTCTCATTATAAGAACAACAACTGGCAAGAAACACACTACACTAAAATCCCTCTCTCATCACCAAAGGGTTTTTATTAATAATAATAATAATAATAATAAGCCACACTTCAACCTCAAATCGAGCGAAATAACCGAAGGGGCGCGACTGCACTTCACTCATAATTTTCAAGCTTTTGATAACCACCCTCTGTTCCTCTTTCCATTGGGTGCGCCCGAGCCCCCCGGATAACATCCGGGCCACTGAAAGCTGCTCTTTTATACTTAAAACTTATTCCCAGACGACCATAAAATCATCACCAGACTTGATATGCTTTCCGTCGGGCAGGCCTGAGACCCCCAGAGAAGGCTGGATAACCGCAAGGACACTAGAAGCCCATGTTTAATACCAAAAACTGTCAGGTGGACTGACCCCGCCCCCTGGATAACCTCAGGACACTAGAAGCCCTTGTTTAATAACAAAACTGAGGTGGAACCACCATACACTAAAAACTCAATCATCAATACCCAATTATCGAAACCATCATTATTAATAAAAAAACATCAGTAAATAAACCATCACTATCAATAAAATTGATTATCCACGAAACCATCAGGCAGGCTGACCATGCCCCCTGGATAACTGTATTTATTAACAAAAAAAAAAATTGCCACTGCCCATGGACTTTCTTTATTATCATATGTAAGGTTTTATTAATCAAACATCGGGTGTTCTCAAACCATCAGAGAAGCGTGTTTTTTAACCAAAAAACTGAAGGTGTTATTAATCAACCAAATCATCTGTCGGTGCTGACCACATCCCCAGGAAAACCGTATTTACTAACCAGAAAAAAAAGACGTCAGACGGGCTGACCACGCCCCCTGGATGACCCTGGACCTTTTTTTTATTTTCAAGCGTAAAATGTTATTAACCAACCATTCGGTGGGGCTGACCATGCCCCTTGGAAACCGTATTTATTTACCAGAAAAAAAAAATATCAGGTGGGCTGACCACGCCCCATGGATGACTTTTTTAAAATTTATTTTCAAATGTAAGGTGTTATCAACCAACTGGAAAACCGTCTTCATAAGAAAAAGCAACTGCAACTTTAAAAAAAAAAATTTTAAATTATGAGTGTATAGACTTTTAATTTTTTCCTCGCTAGCTGAACAAAATACCCACGTTTTTTGATGCTTTTTTATTTTTTCTCTCCACCAAACCTTCCAACAACACCACAAATAATGAAGAGAACATATAAACTCCATGCAGGTTTTGTCCTTGGTCAGATTTGCACATAGTATTCCAGCATTGAAAAGCAGCGGTCCTAATCAGTAAACTACGCACCCTGCAGAATCAACAATCTTTAGACCTTTGGTGGGATCTCCATCTGCCATGATCATCGTTGCGAAAGAAAAAACTGCCCTATCCATCAAGTCAGGCAGGCCCGCGACTGGTGCCTGGCTGGTCAGTTTTTGATCAATTTGTACAGTAATAATCTTAAGACCGTAACCAAATCTCCGTCACTCGTTTCTCCTGCAGGCTCCAAAAACTTTTTCCAAGCATTCTAACATGATGACTTACCAGCTCGACCGACCTCCGGCGCTGCCAAGGGTAGGATCCTCGCCAACCTGCCCCGTTGACTGCCGCGTTGACTCCTTCTATGTCAGGCTGAGTGCTGCCGCCCGCTCCTAGACAAAGCCCCTCGAGCCCATTCCCTCTGCGATGCTCCTGCCTGGACCTGACCTGGCGACTCCCGTGAGTGTATCTCCCTCCTGCGGCTAACTTGTCCGCAACTTGGAGTATGACGACAAAATCGAAGGCGGACAGTGGCGACCCGACTGGTAATGCCGTTCCTGATGCCTGCTCTCAACATCACCGCTACCAGCCTCGCGTGCCCCTGCATTTCTCCTACTGCTCACCGACCTCCTCCTCCATTCACCTTCAAGCAGAGAGTGTGTTCCCTTGCGACCTCCATCTACCTACTGCCTATGCTGTGTTGGCTAAAAGACTCCTTGCCTTCTGCAAGCCCCCCCCCCCCCCCCCCCCCGCAGGCTCTCAATACCAAACTGGGCTATCTGCCTTGCATGCGGGCAGCCCGTGCAGGGGAGAGTGGGGCAGCATGCCGTATGCTATCAGAAGGCTAAGGCAGGGGCGTAACTGCAGAGGATGCAGGGGATGCGGCTGCACCCGGGCCCTGGAGCCTCAGGCCGCCCTAGAGGTCTCTCTTTTCCATATAGGGAACCCAGTTTTATGAGTAAAGCATTATAGTTGGGGCTCTGTTATAGGTTTTGCATCGGAGCCCGGGAGCTTCAACTTACGCCTCTGGGCTGAGTATGCGTGTCTCAGCACCCCCTGCACGCCCTGCAGCTGAACCTCTGCTTTTTTTAACCCCTTAATGACCGCCCCATCGGGAAACTACGTCCTCAGCAAGTGGGCTTTAATTCTAGAGGACGTAGTTTTATGCATCCTCTTTGGATTAATGCCCCCTTGCCTGAGGACGTGACAGCTCCATGCTGTCGGTGCCCGCAGGTAGCCGACAGCATGGAGCTGTCATCCCAGGAAGCGGGCAGTCCCCCCCGGCATAGCGCCGATCGCAAAAAAAGTAAATAAAACAGCATAAAAAGGCAGATATTCAGCTGCCCTGATGGATCGGATCCATCAGGGCAGCTGAAAATACTCACACGGCTTGTCCGCGGTGTCCCCCGGCGATCTGGTCCTCCCGGACCCGCCGCCGGCCTTCTGCGCATGCGCGCCAGACGATGACGTCAGGCGCATGCGCAGAAGCCCGGGATTCCCCGGCAAATTTGAAATCTCCTGGTTCCTGGCTCCTGAAGGTAGCAGGGAGCCAGAAGGTGTTACCGGGGACCGCGGCAAGCGGTCCCCGGGCACGCGGTCGCCGCTATCCATTGCATAGCGGCGATCGCGAAAAAGTTTAAATTTTTTTTTTTTAAAGTCAGTTTCACCTCCCCTCATGGATCAGATCCATGAGGGGAGGTGAAAATACTCACCCCCGGTCCTCCCCGATGTCCCGAGACCCGAAATCCCCGTCTGCGCATGCGCGCCCGATGATTGACATCGGGTGCGTGCACAGAGGGGCTTGAGCCCCGGGAAATTTAAAATCCCTCTGCTCCTGGCTGCCATGTGTAGCCTAGAGCAGAGGGATGTCACTGGGGACATGATCACTGTTATCCAATGGATAGCAGTGATCATATAAAGTAAAAAAAAGTGTAAAAAGTTTTTAAAAAGTTAAAAAAGGTTGCATTTCATCTCCCCCCACGGATCATATCCCTGAGGGAGGATGAAATGACGTACCTAAGGCCCGCGGATTTATCCATGGACCTTACCCCAGCTTCTGTGCACAATGGCGGACGCATGCGCAAAAGCTGTGGATTGCCAGCATAATTTAAAATCTCCCTGCTCCTGGCTACAAAACTTAGCCGAGAGCCTGGAGATTTCACGGAGAGCCGCAGTGAGTGGTTCCTGATCACGTCTTTGCCGTTATACAATGGATAATGGCGATCACGTAAAAGTAAAAAAAGGTGAAGTTTCATCTCCCCTCACCGATACGATCGGTGAGAGGAGATGAAACTTTTTACCGGAGGCCTCCGTATTTGCACCCTAACGCGATCTTCTTCCGTGAACTTTCCCGGATTCTGCACATGCTACCACTGGCAAAACACCAGACACATGCGCAGGAGTCGGGGAGCCCAAGAAATTTAAAATCTCCTTGCTCCCAGCGACCAACGATCGCCGAGAGCCTGGAGCAGTGACGGGTGGCCTCGTTGAGCGGTCGCCGGTCACGTGATAAAAAAGTAGCGATCTACCTTTGGCCGGTCTCACATGACCGGATAGGAATTAAGGATTCTGCATAGGTAAGATCCGCGGTAATACGCAGATCAATCGCATTGGATTAAACAATTCCGCTCACATTAGCGGGTTGGAATTGTGTAATCCACTCGCAGAAAAGAGAACGCAGCAGGTTCTATTTTACTGAGGATATCCGCAACGTAGAGCCCATTTTGCTCCATGGTCGTGGATATACCCGCAGCCCATACACAACTACCTTGTATACGGGCTGCGGGTACCCGCGTCATCGCTAAGCGAAGGTGCGGGAAATGCAAACAAAAAAAAAGTACTGCGCATGACCGCCTGTGTGAGTAGGCAGTTATGCGCAGTACATTACGCGGCCGTACGCAAGGTCACAGCTGGGCTCACAGCTGGGATCTGCTGCGGGCCTCCACAAGCGGATTCCACCTACGGCTGCGTGAGCACAGCGTTATTCAGAGCGCTACCTGTAATATGTATTTTACAAGAAGCCCCAGGAACGCTTGCCTTCATGCAGTTCCAGGAGCACCTTGTTGAGCGCCTTCTGTGTGATACCGCCGCACCTCCACAAGCTTACGAAGACTCACAGAGCGCCACTTTTTACACCCCATACCCACTACTGAGGTCACGAAATACCCCCAAAAGGCATGAGAGGAGGGGGGATATACGGTTTTATTGCCCCATGTACCCATCCAACCAGCCTCCATAATTACCCCTGTCTTCGGAAATACCACACAGTTCACATTATTACTTTTATCTAAGATTTGGGGAACGCCGAAAAGGGCGCGGAGTGTGTCTGTGTGTATGTGGGGTATATTTTTAGGGAGTCAATTTTTATTCCTTACAAATGAACAATGGGGCCTGGGATTTATTCATTTGTGCCCTGCAATCCAACGGGTGTTCCCTCCATTACAGTCCTTGCCATGTGTCCTTTAAGTAAATTAGGGCCACAAGGGGTATGGTTCTGAATACGGGAAAAACAGGGGCATCCATTTTGGGGTGAAAGTCTTCATTCCTATGTGTGCTGTACAAAAAAAACTGTTTTTAAGTTGATACAACGGCCAAAAAAATGAAAATTTTAATTTTTTCCCTACTGCTTTGCTTAGATTTATTCAAACATTGTAGGGTAAAAATGCACAGTACAGCCCTAGATGAATTTGTTAAGGGGTCTAGTTTTCAAAATGGGGTCATTTGTGGGGGGTTTCTGTCACTTTGGCCGCTCAAGGGCTCTACAAGTGGGCAATGGGGCCTAAATCACCTTCATGCTAAATTTCTGTTCTGAAAGCCACCGACTACTCCTTTCATTTTGGGCCCTGTTGTGCATCCAGACATAAGACTAGGGCCACATTGGGTATGTCTCTAAACACGGGACAAACAGGGGTATCCATTTTGGGGTGCAAGTCTTCATTCATGTGTATGCTGTACAAAAAAAGCAGTTTTTAAAACAACAGAATTGCCAAAAAAACGAAAATCACATTTTTTTCCTTTTGCTTTGCTTGAATTCATTCAAAAACTGTGGGGTCAAAATGGGCAATACACCCCTAGATAAATTCGTTAAGGGGTCTAGTTTTCAAAATGGGGTCATTTGTGAGGCTTCTCTTAGGTTTTGGCCGCTCAAGAGCTCTACAAATGTGCTATAGGACATAAAACGCCTTCAAGGAAAATTTATGTTCTGAAAACCACCGACTACTCCTTTCATTTTGGGCCCCGTTGTGCATCCAGTCATAAGATTAGGGCCACAATGGGTATATTTATGAACACGGGAGAAACGGGGGTATCTATTTTGGGGTGTAAGTCCTCATTTTCATGGGCACTATAGGAAAAAAATATGTCTTTAAAATGACATATTTGCAAAAATATGAAATTTTATTTTTTCTCCTCTAAATTTAATTAATTCCTGAAAAAAAACGATGGAGTCAAAATACTCATGACCCCCCTCAGTGAATACATTAAGGGGTGTAATTTTTAAAATGGGGTCATTTGGGGGGTATCTATTATTCTGACACTCATGAGCCTTTGCAAACTTGGCTTGGTGCAGGAAAACAAAGTGTTCCTCAAAATGCTGAAAAGTAATGTTAAATTTGTACGTCATTTAAATGGTTAAAAAAAAAACCACAAAAGTTTTTCAAATGTGCATTCAGAATAAACTAAGCAGATGGAAATATATATCTTATCAAAAATTTGCACAGTATGTTTGGACATATTTAAGATATTACAGTCGAAAATGTGAAAAAATGACAATTTTTTAAAACATTTTTCCAATTTTGGCGCTTTTAATAAATATACACAAATTATATCAGTCTCTTTTTACAACCAAAATGAAGTACAACATGTGGCGAAAAAACAATGTCAGAATCACTGGGATATGTAAAGCCTTTACGGAGTTATGCTACGTTGAACGACGCATGTCAGATTTCCAAAATTTGGCTCCGTCACTAAGGCGCAAACAGGCTTCGTCACTAAGGGGTTAATGACTGCGGGAGCCTTATAAGCCGGACCTGCAATACCTCCCTCTGCTAAGATCCAACACTGGGCCCAGCATGACCTCATGGTCAAACCTCCCCTCCTTCTTGCTGCACAGTGTGTGTGGCTGGCTCCGCTCCCTGCCCACTGAGCTGCACCCTCTCCCTACCGCCCCCAGCTGCAGACAGCGCTCCTGTGCTCTGTGGTTCGCTGCCACCTTGGATAACGTGGTACTCCCTCTACTCTGACATCCTCTCGCACGCATTGTTCCTCACTTCTGCTGATTCCGGCTGTCCTGTGCGCGCTGCATCGCCCACACAGAGCCGTCCTGTCCTGTTCTGCCTCATGGACTCCTATAACTTTATCTGTAAGTCCTACACTATGTCTGGTTATATACAGGGGTCTGGGGATTTACAGTACACTATGGCTGGTTATATACAGGGGTCTGGGGATTTACAGTACATTATGGTTGGTTATATACAGGGGTCTGGGGATTTACAATCCATAATGGCTGGTTATATACAGTGGTCTGGGGATTTACAGTACACTGTGGCTGGTTATACACAGGGGTCTGGGGATTTACAGTACACTATGGTTGGTTATATACAGGGGTCTGGGGATTTACAGTACATTATGGTTGGTTATATACAGGGGTCTGGGGATTTACAATCCATAATGGCTGGTTATATACAGTGGTCTGGGGATTTACAGTACACTGTGGCTGGTTATACACAGGGGTCTGGGGATTTACAGTACACTATGGCTGGTTATATACAGGGGTCTGGGGATTTACAATATATTATGGCTGGTTATATACAGGGGTCTCTGGATTTACAGTACACTATGGCTGGTTATATACAGGGGTCTGGGGAATTTACAGTACACTATGGCTGGTTATATACAGGGGTCTGGGGATTTACAGTACAGTATGGCTGGTTATACACAGGTGTCTGGGGATTTACAATATATTATGGCTGGTTATATACAGGGGTCTGGTGATTTACAGTACACTATGGTTGGTTATATACAGGGGTCTGGGGATTTACAGTATACTATGGCTGGTTATATACAGGGGTCTGGGGATTTACAGTATACTATGGCTGGTTATATACAGGGGTCTCTGGATTTAGAGTACACTATGGCTGGTTATATACAGGGGCTTGGGGATTTACAGTACACTATGGCTGGTTATATACAGGGGCTTGGGGATTTACAGTACACTATGGCTGGTTATATACATGGGTCTGGGGATTTACAGTACACTATGGCTTGTTATATACAGGGGTCTGGGGATTTACAGTACACTATGGCTGGTTATATACAGGGGTCTGGGGATTTACAGTACACTATGGCTGGTTATATACATGGGTCTGGGGATTTACAGTACATTATGGTTGGTTATATACAGGGGTCTGGGGATTTACAATCCATAATGGCTGGTTATACACAGGGGTCTGGGGATTTACAATATATTATGGCTGATTATATACAGGGGTCTCTGGATTTACAGTACACTATGGCTGGTTATATACAGGAGTCTGGGGATTTACAGTACACTATGGCTGGTTATATACAGGGGTCTGTGGATTTACAGTACACTATGGCTGGTTATATACAGGGGTCTGGGGATTTACAGTACAGTATGGCTGGTTATACACAGGGGTCTGGGGATTTACAATATATTATGGCTGGTTATATACAGGGGTCTGGTGATTTACAGTACACTATGGCTGGTTATATACAGGGGTCTCTGGATTTACAGTACACTATGGCTGGTTATATACAGGGGCTTGGGGATTTACAGTACACTATGGCTGGTTATATACAGGGGCTTGGGGATTTACAGTACATTATGGCTGGTTATTTACAGGGGTCTGGGGATTTACAGTACACTACGGCTGGTTATATACAGGGGTCTGGGGAATTTACAGTAGACTATGGTTGGTTATATACAATGGTCTGGGAATTTACAGTACACTAAGGCTGGCTATATACAGGGGTCTGGGGATTTACAATACACTTTAGATGGTTATATGCAAGGGTCTGTGGATTTACAGTACACTATGGCTGGTTATATACATGGGTCTGGGGATTTACAGTACACTATGGCTGGTTATATACAGGGGCTTGGGGATTTACAGTACATTATGGCTGGTTATATACAGGGGTCTGGGGATTTTTACAGTACAGTATGGCTGGTTATATACAGGGGTCTGGGGATTTACAATGTATTGTGGCAGGTTATATACAGGGGTCTGGGGATTTACAGTACACTGTGGCTGGTTATATACAGGGGTCTGGGGATTTACAGTACACTATAGCTGGTTATATACAGGGGTCTGGGGATTTACAGTACATTATGGCTGGTTATATACAGGGGACTGGGGATTTACAATACATAATGGCTGGTTATATACAGTGGTCTGGGGATTTACAGTACACTATGGCTGGTTATATACAGGGGTCTGGGGATTTACAGTACACTATGGCTGGTTATATACGGGGGTCTGGGGATTTACAGTACACTACGGCTGGTTATATACAGGGGTCTGGGAATTTACAGTACACTATGGCTGGCTATATACAGGGGTCTGGGGATTTACAGTGCACTATGGCTGGTTATATACAGGGGTCTGGGGATTTACAGTACACTATGGCTGGCTATATACAGAGGTCTGGGGAATTTACAGTACACTACGGCTGGTTATATACAGGGGTCTGGGGATTTACAGTACACTATGGCTGGTTATATACAGGGGTCTGGGGATTTACAGTACACTATGGTTGGTTATATACAGGGGTCTGTGGATTTACAGTACACTATGGCTGTTTATATACATGGGTCTGGGGATTTACAGTACACTATGGCTGGTTATATACAGGGGCTTGGGGATTTACAGTACATTATGGCTGGTTATATACAGGAGTCTGGGAATTTACAGTACACTATGGCTGGTTATATACAGGGATCCGGGGAATTACAGTACACTATGGTTGGTTATATACAGGGGTCTGTGGATTTACAGTACACTATGGCTGGTTATATACATGGGTCTGGGGATTTACAGTACACTATGGCTGGTTATATACAGGGGCTTGGGGATTTACAGTACATTATGGCTGGTTATATACAGGGGTCTGGGGATTTACAGTACATTATGGCTGGTTATATACAGGGGACTGGGGATTTACAATACATAATGGCTGGTTATATACAGGGGTCTGGGGATTAACAGTACACTATGGTTGGTTATATACAGGGGTCTGGGGATTTACAATACACTGTGGCTGGTTATATACATGGGTCTGGGGATTTACAGTACACTATGGCTGGTTATATACAGGGGTCTGGGATTTACAGTACACTATGGCTGGTTATATACAGGGGTCTGGGGATTTACAGTACACTATGGCTGGTTATATACATGGGTCTGGGGATTTACAGTACACTATGGCTGGTTATATACAGGGGTCTGGGATTTACAGTACACTATGGCTGGTTATATACAGGGGTCTGGGGATTTACAGTACATTATGGTTGGTCATATACAGGGGTCTGGGGATTTACAATCCATAATGGCTGGTTATATACAGTGGTCTGGGGATTTACAGTACACTGTGGCTGGTTATACACAGGGGTCTGGGGATTTACAATATATTATGGCTGGTTATATACAGGGGTCTCTGGATTTACAGTACACTATGGCTGGTTATATACAGGGGTCTGTGGATTTACCGTACACTTTGGCTGGTTATATACAGGGGTCTGGGGAATTTACAGTACACTATGGCTGGTTATATACAGGGGTCTGGGGATTTACAGTACAGTATGGCTGGTTATACACAGGGGTCTGAGGATTTACAATATATTATGGCTGGTTATATACAGGGGTCTGGTGATTTACAGTACAGTATGGCTGGTTATATACAGGGGTCTGGGGATTTACAGTACACTATGGCTGGTTATATACAGGGGTCTCTGGATTTACACTACACTGTGGCTGGTTATATACAGGGGCTTGGGGATTTACAGTACACTATGGCTGGTTATATACAGGGGCTTGGGGATTTACAGTACACTATGGCTGGTTATATACATGGGTCTGGGGATTTACAGTACACTATGGCTGGTTATATACAGGGGTCTGGGGATTTACAGTACACTATGGCTGGTTATATACATGGGTCTGGGGATTTACAGTACAATATAGCTGGTTATATACAGGGGTCTGGGGATTTACAGTACATTATGGTTCGTTATATACAGGGGTCTGGGGATTTACAGTACACTGGCTGGTTATACACAGGGGTCTGGGGATTTACAATATATTATGGCTGGTTATATACAGGGGTCTCAGGATTTACAATACACTATGGCTGGTTATATACAGGGGTCTGTGGATTTACAGTACACTATGGCTGGTTATATACAGTGGTCTGGGGATTTACAGTACACTATGGCTGGTTATATACAGGGGTCTGGGGATTTACAGTACAGTATGGCTGGTTATACACAGGGGTCTGGGGATTTACAATATATTATGGCTGGTTATATACAGGGGTCTCTGGATTTACAGTACACTATGGCTGCCTATATACAGGGGCTTGGGGATTTACAGTACACTATGGCTGGTTATATACAGGGGCTTGGGGATTTACAGTACACTATGGCTGGTTATATACAGGGGTCTGGGGATTTACAGTACACTACGGCTGGTTATATACAGGGGTCTGGGGATTTACAGTACACTACGGCTGGTTATATACAGGGGTCTGGGGATTTACAGTACACTACGGCTGGCTATATACAGGGGGCTGGGGATTTACAATACACTTTAGATGGTTATATGTAGAGATGAGCGAACACCAAAATGTTCGGGTGCTCGTTATTCGGAATGAACTTCCCTCGATGCTCGAGGGTTCGTTTCGAACAACGAACCCCATTGAAGTCAATGGGCGACCAGAGCATTTTTGTATTTCGCCGATGCTCGCTAAGGTTTTCATGTGTGAAAATCTGGGCAATTCAAGAAAGTGATGGGAATGACACAGAAACGGATAGGGCAGGCGAGGGGCTACATGTTGGGCTGCATCTCAAGTTCACAGGTCCCACTATTAAGCCACAATACCGGCAAGAGTGGGCCCCTCCCCCCCTCTCAACAACAATTTTTTTTTCTGAAAAGCCCTCATTAGCATGGCATACCTTTGCTAAGCACCACACTAGCTACAACAAAGCACAATCACTGCCTGGATGACACTCCGCTGCCACTTCTCCTGGGTTACATGCTGCCCAACCGCCCCCCTCCCCCCCACAGCGCACACCAAAGTGTCCCTGCGCAGCCTTCAGCTGCCCTCATGCCACACCACCCTCATGTCTATTTAGAAGTGCGTCTGCCATGAGGAGGAACCGCAGGCACACACTGCAGAGGGTTGGCACGGCTAGGCAGCGACCCTCTTTAAAAGGGGCGGGGCGATAGCCCACAATGCTGTACAGAAGCAATGAGAAATAGAATCCTGTGCCACCGCCATCAGGAGCTGCTTACGTAGGCATAGCAATAGGGAACCTATGTGCCACACACTATTCATTCTGTCAAGGTGTCTGCATGCCCCAGTCAGACCGGGCTTTTTAATTCATAGACACAGGCAGGTACAACTCCCTATTGTGAAATCCCTGTGGACCGACAGCATGGGTGGGTGCCAGGAAGCCACCGGCGGTACATAGAAATATCCCATTGCATTGCCCAACACAGCTGAGGTAGTAATGTTGTGTGTAATACAGGTGGGCTTCGGCCCACACTGCATGCCCCAGTCAGACTGGGGTTCTTTACAAGTGTACAGATGTGTTAAAAACTCAGTGTGCACCTACAGCATGGGTGGCTCCCTGGAACCCACCGGCGGTACATAAAAATATCCCATTGCATTGCCCAACACAGCTGAGGTAATGTCAGCTGTAATGCAGGTGGGCTAAAAATTAATTGGATTACACTGTAGGCGAGGGCCCACAAAAATTGCTGTATCAACAGTACTAATGTACATCCCAAAAATTGGCCATGGCCAGCCAAGAGGGCAGGTGAAACCCATTAATCGCTTTGGTTAATGTGGCTTAAGTGGTAACTAGGCCTGGAGGCAGCCCAGTGTAACGAAAAATTGGTTCAAGTTAAAGTTCCAACGCTTTTAAGCGCATTGAAACTTATAAAAATTGTTCAGAAAAATTATTTGAGTGAGCCTTGTGGCCCTAAGAAAAATTGCCCGTTCAGCGTGATTACGTGAGGTTTCAGGAGGAGGAGCAGGAGGAGGAGGAGGAATATTAGACACAGATTGATGAAGCAGAAATGTCCCCGTTTTGGATGGTGAGAGAGAACGATGCTTCCATCCGCGGGTGCAGCCTACGTATTGCTTAGGTATCGCTGCTGTCCGCTGGTGCAGCCTACGTATTGCTTACGTATCGCTGCTGTCCGCTGGTGGAGAACAGAAGTCTGGGGAAATCCAGCCTTTGTTCATCTTGATGAGTGTTAGCCTGTCGGCACTGTCGGTTGACAAGCGGCTACGCTTATCTGTGATGATTCCCCCAGCCGCACTAAACACCCTCTCCGACAACACGCTAGCCGCAGGACAAGCAAGCACCTCCAGGGCATACAGCGCTAGTTCAGGCCACGTGTCCAGCTTCGACACCCAGTAGTTGTAGGGGGCAGAGGCGTCACCAAGGATGGTCGTGCGATCCGCTACGTACTCCCTCACCATCCTTTTACAGTGCTCCCGCCGACTCAGCCGTGACTGGGGAGCGGTGACACAGTCTTGGTGGGGAGCCATAAAGCTGGCCAGGCCCTTAAAGACTGTTGCACTGCCTGGGATGTACATGCTGCTCGATCTACGCACATCCCCTGCTACCTTGCCCTCGGTACTGCGCCTTCTGCCACTAGCGCTGTCGGCTGGGAATTTTACCATCAGCTTGTCCGCAAGGGTCCTGTGGTATAGCAACACTCTCGAACCCCTTTCCTCTTCGGGAATCAGAGTGGGCAGGTTCTCCTTATACCGTGGATCGAGCAGTGTGTACACCCAGTAATCCGTCGTGGCCAGAATGCGTGCAACGCGAGGGTCACGAGAAAGGCATCCTAACATGAAGTCAGCCATGTGTGCCAGGGTACCTGTACGCAACACATGGCTGTCTTCACTAGGAAGATCACTTTCAGGATCCTCCTCCTCCTCCTCCTCCTCAGGCCATACACGCTGAAAGGATGACAGGCAATCAGCCGGTGTACCGTCAGCAGCGGCCCAAGCTGTCTCTTCCCCCTCCTCCTCATCCTCCTCATGCTCCTCCTCCTGTACGCGCTGAGAAATAGACAGGAGGGTGCCCTGACTATCCAGCGGCATACTGTCTTCCCCCGCCCCCGTTTCCGAGCACAAAGCAGCTGCCTTTATGGTTTGCAGGGAATTTCTCAAGATGCATAGCAGAGGAATGGTGACGCTAATGATTGTAGCATCACCGCTCACCACCTGGGTAGACTCCTCAAAATTACCAAGGACATGGCAGATGTCTGCCAACCAGGCCCACTCTTCTGAAAGGAATTGAGGAGGCTGACTCCCACTGCGCCGCCCATGTTGGAGTTGGTATTCGACTATAGCTCTACGTTGTTCATAGAGCCTGGCCAACATGTGGAGCGTAGAGTTCCACCGTGTGGGCACGTCACACAGCAGTCGGTGCACTGGCAGCTTAAAGTTATGTTGCAGGGTGCGCAGGGTGGCAGCGTCCGTGTGGGACTTGCGAAAATGTGCGCAGAGGCGGCGCGCCTTTACGAGCAGGTCTGACAAGCGTGGGTAGCTTTTCAGAAACCGCTGAACCACCAAATTAAAGACGTGGGCCAGGCATGGCACGTGCGTGAGGCTGCCGAGCTGCAGAGCCGCCACCAGGTTACGGCCGTTGTCACACACGACCATGCCCGGTTGGAGGCTCAGCGGCGCAAGCCAGCGGTCGGTCTGCTGTGTCAGACCCTGCAGCAGTTCGTGGGCCGTGTGCCTCTTATCGCCTAAGCTGAGTAGTTTCAGCACGGCCTGCTGACGCTTGCCCACCGCTGTGCTGCCACACCGCGCGACACCGACTGCTGGCGACATGCTGCTGCTAACACATCTTGATTGCGAGACAGAGGAGGAGGAGGAGGAGGGTGCTTTAGTGGAGGAAGCATACACCTCCGCAGATACCACCACCGAGCTGGGGCCCGCAATTCTGGGGGTGGGTAGGACATGACCGGTCCCAGGCTCTGACTCTGTCCCAGCCTCCACTAAATTCACCCAATGTGCCGTCAGGGAGATGTAGTGGCCCTGCCCGCCTGTGCTTGTCCACGTGTCTGTAGTTAAGTGGACCGTGGCAGTAACCGCGTTGGTGAGGGCGCGTACAATGTTGCGGGAGACGTGGTCGTGCAGGGCTGGGACGGCACATCGGGAAAAGTAGTGGCGACTGGGAACTGAGTAGCGCGGGGCCGCCGCCTCCATGATACTTTTGAAGGACTCCGTTTCCACGACCCTATACGGCAGCATCTCAAGGCTGATGAATTTTGCTATGCGGACGGTTAACGTTTGAGCGTGCGGGTGCGTGGCGGCGTACTTGCGCTTGCGCTCCAACAGTTGCGCAAGCGACGGCTGGACGGTGCGCTGAACTACACTGCTGGATGGGGCCGAGGACAGCGGAGGTGAGGGTGTGGGTGCAGGCCAGGAGACGGTAGTGCCTGTGTCCTGAGAGGGGGGTTGCATCTCAGTGGCAGGTTGGGGCACAGGGGGAGAGGCAGGGGTGCAAACCGGAGGCGCTGAACGGCCTTCGTCCCACCTTGCGGGGTGCTTGGCCATCATATGTCTGCGCATGGTGGTGGTGGTGAGGCTGTTGGTGTTGGCTCCCCGGCTGAGCTTTGCGCGACAAAGGTTGCACACCACTGTTCGTCGGTCGTCAGGCGTCTCTGTGAAAAACTGCCAGACCTTAGAGCACCTCGGCCTCTGCAGGGTGGCATGGCGCGAGGGGGCGCTTTGGGAAACACTTGGTGGATTATTCGGTCTGGCCCTGCCTCTACCCCTGGCCACCGCACTGCCTCTTGCAACCTGCCCTGCTGATGCCCTTGACTCCCCCTCTGAAGACCTGTCCTCCTGAGTAAGCGTTGCACACCAGGTGGGGTCAGTCACCTCATCGTCCTGCTGCTCTTCCTCCGAATCCTCTGTGCGCTGCTCCCTCGGACTTACTGCCCTTACTACTACCTCACTGCAAGACAACTGTGTCTGATCGTCATCGTCCTCCTCACCCACAGAAAGTTGTTGAGACAGTTGGCGGAAGTCCCCAGCCTCTTCCCCCGGACCCCGGGAACTTTCGAATGGTTGGGCATCAGTGACGATAAACTCCTCTGGTGGGAGAGGAACCGCTGCTGCCCAATCTAAGCAGGGGCCCGAGAACAGTTCCTGGGAGTGTTCCCGCTCCTGAGCAGGTGTTATTGTAGTGGAGTGAGGAGGCTGGGAGGAAGGAGGAGCAGCAGACAGAGGATTCGGATTGGCAGCAGTGGACGGCGCAGAACTGCGGGTAGACGATAGGTTGCTCGAAGCACTTTCTGCCATCCAGGACAGGACCTGCTCACACTGCTCATTTTCTAATAACCGTCTCCCGCGTGGACCCATTAATTGGGCGATGAATGTGGGGACACCAGAAACGTGCCTCTCTCCTAATCGCGCAGCAGTCGGCTGCGACACACCTGGATCAGGAGCTTGGCCTGTGCCCACACCCTGACTTGGCCCTCCGCGTCCTCGGCCGCGTCCACGTCCTCTAGGCCTACCCCTACCCCTCAGCATGCTGTATTACCAGTGATTTGATTTCACAGGCAGCTAATAAATTGGCGCAAGACTGCAGGCCAAATATAATTTTTTCCCTTTTTTGAAAACGAAAGGCCCCACTGCCTCTAGTGAATGAATAATCTAAGTTTAATAACTGTGCTGTTTTCCTGCTAATGTGTCACAGAACGTGAGGGTAGCAGAGTTATTAACTGTGGCAGAGCAGGTATTTTTTTTCCCAATTAAGGAAAGCAAATGGCGAAGCCAGGAGTAAAACGTAGCTGGGTGCGCATGATTTTTACAGGTTGCACACGCAGCCGACACGTGTCCACCGGCGTTAGGACGGACAGAGGCAGGACAAATAGAATTATTTTCCGTTTTTTTGCACCAAAAGGCAGCACTGCGTATATTCTATGAACATGAGAAGTTTAATAACTGTGCTGTTTTCCTGCTAATGTGTCACAGAACGTGAGGGTAGCAGAGTTATTAACTGTGGCAGAGCAGGTATTTTTTTTCCCAATTAAGGAAAGCAAATGGCGAAGCCAGGAGTAAAACGTAGCTGGGTGCGTATGATTTTTACAGGTTGCACACGCAGCCGACATGTGTCCACCGCCCTTAGGACGGACAGAGGCAGGACAAATAGAATTATTTTCCGTTTTTTTGCACCAAAAGGCAGCACTGCGTATATTCTATGAACATGAAAAGTTTAATAACTGTGCTGTTTTCCTGCTAATGTGTCACAGAACGTGAGGGTAGCAGAGTTATTAACTGTGGCAGAGCAGGTATTTTTTTTCCCAATTAAGGAAAGCAAATGGCGAAGCCAGGAGTAAAACGTAGCTGGGTGCGCATGATTTTTACAGGTTGCACACGCAGCCGACACGTGTCCACCGGCGTTAGGACGGACAGAGGCAGGACAAATAGAATTATTTTCACTTGTTTTACAAGCAAAAGGCAGCACTGCGTATATTCAATGAATAATAACTGTGTTGTGGCCCTGCCTATACAATTCTTTCCCTGCAGTATCAATGGAGGGTGCAATGCTCTGCAGAGGCGATTTTGAGAAGCAAAAAAAAATGCAGCACAGCTAACAGCAGCCTGGACAGTACTGCACACGGATAAATATGGCCCTAGAAAGGACCGTTGAGGTTCTTGAAGGCTACACTCACTCCTAACGCTCTCCCTGCCTATGCAGCACTTCTGTCCCTAATGCCGGGTGCAACGCTCTGCAGAGCCGATTTTGAGAAAAAAAAAATGGCACTGCTAACAGCAGCCAACACACAGCTATCAGTGGCCCTAATAAGGACCTTTGGGGGGTCTTGAAGCCTACACTAACTACCAATTCTTTCCCTACAGCAGCTCCGGTACAAACAGCACTGTCCCTCATCTAACTCACACCGCATCTGAGGCGAACCGCGGGAGGGGCCGACTTTTATATTAGGCGGACACCTGATCTTCCCAGCCACTCACAGCAGGGGGGTGGTATAGGGCTTGAACGTCACAGGGGGAAGTTGTAATGCCTTCCCTGTCTTTCAATTGGCCAGAAAAGCGCGCTAACGTCTCAGGGAAGGAAGTGAAAGTAACCAGAACACCGCATGGTGTTCGTTACGAATAACGAACATCCCGAACACCCTAATATTCGCACGAATATCAAGCTCGGAAGAACACGTTCGCTCATCTCTAGTTATATGCAAGGGTCTGTGGATTTACAGTACATTATGGCTGGTTATATACAGGGGTCTGGGGATTTTTACAGTACAGTATGGCTGGTTATACACAGGGGTCTGGGGATTTACAATATATTATGGCTGGTTATATACAGGGGTCTCTGGATTTACAGTACACTATGGCTGGTTATATACAGGGGTCTGGGAATTTACAGTACACTATGGCTGGTTATATACAGGGGTCTGGGGATTTACAGTACACTATGGCTGGTTATATACAGGGGTCTGGGGATTTACAGTACACTATGGCTGATTATATACAGGGGTCTGGGGATTTACAGTACACTATGGCTGGTTATATACAGGGGTGTGGGGATTTACAGTACACTATGGCAGGTTATATACAGGGGTCTGGGGATTTACAGTACACTATGGCTGGTTATATACAGGGGTCTGGGGATTTACAGTACACTATGGCTGGTTATATACAGGGGTCTGGGGATTTACAGTACACTATGGTTGGTTATATACAGGG
This sequence comes from Eleutherodactylus coqui, assembly GCF_035609145.1. Classification (NCBI taxonomy): domain Eukaryota; kingdom Metazoa; phylum Chordata; class Amphibia; order Anura; family Eleutherodactylidae; genus Eleutherodactylus; species Eleutherodactylus coqui. The sequence continues at coordinate 513,737,893 of NC_089837.1, forward strand.
GTGTGGGGATTTACAGTACACTATGGCTGGTTATATACAGGGGTCTGGGGATTTACAGTACACTATGGATGGTTATATACAGGGGTCTGGGGATTTACAGTACACTATGGCTGGTTATATACAGGGGTCTGGGGATTTACAGTACACTATGGCTGGTTATATACTGGGGTATCGGGATTTACAGCACCCTATGGCTGGCTATATACAGGGGTCTGGGGATATATAGTACACTATAGCTGGTTATATACAGGGGTCTGGGGATTTACAGTACACTATGGCTGGTTATATACAGGGGTCTGGGGATTTACAGTATAGTATGGCTGGTTATATACAGAGGTCTGGGGATTTACAGTACACTATGGCTGGTTATATACAGGGGTCTGGGCATTTACAGTACACTATGGCTGGTTATATACAGGGGTCTGGGGATTTACAGTACACTATGGCTGGTTATATACAGGGGTCTGGATTTACAGTACACTATAGATGGTTATATACAGGGGTCTGGGGATTTACAGTACACTATGGCTGGCTATATACAGGGGTCTGGGGATTTACCGTACACTATAGCTGGTTATATACAGGGGTCTGGGGATTTACAGTACACTATGGTTGGTTATATACAGGGGTCTGGGGATTTACAGTATACTATGGCTGGTTATATACAGGGGTCTGGGGATTTACAGTACACTATGGCTGGTTATATACAGGGGTCTGGGGATTTACAGTACACTATGGCTGGCTATATACAAGGGTCTGGGGATTTACAGTACACTATGGCTGGTTATATACAGGGGTCTGGGGATTTACAGCACACTATGGCTGGTTATATACAAGGGTCTGGATTTACAGTACACTATGGCTGGTTATATACAGGGGCTGGATTTACAGTACACTATGGCTGGTTATATACAGGGGTCTGGGGATTTACAGCACACTATGGCTGGTTATATACAAGGGTCTGGGGATTTACAGTACACTATGGCTGGTTATATACAGGGGTCTGGGGATTTACAGCACACTATGGCTGGTTATATACAAGGGTCTGGATTTACAGTACACTATGGCTGGTTATATACAGAGGTCTGGGGATTTACAGTACACTATGGCTGGTTATATACAGGGGTCTGGGGATTTACAGTACACTATGGCTGGTTATATACAGAGGTCTGGGGATTTACAGTACACTATGGCTGGTTATATACAGGGGTCTGGGGATTTACAGTACACTATGGCTGCCTATATACAGGGGTCTGGATTTACAGTACACTATGGCTGGTTATATACAGGGGTCTGGATTTACAGTACACTATAGACGGTACAGTTTGCTTGTACAGCTGTTGTTTTCATGGTTTTTGTAAGTATCTCCCAGTTTACACAAGACAACGTGATGCCGGCAAACAAGGATCTTCATATCCACATAGTAAATCAGATCTGCTGACAAGGGAGCGTTTGCTTGTTTGTCAACTGATTGCGGGTAAAATTTCATAAGAGAACAATCAGCAACGAGCATTCATATTAACCCTTGTGCTGCTGATCATCAGCCCATGGTAAAGAGTTTTAGATAGAACATGAGTCCGTGTGGCAAATTCAGCCCCGTGTTAAGTTAGGGCTAATTCCCACGGGCGGATTTCCGCTGTGTTGCCCCGCAGCTATTAGGTTCTATTGAAGCTAATACTGCAATCCTCACGGTACGGAATTCCGCACCGTGAAATCACATGTACTCACCCGCGGCATGTTCTCTTTTGCCGCGGGGCGGACGGCTTCCACTGCAGTCAATGGAAGCTGTCCGTCAAGCTATCTTCTGCTGCAGCACAGCGAAAGATAGCGTGAAATTGCTTCCCTGCCTACCGCCAGCCGCGTCATGTGACGCTATGGGCGTGTCACATGACGCGGCCGGCGTGACACATGACACTGTCGCGTGTCATGCGCTCTACTGCGCATGCACTCGGGAGCATCATGCGGGACGTCGGGTGGTGGATCCGAAGGTAAGTAGAGGGTCTCCGGGGGGGGGGGGGGCGCCGTGATGGACTCCACTGCAGAATTCCGCTTGCGGAGCCCGTCATGGCCGTGTGCATAAGGCCTTACCTTTACATGGGACAGCTATTGTCTAAATAATCTCTGGAAGCAGCAATTTCTGTGATAACGGTTCATTATCAATATGGCCACTGACAGGGCAATGAGTGATAATTTGCTCACTACTTGCTGGTCGTCTCATTGCAGCTCACTGAAATAATAGTCGCTGGTTTATCAAAAGTCCTCTTGTGTAAAGTAACAGTCGTTTGTGCATTTATTTAAATGGCTGTCTCCTATGATGATAAGTCAGCAAAGAACGATTGAACAATAAGTTATCTGCGTAAATGCAAATAATAACTCCCACTTGTACACTTCAGTGACACTTTCTGAGCTGGAGCCTGACAGACACTTCCTTCATGCAAGGGTGCATTTACACGAGTGTGTGCCTGTGCATACATATGTGTGCACAAAAGCGGCGCACCCACATACGTGCACAAACATGCATGAATTTATGTCCGGTGGCCCCATTGAAAGCAATGGTCTGCTGGCAACGGCTGCAGTGATTTTCAGGGAAGGGCTTTAAATATAAGCTCTTCCCTGAAAATCATTCCTATCTGGTGTAAAAAAAAATTAAAAAAACACATAGTCACCCCTCCGCCGCTGGAAGGGGCTCAGGCGCAACTAGTCGCTTGGGTCCCATTACTGTAATGAAGTTCTTCCAGCAGGCGGGGATTTAAAATCCTTGCCTGCTGAAAGGGCTCTGTCTGACTGGCTGAGCGCTTAGCCACTCATTAAATGACAGCTGAGCGCTGCCTGTGATTGGCTAAGTGTGACCAATCACAGGCAGCGCTCAGCTGCCATTCAGTGAATGGCTAAGTGCTCAGCCAATCAGACACAGCCCTTTCAACAGGCAGGGATTTTAAATCTCTGCCTGCTGAAAGAAGTTCATTACAGTAATGGGACCCAAGGGGCTAAACACGTCTGAGACCCAGCAGCGGCGGAGAGGTGATTATGTATTGTTTTTTTTATTTTTTACTACAACTAGGATTGATTTTCAGCGAAGGGCTCATATTTAAAGCCCTTTCTCAAAAATCACTGCATGGGTGCTGGCATCCTATTGCTGTCAATTGAAATCAATCGGAGAGCTTTGCAATCCTCTGTCACAGCTGCGGCAGAGGATTCTTTGCTCCCCGCGGGGAGTCCCCTTGTCACTGAACACTGTGACAGTGCTGTCAGTATTCAGTGGTGAGGGGACTCCCCGCGGGGAATATTGACACGCACCACTGACCTATGGTGCACGCATGTCCTATCTTTTACAAGTACACACGTTTTCACGCCTGTAAAACACGGACATGTGAACACACCATAGGGAACCAATGATTCTAATAGACGAGTGGTTATGTGCGCACATATGTATGGACATAAACACGCTCGTCTGAATGCACCCTAAAGGTACCTTTCAGCATCACAGACTGAATTCCCGACCACTTTGTCCGGAATATGAAATTGTCTTTTTATTTAACTCCATTTTCACAAACAGCACAAAATTTATGCTGCAAATCTACCTTAATTGCATTAAGATCTGCAATCAAATCAGCCCATTATTAACAGACCCCTGGGACCTGCACCTATCTCTAGTTGTGAACCCCACTGCCCCGGACTGACTGTATGTAGTGGCCAGGTGTGGTCAGCAGTTACGGAAACAGCCGAGTAGTCCTATAATATGGCTTTTGCTTCAGCCATAAATAGTGACATACATACAGCAGTCTCACTGTACTACTGGTGGGCTTCTTAACATTACTTCTACATAACATGGTATATGGGGATCTTCTTCCGGAACCTTGTACGCCATACTACAGAGGCCAGTCACCAACTGCCATATTGTGACATAACTATAGGAGTGGACAAAAATATGGAAGCACCATACAAAATGCATGCCAAAAATTACATGGAATTATAAATCATATTTCAATAAGACATGTAAAGACCAATTTTAAGTGGAGATAATATGACATAGATGCTGCCAGGCAGAAATGAACATCTGCCTGAGCAACAAGGTCCCATTAGTCAGGCCTTTGAGTCAAACAGCTTCTGTTACCAGCTGGTTCCCAAAACCCTTCAGAACACAACAAAAGGTGAAGTAAACACAAATTTGGTGGGAAAGCTCTCAGCCAAGCAAGGGTCAGAAGAGCAGCTCAGTACAAATAATTAAAACCCCATACATTTCATACAGTGTTTCCATATTTTTGTCTACCCCCTGTATGTACTGTATTTGCAGCGCCATCTAGCAAAAAGATCAATATAAATGACATTGAGGAAAAGCTCTGTAATACTTTGGCAAGACACCCTGTCCGTCATACATGTAATATAAGAACAAGTGACAAAGCACCAGACTGGAGGAGATGGGAGGATTCATGATACACACACCATCACATGGCACGCTGTGTAAGAAATGAGCTCGTTAAGGTACAGTCACAGCCGGCAGCACAAAGGAGGCACTATCACTGTGTGTGAGGGGGGGGGGGGCAAAAAGGGGGCAGTATAATTGTGTGTAGGGGTACTACTAGTGTGTAGGGGGCCCAAAGTGGGCACTATTGCCATGTGGAAAACCAGTGAATATATAACTCCAGCACTTCTCATAAAAAATAAAACTTTGTTAGAATATTTTCACAGAAATAGAAAAACGTCTCACATGTGCGCACTTCAGCAAGAAACTAAACCTCAGTCATAGCATATAGCCCGTACAAGAAGAAAGCAACTTAAACTGCTTTATTCTAATAAAGATCAATTTTTGATAAGTGCTGCAGCTATATAATATACATTGTTTTTTGCACATTGCATTCCTGAGACACCGGGTCGGCGTTGTCCTCCGTGCCCTCCCCTTAGCAGAGGTTGGCTCTTTGGCTTAATGCTGTGGATCAAGAGATTTTTGGTGAGCTGTATTTTACCTTTTACTGCTTATATTACTATGTGTGGTGGCATAGAGAGGGTGCTATTACTGTGTGTGGGCACAATGGGGCTCTACTAGTGTGTATGGGGGCACTATTACTGTATGTGATAGTCCTGACTATAAATCTGTTTACTTCACATATAAGTCCATGTTCCCACTGGCAGTAGGGATTGTGAAAGCCTCTAACAGGCTAAAGAAACAAATGAAAGGGTTAATGAAGACACTTATGACTTCCAACTCCACTTGCCAGTAAAATTCAAAATTGAAAAAAATCACGGAAGGCGGACATATTTACTGATATCGAGATACAAGCACAGGAACCCCCCAGCTCCCTGCAGTAGGCAGAATGCTATATGGGGGGGGGGGAGCGTTGGTGCAGAATACTGATGTACGACCGCTCTCACACCTACCGTACACTGGGGGGGCTGCTTAGTATTATACCTGCACATAGATGAGGCTTGTCACACAGATATGTGTAGTGCGCCATGCAGGCAGCAGCCTGGCCCTTAAATTCTGGGGGACAGGTTGTCAGTGCTTTGTACACTTAGGGCTCGGTCAGACAAGCGGAGATTCGCATGCTTTTCTGCAAGGAAAAAAACACAATGCATGTGCAGGAAAAAATCTGCATGACCACGTCCATTTCCACCCACTGCTTTCTCCTGGTTCTCCTCCTATCTCTCTGACCGCTCTTTCAGTGTCTCCTTTGCTGGCTCTATCTCCTCTCCACTTGCTCTCGCTGTTGGGGTACCCCAGGGCTCGGTCTTTGCTCCCCTTCTCTTCTCTATCTATACTGTCCCAATTGGACAAACCATCCACAAATTCGGCCTCCAATACCATCTCTATGCTGACGACACCCAACTATATACCTCCTCTTGTGAGATCTCTGGACCATTCCTCCAAAATATCACCGACTGTCTGTCCATTGTCTCTAATACTATGTCCTCCTTTTTTCTTAAACTAAACCTCTCTAAAACTGACCTCCTCATTTTTCCACCTTCCAACCGACCTCCCCTCAACATCTCCATTCCAGTGTCTGGCACCATCATAACCCCCAGACAACATGTCCTCTGCCTTGGGGTCACGCTGGACTCTGACCTCTTCTTTACTCCCCCATATCCAATCTCTGGCCCAAACAGGCCACATGCACCTCAGAAATATTGCTTAAATATGGCCGTTCCTCACCAAGGACACGATAAAGACACTCGTGGTCGCCCTCATCCACTCCTGACTTGACTACTGCAACTCGCTACTCATCGGCCTCCCCTGCACCAGACTCGCTCCACTCAAATCCATACTAAAGGCGGCAGCTAGGCTCTTTATTTTATCCAGTCATTACTCAGATGCCTCTGCACTATGCCAGTCGCTGCATTGATTGCCCATCCACTGCAGAACTAAATTTAAACTCCTCAACCTCACCCACAAAGCATTGCATGGCGCTGTACCACCATTCTTCGCCTCCCTCTTGTCCGTACACCACCCAACAGAGCAGCACCCATCCTCTGGAACGCTCTAGCCCAAGGCATCCGGACAACTGCCGATGCACGAAATTTCAGATGTGCCTTAAAAATGCACCTTCTCCCTTGCACCTCCTGTGACACCCCCACCCCATTTGTTTCAAACTGAATGTACCTCACATTGTAATTGTTGTATTGTTTTGCATTTATCCCATGCCTGAAAGCGCTGCGGAATAAGTTGACGCTATACGAGCCCTTAAAATGTGCAGGACAACGTGCTTGATGTAATAGTAGGGGCGTCACTAATAGCTGTAAGCCTGCATGAGGCACTACATGTATCTGTGTGACTGGCCCCCTATACAAGCCTCATCCATGTGCAGGTATAATACTAGCAGCCCCCCAGTGTACAGTAGGTGTGAGAGCGGTCGTCCATCAGTATTCTGCACCTGTGCCCCTCCATATAGCAGTGTCTTTCTGCCTGCTGCAGGGAGCTGCTGTGTTTCTGCTCTTGCATCTTTGTATCAGTAGGTTTTCTGTTTTTTTTTTTGTCGGATTTGATCATTTTTAGTGAATCGTTTGAAAAATTTAAACTCAGTGTTTGGAAATGCAGCGTGAGGCATCAGCAATTGTATTGTTTTTTTCCTTGAATGACAACAGTATTTTATGTCGTCTTTAGCTGCGCGGCTCGTATGGATGAAACAAGGTTTTAATATCTTGTATTTGTAAAACCCATGCATCCAAACACTGCATTGGAAATGTGATATGCAGTAAAAGTGCGCGGCGCACTAATGCTACATGTACAAGCACTCCGAGAGTGGATTCAGCTATACATTTCCAGGAGGGATAAAAGAGGATCAGCTCCATGTAAGGTTAGAAGATAAATTGCTCAGGATTTTTTTTTATGGGCAATGCAAATAGTTACTTAGACAGACAGAGGTCTTATGGTTCTTGCTCTCATGGGGTATTTTGCCTTAGAATTAGATACAGATTCTGCACCCAATGTTATGCCCTATTCACACCATTTTAGCATTCCATGGATTGGCAGGCAGATCCCGGCTGCAGATCATATAGCATACATTTTTCTCCATGCAGATTTTCAAATCCACATTGCAGCAATAATATTGGCTTGATAAAGGTGTTATTATTACACCGAAACGCGTTGCCTATGCCTCCTAGAAATAAAGTGAAGACCTGACCCGCTTGCCGTGCAGTAATATTTGCGACCCGAGGGATTTAGAAGAGTCAGCACTTGTTCTATACATCCCCCTCCTCCGGAGTAAGTGCCGTTCTTATTTCTTGCTTGTCTTGGATTGAAGACCTATTTGGGTTATCTTCTTGCATATTCTACGAGCGCAAACCTTTTTTATTTAAAACTTGTTGTTTGCTTCTTTTCTGGGGGCCATTCTCCTTGAGAGAAACCCCCATACTGTCGTTGCAGCTCTCCTCGACTATGAAGGATATGAAAATGCTAAGACGGATAACCCACCATTAATCCTTTGGCGCTATCTGAACTGTTGTGATTTTTGAACATTACAGCAATAAGAATTGACATGACAATCACACGGAAACCAGATCCGGCGGGCGAATGCGTATTTACCCCATTGATAAGAGCTGCAGCAGAATTCCAAACTATAACTTCAATATTCTACCATGGATTAAATGGACAGACCCATGGAAAAAAATCTAGCATGGATATGGCACTTTGAAACCCGTGTAAACGACACCTTAGGGCTCAGTCACACGGGCGTTGTACCGCACGAATTTTTGAATGCATCAGTTATGCGTTCAAAAATTTGCATGCCCGAAGCAGGCGACATGGCGGAAAAATTCTGCTAGCAGCGTTTATCAGCTCAAAAAGTGCGCTGCCCGCTATCCCCTGCTGTGGATGTGAAACCCCTGGATGCTGCCACATCCAGGGGTTTCACCTGTGGTCAATGGGGCTAGCGGCTGCTGCGACGGCCCCATTGACATACAGAGAACATTGTGATCCTCTGCTACAGCTGTGGCAGAGGATTTCTTCATCTCCGTGGGGAGTCCCATTGTCACTGGACACTGACAGCATTGTCACAGTGTCCAGTTAAAAATGGGACTCACCGTGGAGATAAAGAAATCCTCTGCCACAGCTGTGGAAGAGGAGAGCAATGCTCTCCCATTGAATTCAATGGATCTGGCAATATTGAATTTAATGGGAGAACATTGCTCTCCTCTGCTGCAGCTGTGGCAGAGGATCGCGATCTTCACTATATGTTCTCAATGGGGGTCGGCGCTGCTGCCGCCGGCCCCATTGAGCGCAAGGTGTTTCACATCCACGGGTTTCACATACACAGAACACCGGTTTGCTGCAGTTACATGCATTCTGCGAACCGGTGTCCTATAATTTTTGCCACGTGCATTAATGCACATGTAAAATTCGCACATGTGCACACTCCCATTGAAAAGCATTGGCTCTATTTAAATGCAGCCGGCAAACACAACTGACAGACGTGCATACAAACGCCCGTGTGACTGAGCCCTTATACTGTGTGTGGATGAGAAACCAGGACAATAGCTGGTTACAGGTACTCACCGGGCCGAGACATTTCCGAGTTTTGTCATATTTTGGTACACAAAATGCTTTGTACACAGAGCTCCCAGGATAGCAACACCCGCTGTTACATTGGTGACTGCGAAAACATGGATCTCCATAGTTCTAAATGTAAAACAGACAAAATAGGAGTTAGTGAAGATTATTACATGCTTGTCAACTCTTCCATAATGTCCATGAGCCTCCCAGACAAAGGGGAGAACTCCCAGATTTACGACAGGGTTGTCAAACCTGCCATATGTCACCAAAGCCTCTTGAAAGATGTCAAGACAAAAATATCCTATGGCCCTGGCGGCAGATGTATGGCAGGCAGTCAGGGACATGCAGACTTCCTGCTTATCTCTCCTCAGGGTTCCCAATCTGAATTTTAAAAATAATAATTAGAGATAAGTGAGCACCAAAATGCTCGGGTGCTCGTTGCTCGAGTCGAACTTTCCGCGATGCTCAAGAGTTCATTTCGATTAATGAACCCCATTGAAGTCAATGGGCGACTCGAACATTTTTGTATATGACCCATGCCCCGCTTAGGTTTTCACTTGTGAAAATCTGGAAAACCTACGAAAGTGATGGAAACACCATGGAAACAGATAGGGGAGGGGAGGGCCAGCATGCAGGGCTGCATCTCAGGCTCCCAGGTCTCACTATTAAGCCACAATAGTGGCAAGAGTGCACTCCCCTAACAATTTTTACTTTGGACTAACCCTCATTAGCAAGGCACACCTTAGCTAAGCACCACACTACCTCCAACCAAGCACAATCACTGCCTGCGGGTCACACCGCTGCCTCTTCTCCTGGGTTACATGCTGCCCAACCCCCCGCACGACCCAGCGTCCACAGTGCACACAAAAGTGTCCCTGCGCAGCCTTCAGTTGCCCTCATGCCACACGCTTGCTTCATAGCCACACCACCCTCATGTCTATTTCTAAGTGCGGCTGCCATGAGAAGGAACCAGAGGCATACACTGCAGAGGGTTGGCAGGGCCAGGTAGCGACCTTCTGTAAAAGGATGGGGGGGGCGATAGCCCACAATGCTGTTGAGAATCAATAAGAAATTGACGTTCGATCTTCATTCCAATAAAGTGCCAACCTCCGTCAGGAGCTGCAAACGTGGGCATGAGTTACAAAGCTATGGGGAATCCATGTGCCCACACAGTATTCATTCTGTCTAGGTGTCGGATAGCTCAATCGACACCACAAGGGGAAATCCATCTGCACTCTGCCCCTTACCCAAGTCAGTCAGTGTCTTTGCGCCAGACAGATAAATCACTGCAATGGGAAGTCTGTGTGCACCCACAGCATAGGTGGGTCCTAGGCGACCCAAGACATGAACCATGAAGAAATCAGAGTGCCCAAACATGGCAGACTTTCACTGCATCGAGGACATAGGCCTCTGCACAAACCCTCAGCAATCAAGTGCATGAAGCGGACTTCGATACTAGTTCAGCTGCGAAGGTCTCAGTAAATCACTTACGTTTTCTTTCACCGCTGCAATGACTGGATTAGCAGGAAGAAGTTCCACAGGCCCAACCTTGCGCAGTTGCAGTTCCCCCGGGACCTAGGAACCGGCCAACAGCTTCAGCAATCGTAGGCATGAAGCGGACTTCGATGCTACTTCATCTGCGACGGGCTCATTAAATCAGTTATGTTTGCTTTCACCGCTCCAATGACTGGATTAGCCTGGAAAAAGTTCCACAGGCCGAACCTGGTATACTGCAGTCCCGGCGGGACCTAGGCCTCGGCCAAAAGCTTCAGCAATCTTAGGCATGAAGCGGACTTCGATGCTAGTTCATCTGTGACGGGCTCATTAAATCAGTTATGTTTGCTTTCACCGCTCAAATGACTGGATTAGCCTGGAAAAAGTTCCACAGGTCGAACCTGGCGTACTTGCAGTCCCGCCGGGACCTAGGCCTCGGCCAAAAGCTTCAGCAATCTTAGGCATGAAGCGGACTTCGATGCTAGTTCATCTGCGACGGGCTCATTAAATCAGTTACGTTTGCTTTCACCGCTCCAGTGACTGGATTAGCCAGGAAAAAGTTCCACAGGCCCAACCTGGCATACTTGCAGTTCCCCCGGGACGTAGTCCTCGGCCAACAGCTTCAGAAATCGTAGGCATGAAGCAGACCTCGATGCTACTACGGCATTGAATGTCTCAATGCAGTTACGCTCCTCTTTTTTTGCCCAAAGCAGTGTATCAGACAACTGTCGTAACACGACAGCAAATACATGATGCCCAGTGCTGATCCCCTGACCCCAAGCAGGAGGAGGAGGTGGCCTTACAAGGCCAAGAAACCATGACCAGGACCCGCTGTAGCCTGTGTGGGAAGTATGTGAGCGGGCTCTTGGTCAGGCTCGGTCCCAGCAAACAAACTGTGTGACCCAAGGTGCCGCGAGTTACATAGCAATGGGCAATCCGGTTCCCCTCACACTATTCATTCTGTGTTGGTGTCGGATAGCTCAATTGACACTGCCAGGGAAAAGCAATCTGCACTCTGCACCCTACCCAAGTCAGTCAGTGACTTTGTGCCCGACAGGTAAAACATCGCAATGGGAAGTCTTTGTGCACTCACAGCATAGGCGAGCAGAAGGAACCCCAAAAAAGTAATAAACATAAAGAAATTACAGTGCCCAAACATGGCAGACTTTCACTCCACTGAGGACATAGGCCACTGCACACACCCTCAGCAAACTCGGGCATAGAGCGGACTCCGATGCTAGTACAGCTCATTAAGCCAGTAACGCTCCTCTTCAGTGGCCCAAACGAGTTTCACAGATAACTCTGGTAACACGAGAGAAAATACATATTGGCCTCGCCCCACAATTCATGACCTAGTCAGTGAGTGTTTTTGGGCCTGATAGGTAAAACACCGTGATGGGAAGTCTTTGTGCACCCATAGTATAAACAGACCCCTGTAACATTCCAGTAGAAAAGGTATAAGTACACCCCAGTAACATTTTGGTTGCAGTAGTATAAGCAGACCCCGGTACCATTTCTTTAGTAGAAGTATAGGCAGACCCCTGTAACGTTTTTGTAGCAGCAGTATAGGCAGACCCCTGTAACATTTAGGTGGCAGCAGTATAGGCAGACCCCTGTAACATTCTTGTAGCAGCAGTATAGGCAGACCCCTGGAACATTTACGTGGCAGAAGTATAGGCAGACCTCTGTAACATTTAAGTGGCAGCAGTATAGGCGGACCCTAGTAACATTCTTGTAGCAGCAGTATAGGCAGACCCCTGTAACATTTACGTGGCAGCAGTATAGGCAGACCCCTGTAACATTTACGTGGCAGCAGTATAGGCAGACCCCTGTAACATTCTTGTGGCAGTAGTAAAGGCAGACCCCAATAACATTTTTGTAGTAGCAGTATAGGCAGACCCCTGTAACATTAAAGTGGCAGCAGTATAGGCAGACCCCTGTAACATTCTTGTGGCAGTAGTAAAGGCAGACCCCAGTAACATTTTTGTAGTAGCAGTATAGGCAGACCCCTGTAACATTTAAGTGGCAGCAGTATAGGCCAGTGAAGGCGAACGTTTTAGAGACCGAGTGCCCAAACTGCAACTCAAAACCCACTTATTTATTGTAAAGTGCCAACATGTCAGGGGGCGGGGCTTATCGCGACGTATGATTTTTACCTCCGTCGGTCTTAAAAGGACCAGGCTGTTTCAAAATAGACTGGGGGCAGATTTTGACTTCTTTTGAATGCGGAAATGCTGTGGAATTTGCCACGGAAATTTCCGCTGAGGACATTCTGCAGCATTTCCACTTCGTGTAAACATATCCCAGAAGTGATATTAACCCCCCCCCCCCTAACAGAGCGGCCCCAGCAGGAAGAGTGACAACCCCAGAGCAGCCCCAGCGCTAATAGTGACCCCCCCACCCCAAAGTGGCTTTAGTGGTTATAGTGACCCGGCACAGCGGCCCCAGCAGTAATTGTGACACCGCACCGTGGCCCCAGTCGTAATAGTGACATCACACAGTGGCCCCCCAGTAGTAATAGTGACACCACACAGTGGCCCCGGTGGTAATAGTGACATCCCACAGTGGCCCCAGTAGTAATAGTGACATCCCACAGCGGCCCCCAGTAGTAGTAGTGACATCCCACAGCAGCCCCAGCGGTAATAGTGACACCCCACAGTGGTCCCCAGTAGTAATAGTGACACTTCACAGCGTTCCCAGTAGTAATAGTGACATCCCACAGTAGGCAATGGTAAGTGACATCTAACAGTGGCCCCCAGTAGTAATAGCAACATCCGTTAGTGCCCCTGGTAGTAATAGCGCCCCCCCCCTCCTCTGCTTGGCGCTGCTCCTGTCACTGATCCCAGGAGAACACTGTGACGTGCTGCCGGACACCTCCTCCCCTCCCCTGCTCTCGCGTAACTAAGGAGACGTCAGAGGAGGGAGGAGGAGGATCCTGGCTGCACACTGACATCACAGTGTGCGCCGGGATCAGCACCTCTAGCAGTGCTGCTGAGTGCATACAAGCAGGGGAGCTGCGGCACCCCTGCTGGTATTTACTAATGTGGTGAGCGGCCGACGGTGGCGAGTGCCAGCTGGGAAGGCTCTGAGTGCCGCTTCTGGCATGCGTGCCATAGGTTCGCCACCACTGGTATAGGCAGACCCCTGTGACATTTACGTGGTAGAAGTATAGGCAGACCCCAGTAACATTTACGTGGCAGAAGTATAGGCAGACCCCTGTAACATTTACGTGGCAGAAGTATAGGCAGACCCCAGTAACATTTACGTGGCAGAAGTATAGGCAGACCCCTGTAACATTTACGTGGCAGAAGTATAGGCAGACCCCTGTAACATTTACGTGGCAGAAGTATAGGCAGACCCCTGTAACATTTACGTGGCAGCAGTATAGGCAGACCCCTGTAACATTTACGTGACAGAAGTATAGGCAGACCCCTGTAACATTTACGTGGCAGAAGTATAGGCAGACCCCTGTAACATTTAAGTGGCAGCAGTATAGGCAGACCCCAGTAACATTCTTGTAGCAGCAGTATAGGCAGACCCCTGTAACATTTATGTGGCAGCAGTATAATGAATGAGAGTGGAAAGGTTCTCCTTATACCGTGGATCAAGAAGGGTGTACACCCAGTAATCCGTGTTGGCCAGAATGCGTCTAACGCGAGGGTCACGGGAAAGGCAGCCTAACGTAAAGTCAGCCATGTGTGCCAGGGTCACAGTACGTAACACATCGCTGTCCTCACTAGGAAGATGCCTTTCCGGATCCTCCTCCTCCTCTACAGTCCATACACGCTGAACAGATGAGAGGCAAGCAGCGTGGGTACCCTCTGCAGTGTGCCCAGCTGTCTCTTCCCCCTCCTCTGGCTATCAAGTGACATACTGCCATCCCCAATCTCCTGTTCCAACCACAAAGCGTCGGCCTTTCTGCTTTGCAGCAAACTTCTCAGCAGGCAAAGCAGCAGGATGGTAACGCTAATGATTGCCGCATCGCCGCTCACCATCTGGGTAGACTCCTCAAAGTTTCCGAGGACCTGGCTGATATCTGCCATCCATGCTCACTCCTCAGTAAAGAATTGTGGAAGCTGACTACCACTCCGCCGCTCATGTTGCAGCTGTTATTCCGCTATTGCTCTACGCTTCTTGTACAGCCTGGCCAACATGTGCAGCGTAGAATTCCAGCGTGTGGGCATGTCGAACAGCAGTCGGTGCACTGGCAGCTGAAACCGACTTTGCAGGGTTCTCAGGGTGGCAGCATCAGTGGCGGACTTGCGGAAATGTGCGCAGACACGGCGCACCTTGCCGAGCAGGTCAGACAAGTGGGGGTAGTTTTTTAGAAACCGCTAAACCACCAGATGAAAAGATGTGGGCCAGGCATGGCACGTGTGTGGGGCTGCCGAGCTGCAGAGCCGCCACCTGGTTACGGCCGTTGTCACACACGACCATGCCCAGTTGGAGACTCAGCGGTGAAAGCCAGAGGTCGGTATGCTCTGTCAGACCCTGCAGCAGCTCGGGGGCCGTGTGCCTCTTGTCACCTACGCTGATTAGTTTCAGCACGGCTTGCTGACGTTTGCCCACCGCTGTGCTTCCACGCTGCGTGCCACACGACTGCTGGCGACGTGCTCACACTTCTTAATTGAGAGGTAGAGGTGGCAGAGGAGGAGGGGGAGGGTTTGGAGGAGGTGGCATAAAATGCCGCAGATACCAGCACCGAGGTAGGACCCGCTATTCTGCGTGTGGGTAGGACGTGAGCGGTCCCAGGCTCTGACTTGGTCCCAGCCTCCACCAAGTTCACCCAATGTGCCATCGGAGATATAGTGGCCCTGCCCACCAGTACTTGTCCACGTGTCCGTCGTTAAGTGGACCTTCCCAGTAACCACGTTGGTGAGGGCACAATTTATGTTGTGGGAGACGTGCTGGTGTAGGGCTGGGACGGCACACCGGGAAAAATAGTGGCGACTGGGGACCGAGTAGCGCAGGACTGCCGCCGCCATCATGCTTTTGAAAGCCTCCGTTTCCACAAGCCTGCACGGCAGCATCTCCAGGCTGATTAATTTGGCAATGTGCACGTTTAAAGCTTGTGCGTGCGGGTTGGTGGCGGCGTATTTGCGCTTTCGCTACAACGCTTGTGTTAGCGACAGCTGAACGCTGCGCTGAGAGACATCGCTGGATAGAGTGCAGAACCGTGGAGGTGAGGGTGTGAGTGCAGGCTGGGAGTTGCTCGTGCCTGGGTCCTGGGAGGAGGATTGGATCTGTGTTGCAGGCTGGGGCACAAGGGAAGGGGCAGTGGTGTGACCGGGAGGCGGTGAATGTCCTTTGTCCCACCTTGTGGGGTGCTTGGCCATCATATGCCTGCGCATGCTGGTGGTGGTGAGGCTGGTAGTGGTGGCTCCCTGGCTGATCTTGGTGCGACACAGGTTGTACACCACTGTTTGTAGGTCATCCGCGTTCTCACTAAAAAACATTCACAACTTTGAACACCTAGCCCTCTGCACAGAGGCTTGCCGCGAGGGGGTGCTTTGGGAAACAGTTGGGGGATTCTTTGCTCTAGCAAACCAGGTGGGGTCAGTCACCTCAACGTCCAGCTGCTCTTCCTCCGAATCCTCTGTGCGCTCCTCCCTCGGACTTACTGACCTTACTACTACCTCACTGACAGACAACTGTGTCTCATCATCATCGTCCTCCTCATCCACAAAAAGCTCTCGAGACAGTTGCCGGAAGTCCCCAGCCTCATCACCCGGACTCCGGAAACTTTCCAAAGGTTGGGCATCGGTCACGACAAACTCCTCAGGTGAGAGAGGAACCATTTTTTCCCACTCATGGCAGGGACCCGAGAACAGTTCCTGGGAGTCTGCCTGCTCAGAATATGTCATTTTCATGGAGTAAGGGGGCTGGGAGGAAGGAGGAGCAGCAGCCAGAGGATTTGTCTCGGGAGTAGTGGACTGCGTAGAAAACTGAGTAGTCGATACGTTGCTGGACGCATTTTCTGCCATCCATAGCAGGACCTGCTCACACTGCTCTGATTGTAATAAAGGTCTACAACGCGGACCCGTAAATTGTGATATGAAGCTGAGGAGCCCAGAAACTTGCCTCTCTCCTAATCCTGCAGCAGCTGGCTGTGATTCACCACGCCCAGGAACTCGGCCTGTGCCCACACCTTGACTTGGACGTCCGCGTCCTCGACCCTTACCCCTACTCCTCATCATAGCGGATTAATAATAGAGCAGGGCCCAAATAAATTACCCCACTGTACAGCACTGACAACTGTGGCTTAATTCACCACACATAGAGACTTGTAGATAGCGGAGACTCTATGCTGTGACTTGAAAAAATTTGCTGATACCCAGGGGTAATTTACCGCTCGCAGAGACTTGTAGATAATAGATGCTGTGTGGAGTGGGAGAAGACTCTAAAGCCAGAGGATAGTGCTGGTAACTGCGGCTATCTCAACCCCACCAAGGAAAGAGTATTGTGAGATGCTCTGCACAGCGGAAGAGCTGAAACACTTTGCAGTGGCCCAGGAAATATTACAGTACTGTTTAGTGGTGAGACCTCTTTCTAATGCACTGCAGACACAGAAAGGTATAACTAATGTCGTTTGCAGTAGGCTAGGAAATATAAGAGAGCAATTTCACGGTGAGAGCTGGCTGTACGGCACCGCAGGCTGAGTACGCAATTACTGAAAGGCTGGGAACAGGCCTAGCTGCGTAATACAAAAATGGAAGCACTACTACTCCCAGCCAGCCATAACTATAATGCACACGGTCAGATGTAGCCCTAAGAAGGAGCGTTGGGGTTTTTGAAGACAGGATCCTACTCTAACACTTTCCCTATATAAGCAGCTCTTCCCTTAGACTCTGCATAATACACTGCAGACTGAGAACGCTATAGATAAAATGGCCTGCACAGCCCGAGATGCTTAAAAAAAAATTGGTGCACTACTGTTCCCAGCCAGCCACAACAGTAATGCACACTGAGGAGTAGCCTAAGAAGGACCATTGGGGTTCTTGAAGACAGGATCCTACTCTAATACTTTCCCTATATCAGCAGCAGCACTTTCCCTCACCTCTGCTAGCATGCGTCTGAGGCGAGCCGCGGGCGGGACCAGTTTAAGTACTCGGCGGTCACCTGATCTCGCCAGCCACTCACTACTGTGGGGTGGGATAGGGCTGGCACGTCACAGCAGGAAGTCGTAATGCCTTCCCCACTTCTATTGGCTAGAAAATGGCGCTAAACATGCGGGGAAGGAAATGCAATTGACTCGAGTACCGCGTGGTGTTCGTCTCGAGTAACGAGCATCTCGAGTACCCTAATGTTCGAACAAGCATCAAGCTCGGACGAGTGTGCTCGCTCATCCCTATTGACTATCTGTTTATCTTTGAAAAATGTATTCAAACGATCGCTGGACTGGAGGTGGGATCAATTAGAATTTTAGATCACACTCCAATTTCTTTGAAAATTTCAGTGCAAGACCTACCAGCTAAGGAATAGACCTGGCAGCTCAATCCTACACTCACTGCAGATGAAAAACACAATAGCCTACTCTCAGAGAATTTAGAGGGATTATTTAAACTAAATGACAGGCCGGAAAGCTCCATTCCAGTAGTCTGGGAAATACAAAAAGGCAAGTTGATTGCTATGGGATCCAGAATTTAAAAACAAAGAGAACTTGAAATTAACTCCATTCTATCCCAAATTTCTAGGGCAGAGAATCTATACAAAAGTCCATAAACTCTGATTTGCTACCTGACTTTAATAGTCTTAGAAACAAATTAAGGGATCTACTAAATGTTAAAGCTGCTAAAACATTTCAACTCTCTAAATTCAAAATATATGCACATGGAGCCAAAGGCTCTAAAGCCATGATCATCTACAAAATCCAATCCCCCACAACTAATACAGTTACAGCTACCACAGAGATCACCAAAGAATTCTGAACTTACTTTGAAGCTTTTTGTATAATTAATAGAGATGAGCGAACGTACTCGTCCGAGCTTGATGCTCGGGCGAATATTAGGGTGTTCGGGATGTTCGTTATTCGTAACGAACACCACACGATGTTCGGATGTTCGTCTATATGCGCTCAATGGGGCCGGCGGCAGCAGCGCCAACCCCATTGAGAACATATAGAAGACAAATCCTTCTTCTCTGCCACAGCTGTAACAGCTGTGACAGAGAAGAACGATGTTTGCCCATTGAATTCAATGGAACCGGCAATACAGCCGACTCCACTGAATGCAATGGGCTGCCGGCGATCGCGGGATGAATTGTCGGAAAGGGGTTAAATATATAAGCCCTTTCCTGCAATTCATCCAGAAATGTGTAAAAATAAAAAATATATATATACTCACCTGGTGCGGGCAGATGGAGTTCAGCGCGGCAGGCTGCAGTTCTCCTGAACTGCTCTGAACAGCTGTGAGTAGTATTCAGCAGCCGGGGATTTAAAATCCCCGCCTGCTGAATAAGATGCCCCTGAATGGTCACAGCCTGACCAATCAGAGGCCAGCCCTCACTCACACCCATTCATGAATTCATGAATGGGTGAGTGAGGGCTGCCTCTGATTGGCTCAGGGGCAGGAGAGCTGCCCCTGAGCCAATCAGAGGCAGCCCTCACTCACCCATTCATGAATTCATGAATGGGTGTGAGTGAGGGCTGGCCTCTGATTGGTCAGGCTGTGACCATTCAGAGGCATCTTATTCAGCAGGCGGGGATTTTAAATCCCCGGCTGCTGAATATTACTCACAGCTGTTCAGAGCAGTTCAGGAGAACTGCAGCCTGCCGCGCTGAACTCCATCTGCCCGCACCAGGTGAGTATATATATATTTTTTATTTTTACACATTTCTGGATGAATTGCAGGAAAGGGCTTATATATTTAACCCCTTTCCGACAATTCATCCCGCGATCGCCGGCAGCCCATTGCATTCAGTGGAGTCGGCTGTATTGACGGCTCCATTGAATTCAATGGGCTAACATCGTTCTTCTCTGGCACAGCTGTTACAGCTGTGGCAGAGGAGAACTTGCTGTGTCGTTCCCATCATTTTCTTGAATTGCCAAGATTTTCACACATGAAAACCTTAGCGAGCATCGGCGAAATACAAAAATGTTCCGGTCGACCATTGACTTCAATGGGGTTCGTTATTCGAAACGAACACCCGAACATCGCGGGAAGTTCGTTTCGAATAACGCGAACCCGAACATTTTGGTGTTCGCTCATCTTTAATAATTAACAAATATTTCCCTCCCTGACTCCCTATCTGCAATCTTATCTGCCAACATCCCTTTTCCAGATTCAATAACTCTTCCTGAGGTTACGGAAGAGGACAAAGCACAGTTACTCAACCCATTAACAGCTCCAATGTTACGATTATTAAAAAAAATAAACAAATTGCTAGGTCCCAATAGCATACACCCCCAGGTTCTATGGGAATTAATTAGTGAGATATACAAACCATTGTTATATTTAAGGACTCTATAGTGACAGGGTCTGTGCCACTGGATTGGCCCATCGCAAAAGTGGTACCAATATTAAAAAAGTGAAGTCAGAAAGCAAACTTGGAAACTACAGGCTGGTAAGTCTAACTTCTATTGTGGGTAAAATGTTCGAAGGGTTTTCTAAGAGATGCTATCCTGGAGTACCTCTAGGAAAATAAATTTATAACTCCATATCAGCACGGGTTTATGAGAGATCATTCCTGTGACACCAAACTGATCACACCAAACTATGAGGCGGTAAGTTCTAGATTAGATTAGGGAGAGTCATTGGATCTTGTATACTGTGCCACAATGAGGGTGGCTTCTCACAAGCGTGTTTTTCTGCGTACATAAGTGCACACCCATGTACGTGCAAAAACACGTGAATTCAGATCCGTGCATTGTTTTCCATGGAGCCGCGGCTGCTGCCGGTGGCTCCATTGAAAACAATGATCTGCCGGCACCCCTGCATTGCTTTTCATGGAATGGCTTTACATATAAACACTTCTCTGAAAAACAAAAATTTTAGTGTAAAAAAATAAATAAATAAACTTACCTATCCACCCCTGCCCTGTCCCCCACGGGGATGAAGAACACATCTGCCGCATGCCGCAGATGTTTCCTTCATCCCTGCTAGTAAAAAGATTCCCTGCTACTACATCTGCCACATCTGTGACAGATGCAGCAGAGGAATTCTTCAATTCTCTACCGCAGCTGTCACACATGACAGCTGCGGTAGAGGATTCTGCTGCCGGCACCCCGTCAATTGATTTCAGGGAAGAGCATTAAATGTAAGCCCTTCCCTGAAAATCCAGTAAAAGTGGTGTAAAAAAGCATACATACTCACCTCCCTTCAGCTGCCAGGGCTCAGCCGCGTCTTCTCCTGCTGTCCCCTGCTCTGAAGTGCTCATCTATCAGCAGGAGGGTATTTAAAATCTCCGTCTGCTGAAAGAGCTGATTGTGATTGGCTGAGATGCTCAGTCAATCACAGGCAGCTCTCGTCAAATGAATGATGGGCGAGAGCTGCCTGTGATTGGCTGAGCACCTCAGCCAATCGCAATCAGCTCTTTCAGCACGCGGGGATTTGAAATCCCCGTTTGCTGAAAGATCAGCACTACAGAGTAGGGGACAGCAGGAGCCCCGGCAGCTAAAGGGAGGTGAGTATGTATTTGTTTTGTTTTTTACACCACTTGTACTGAATTTTCAGGTAAGGGCTTATATTTAAAGCCCTTCCCTGAAATCAACTGACAGGGGGCTGGCAGCAGAATCCTCTACCGCAGCTGTCATGTGTGAGAGCTGCAATAGAGGATTGAAGAATTCCTCTGCTGTATCTGTCATAGATGTGGCAGATGTATCAGCAGGGAATTCTTTTTACTAGCGGGGTTGAAGTAAACATCTGCCACTTGCGGCAGATGGGTTCTTCATTAGAGATGAGCAAGTATACTCGCTATGGGCAATTGCTCGATCGAGCATTGCCCTTAGCGAGTACCTGCCCGCTTGGGAGCAAAGATTTGGCTGCTGCAGGGGAGAGCGGGGAGGAACGGAGGGGAGATCTCCCTCTCCCCCCCCCCCCTGCTCACCCCTGCTGACTGCCTCAACTCACGTGTCACCCGCGCCGGCAGCCGAACCTTTTCTCCCGAGCGGGGAGATACTCGCTAAGGACAATGCTTGATCAAGCAATTGTCGTTAGCGAGTATGCTCGCTCATCTCTATTCTTCATCCCTGCGGGGCACATGGCAGCGGTGAAGAGGTAAGTTTATTTCTTTTTTACACTAAAATTTTTCTTTTTCAGGGAAGGGCTTATATGTAAAGCCCTTCCCTGAAAAACAATGCAGGGGTGCCGGCTGCAGCCATTGAAAAGAATGCGTACATGCACTATGGTGCACACATGTCCTATCTTTGCAGGCACATACCTGTAAAGCATGGACCTGTGCACACACCATAGGGAATGCATTGGAGCTAATAGACGCGTGTTTTTGTGCGCGCGTATGCACACACAAAATACACGCTCTAAGGTTGGTATATAAAATGAGAATGCTTGGTTTGGGTCAGAATGTAAGTCGGAACTTCTATCGTTATAGTCCTATACTTATTACATACTATGCTTGAATGTTTGTAAAGAAGGAATTACAGAGTATCTCCATGTGGGGAGAGTATATAGTAATGTTGTTTAAAATTGTAAAATACCAATAAAAATCGGATTTTAAAAAAAAAGAATGTAAGTCGGTAAGTAACTGGTTCAGTAATAGAAGGCAGAGGGGAATTATAAATGGTACATATTCTGATTGGGTCACCATTAATAGTGGGTAACCACAGGGGTTGCTTTTGGGTCCTATTCTTTTAAATATATTTATTAATGACTTGATCGAAAAATTGAACAGCAAAATATTAATATTTGCAGATGATACAAAAGTCTGTAAAGTAATTAACACCAGAGAGGACACTGGTCACTGGTCAGACCACACATGGAATAGTGTACAGTTCTAGACACCAATAATCAAAGGACATATTAGAGCTTGAGGGGTCCAGAGGTGGACAGCCGAATTTAATAAATGAAATGGGCGGACTACAATACCCAGAGATGTTATCAAAATTGGAGTTATTTAGTTTAAAAAAAGAGATGGCTGAGGGGCAACCTAATAACTATGTATAAATATATCAGGGGACAATACAGCAATCTCTCCCATCATCTGCTTACACCCAGGACTGTGACTGTAACAAGAGGACATCCACTGTGTAGAGGAAAGGAAGTTTCTACACCGATATAGAAGGGGGTTCTTTACTGTAAGAGCAGTGAGACTATGGAACGCTCTTCCTGAGGACATGGTGATAGAAAACTCAATAGAAGAGTTCAAGTGGCGCCTAGCCACCTTTCTTGGATGTACTATTCCATGTTATAATTACTAATAACTTCAGAAGGATCGGTAATTTGGGAGTTGTTCTGATTGCCTGTCTTGGAGTTTCAGAAAAATGGAGAAAAGTGGTCTTTTTGCTTTTCTCTGGATCAACACTGGGGGTTAATAGGCTGAACTGGATGGACACAAGTCATTTTTCACCCTAAAATACTGTTATTATATGTTAAGATTTATTCTGCTATTTATTTAGACACACAATGTGATCTTTGGTGTTCAATACGGCAAAGAATTATTCCACATGCATCTAAAACTGCAAAGCCATCTATTAGGCGATGCTGAAGGATCAGTCTAATAATCACACAATGGTAGCCCGCTTGCAGGCCTTTCCTACGTTTCTGCCTTTCTATCTAATCACCTAGATACCATGGTCGTTGTAGACCGTGGCATGTAAGGAGTTAAATAATTGGGATCAAAGCACAGAATGTCACTGCTGACACGCCGACTCTGCTCTGCGCAAGCGTGGCTGTGCGCCTGCCGGCACATCACAGAGCGGAGAGAGAAGATGCCGACAGGAAAGCGGGAGGTCAATGCCAGGGCACGGCTCGGATTCCCCTGAATGAATCTTGCAGTCAGAATCTGACCCAGCCGTGGGCATGAGACCTTCCTTTCACATCTTCCTGCGTGGGCTCTGGTGCTACTTCCAATCAAGCCCTGCTTCCCAACTGTCACCCCACCATCAGATAGGCAATCAAATTGTTCAACTCTCCAGACAGATTGGCCAATTAGAGCTCAGACTGCCAGCAGCCAATGAGAAATAGCTGCTTGCCAGGCAGATAACATCTAGCTCTGTTTCAGGGCAGATTAACCCGTACTTAAGCCTTGCATGCACTGCGTGAATTTCAAATCTACATGAATGTAGTGATAGTGCTTTTGTAGGACCCTTCTGGAACCCACTAGTCCTGCCCCCTCACTTGGCTAGAGAGAGATTACTATATCCCATCTAGCCCCACCACTCTCAAGCCCCACCCCTCTTGGGAAACCCACTAGCCCCGCACCCTATCTCTCCAACTATGGGGAGATATATCACAGATCCCCCTGTAGCTCCACCCCCACTCTCTTTTCTCTCTCGGGGGGAATTCCTAGCCTGCTTTGTGATCCTCTATTGATTTCAATGGGGCCAGCACTGCTGCTGCCGATCCCATTGACAACAATGGGCGATATCCCACATTCTTCTTTGTGATGCAAGGTTAGTGTGAAAACATCGCTAATGAGAGTGAAACCTTCGAAAACCTTCATTGGTTTCATTATCATGTATTTTCACTAACTCTCGCATCGCTGCTAAGTCGGATCGCCAGTGGGTGTGAGCCCTTAGGAATAAAATACCAACCCATCCATGTATAGTTCTCATATAAGATGTCCCGGGTTTTACATTGCATAAGAAACGGCCTCGTTCACATGGTAAAATATACTTGCACAATTGGGCACAGATTCCACACCCAAATCTGCGGCTAAATCAGCATTACTTTAGGATTGTATTGAATGCTCTGCCAATCCGAGCTGCAGGTCATCTAGTGGGAATTCTCACTCATGCAGTTTCACATTGGAAGGATGACACGGATCTGTCAGTTCAAAGCCTCTCTGAACCAGAAATTAGTCCTCAATCACGCGACCGTATTTGAATTGCGTATTACGCAGCATTATACACGGTGCATCGTAGCAATTCAAGTACGTTGATTTTCGCATGTCCCACTCACACTGGTATTTTTCATTGCGTATAATACGTGCGTATAAAAGACGCAGCATGTTCTATTTTAGGGTGGATTCAGATGATCGCGGTTTTGTCCCCTTTTACTGCCGTGATAATCACAGCCATATAATGGGACAAAACAAAACCACGGATCTCTATGGGATTTCAGTGGTTTCATTTTCACCACCTCTTTTCCCGGCCGTAATTTGTACTTTTGGGAAAAGATGGGCCTGCCCTATCTTACCAGCACGTAGTGCATACCATATACACAGCGATACCCCGGCTCACACATTTTATGCATACATCCATGAAAATGAGCCCTTATACTGAGTGCATGGGAGAGAAACCAGTACAACAGCGGCTTACAGGTACTCACCGGGCCATAACATCTCACACCTCTCATTGATTTTTGGACACATTTCCCAGAGCCCTTAGGGGAATCCCTGTGGCAACACCGGCTCCCACAATCAGCACTGTATATACATGGATCTCCATCCTTCTAGATGAAAAACACAGGAAATAAATGTTTAGTGAATTTGTTTATAAGGTTTCATATTTATGTCACAGCAGGAAGTAAAGGCAAGTCATACTTGTCACCCGGAATGTCCTTAAGGTTCCCAGAAGGAGGGGCGACCTACCGGATTCCATGAAGAATCTACTGCATGTCACTGAAGCCTCTTCAAAGGGAGCTTTTATAAAAGGTTTCCCTGGATGTATGCAGCACCCTGGACTTCCTGCTGATCTTGTTGCCACATGCCTGCCCTCCCTAGGAGATCAGCAGTTCCCCCTGCAGGTGGCCCCAATGAAAAATACATTGTTCAGCACGATGAGTGAGCCCTTGGTCAGACGACCGTTTTTTGCTGCGATTTGCGGATACGCATGCGATCTTCGCATATATAGAACCATTGCTTCATAATGGGATCGGTCGCATGTCCGCTTTTTATGTGGATATGCGATAAATTATAGGACACGACGAATTGCAGATCGCGCCTATCTGCGTTCTGCGATTCCTCGTGTTCTATATATGCGCTCAATGGGGCCGGCAGCAGCAGAGCCGACCCCATTGAGAACATATCCTATAAAGATCATTCTCCTCTGCCACAGCTGTGACAGCTGTGGCAGAGAAGAACGATGTTCGCCCATTGAATTCAATGGAGCCGGCAATATAGCCGGCTCCATTGAAAACAATGGGCTGCCGGCGAGCGCAGCATGAATTTTCGGGAAGGGATTAAAAATATAAGCCCTTGCCTGAAAAGCATCCAAAAATGTGTAAAAATAAAAAATATATATATACTCACCTTGTCCCTGCAGCCGGAGTTCAGCCGCGGCCGGCCGGCAGTTCTCCTGAACTGCTCTGTGTAGTATTCAGCAGGCGGGGATTTAAAATCCCCGCCTGCTGAATGGGCTGCCTCTGATTGGTCACAGCCCTCACCAGCTCTCACTCACCCATTCATGAATTCAGCTGTAGCGCCGGCCCCTTTGAAATCAATGGGAGAAGATCGTGGAACAGCCTTGTATTCCAGCGTGGCTGAATGAATCCCCCATAGAGAGAACAGAGAGGGGGTGGAGCTACAAAGGATTTCCTAGAGATCATCCCACATTTGGAGAGACAGGGGTGGGGCTAGACCGCTCCCCCAGGGCATTCATGAGAGCAGGGGTGAGAGAGGACTGGGCTAGATGTGGTTTTTACAGTGATTCCTCTCTACCCAGAAGATGGGCAGGGATAAGGAATCTAGACCCACCCTATATCTCCAAAAATGAGATCTGTAGAAGATCCTCTGCAGGTCTGCGTCCCTCTCTCTTCTTGCTTTGGGGTATTCCTTCAGCCCCACAGGGATGCAATGCTGTTTCCATGCATCCATGAGTTTTGGAAGTTTTGTGAGAGTGATATCGGGACGTGAATCACAGCCCGATATCGCTCTCGCCAGTGTGCAGGAGGCAGTAGAAATGCTTCTCCAGCCTCTGTCGGGGTGTATATATAATATTTTTGCTCAGCTTTTTGTAATAAATGTTCCCTATTGTTAACACAGAGAGAATCTAAATATAGAAGCCTGAACTATCTATATAACTGCTAATATACAATGTGTAAAATACAAAATCTGATGTAAAGAATTTACTTTACCTTCAATTTAGGCTGGCTTCACACGAGCATGTTTTTGTGCGTACATAGGGGCGCACCTATGAACGTGCAAAAACACGCATGTATGAAGGTCCTCTTATTGCCTTCAAGGGAGCCACGACTGCTGCTAGCGGCTCCATTGAAGGCAAGGGTCTTCCTGCACCCCTGAATTGTTTTTCAGGCACCCCTGAATTGTTTTTTTGGAGAAGGGCTTTACATATTAGCCTTCCCTGAGAAAAAAGCATTTTAGTGTAAAAAAAAAAAAAAATTAAAATACTTACCTGTCCGCCGCTGCCGTGTTTCCCGCAGGGATGAAGAACACATCTGCCGCATGCGTCAGATGTTTTCTTCATCCCCGCGAGGAAAAAGAATTCCCTGCTGCACCTGCCACATCTGTGACAGATGCAGCAAAAGAATTCTAAATCTCCGCGGGGAATGAAGAATTCCCTACCGCAGCTGTCACAGCTGACAGCTGCGGTAGCGGATCCAGCTGCCGGCACTCAGTAATTATTTTTCAGGGTAGAGCTTTAAGTATAAGCCCTTCCCTGAAAAACAAGGAAAAATGGTGTAAAAAAATAATAAACACCACATACTCATTTTCCTTCAACTACCGGGGCTTAGCTGCATCCTTCCAGTGCTGTCATCAGCTATATAATGCATTTCTTTCAGCAGGCGGGAATTTAAAATCCTCACCTGCTGAAAGAGCTGCTTGTGATTGGCTGAGGTGTTCAGCTAATTACAGGCAGCCCTCGCCTGCTATTCATTCAGCGAGAGCTGCCTGTGATTGGCTGAGGTGCCCAGCCAATCACAGACAGCTGCTTCTGATTGGTTGAGCACCTCCGCCAATCACATGCAGCTCTCACTGAATGAATGACAGGCGAGAGCTGCCTGTGATTGGCTGAGCACCTCAGCTATTTGCAAGCAGCTCTTTCAGCAGACGGGGATTTTAAATCCCTGGCTGCTGAAGGAGCTGCATTACAGCATCAGGGACAATGCTGAAAAGATGCAGCTAAGCCCCGGCAGTTGAAGGAAGGTGAGTATGTGGTGATTATTATTTTTTACACCATTTTTCCTTGTTTTTCAGGGAAGGGCTTATACTTAAAGTTCTTCCCTGAAAAACAATTACTGGGTGCCGGCCGCTGGATCCCATAACGCAGCTGCTATCTGTGACAGCTGCGGTAGGGAATTCTTTATTCCCTGCGGGGATTTAGAATTCTTTTGCTGCATCTTTCACAGATGTGGCGAGTGCAGCAGGGGATGAAAAAAAAACCATCTGCTGCATGTGGCAGATGTGTTTTTCATCCCTACGGGGGATACAGCAGCGGCGGAGAGGTGAGTTTAGCTCTTCCCTAAAAAACAATTACAGGGTGCTGGCAGACCATTGTTTTCAATGGAGCCGCCTGCAGCAGCCGCGTCTCCATTGAAGACAATGCCTGCATTCCCTATTGTGCACGCATGTCCCATCTTTACAGGCACGCACCTGTAAAACACAGACATGTGAACACACTATAGGGAATGCATGTGTTGTAATAGACAAGTGTTTTTGTGCGCGCGTATGCATGCACAAAAGCTCGCCTGAAGCCATCCTCAGACTGTGCGACCTCAAAGCAGAGCGATAGGCACACAAACAGCAAGATGGTCATAATCCTGTGTTGTGCCATTTCTGTGGCAATGAAAGCTACAGCAAGCCTGCAGGCAGAGACAAAAGCAAACCGCCCGGAGCTTACTGTCCCACGCTGCATCCAAACTGCTCTTCCAGTTGATAAAGTTTAAATATTCTTGGCTCTCTCTGTGATGGGAAAACAGAAATATGTGATGCTTCATGACCGCCTGAACTCATATCACATGTAATGACAGTATACCAGAAATGTATTTATATTAAAAGCTACGTGCGCAGCTGATTTCAGGTCAAAATCCTCATTGAAGCCGATTTTGAATCTGCTTTGGATGCAGAATTTGTTGCAGATATTCAGCAGCTTTTTGCGCCCCATGTAAAGACACCCGGGTAAACAGTAGTTTTCGGTGCAGATTTTGGTGTAGGTCTGTACCAGAACATGCTATGGCGCCGGGCCCAGTGAGAACAATTGGAGAAGATTGTGAAACAGCCTTGCATTCTCCAGCCTCTGTCAGGGTGTATATATAATATTTTTTCTCAGCTTTTTGTAATAAAAATTGTTAACACAGAGAGAATCTAAAAATAGAAGCCTGAACTATCTATATAATTGCTAATATACAATGTGTAAAATACAAAATCTGATATAAAGAATTTACTTTACCTTCAATTTAGACTGTGCGACCTCAAAGCAGAGCGATAGGCACACAAACAGCAGGATGGTCATAATCCGATGTTGTGCCATTTCTGCAGTGATGAAAGCTATGGCCACGACTTGAACGTTTACAGCAAGCCTGCGTGGAGACAGGGAGACTGAAGAATGCTGTCTATAGATGGCACGTATATAATTCCCTCAGCCACACGTCAGAAAGTCTTATGATCAGGAAGAAGGTAAACCGCCCGGAGCTTACTGTCCCACGCTGCATCCAACCTGCTCTTCCAGTTAGTAAAGTTTAAATATTCTTGACTATCGCTATGATGGAAAACAGAAATATGTGATGCTTCATGACCACGTGAACTCATATCACATGTAATGACAGTATACCAGAAATGTATTTCTATTAAATGCTACGTGCGCAGCTGATTTCAAGTCAAAATCCTCATTGAACCCGATTTTGAATCTGCTTTGGATGCAGAATTTGTTGCAGATATTCAGCAGCATTTTGCACCCCATGTAAAGACAAATTTTGGTGCCGATTTTGGTGTAGGTCTGTATCAAAACATGATATGTGTGAATGTACCCTAACAGAAGTGTCCTTGGCCTGATTCCCTCTTCAAGTAATAATGGCTCCTGGTTTATTTTTTAATTTTTTGACAAATACACCAGCGGAGTGAAGGGAAGGGGGGCATGACTGCACTGACAGTACGCGATCCCATACTTTTAAATTGTAAATGCAGTGTCCGAGGAGCAGGCCATCAGCCTAGGAGACAGCGTTGTAGAGTTTGGGCCTTGTCACGGGCCCTATCATCTCCCACCCTGAGGGTAGCAAGGGGACCCGACCGAGGAACCGAGGGCCGGCTATTGAATAGGTGGTACTCCCACTGAGGTTTACCCCAAGTCCAATGTCATATGTGATGCCACCGTTCCATCCACTGCAGGGAATACAGATGATGTTGCAAATAAAACAGTCCACACACAGGGATAACTTTTACGGAGCAGAGACGGGAACGGACGGACCGCTCGTTTACTGAACAAACAGTCCAAGACGCTTTACATCCACCAACAATTGAATAAGCAAATTGGTATGTGGTGTAACAGGGAGGATTCACAGGTAGGTAGGAGAAACCACAGTCCTGTAATCTGTGGGCCCTGGTCCTAGCAGCACTCTTCCTTTTCTTCAGCTCTCTAACGGTACACACTCACAAGTCCCGTTGCACTTTGTGTTGGCTGGCAACTCCTATCACTTCTTTCTCTCTCTGTCTCCAGGCTCCAAACTCCTGAGGGTAGTAGTCCCCAAGCAGCCATTAGGCCATCCTCTTGGCCTCCTCCATTCTGGGCCTCAGTAAGGCTTATTATGCCACCTCCTCCTTCTTAGGGTCTGGGGATCAGTGTTGGTCGACATGTATTTGCTCTCGTGTTACCACAGTTATCTGAGACACTGGATTGGATCAATCAAAAGAAGCGTAATGAGATGTTCATAGCTGTACTAGCATCCAAGTCCGCTTTATGCCCATGATTGCTGAGGTTATGGGCAAAGACCGAAGTCCGGGGGGGGGGGGGGGGATGCAACTGCGCCAGCTTTGGGTTGTAGAACTTCTTTCTGGTTCATCCAGTCTTTGGAGTGATGAAAGCAACCGTAACTGATTCAATGAGACATTCACAGCTGTACTAGCATCCCAGTCTGCTTTATGCCCACGATTACTGAGGGTGTGGGCAGAGGCCGAAGTCCTGTGAAGGGGAAGGGGGGTGCAATTGCGCAAGGTTTGGCCTGTGAAACTTCTTTTTGCTTCATCCAGTCTTTTGGAGCGATAAAAGAAACCGTAACTGATTTAATGTGACGTTCACAGCTGTACTAGCATCCGAGTCCGCTTTATGCCCAAGATTACCAAGATTACTGAGGGTGTGGGCAGAGGCTGAAGTCCTGGTGGGGGGGAGCAACTGGGCCAGGTTTAGCCTGTGGAACTTCTTTGTGGTTCATCCAGTCTTTGGAGTGATGAAAGCAACCGTAACTGATTTAATGAGACATTCACAGCTGTACTATCATCCGAGTCCGCTTTATGCCCACGATTACTGAGGGTGTGGGCAGGGGCCGAAGTCCTGGGGGGGGGGGGGGTGCAATTGCACCAGGTTTGGCCTGTGAAACTTCTTTGTGGTTCATCTAGTCTTTGGAGCGATGAAAGCAACCGTAATTGATTTCATTAGTGGGACTAAAATATGCTGGGTAAGAAAGGGTTAAAAACAGTTAAGAGAGGTTGATGCACATAGTAGGTATATACCATCTGTGGAATTATCCACTGCTATAAACTAGATTAGGATTGCATTGCATATACACTCTTATAAAACATTAATTCATTCACACAGACTCGGGTGCTCTATCAATTGACTTTTATTTTGATATACACTGTAGAAGATGCCCTGCTCTCTCTGTGTTACACTGTGAAGTCTGACGTAGTATATGGGGGCGTGGCTATGCCTCTTGCCCCGTGACAGCTGAGAAGTCTCGTGGGATTTGGACTGCTACAATCCGTGACCAGCATGTGATATGCTCGGGAGTTCTGAGACATTACGGCAGCCGGGAGAAGTGTCCATGCGCTGTTGAACATAGGAGACTGTAATGGGTATGACAGATCCCGCGATAGTATAAGAACCTGCGCATGCGCCCTGGAGTACTTCCTATTCAACCCATGTCCAGCAATGGCGTCCGCACATTATGTGCTACTGATTGTCGGCTCAGTGAATCAACACAACTACGTTCAAGGTATGCCTCACCTGTTTTATATTTTTTAATTAATGTATATGTTGGTGATTGGTTTAAGGGTTGCATATATAGCACATAGGATTGGTATCTGTACTAGCTTGACAAAGACCTTCTATGTAATGGTCGAAACGTCACATTCCTTATGATGATGTGATGTTCCTATGGAGGCATAAAACTTCTTTTTGCACTTGAAAAACTTGGACTCTGCTGCCTGTTTTCTACTTCTTGGATTTAACCCTTGCGACTAGGATTCAGTCCCAGTGCAGGCGTGCAGTTCTTTTCCTGTGGGAAGAAGCCCCCCCCCCCCTTATGGGTTGTGGTGAGTGCTGCTGAGTGCCAATTTCTTTCACTATTCCCTGTCCATATGACCATTCCCAGCCACCCCCTAGAGGTTTGGCATCTCTTCCCGCGACTGCGCATGTGCACATAGCATAGTGATCTCAGCACGGTGTGAAGTAAAGCCCTGGAGGCACATATTACATGCAGCAACCACAACATTGCCACGGCCAGCCAACCAAATGTGTGTTGGGTGGTGGCCAACCACAAGATGGCGCCTGCAGAGAATGTGGGTATAGCCCCAACTACAAGATAGCCCCGGCCAGCCAGCCAAATGTGTATTGGGCGGCAGCCAACCACAAGATGGCACCTGCAGAGAATGTGGACGTAACCCAAACTAATTATGTTAAGTAACTAAAAAAACAACTAGGGTATAGGACAAATAGTAAACTAACAAAGAGGGGATACAGAAAAAAGAGAAAGGGCTAGACAATTACAATATTAAGAAGGGAGGTGATCGATCAAAAAATACTATCAAGTCACCAAATATGGAAAGGCAATCACTTTACAACAGAATGAAGAGAGAGTATATTAGATAAAAGGTGCGAAATTATAATCCATGTTTAAACCAAACGGATGCATGGTATTTAAAGTGTGTATCCACTAAATGTCCTTCTTTTTTAGCAGGGACTCCCTATCACCTCCTCGTGTCAATGGAGGAACATCTATAATCCTAAACCTGAATTGGCTGATGCTATGCTTCATGTCATGAAAATGTGTAGGAATAGGAAGATCAAGACACTTAGTACGGATGGTGCTCTTGTGTTTGATCATGCGGGTTCTTGCCTCCAGTGTTGTCTTACCTACGTAACCTAGACCACAGGGGTAGTTACCAGGTAGACAATGTACAAAGAGGTACAGGTATATCGTTTGCAAATTTTGAACTTCTTGCCTGTATAAGGATGACGGCAGGTCCATTGTCCTACTAGTTGGCATGAAGTAAATACCTCGGCACGATATGGGCTTACTTTGGAGTGCTGCAGGACTTCCTCTTTGAGACATTTTAACCCAATACAATGTGTCATTTAGTGTGTTCGGTTGTGAGATATATGTGTCTTTAGCACCATTATAGCATTAACCCCTTTTGTTGAAGTCAGTAATGCATCCCCATCCACACATTTTCTGCCTTGCTTGGCTTTTTTTAAATTTTTTTTCTTCACAATGCAACATTGGCCATCCTGCTACTTGTGTAAAGCAGATTAGGATGGGATTATCTCATTTTTGGCCTTTCATTGTCTGCATTGAAAACCACACAAAACACATTTTTTTCTGGCCAACAACTGTTCTATTTGTACCTTTATGCAATAATTTTATGTGTAACTAAAGGCTTGCCTTAACCTGTTGTTACTGCATCGCTACTACAGCTGTGTGTCTAAACCTGCTTGTAGTGCAGAGCACTAGTTTGCTTGGCAATCGCACACACAGCCATCTTTCTGATAAATGATGAGCCTGCACTTGCACAACTAAAAGGCCAGCCATTGGACACTCACCTGACAGCTCTGCGGTGTTGCGCTGTCCCTGGTGCTTAACACAGGCTACTCTGGTTGCCGTGTAAGCACTCAACCAGCACCATCAAGCTGCTCCAGGGTCGTCAAAGCAGCTATTTGTTCCCATTTTTTGCAAGCGTGTCCCAAGCATGTTTTAACACGTTGAGTTGCAATTAGAGATGAGCGAGCACCAAAATGCTCGGGTGCTCGTTGCTCGAGTCGAACTTTCCGCGATGCTCGAGAGTTCGTTTCGAGTAATGAACCCCATTAAAGTTAATGGGCAACTCGAGCATTTTTGTATATGACCGATGCTCCGCTTAGGTTTTCACTTGTGAAAATCTGGAAAAACTACGAAAGTGATGGAAACGCCACAGAAACAGATAGGGAAGGGGAGGGACAGCATGCAGGGCTGCATCTCAGGCTCCCAGGTCTCACTATTAAGCCACAATAGCTGAAAGAGTTCCCCCCCCCCCCAACAATTTTTACTTCGGACAAACCCTCATTAGCAAGGCACACCTTAGCTAAGGACCACACTAACTCCAACCAAGTACAATCACTGCCTGGGGGGGTCACACTGCTGCCTCTTCTCCTGGGTTACATGCTGCCCAACCCCCCGCACGACCCAGCGTCCACAGTGCACACAAAAGTGTCCCTGCGCAGCCTTCAGCTGCCCTCATGCCACACACTTGCTTCATAGCCACACCACCCTCATGTCTATTTCCAAGTGCGTCTGCCATGAGGAGGAACCGGAGGCATACACTGCAGAGGGTTGGCAGGGCCAGGCAGCGACCTTCTGTAAAAGGGGGGGGCGACAGCCCACAATGCTGTTGAGAATCAATGAAAAATTGACGTTCAATCTTTATTCCAACAAAGTGCTAACCTCCGTCAGGAGCTGCAAACATGGGCATGAGTTACATAGCTATGGGGAATCCATTTGCCCACACAGTATTCATTCTGTCGAGGTGCCAGATAGCTCAATCAACAGCGCAAGGAGAAAGCCATCTGCACTCTGCCCCCTACCCAAGTCAGTCAGTGTCTTTGTGCCAGACAGGTAAATCACCGCAATGGGAATCTGTGTGCACCCACAGCATAGGTGGGTCCTAGGCGACCCAATACATGAACCATGAAGAAATCAGAGTGCCCAAACATGGCAGACTTTCACTGCGCCGAGGACATAGGCCTCTGCACAAAACCTTAGGAATCGAGGGCATGAAGCGGACTTCGATGCTAGTTCAGCTGCAAAGGTCTCAGTAAATCACTTACGTTTTCTTTCACCGCTCCAATGACTGGATTAGCAGGGAAAAGTTCCACAGGCCCAACCTGGCGTAGTTGCAGTTCCCCCGGGATGTAGGCCTCGGCCAACAGCTTCAGCAATCGTAGGCATAAAGCAGACTTTGATGCTAGCACAGCATTAAACGTCTCATTAATGCAGTAACGCTCCTCTTCTTTTGCCCAAACCACTGTATCAGATAACTGTCGTAACACGACAGCAAATACACGATGCCCAGTGCTGAACCCCTGACCCCCAAGGAGGAGGAGGTGGCCTTACAAGGCCAAGAAACCATGACCAGGACCCGCTGTAGCCTGTGTGGGAAGTATGTGAGCGGGCGCTTGGTCGGGCTCGGTCCCAGCAAACACACTATGTGACCCAAGGTGCCGTGAGTTACATAGCAATGGGCAATCCGGGACCCCTCACACTATTCATTCTGTATTGGTGTCGGATAGCTCAATCGACACCGCAAGGAGAAAGCCATCTGCACTCTGCACCCTACCCAAGTCAGTCAGTGACTTTGTGTCCGACAGGTAAAACTCCGCAATGGGAAATCTTTGTGCATTCACAGCATAGACGAGCAGAAGGAACCAAAAGAAAGTAACAAACATGAAAAAATTACAGTGCGAAAAACATGGCAGACTTTCGCTCCGCCGAGGACATAGGCCACTGCACACACCCTCAGCAAACGCGGGCATAGAGCGGACTCCTATGCTAGTACAGCTGTGAATTGCTCATTAAGCCAGTAATGCTCCTCTTCAGTGGCCCAAACGAGTTTCACAGATAACTCTGGTAACACGAGAGAAAATACATATTGGCCTCGCCCCACAATTGATGCCCTAGTCAGTGCGTGTTTTTGGGCCTGATAGGTAAAACACCGCGATAAAAGTCTGTGTGCACCCATAGTATAAACAGACCCCTGTAGCATTTCAGTAGAAAACGTATAAGCAGACCCCAGTAACATTTTGGTTGCAGTAGTATAGGCAGACCCCGTATCATTTCTTTAGTGGAAGTACAGGCAGACCCCTGGGACATTTACGTGGCAGCAGTATAGGCAGACCCCCGTAAAATTCTTGTAGCAGCAGTATAGGCAGACCCCTGTAACATTTAAGTGGCAGCAGTATGGGCAGACCCCAGTAACATCTTTATGGCAGCAGTATAGGCAGACCCCTGTATCATTCTTGTAGCAGAAGTATAGGCAGCCCCCTGTAACACTTTTTGTAGCAGCAGTATAAGCAAACCCCAGTGACATTTAAGTTGCAGCAATATAGGCAGACCCCAGTAACATCCTTGTGGCAGCAGTATAGGCAGACCCCTGTAACATTTACGTGGCAGAAGTATAGGCAGACCCCTGTAACATTTCAGTGGCAGCCGTATGGGCAGACCCCAGTAACATCCTTGTGGCAGCAGTATAGGCAGACCCCTGTAACATTTACGTGGCAGACGTTTAGACAGACCCCTGTAACATTTACGCGGCAGCAGTATAGGCAGACCACAGTAACATCCTTGTAGCTGCAGTATAGGCAGACCCCTGTATCATTCTTGTAGCAGAAGTATAGGCAGACCCCTGTAACATTTTTGTAGCAGCAGTATAGGCAGACCCAAGTGACATTTACGTGGCAGCAGTATAGGCAGACCCCAGTAACATCCTTGTGGCAGCAGTATAGGCAGACCCCTGTAAGATTTACGTGGCAGAAGTATAGACAGACCCCTGTAACATTTACGTGGCAGCAGTATAGACAGACCACAGTAACATTCTTGTAGCAGCAGTATAGGCAGACCCCTGTATCATTCTTGTAGCAGAAGTATAGGCAGACCCCTGTAACATTTTTTTAGCAGCAGTATAGGCAGACGCCTGTGACATTTAAGTGGCAGCAGTATAGGCAGTCCCCAGTAGCATCCTTGTGGCAGCGGTATAGGCAGACCCCTATAACATTTACATGGCAGAAGTAAAGGCAGACCCCTGTAACATTTAAGTGGCAGCAGTATAGGCAGACCCCTGTAACATTCTTGTAGCAGAAGTACAGGCAGACAGACCTCAGTGAAATTTCTGTAGTAATAGTATAGGCCAATGTCTGAAACATTGGGGTACCATGAGCTTAGGCGAAGGCCGGAAAAATTTGTTGGATAAGAGTGCAGGCGTGGGCCCCAAAAATAAGTGTACCAAAAGTACAAGTGTACCTCTGAAAAATTTATCAACCGAGAGGGCAGGTGAAACCCATAAATATTTTTTTAAAGATACAGCTCGGTGTTGCTTAATTTGTAACAGAGCCTGTAGGCAGCCCAGTTGAAAAAATTGTTTAAAGGGGTTGTCCCGCGGCAGCAAGTGGGTCTATACACTTCTGTATGGCCATATTAATGCACTTTGTAATGTACATTGTGCATTAATTATGAGCCATACAGAAGTTATCAAAAGTTTTATACTTACCTGCTCAGTTGCTGGCGTCCTCGTCTCCATGGTGCCGACTAATTTTCGGCCTCTAATGGCCAAATTAGCCGCGCTTGCGCAGTCCGGGTCTTCTGCTGTCTTCAATGGGGCCGCTCGTGCAGAATGCCGGCTCCGTGTAGCTCCGCCCCGTCACGTGCCGATTCCAGCCAATCAGGAGGCTGGAATCGGCAATGGACCGCACAGAAGCCCTGCGGTCCACAGAGAGACAGGATCCCGGCGGCCATCTTCAGCAGGTGAGTATGAAGACGCCGGACCGCCGGGATTCGGGTAAGTACTACCCGGTGTGTTTTTTTAACCCCTGCATCGGGGTTGTCTCGCGCCGAACGGGGGGGGGGGGGGGGGGGGATGGGGTTAAGAAAAAAAAAAAAAAACGTTTCGGCACGGGACAACCCCTTTAAGGGTAAAGTATCCATATTTTTGAAACTTTGAAAAATTGTAAAAAAAATTGTTAGACGAGCCTTTTGGGCCACAGAAAAATTGTCCGTTCACATGTTGTTTTAGGAGGAGGAGTAGCAGGAGGATGACTAATGTCAGAGACAGATTGACAAAGCTAAATGCACCGTTTTTCCGGTGATAGAGAAGAGTGCTTTTATCTGCGTTTGCAGCAAAAAGAATCTTTAGGTTCCGCTGCTCTCCGCCAGTGGAGAAGAGAAGTCTGGGGAAATCCCAGAGGAATGGTGACGCTAATGATTGCAGCATCGCCGCTCACCATCTGGGTAGACTCCTCAAAGTTTCCAAGGACCTTGCAGATGTCTGCCATCCAGGCCCACTCCTCGGTAAAGAATTGGGGAGGCTGACTAGCACTACGCCGTCCATGTTGGAGTTGGTATTCCACTATTGCTCTATGCTGCTCATAGAGCCTGGCCAACATGTGGAGCGTAGAATTCCACTGTGTGGGCACGTTGCACAGCAGTTGGTGCTCTGGCAGATTAAACCGATGTTGCAGAGTCCTCAGGGTGGCAGCGTCCGTGGTGGACTTGCGAAAATGTGCGCAGACACGGCGCACCTTGCCCAGCAGCTCAGATAAGTGCGGGTAGTTTTTCAGAAATCGCTGAACCACCAGATTGAAGACGTGGGCCAGGCATGGCACGTGTGTGAGGCTGCCGAGCTGCAGAGCTGCCACCAGGTTATGGCCGTTGTCACACACAACCATGCCTGGTTGGAGGCTCAGCGGCAAAAGCCAGAGGTCGGTCTGCTCTGTCATACCCTGCAACAGTTCGGGGGCCGTGTGCCTCTTGTCACCTAGGCTGAGGAGTTTCAGCACAGCCTACTGACACTTGCCCAACGCTGTGCTGCCACGCCGCGTCACACCGACTGCTGGCGACGTGCTGCTCACATTTCTTAATTGAGAGGTAGAGGTTGCGTAGGAGGAGGAGGAGGAGGGATTAGAGAAGGTGGCATAGACCGCCGCAGAAACCAGAACCGAGAAAGGACACGCTATTCTGGGTGTGGGTAGGACGTGTGTGGTCCCAGGCTCTGACTCAGTCCCAGACTCCACCAAATTCACCCAATGTGCCGTCAGGGAGATATAGTGGCCCTGCCCGCTGGTACTTGTCCACGTGTCCATGGTTAAGTAGACCTTCCCAGTAACCGCGTTGGTGAGGGCACGATTGATGTTGCGGGAGACGTGCTGGTGTAGGGCAGGGATGGCACACTGGAAAAAATAGTGGCGACTGGGGACCGAGTAGTGTGGGACTGCCGCCGCCATCATGTTTTTGAAAGCCTCCGTTTCCACAAGCATCTCCAGGCTGATCAACTTGGCAATGTGCACATTTGAAGCTTGAGCGTGTGGGTGCGTGGCGGCGTATTTGCGTTTTCGCTCCAACGCTTGCGCTAGCGACAGCTGGACGCTGCGCTGAGAGACATTGCTGGATAGGGTCGAGGACAGCGGAGGTGAGGGTGTGGGTACAGGCCGGGAGGCGCTCGTGCCTGTGTCCTGAGAGGGGGGTTGGATCTGAGTGGCAGATTGGGGCACAAGGGGAGAGGCAGTGGAGCGACCCAGAGGCGGTGAACGGCCTTCGTCCCACCTTTTGGGCTGCTTGGCCATCATATGTCTGCGCATGCTGGTGGTGGTGAGGCTGGTAGTGGTAGCTCCCCGGCTGATCTTGGCGCGACACAGGTTGCACACCACTGTTCGTCGGTCGTACGCGCTCTCACTGAAAAACATCCACACCTTTGAACACCTAGGCCTCTGCACGTTGGCTTGGCGCGAGGGGGTGCTTTGGGAAACAGTTGGGGCATTCTTCGCTCTGGCCTTGCCTCTTCCCCTGGTCACCCCACTGCCTCTTCCAACCTGTCCTGCTGCTGCACTTGCCTCCCCCTCTGAAGACCTGTCCTCAGTTGGCTTAGCAAACCAGGTGGCGTCAGTCACCTCATTGTCCAGCGGCTCTTCCTCTGAATCCTTTGTGCGCTCCTCCCTCGAACTTACTGCCCTTACTACTACCTCACTGATAGACAACTGTGTCTCATCATCATCGTCCTCCTCACCCACTGAAAGCTCTTAAGACAGTTGCCGGAAGTCCCCATCCTCATCACCCAGACCCCAGGAACGTTCCAAAGGTTGGGCAGCGGTCACGACAAACTCCTCAGGTGAGAGAGGAACCATTTTTTCCCAATCAAGGCAGCGACCCGAGAACAGTTCCTGGGAGTCTGCCTGCTCATCAGAATGTGTCATTTTCATAGAGTGAGGAGGCTGGGAGGAAGGAGGAGCAGCAGCGAGAGGTTTCAGAGTTGCTGCAGTGGACGGTGTAGAAGACTGGGTGGTCGATAGATTGCTGGATGCATTTTCTGCCATCCACGACAGGACCTGCTCACACTGCTCTGTTTGTAATAAAGGTCTACCACGTGGACCCATAAATTGTGATATGAAGCTGGGGACCCCAGAAACTTGCCTCTCTCCTAATCCCGCAGCAGCCGGCTGCGATTCACCTGAATCAGGAACTCGGCCTGTGCCTACACCCTCACTTGGACCTCCGGAATTATTGGCATACAGTTGGAGGCTGACAGCGGTATTGTAACGCTAATTCCAGGCAGAAGCAAAGAATACGGAAGGCTGCAGACAGGCCTAGCTGTGCAATACTGATGCACTGCAACTCCCACCAGACACCCAGTAAATTTTAGACCGTCAGAGGTAGCCGTAAGAAGGAGCTTTTATTTTAATTTTTTGACAAAAGAATACAGGCTATATAGCATGTATATGACTTTCCCTCCATCAGTGGCTGTGGCCGTACGCTGTGCGTGAATTTCACGGCAGACACAGACCGGTGTAAAAAAGGCTGACAGCGGTAATGTAACGCAAACTGCAGAAAGAAAGAAAATTATACAGAAGGCTGCAAAAAGGTCTGGCTCTGCAATAGTGATGCACTACAACTCCCACCAGCCAACCAGTAAAATGCACACAGTCAGAGGTAGCCCTAAGAAGGACCGTTGGGGTTCTTGTAGAGAGGATTCTACACTACCACTGTCCCTCTCTCAGCAGCACTGCCCCTTTACTCTGTATAATTGACTTCAGACTGAGAACACTATAGCTGTAATAGTCTGCACAGCCCAAGATGAAAAAAAACAATTTTGGTGCAAAACTGCTCCCAGCAGCCACAACATTAATGCACACGATCAGATGTGGCCCTAAGAAGGACCGTTGGGGTTCTTGAAGACAGGAACCTACACTAACACTTTCCCTATTGCAGCAGAGGCACTCTCCCTGATCTCTCCCAGTGTGTGTCTGAGGCGAGCCACGGGCGGGACCACTTTAAGTACTCAGCGGTCACTTGATCTCACCAGCCACTCACTGCAGGGGGGTGGGATAGGGCTGGCACGTCACAGTAGGAAGTTGTAATGCCTTCCCTGCATTTCTATTGGCCAGAAAATGGCGCTAAACATGCAGGTAAGGAAATGGAATTGACTCAAGTACCGCGTGGTGCTCGTCTCGAGTAACGAGCATCTCAAGTACCCTAATATTTGAACGAGCATCAAGCTCGGACGAGTATGCTCGCTCATCTCTAGTATCAATGTGTTAAAACACACTTTTTTAAAAGACTCATCATTTCAAACATGCCCTTCCTTTATACAATTACATGGCAAATTGAATTAGGATCATGGCACAATATAATTTTTTTTTTCTATCAATAAATTTTTATTGTAACTTACTTTGCAAGATTATACAGATATTGCTTGAACTTTAGTGGCTAAATAGATGCAACAGGTGGTTACATCCTTGTTCTCTGTAGATAGTCAATTCTCAGTATGATACATTTTGTAAATAAGAAAGAGGAGAAAGAGTTACAGTTAAATTCAGTGAGAGCAAAAGGGGGATGAAAAAGAAAAGGGGAGGAGGAAGAAAGAAAATTAAAATCAGGCAAGGCATAAGGTTAGTATCACATTTCAGACAAGTCAACCTTACTTGTCAAACGTAACTTTTAGACATCACGACGGAAACATTTTGTTCCAAGGATTCCACATATCTTCATAATTAACCAGATTATTGTTTTTAAGGGCGATGATTTTCTCATATATGCTATGTTCTGAGATCAATTGTATCTGCTCTTTCATTGTAGGGAGCTCCGCAGCTCTCCACTTTCTGGCTAACAATAGTTTTGCTCCCATCAAAATGTGTCCAATCAGCCGTCCACTCACGGGTTCTATTTTCTCTAGATCCAAGAATAGCAGAGCCGTGGCTGGTGTATTTGGGACCGTCTGTTTCGTCAGTTTGTTTAAGATAACATAGATATCCTTCCAAAAGTTTAAAATTAAAGGGCAGGACCAGAATATGTGTGAAAGTGAGCCATCTTGGCCACAATTCCTCTAGCACAAGGCCTCTGAAGTTAAGTGTCTAGTTTTAAGTTGTAAAGGGGTGTAGTACCATCTCATTAGTATTTTCAATTGTACCTCTACCAAATTTGCACATCTGGAAGCTTGTTTTGTGTATCTGAAAGATTTTAGCCATACTTCTGTTGGATAATTTACCCCCTGATCTCTTTCCCAATTTAGAAAATGGCACTTCCCTGTTTTCATATCTCCCACCATAAAGTCATAGAAGTGTCTTGTTGTAGGGTTTTTAATTTGTCTAGTCATCGTTAGACTTGTATAGATTGATCTTGGGAATTTAAATG
This sequence comes from Eleutherodactylus coqui, assembly GCF_035609145.1. NCBI lineage: Eukaryota > Metazoa > Chordata > Amphibia > Anura > Eleutherodactylidae > Eleutherodactylus > Eleutherodactylus coqui. The sequence continues at coordinate 513,780,236 of NC_089837.1, forward strand.
TATGTATGGGAGCTTTTGTAGAAAAGAGCGAATTTGGAAGTATTTGAATAGGTCCACTTTTGGAATTCCGAATTCCTCCATTAAAGGTGTAAAGTACCTAAGGATATTGTCTTTAAACAGGTCTGCTATATATCTGATTCCCCTCTTGATCCAAGGGTCAATTTGCAGGTTGTGGATAAGAGTTCCTAGAGTTTCCACAGGGATTTGTTTTAGTTGGTGGGAACCCGTGGCTTCTTAAGTTTTAAGAAGTCTGCCCCAGGCCTCTAAAGTTGCTTTCATGGGGAGCGAGAGGGGCATCCTATTTAGATTCGCTGAAAGATATGGATTTTTGCATAAATCAGGGAGGATAGGGAAGAAATGCCCGCCACTTCGAATTCTATATTAGGCCAGCTAATCATCCCGAAATTTTAAAACCATGGGAGAGATTCTTTTAATAGTAAAGCATTACAATATGCCTCTAGGTTAGGTAGATCAGCTCCTCCCTGGGTTCTATGAAGACACAAAATAGAGAGGGACTTGCTGGGGGTTTTTCCCAACCAGACGTAATTTGCCAATTGTTTTTGAAATTTTGAAATTATTGATTGAGGAATTGGTATTGGCAGAGTGCGAAAATAATATAGTATTTTAGGGAGAATTAGCATCTTATAGAGTACCAGGTGTCCGAGCCAAGTAGTCTGTTGTTTTTTGAAGGCATCTAATTCCTCCTGAATCTTTTTCAATAGCGGAAGAAAGTTATTAGGCACCAAGCTCAACAAGGGAAAGCAAATATTAATACCTAAATAAGGAATACTCAGATTTTGCCATTGAAAAGGAAATTCTCTTTTTATCTCACCTTTTTGTTCTGCATTGACATGTATCCCTAAAATTTGTGATTTAGATACATTCAACTTATAGAAGGAGACTGCTGAGAATTGTGTAAGAATTGAGTATACACTGCGGAGAGAGACTAAAGGCTTAGTTAATGTTAGTAGCATGTCGTCTACAAATAGGCTTACCTTGTGAGGCCTGGCGCCAGCGTGAATTCCATATATATTGGGATGCTGTTTAATAAATTCCACCAGAGGTTCTATTATTAAAGTAAAAAATAATGGAGACAGTGGGCAGCCTTGTCGAAGGCTGTAGAAGGAATCAGACAATGTTCCATCTACTAAAACTCTAGCTGGGGGGGAGGTGTAGAGTGTCTTAATTGCTCTGAGTATGTTTCCTATAAAGCCAAATTTTTCTAGGGTTGAGAAGGCATAACCCCAATGAAGCCTATCAAAGACCTTTTCAGCGTCCAAGGCCAGAAAAATAGCCGGGGTTTGGGAGGCCTATAATTTTGATATAAGATTTAAAATTCTCCTTGTTCCATTTGGCGCTTGTCTCCCTTTGGTAAAGCCTACTTGGTCTGAATGTATAACATCTGGCAGGACTTTGAGGAGTCTCTGTGCTATGATTTTTGAATAAAGTTTCGTATCACAATTTAAAAGAGAAATAGGCCTGAAATTAGCCAGAGAGGAGGGATCTTTACCGGATTTGGGAATGGTGACAATCGTAGCTGCCAGCATTTCTGTTGGCAATTTGCCTTGTTCTATACTTTGATTAAACGCCAGGGTCATGTGAGGAGTCAAAATATCAGCAAAATATTTATAGTACTCAAAGAATCCATGTGGTCCTGGGGATTTTTGGGATGTTAGTAATTTAATTGTGTCTAAGATCTCTTTATGTGAGATAGGCTCACTCAGGGAGTGCTTTTGGGTTTCTGAGATGGTCGGGAGATTAATTCTAGCCAAAAAGGACCAGATTTCTTTTTGTGTTGGTTGAGGAGTAGAGGCATCATCTTTCAGGTTATATAATTTTTCGTAAAATTTACGAAAACACTCAGCTATCTGTTTTGGATGATGTATTTTTGTTCCCGTGTTATTTGGGCATAGGATGTAAGGAACTTTTGCTTTTAAAATTTTCTTTTTCACTAAGCTAGCCATCAGTCTGGAAGGTTTGGAGAATCTTTTCCGTATTGGAAATTTGTGAGAGCATCTCAGTTATCTGTCCTTCTTTTTCTTTTTTATGGTTGGCGCTCATCTTGATGAGGACCCACCCTAATAAAAGCCTTATGTGCATTCCAGACCGTAAGGGGTGAGACTCCCGGAGTGGAATTGATAGCAAAGTACTCTAGTAAGGCCTCAGAAATACCTTTCGGGTGTTGCGGGATCCCCATCAAGAAAAGATAGTTTCACCAGGTTCTGGCTCCCCCCGCATATTGTCCCCACGAAAAGATAGCTGATATTGGCGCGTGATCCGACCAGGTAGCGGTGCCAATCTTTGCTTCTGTAACGAAACATAATGACCATCTGTCCACCAAAATTAAATCTATCCGAGAGAATGTTTTGTGTCGAGGGGAATAGAAAGTATATTCCCTAGAGGAAGCATTTAAACACCGAAATACATCGTATAGCGCTTTTTTGCGGAACCAAGGCTGTAAGGTAGACGTTTTCCTAGGAAGATAGCAGGAAGAATCCATATCCCGATCTGGTATGAGATTAAAGTCTCCACAAACTATTAATCTTCCCATTGCATGCCTCCACAATTTCTTAATGGTTTTATTTAGTATGCTTATCTGTGCGGAATTGGGCGCGTAAACATTCAATAACGTAAACGGGGTGGAGTTTAATTTACCCGAGAGAAGAATGTATCTTCCTGTAGGATCTTGTTCCAAAACAGTGATCTCTGTAGTGACCGTGTCTTTGAACGCAATCAAGACACCTGCTTTCTTTTCAGATGTACAGGCTTGGTAAATATTGGGAAACCTCCTATGGGACATTTTTGGACAAGCGGAGGCATCAAAATACATCTCCTGGATATAGAGGATATCAACATTGCTAGTGAGGGCTTCTTTCCACAACTGAACATGTATTTAGGGGTGCGCAAAGTTCATCTGAATGAGAACTGCAGCAAAATATCAGGAAGTCCTTCATGGATAAGATTTCAGAGATTCAACGGCCCATATCTTCAGGCATGGGGCTCTTCTCCTGTGTTCTAGGACACCTAGATGGACTGCCGTAACTGGCTCTACAATATGTATGTCCCAAGTGGACAGCAAACTAGACGCTTCTTCCGGTTTGGAGAGAATATAGGTTGTACCATCTTTCTGGATTATTAGTTTGGGGGGAAAGCCCCACTTATATGGAATTTTTTCTTGTCTAAGGGCGTTAGTGATGGCTGAAAATCTCCTCCTCGCCTGAAGCGTAGCTTGAGAAAGATCTACGTAGAGACATACATCGCTGACTGGCATTGGTAGCTGATCTGTTTTCCGAACTGCTTGCATGACAGCCTCTTTGATATGGAAGAAGTGTATGCGCGCGATCACATCCCCTGGTGTTTTTTCGGGTATAAATTTTGGTTTAGGCAATCTGTGGGCTCGGTCAATAATTAAATCAGTAGTGGCCACACCTGGCAAGAAAGCTTTTATCAATTGTTGTTGATATTTAGTAAGCTCCATTGGCAAAACCGACTCTGGTATTCCCCTGACTTTAACGTTATTCCCACGGTTTCGGTCCTCCATGTCAGCTAGTTTGATTTTTAGTTTGTCCACCTCGTCAGATAGAACATAATGAGAGTTAATAAGGTCATTATGGGAGTGTGTTAATTCTCCCGTTTTGCTTTCAGTATGGGTAATCCTCTCATCAAACTAGATTTCAGTGTAGATGTTAGTGAGTCGAAGTTAGCCTGAAGAGAATTTTTTAGTGCCACTACCATCTCCTTCATAAAGGTTTCCGTCACTGTTTTCTCCGAGGTGGGCATATCAGAGATCATGTCCTCTACATTAGATGAGGGAACGTTCTCTGGGTGCCCTTGCATAAGCCTCTGCTTCTGTTTAAGCGGGCTAGCAGAGGGAGACATCTGCGTTTTTTTCAGGAGAAGGGGAGCCGGCGCCATCTTAGACACATGCAGTGTCCCTCTGTGGGAGTTCTTCCCTCTAGAGGCCATTATAAACTCCTCTGCAAACAAAAAAGATCTAACAGAGGGGTCCTGGATGGGGCTCACCTGAGTTTGCCCCTTCTGGGTGGGCTGTGTGATCAGCGGTGCGGGGCTCTCAGGTGTAGAATACTCACTCCCTTCCTCCGACGGAGCGGGTGCAGAGGCCAGGATCTCGGGAGCAGCGCTGCGCGTCCTGCTGCGGGCTGTGAAGAAGTTCTCCAAGCATCCCGGCTGAGCGTCAGAGGACTTGCAGTGGTTCATCAGCTGATGGAAGAAGCTACAGCAGTGTCGGTGAGAGGGCTGAAGAATCGCTGTAAGTTGCTTTTCAGGCAGCAGGTTCTCGGAGCTCTGGTATCAAGCGGCCATTCCGGTGCTCAGTCAGACCATGCCCCCCACAATATAATTTTTTTTAAAGGGAATTGTATTTGTACCCAAAAATAAGTCTTCCACAACAATGTTTTGTGTTAACAATTCTTTTTATAATCAAACTTAAAATGTAGTCAACACAAAATGCCTTCATTGGCTGTATATTTAATAAGGAAAATAAATGTTTGTTTCTTGTGCAAACTAGAAAGGAAAACACAAAGTAAAAAAAAAATATATATATATATATATATGTTCCTAACTTTCCCCGGCAGCCCCGGCTTGCTCGAGGCTTGGATGCGCTTTGGGAATGACCCCTTTTTCGTGGGCGACCCCGTGGCCTTTGGGTAGTAGGGCTGCCCTGCCCCACACCTTCTGGGACTGGCCTTCTCCAGGATCATTTTCTCCTGCCTCAACCACACATTCCTGGAGTGGTACTGGGAGTGGTAGAGGCTGCAGAGATGCCTCATCAGCCTCTCTTGCTTCTGGGGCGCCTTGTACATCACCCACAATGTTGGGCCCAACAAAAGCAGGTTCTGCCTCAGAGACCCTGCCTTGCCCTGGCTGCCTGCTTTCACTAGGCTCTTTGGGGGGGCCTGGCAGGGGCACAATCCCTGAAGGGCCAGGAACCGGGGAGGGCCAGGGGGTTGGCACAGGAGGCGCGGGGAGAGCTGAGTCCTCTGTTGGAGGTGCTGCCCCAGCAGGTGGCTCTTGAGAGGGGATTGTGTGCGCATCATTCTCCTCACTCAAAGAGCTAGGACCCTGACCTACATGCCTCAAGGAGGCATATTCGGAGGGACTGCCACCAAAGGGTGGTGGTGTATACGTATCCTCCTCCGAATCCTGACCATATAGGTCAGGAGAAAAATCAGTCCTTCGATCCTTTGCATCGTGGAGCCAGCGTTCATAGGCCCGCCTCTGGCGGTGCCTTCCCCTGCCATTGAGGCACCACAGGTCCAGCATCCAGAACACTTCATGGGCTGGTTCTGGCTGCAGGGCTACCTCAAGGACAGCCTCAAGGGCCCTTCTCACTGTCCCCTGCAGCATTGGGGGGACCTCTCGACAATGAGGGGCTAGCCCCCGGCAGAACTTGTCCTCCCAATCCTCATCCGCCCGAAGTCTCAGGGGTTGCAAGATTAATCCCTAGTTGCACTATGTTTATATCTGTTGAGTTGAACCTCACAACTGAGTTTAGAAAAAATGTATATATAGAGGACCATAAAAATTTCCCTTGCTATGCGATGGCATTATATTTAGCTCCCCTTTATAAAGAAGTTAGCCTGCATGTTAAGGAAAAACAAAACAAAAACAAAAAGAAACCACAAAAAAAACTTTTCCTTATTTCTCTTTGTGAAAAGATAAGTAAAAACATGAGCATATATGTTGTTTCTATGTACATGATATTAGTCTGACTTGCAGTATAGCCCACATAAGGGATCTGATCCCAGAGGGAGAAAAAAAAAAAAAAAGATTTTAAATAAATAAATTCCATTTATTTTTTACTCTGGATAAATATACTCATATTGGTTTTCTGCATGTGTGATGTTTCTATATATATATGGTGCAGGTTTGACTTGCAGTATAGCCCCCCAAAAGGGGTCTAGTTTAAATGCACTTTCTTCTCTATGTTTGATTCCTGTATATGCAATGCAGGTCTGACTTATAATTTAACCCCTGAGGGGATCTAGTCCCCAGTTTGTGGATCCAAAAGGACTCTCTGATCAGTATATCATTGAACGTTGCCTTGCCACGCCTGTGATTGGTTACTTTCTCTATACCAAAACATGTGAAACTAGCGGTACTGCATGAGTGGGAATTGATAAAATGATTGGCTAGATTTCAGCTACCAGTTTGGCCTTTTGCTATATATTGTAGATGGTCTGATATTCTGATGTGGTACATCCAATATATTGTAACTTACATGACGAACAGCCTGCCATATAAACAACTTCCGTTAATTTGCAATTTATATATGACAATACTGGTATTGTCGCTACCAAACTCCTTGACACTTCTTGGTGCAAATTTACAGATAGGGCACCGTGATTGCATGCATCTATAAAAGCCATTGTTTTTTAGCCAATTGGTGTCTGTCCGTTTGTTACTGTTTCTGTTTGGGTGAACTCTATTTTGCCTGAACATGAAATCAATCGATTTCGCCCTTCTAGACACACATCTAGTGCCTGACTCCAATATAACTTTTAATTTGGGATCTTGTTTTAAACTGGCTAGATTGTTGAAAAAAATCTTTTTGATCTGTGTGAATTGTCTGCTGAACGGGGTTGAACATGTGATGCATTCTCTGCTTTTTAATTTGTCTGACTACTTCTCATTTGAACTGATTTCTCTTGTTTGTCTGGAAGCTACTGTTTTTTTTGCCTGTTGTAGAATGCGTTTTCCGTATCCCCTGTTTTGTAACCTATCACAGATTTCTTTTTCTGCATGTTGGTAATCTGTACTTAAAGTGCAAAGGCGCTTTGCCCTCAATAGCTCCCCCAATGGGATTGCTTGTATAGTTTGCATCGGATGGCAACTTGATGCGTGTAAAATCGTATTACCAGCATCTTTTTTTTCCTATACAATACACTGGTGATGGACCCATCCTGACTATTTCCCTTAATAAGAATATCCAAAAAAGGGATCTGTTTGTAATCAAGGTCCATGGTAAATTCTAGGTTGCAATCATTTTCATTGATATAAGTTAACAAACTGGTTAGTTTGATCTTGTTTTTGGTTTCGTATTTGTCTCTGTTCATACCATCACTGGTCATGTGCCATATAATAATGACGTCATCAATATAATGCCCATACCAACATATGTTGTCGATAAAGGGGCTGCACTGATCATAAACATATCTGGATTCCCACCATGACATATACAATATTGCTAAAGAAGGGGAGAATCTAGAGCCCATTGGCGCCCCCACCAATTGAAAGTATTGTGTAGAATTGAACTTGAAAACATTGTGTGTCAGTAGGAATTCAGTTGCTTCCATCAAAAAAGCTCTTACAGAATCATTATATTGTGCATGAGACCTTAAGTGAAATGCAAGTGCCTGTAGCGCCAAATGGTGTGGGATAGAGGAATACAATGCTTTGACATCACAAGTTACCCAGGTTTTATCCGCCCCCATTTGTGTCCTGCCAATATTTGAATGACTTTGTTGCTATTAGGAATATATCCGGGGATTTGAACTACCAAAGGCTGTAATTTTCTATCTACCCAATTGCTGAGTCGCTCACATAGGGATCCTCATCCCGAAACTATTGGGCGCATAAGAGGTGGAAATACATTCTTGTGAGACTTGGGAATCCCATAAAAATTTGCAAGAATAGGATTTTTGGGAACTAGATAAGCCATTTCTTTGTCACTTAATACCCCCATTGAGCCCCCTCTGGTAATCAAATCAGACAATGAATGGGTGAATGTTACGGTGGGGTCAATCTCTAATTTTCTATAAGTTTTATCGTCATTGAGTATTTTTTCAACACATAAACTGTATAATGCATTGTCCATTATGACAATGGTGCTCCCTTTGTCTGATTTCTGAATTATTAAATCAGTGTCGTTAATGAGATTCTGTAAGTCACGCCTCTGAGACACTGAGATGTTGACATTTTTATATTTGGATGCATCTTTCTTTTGACTGGATCTATATAGGTCATTAAGATCTCTTTCCATACTGTTTTGAAAATCATCCACCCATCTAGTTCTGAGATAATTGGGGTAAAAAGAGGGATTGGGAATCCTCATATCTGACGGCATTGCAATTGAATCTGGTGCCATATTAGTGTCCATCTGTTCTTTTTCTAGTTCTTCAAAGTCCCAGAGAAAGGCAATGTCCCTTGTTGTTAGGTCTGCATGTTTATCGTCTTGTTTCGCAGACTCATAAGAAGCTATTCTGTTTGACTCATTGATTCTGGTTTGTTTGCAGAAATTCTTCTTTACAAAGAGGTCCCAAATAGAGATGAGCGAACGTGTTCTTAACGAACACTTACGCACCCGGACACCGGCTTTGCCGAGGACTTCAGTGTCCGCGCGTAAAGCTTTGGCGGGCGCCGGGGGGCGGGGAGAGGCGCGGCGGCGCGGGCGGCAGCAGCGGGGAACAGGGGGGAGCCCTCTCTCTCTCCCTCTCCCCCCCACTCCCCGCCGCACCCCCCCGCGCTGCCACGGCGACCCCCGAACTTTTTTCGCCCGAGCACGGAATTGCTCGCAAAGTTCGGTGTTCGGGCGAAAAGGGGCGGAGCCGAACACGTTCGCTCATCTCTAGTCCCAAACAAATTTGTTTAGGTCCAGCATAGTATTGAAAGGGTCAAATGTGCAGTCAGGTACAAAATTCATACCCTTATTGATAATTTCCAATTGCTGGTTAGATAGAATACGGGGTGTGAAAAAAAATTATATTGTCCGCTAATTCCGAATGGTTGGTCTGCGGCTGGGGTAAAGAAGTATTTCTGCGAACAAACCCCCGCGCCTCTCGCTCTCTCCCCCCGCGCCTCTCGCTCTCTCCCCCCGCGTCTCTCGCTCTCTCCCCCCGTGTCTCTCGCACTCTCCCCCCGCGTCTCTCGCACTCTCCCCCCGCGTCTCTCGCACTCTCCCCCCGCGTCTCTCGCTCTCTCCACCCGCGCCTCTCGCTCTCTCCCCCCGCGGGAGACGCGGGGGGGGGGGAGAGAGCGGGAGACGCGGGGGGGAGAGAGAGCGGGAGACGCGGGGGGGAGAGAGCGGGAGACGCGGGGGGGGGGGGGAGAGCGGGAGACGCGGGGGGGGGGAGAGAGCGGGAGACGCGGGGGGAGAGCGGGAGACGCGGGGGGGAGAGAGCGGGAGACGCGGGGGGGAGAGAGCGGGAGACGCGGGGGGGGAGAGAGCGGGAGACGCGGGGGGGGGAGAGAGCGGGAGACGCGGGGGGGAGAGCGGGAGACGCGGGGGGGGGAGAGCGGGAGACGCGGGGGGGGGGGGGAGAGCGGGAGACGCGGGGGGGGGGAGAGAGCCGCGGGGGGAGAGAGCCGCGGGGGGGAGAGCCGCGGGGGGGAGAGCCGCGGGGGGGGGGGGAGCCGCGGGGGGGGGGGAGAGACGCGGGGGGGGAGAGACGCGGGGAGAGACGCGGGGAGAGACGCGGGGGGGGAGAGACGCGGGGAGAGACGCGGGGGGGGAGAGACGCGGGGGGGAGAGACGCGGGGAGAGACGCGGGGGGGAGAGACGCGGGGGGGAGAGACGCGGGGGGGGAGAGACGCGGGGGGGAGAGACGCGGGGGGGAGAGACGCGGGGGGGAGAGACGCGGGGGGGAGAGACGCGGGGGGGGAGAGATGCGGGGGGGAGAGACGCGGGGGGAGAGACGCGGGGGGGGGGAGACGCGGGGGGGGGAGAGACGCGGGGGGGAGAGACGCGGGGGGGAGACGCGGGGGGGGAGTGACGCAGGCGGGGGGGAGACGCGGGGGGGAGACGCGGGGGGGGAGGGAGGCGGGGAGGGGAGGGACGCGGGGAGAGGGACGCGGGGAGAGAGGGACGCGGGGAGAGAGGGACGCGGGGAGAGAGGGACGCGGGGAGAGAGGGACGCGGGGAGAGAGGGCCGCGGGGAGAGAGAGCCGCGGGGAGAGAGAGCCGCGGAGAGAGAGAGACGCGGAGAGAGACGCGGAGAGAGAGAGACGCGGAGAGAGAGAGAGACGTGGAGAGAGAGACGCGGGGAGAGAGAGACGCGGGGAGAGAGAGACGCGGGGAGAGAGAGACGCGGAGAGAGAGAGAAGGAGAGAGAGAGACGCGGAGAGTGAGAGACGCAGAGAGAGAGAGAGAGACACGTTTCGGCTAGTTGTGCAGCCTTTTTCAACAGCTATGCACACACTAACAAACAGTCTTATATAACAAAAAAAGTCCAAAAACAAACAGATGTACAGCTTGATTGCTTGTGTTGGTTGCAGACTAATTGCTGGGTGGATCCACATTCGATTCATTCATGCCCAGGTTAGTTGCAGGTTTTCAATAAATATATTAAAATATATCTGGAAAGAAACATATGTTACTAAATCTCATATTAAACTTCATATGTCAACTTACTAGATGTTGCAGCAATCGATTTTGTTTCGGTTGAGAAGTGGATAACAGAGCACTTTAGGATATTGGGTTAAATCGTTGCATCTTATTTTCCCATACATACCCCTGCTCCCTCTGGACAGTACATTTTGTGCTCTAATAGTTTATTTGAGATTATTTTTTTATTATATTTTGTTACTGAATCCAGTTATTTCTTTTACACCCATAAAAGCCTTTTTCAATTCTCCTCTATGTCACTATTCACATGCTGTCCTAATTGAGTGCATGAAAAACACGCTATTGCGTACTACTGAGTAGTCAAAAAGGCTCACTATGTATGAGCCCGTGCATGCCTTTCAGGTCAATGCTGTGTGTCATTTTAATATACTCCTTTTTTGTGTATTTTCTTTATTATATAATATTTTTTCAGTAGAAAATTATTGACTTAAAGGGGTTGTCTCACGCCGAAACAGGTTGTTTTTTTTTGCATAGGCCCCCCGTTCGGCGCAGGACAAACCCAAGGGATGTGTTAAAATAAAAAAAAAATATATTACTTACCCGAATCCCCGCTCTGCGACTTCTTCCTTCTTCCTACTTCTTCCTTCTCCAAGATGGCCGCCGGGATCTTCACCCACGATGCACCGCGGGTCTTCTCCCATGGTGCACCATGGGCTCTGTGCGGTCCATTGCCGATTCCAGCCTCCTGATTGGCTGGAATCAGCACACGTGACGGGGTGGAGCTACGCAATGATGCGTAGAAGGGGGCGGAGCCAGAACGCCGCTCGTGCCCGGACCGTCCAGAAGGAGAAGACCCTTCTGCGCAAGCGCGTCTAAAAAAGCAAGAAGACCCCGAAATTAGACGGAGCCATGGAGACGGGGACGCCAGCAACGGAGCAAGTAAGTGAATAACTTCTGTATGGCTCATATTTAATGCACGATGTACATTACAAAGTGCATTAATATGGCCATACAGAAGTGTATACCCCACTTGCTGCCGCGGGACAACCCCTTTAAGTTACACCTTGATTTATTGCTACACTTTTCCCAATAGTGTGTCAACAATACAGATAAATGGGAGTGGCAGTGAAAATGGGAATGAGAATAAATATTTCCTTCATAGACACATCTATGGTTATTTTATCCCCAGATCCCCCATCATTCCTTGTGCATCCATGAAACCCCTTCCAATTCTTCTCTTTTTCAAGCAAACACATGCAAAACATTGCTATGCTACTATTTACATTCTAACTATGCATAAAAATATATATATATATTTATTTGTGAGAATGAAAATACTACCTTATGGTGACCCGACAATATCTGTGCATTACACGTGTTCTACATGTATATTTACATGTGTGATATTGATTTGCATTTATATCCCAGAAACTCACAATGGAACGCAATGATGATATACTAAGAAATTGCCCCTCTTTTTACTCACCCACAGGTAATGTAGATTCATGAATCTGTGGGTTAATGACAAATAGTCACTGATAGTGTTTAGCAAAAAAAATAAATAAGGTTAATAAATAGAGATGAGCGAACGCGTTCGTCCGAGCTTGATATTCGTGCGAATATTAGGGTGTTCGGGATGTTCGTTATTCGTAACGAACACCATGCGGTGTTCTGGTTACTTTCACTTCCTTCCCTGAGACGTTAGCGCGCTTTTCTGGCCAATTGAAAGACAGGGAAGGCATTACAACTTCCCCCTGTGACGTTCAAGCCCTATACCACCCCCCTGCTGTGAGTGGCTGGGGAGATCAGGTGTCACCCGAACATAAAAGTCGGCCCCTCCCGCGGTTCGCCTCAGATGCGGTGTGAGTTAGATGAGGGACAGTGCTGTTTGTACCGGAGCTGCTGTAGGGAAAGAATTGGTAGTTAGTGTAGGCTTCAAGACCCCCCAAAGGTCCTTATTAGGGCCACTGATAGCTGTGTGTTGGCTGCTGTTAGCAGTGGCAAATTTTTTTTTCTCAAAATCGCCTCTGCAGACCGTTGCACCTGGCATTAGGGACAGAAGTGCTGCATAGGCAGGGAGAGTGTTAGGAGTGAGTGTAGCCTTCAAGAACCTCAACGGTCCTTTCTAGGGCCATATTTATCCGTGTGCAGTACTGTCCAGGCTGCTGTTAGCTGTGCTGCATTTTTTTTTGCTTCTCAAAATCGCCTCTGCAGACCATTGCACCCTCCATTGATACTGCAGGGAAAGAATTGTATAGGCAGGGCCACAACACAGTTATTATTCATAGAATATACGCAGTGCTGCCTTTTGGTGGAAAAAAACTGAAAACAAATCTATTTGTCCAGCCTCTGTCCGTCCTAAGGGCGGTGGACACGTGTGAGCTGCTTGAACAACATTGCTAAATCAGACGCACCCAGCTACGCTTTACTGCTGGCTTCGCCATTTGCTTTCCTTAATTGGGAAAAAAATACCTGATCTCCAAGAGTTATAATAACTCTGCTACCCTCACGTTCTGTGACACATAAGCAGGGACACAGCACAGTTATTAAACTTCTCATGTTCATTGAATATACGCAGTGCTGCCTTTTGGTGGAAAAAAACTGAAAACAAATCTATTTGTCCAGCCTCTGTCCGTCCTAAGGGCGGTGGACACGTGTGAGCTGCTTGAACAACATTGCTAAATCAGACGCACCCAGCTACGCTTTACTGCTGGCTTCGCCATTTGCTTTCCTTAATTGGGAAAAAAATACCTGCTCTCCAAGAGTTATAATAACTCTGCTACCCTCACGTTCTGTGACACATTAGCAGGGACACAGCACAGTTATTAAACTTAGATTATTCATTCACTAGAGGCAGTGGGGCCTTTCGTTTTCCAAAAAGGGAAAAAATTATATTTGGCCTGCAGTCTTGCGCCAATTTATTTCCTGCCTGTGAAATCAAATCACTGGTAATACAGCATGCTGAGGGGTAGGGGTAGGCCTAGAGGACGTGGACGCGGCCGAGGACGCGGAGGGCCAAGTCAGGGTGTGGGCACAGGCCGAGCTCCTGATCCCGGTGTGTCGCAGCCGACTGCTGCGCGATTAGGAGAGAGGCACGTTTCTGGCGTCCCCACATTCATCGCCCAATTAATGGGTCCACGCGGGAGACGGTTATTAGAAAATGAGCAGTGTGAGCAGGTCCTGTCCTGGATGGCAGAAAGTGCTTCGAGCAACCTATCGTCAACACGCAGTTCTGCGCCGTCCACTGCTGCAAATCCGAATCCTCTGTCTGCTGCTCCTCCTTCCTCCCAGCCTCCTCACTCCACTACAATGACACCTGCTCAGGAGCGGGAACACTCCCAGGAACTGTTCTCGGGCCCCTGCTTAGATTGGGCAGCAGCGGTTCCTCTCCCACCAGAGGAGTTTATCGTCACTGATGCCCAACCATTCGAAAGTTCCCGGGGTCCGAGGGAAGAGGCTGGGGACTTCCGCCAACTGTCTCAACAACTTTCTGTGGGTGAGGAGGATGATGACGATCAGACACAGTTGTCTTGCAGTGAGGTAGTAGTAAGGGCAGTAAGTCCAAGGGAGCAGCGCACAGAGGATTCGGAGGAAGAGCAGCAGGACGATGAGGTGACTGACCCCACCTGGTGTGCAACGCTTACTCAGGAGGACAGGTCTTCAGAGGGGGAGTCAAGGGCATCAGCAGGGCAGGTTGCAAGAGGCAGTGCGGTGGCCAGGGCCAGGGGTAGAGGCAGGGCCAGACCGAATAATCCACCAAGTGTTTCCCAAAGCGCCCCCTCGCGCCATGCCACCCTGCAGAGGCCGAGGTGCTCTAAGGTCTGGCAGTTTTTCACAGAGACGCCTGACGACCGACGAACAGTGCTGTGCAACCTTTGTTGCGCAAAGCTCAGCCGGGGAGCCAACACCAACAGCCTCACCACCACCACCATGCGCAGACATATGATGGCCAAGCACCCCACAAGGTGGGACGAAGGCCGTTCACCGCCTCCGGTTTGCACCCCTGCCTCTCCCCCTGTGCCCCAACCTGCCACTGAGATGCAACCAACCTCTCAGGACACAGGCACTACCGCCTCATGGCCTGCACCCACACCCTCATCTCCGCTGTCCTCGGCCCCATCCAGCAGTGTAGTTCAGAGCACCGTTCAGCCGTCGCTTGCGCAAGTGTTCGAGCGCAAGCACAAGTACGCCGCCACGCACCCGCACGCTCAAACGTTAACCGTCCGCATAGCAAAATTCATCAGCCTTGAGATGCTGCCGTATAGGGTTGTGGAAACTGAGTCCTTCAAAAGTATCATGGAGGCGGCGGCCCCGCGCTACTCAGTTCCCAGTCGCCACTACTTTTCCCGATGTGCCGTCCCAGCCCTGCACGACCACGTCTCCTGCAACATTGTGCGCGCCCTCACCAACGCGGTTACTGCCACGGTCCACTTAACTACGGACACGTGGACAAGCACAGGCGGGCAGGGCCACTACATCTCCCTGACGGCACATTGGGTGAATTTAGTGGAGGCTGGGACAGAGTCAGAGCCTGGGACCGCTCACGTCCTACCCACCCCCAGAATTGCGGGCCCCAGCTCGGTGGTGGTATCTGCGGAGGTGTATGCTTCCTCCACTAAAGCACCCTCCTCCTCCTCCTCCTCCTCCTCTGTCTCGCAATCAAGATGTGTTAGCAGCAGCATGTCGCCAGCAGTCGGTGTCGCGCGGTGTGGCAGCACAGCGGTGGGCAAGCGTCAGCAGGCCGTGCTGAAACTACTCAGCTTAGGCGATAAGAGGCACACGGCCCACGAACTGCTGCAGGGTCTGACACAGCAGACCGACCGCTGGCTTGCGCCGCTGAGCCTCCAACCGGGCATGGTCGTGTGTGACAACGGGCGTAACCTGGTGGCGGCTCTGCAGCTTGGCAGCCTCACGCACGTGCCATGCCTGGCCCACGTCTTTAATTTGGTGGTTCAGCGCTTTCTGAAAAGCTACCCACGCTTGTCAGACCTGCTCGTAAAGGCGCGCCGGCTCTGCGCACATTTCCGCAAGTCCCACACGGACGCTGCCACCCTGCGCACCCTGCAACATCACTTTAAGCTGCCAGTGCACCGACTGCTGTGCGACGTGCCCACACGGTGGAACTCTACGCTCCACATGTTGGCCAGGCTCTATGAACAACGTAGAGCTATAGTCGAATACCAACTCCAACATGGGCGGCGCAGTGGGAGTCAGCCTCCTCAATTCCTTTCAGAAGAGTGGGCCTGGTTGGCAGACATCTGCCATGTCCTTGGTAATTTTGAGGAGTCTACCCAGGTGGTGAGCGGCGATGCTACAATCAATAGCGTCACCATTCCTCTGCTATGCATCTTGAGAAATTCCCTGCAAACCATAAAGGCAGCTGCTTTGCGCTCGGAAACGGGGGCGGGGGAAGACAGTATGCCGCTGGATAGTCAGGGCACCCTCCTGTCTATTTCTCAGCGCATACAGGAGGAGGAGGAGGAGCATGAGGAGGATGAGGAGGAGGGGGAAGAGACAGCTTGGGCCGCTGCTGACGGTACACCGGCTGATTGCCTGTCATCCTTTCAGCGTGTATGGCCTGAGGAGGAGGAGGAGGAGGAGGAGGAGGATCCTGAAAGTGATCTTCCTAGTGAGGACAGCCATGTGTTGCGTACTGGTACCCTGGCACACATGGCTGACTTCATGTTAGGATGCCTTTCTCGTGACCCTCGCGTTGCACGCATTCTGGCCACGACGGATTACTGGGTGTACACACTGCTCGATCCACGGTATAAGGAGAACCTGCCCACTCTGATTCCCGAAGAGGAAAGGGGTTCGAGAGTGTTGCTATACCACAGGACCCTTGCGGACAAGCTGATGGTCAAATTCCCAGCCGACAGCGCTAGTGGCAGAAGGCGCAGTACCGAGGGCAAGGTAGCAGGGGATGTGCGTAGATCGAGCAGCATGTACATCCCAGGCAGTGCAACAGTCTTTAAGGGCCTGGCCAGCTTTATGGCTCCCCACCAAGACTGTGTCACCGCTCCCCAGTCACGGCTGAGTCGGCGGGAGCACTGTAAAAGGATGGTGAGGGAGTACGTAGCGGATCGCACGACCATCCTTGGTGACGCCTCTGCCCCCTACAACTACTGGGTGTCGAAGCTGGACACGTGGCCTGAACTAGCCCTGTATGCCCTTGAGGTGCTTGCTTGTCCTGCGGCTAGCGTCTTGTCGGAAAGGGTGTTTAGTGCGGCTGGGGGAATCATCACAGATAAGCGTAGCCGCTTGTCAACCGACAGTGCCGACAGGCTAACACTCATCAAGATGAACAAAGGCTGGATTTCCCCAGACTTCTGTTCTCCACCAGCGGACAGCAGCGATACGTAAGCAATACGTAGGCTGCACCCACGGATGGAAGCTACGTTCTCTCTCACCATCCAAAACGGGGACATTTCTGCTTCATCAATCTGTGTCTAATATTCCTCCTCCTCCTCCTCCTGCTCCTCCTCCTGAAACCTCACGTAATCACGCTGAACGGGCAATTTTTCTTAGGGCCACAAGGCTCACTCAAATAATTTTTCAGAACAATTTTTATAAGTTTCAATTAGCTTAAAAGCATTGGAACTTTAACTTGAACCAATTTTTCGTTACACTGGGCTGCCTCCAGGCCTAGTTACCACTTAAGCCACATTAACCAAAGCGATTCACCTGCCATCTTGGTTGGGCATGGCCAATTTTTACTGAGGTACATTAGTACTGTTGGTACACCAATTTTTTGGGGCCCTCACCTACAGTGTAATCATAGTAATTTCTATGTTCTTCGCCTGCACTCATGGTACAGAAAGGTGTGTGGGGTTGGCCTACACTTTAGCTACATAAATGTCACTTGTGCCTTGGCTATACTAAGGCTACTGAAATGGAACTAAGACTGCGCTCCCGCTATACTGCTGCTTCAGAATTGTTACTGGGGCCTGTCTTGAGTGCTACTATTGCTTACATGGAACGAAGACTGCGCTCCCGCTATACTGCTGCTTCAGAATTGTTACTGGGGCCTGTCTTGAGTGCTACTATTGCTGACATGGAACGGACACGTGGAGAGGACACGTAGTGCCTCAAAAACATCCCCCTCCTCCTCCAACAGGGAAAACATTGTTGGCAAATGCCTTTGCATTGGTTCGTCTGGTGGCAGTCCAAGAATTTCACCTTTACCGACACTACAAGAGAGCCCCCCACCATCCCCCCGCCACGGCCCACTTAATCCTGGCCACATTCCGAAAACCAACAAAATACAACCGTGCTACTAGGTCCGCAGTCACCACCACATTACCACCAACGCGGTTACTGTTAAGGTGCATATAACCACGGACACGTGGAGAGGACACGTAGTGCCTCAAAAACATCCCCCTCCTCCTCCAACAGGGAAAACATTGTTGGCAAATGCCTTTGCATTGGTTCGTCTGGTGGCAGTCCAAGAATTTCACCTTTACCGACACTACAAGAGAGCCCCCCCACCATCCCCCCGCCACGGCCCACTTAATCCTGGCCACATTCCGAAAACCAACAAAATACAACCGTGCTACTAGGTCCGCAGTCACCACCACATTACCACCAACGCGGTTACTGTTAAGGTGCATATAACCACGGACACGTGGAGAGGACACGTAGTGCCTCAAAAACATCCCCCTCCTCCTCCAACAGGGAAAACATTGTTGGCAAATGCCTTTGCATTGGTTCGTCTGGTGGCAGTCCAAGAATTTCACCTTTACCGACACTACAAGAGAGCCCCCCCACCATCCCCCCGCCACGGCCTACTTAATCCTGGCCACATTCCGAAAACCAACAAAATACAACCGTGCTACTAGGTCCGCAGTCACCACCACATTACCACCAACGCGGTTACTGTTAAGGTGCATATTACCAGTCTGACTGGGGCATGCAGACACCTTGACAGAATGAATAGTGTGTGGCACATAGGTTCCCCATTGCTATGCCCAGGTGTGCAGCTCCTGATGGCGGTGGCACAGGATTATATTTCTCATTGCTTCTGTACAGCATTGTGGGCTATCGCCCCGCCCCTATTAAAGAGGGTCGCTACCTAGCCGTGCCAACCCTGTGCAGTGTGTGCCTGCGGTCCCTCGTCGTGGCAGACGCACTTCTAAATAGACATGAGGGTGGTGTGGCATGAGGGCAGCTGAAGGCTGCGCAGGGACAGTTTGGTGTGCGCTGTGGGGGGGAGGGGGTGCGGTTGGGCAGCATGTAACCCAGGAGAAGTGTCAGTGGTGTGTCATGCAGGCAGTGATTGTGCTTTGTTGGAGGTAGTGTGGTGCTTAGCAAAGGTATGCCATGCTAATGAGGGCTTTTCAGAAGTAAAAGTTGTTGGGGGGGGGGGGGGGGCCCACTCTTGCCGCTATTGTGGCTTAATAGTGGGACCTGTGAACTTGAGATGCAGCCCAACATGTAGCCCCTCGCCTGCCCTATCCGTCACTGTGTCATTCCCATCACTTTCCTGAATTGCCCAGATTTTCACACATGAAAACCTTAGCGAGCATCGGCGAAATACAAAAATGTTCTGGTCGCCCATTGACTTCAATGGGGTTCGTTGTTCGAAACGAACCCTCGAGCATCACGGGAAGTTCGTTCCGAATAACGAACACCCGAACATTTTGGTGTTCGCTCATCTCTATTAATAAATTAAGAACAGATTCAATTATGTGTGTTACTATATGTCGGTATACATGTGTGTGTGTATATATTATATATATATATATATATATATATATATTATAGGTCTGATCTAAAATTTAAACCCCTTGGAGTTTTGGTGCTTCTCTTTAAAATCGCTACTTTACATCTCTTGTTACCTTTCACTAGCTCTATTCCAAAAAAAGCTGTTCTTATTACTCCAGTGATGATGTACAAAATGATTAACCTCACCGGAACTGCCGATGTTACTTTTGGAAAGGTTTCTCACATGTTTCATATGCAGAGTTTCCTAGTTGTGCATCCCACATAAGACAAATTACATTGTATACCATGTATGTTGTATATCACACCCGTGGAACTGCAATTGTTGAAGCTAGATAGGTCAAATCAGAGGTATGGAAATCCTTTATTTTTGAGGCAAATTGGCATGCATTACATTTATTCTTACCACATAATAAAAAAAATATATCTGGTAACCAGAGTTCCTTGCAGGGAGTGCTTGAAAAAATGCTTGGTGATAGTTTATTCCCTACACTTTTTTGGGGCACACAATATGTACCTTTTATCTACAATAGTTTTTAGGTCCTGGTCTTGTTTTAGAAAAGGAAGGAAATTGAAGAAGAGTTTTTTAATGCTATTGAATTCCTTACTGAAAGCTGTAGCATAAGTTGGTCTATTCCCATTTGATTTCATTGTATTTTGTTTATTTATCAAGGTTTCCCTATCCATGGAATTGCCCCGTTTCCTGGATCTCTCCAAATTATTAGCATTATATCCTCTCTGTTTTAACCTGAGGCATACATCCCTCTCAACATCAGTGTAACTGTCTGCATTAGAGCAGGCTCTCCTAGCTCTGACTAGTACTCCCACTGGTATTGCCTATATGGTATGAGAAGGGTGAGCTATTTGCTAGCAGAATAGTATTGCTGGCATTGGCTTTTTGGTACAGGGAAAGATTTACCCTATGTTTATATACATTACCCTTAAGATGGAGATTAGAGATGAGCGAGCACCAAAATGCTCGGGTGCTCGTTACTCGAGTCGAACTTTCAGTGATGCTCAAGAGTTCGTTTCGAGTAACGAACCCCATTGAAGTCAATGGGTGACTCGAGCATTTTTGTATATCGCCGATGCTCGCTAAGGTTTTCATTTGTGAAAATCTGCAAAACACAAGAAAGTGATGGAAACGACACAGAAACGAATAGGGCAGGCGAGGAGCTACATTTTGGGCTGCATCTCAAGTTCCCAGGTCCCACTATTAAGCCACAATAGCGGCAAGAGTGAGACCCCCCCCCCCCCCACTCTCAGCGTAAAGATCGTTCTCCTCTGCCACAGCTGTAACAGCTGTGGCAGAGAAGAACGATGTTAGCCCATTGAATTCAATGGAGCCGGCAATACAGCCGACTCCATTGAAAGCAATGGGCTGCCGGCGATCGCGGGATGAATTGTCGGGAAGGGGTTAAATATATAAGCCCTTCCCTGCAATTCATCCAGAAATGTGTAAAAATAAAAATATATATATACTTACCTGGTCCCGGCAGACGGAGTTCAGCGCGGCAGGCTGCAGTTCTCCTGAACTGCTCTAAACAGCTGTGAGTAGTATTCAGCAGCCGGGGATTTAAAATCCCCGCCTGCTGAATGAGATGCCTCTGATTGGTCACAGCCTGACCAATCAGAGGCATCCCTCACTCACACCCATTCATGAATTCATGACCAAGCCAACGATTTTTATCCCTGCATAAAATGAGCGCCAAACAGAAAGTGAATTATTGTTTGTCATGCATTTTTGCTTGACTGATTTTGAACGATAATTGCTCCATTCCGCCTATACTCCGATCCCTCTAAAATTAGGAGGTTCTCAAAGCAATGAAAACACTTAAATCCAACAAATCTCCTGGATCTGATGGTCTTACTAGCGAGTATTATAAGACCCATAGGTACATTTATCTTACCAGAGTATTTAATGGTATAGCTATGAAGGGGCTCGTCCCTCCAGAACTCCTGAGCACTCTCATTATTACTCTGAATGCGGAGAAGGTGTTTGATCGTGTACACTGGGGCTATCTTAAAGACATGTTCCTCAAATTTGGCTTTGGCCATCATCTGATTTCCTCTATAATGGCCTTGTATTCCTCCCCTTCAGCTCAAGTATATAATCCTGGTTCTATTTCTAAGCCATTTGATATTTCAAACGGAACTAGACAAGGTTACTCACTATCGCCAACTACATTCGCTCTGGTGATGGAGCCCCTCGCTCACATAATTCGCTTATCTCCAGATATTTCTGGCATCAGACTAGGCAGTAATGAACACCGCATAGGCCTATTTGCGGATGATGTTATTCTTAGTCTAACATCCCCAGAATCCTCCCTCAGTATTTTATCAGATATTTTAGAACAATTAAGTTGTACGAGTTACTATAAACATGTCTGTCCTTGGTGTGCTATACTTCCA
This sequence comes from Eleutherodactylus coqui, assembly GCF_035609145.1. NCBI lineage: Eukaryota > Metazoa > Chordata > Amphibia > Anura > Eleutherodactylidae > Eleutherodactylus > Eleutherodactylus coqui. The sequence continues at coordinate 513,801,672 of NC_089837.1, forward strand.
TCCCCTCTAATTTCTTCCTGCCTCTGTTTTACCTTCTTTTACAAAAGAAGATTTCCCCAGGAGCTACTATTGAAAGTTAGTCCTGTTCTACCTAGGCTTCTCGCAACCCAAAGGTTGTACCTATTTACAGGTCAGAAGGGGGCTTCATGGCTTATAATTGGCCTGTACAAACATGGCCTGTATCTCTGCGCTACGTTCCACAATACTCAGACTAGGAGTAGTACATATAAACAAATACCAACAGCCAAGCAAATACCTTCTCACTCAAGCGACATATCAGCCCATGTGGGTTATTATTGACTTTAGGTCTTACTTACAAGAAAGCATGCACACCTACCCTCAGATCTGGAGAAAGATCAACCAGGAAACACAGACCAGGTTGGCAAGATAATGTCTTACCGTACAGAGCTGTTTTTCAGTCTGTGGTTCTGGTGCTCCCTCCCACTCATGTTCCGAGAGTCGGGGTACAATGACCTACCTTCTGTCGCCTCAAGCCCCAACGTTGGGTGGCAAGTTTGTTAGGGATAATCCAGGGACCCCAAATTATATGTTGCAAAGTTCCAAATTATTATATATCCGGCCGGAAGGAATCAATGCGATACAGACAGCTCTCTGTATTCCGAAGAATTCTATGTATATTGCTACAGACAAGAGTTATCAAGAAAAGGAGTGTACATGGCTTTATGCCAAAGCTTCACATAAGGTCTCGTGTAAAACTATTCACTTAAGCAAGTTTTCATTCTCATGTGAAACTAACATTGTATATATCTACAAAAACTTATAACATTCTTTGATAACTGAACAAACTATTTCAGGAGAGTCTCTCTCGGTATTGTAGTCCATTCATTACTTTAGTTGCCCACCTTTGTCCCTGCTAAAGCCATAATATGTACTTCTTGAGTACTGGTACCCAAAACTGTCAACAATATTCCATGTGTGGTCTGACCAGTGACTTATAAGAGGAAGAACAATGTTCTTGTCGTGCACCCCGGTACCTCTTTTGCTGTACCCCATGATCCTATTTGCCTCAGCCACAGCTGCCTGACACTAGTTGTTCTAGTTAAGCTTACAGTTAACTAAAACCCCCAAGTCCTTTTCCATGTCTGTGTTCCTCAGTGCTTCCCCATTTAGTGTGTAATGGTAACATATATTTCCTCTGCTCATGTGAAAAACTTTACATTTATCCGTGTTAAATCTCATTTGCCACTTTTCTGCCCAAGCCCCTAACTTATCTAGATCCTCTTGCTATCTCCTTGCGTCCTCTTGTGTTAATATCCCTACATAGTTTTGTGTCATCTGCAAATATTGATTTTTTACTGTGCAATACTTCTACCAGGTTATTAATAAATATTTTTAAAAGAATAGGGCCCAAAATGACCTGTGGTACCCACTAGCAATGGTGACCCAACCAGAGTATGTACCATTTATAACCACCCCCTGCTTTCTATCACTGAGCCAGTTACTTATGCACTTACACATTCTCACTCAGACCAAGCATTCTCATTTTATATACCCACCTTTTATGCAGCACAGTATTGAACACTTTAAAAAAGTCCAGATACACAAGATCCAATGACTCTCCCTGGTCCAGTCTAGAATTTATCTTCTTGTAGAAGCTGGTCAGGTCGGTTTGACAGGAGCGATCTCATAAACCCATGCTGATACGGAGTTATACAGCCATTTTCCCTGAGGTACTCCAGGGTAACATCTCTTAGAAATCCTTCGAATATTTTACTCACAATAGAAGAAAGACCTACCTGCCTGTAGCTTCCAGGTTCACTTTTTGACCCTTTTTCGAATATTGGCACCACGTTGACTACGCTCCAATCCAATGGAACAGATCCGTCACTATAGAGTCCTTAAATATAAGAAACAAGGGTCTTTTTGTCACATTACTTAATTCTCTTAGAAACCCAGGAGTGTACGCCATTGGGACCCGGCCGTTTGTCTATTTTAATTTTTTTAAGTTGGATCTGGACTTCTTCCTGGTTTAGACTGGTGACTTTAATGGAGAGTTTACTTGGTCACCCTGCATCTCATCTGACATTTCATTTTCCTCTGTGCATACACTGGAGAAAAAGCTATTTAATAGATTTGTTTTCTCCTCATCACCTATAATTTTTCCTACAGTTTTTATTAAAGGGCCAACACTTTCTATATTAAGCTTTTTACTATTTATATGTGTAAAGAACAGTTTAGTTAGTTTTACTCTTTGGCAATAAGTCTGTCTCCATCTTTGCTGCTCTTATTTCATTTTACCTCATTTTTTTCCTTATACGTTTTTAGTGCTTCTTGCTGCCTTCTTTTTTTAGTCGTTTAAATGCGTTCTTCTTCCTGCTTATTGCCCCCTTTACATCTTTATTAAGCCATATTGTTTTTCTCCTATTATGAGGATTGTGTTTTTCCTTTTATGTAACTCTACCCATAGAGACTCCACATGTTCATCTCTCTCATGTATATCCTCACATAGTGTGGGCTTTAAACAGGGTTTTACATAAAAACAAAATTTTTATGTAAAAAACTTTTCGGTTTTTATGATTTCTTTTGAACAGACTGCAAGCCTGGGGAAGCATTGGGGGGGACTTATAAATCAGCATGTACAGGACAATTGTGGAAATGACAATGTAGATAGAAGACTGGCTACATCCGGACCATATTTTAATATTGGACTGTTTCAATGGGCAAAGGAGAAACTGCAAGAATCATTTCTTTTTCCTTGTCTAATATAGTACAAGACAAGGGGGAAGGAGAAGAAAATTTCTACTGTAGACTATAGACCAGATGGACTGACTTGGGATATAACTGCATTGAAGAGATGGGTAACACTAGGTTTGCTTCAGCATTTGTGGACGGACTAAAAGCCTCCCCTCACCCTTATTACAGGCAGCAAAAGGGATCGAACTAAATGAAAAATCAGAAAAATCTGCCCCTACCAAAAACATCATGATAGGCCAAGGAGAGGGCAAACCTAAAGCACACAATTTTAAATGTAATTTTTGTGGAAAACCTGGTCATTTCAAGCGTGAATGCAGGGAATTCCTGGGACAAAAATGTTACCATGCAGGGCGGCGCAGGGTCCCGCGGTCGGCGTGCGTCGCTCCGGCGTTGCCGTCCTGGAGCTCTTGTGTCGGGGCTCTCCCGGCGGCTAGGGGCGGCCGGCGTCGTGGGCGTGTCCGCCCGTAGGGTGCCGCCCGCACGCCTCCATCCTTCTTATGCAGCAGTGGGAGGAGTTGCCTCCTTCCACTCTCCACCACTGGGCGGAGCCTTGTAGTTAAAAGACTGGCAGTGATCTGAGCTCACTGCCAGTTATTGGTTCTGTCAGCGTCTAGTTAGTCTGTCTGCAGCTAGTCTCAGCCAGCTCATAGTTTGCCTGTCAGCTTCCTCCAGCTTGTCTGCAGTTCAGTCTGTTTCTGTTTGGTCATTTCCATCTGCCTCCCTGTTGACACTCTGCCCCGTTAGGTAGTTCCATCTTGTATAAGTCGCCAGGTCCCTAGCCAGGGTTTGGACTGCCGTCCAGCTGTCCGCCTGGGGTTAGCCAGGGTCGAGGCAAGTAGGCAGGGACAGTGGGGGTGCGGGAAGTTCAGGGCACCCCACCTGGCGCTCAGGGGGTCAGAGTGCCGTAGCAAAAAACAGTCTAACATTATGCCCCGTCCTCCTCTGGAGGGACAGGCATGAAAAACAGGTGACCCCCCCTTTTTCCATCACTGTAAAAGCAGAAGGTATAGTGGTCTACATGAAGGGGGAAGTTTTACATCATGAATTCCATTTCTTATAGATATGCAGAGTACACAATCAGTAGTGCGGTTAGGAGGGAAAACTGTTGCATTACAAGAAACTGAACCCCTTTCCATTCAAATTTAGGGGTCAAATGGTAATGGCTAAGCTGCTGGTCAGTAATGACATTCCTATCTCTGTTCTTAGCACTGACCTCTTACAAACCTGATCAGCATCTATCAAATTCTCACTGGATGGATCGGCACAGGTTGAGACCTCAGATGCCAGTTCAGAAGAATTTTGCAAACTAACTGCTCTCTTGGTGGATCTGGCTCATGTGTTTGTCCTGACAGCCACTGAAGACACCCAGCTTTTCGCGGTTCCTGATAAATTGTGGGCCACCTCCAAGACAGACATAGGGAAATTGAATGTACCACCTCTGATGGTATATCGGAATCCAAAATATACACCCCCCAGGGTCAAACAGCATCCCCTTAGTTTCTCACAAGAAGATGCAATTGGGGAACAAGTGGGAGTCTTGGTTCAAATGGGGGCTTTGCGCAAGATATGTTCTCCAGCAAACACCCCTCTTTTTCAGGTCAAAAAAAAAAAGAGACAAAAAAGGTCAGCCAGACACCTACTGGATGGTCCATGAACTACGTGAGGTGAATAAGGTTACGGTTTTGGATACTCCTTTAGTACTCAAATGCCAAACCTTACTGGGGCTAGTACCCTCTACCGCCATATACTTCACAGTGTTGGACTATTTCAGTGTGCCCCTCCACCCAGATTGTCAGTACTTTGTTGCCTTCACCTTTAAAGGTATACAGCATGTGTGGAGGGTTCTCCCGCAGGGAGCTCAAAATTCACAAAACCAACACTCAGGCACTCCAGTCAAGAGTTGCAAGGTTGGCCCACCCACCTGGAGTGGTACTTCTGCAATATGTTGATTTTTTTTTCTGTGTGCACCTGACTTGGAAGCCTGCCAACGGGTCCCATTTTCACTGTTGATGTTCTTTGCAAAAATTGGCTGCAAAGCTTCAAAGGAAAAACTTGAGTTTTGCGAAATAAAAGTTTTCTTGGGTCATTGCCTGGCTCAAGGAACCAGTCACTTAACAGAGGAACAGAAGGCTGATGTCCAAGCCATTCCTGTGCCTTTCTCTGTTGCTAAACTCTGCACCTTCTTGGGTCTTGTCTCGTACCGCCATCCGTGGATCCGCTCAGCTTCATCTCTTATGCAGTCACTTTATGTCTGCCTCTGTCACTCCTTTCTTACCTGAGGCAATTGACAACTTTCATACTTTAAAACTCTCTATCCTCAGCTCTCCAGTCTTGGGAATTCCTAACTACACCTTTACCCTTCACCCTCTTCGGCACTTAACTTCCTGGTCACGCAACAGCAGTACTTACGCAAAAACACAGAGGCCATCCTCGACCACTTGGGTACTACTCCATGTTTCTGGATCCAGTATTTCAGGGAGCTCCCTCATGTATCCGTGTGGTGGCAGTAGTACAAGCAATGGTTAACAAATCCTCTGATTTGGTATTAGACTACCCCTAGTGCTTCTCACCCCTCATGACATCCAGAGCATACTAACGCAGGTTCAACCTAAGCATTTGTCCCTGGCACGTCAAATCTGGCTAGAATGTGCCCTTCTCATGCCTCCTACCATCTCTTTTCAGTGGTGCCATACTCTGAACCCGGCTACTCTTCTTCCAATCAAGTACTCTGGTTCAAATGAGGGAGGGGGAAGATCTAGGTACTGCAGATCAGTTATTTTTAAATTCTTTGCAACAAGATTCTGATCTATTTAAAGTAGAACATCAGCATGATTGTCTGGCATTGTTTCAAAACCTGCAGTTTTTTGTTGCATCAGTTACTGGAACCCCTGTAGACAATGCATATTTTGAGCTTTTTGTAGATGAGTCGAGGTACCAGGGTGCGGATGGACTATTCCATACCGAATATGCAGTGGTCACAACATGATGTCCTAAAAGCAGAAGCTCTGCCTATGCATGTCTCAGCACAAAAAGTGGAACTAAAAGCCCTCACTGGAGGGGTGTAGAGTGGCAGAACGCAAGATGGCAAAGATTTACACTGATTCCTGGTATGCATTTGGCATAGCTCATGATTACGGCCCAATATGGAAGGCCAGACAGTTTCTTACCTCAACTAGAATAACCAATTAAGAATGGTGCAGCAAGTGCAGAGTCTTATGGAGGCCCTACTTCTACCTGACAAAGTAGCAGTACACAAGGTGAAAGCTCACACCAAAGCCAACACTGGAGAAGCGAGAGGCAATGCCCTTAGTATACTTTACAGCCAAGGCAGCGGCCCTCAAGCCATGGAAGAAAGGAACAGAAGATACTGACAGCACAAGTCAGAGACAAAAATGTGGACATTGAAAAAACTTGGACATTGATATGCTAAGGACTTTACAGTTACAAGCCAGCAAGGAAGAAAAGGACAAATGGACTAAAATGGGAGCAGCAGAACAGGACAACGTATGGCGAAGTCAACAGAACTTGCTTACCACTGTCCCTGTACCCCATGATGGCTCAGCTGATGCACGGAAAGACACATCTATCAAAAGCAGCAATGATGTCAACGCTTGAGAAAGGTTGGGTGGCTCCAGGATTCGCTGTAGCTGCTGCATCATTTGTCCAATCTTGCATGATCTTTGCCATAAGCAACCCAGGAAAGAAGGTAAAGGTGCCACAAAAACACTTGCCTAGGCTACTCTACCCATTTAAAAGATTGCAAATTGACTACATTCAGCTCCCACCTGTTGGGAAGTATGAATATGTGCTTGTTGTTGACGTCTTGCAAGTAATCGCAAAGAAGCTCATGAATGAGGTAATCTGCAGGTACGGGGTACTGGAGGTGAATAAGTCAGACAGAGGTACACACTTCACAGGTGAAATAATGCAACACATCATGTCTCCTATCATCCACAAAGTAGTGGGAAAGTAGAAAGGATGAACGGTACCCTGAAATTAAAATTGCAAAAGGCAATAAGGGAAATGGGCAAACCTTGGACAGAGTGCCTTCCATTAGCCCTTTTCTCAGTTAGGTACATACCTAATAGATAGACAGGATTGTCTCTCTATGAAATTTTGTTTGGCAATGTGCCAAGGCTGGGCCTGTACTTTCCTCAACAACTGCAGGCACAGTTTGGGACACTATGTACAGTCTCTAAGCAAACGTCTGAAAGTAACACACGACCAAGAATTCGCTTCCATTCCAGATCCTAATTCTTTTGAAGGTACACATGACCTGCAGCCTGGAGAATGGGTTGTCATCCAGAGGCACATGAGGAGAGTGCTGCAACACAGATTTGACAGCTCTTACCAAGTCTTCCTCACCATCAGCACTTCAGTGAAGCTGGAAGGAAAGCCAAAATTGGATCCACCCCTCACACTGCAAAAAGAAAACCAAACCCCATGGGCAATGAGACCTGTATCCCTTACAGCCTGCGGTATAACGGTCATGGTCTTTGCATTTTTCCTCTTGTTTCCTACCAGCTAAGGAAACAGAGCAGCCAAGGCATGTAAAGAGGTGGATGCAATGGGCAGAAGGGCACGCCAGCATGTAAGAAGATCTGGCCCAGGATGTATTAAATATTACTAATATGTGTATGGCCAACCTTAAGAGCAGTGAGGACATACTGCGTACCTGTCTGTTGGCAGTACCTACCTCAACTTCAGTACTAAAAAGTGTATTCCCAATGATTCATAATGACAGCGAGGTAGAGGACAGTAATGTCCAGAATTTTATAAATATATATCACTACTGGCGAGTGCCCACAAGTAGATCACACCCAGTGGGCAAAGATGACTATGTTTCAAATCAGACAGATGGCGGGAGCAGAGGTCTGTTATAACTTCATCTGCAACAAGTCTGAGATAGCGATCAGTAGAAGTAAATAAAGTCTGCGGCAGCATTAGTGGATGCAGATAAAAAAAAACAAAAAAAAAAACAAAAACTTTTAATCCTCCATTGTAAAAAAGCTGCAACGTTTCGATCTTAAACAAGATCTTTGTCAAGCATAACAAACCATTAAACTACATCTCCTATATATAGCAGCAGCATTAAAAAAAAAGCAAACATAAAAACAGCTGACAAACCCCAAATACCTTCTCCATATGTGTATAGCTCGTCTATGGCAGCCAGAGACTGCAGCGTCCATCATAGCGTAACTAGCATGTGCGGGGAATCCAAGTCCCGCGATACTTAAGTGATGACAGTCATCATTATCAGTATGACTACTACGCATGCGTAAAAAGTGAATAGCACGCGAGACTTGAGTGATGATCTAGTCACATGGCTAGTCCAAGTACTATGCACACGTCACAAAGCTGTGCATGCGTAGAGAGTCAAAGAATTTTTAATACGGAAGCCCCGTACCAACAAAACCAGCAGGTTAATATGGAGACTGCACATATGCGGAGAGCAAAAGGCATTCTGCAAAACCTAGCATGACTAACTTGTGTATTATATGTGTAAATTAAACAGACTAACAATAAAGCATCCAGCCTCTAGTATCATTAATGCGATAGGGGATACATATATATGTAAAACCCAATTTTGACCGACAAGGTCAATATATCAACTGCACTTGCAAGGCACAGCCCCTGCATATAAAGCAGCTGTCAAAAAGTGGATAAAAGTTGATAAAGTATTCATATAATCCTATTATGTAATATGGATTTGACGAATATCAACAGTATTGCAAAAAATTACCTAATGTATCTAATTTTAAACCCATCCTACTCGGTATATATATTAAACTTCTATCATCCATCGCATATCATCGAATGTGTAGTACTACTGGTAAAGAGATGGCAAACATTTGAATTCTACAACTAACATGTTTGACCAGAGAGAAAAGTAAACGCAATAGATATAGAACCAAATGAACAATGGCGTCACTCAAGTCAATGCAAATAAAAATTCTCTTTATTAAATATTAGTATCATCATTGATGGAGCCGCATCAAAAGCAATAGAGAAAAACATATAGGACAATCAGCCAGGGACGAGTAACATGTGTAGACATCACAAACACCTATAAAGAAAACAAAATAAACACAAATGTAGTTAAAATTCAGAATAGAAAAAAGCCATAAATACAAAATCTACAAAAACCTATACGGAAATCTTTCTATAGATGTGGCACATATGGATATTCCAAACTTAGACCAGATAGAAATAAAGTGTCCAATTCGTGTATCCATCTCAGTTCCTTACGCTTCAATAGACCAATTCGGTCTCCACCCTTTGGCAATGGAGCCACCCCGTCAATTATTCTAAATGTGTGTATGTAATATAAAAATTATATATATACACACACACACACATATACACACACACTAAATATATATAATTATTATACACACACAATACATGTGTGCGAGTGTATATATAATATATATATATATGTAACACTGTACGTACACACACACACACACACACACACACACACACGTCTTGATGCTGGGAGTTCTCCACGGTCACCTTTGGTACATCAAGAAGCAGGGGAGTTAGGCCAGTGTCCCGTGCAACACCCAGGGCATAAGCAAACCACACCGAGGGCCAGCGGCCTCAACAGCCTCTATCTAGGAACTCCTGTGAGCTGTGCAGAGACCAGCAGTCATCAGCCCATAGAACTAGATTGCTGAGCAGCTTCACCCAGCTCCGCACCGCCAGCACCAAGAACCCGTCACTAGACAGCAGAAATGTGTTGGGTCAACAGTAGGCATGACAAGTGATAGGGGCTCTCAGTTTACTGCTAAACAAGTTGTATAACATGGCATTGACATCAACATCTTGGCACCCAGGACAAACCATACCCCCACCAGCTGTGCTCTGTGTAGGAACAGGAGGCTTCACTCAATGGCTAAAGGGCAGCAGGAAGCAAAAGCAGTCCCAACGCTGCTGAGGGCGGAGTTATCACCTTCAAAACCCCGAGTACTCTGCGTCATGTAGCGCGGTGTTGTAGCCACCATTTTTTTTAAATGTAAAATCAAATTTAACGATTTACATAAAAAGCTGAATCAAGAGCCCCTTAAAGGGTGAATTACTTTGATTTCCCAGTTGTAGAAATAGATCATAATTTTAATCTAAATCCAGGGTACAGACAGGCAGCTTGAACGCCAGAACAAGGCGGCCAGAGCCAGGGTGAACACAGAGATAATCCAACTCCCCAGAAACAGGAGAGTCCAGGTTTATATAGAGAATAACAAACACATTAACAGATGCCACTGACTATGAGGGCATTAACCCTTCAGTTACTGAAGGATTCCATAGTGCTGAGCGCAGCCTGCATAGTACAGATGGGTCTGTCCAACAGCCTAGGTCTAGAATCTTCCTGCAGGTAGAAATACAGGGAGGGAAAACTAACAAAATCCTGTTGTCTATAGGCCACCAAAAATAACAGAAAGAAACTGAAAACTTATTACTAAGAAGAAAAAAAAAAAGAGAAGGGGTGTCAAACCACAATGAAGTAATTATGGGCAAAACCTGTGAATCTCACAAGGGTGATAAGTTCTTGAGAATTAAAGATAACTACCTACCCCAACTTGTACGGGAGCCAACTAGAGGGAGGCCATCCTGGACTACTTATTATTAACCAACATACCAGACAGAATCATGGGGTGCAGGTTGAGGGACACTTGGAAAATAGTGACCACAATATAATAAATTTCCAGTTGTCATTCAAAGGGAGCTACAAAAAAAAACAAAAAAAAACAAAAAAAAAACTAAAACTTTAGTAAAACAAAATTTGATCAGCTCAGAATAACACTTGGCAACATTAAATGGGACAAAGTCCTCAAAAATAACAGTACAAGCAAGAAATGGGAGAAGTTTAAAAACATCTTAAATACCTCATGTGAGCAGTTCATACCCTTCAGAAATAAAAGAACTACAAGTAGAAGGAAACCAAATGTGGCTCGACAGGACTGTAAGGCAGGGGAAATGAGCAAAAAGAAGAAAGCATTTAAAATATTAAAACAAAAAGGCAGTGAAAAAGCACTAAAAACACTGGGAGAAAAACAAATTATTGAAGGAAAAGATCAAAAATGGCCAAGGAGAAGGCAGAACTACTGATTGCCAAAGAAAGCAAAAATAACTCTAAACTATTTTTCAAATTATATAAATGGTAAAAGGATCTACACTAAAAGTACTGGCCCTTTAACAAATAATGCAGGAGAAACCATTGAAGATGAGTAGGGGGGGGGGGGGGTAGGCGAATCTATTAAATATTTATTTTTCGTTGGTGAATACACTTGAGAAAAACCTGTCATGCAAGATGCAGGGAAATAAAACAAAGCCCTCCCCCCACCACCACTAAATATCACCTGCCTAACGCAGGAGGAAGTGCAGAGTCAGTTTTAAAAATTGACAAATCGCCGGGGCCAGATAGAGTACACCCAAGGGTTCTAAGTGAATTAAGTGACATGATAGACAGACTGTCATTTCTTATATTTAGGGACACTATTGAGACCAGGGTTGTACCACTGGATTGGCATATTGTCGTTCCAATATAAAAAAGGGGGTCTAAAAAGAGAGCCGGATAACTACAGGCCAGCAAGTCTCACTTCGATAATTGGAAAAATATTCGAGGGGGTTCTGAGAGACGCCATCCTAGAATACCTCACGGAAAATAACTAAAGTTACAAAGTACAATTTAAATAAATTCATTGACAAATAGCAGATTTGTCACGATCCGGATTATTGTTGAGGCAGCGCAGGAGCACCTTTGTAACTTTAGCGCTATTCATCCTTGTGGGTCCAACCATACAGTTGGACACAGAAGCCCTGCAGCGGACCCCAATCATCAGAGGGATCCATCGGCACTAGTGTAAAGATCCATTGTGATCTGATAAGCGGACCTGGACGAGGAGGTGTTGGTGAGACTGACAGCAGGAGATCTCACCATACACCGGGTGAGTCCCTTTTATACATTGTCTTTTCACCACTTCATTATAGTCACTATGTTCATTCAGGCCTACACTCCTGGCAGCCCCTTAGAAGCGCCTCCCTGACGTATTTATGCTTTTACAGAAAACAACGGTATATCTCCTCATCAGCATGGGTTTATGAGGGGGTCGATCATGTCACAGCAATTTGAACAGCTTCTACAATAAAATAAGTTCTAGGCTGGACCTGGGAGAGTCTATTGATCTCGCATATCTGGATTGTTCTAAATTATTTGACACTGTGCCGCATAATACGTTGATATATAAAATGAGACCGCTCGGTCTAGGCAAAAACATCTCTAAACTGGGTAAAGAACTGGCTTGGAGATAGAACGTACAGGGTGGTTATAAATGGTTCGTGCTCCGATTGGGCCACCATTGCTAGCGGGGTGCCACATAATCAGTATTAGGCCCCATTCTGGTCAATATATCCATCAACGACTTCTCTGCACACTCGGACGTCAGTGTGCACCCGGGATCCTCCTCCCCAAGTCCTTTCCCCTTGGTTCCGCAGGAGAGGACAAGGGAGGAAGAGTTCCAGGCTCACACACAGATGTCAGTGTGCACCCGGGATCAGCACCAAGAAGAGGAGGAGCTGTGCTGACTACAAGGAGGAGGTAAGCATATGGGTTGGGAGGGGGCTATTATTACTGTGAATACTGTGAAGTTAATATTACTGAGCGGGTTAATCTAACTAACAGAGTTAATATTATTACTGTGGGGTACCCTATTACTACTGGTGCCACTATGGGGTACCCTGTTACTACTGGTGCCACTATGGGGGTCAATTTTACTGTGGCCACTATGAGAGTCACTATTACTACTGTGACCACTTTAGTCACTAGTAGGGCTCATTCACATGGACATAATCTTTTTGTATAGCGCCAACTTATTCCACAGCGCTTATTTTGGTCGCACAGACACTGCATTTTTGCCCAACGGAAAATCATTTATGCCTGCGTATTTCGGCAATGCAAAAAAAAAAAAAAAAAAAAATGCAGATGGGCCCAGTAAAATGGTGCACAAATATGCAGTGAATACACAGGTTTCCTGCGCATTTACTGCGCATTTGCGTGGCCCATTTCCTGCAATGGCCTACTGCGGTGGGTAGTACACAACATAAATCGGTCATGCTGTGTAAAAATATACATTCACGTGAATGAACTCATTGAAATCAATGGCTTCTATTCACTGCATATTGCATACGCAAATACGCTTGTGTGAACAAGCTCTTACTATACAGTCTTACAATTACAATCAGCCCTTTGAAGGTAACCATAAGGCTGATGTGGCCCTCGGTGAAAATAAGTTTGATACCCCTGGTCTAGAGGAAAGAAGGTTTCATCACCAACACAGAAGGGGGTTCTTTACTGTAAGAGCAGCGAGACTGTGGAACACTCTGCCTGAGGACGCGGCAATGTCAAAAATCGATAGGAGTTTAAGAACGGACTAGACGTCTTTTAGAGGGCCATGACATTACAGGATAGAGACATTAAATAACCAGCGGGGTTGTTGATCCGGGTCTTGGAGACAGGAACTATCAAACGTTGGTCCAGGGAGTATTCTGACTGCCATTATGGAGTTGGAAAGGAATTATTTTTCTCCCACAATGACTTCTGCCTCATTGGGATTTTTTTGCCTTCCTCTGGATCAACAAAATAGGGTGGAAACAGGCTGAACTAGATGGACATTGTCTTCTTTTGGCCTAACATACCATGTCACTATGTTGGGCAGAGAGGTTCTGGGTAGTGCGATTCGGTTTGTTCACTCACTTCTAAAACCGTGGCAGAAGTTTGTGGCTATAGCCCTGTCAATGAACAGAATGCTTGTGGAATTTCCAACATGTTTCCATGTAAAGTAGCGAGATGTCACTTCTACACTTGGATCTATGCCTAAAATTCCACATGCAGATTTGGCCCACACCGATTGGTAAATCTGCATAAGAATCCACAGCAGTATAGCTGTAGCTTTCCATTACTGTTCTAGAGGCAGAATCTGTGCTGAAAAATCTGCCATGTGAACATACTCCTAAGGCCTCCTGCGGCCAGGTCGGATCCCGCTACGAGATTTCAGGTGAGCTGTGCCCCTGTAGTGACTGCTGCGGCTCACCGGCTCCCGCCATCTTTTCTCTGCGCTGTGCAAGGGCTGGCCCACACAGAAATAGGCCATGCCACGATCGGTTTTCTGCGTGTGTTTTCACGCAGACAAATCGCGACTGTGTGCATAGGATTGCATCTGATGCAATCCTATGGCAGCGGGCACGAGCGGACATTCTGCAGGAGACCTAATACATACATTAATTCTGGTGCCTCCTTATTAGGACTCCGTATTACGTTGTTCCTTGTTACTCCTCTGCGAAAAGCTTAAAATTAAGCGACAGTTTAATAATAACACAATGAGTATTCAGAACAAATATGATAAAAAAAATACTCCAACATTGTTATTGCATGGGAAACACAGGTATTTACTAAGACAGGCACGTCAGAAGACCACTTGGGTGCTTTTCAAGTTTTCATATTGTATAGAGGAGGCAATAAAAGGAGATAATTCCTGGCACCTACAGTTTTTCGTTTTCTGAATATTTTTCTCAGTTGTGCAACCCAAATTAGTTTGTACTATATGGACAAAAAGTCATTTTAATATACCGCTATCTAACTCACCTTGAGGAAGGAAGAAATAAATCAAATGATCTATAATCCTTTTTTTCAATCGGAACATTTTTCATTGGAGACAGAATACAATACAATTTACACAAAACACATTATATATATTTTGAGTGGCGTAAGGAATAAGAGAAAAATAATTCTAATTAAATGCGATATATTTCATCATGAGTTAAGGCTTTCATAATCATAATCCGGCCTCGGGGAACGCAGTGAAAGCTCTCCATAGCGTTCTAATGGAGAGCGTCCCCCCCCCCCCCCTATCCACGAGCGGGGAATCATTGCGATTCAGATAGGCTGACAGCGGAGATCCGTCTGCCAGCTCCTGCTCCTGCGCGGCGGCGAACTGCCACGGGATACCGCAACGCCCTTGGACAGGCAGCCTTAATTATTTACCCATTATTCACCACAACTTAACAGTTATATTACTTACATGTAAAATATATGATAACAAGCAGTTTACAGACATGTATGTAAGAAGTACGATGAGAGAAAAACAACTGCTACTGTGAATAGTATCTATCTTTAGGTTTACTAGACCTGTCAGAATGTTGGAGTGCAAGAAGAACAACAACTGATTCCTATTGATAGCATGAATTAAACAGAAATCCATTTCTTTTCTTTGGTCTTTTTTCTGATGAGAATGCGTGAAGTTGCCTATAGTCCACGTGCTTGGAACGCAGCTTCCAGGTAACAAATACTGAACAAACACTAGAATCAGATCACAGAAATAGATGAAGCTAAGCCAACCTGTACACTGGCCAATAGCCCAAATACAAAATGGTAAATTGGCCATCCTGCGGGAAATTGGCTCAACGTAATTTTGAACTACAGTCATAATTATGAAGATCATAATCGAAATTATTATTAACTTAATAAATAATTCTAGCAATTCTTTTACAAATATCCTTTTCTTTAGAAGATAAGATCCTATTTGAACGCCAAACATATAAATGACAACATATCCAATTACAGAGAATATCCCTTCTCGGTTTGATTGAAGAAACCCATGTCTTTGGCTTTGATCACTGCCATACAAGATAAAAGTTTTCAAATTAGTCATTTCAAGAACGATTTGATAAGTACAAATAATGACTGTGGCCACAATCCAGATTTTTTGTTTCCAAATTAAAGTCAGCAGAAATGATGTAAGCACTCTGACGAATGCCAAAGTGAAGAAGAAGTTCCAGTGAACACCGTACTCCGAAACGTGCTCATGATAATCTATCGCTCTCACACTGATAAGTCGTCCGAAGCCAAGAAAAACCAAAGGCCAGACTGAAAAAAGCTGCTTCTTCACTCGGTGGAATGCAGATGTGGTTTCTTCAAGCGGCGATCTAGCTTCTGGGGAAACAAGGGCATTTGCAAAAGTAAAACATGCCACGCCGAGATCCATTATGCCAGTGCCGTATGTTTCTGTTTTAGCGTAACGCCTTGGAAACACAGGAAAGTCCACAGCTAAAATGGATATAGCAGTAAACAAATTAATGAGAACACGAAAAGTTGTAACAGATGGCACATGCTGGTCTTCAATCCGTGCATGCAGAAAGGACTTGCAGATCTTTTTAAGTGATGTGTTTTTGTACAAAGTCCTGTTCCTGTATATCAAGTAAAGATGTAACACACACATTACTGAAATGCATCCCACCACTAGGTAGAGGAAGTCAGAGAGGACCGTGCAGGACAAGACCTGTGGAAGGACTAACAAGGAAAAGTCAAGAAAAAGGCAAGACTTCCATGAGTAAACTATTTTCCCAAACTTCTGATAAAGGGAAATAAATATCAAACCCCTGCTGAGTATGCAGAGAGGGGCTATGCTTAAGCCCAGTGATATCTCTCCGATGCTTGTCCCATTGAGGTTGCTTACAAAGGATTCTTTTAGGTGCTTTTCAGACATCTGTGATAATAATAGAAATGGAATATTTGCATGAATGTATGAAACAGAGGTTCACTTCCTTAAGAAATTAACAAAAAAAGAAACCTAGAATAAATGCATATGTTGAAAGTTACCTTTTCTCTGCAAGAAGTTTGGATACCCAGTCAAATGGCTCCCCCTTTTCCATAGAGAGGTTACCTGCATAGAGAAAAGATACATTGGCGAAACGCAGAAAGCAGAACTAGACCCTCACAGTCCAGTGACTGCGCACCTACAACCAGAGAAAACAAAAACGTGCAATTCACAGTAAAATAATGACAGGACAGTAACTTGGGGGCAACTTTAAAGGGGTTTACTTACACTTCTGGCTCTGCATTAGTCATCAATAGTATTGTAATTGGTGGCCTTGCTCCCACTGACTTCAATAGAATCAAAGCTGCCCTTAGGCTTCCGACTCCGACCCCAATGACACTGCACTGGCAGAGATCACATCAGATCCTAAACAGTGGATCCCTGGTAATCAACTATTAATGACCTATCCTGAGGACAGAAATACAAAATCTGGGCATCACCAACCTCCCTTTCCTGTTCACCTTATCTAGTTAATCGCTTGGAGTGCAATAGAATATCAGAATCACCGGGGTGGTACGCCAAGTATAAATCCATCTTCAAGTAGCACCATGAAGTCAGCATATCCACAGTACAATTTTATTTAAACCCAAACACATACAAATGGTGGCGACAGTTCAATTCCCCAGAACCCTTTTCAAGCCTCTAAAATCAGTCAATACAAAGCTAATATACATCTCCAGAAATATATATCCACAAGCAAGTGTACAGCAAAACACATTTAAAACATGATACATTTTCTCCGATGTTATCATAGCTACATATTGCACAGGGTAGATAGCCAATCAAATCATAACTTGTAGGTGAATGCCGCTAGGTTTTCAGCAATCTGATCCACAATGCTCTGGCATCTCCACCGAAGACCATGCATGTCAGTCAATCCTCCCAATGCACCTGCTCCAATCAAAGAGTCCATAACTGCGTGAAGTTGAAGTCTCACAGGGTCCGCCTCCTAACCTGTACTTACATTACCTATTGGATACATTAGCAGAACAGAAGTCCTGCTAAGTACAAAAATGAGCCTTGCGTGGCGCAGAGTGTAAGCTCTCGCTCATGACCTGAAGGTTGCAAGTTGCAATCAGGAGGCTGGAATCCGCAATGGAACGCACAGAGCCCACGGTGCACCATGGGAGAAGACCTGCTGTCCACCTTGGGTGAAGATCCTGGCGGCCATCTTAGCAAGGTAAGTAAGAAGTCGCCGCAGCGCGGGGATTCGGGTAAGTACTATCCGTTTTGTTTTTTTTACCCCTGCATCGGGTTTGTCTCGCGCCGAACGAGGGGGGGGGGGGGGGGGGGGCTATTGAGAAAAAAAAAAAAACGTTTCGGTGCGGGACAACCCCTTTAATAAGGCCTCATGTCCACGGGCAAAAGAAGAATTAAAATCCGCAGCGGATTTTAACTCTTCTCCTGCCCGCGGATCCACATCCCATAGGGATGCATTGACCACCCGCGGGGTAGATAAATACCCGCGGATGGTCAATAAAAGGGATTTTTAAAAAAATGGAGCATGAAAAAATCTGGACCATGCTCCATTTTCGTGCGGGTCTCCCGCGGGCTTCTATTGAAGCCTATGGAAGCCGTCCGGATCCGCGGGAGAACTAAAATAGGAATTTAAAAGAATTAACTCACCCGCAGCGGGCCGGGAAGGTCTTCTCTTCCTCACAGCCGGATCTTTCTTACTTCGGCTCGGCGGATGTGCCCGGCGCATGCGCGCGGCACGTCGGAGACGTGCCGCCAGTGTGACAAGTTTATCCGCCGGCCGAAAAAGAAGATCCGGCCGTGAGGAAGAGAAGACCTTCCCGGCCCGCTGCGGGCGAGTTAATTCTTTTAAATTCCGATTTTCAGCCCTCATGTCCGCGGGGCAGGAGGGACCCGCTGCAGATTCTCCATGGAGAATCCATAGCGGGCCTGATTTTCCCCGTGGACATGAAGCCTAAAAGTTATATTTTAGTTTCATTAGTTTGTAGGTCTACGAAGTAAGTCCCTTTACCTGGCACTGGACCTGTACTGCCTCTGTGAAATATGTTTCTATATGGACCAATTATGCACTATCCAAAAACAATCTCACTATAATGGGTGCCACCAAAAGGTTGGCCCGGGGTCCACTTCTGATCAGTTCTCACTTATTTACGTGAGTAAATATAGTCAGTTTATGTATGGACTGGTTGTATACCGACTAGAGATGAATAAGCATACTCGCTAAGGCAAACTACTGGAGCGAGTAGTGCCTTATCCAAGTACCTGCCCGCTCGTCTTTTAAGATGTGGGTGCCGGCGGGGGAGAGCGGGGAGGAACGGAGGGGAGATCTCCCCCCTGCTCACCGCCGCAACTCCCTTCTCACCCGCGCCGGCAGCCGAATCTTTAAAGGCGAGCGGGCAGGTACTTGGATAAGGCACTACTCGCTCCAGTAGTTTGCCTTAGCGAGTATGCTCGCTCATCTCTAATACTGAGCTAAATTAGTCTGACTAGTACTGGGAAGTACCATTAAAGGTTAGCCCAAGATGAAGAAAAAAGGGGAAAAGACCATGAATACTTGATCTCAAGAACTCCCAGAGGCATAAGGGAGTTTTATTGTTAATAGTAATTCCTCTAAGAGGTTAATCTCCCCTAAGGCTAATAGTTATTACACAGAAATAAATCTGGTCCTGGTCCGACGCGTTTCACTCCAAATTGGAGCTCTGCAGGGAGCCAGATAAGCCTCTCTATATCGAGTACAAATGATCTTTAAAAACACTATTGTTTGAGTGAGCACCAATGACTTGTGAGAGCACAAAAGTTTAATATGTGCAACCCAGACTACTAGATCTCAAGTTTTTTGATGTTTGCAGAACCAACCTATAGTGATGAGGGAGGGCCAGATGTACGATGAAAACGTAAACACCCACCACCATATAAATGACCAAAAGTATCGCCTTGGTAGAATCCATATATATATATCTCCTTGATAGGTACAATACCACAATCGGTATCTCAGTCTATTACCTGCCACTTCAACTCAACAGATGTAACCCGTTTCTATATCTTTTGGAGGTATCTGATATTTCCTCCACTAACAGGTTTTTAGAATCTACTTACTACCTGAAAGATATCAGAAACTCTCTATTAGCCAATCACTAATTCATTTCTCTTCTTTTCCATCTTCTTTCTAGGGTCATGAATATAGCCAATAACTAAAAAAAGTAAATAAACTGAGGATAGAGAGAGGAGCGGCAGGCCGACAGTCAGAGGTAGGCTAGTGGTATCCCTTGTTCTATAATCGATATCTAGAACAAAAAGTCCCCCCCCCCCACTTCTTTTGTATTATATAATCTACAAGTTTTTAAATACAAAAATGCAGGTACCGGGCAGCATCAGAGAACGGTGCAGGTTACAACTCAACCATGTCTGGAAGAGTTACTTTATTGGATGCAACTGCAGCATAAATCAAGCAGCACCGTTTGGACCCCCAGCAACAACTGGGTCTGTCAAGCAAGGAGTGCTGCTGGAGTTAGCTTTTTTTTCTTGGACATTAAGGGGTCCTGCTAAAGGGGTGTCACAAAATTCTTTGCAATTCTTGTGAGTTTATTTGGATGAAGGAGAGTTAAAAACAGATTTGTTCATAAAACCAGCAGGTAGGAACAATTTACAACATATGAGACAAAAGCTCTATTGCAGGCGCCGCCGTCAGCCTCTCACCACCTTAGTGAATACTGACCAGGGGGCTGCGGCTTCCCTGCCGGTATTCACTCAGCAGCACTGATCCCGGCACACACTGTAACTTCAGTGTGCGGCCAAGTCCTCCTCCCCCGATGTCTCCTCTCAGGTTCGCGAAACCCAATGAGGTAGAAACTAATTTTCCTAGTTTAAGGGGAAAAAAATCCTTCCCAACTCGCAGGTGACTGATTGCAGCTATTGCCTGCGGGTGTCAGCTGTATAAACATCCGACGCCCATACTGTATGAAGAGAGGCCGCTCCGCGATCTTTCTTTATACATACCCCGAACCTGCACGACGTAAATGTACGTCACATGGTGGGAAGGGGTTAAGACGGCCTGTCCACTGGCATAGCGGCCGCCCGGGAGCCAGCAGACAGATCTCAGCAGTGAGCCTGACAGATAGGCTCACCACGGAGCATCGCAACAATTCACAGCATGCTGCGATTGGCCCGCTGCGAGTGGAGAATGGCTATGATTCGCCGCTCGTGGACAGGGGGGCGGCGCTCTTCATAGCAAAGCTATGGAAAGCGTACATTGCGTTACCCTGCGGCTGGATTATCGCTGCAGGGAACGAAATGCAAAAACGCCCGGACAGGCAGCCTAATTTAAAAAAATTTTGACATTGTTTTAAAAGGTTTGTTATATTTAATTGCTCATTGGTAATTGATATACACGTGGTATTAATGACTCATCGATGTAATAACTAATTTATGCAAAGGTTCATTCACACAGAGGGGGAAGTGGTGCGGATTTTGGGCTGCTGAAAATCTGCTTTACACGACTGAGGAGGATTTTTTTTGCAGATTTTTATGTTTATCTGCAACAAACTTTAGTCCTACATTTGAAAGTGTGAAATCAGCTGCGGATCCACATGAAGAGCTGCAACAAATAGGATTTTGATACGGATTTGCTCTAAAATCGACAGCGCAAAATCTGCTGCGGAATCTGCTGCATGTGAACGTACTCTTATAACTTACAATGTATTTCTAGATTAACCCTATACTACACACTCACCTATCGTAACTAAATAGTATAGGTGATTGTAATAGAAGGGGTTAATGTTGGCTTTGTATTGAAGATAAGGACAAGAAGGGGTTAATGTGGTGCTTGAGACCGGCTGCTCAGCTCCCTTCTAATCTTGCACACTGACAGGAGACGGGGGAGCGAGCAGCTTTTAGGGTGCCTTCACACTTGGGATCGCGATATCGCTGCGGTTCTTTTTAACGCGAATGTCAATAGCGCTTTCTAATGTTGAAGACTAGAGATGAGCGAACGTACTCGGATAAGCACTACTCGTCCGAGTAATGTGCCTTATCCGAGTATCGCTGTACTCGTGCTGAAAGATTCGGGGCGCTCCGCTGCTGACAGGTGAGTCGCAGCGGGGAGCGGGGCAGAGCGGCCGGGAGAGAAGGAGAGAAAGATCTCCCCTCCGTTCCTCCCCGCTCTCCCCTGCAGCTCCCCGCTCCGCAGCGCGTCCCGAATCTTTAGCCCCGAGCACAGCGGTACTCAGATAAAGCACATTACTCGGACGAGTAGTCCTTATCCGAGTACGTTCGCTCATCTCTATTGAAGACGCATCGCACAAAAATTGCAAAACACAAACTGGCGATTTTTGTGCGATGTGTTTTTAACATTAGAAAGTGCTATTGACATTCGCGTTAAAAAAAACGTGATATCACGATCGCAAGTGTGCGGGCACCCCTACAGGGCTGCAGATCTGGGAGAGTTTACTACAACTAACTTCCAGCCAGTTCTCCGATTGGCTGTAACTGCAATTGCGTCATCAGGACCTGGGCCAATCAAATGGCCATGACAACAGCTGAGCCGCAGGCTTTTAGTCGTGGCCTGCTCTGGAGCTTGGGATTGTCCGCCGAGAACAGGACATCCAACCAGCGCCCAGGCAGTAGCTTGGAAAGTTGGCGGTGGTGAAGGGGTGAAGGAGTAAAATCTGCGGTTGTTGGCAGCAAGGAGGAAAATAGTGCTAAATGCTGGATAGCAGACGTGTAATGGCCAGTGTTATTGCTCGTGTACACCTTAACCCCTTAAGGGCCCAGCCTTTTTGATGTAAGGATTCTTGAGGACTTTCAGCAGCATTTTCCGAAAGACATAAGTATATTTCGGTCAGGTGGCAGTAGAACGGTTGTTCTCTGCATGGGGGGCTGTCGTCGTCATGGATACCATTTTGGGGCACATGTAATGTATTGTAGCACCTATAGATTCTGGGGGGGGGGGCTGGATGAAAAAAACATCAATTCTATGATTTATGGCATTCACTATGCGGTAAACACAACTGTTTTCTGCAGGTCAGTACGACTCGGACGATACCAGGATTAGACATTTTTTAGGTTGTTCCCCTTTACATTAAACCCCCCCCCTTTTTTTTTTTAAATGTTCTTTTCAAAAGACAAAATACCTTTTCCTTTCCCACTGCTGGGGTCCCGTGATGGGGTTGTGTGACGAGCAACAGCTTTTAAGGGTACAGCGGTACCTCGGCTTGCGACAGGCTTTTACCCAAATGTTTGCTCTGATTTAAGAGCCAAAACTCAGGTTCCAAGCCGGCTCACACGCTGAGGCTCGGGGTGAGAGGGGCTAATACGCACCTACCGCCGGCGGTGCAGTCCTCACGATGGTCTGCAGCGTTCTCTTCCACGCCAACAGGGCATTTCTTCCTAGAAGCGGGGCTTGAATACCCCACCTCCAGCACGCTAATGCTCTGATTGGTTAATCCAGCACATTGGTTAATCAGCCAATGAAAGCCAGCGCTGGATTAACCAATCACAGCCATTCAATTACATCCTTCATCGCAGGGAACACTTTCCACAGAAGAGTTTTCTCTCTTACAACCTCTGCATTATTTTAGTATTGGAGAACAAACCCTATTTTTAGGACACGCGGGTACGCGGTCACACGGGGCAGCAGCATGGCGACAGCTCTTCTTTTTTCTCCTGTGTAAGGCCTCCTTCCCACGAACGGATTTCCGCCGCGTAAGTCGCGGCGAAAATCCGCTGCGTTGCCCGCAGCTATTAGGTTCTATTGAACCTAATAGCTCAGGGCACACGGTGCGGAATTCCGCACCGTGAAATCTCCCGTCCTCACCCGCGGCATGCTCTATTTGTCGCCGGTGTACGCGCGGACGGCTTCCATTGCAGTCAATGGAAGCCGTCCGTTCACGCTATCTTCCACTGTAACAGCGGCCATGTGACGTGGCGGCGGTGGGCGGGGAAGCGTCATGCGGGAGCGAAGACACCGGATCCGCTGCTAAGTATGGGGTCTCTGGGGGGCGCCGTGACGGGCTTCGCTGCGGCGGAGCCCGTCACGCTCGTGTGCAGCCAGCCAAACGGCTTGAAAACTCGGCAGCCACAGAGAAGTGGAAATGTGCGCAGAATACGAGGTGCCGGCCTATACGGTAGACTGGGGGAGCGGGCAGAAGGAAGGAGGCGGCGGGCAAAGGCCTACAGACTCGTGTGGCATGGTGCAGCGGGATTTACCTCAGTGGTACGAAGAGCCAGCCACGACAAGCCGCTGGTGGAGCTTCTACACGCGGTCGCTGCATCTTTAGCACCACGGGCCTCCGTACACAAAAATATAGTGGGCTGAAGGAGGTCGGAGGTCAAAGGTCAGCGGATATTTCTCGGTCACATGACTCCAGCAAAGGCCGGCAGCATGCCGCGCTCTGTAGAGGCGCAGGGTCAGCGGGCGATGCTTGGGGAGTGACCTAAAGCGGGTGTCCTCTCTTAATACTAACTTTATAAAATAAGAGTCAAAACGCTTAAAACCAAGAGTACTTACCTGTCCCCAAGGCTGAGATAGGTGACGGCCACCTTTCAATCAGAGGCTGCGGTGTTACCGTTCATACTAGAACACATGGTGGCGCTGCAGCCTCTGATTGGATGGTGGCGATCACCTGGCCTCTGCAGTCAGCAGACGCAGCAGGAACAGGAGGGCTTACATTGTTTAAAGTTTATTCTTAGCGGACACCCTTTAACCCCTTCAGGACAACAATACACCTCCCCCTGACCTCATTAATGGGCCATAAACCTGGACAGACAGCTCTTTAATTCATAGCTGTGGCTTACGGCCGGTCACCAGGAACCTGCTGGGCTTCTCCTCTCCCTCCGGCAGCAGCTGGCAAGGTTCCAGCTTTCGCCTCTGCTCCAAACAACGGTCGGACGGCAAGTCCTGCCGCCCAGGTCAGTGTTCACATCACAAGTCCCGCCGCCCAGGTCAGTGTTCACATCACAAGTCCCGCCGCCCAGGTCAGTGTTCACATCACAAGTCCTGCCGCCCAGGTCAGTGTTCACATCACAAGTCCTGCCGCCCAGGTCAGTGTTCACATCACAAGTCCTGCCGCCCAGGTCAGTGTTCACATCACAAGTCCTGCCGCCCAGGTCAGTGTTCACATCACAAGTCCTGCGTCGCTCACTGATTGGCCTGGTTGCGTCAGTATGTGTATACCGGAAGCTAGGGGTTTGACAGGGGGAACGCCCATCTCACACCCCCAGCTCCCGCTGGCATATTAACACATTCTGCCGCAGTTCTACAGCGCGGCCGATTCAGCCAATCAGCTGGCTGGAATCGGCACCACGTGACACAGCGGCGTGCCCGCGCATTGCCGTGCACGATGAGCTGTGCCCGCGCGTCACGTGGGCTGTGACGTCACCGGGCCTTGCATTTGCCCGCGGATTTTGAACAGTATTGATCTACGGAGGAAGCAAGCTGATGGTTGGAGCCTTTTCCCCAATTTACAAGAGATGGGAGAGTAAGATTTGTGCTCTACGTGTGGTGAGTACCCACCTGAGATTTGTGCGCTGTGCGCTACGCTGTGCGCTACGTGTGGAGACGCGGTTACCTGAGATTTGTGCGCCGTGCGCTACGCTGTGCGCTACGTGTGGAGACGCGGTTACCTGAGATTTGTGCGCCGTGCGCTACGCTGTGCGCTACGTGTGGAGACGCGGTTACCTGAGATTTGTGCGCCGTGCGCTACGTGTGGAGACGCGGTTACCTGAGATTTGTGCGCTACGCTGTGCGCTACGTGTGGAGACGCGTTTACCTGAGATTAATGCGCCGTGCGCTACGCTGTGCGCTACGTGTGGAGACGCGGTTACCTGAGATTAATGCGCCGTGCGCTACGCTGTGCGCTACGTGTGGAGATGCGGTTACCTGAGATTAATGCGCCGTGCGCTACGCTGTGCGCTACGTGTGGAGACGCGGTTACCTGAGATTAATGCGCCGTGCGCTACGCTGTGCGCTACGTGTGGAGACGCGGTCACCTGAGATTTGTGCGCCGTGCGCTACGCTGTGCGCTACGTGTGGAGACGCGGTTACCTGAGATTAATGCGCTGTGCGCTACGCTGTGCGCTACGTGTGGAGACGCGGTTACCTGAGATTTGTGCGCTGTGCGCTACGTGTGGAGACAACACCCAAGATTTGTGCGCTACGTGTGGTGAGTACGTCATCTGAGATTTGCGCGACGCCACCTGGCGCAACCTGTCTTTTTTTGCAGATTTGTGCGCCTTATTGCAAAATTACGTGTGGAGAGGATCCTGACGTTTGGATGCGTTTCGAGAAGAATTTCGCTTCGCTCGGACCCCACCTGACATCACTCAGCGAGGTAAGCTGCTGCATCTGCCCAAATTTTCATCGCGTGCATCTGCTCATATGCGCATATTTGGCGCATATTTGCAGGTTTTCGCTTGCATCTGCTGATATGCGCATACTTGGCGCATATTTGCAGGTTTTCGCTTGCATCTGCTGATATGCGCATACTTGGTGCATATTTGCAGGTTTTCTCCTGCATCACCTGATATGTGCATATTTGCAGGTTTTCGCTTGCATGTGGTGATATGCTCTCCGTTTTCCACAGGACGACTCGTGTGGAGAGGAACCTGACATTTGGCTGCGTTTTGTACAACGTACGGAACCGGAGATTGGCGTTTTAGGTGCTGATCTCACATTTGCCCCCCGCCTTTGGGAGAGGACGACTCTTCTGGAGAGGAATTTCGCTTCGCTAGGACACCACCTGACGTCACTCGGCAAGGTAAGCTGCTGCATCTGCCAAATTTTTCATTGCTTGCATCTGCTCATATGTACACGCATGCCTGTATGCGTACACGCATGCCTGTATGCGTACACGCATGCCTGTATGCGTACACGCATGCCTGTATGCGTACATGCATGCGTGCCTGTATGCGTACATGCGTGCGTGCCTGTGTGCGTACATGCGTGTATGCGTATATGCCTGTATGCATGCCTGTATGCGTACATGCGTGCATGCCTGTATGCGTATATGCGTGTGTGCCTGTATGCGTACATGCGTGCGTGCCTGTATGCGTGCGTGCCTGTATGCTTATATGCCTGTATGCGTGCGTGCCTGTATGCGTACGTGCGTGCCTGTATGCGTACATGCGTGCATGCCTGTGTGCGTGCCTGTATGCGTACATGCGTGTATGCGTATATGCCTGTATGCGTGCCTGCCTGTATGCGTATATGCGTGCATGCCTGTATGCGTATATGCGTGCATGCCTGTATGCGTGCGTGCCTGTATGCGTACATGCGTGCGTGCCTGTATGCGTGCATGCCTGTGTGCGTGCCTGTGTGCGTGCCTGTATGCGTACATGTCTGTATGCGTATATGCGTGCGTGCCTGTATGCGTACGTGCGTGCCTGTATGCGTACGTGCGTGCCTGTATGCGTGCGTGCCTGTATGCGTGCGTGCCTGTATGCGTGCGTGCCTGTATGCGTGCGTGCCTGTATGCGTACGTGCCTGTATGCGTGCATGCCTGTATGCGTGCCTGTACGCGTGCGTGCGTGTCTGTATGCGTGCGTGCGTGCCTGCGTGCGTGCGTGCCTGTATGCGTGTATATGTGCGTGTATGCGTGTATACGTGCGTGTGTGCGTGCATGCGTGCGTGTATACGTGCGTGTGTGTATGCGTGCATACGTGCGTGCACGCATGCGTGTGTGCGGGCGTGCATGCCTGTATGTATACGTGCGGGCGTGCATGCCTGTGTGTATACGTGCGGGCGTGCATGCCTGTGTGTATACGTGCGTGCGTGCGTGCATGCCTGTGTGTATACATGCGTGCATGCCTGTATGTATGTATGTCTAATTCTTCTGTCCAGGTTGGGGGAGTAGTGGTCATTGTAAGTGGGTTGAGCGGATCTAGGAATCAGTAATACTGGTGGGATGTGACTGTTAACCTGCTGTTTTCTCGTCATTTACTGCAGATCTGACGTCCTTGAGAACGGGAAGGCTGGCAGACAGTGAAGAGACCCTCAACGTTCAGCAATCTTGAAACCCTTCTTTTTATGAACTGTTTTTTTCCCAGTGACTCCCTTTTTTTAGATACGCTTTTTCTTTAAAAGAATTATGACGCAGGATCCTGAAAAACTGCGCAATATTTTACTGCAATGCATTAAACAGAAAAGACCCACAAACACAGCGGCCTTTGGTCTATATCACGGAATGAACCTTGTTGTAACATCCACACTAGCAATAAATTATAAAATCTGAATTGGGTGGAGTCTGTCTGGTTTTCACTATACATTGCAGTTGGCGGCGTGCCCTGTCCTGCTCCTGATGCAGTTGGCGGCGTGCCCTGTCCTGCTCCTGATGCAGTTGGCGGCGTGCCCTGTCCTGCTCCTGATGCAGTTGGCGGTGTGCCCTGTCCTGCTCCTGATGCAGTTGGCGGTGTCTGTTATGTGGCATGTGTATGACTCCTGTTCTGTGGTGTGGCTCCTCGGATCTGCTAGGGCCCAGTTCTTAAGATCGCTGGGCCGCCCTCTTACTCGGCTGATGTCCCCGCTTAGGTAGGGCCACTGTCATCCTCCCTGTAGCACAGGCTTGGTTGCCTGGATTCTGTGTGACTCTCCTGTGTTCCCTGTGTGCGTGTATACTACTAGACTACCACTCCTTTAGTCACGATCGTGTGGGCCCTCTGCTTTATCTGCTCACACGATTGTAACAGTCTCTTCAGAAAGCCACTGACTACTCCTTTCTTTTTGGGCCCAGTGGTGCATACAGACATAACATTAGGGCCACGCTGTGTATACTTGTGAACACGAGACAAAACAGGGGTATCCATTTCGGAGGTTCAATCCTTTTGATGTGCAATATAGAAAAAAAAAGGTCTTGAAAAGGACATGTTTTCTAAAAATTAAATATTATTTGGTCTCCTAAATTGCATTAATTCCTAAAAATAAATGTGGGGTCAAAATACTCCTGACCCTCTCAGAGAATACATTAAGGGGTGCAGTTTTTAAAATGTGGTAATTTGTAAGTATCTATCATTATGACTAAGGATGAGTGAGTATACTCGGTAAGGCACTACTCGTTCGAGTAATGTGCCTTAAACGAGTATCTCCCTGCTCGTCCTTAAAGATTTGGGGGCCGCCGCAGGGGGAGAGCGGGGAGGAACGGAGGGGAGATCTCTCTCTCCCCTGCGACTCACCTGTCAGCCGCAGCGGACCCCGAATCTTTAAGGACGAGCAGGGAGATACTTGTCTAAGGCACATTACTTGAACGAGTAGTGCCTTAGCGAGTATACTCGCTCATCCTTAATTATGACACCTAGCAGCCTTTGCAAACTTGGATTGGTGTAGGAAAACTAAGGGCTCATGTCCACGGGCAAAATAAGAATTAAAATCTGCAGCGGATTTTAACTCTTCTCCCGCGCGCGGATCCGCACCCCGTAGGGATGCATTGACCACCCGCGGGTAGATAAATACCCACGGATCGTCAATAAAAGTGATTTAAAAAAAAAATGGAGCATGAAAAAAATCTGGACCATGCTCCATTTTCATGCGGGTCTCCCGCGGGGACGGCTCCCGCGGGCTTCTATTGAAGCCTATGGAAGCCGTCCGGATCCGCGGGACACAAAAATCAGATTTTACTCACACGCTCCGGTTCTTCTCTTCGCCGCGGCGCCATCTTCTCTCATTCGCGGCCGGATCATTTTGCTTCGGCATGGCGCATGTGCGGGGCACGTCACCGACGTCATCATGCACATCCGCCGAGCCGAAGAAAGAAGATCCGTCCGCGACGAGAGAAGATGACGCCGCAGCGAAGGAAGTATCCGGAGCGTGTGAGAGGTAAGTTAATTCTGATTTATTCCTATTTTCAGCGCTCATGTCCGCGGGGCAGGAGGGACCCGCTGCAGATTCTACATGGAGAATCCGGAGCGGGCCTGATTTTCCCCGTGGACATGAGGCCTAAGTGTTCCTCTAAATTCCGAAAAGAAATGTTAAATTTGTACATCTCCTAAATGGAAAAAATAAATTTACAAAAGTTTTAAACCGTGCATCCAGAATAAAGTGAACAGATGGAAATCTATATGTTCGCACAGATTTGTACAGTATGTTTGCACTTATTTTATGACATTTGACAATGTGAAAAAATGAAAATTCAAAATTGTGCAAAGTAGCAATTTTAATAAATATACACAACTTTTAACAGTCCTTTTTTACTACCTAACAGAAGTACAACAAGGGGAAGAAAACAATGTCAGTCACTTGGATATGCAAAACCTTTACGGACTTATGATATGTCAAGTGACACATGTAAAGTTCCAAATTTTCGGTCTGTCACTGAGGCGCAAACAGGCTTGTTCTCTAAGGGGATAAATAGCTTAGTGTATAAACTGTGAACCGACTAACGAGGGACAGTGAGCAGCATCACATGCAACCTGACAATCCTCATCGTACTGCTCCATCAGATCCTGATGTACTTCCATAGCAGGTGATGGGCCATTTCCAGCTTTTAAGCGTCCTCCGGAGCCAACATCTGGGAACTTCTGGCTCTCTGGTGATTCAACTCTGTGGTTGCGAGCAGCGGAAACGGTTACCACAGTGCAAGATTCTGACCAAAACGTATCAGCTGACCTATAACGAGGAAGAGAAAAAAAATTGACCCTGCCTGCAACTGGCTTAATTCCGTGGGTTTTCATAGTTATTGCACTGTCCCTGCTTTTCTTCACTCCTACTTTAATAGATAGACATCGTATTTGGACAATTGGTATGGTTCTCCGAAGGTTTGTTCAGTTAGTGCAAATTAGGTGCAGTATTGTGATGGAACCTGTACGTGTGCTAAAAAAAGGAATTAAATGCTCAAATCTAATGTAATGTCTTTCGGCCAATAAGACGAATTTAACACAGCAAGTGTGTGTGTGTGAGAGAGAGGGGGTGGCTGAGTAAGTGGGTGAGCATACATGCATGTACGCATACAGGCACGCACGCACGCATACAGGCACGCACGCATATACGCATACAGGCATGTACGCATACAGGCACGCACACAGGCATGCACGCATGTACGCATACAGGCACGCACGCATCTACGCATACAGACATGTACGCATACAGACATGTACGCATACAGGCACGCACGCACACAGGCACGCACGCATGTACGCATACAGGCACGCACGCATGTACGCATACATGCACGCATATACGCATACAGGCATGCACGCATATAGGCATGCACGCATGTACGCATACAGGCACGCATACAGGCATATACGCATACACGCATGTACGCATACAGGCACGCACACAGGCATGTACGCATACAGGCACGCATGTACGCATACAGGCACGCACGTACGCATACAGGCATGCACGCATACAGGCATATAAGCATACAGGCACGCACGCATACAGGCACGCACGCATGTACACATACAGGCACGCACGCATATACGCATACAGGCACGCACGCATATACGCATACAGGCACGCACGCATATACGCATACAGGCACGCACGCATATACGCATACAGGCACGCACGCATATACGCATACAGGCACGCACGCATATACGCATACAGGCATGCATACAGGCATATACGCATGTACGCACACAGGCACGCACGCATGTACGCATACAGGCACGCACGCATGTACGCATACAGGCATGCATGCATTACGCATGCATGTACGCATACAGGCATGCATGTACGCATACAGGCATGCATGCATGTACGCATACAGGCATGCATGCATGTACGCATACAGGCATGCATGCATGTACGCATACAGGCATGCATGCATGTACGCATACAGGCATGCATGTACGCATACAGGCATGCATGTACGCATACAGGCATGCATGCATGTACGCATACAGGCATGCGTGTACGCATACAGGCATGCGTGTACGCATACAGGCATGCGTGTACGCATACAGGCATGCATGTACATATGAGCAGATGCAAGCAATGAAAAATTTGGCAGATGCAGCAGCTTACCTTGCCGAGTGACGTCAGGTGGTGTCCTAGCGAAGCGAAATTCCTCTCCAGAAGAGTCGTCCTCTCCAAAAGGCGGGGGGCAAATGTGAGATCAGCACCTAAAACGCCAATCTCCGGTTCCGTACATTGTACAAAACGCAGCCAAATGTCAGGTTCCTCTCCACACGAGTCGTCCTGTGGAAAACGGAGAGCATATCACCACATGCAAGCAAAAACCAGCAAATATGCACATATCAGCAGATGCAAGCGAAAACCTGCAAATATGCGCCAAGTATGCGCATATCAGCAGATGCAAGCGAAAACCTGCAAATATGCGCCAAATATGCGCATATCAGCAGATGCAAGCGAAAACCTGCAAATATGCGCCAAATATGCGCATATGAGCAGATGCACGCGATGAAAATTTGGGCAGATGCAGCAGCTTACCTCGCTGAGTGATGTCAGGTGGGGTCCGAGCGAAGCGAAATTCTTCTCGAAACGCATCCAAACGTCAGGATCCTCTCCACACGTAATTTTGCAATAAGGCGCACAAATCTGCAAAAAAAGACAGGTTGCGCCAGGTGGCGTCGCGCAAATCTCAGATGACGTACTCACCACACGTAGCGCACAAATCTTGGGTGTTGTCTCCACACGTAGCGCACAGCGCACAAATCTCAGGTAACCGCGTCTCCACACGTAGCGCACAGCGTAGCGCACAGCGCACAAATCTCAGGTAACCGCGTCTCCACACGTAGCGCACAGCGTAGCGCACAAATCTCAGGTGACCGCGTCTCCACACGTAGCGCACGGCGCACAAATCTCAGGTGACCGCGTCTCCACACGTAGCGCACAGCGTAGCGCACAGCGCACAAATCTCAGGTAACCGCGTCTCCACATGTAGCGCACAGCGTAGCGCACGGCGCACAAATCTCAGGTAACCGCGTCTCCACACGTAGCGCACAGCGTAGCGCACGGCGCACAAATCTCAGGTGACCGCGTCTCCACACGTAGCGCACAGCGTAGCGCACAGCGCATTAATCTCAGGTAACCGCGTCTCCACACGTAGCGCACAGCGTAGCGCACAAATCTCAGGTAACCGCGTCTCCACACGTAGCGCACAGCGTAGCGCACGGCGCACAAATCTCAGGTAACCGCGTCTCCACACGTAGCGCACAGCGTAGCGCACGGCGCACAAATCTCAGGTAACCGCGTCTCCACACGTAGCGCACAGCGTAGCGCACAGCGCACAAATCTCAGGTGGGTACTCACCACACGTAGAGCACAAATCTTACTCTCCCATCTCTTGTAAATTGGGGAAAAGGCTCCAACCATCAGCTTGCTTCCTCCGTAGATCAATACTGTTCAAAATCCGCGGGCAAATGCAAGGCCCGGTGACGTCACAGCCCACGTGACGCGCGGGCACAGCTCATCGTGCACGGCAATGCGCGGGCACGCCGCTGTGTCACGTGGTGCCGATTCCAGCCAGCTGATTGGCTGAATCGGCCGCGCTGTAGAACTGCGGCAGAATGTGTTAATATGCCTCCCGCTGCGGTCAAGCCACCAAGGTCCTCGTAGCCAAGTGTGCAAAAACACTGCCTGTAAGCCTCACCCCAAGGTCCTCCGCTCACAGACGCCGCCCTCACTGCTGGTGTTCGGCTTCCTGTTCGCTGCTGCCGCTCTTCTGCTCATCCGGTGGGACAGTCAGCTGCGTGCACGGCGCTTCCCCGCGGACAGCTGCCGCCCTGAGCGCTTGTGCTTCTCCGCTGGCACAGTGAGATCCCTGGCAGCCGGACCTCCGATGACAGCTACCAGCGCCCTGAGGGCTTCTGCTTCTCCGCCGGCAGAGTCAGATTCCTGGCGGCGGGTCCTCCAGTGACAGCATGGGGCCATCTGCGCTTCGGCTCCGTCGCCGGGAAAGCTGGGAAGGGCGCCGGCGTGTGCTCCTGCACTCTGCGGCCGGGGCATAAGACTGTCTGTCCCCCCAGCCCTGCAGCGGTCGGTATGCCACACTGAAGTCGGGTGGGGGTGCCTGTTGTGGTGCACCCGGGGGGCATATTAGCAGTCTACGCTTGGGTTAAGCAGCGCCGCTGATTAGAGCCACCTGATTGGCTCTTCGGCACCACGTGACTAAACAGCGTGCCCGCGCATTGCCTTCAGCAGTCGTGCACTACACACTACAGTTAAGCAGCACTGGGTTAGGTTTAGGGTTAGGTTTAGGATTACCTAAACACTAACCCTACACCTAACCGTAAACCTAACCCTAAACCCTAACCCCGTGCTGCTTAACTGTAGTGTGTAGTGCACGGCTGTTGAAGGCAATGCGCGTGCACGCTGTGTAGTCACGTGGTGCCGAAGAGCCAACCAGGTGGCTCTAATCAGCAGCGCTGCTTAACCTAAGCGTAAACTGCTAACATGCACCCGGGGGGCGGCCCAGCAAAAACAGCTGCAGGACGCTTTAGCCTCATTGCTAAAAAATGGAGCCCGGTTCTGCCGTTTGCAGCAGGCCTTGGTGTATGTTTTTTCCCTCCACTTTGGTCCCGCTGTATGTTTTCTGCGGGCACTTTAGTGGGCTTCCAGGACTTTTTTGCAAGGCTGCTGAGCAACCTTTCAGGTACAGGGGGCGTCACCCCCTTATCAATCTTGAGTTCACCAGGACTTCCTGGTGGCGTCAAGATACACTAATACTGGCCGTGTCTAACCTCTGCCATCCTTGGAGAGTCGATGGCGAGTGCGCATGCATCCCTGCTTCCTGGCGCACTTCCGCACTCGCCATCGACTCTCCGTGGACGTCAGAGGTTAGATATGGCCAGGTCGGCCTGAGCGTGCAGCAGCCAACCACTCACGCACGAGGTAAACAACAGAGGGACCAAGCACATTCAGCTGAGCCAATCAGAGGCAGCCTTCACTCACCCATTCATGAATTCATGAATGGGTGTGAGTGAGATCTGCCTCTGATTGGTCAGGCTGTGACCAATCAGAGGCAGCTCATTCAGCAGGCGGGGATTTTAAATCCCCGGCTGCTGAATACTACAGAGAGCAGTTCAGGAGAACTGCCGCTGGCCGCAGCTGAACTCCGTCTGCTGGGAGCAGGTGAGTATACATATTTTTTTTTTTTTTTTTTTTACACATTTCTGGATGAATTGCAGGTAAGGGCTTATATATTTAAGCCCTTCCCGACAATTCATCCCGCGATCGCCGGCAGCCCATTGCTTTCAATGGAGCCAGCTGTATTGCCGGCTCCATTGAATTCAATGGTCAGTGCTCGTTTAATCGAGACGAGTACCGCGTGGTGCTCGTTTTGAGTAACAAGCATCTCGAGCACCCTAATACTCGAACGAGCATCAAGCTCGGAAGAGTATGCTCGCTCATCTCTATTTAATACTTATTCCCAGACGACCATAAAATCATCACCAGACTTGATATGCTTTCCGTCGGGCGGGCCCGAGACCCCCAGAGAAGGCTGGATAACCGCAAGGACACTAGAAGCCCATGTTTAATACCAAAAACTGTCAGGTGGACTGACCCCGCCCCCTGGATAACCTCAGGACACTAGAAGCCCTTGTTTAATAACAAAACCGAGGCGGAACCACCATACACTAAAAACCCTCAATTATCAATACCCAATTATCGAAACCATCATTCTTAATAAAAAACATCAGTAAATAAACCATCACTATCAATAAAATTGATTATCCACGAAACCATCAGGCGGGCTGACCATGCCCCCCGGATAACTGTATTTATTAACAAAAAAAAAAAATTGCCACTGCCCATGGACTTTCTTTATTATCATATGTAAGGTTTTATTAATCAAACATCGGGTGTTCTCAAACCATCAGAGAACCGTATTTTTTAACCAAAAAACTGAAGGTGTTATTAATCAACCAAATCATCTGTCGGGGCTGACCACATCCCCAGGAAAACCGTATTTACTAACCAGAAAAAAAAAGGTCAGACGGGCTGACCACGCCCCCTGGATGACCCTGGACCTTTTTATTTATTTTCAAGTGTAAAGTGTTATTAACCAACCATTCGGTGGGGCTGACCATGCCCCTTGGAAACCGTATTTATTAACCAGAAAAAGAAAACATCAGGTGGGCTGACCACGCCCCATGGAGGACTTTTTTAAAATTTATTTTCAAATGTAAGGTGTTATCAACCAACTGGAAAACCGTATTCATAAGAAAAACCAACTGCAACTTAAAAAAAAAAAAAATTTAATTATGAGTGTATAGACTTTTATTTTTTTCCTCGCTAGCTGAACCAAATACCCATATAAACACGTTTTTTTCTCCACCAAACCTTCCAACAACACCACAAATAATGAAGAGAACATATAAACTCCATGCAGGTTTTGTCCTTGGTCAGATTTGCACATAGTATTCCAGCATTGGAAAGCAGCGGTCCTAACCACTAAACTACGCACCCTGCAGAATCAACAATCTTTAGACCTTTGGCGGGATCTCCATCTGCCAGGTTAACAGTTGCGAAAGAAAAAACTGCCCTATCCATCAAGTCAGGCAGGCCCGCGACTGGTGCCTGGCTGGTCAGTTTTTGATCAATTTGTACTGTAATAATCTTAAGACCGTAACCAAATCTCCGTCACTCGTTTCTCTTGCGGGGTCCAAAAACTTTTTCCAAGCATTCTAACATGATGACTTACCAGCTCGACCGACCTCCGGCGCTGCCAAGGGTAGGGTCCTCGCCAACCTGCCCCGTTGACTGCCGCGTTGACTCCTTCTGTGTCAGGCCAAGTGCTGCCTCCCGCTCCTAGGCAAAGCCCCTCGAGCCCATTCCCTCTGCGATGCTCCTGCCTGGACCTGACCTGGCGGCTCCCGTGAGTGCATCTCCCTCCTGCGGCGAACCTACCTGTCACTTGGCGTATGACGACAAAATGGAAGGCGGTCAGTGACGACCCGACTGGTAATGCTGTTCCTGATGCCTGCTCTCTACATCACCGCTACCAGCCTCGCGTGCCCCTGCATTCCTCCTACTGCTCACCGACCTCCTCCTCCATTCACCTTCAAGCAGAGAGTGTGAGAGGCACTGTGTTCCCTTGTGACCTCCATCTACCTACTGCCCCCCCCCCCCCATGTCTGGTTATATACAGGGGTCTGGGGATTTACAGTATACTATGGCTGGTTATATACAGGGGTCTGGATTTACAGTACACTATGGCTGGTTATATACAGGGGTCTGGGGATTTACAGTACACTATGGCTGGCTATATACAGGTGCCTGGGGATTTACAGTACACTATGGCTGGTTATATACAGGGGTCTGGGGATTTACAGTACACTATGGCTGGCTATATACAGGGGTCTGGGGATTTACAGTACACTGGCTGGTTATATACAGGGGTCTGGGGATTTACAGTAAACTATGGCTGGCTATATACAGGGTTGTAGGGATTTACAGTACACTATGTCTGGCTATATACAGGGATCTGGGGACTTACAGTACACTATGGCTGGTTATATACAGGGGTCTGGGGATTTACAGTACACTAGGGCTGGTTATATACAGGGGTCTGGGGATTTACAGTACACTATGGCTGGTTATATACATGGGTCTGGGAATTTACAGTATACTATGGCTGGTTATACACAGGGGTCTGGGGATTTACAGTACACTATGGGTGGCTATATACATGGGTCTGGGAATTTACAGTATACTATGGCTGGTTATACACAGGGGTCTGGGGATTTACAGTACACTATGGCTGGCTATATACTGGGGTCTGGGGATTTACAGTATACTATGGCTGGTTATATACAGGGGTCTGGGATTTCCAGTACACTATGGATGGTTATATACAGGGGTCTGGGGATTTACAGTACACTATGGCTGGTTATATACAGAGGTCTGGGGATTTACAGTACACTATGGCTGGTTATATACAGAGGTCTGGGGATTTACAGTACACTATGGCTGGTTATATACAGGGGTCTGGGGATTTACAGTACACTATGGCTGGTTATATACAGGGGTCTGGGGATTTACAGTACACTATGGCTGGTTATATACAGGGGTCTGGGGATTTACAGTACACTATGGCTGGTTATATACAGGGGTCTGGGGATTTACAGTACACTATGGCTGGCAATATACAGGGGTCTGGGGATTTACAGTACACTATGGCTGGTTATATACAGGGGTCTGGGGATTTCCAGTACACTATGGCTGGCTATATACAGTGGTCTGGGGATTTACACTATACTATGGCTGGTTATATACAGGGGTCTGGGGATTTACAGTACACTATGGCTGGTTATATACAGGGGTCTGGGGATTTACAGTACACTATGGCTGGTTATATCCAGGGGTCTGGGAATTTACAGTATACTATGGCTGGTTATACACAGGGGTCTGGGGATTTACAGTACACTATGGCTGGCTATATACTGGGGTCTGGGGATTTACAGTATACTATGGCTGGTTATATACAGGGGTCTGGGATTTCCAGTACACTATGGATGGTTATATACAGGGGTCTGGGGATTTACAGTACACTATGGCTGGTTATATACAGAGGTCTGGGGATTTACAGTACACTATGGCTGGTTATATACAGAGGTCTGGGGATTTACAGTACACTATGGCTGGTTATATACAGGGGTCTGGGGATTTACAGTACACTATGGCTGGTTATATACAGGGGTCTGGGGATTTACAGTACACTATGGCTGGTTATATACAGGGGTCTGGGGATTTACAGTACACTATGGCTGGTTATATACAGGGGTCTGGGGATTTACAGTACACTATGGCTGGCTATATACAGGGGTCTGGGGATTTACAGTACACTATGGCTGGTTATATACAGGGGTCTGGGGATTTCCAGTACACTATGGCTGGCTATATACAGTGGTCTGGGGATTTACACTATACTATGGCTGGTTATATACAGGGGTCTGGGGATTTACAGTACACTATGGCTGGTTATATACAGGGGTCTGGGGATTTACAGTACACTATGGCTGGCTATATACAGGGGTCTGGGGATTTACAGTACACTATGGCTGGTTATATCCAGGGGTCTGGGAATTTACAGTATACTATGGCTGGTTATACACAGGGGTCTGGGGATTTACAGTACACTATGGCTGGCTATATACTGGGGTCTGGGGATTTACAGTATACTATGGCTGGTTATATACAGGGGTCTGGGATTTCCAGTACACTATGGATGGTTATATACAGGGGTCTGGGGATTTACAGTACACTATGGCTGGTTATATACAGAGGTCTGGGGATTTACAGTACACTATGGCTGGTTATATACAGAGGTCTGGGGATTTACAGTACACTATGGCTGGTTATATACAGGGGTCTGGGGATTTACAGTACACTATGGCTGGTTATATACAGGGGTCTGGGGATTTACAGTACACTATGGCTGGTTATATACAGGGGTCTGGGGATTTACAGTACACTATGGCTGGTTATATACAGGGGTCTGGGGATTTACAGTACACTATGGCTGGCTATATACAGGGGTCTGGGGATTTACAGTACACTATGGCTGGTTATATACAGGGGTCTGGGGATTTCCAGTACACTATGGCTGGCTATATACAGTGGTCTGGGGATTTACACTATACTATGGCTGGTTATATACAGGGGTCTGGGGATTTACAGTACACTATGGCTGGTTATATACAGGGGTCTGGGGATTTACAGTACACTATGGCTGGCTATATACAGGGGTCTGGGGATTTACAGTACACTATGCCTGGTTATATACAGGGGTCTGGGGATTTACAGTACACTATAGCTGGTTATATACAGGGGTCTGGGGATTTACAGTACACTGGCTGGTTATATACAGGGGTCTGGGGATTTACAGTACACTATAGCTGGTTATATACAGGGGTCTGGGGATTTACAGTACACTATGGCTGGTTATATACAGAGGTCTGGATTTACAGTACACTATAGCTGGTTATATACAGGGGTCTGGGGATTTACAGTACACTATGGCTGGTTATATACAGGGCTCTGGGGATTTACAGTACACTATGGCTGGTTATATACAGGGGTCTGGGGATTTACAGTACACTATGGCTGGCTATATACAGGGGTCTGGGGATTTACAGTACACTATGGCTGGTTATATACAGAGGTATCTCCCCAGTTTACACAAGACAATGTGATGCCGGCAAACAAGGATCTTCATATCCACATAGTAAATCAGATCTGCTGACAAGGGAGGGTTTGCTTGTTTGTCAACTGATTGCGGCAAAATTTCATAAGAGAACGATCAGCAACGAGCATTCATATTAACCCTTGTGCTGCTGATCATCAGCCCATGGTAAAGAGTTTTAGATAGAACATAAGTCCGTGTGGCAAATTCAGCCCCGTGTTAAGTTAGGGCTAATTCCCACGGGCGGATTTCCGCCGCGTTGCCCCGCAGCTATTAGGTTCTATTGAAGCTAATACTGCAATGCTCATGGTGCGGAATTCCGCACCGTGAAATCACATGTACTCACCCGCGGTATGTTCTATTTTGCCGCGGGGCGGACGGCTTCCATTGCAGTCAATGGAAGCTGTCCGTCAAGCTATCTTCCGCTGTAGCACAGCGGAAGATAGCGTGAAAGCGCTTCCCTGCCTACCGCAAGCCGCGTCATGTGACGCTATGGGCGTGTCACATGACGCGGCCGGCGCGACACATGACACTGTCGTGCGTCATGCGCTCTACTGCGCATGCACTCGGGAGCGTCATGCGGGACGTCGGGTGGCGGATCCAGAGGTAAGTATGGGGTCTCTGGGGGGGGGCGCCGTGATGGACTCCGCTGCAGAATTCCGCTTGCGGAGCCCGTCACGGCCGTGTGCATAAGGCCTTACCTTTACATGAGACAGCTATTGTATGAATAATCTCTGGAAGCAGCAATTTCTGTGATAACGGTTCTTTATTAACATGGCCACTGACAGGGCAATGAGTGATAATCTGCTCACTACTTGCTGGTCGTCTCATTGCAGCTCACTGAAATAATAGTTGCTGGTTAATCAAAAGTCCTCTTGTGTAAAGTAACAGTCGTTTGTGCTTGACTGATTTGTGCATTTGTTTAAATGGCTGTCTCCTATGATGATATGTCAGCAAAGAACTATTGAACAATAAGTTATCTGCGTAAATGCAAATAATAATTCCCACTTGTACACTTCAGTGACACTTTCTGAGCTGGAGCCTGACAGACACTTCCTTCATGCAAGGGTGCATTCACACGAGTGTGTGCGTGTGCATACATATGTGTGCACAAAAGCGGCGCACCCACATACGTGCACAAACATGCATGAATTTATGTCCGTGCAGCATTGCTTTCAATGGGGCCACGGCTGCTGCCAGTGGCCCCATTGAAAGCAATGGTCTGTCGGCAACCGCTGCAGTGATTTTCAGGGAAGGGCTTTAAATATAAGCACTTCCCTGAAAAATCATTCCTATCTGGTGTAAAAAAAATAAAAAAAACACAGTCACCCCTCCGCCGCTGGCAGGGGCTCAGGCGCAACTAGTCGCTTGGGTCCCATTACTGTAATGAAGTTCTTCCAGCAGGCGGGGATTTAAAATCCTTGCCTGCTGAAAGGGCTCTGTCTGATTGGCTGAGCGCTTAGCCATTCATTGAATGACAGCTGAGTGCTGCCTGTGATTGGCTGAATGTTGTGACCAATCACAGGCAGCGCTCAGCTGCCATTCAATGAATGGCTAAGTGCTCAGCCAATCAGATGCAGCCCTTACATCAGGCAGGGATTTTAAATCTCTGCCTGCTGAAAAAAGTTCATTACAGTGACGGGACCCAAGGGGCTATACACGTCTGAGACCCAGCAGCGGCGCAGAGGTGATTATGTATGTTTTTTTTAATTTTTTACTACAACTAGGATTGATTTTCAGCGAACGGCTCATATTTAAAGCCCTTTCTCAAAAATCACTGCATGGGTGCTGGCATCCTATTGCTTTCAATTGAAATCAATCGGAGAGCTTTGCAATCCTCTGTCACAGCTGCGGCAGAGTATTCTTTGCTCCCCGCGGGGAGTCCCATTGTTACTGAA
Organism: Eleutherodactylus coqui; assembly: GCF_035609145.1. Taxonomy (NCBI): domain Eukaryota; kingdom Metazoa; phylum Chordata; class Amphibia; order Anura; family Eleutherodactylidae; genus Eleutherodactylus; species Eleutherodactylus coqui. Next base: position 513,842,997 of record NC_089837.1, read on the forward strand.
CATTGTGACAGTGCTGTCAGTATTCAGTGGTGAGGGGACTCCCCGCGGGGAATAATGACACGCACCACTGAGCTATGGTGCACGCATGTCCTATCTTTTGCAGGTGCACACGTTTTCATGCTTGTTAAACACGGACATGTGAACACACCATAGAGTACCGATGGTTCTAATAGACGAGTGGTTATGTGCGCACATATGTATGGACATAAACACGCTCGTCTGAATGCGCCCTAAAGTTACCTTTCAGCATCACAGATTGAATTCCTGACCACTTTGTCCGGAATATGAAATTGTCTTTTTATATAACTCCATATTCACAAACAGTGCAAAATTTATGCTGCAAATCCACCTTAAATTTCTGCGTTAAGTTCTGCAATAAAATCAGCCCATTATTAGCGACCCCTGGGACCTGCACCTATCTCTAGTTGTGGACCCCACTGCCCCGGACTGACTGTATGTAGTGGCCAGGTGTGGTCAGCAGTTACGGAAAAAGCCGAGTAGTCCTATAATATGGCTTTTGCTTCAGCCATAAATAGTGAAGTACATACAGCAGTCTCACTGTACTACTGGTGGGCTTCTTAATATTACTTCTACATAACATGGTATATGGGCATCTTCTTCCGGCACCTTGTACGCCATACTACACAGGCCAGTCAGCAACCACCACATTGTGACATAACAACTGCCATATTGTGACATAACTATAGGGGTGGACAAAAATATGGAAGCACCATACAAAATGCATGCCATAAATTACATGGAATTATAAATCATATTTCAATAAACATGTAAAGTCCAATTTTAGGTGGAGATAATATGACATAGATGCTGCTGGGCAGGAATGAACATCTGCCTGAGCAACAAGGTTCCATTAGTCAGGCCTTTGAGTCAAACAGCTTCTGTTACCAGCTGGTCCCAAAACCCTTCGGAGCACAACAAAAGGGGAAGTAAACACAAATTTGGTGGGGAATCTCTCAACCAAGCAGGGGTCAAAAGAGAAGCTCAGTACAAATAATTAAAACCCCATGCATTTCATACGGTGTTTCCATATTTTTGTCTACCCCCTGTATGTACTGTATTTGCATCTAGCAAAAAGATCAATATAAATGACATTGAGGAAAAGCTCTGTAATACTTTGGCAAGACACCTTGTCCATCATACATATAACATAAGAACAAGTGACAAAGCACCAGACTGGAGGAGACGGGAGGAGGATTCATGATACACAAACCATCGCATGGCACGCTGTGTAAGAAATGAGCTCGTTAAGATACAGTCACAGCCGGCAGCACAAAGGAGGCACTATCACTGTGTAGGGGGGGCAAAAATGGGGTAGTATAATTGTGTGTAGGGGGACTACTCTTGTGTAGGGGGCCCAAAGTGGGCACTATTACCGTGTGGAAAACCAGTGAATATATAGCTCCAGCACGTCTCACAAAAAATAAGACAATGGGTGCCTGCACACGAACGGAATTTCAAGCGCGTTATTTTAGGCACATAATCCGCCCCAGACCGCAGCCAATATACTCCTATGAGGATCCGCAGTTGTCCCCAGACGGACGGATTTGTATCGCGTTTTTTCACGCGCGTGAAAAAATCAGCGACCTGTTCTAATTTTGGTCGGATCACGCGCGTGAAGCCTCCAATACAAGTGAATGGGTGCGTTTTTTCACGCAGTACATCCGCAGTGCAGCTGCGGATGGAGTCACTGGTTGCTATGACTACAGGAAGTAGGCATGGTAGGAGGCGTCCCAACACACAGCACAGAGCTTCACAGGCAAATTTCAGCAGCAGCACTGCCCTTCCAATCACCTCATCCACCAGACAGCAGCCAGCAGACACCAGCCTGCAGCCACCAGCCTGCAGCCACCAGCCACCATACGAATAATGATCGACATGGGGAAACTTGTCGCAATGATGCAGGACTTCCCTACCATATGGGACAGTAACCCAGACTACTTAGACAAGAATAGAAAGGAACAATCCTGGCTTCAACTGTCCGCCCAGGTTTATGGGGATGCCTGGACGAACGCAATAGAAGCGGAAAAGAAGAACTTGCGTGAGTATTATTCGCTATTGCGTCAAATGTACTTTTTTTTTTTCATTTTAACCCCTTAGTGGCCAGTTTTACTTTTGTTTTTATTGTGCTTTTTTCCATCCCCACTTTTAACCCCTTAGTGACGGAGCTTTTTTGCTTTTTTCCCTTTTTTTCCCCTACTCCCTAAAAAAATCGTAGTTCCTTTATTTATCCATCGACGTCGCTGTATAAGGGCTTGTTTTTTTGCAGGGCAAGTTGTATTTTGCAATGGCACTATTTATTGTACCATATAATTTACTGAAAAACCTTTAAAAAAATTGTAATCGGAGAGAAAAAAAAAAGACTTTCAACCATCTTTCGGTGCGTCCTGTTTCTGCAGCGCGCAAAGTGCAGCAAAAACGACCTGATATTTTTATTCTATGGGTCAGTACGATTACTACGATACCAAACTTATATAGTATTTTTTTTGCTGTAGTACTTGTATATTTTTTTATAAGATATTTAATTTTTTTAAATTATTTTCTGTGTCCATTTTCCGCATGCAATAACTTTATTTCTTTGGCGACATAGTTGTGTGAGTCTGGGTGTTGGTTTTTAAGCTGTTTTCCAAGGAATGGGCAGTTCTCTAGGGGTTGGGTTTACAATAAGGGGCATCTGCTGGTTTTTCTGCGCGTTTTTTTCCGCAACACATCCGCGTATATCCGCGCATGATTTTTCACGCATCCGCACCTATCCGCAAGCACATTTAGGTACCATACGCGCGTGAAAATCCGCTAGCGGAATCCGGAACGCTCGTGTGCAGGCGGCCTTTGTTAGAATATTTTCACAGAAAGAGAAAAACGCCTCACATGTGCGCACTTCAGCAAAAAACTAAGCCTCAGTCACAGCATATAGCCCGTACAAGAAGAAAGCAACCTAAACCGCTTTATTCTAATAAAGATCAATTTTTGATAAGAAGTGCTGCAGCTATATAGTATGCATTGTTTTTTGCACATTGCATTCCTGAGACACCGGGTCGGCGTTGTCCTCCGTACCCTCCCCTTAGCGGAGGTTGGCTCTTTGGCATAATGCTATGGATCAAGAGATTTTATGTGAGCTGTATTTAACCTTTTACTATTTATATTACTATGTGTGGTGGCATAGAGAGGGTACTATTACTGTGTGTGGGCAAAAAGGGGCTCTACTAGTGTGTATGGGGGCACTATTACTGTATGTGATAGTCCTGACTATAAATCTGTTTACTTCACATATAAGTCCATGTTCACACTGGCAGTAGGGATTGTGAAAGCCTCTAACAGCCTAAAGAAACACATGAAAGGGTTAATGAAGACACTTATGACTTCCAACTCCACTTGTTATTAAAATTCAAAATTGAAAAAATCACGGAAGGCGGCCATATTTACTGATAGTGAGATACAAGCACAGGAACACCCCAGATCCCTGCAGCAGGCAGTATGCTATATGGGGGAGGAGCGTTGGTGCAGAATACTGATGTACGACCGCTCTCACACCTACCGTACACTGGGGGGGCTGCTTAGTAATATACATGCACATAGATGAGGCTTGTATAGAGGGCCAGTCACACAGATATGTGTAGTGCGCCATGCAGGCAGCAGCCTGGCCCTTAAATTCTGGGGGGCCCAGGTTGTCAGTGCTTTGTACACTTAGGGCTCGGTCAGACGATCGGAGATTTGCTTGCTTTTCTGCACGGAAAAAAACACAATGCATGTGCAGGAAAAAATCTGCATGACCAGGTCCATTTCCATCCACTGCTCTCTCCTAGTTCTCCTCCTATCTCTCTGACCGCTCTTTCAGTGTCTCCCTTGCTGGCTCTATCTCCTCTCCACTTCCTCTCGCTGTTGGGGTACCCCAGGGCTCGGTCTTTGCTCTCCTTCTCTTCTCTATCTATACTGGCCCAATTGGACAAACCATCCACAAGTTCGGCCTCCAATACCATCTCTATGCTGATGACACCCAACTATGCACCTCCTCTTGTGAGATCTCTGGACCATTCCTCCAAAATATCACCGACTGTCTGTCCATTGTCTCTAATACTATGTCCTCCTTTTTTCTTAAACTAAACCTCTCTAAAACTGACCTCCTCATTTTTCCACCTTCCAACCGACCTCCCCTCAACATCTCCATTCCAGTGTCTGGCACCATCATAACCCCCAGACAACATGCCCGATACATTGGGGTCACGCTGGACTCTGACCTCTCCTTTACTCCCCCATATCCAATCTCTGGCCCAAACATGCCACATGCACCTCAGAAATATTGCTAAAATACGGACGTTCCTCACACAGACACTCGTGGTCGCCCTCATCCACTCCTGACTCGACTACTGCAGCTCGCTACTCATCCGCCTCCCCTGCACCAGAGTCGCTCCACTCCAATTCATACTAAATGTGGCAGCTAGGCTCTTTATTTTATCCAGTCATGACTCAGACGCCTCTGCACTATACCAGTCACTGCATTGATTGCCTATCCACTGCAGAACTAAATTTATGCATGATGCATGATGCACTACATGTATCTGTGTGACTGGCCCCCTATACAAGCCTCGTCCATGTGCAGGTATAATACTAGCAGCCCCCCAGTGTATGGTTGGTGTTAGAGGGGTCAGACATCAGTATTCTGCACCCGTACCCCTCCATATAGCATTGTGTCTTTCTGCCTGCGGCAGGGAGCTGCTGTGTTTCTGCTCTTGCATCTTTGTATCAGTAGGTTTTCTGGGTTTTTTTTTTTTAGTTGGATTCGATCATTTTTAGTGAATCGTTTGAAAAATTTAAACTCAGTGTTTGGAAATGCAGCGTGGGGCATCAGCAATTGTATTGTTTTTTTCCTTGAATGACAACAGTATTTTATGTCGTCTTTAGCTGCGCGGCTCGTATGGATGAAACAAGGTTTTAATATTTTGTATCTGTAAAACCCATGCATCCAAACACTGCATTGGAAATGTGATATGCAGTAAAAGTGTGCGGCGCACTAATGCTACATGTACAAGCACTCCGAGAGTGGATTCAGCTGTACATTTCCAGGAGGGATAAAAGAGGATCGGCTCCATGTAGGGTTAGAAGATAAATTGCTCTGGATTTTTTTTTATAGGCAATGCAAATAGTTACTTAGACAGACATGTCTTATAGTTCTTGCTTTCATGGGGTATTTTGCCTCACCCAATGTTATGCCCAATTCACACCATTTTAGCATTCCATGTATTGGCAGGCAGATCTTGGCTGCAGATCATAAGGGATACATCTTTCTCCATGCAGATTTTCAAATCCACATTGCAGCAATAATATTGGCTTGATAAAGGTGTTATTATTACACCGAAACGCGTTGCCTATGCCTCCTAGAAATAAAGTGAAGACTTGAGCCGCTTGCCGTGCAGTAATATTTGCGACCGGAGGGATTTTGAAGAGTCAGCACTTCAAGGAGGGGGCTTCTTGTTCTATACATCCCCCCTCCTCCAGAGTAAGTGCTGTTCTTATTTCTTGCTTGTCTCGGATTGAAGACCTATTTGGGTTATCTTCTTGCATATTTTACGAGCACAAAGCTTTTTTATTTAAAACTTGTTGTTTGCTTCTTTTCTGGGGGCCATTCTCCGTGAGAGAAACCCCCATATGTCGTTGTAGCTCTCCTCGACTATGAAGGATATGAAAATGCTAAAATGAATAACCCACCATTAATCCTTTGGCGCTATCTGAACTGTTGTGATTTTTGAACATTACAGCAATAAGAATTGACATGACAATCACACGGAAACCAGATCCGGCGGGCGAATGCGTATTTACCCCATTGACAAGAGCTGCAGCAGAACTCCAAACTATAACTTCAATATTCTACCATGGATTAAATGGACAGACCCAAGGAAGAAAAATCTAGCATGGATATGGCAGTTTGAAACCCGTGTAAACGACACCTTAGGGCTCAGTCACACGGGCGTTGTGCCGCACGAAATTTTGAATGCATCAGTTATGCGTTCAAAAATTTGCGTGCCCGAAGGAGGCGTCACGGCAGGAAAAATTCTGCTAGCAGCATTTATTAGCTCAAAAAGTGCGCTGCCCGCTATCCCCTGCTGTGACAGCTGCAGCAGGGAATTCCTTGGATGTGAAACCCCTGGATGCTGCCACATCCAGGGGTTTCACCTGTGGTCAATGGGGCTGGCGGCAGCTGCGACAGCCCCATTGACATACAGAGAACATTGTGATCCTCTGCTACAGCTGTGAAAGCGGTGGCTGAGGATTTCTTCATCTCCGCGGGGAGTCCCATTGTCACTGGACACTGACAGCATTGTCACAGTGTCCAGTTAAAATGGGACTCACCATGGAGATAAAGAAATCCTCTGCCACAGCTGTGGAAGAGGAGAGCAATGTTCTCGCATTGAATTCAATGGATCTGGCAATATTGAATTTAATGGGAGAACATTGCTCTCCTCTGCTGCAGCTGTGGCAGAGGATCGCGATCTTCACTATATGTTCTCAATGGGGGTCAGCGCTGCTGCCGCCGGCCCTATTAAGGGCAAGGTGTTTCACATCCACGAGTTTCACATACACAGAACACCGGTTTACCGCAGTTACATGCTTTCTGCGAACCGGTGTCCTATAATTTTCGCCGCGTGTGTTTATGCGCATGTAAAATCCGCACATGTGCACACTCCCATTGAAAAGCATTGGTTCTATTTAAATGCAGCCGGCAAACACAACTGACAGATGTGCGTACAAACGCCCGTGTGACTGAGCCATTATACTGTGTGTGGATAAGCAACCAGGACAACAGCTGGTTACAGGTACTCACCGGGCCGAGACATTTCCGAGTTTTGTCATATTTTGGTACACAAAATGCTTTGTACACAGAGCTCCCAGGATAGCAACACCCGCTGTTACATTGGTGACTGCGAAAACATGGATTCCCATTGTTCTAAATGTAAAACAGACAAAATAGGAGTTAGTGAAGATTATTACATGCTTGTCAACTCTTCCATAACGTCCATGAGCGTTCCAAACAAAGGGGATAACTCCCAGATTTACGACAGGGTTGTCAAATCTGCCATATGTCACCAAAGCCTCTTGAAAGATGTCAAGATAAATATCCTGTGGCCCTGGCGGCAGATGTATGGCAGGCAGTCAGGGACATGCAGACTTCCTGCTTATCTCTCCTCAGGGTTCCCAATCTGAATTTTAAAAATAATAGTTAGAGATAAGCGAGCACCAAAATGCTCGGGTGGTCGTTGCTCGAGTCAAACTTTCCGCGATGCTCAAGAGTTCATTTCGAGTAATGAGCCCCATTGAAGTCAATGGGCGACTCGAACATTTTTGTATATGACCCATGCCCCCGCTTAGGTTTTCACTTGTGAAAATCTGGAAAACCTACGAAAGTGATGGAAACGCCATGGAAACGGATAGGGGAGGGGAGGGCCAGCATGCAGGGCTGCATCTCAGGCTCCCAGGTCTCACTATTAAGCCACAATAGCGGTGAGAGTGTGCCCCCCCCCCTAACAATTTTTATTTCGGACAAACCCTCATTAGCAAGGCACACCTTAGCTAAGCACCACACTACCTCCAACCAAGCACAATCACTGCCTGTGGGTCACACCGCTGCCTCTTCTCCTGGGTTACATGCTGCCCAACCCTCCGCACGACCCAGCGTCCACAGTGCACACAAAAGTGTCCCTGCGCAACCTTCAGCTGCCCTCATGCCACACGCTTGCTTCATAGCCACACTACCCTCATGTCTATTTCCAAGTGCGTCTGCCATGAGAAGGAACCAGAGGCATACACTGCAGAGGGTTGGCAGGGCCAGGTAGCGACCTTCTGTAAAAGGGAGGGGGGGCGATAGCCCACAATGCTGTTGAGAATCAATGAGAAATTGACGTTCGATCTTCATTCCAATAAAGTGCCAACCTCCGTCAGAAGCTGCAAACGTGGGCATGAGTTACAAAGCTATGGGGAATCCATGTGCCCACACAGTATTCATTCTGTCTAGGTGTCGGATAGCTCAATCGACACCACAAGGGGAAGTCCATCTGCACTCTGCCCCTTACCCAAGTCAGTCAGTGTCTTTGCGCCAGACAGGTAAATCACTGCAATGGGAAGTCTGTTTGCACCCACAGCATAGGTGGGTCCTAGGCGACCCAAGACATGAACCATGAAGAAATCAGAGTGCCCAAACATGGCAGACTTTCACTGCGTTGAGGACATAGGCCTCTGCACAAACCCTCAGCAATCAAGGGCATGAAGCGGTCACCGATGCTAGTTCAGCTGCAAAGGTCTCAGTAAATCACTTAAGTTTTTTTCACCGCTCCAATGACTGGATTAGCCAGAAAAAAATTCCACAGGCCCAACCTTGCGCAGTTGCAGTTCCCCCGGGACGTAGGCCTCGGCCAACAGCTTCAGCAATCGTAGGCATGAAGCGGACTTCGATGCTAGTTTATCTGAGACGGGCTCATTAAAACAGTTACGTTTTCTTTCACCGCTCCAATGACTGGATTAGCAGGAAAAAGTTCCACAGGCCCAACCTAGCACAGTTACAGTTCCCCCGGGACCTAGAAATCGGCCAACAGCTTCAGCAATCGTAGGCATGAAGTGGACTTCGATGCTACTTCATCTGCGACGGGATCATTAAATCAGTTATGTTTGCTTTCACCGCTCCAATGACTGGATTAGCCAGGAAAAAGTTCCACAGGCCCAACCTGGCATACTTGCAGTTCCCCCGGGACGTAGGCCTCGGCCAAGAGCTTCAGAAATCGTAGGCATGAAGTGGACCTCGATGCTAGTACAGCATTGAATGTCTCATTAATGCAGTTACGCTCCTCTTTTTTTGCCCAAACCAGTGTATCAGACAACTGTCGTAACACGACAGCAAATACATGATGCCCAGTGCTGATCTCCTGACCCCAAGCAGGAGATGGAGGTGGCCTTACAAGGCCAAGAAACCATGACCAGGACCCGCTGTAGCCTGTGTGGGAAGTATGTGAGCGGGCTCTTGGTCAGGCTCGGTCCCAGCAAACAAACTGTGTGACCCAAGGTGCCGCGAGTTACATAGCAATGGGCAATCCGGGTCCTCTCACACTATTCATTCTGTGTTGGTGTCGGATAGCTCAATCGACACTGCCAGGGAAAAGCCATCTGCACTCTGCACCCTACCCAAGTCAGTCAGTGACTTTGTGCCCGACAGGTAAAACATCGCAATGGGAAGTCTTTGTGCACTCACAGCATAGGCGAGCAGAAGGAAACCCAAAAAAGTAATAAACATGAAGAAATTACAGTGCCCAAACATGGCAGACTTTCACTCCACCGAGGACATAGGCCACTGCACACACCCTCAACAAACGCGGGCATAGAGCGGACTTCGATGCTAGTACAGCTCATTAAGCCAGTAACGCTCCTCTTCAGTGGCCCAAACGAGTTTCACAGATAACTCTGGTAACACGAGAGAAAATACATATTGGCCTCGCCCCACAATTCATGACCTAGTCAATGAGTGTTTTTGGGCCTGATAGGTAAAACACCACGATGGGAAGTCTGTGTGCACCCATAGTATAAACAGACCCCTGTAACATTCCAGTAGAAAAAGTGTAAGTACACCCCAGTAACATTTTGGTTGCAGTAGTATAGGCAGACCCCGGTACCATTTCTTTAGTAGAAGTATAGGCAGACCCCTGTAACATTTAAGTGGCAGCATTATAGGCAGACCCCTGTAGCATTCTTGTAGCCGCAGTATTGGCAGACCCCTGTAGCAATTACGTGGCAGAAGTATAGGCAGACCCCTGTAACATTTTTGTAGCAGCAGTATAGGCAGACCCCTGTAACATTTAGGTGGCAGCAGTATAGGCAGACCCCTGTAACATTCTTGTAGCAGCAGTATAGGCAGACCCCTGTAATATTTACGTGGCAGAAGTATAGGCAGACCCCTGTAACATTTAAGTGGCAGCAGTATAGGCGGACCCTAGTAACATTCTTGTAGCAGCAGTATAGGCAGCCCCTGTAACATTTATGTGGCAGCAGTATAGGCAGAGCCCAGTAACATTTTTGTAGTAGCAGTATAGGCAGACCCCTGTAACATTTAAGTGGCAGCAGTATAGGCAGACCCCTGTAACATTCTTGTAGCAGTAGTATAGGCAGACCCCAGTAACATTCTTGTAGCAGCAGTATAGGCAGACCCCTGTAACATTTACGTGGCAGAAGTATAGGCAGACCCCTGTAACATTTAAGTGGCAGAAGCATAGGCAGACCCCTGTAACATTTACGTGGTAGCAGTATAGGCAGACCCCTGTAACATTCTTGTAGCAGCAGTATAGGCAGACCCCAGTAACATTCTTGTAGCAGCAGTATAGGCAGACCCCTGTAACATTTACGTGGCAGCAGTATAATGAATGAGAGTGGAAAGGTTCTCCTTATACCGTGGATCAAGAAGGATGTACACCCAGTAATCCGTGTTGGCCTGAATGCGTCTAACGCGAGGGTCACGGGAAAAGCAGCCTAACCTGAAGTCTGCCATGTGTGCCAGGGTCACAGTACGTAACACATCGCTGTCCTCACTAGGAAGATGCCTTTCCGGATCCTCCTCCTCCTCTACAACCCATACACGCTGCCAACATGTGCAGTGTAGAATTCCAGCGTGTGGGCACGTCGCACAGCAGTCGATGCTCTGGCAGCTGAAACCGACTTTGCAGGGTCCTCAGGGTGGCAGCGTCCGTGGCGGACTTGCGGAAATGTGCGCAGACACGGCGCACCTTGCCGAGCAGGTCAGACAAGTGGCGGTAGTTTTTCAGAAACTGCTAAACCACCAGATGAAAAGACGTGGGCCAGGCGTGGCACGTGTGTGGGGCTGCCGAGCTGCAGAGCCGCCACCTGGTTACAGCCGTTGTCACACACGTCAATGCCCGGTTGGAAACTCAGCGGGGAAAGCCAGAGGTCGGTCTGCTCTGTCATACCCTGCAACAGTTCGGGGGCCGTGTGCCTCTTGTCACCTAGGCTGAGGAGTTTCAGCACGGCCTGCTGACACTTGCCCAACGCTGTGCTGCCGTGCCGCGCCACACCGACTGCTGGCGACGTGCTGCTCACATTTCTTAATTGAGAGGTAGAGGCTGTGTAGGAGGAGGGGGAGGGTTTAGAGGAGGTGGCATAGACCGCCGCAGATACCAGAACCGAGAAAGGACACGCTATTCTGGGTGTGGGTAGGACGTGTGTGTAGAGATGAGCGAACACCAAAATGTTCGGGTGTTCGTTATTCGGAACGAACTTCCCGCGATGCTCGAGGGTTAGTTTCGAACAACGAACCCCATTGAAGTCAATGGGCGACCAGAGCATTTTTGTATTTCGCCGATGCTCGCTAAGGTTTTCATGTGTGAAAATCTGGGCAATTCAAGAAAGTGATGGGAATGACACAGTGACGGATGGGGCAGGCGAGGGGCTACATGGTGGGCTGCATCTCAAGTTCACAGGTCCCACTATTAAGCCACAATAGCGGCAAGAGTGCCTCCCCCCCCCCACTGTCAGCATAAAGATCGTCCTCCTCTGGCACAGCTGTAACAGCTGTAGCAGAGAAGAACGATGTTTGCCCATTGAATTCAATGGAGCGGCAATACAGCATGTTCCACTGAATGCAATGGGCTGCCGGCGATCGCAGGATGAATGGTCGGAAAGGGGTTAAATATATAACCCCTTTCCTGCAATTCATCCAGAAATGTGTTACACTAAAAATATATACCGGCGTATAAGGCGACCGGGCGTATAAGACGACCCCCCAACTGTCACCTTATACGCCGGCAATACAGTGGAGCAAAGAATAAAAAGCATTACTTACGTTTTTAGATGATCTGCGGCGCTCCTGCAGGCTGTCACTCCCTCCTAATCCACGGCAGACAAGCTTTCTCTATGAAAGGCTTTAAATCCCTGCCTCCAGAAAGACACGTGCCTTCAGCCAATCACAGCCAATGACAATGATGTCATTGAATGGCTGTGATTGGCTGTGTTTCTGGAGGCGGGGATTTCAAGCCTTGAAATCCCCGCCTCCAGAAACACAGCCAATCACAGCCATTCAATGACATCATTGTCATTGGCTGTGATTGGCTGAAGGCACGTGTGCTTCTGGAGGCAGGGATTTAAAGTCTTTCGTGGAGAAAGCAATACTCTGCCGTGGACCAGGAGGGAGTGACAGCCTGCAGGAGCGCCGCAGATCATCTAAAAACGTAAGTAATGATTTTTATTCTTTGCTCCACTGTATTACCGGCGTATAAGGTGACAGTTGGGGGGTCGTCTTATACGCCCCGTCGCCTTATACGCCGGTATATATTTTTAGTGTAACACATTTCTGGATGAATTGCAGGAAAGGGGTTATATATTTAACCCCTTTCCGACCATTCATCCTGCGATCGCCGGCAGCCCATTGCATTCAGTGGAACATGCTGTATTGCCGCTCCATTGAATTCAATGGGCAAACATCGTTCTTCTCTGCTACAGCTGTTACAGCTGTGCCAGAGAAGAAGGATTTGTCTTCTATATGTTCTCAATGGGGTCAGCGCTGCTGCTGCTGGCCCCATTGAGCGCATATAGAATGCATCCATAGCGAACCGCGGGAGGGGCAGACTTTCATATCAGGCGGACACCTTATCTCCCCAGCCACTCACAGCAGGGGGGTGGTATAGGGCTTAAACGTTGCAGGGGGAAGTTGTAATGCCTTCCCTGTCTTTATATTGGCCAAAAAAAAGCGCTAACGTCTCAGGGAAGAAAGTTTAAGTAACCCGGACACCGCATGGTGTTCGTTACGGATAACGAACATACCGAACACCCTAATATTCGCACGAATATCAAGCTCGGAAGAACACGTTCGCTCATCTCTACGTGTGTGGTCCCAGGCTCTGACTCAGTCCCAGCCTCCACCAAATTCACCCAATGTGCAGTCAGGGAGATATAGTGGCCCTTCCCGCTAGTACTTGTCCACGTGTCCGTGGTTAAGTGGACCTTCCCAGTAACCGCGTTGGTGAGGGCATGATTGATGTTGCGGGAGACGTGCTGGTGTAGGGCAGGGGCGGCACACCGGGAAAAATAGTGGCGACTAGGGGCCGAGTAGCGTGGGACTGCCGCCGCCATCATGTTTTTGAAAGCCTCCGTTTCCACAAGCCTATACGGCAGCATGTCCAGGCTGATCAACTTGGCAATGTGCACGTTTAAAGCTTGACCGTGCGGGTGCGTGGCGGCATATTTGCGTTTTCGTTACAACGCTTGCGCTAGTGACGGCTGGACGTTGCGCTGAGAGACATTGCAGGATAGGGTCGAGGACAGCGGAGGTGAGGGTGTGGGTACAGGTCGGAAGGCGCTCGTGCCTGTGTCCTGAGAGGGGGGTTGGATCTGAGTGGCAGGTTGGGGCACAAGGGGAGAGGCAGTGGTGCGACCCAGAGGCGGTGAACGGCCTTCGTCCCACCTTGTGGGGTGCTTGGCCATCATATGCCTGCGCATGCTGGTGGAGGTGAGGCTGGTAGTGGTGGCTCCCCGGCTGATCTTGGCGCAATACAAGTTGCACACCACTGTTCGTCGGTCGTCCGCGCTCTCACTGAAAAACATCCACACCTTTGAACACCTAGGCCTCTGCACATTGGCTTGCCGCGAGGGGGTGCTTTGGGAAACAGTTGGGGGATTCTTCGCTCTGGCCTTGCCTCTACCCCTGGCCACCCCACTGCCTCTTCCAACCTGCCCTGCTGCTGCACTTGCCTCCCCCTCTGAAGATCTGTCCTCAGTTGGCTTAGCAAACCAGATGGGGTCAGTCACCTCAGTGTCTAACGGCTCTTCCTCCGAATCCTCTGTGCGCTCCTCCCTCGGACTTACTGCCCTTACTACTACCTCACTGATAGACAACTGTATCTCATCATCATCGTCCTCCTCACCCACTGAAAGCTCTTAAGACAGTTGCCGGAAGTCCCCAGCCTCATTACCCGGACCCGGGAACGTTCTAAATGTTGGGCATCGGTCACGACAAACTCCTCAGGTGAGAGAGGAACCATTTTTTCCCAATCAAGGCAGCGACCCGAGAACAGTTCCTGGGAGTCTGCCTGCTCATCAGAATGTGTCATTGTAATGGAGTGAGGTGACTATGAGGAAGGAGGAGCAGCAGCCAGAGGTTTCAGAGTTGCAGCAGTGGACGGCGTAGAAGACTGGGTGGTCGATACATTGCTGGATGCATTTTATGCCATTCACGACAGGACCTGCTCACACTGCTCTGTTTGTAATAAAGGTCTACCACGTGGACCCATAAATTGTGATATGAAGCTGGGGACCCCAGAAACTTGCCTCTCTCCTAATCCCGCAGCAGCCGACTGCGATTGACCTGGACCAGGAACTCGGCCTGTGCCCACACCCTCACTTGGACCTCCGCGTCCTCGCCCGTGTCCACGTCCATGTCCTCTATCCCTACCCCTACCCCTCAGTATGGTGGATTACGAATACAGCAGACACAGAGCGGTGTGAATAATTATGGAATTATTTGTGTAAAGTTGGAGGCTGCCAGCGGTATTGTAACGCTAACTCCAGGCAGAAACAAAGAATACGGAAGGCTGCAAACAGGCTTAGCTGTGCAATACTGATCTACTGCAACTCCCACCAGACACCCAATAAATTTCAGACGGTCAGAGGTAGCCGTAAGAAGGAGCTTTTATTTTAATTTTCTTGAAAAAGAATACAGGCTATATAGCGGGTATATGACTTTCCCTCTATCAGTGACTGTGGCCGTAAGCTGTTCGTGAACTTCACGGCAGACACAGACCGCTGTAAGAAATTATGGAATTATTGATGTACAGTTGGCGGCTGACAGCGGTATTGTAACGCTAACTCCAGGCAGAAACTAAGAAAACAGAAGGCTGCAGACAGGCCTAGCTGTGCAATAATGATGCACTGCAACTCCCACCAGACACCCAGTAAATTTTAGACCGTCAGTGGTAGCCGTAAGAAGGAGCTTTTATTTTAATTTTTTGACAAAAGAATACAGGCTATATAGCGTGTATATGACTTTCCCTCCATCAGTGGCTGTGGCCGTACGCTGTGCGTGAATTTCACGGCAGACACAGACCGGTGTAAAAAAGGCTGACAGCGGTATTGTAACGCAAACTGCAGCAAGAAAGAAAATTATACGGAAGGCTGCAAAAAGGTCTGGCTCTGCAATAGTGATGCACTACAACTCCCACCAGACAACCTGTAAAAGGCACACAGTCAGAAGTAGCCCTAAGAAGGACCGTTGGGGTTCTTGTAGAGAGGATTCTACACTACCACTGTCCCTCTCTCAGCAGCACTGCCCCTTTACTCTGTATAATTGACTGCAGACTGAGAACGCTATAGCTGTAATAGCCTGCACAGCCCGAGATGAAAAAAAAAAAATTTGGTGCAAAACTGCTCCCAGCAGCCACAACCTTAATGCACACGATCAGATGTGGCCCTAAGAAGGACCGTTGGGGTTCTTGAAGACAGGAACCTACACTAACACTTTTCCTATTGCAGCAGAGGCACTCTCCCAGTTTGTGTCTGAGGCGAGCCACGGGCGGGACTGCTTTAAGTACTCAGCGGTCACTTGATCTCACCAGCCACTCACTGCAGGGGGGTGGGATAGGGCTGGAACGTGACAGGAGGAAGTTGTAATGCCATCCCTGCATTTCTATTGGCCAGAAAATGGTGCTAAACATGCAGGGAAGGAAATGGAATTGACTCAAGTACCGCATGGTGTTCGTCTCGAGTAACGAGCATCTCGAGTACCCTAATATTTGAACGAGCATCAAGCTCGGACGAGTATGCTCGCTCATCTCTAGTATCAATGTGTTAAAACACACTTTTTTAAAAAGACTCATCATTTCAAACATGCCCTTCTTTTATACAATTACATGGCAAATTGAATTAGGATCATGGCACAATATAATTTTTTTTTTCTTTCAATACATTTTTATTGTAACTTACTTTGCAAGATTATACAGATATCGCTTGAACTTTAGTGGCTAAATAGATTCAACAGGTGGTTACATCCTTGTTCTCTGTAGATAGTCAATTCTCAGTACGATACATTTTGTAAATAAGAAAGAGGAGACAGAGTTACAGTTAAATTCAGTGAGAGCAAAAGGGGGATGAAAAAGAAAAGGGGAGGAGGAAGAAAGAAAATTAAAATCAGGCAAGGCATAAGGTTAGTATCACATTTCAGACAAGTCAACCTTACTTGTCAAGCGTAACTTTTAGACATCACGACGGAAACATTTTGTTCCAAGGATTCCACATATTTTCATAATTAACTAGATTATTGTTTTTAAGGGCGAAGATTTTCTCATATATGCTATGTTCTGAGATCAATTGTATCTGCTCTTTCATTGTAGGGAGCTCCGCAGTTCTCCATTTCCTGGCTAACAAAAGTTTTGCTCCCATCAAAATGTGTCCAATCAGCCGTCCACTCACGGGTTCTATTTTCTCTAGATCCAAGAGTAGCAGAGCCGTGGCTGGTGTATTTGGGACCGTCTGTTTCGTCAGTTTGTTTAAGATAACATAGATATCCTTCCAAAAGTTTAAAATTAAAGGGCAGGACCAGAATATGTGTGAAAGTGAGCCATCTTGGCCACAATTCCTCTAGCACAAGGCCTCTGGAGTTAAGTGTCTAGTTTTAAGTTGTAAAGGGGTGTAGTACCATCTCATTAGTATTTTCAATTGTACCTCTACCAAATTTGCACATCTGAAAGCTTGTTTTGTGAATCTGAAAGATTTTAGCCATACTTCTGTTGGATAATTTACCCCCTGATCTCTTTCCCAATTTAGAAAATGGCACTTCTTCCCTGTTTTCATATCTCCCACCATTAAGTCATAGAAGTGTCTTGTTATAGGGTTTTTAATTTGTCTAGTCATCGTTAGACTTGTATAGATTGATTGTGGGAATTTAAATGTATGTATGGGAGTTTTTGTAGTAAAGAGCGAATTTGGAATTCCGAATTGCTCCATTAAAGGTGTAAAGGACCTAAGGATATTGTCTTTAAACAGGTCTGCTATATATTTGATTCCCCTCTTGATCCAATTTGCATGTTGTGGATAAGAGTTTCTAGAGTTTCCATAGGGATTTGTTTTAGTTGGTGGGAACTTGTGGCTTCTTAAGTTTTAAGAAGTCTGCCCCAGGCCTCTAAAGTTGCTTTCATGGGGAGTGAGATCCTATTTAGATTCGCTAAAAGATATAGAATTTTTGTAGAGATGATCGAGCATACTCGTCCGAGCTTGATGCTCGTTCGAGCATTAGGGTGCTCGAGATGCTCGTTACTCGAGACGAGCACCACGCGGTGCTCTTCTCGATTAAACGAGCAATGACCATTGAATACAATGGAGCCGGCAATGCAGCCGGCTCCATTGAAAGCAATGGGCTGCCGGCTAGCGCGGGACGAATTTTCGGGAAGGGCTTAAAAATATAAGCCCTTACCTGAAAATCATCCTAAAATGTGTAAAAAGTAAAAAAAAAAAAATACTCACCTTGTCCCGGCAGAACGATGTTAGCCCATTGATTCAATGGAGCCGGCAATACAGCCGGCTCCATTGAAAGCAATGGGCTTCCGGCGATCGCACAATGAATTTTCGGGAAGGGCTTAAATATATAAGCCCTTCCCTGCTATTCATCCAGAAATGTGTAAAAATAAAAAAAAAAAATATATACTCACCTGGTCCCGGCAGACGGAGTTCAGCTGCAACCAACTGGCAGTTCTCCTGAACTGCTCTCTGTAGTATTCAGCAGCTGGGGATTTAAAATCCCCGCCTGCTGAATGAGCTGCCTCTGATTGGTCACAGCCTGACCAATCAGAGGCAGATCTCACTCACACCCATTCATGAATTCATGAATGGGTGAGTGAATGCTGCCTCTGATTGGCTCAGCGCAGCTCTCAGCTGAATGACAGCAGTTCAGCACCACAGTGCAGGGGACAGCAGGAGAAGACGCGGCTGTTCCCCGGCAGCTGAAGGGAGGTGAGTATCTATTTTTTTTGTTTTTTAAATCACTTTTAATTCATTTCCAGGGAATGGCTTATATGTAAAACCCTTCCCTGAAAAAGAATTCAGGTGTGCCAGCAGACCATTGTCTTCAATGGAGTCGCCGGCAGCAGCAGCGGCTCCATTGAAGAGAATGGCTGCATTTTTATTCTTTTTTACACTAAAATCTTTCTTTTTCAGGTAAGGGCTTATATTTTTAAGCCCTTCCCGAAAATTCATCCCGCGCTCGCCGGCAGCCCATTGCTTTCAATAGAGCCGGCTGTATTGCCGGCTCCATTGAATTCAATAGGCTAACATCGTTCTTCTCTGCCACAGCTGTTACAGCTGTGGCTGAGGAGAACGATCGTTATGCTGACAATGGGGGGGAGGGGGTCTCACTCATGCCACTATTGTGGCTTAATAGTGAGACCTCGGAGCCCAAAATGCAGCCCTGCATGTTGTCCCTTGCCTGCCATATCCATTTCTGTGTTTTTTACATGACTTTGGTGATTTGCTAAGATTTTCACAAATGAAAACCTTAGCGGAGCACCAGTCATATACAAAAATGCTCGAGTCGCCCATTGACTTCAATGGGGTTCAGTAATCGAAACGAACTCTTGAGCATCACTGAAAGTTCGACTCGAGTAACGAGCACTCGAGCATTTTGGTGCTCCCTCATCTCTAATTTTTTGCGGTAATAATTTTTGCATAAATCAGGGAAGATAGGGAAGAAATGCCCGCCACTTCAAATTCTATATTAGGCCAGCTAATCATCCCTGAATTTGAAAACCATGGGAGAGATTCTTTTAATAGTAAAGCATTACAATATGCCTCTAGGTTAGGTAGATCAGCTCCTCCCTGGGTTCTATGAAGAGACAAAATAGAGAGGGACACCCTGGGGGTTTTTCCCAACCAGACGTAATTTGCCAATTGTTTTTGAAGTTTTGACATTATTGATTGAGGAGTTGGTATTGGCAGAGTGCGAAAATAATATAGTATTTTAGGGAGAATTAGCATCTTATAGAGTACCAGGTGTCCGAGCCAAGTAGTCTGTTGTTTTTTGAAGGCATCTAATTCCTCCTGAATCTTTTTCAATAGCGGAAGAAAGTTATTAGGCACCAAGCCCAACAAGGGAAAGCAAATATTAATACCTAAATAAGGAATACTCAGATTTTGCCATTGAAAAGGAAATTCTCTTTTTATCTCACCTTTTTGTTCTGCATTGTCATGTATCCCTAAAATTTGTGATTTAGATACATTCAACTTATAGAAGGAGACTGCTGAGAATTGAGTAAGAATTGAGTATACACTGCGGAGAGAGACTTATGGGTTAGTTAATGTTAGTAGTATGTCGTCTACAAATAGGCTTACCTTGTGAGGCCTGGCGCCAGCCTGAATTCCATATATATTGGGATGCTGTTTAATAAATTCCACCAGAGGTTCTATTATTAAAGTAAAAAATAATGGAGTCAGTGGGCAGCCTTGTCGGGTGTTGTTTGATATGTAGAAGGAATCAGACAATGTTCCATCTACTAAAACTCTAGCTGAGGGGGAGGTGTAGAGTGTCTTAATTGCTCTGAGTATGTTTCCTACAAAGCCAAATTTTTCTAGGGTTGAGAAGGCATAACCCCAATGAAGCCTATCAAAGACCTTTTCAGCGTCCAAGGCCTCTAATTTTGATATAAGATTTTAAATTCTCCTTGTTCCATCTGGCGCTTGACTCCCTTTGGTAAAGCCTACTTGGTCTGAATGTATAACATCTGGCAGGACTTTGAGGAGTCTCTGTGCTATGATTTTTGAATAAAGTTTCGTATCACAATTTAAAAGAGAAATAGGCCTGAAATTAGCCAGAGAGGAGGGATCTTTACCGGATTTGGGAATGGTGACAATCGTAGCTGCCAGCATTTCTGTCAGCAATTTGCCTTGCTCTATACTTTGATTAAACGCCAGGGTCATGTGAGGAGTCAAAATATCAGCAAAATATTTATAGTACTCATTAGAGAATCCATGTGGTCCTGGGGATTTTTGGGATGTTAGCAATTTAATTGTGTCTAAGATCTCTTTATGTGAGATAGGCTCACTCAGGGAGTGCTTTTGGGGTTCTGAGATGGTCGGGAGATTAACTCTAGCCAAAAAGGACCAGATTTCTTTTTGTGTCGGTTGAGGAGTAGAGACGTCATCTTTCAGGTTATATAATTTACGAAAACACTCAGCTATCTGTTTTGGATGATGTATTTTTGTTCCCGTGTTATTTGGGCATAGGATGTAAGGAACTTTTGCTTTTAAAATTTTCTTTTTCACTAAGCTGGCCATCAGTCTGGAAGGTTTGTTGTTTGATGTATAATAGTTTGCTCGGGGAAACTTTATGGCTTTATCGTAATTATCCAGTAATAAATTACGTAGTTTTTGTCTTAACATAAAAAGTTGGTCTTGATCTGCTCTTGAGTGGGAGGTTTGGAGAATCTTTTCCGTATTTGAAATTTGTGAGAGCATCTCAGTTATCTGTCCTTCTTTTTCTTTTTAATGGTTGACGCTCATCTTGATGAGGACCCCCCCTAATAAAAGCCTTATGTGCATTCCAGACCGTAAGGGGTGAGACTCCCGGAGTGGAATTGATAGCAAAGTACTCTAGTAAGGCCTCAGAAATACCTTTCGGGTGTTGTGCGATCCCAATCAAGAAAAGATTGTTTCACCAGGTTCTGGCTCCCCCCGCATGTTGTCCCCACGAAAAGATAGCTGATATCGGCGCGTGATCCGACCAGGTAGCGGTGCCAATCTTTGCTTCTGTAACGAAAGATAATGACCATCCGTCCACCAAAATTAAATCTATCCGAGAGAATGTTTTGTGTCGAGGGGAATAGAAAGTATATTCCCTAGAGGAAGCATTTAAACACCGAAATACATCGTATAGTGCTTTTTTGTGGAGCCAAGGCTGTAAGGTAGAAGTTTTCCTAGGAAGATAGCAGGAAGAATCCATATCCCAATCTGGTATAAGATTAAAGTCTCCACAAACTATTAATCTTCCCATTGCATGCCTCCGCAATTTCTTAATGGTTTTATTTAGAAAGCTTATCTGTGCGGAATTGGGCGCGTAAACATTCAATAACGAAAACGGGGTGGAGTTTAATTTACCAGAGAGAAGAATGTATCTTCCTGTAGGATCTTGTTCTAAAACAGAGATCTCCGTAGTGACCGTGTCTTTGAACGCAATCAAGACACCTGCTTTCTTTTCAGATGCACAGGCTTGGTAAATATTGGGAAACCTCCTATGGGACATTTTTGGACAAGCGGAGGCATCAAAATACGTCTCCTGGATATAGAGGATATCAACATTGCTAGTGAGGGCTTCTTTCCACACTGAAGATCTCTTAAAAGGGGAGTTCAACCCATTGGCATTTATAGATATAAGTTTAACCGCTATATCTGGCATATAAAATATCATACAGTAATGTGGAAGCAGTCGGATGTCTTACATTAACAAGAAAAAAACAAACATTTTTTGTAAATAAGAAATTAGATTTCTTCAAAAGAATCCTATTAAGAAAACAAGTCAGAACAGCAAGTCCATTGATTCCACAACTGGACTTGTATTTAGGGGTGCGCAAAGTTAATCTGAATGAGAACTGCAGCAAAATATCAGGAAGTCCTTCACGGATAAGATTTCAGAGATTCAATGGCCCATATCTTCAGGCATGGGCCTCTTCTCCTGTGTTCTAGGACACCTAGACGGACTGCCGTAACTGGCTCTACGATATGTATGTCCCAAGTGGACAGCAAACTAGACGCTTCTTTCGGTTTGGAGAGAATATAGGTTGTACCATCTTTCTGGATTATTAGTTTGCACGGAAAGCCCCACTTATATGGAATTTTTTCTTGTCTAAGGGCGTTAGTGATGGCTGAAAATCTCCTCCTCGCCTGAAGCGTAGCTTGAGAAAGATCTACGTAGAGACATACATCGCTGAATGGCATTGGTAGCTGATTTGTTTTCTGAATTGCTTGCATGACAGCCTCTTTGATATGGAAGAAGTGTATGCGTGCGATCACATCCCCTGGTGTTTTTTCGGGTATAAATTTAGGTTTAGGTAATTTGTGGGCTCGGTCAATAATTAAATCAGTAGTGGCCACACCTGGCAAGAAAGCTTTTATCAATTGTTGTTGATATTTAGTAAGCTCCATTGGCAAAACCGACTCTGGTATTCCCCTGACTTTAACGTTATTCCCGCGGTTTCTGTCCTCCATGTCAGCTTGTTTGATTTTTAGTTTGTCCACCTCGTCAGATAGAACATAATGAGAGTTAATAAGGTCATTATGGGAGTGTGTTAATTCTCCCATTTTGCTTTCAGTATGGGTAATCCTCTCATCAAACTAGATTTCAGTGTAGATGTTAGTGAGTCGAAGTTAGCCTGAAGAGAATTTTTTAGTGCCACTACCATCGCCTTCATAAAGGTTTCCGTCACTGGTTTCTCCGAGGTGGGCATATCAGAGATCATGTCCTCTACATTAGATGAGGGAAAGTTCTCTGGGTGCTCTTGCATAAGCCTCTGCTTCTGTTTAAGAGGGCTAGCAGAGGGAGACACCTGCGTTTTTTTCTGGAGAAGGGGAGCCGGTGCCATCTTAGACACATGCAGTGTCCCTCTGTGGGAGTTCTTCCCTCTAGAGGCCATTATAAACTCCTCTGCAAACAAAAAAGATCTAACAGAGGGGTCCTGGATGGGGCTCACCTGAGTTTGCCCCTTCTGGGTGGGCTGTGTGATCAGCGGTGCGGGGCTCTCAGATGTAGAAGACTCACTCCCTTCCTCCGACGGAGCGGGTGCAGAGGCCAGGATCTCGGGAACAGCGCTGCGCGTCCTGCTGCGGGCTATTAAGAAGTTCTCCAAGCATCCCGGCTGAGCGCGAGAGGGCTTGCAGCGGTTCATCAGCTGATGGAAGAAGCTACAGCAGTGTCGGTGAGAGGGCTGAAGAATCGCTGTAAGTTGCTTTTCAGGCTGCAGGTTCTCGGAGCTCCGGTATCAAACGGCCATTCCGGTGCTCAGTCAGACCACGCCCCCCACAATATAATTTTTTTTAAAGGGAACTGTATTTGTACCCAAAAATAAGTCTTCCACAACAATGTTTTGTGTTAACAATTCTTTTTATAATCAAACTTAAAATGTAGTCAACACAAAATGCCTTCATTGGCAATATATATTTAATAAGGAAAATAAATGTTTATGTTTCTTGTGCAAACTAGAAAGGAAAACACAAAGTAAAAAAAAAACAAAATATATATAATATATATATATATATATATATATATATGTTCCTAACTTTCCCAGCAGCCCCGGCTTGCTCGAGGCTTGGATGCGCCTTGGGAATGACCCCTTTTTCGTGGACGACCCCGTGGCCTTCGGGTAGGAGGGCTGCCCTGTCCCACACCTCCTCGGTCTGGCCTTCTCCAGGATCATTTTCTCCTACCTCAAGCACACATTCCTGGAGTGGTACTGGAAGTGGTAGAGGCTGCAGAGATGCCTCATCAGCCTCTCTTGCTTCTAGGGCGCCTTGTACATCACCCACAATGTTGGGCCCAACAAAAGCAGGTTCTGCCTCAGAGTCCCTGCATTGCCCTGGGTGCCTACTTTCACTGGGCTCTATGGGGAGGCCTGGCAGGGGCACAATCCCTGAAGGGCCAGGAACCGGGGAGGGCCAGGGGGTTGGCACAGGAGGCGCAGGGAGAGCTGAATCCTCTGTTGGAGGTGCTGCCCCAGCGGATGGCTCTTGAGAGGGAATTGTGTGCACATCATTCTCCTCACTCAAAGGGCTAGGACCCTGACCTACATGCCTCAGGGAGGCATATTCGGAGGGACTGTCACCAAAAGGTGGTGGTGTATACGTATCCTCCTCTGAATCCTTACCATATAGGTCAGGAGAAAAATCACTCCTTCAATCCTTTGCATCGTGGAGCCAGCGTTCATAGGCCCGCCTCTGGCGGTGCCTTCCCCTGCCATTGAGGCACCACAGGTCCAGCATCCAGAACACTTCATGGGCTGGTTCTGGCTGCATGGCTGCATCAAGGACGGCCTCAAGGGCCCTTCTCACTCTCCCCTGCAGCATTGGGGGGACCTCTCGACAATGAGGGGCTAGCCCCCGGCAGAACATGTCCACCCAATCCTCATCAACCCAAAGTCTCAGGTACTGCAACACTGCTATTTCTACCTTTGTGCCAGACAGGTAAAACACTGCGATGAGAAGTCTGTGTGCACCCACAGCATAGGCGAGTCCAAGGAACCCAGAGACAGTCTGCCCAACCATGGCAGACATTCACTGCGCCGAGGACATAGGTCTCTGCACAAACCCTCAGCAATCGCAGGCATAGTGCGGACTCCGACGCTAGTGCAGCAGTGAGCATCTCATTTCTGCAGTATCGCTTCTCTTGTTTGGCCCAAAGTAGTGCCACGGATAACAGTGGTAACGCAAGAGAAAATACATATTGGCCTTGGCCCACAATTCATGCCCTAGTCAGTCAGTGTTTTTGGGCCAGATAGGTAAAACACAGCGATGAGAAGTCTGTGTGCACTCATAGTATAAACAGACCCCAGTAACATTCCAGTAGCAAAGGTATAAGCAGACCCCAGTACCATTTCTGTAGTAGAAGTATAGGCAGACCCCTGTAACATTTCTGTAGCAGAAGTACAGGCAGACCCCTGTAACATTTCTGTAGCAGCAGTATAGGCAGATCCCTGTAACTTTTCTGTAGCAGCAGTATAGGCAGACCCCTGTATCATTTCTGTAGCAGAAGTATAGGCAGACCCCTGTAACATTTCTGTAGCAGCAGTATATGCAGATCCCTGTAACATTTCTGTAGCAGCAGTATAGGCAGATCCCTGTAACATTTCTGTAGGAACAGTATAGGCAGACCCCACTAACATTTCTGTAGCAGCAGTACGGGCACACCCCACTGATATTTCTATAGCAGCAGTATAGGCAGATCCCTGTAACATTTATGTATCAGCAGTATAGGCAGACCCCAGTACCATTTCTGTAGTACAAATATAGGCAGACCCCAGTAACAATTCTGTAGCAACAGTAAAGGGAGACCGCAGTACCATTTCTGTAGCAGAAGTATGGGCAGACCCCTGTAACATTTCTGTAGCAGCAGTATAGGCAGACCCCTGTAACAATTCTGTAGCAGAAGTATACGCAGACCTCTGTAGCAATTCTGTAGCAGAAGTATAGGCAGAACCCTGTAACATTTCTGTAGCAGCAGTACGGGCACACCCCACTGATATTTCTATAGCAGCAGTATAGGCAGATCCCTGTAACATTTCTGTATCAGCAGTATAGGCAGACCCCAGTACCATTTCTGTAGTAGAAGTACAGGCAGACCCCAGTAACATTACTGTAGTAACAGTATAGGCAAACCCAAGAATCATTTCTATAGCAGCAGTTTAGGAAGACTCAAGTAACATTTCTGTAGCAGCAGTATAGGCAGATCCCTGTAACATTTCTGTAGGAACAGTATAGGCAGACCCCACTAACATTTCTGCAGCAACAGTATAGGCAAACCCCAGAGCCATTTATGTAGCAGCAGTATAGGCAGACCCCTGTAACATTTCTGTAGCAGCAATATAGGCAGATCTGTGTAACATTTCTGTATCAGCAGTATAGGCAGATCCCTGTAACATTTTTTTTAAAAGCAGTATAGGCAGACCGCAGTACCATTTCTGTAGTAGAAGTATAGGCAGACCCCTGTAACATTTCTGTAGCAGCAGTATAGGCAGACCCAGTACCATTTCTGTAGTAGAAGTATAGGCAGACCCCAGTAACATTTTTGTAGCAGCAGTATAGGCAGACCCGAGTACCATTTCTGTAGAAGAAGTATAGGCAGACCCCTGTAACTTTTCTGTAGCAGAAGTATAGGTGGACCCCTGTAACATTTCTGTAGTAACAGTATAGGCAAACCCAGGAACCATTTCTGTAGCAGCAGTATAGGCAGACCCCTGTAACATTTCAGTAGCAGCAGTATAGGCAGATCCGTGTAACATTCCTGTAGCAGCAGTGTAAGCAGACCCCTGTAACATTTCTGTAGTAGCAGTATAGGCAGACAGCAGTACCATTTCTGTAGTAGAAATATAGGCAGACCCCTGTAACATTTTTGTAGCAGCAGTATAGGCAGATACCTGTAACTTTTCTGTAGCAGCAGTAGGGACAGACCCTTGTAACATTTCTGTAGCAGCAGTATAGGCAGATCCCTGCAACATTTCTGTAGGAACAGTATAGGCAGACCCCACTAACATTTTTGTAGCAGCTGTATAGGCAGACGCCTGTAACATTTCTGTAGCAGCAGCATAGACGGACCCCTGTACCATTTCTGTAGCAGAAGTATAGGCAGACCCCTGTAACAATTCTTTAGCAGCAGTATAGGCAGATCCTAGTAACATTTCGGCAGGAACAGTATAGGCAGACCCCACTAACATTTCTGTAGGAACAGTATAGGCAGACCCCACTGACATTTCTATAGCAGCAGTATAGGCAGACCCCTGTAACATTTCTGTAGCAACAGTATAGGCAGACCCAGTAACATTTCTGTAGTAATAGTATAGGCAAACCCCAGAACCCTTTCTGTAGCAGCAGTATAGGCAGACCAAAGTAACATTTCTGTAGCAGCAGTATAGGCAGACCCCTGTAACATTTCTGTAGCAGCAGTATAGGCAGACCCCAGTAACATTTCTGTAGCAGCAGTATAGGCAGATCTCTGTAACATTTCTGTAGGAACACTATAGGTAGACCTTACTAACATTTCTGCAGCAACAGTATAGGCAGACCCCAGTAACATTTCTGTAGCAGAAGTATAGGCAAACCCCAGAACCATTTCTGTAGCAGCAGTATAGGCAGACCCCTGTAACATTTCTGTAGCAGCAGTATAGGCAGACCCCTGTAACATTTCTGTAGCAACAGTATAGGCAGACCCCTGTAACATTTCTGTAGCAGAAGTATAGGCAGATCCGTGTAACATTCCTGTAGCAGCAGTGTAGGCAGACCCCTGTAACATTTCTGTAGCAGCAGTATAGGCAGACCCCAGTACGATTTCTGTAGCAGAAGTATAGGCAAACCCCAGAACCATTTCTGTAGCAGCAGTATAGGCAGACCCCTGTAACATTTCTGCAGCAGCAGTATGGGCAGATCCCTGTAACATTTCTGTAGCAGCAGTATAGGCAGACCCAGTACCATTTCTGTAGTAGAAGTATAGGCAGACCCCAGTAACATTTTTGTAGCAGCAGAATAGGCAGACCCGAGTACCATTTCTGTAGTAGAAGTATGGGCAGACCCCTGTATCATTTCTGTAGCAGCAGTATAGGCAGATCCCTGTAACATTTCTGTAGGAACAGTATAGGCAGACCTCACTAACATTTCTGTAGGAACAGTACGGGCACACCCCACTGACATTTCTATAGCAGCAGTATAGGCAGACCCCTGTAACATTTCTGTAGCAGCAGTATAGGCAGACCCCTGTAACAATTCTGTAGCAGAAGTATAGGCAGACCCCTGTAACATTTCTGTAGCAGCAGTATGGGCAGACCCCAGTACCATTTCTGTAGTATTTGTATAGGCAGACTCCAGTAACTTTTCTGTAGTAATAGTATAGGCAGACCCCTGTAATGTTTCTGTAGCAGCAGTATAGGCAGACCCCAGTAACATTTCTGTAGCAGCAGTATAGGCAGACCCCTGTAACATTTCTGTAGCAGATGTATAGGTGGACCCCTGTAACATTTTTGTAGTAACAGTATAGGCAAACCCCAGAACCATTTCTGTAGCAGCAGTATAGGCAGACCCCTGTAACATTTCTGTAGCAGCAGTATAGGCAGATCCGTGTAACATTCCTGTAGCAGCAGTGTAGGCAGACCCCTGTAACATTTCTGTAGTAGCAGTATAGGCAGACCCCAGTACCATTTCTGTAGTAGAAGTATAGGCAGACCCCTGTAACATTTCTGTAGCAACAGTATAGGCAGACGCCAGTACCATTTCTGTAGCAGAAATACAGGTAGACCGCTGTAACATTTCTGTAGCAGCAGTATAGGCAGACCCCTTTAACATTTCTGTAGCAGCAGTATAGGCAGAACCCTGTAACATTTCTGTAGGAACAATATAGGCAGACCCCACTAACATTTCTTTAGGAACAGTATAGGCATACCCCAGTAACATTTCTGTAGTAATAATGTAGGCAGACCCCTGTAACATTTCTGTAGCAGAAGTATAGGCAGACCCCTGTAACATTTCTTTAGCAGCAGTATGGGCAGACCCCAGTACAATTTCTGTAGCAGCAGTATCGGCAGACCCAAGTAACATTTCAGTAGCAGCAGTATAAGCAGATCCCTGTAACATTTCTGTAGGAACAGTATAGGCAGACCCCAGTAACATTTCTGTAGCAGCAGTATCGCAGACCCCAGTACCATTTCTGTAGTATTTGTATAGGCAGACTCCAGTAACTTTTCTGTAGTAATAGTATAGGCAGACCCCTGTAATGTTTCTGTAGCAGCAGTATAGGCAGACCCCAGTAACATTTCTGTAGCAGCAGTATAGGCAGACCCCTGTAACATTTCTGTAGCAGATGTATAGGTGGACCCCTGTAACATTTTTGTAGTAACAGTATAGGCAAACCCCAGAACCATTTCTGTAGCAGCAGTATAGGCAGACCCCTGTAACATTTCTGTAGCAGCAGTATAGGCAGACCCCTGTAACATTTCTGTAGCAACAGTATAGGCAGACCCCTGTAACATTTCTGTAGCAGAAGTATAGGCAGATCCGTGTAACATTCCTGTAGCAGCAGTGTAGGCAGACCCCTGTAACATTTCTGTAGCAGCAGTATAGGCAGACCCCAGTACGATTTCTGTAGCAGAAGTATAGGCAAACCCCAGAACCATTTCTGTAGCAGCAGTATAGGCAGACCCCTGTAACATTTCTGCAGCAGCAGTATGGGCAGATCCCTGTAACATTTCTGTAGCAGCAGTATAGGCAGACCCAGTACCATTTCTGTAGTAGAAGTATAGGCAGACCCCAGTAACATTTTTGTAGCAGCAGTATAGGCAGACCCGAGTACCATTTCTGTAGTAGAAGTATGGGCAGACCCCTGTATCATTTCTGTAGCAGCAGTATAGGCAGATCCCTGTAACATTTCTGTAGGAACAGTATAGGCAGACCTCACTAACATTTCTGTAGGAACAGTACGGGCACACCCCACTGACATTTCTATAGCAGCAGTATAGGCAGACCCCTGTAACATTTCTGTAGCAGCAGTATAGGCAGACCCCTGTAACAATTCTGTAGCAGAAGTATAGGCAGACCCCTGTAACATTTCTGTAGCAGCAGTATGGGCAGACCCCAGTACCATTTCTGTAGTATTTGTATAGGCAGACTCCAGTAACTTTTCTGTAGTAATAGTATAGGCAGACCCCTGTAATGTTTCTGTAGCAGCAGTATAGGCAGACCCCAGTAACATTTCTGTAGCAGCAGTATAGGCAGACCCCTGTAACATTTCTGTAGCAGATGTATAGGTGGACCCCTGTAACATTTTTGTAGTAACAGTATAGGCAAACCCCAGAACCATTTCTGTAGCAGCAGTATAGGCAGACCCCTGTAACATTTCTGTAGCAGCAGTATAGGCAGATCCGTGTAACATTCCTGTAGCAGCAGTGTAGGCAGACCCCTGTAACATTTCTGTAGTAGCAGTATAGGCAGACCCCAGTACCATTTCTGTAGTAGAAGTATAGGCAGACCCCTGTAACATTTCTGTAGCAACAGTATAGGCAGACGCCAG
This sequence comes from Eleutherodactylus coqui, assembly GCF_035609145.1. NCBI lineage: Eukaryota > Metazoa > Chordata > Amphibia > Anura > Eleutherodactylidae > Eleutherodactylus > Eleutherodactylus coqui. Next base: position 513,872,788 of record NC_089837.1, read on the forward strand.
TACCATTTCTGTAGCAGAAATACAGGTATACCGCTGTAACATTTCTGTAGCAGCAGTATAGGCAGACCCCTTTAACATTTCTGTAGCAGCAGTATAGGCAGAACCCTGTAACATTTCTGTAGGAACAATATAGGCAGACCCCACTAACATTTCTTTAGGAACAGTATAGGCATACCCCAGTAACATTTCTGTAGTAATAATGTAGGCAGACCCCTGTAACATTTCTGTAGCAGAAGTATAGGCAGACCCCTGTAACATTTCTTTAGCAGCAGTATGGGCAGACCCCAGTACAATTTCTGTAGCAGCAGTATCGGCAGACCCAAGTAACATTTCAGTAGCAGCAGTATAAGCAGATCCCTGTAACATTTCTGTAGGAACAGTATAGGCAGACCCCAGTAACATTTCTGTAGCAGCAGTATCGGCAGACCCCAGTACCATTTCTGTAGTATTTGTATAGGCAGACTCCAGTAACTTTTCTGTAGTAATAGTATAGGCAGACCCCTGTAATGTTTCTGTAGCAGCAGTATAGGCAGACCCCAGTAACATTTCTGTAGCAGCAGTATAGGCAGACCCCTGTAACATTTCTGTAGCAGATGTATAGGTGGACCCCTGTAACATTTTTGTAGTAACAGTATAGGCAAACCCCAGAACCATTTCTGTAGCAGCAGTATAGGCAGACCCCTGTAACATTTCTGTAGCAGCATTATAGGCAGATACTGCTATATATTTAGAAGAAACGTTACAAACAGTGGAGGCTCATGGAAAGGTGTGTCTCAATACTATGTGGAAGAGTCACTTCTTGCAAGTGTGTCTCAAATTGGCCCTGCTCCATAAAAATGGAGATGGGCTAAGGCACAAATACAGTCTTTTGTGTGCATGTTGTATTTCACTATTGTACTCTCTTGCATATTTGAGGATTGCCACATACTCCAGAGACAAAGCAGTTGAGTTTACTCTAGTGTGCTTAGGAATGTAGCCAAACAGCATACTTAGGGCGCCCACCCACTGGCGTTTTTTTTTCCCTGCGAAATTCGCACATTTTTTTTCTGCAGGGGTCTATGGGACTTGTAATGTTAAAATCGCGACCGCGCAAAATCGCAATTTACCGCGATTCGCGGGGACACCAGAAACGTGCCTCTCTCCTAATCGCGCAGCAGTCGGCTGCGACACACCTGGATCAGGAGCTTGGCCTGTGCCCACACCCTGACTTGGCCCTCCGCGTCCTCGGCCGCGTCCACGTCCTCTAGGCCTACCCCTACCCCTCAGCATGCTGTACTACCAGTGATTTGATTTCACAGGCAGCTAATAAATTGGCGCAAGACTGCAGGCCAAATATAATTTTTTCCCTTTTTTGAAAACGAAAGGCCCCACTGCCTCTAGTGAATGAATAATCTAAGTTTAATAACTGTGCTGTTTTCCTGCTAATGTGTCACAGAACGTGAGGGTAGCAGAGTTATTAACTGTGGCAGAGCAGGTATTTTTTTTCCCAATTAAGGAAAGCAAATGGCGAAGCCAGGAGTAAAACGTAGCTGGGTGCGTATGATTTTTACAGGTTGCACACGCAGCCGACACGTGTCCACCGGCGTTAGGACGGACAGAGGCAGGACAAATAGAATTATTTTCCGTTTTTTTGCACCAAAAGGCAGCACTGCGTATATTCTATGAACATGAGAAGTTTAATAACTGTGCTGTTTTCCTGCTAATGTGTCACAGAACGTGAGAGTAGCAGAGTTATTAACTGTGGCAGAGCAGGTATTTTTTTTTCCCAATTAAGGAAAGCAAATGGCGAAGCCAGGAGTAAAACGTAGCTGGGTGCGTATGATTTTTACAGGTTTCACACGCAGCCGACACGTGTCCACCGGCGTTAGGACGGACAGAGGCAGGACAAATAGAATTATTTTCCGTTTTTTTGCACCAAAAGGCAGCACTGCGTATATTCTATGAACATGAGAAGTTTAATAACTGTGCTGTTTTCCTGCTAATGTGTCACAGAACGTGAGGGTAGCAGAGTTATTAACTGTGGCAGAGCAGGTATTTTTTTTCCCAATTAAGGAAAGCAAATGGCGAAGCCAGGAGTAAAACGTAGCTGGGTGCGTATGATTTTTACAGGTTGCACACGCAGCCGACACGTGTCCACCGGCGTTAGGACGGACAGAGGCAGGACAAATAGAATTATTTTCTGTTTTTTTGCACCAAAAGGCAGCACTGCGTATATTCTATGAACATGAGAAGTTTAATAACTGTGCTGTTTTCCTGCTAATGTGTCACAGAACGTGAGGGTAGCAGAGTTATTAACTGTGGCAGAGCAGGTATTTTTTTTCCCAATTAAGGAAAGCAAATGGCGAAGCCAGGAGTAAAACGTAGCTGGGTGCGTATGATTTTTACAGGTTGCACACGCAGCCGACACGTGTCCACCGGCGTTAGGACGGACAGAGGCAGGACAAATAGAATTATTTTCCGTTTTTTTGCACCAAAAGGCAGCACTGCGTATATTCTATGAACATGAGAAGTTTAATAACTGTGCTGTTTTCCTGCTAATGTGTCACAGAACGTGAGGGTAGCAGAGTTATTAACTGTGGCAGAGCAGGTATTTTTTTTCCCAATTAAGGAAAGCAAATGGCGAAGCCAGGAGTAAAACGTAGCTGGGTGCGTATGATTTTTACAGGTTGCACACGCAGCCGACACGTGTCCACCGGCGTTAGGACGGACAGAGGCAGGACAAATAGAATTATTTTCCGTTTTTTTGCACCAAAAGGCAGCACTGCGTATATTCTATGAACATGAGAAGTTTAATAACTGTGCTGTTTTCCTGCTAATGTGTCACAGAACGTGAGGGTAGCAGAGTTATTAACTGTGGCAGAGCAGGTATTTTTTTTCCCAATTAAGGAAAGCAAATGGTGAAGCCAGGAGTAAAACGTAGCTGGGTGCGTATGATTTTTACAGGTTGCACACGCAGCCGACACGTGTCCACCGGCGTTAGGACGGACAGAGGCAGGACAAATAGAATTATTTTCACTTGTTTTACAAGCAAAAGGCAGCACTGCGTATATTCAATGAATAATAACTGTGTTGTGGCCCTGCCTATACAATTCTTTCCCTGCAGTATCAATGGAGGGTGGAATGCTCTGCAGAGGCGATTTTGAGAAGCAAAAAAAAATGCAGCACAGCTAGCAGCAGCCTGGACAGTACTGCACACGAATAAATATGGCCCTAGAAAGGACCGTTGAGGTTCTTGAAGGCTACACTCACTCCTAACACTCTCCCTGCCTATGCAGCACTTCTGTCCCTAATGCCGGGTGCAACGCTCTGCAGAGCCGATTTTGAGAAAAAAAAAATGGCACTGCTAACAGCAGCCAACACACAGCTATCAGTGGCCCTAATAAGGACCTTTGGGGGGTCTTGAAGCCTACACTAGCTACCAATTCTTTCCCTACAGCAGCTCCGGTACAAACAGCACTGTCCCTCACTAACTCACACGGCATCTGAGCCGAACCGCGGGAGGGGCCGACTTTTATGTTCGGGTGACACCTGATCTTCCCAGCCACTCACAGCAGGGGGGTGGTATAGGGCTTGAACGTCACAGGGGGAAGTTGTAATGCCTTCCCTGTCTTTCAATTGGCCAAAAAAAGCGCGCTAACGTCTCAGGGAAGGAAGTGAAAGTAACCAGAACACCGCATGGTGTTCGTTACGAATAACGAACATCCCGAACACCCTAATATTCGCACGAATATCAAGCTCGGAAGAACACGTTCGCTCATCTCTAGTAGTTATACATTAGACGTTAGAATTTCCCTGAATGTCAGTCAGAGGAAGAGAAGGCGGGCTGAAATGGCGTCGGTACCAACGCATGCCAAAGACACCAGCGTTCAATATAACAGTTCAGTAAATAAGGAGATAGAATAATATCTCAGTCACTCAGCAACCTTGGCACACAATATGTGAATTGCAGTACGTTACCAATTAGATGGAGATGCCTGGCAACTAAGACTGCATCTACCCGGTCGCCGGAGGGACGACCGGGAACAAGTCTGGGACAAAAACTGTTGTAAAAGTAAATTAGCCACGTTTTACCTTATAATCCTGTCTATCTGTCTCTTCCAGTCTGTGTTAGAGAAGGGAGAGATTTTAAAAAGAGGAAGTCCCAGGGAAGTTACATTTAAATAGTTTAAACTAGTTTAAATAGTTACATTTAATAGAAGTTAAAATAAATAAATTACAGTGAGTAAGAGGTAGATCTAGGTTAAGCAGAGAAGCCGAAGAATGGGAAACAAGCAGGTGACGATAAGGCCTAGTATCCACAGGAGGGTCGGGGGAGTTTGACCCGTAAATTGTAAATTGTGTGATGCATAAGACTTTATTTGGTTGTGATGTGTATCCGAGGACTGCAAACGTTGAATGAGAAAATGAGGAAGCAAGTGATCAGCCAAATTCAGAGGGGTGGAGCTAGATGATGCAAGAATACGTAATGGGTCATCTGTCTCTTGTATAAGGAGCGGGTGAGAATCATAGATAGCCAGGAAAAGTTTTGTTTTTTTCTCCTGTCTCAAATTTGATGAGACATTGCAGGCAGGATCAGAATAAATTTAATAATGAATTCTCTTAAATAATATCACATTTTAAATATGGCTGCCGGATGGAAGGCATGTCTCTGTTATTGGCACTGATATTTTACAAATGGATCCATCATAATACATCTGAATGTGCCCACCATGATAACATATATGAGACCCGGATACCCACTCCTGGGTCAAACAGTATCCCCTTAGTGAAAAAAAAAAGGGGTGAAGGGTCAGCCACACATGTTAGGTGCTGTGTGCTGATGCTTTGGAAAAACTGCCGACCGGCCACAATTTCACTGTTAATTTCCCTTGCAGAAGATGGCTGTAAGGCCTGGAGGCCTCCAGAGACAAACTCCAGTTCTGTAAGAAAGTTTGTTCTCCTGGATCATTGTTTAGCCAGGGAAATAGACATCTGACGGAGGAACAAAAGGCTGCTGACCAGGCCATACCTGTACCTATATTCGTTGCCAAATTCCGCACCTTTCTGGGCCTTATTTCATACTGCCGCCCATACAACAGTATTGACACAAAAGCACGGAAGACAACCACAGCCACTGGGATACTACTTCATGAGGTTGGATCCAGTGACTCGAGGAGCTCCCTCATGTGTTTGTGCGGTGGCAGCAGTACAGGCAATGGTTGACAAATCTTCTAAGTTGGTATTGGCACTTATCTCTGGCCTATTAGATCCGGCTACAATGTGCTCTTTCCATGCCTCCCCCAATATTTCTTTCCAATGTTGTACTAACTTGAACCTGGCTACTCTTCTTTTAATCGGGTATTTCGGTTCAAACGGGGCAGAGGAGGCATAGGTGATCTGAGTATGGCAGATCAGCTATTTTTAAAAATTTTTAAAAATTCTTTGCTACAAGATTCTGACAAAAACTGTTATTAGAATCCACTGTTAATGATGCATATTTTGAGTTTTCTTTTGTAGATGGTACCAGGGTGAGGATTGATGACTCCGAACCAGATATGCAGAGGTCACACAACAAGATGTCCTAAACGCAGAAGCTCTGCCTCCGGATGTCTCAGTGCAAGAAGCGGAACCAAAGGCCCTCACTGAGGCGTGTAGAGTGGTAGAAGGTAAGACGGCAACTCTTTACACTGACTCCTGGTATGCATTTGGCATAGCTCATGATTACGGCCCAATATGGAAGGCCAGACAGCTTGTTATCTCAGTAGGACAGCCAATTAAGAATGGTGCAGCGGTGCAGAGTCTCATGGAGGCCCTACTACTACTACTACTACTACCTGGCAATGGAAAGCTCACACCGATTCCTACAATGGAGAAGCGAGAGATGACACCCTCGCCGACAGCACAGCAAAGGCAGTGGCCCTCAAGCCGTGGAAGAAAGAAGAAAAGATACTGACAGCATGAGTCAGTGGCAAAAACTTTGGACATTGATAAAACCTTTGGACATTGACAAAAACTTTGGACATTGATATACTAAGGACTTTACAGTTACAAGCCAACGAGGAAGGAAAGCAAAATGGGCTAAAAGACGGGAGCAACAGAACAGGACGGCGTATGGCGAACAGTCAACAGAACTGGCCTACAGAGGTCCCTGTACCCCATGATGGCCCAACTGGTACACAGAATCAAAAGCAGCAATGACGTCGAGACTGAACGAGAATGGGTGGCACCTGGATTCTCTGTAGCTGCTGCATCATTTGTCCAGTTTGCATGATCTTTGCCATATGCGAGTCAGGACAGAAGTAAGGTGGCCATATAACACTTGCCTGGACCACTCTACCCATTTCAGAGATTGCCAATTTGACCACATTCAGCTCACACCTTATGGGGAGTATGAATATGTGCTTGTTGTTGCTGGAGTCTTTTTCAGGTTGGAGGCCCACCCTGATACTAAGGTAAATGAGCATGTAACCACACAGAAGCTCATGAATGAGGTAATCTGCAGATACAGGGTACATGAAGTGAATGAGTTAAGCGAAGGTACACACTTCATAGGTGAAATAATGTGACATCATATCTGCTCTGGGTGTATCCCTGGCCTTTAAACACTCTAACATCCTTAGAGTAGTGGAAAGGTGGAGAGACTTAGTGGCACACTAAAAAGTGAGAAGTGGAAGAAGGAATACTCTATAACTACTTAAGTGTTTTGCACCGGAGAGAGTATTACTGACTACCCTGGAAACTACACCTGCCAGACAAATGGGCAGGGAGGAGGGAGATTTTTGAGGAACTCACTAACGGGTATTGCTCTTCCTACGGTACGATAGGAGGGGAATGGAAGTAGAATCAGGTCCAGTCCTTAGGAGACGTTTACTGGCTTTGTGGAGACATGAGGTGGAGGACCCACCTGGAAGGTAATTGGACAGGGGAGTGTGCCTTAGTAAAGCTCTTATGCTCCTCCACATCCTGTCAGACAGCATTGAGGATAATGAGGTTACCCCCAATAGTTACTTTATCTCGATCCAGCTCTGTCTGTGTTTTGTGGTTTTCTTGTCATGTTGGTCTATCCTTGTTTTCTGCATAGGTACGGCGGTTCCTTCCAGTCAAGTCACTAGGTAGTGTAGGGTCAGTATTGGCGGCCTGGACCTGTCCACCTTCAGGGCTATCTCCAGGAGGGACATTGGTGTGGATGAAGATCAGGGAGTCCCACGCCGTGCGTACCTGTGCATACTACTAGTATTGTAACAGTACACTAGAGTGAGAAGAGAGGCTCCTGGTGGTAGTTTTGACCTACACATGTACATTGAAGTCATAGGACAGCCAAGGGGGGAACCTGACGAGTTTTCAAAAATTAGAGACCACGTTAAAGCTAGATTCGAGTCCATTTTTCCTGATCATTATGGTAAATAAAATGTTGACTGGATTAATTATGTTTATAATTAGCAGCGGTTTATAAATTATACTAGAGATGCCTTATAGGGACCAGTCGACCAATAGGACCTACCTCGACTACGACTTTTCAAAATAGAATGGCCTCCAGGCAAATAAGTTTTAAAACATTGTGTATTTAGAACACTGTGATAGGTTTTCGCTAAGGTTTTGCTTTATTTTATCTGCAGTGCACTCTGCTCATGCCACGCAACATGCCGGTGTTACAACGCCCCTGGTCTCGCTACCTTGCCGCCTCTGGAAAAGGGAAGTGGGAATAATCACCTCGTAGTTTTCCTTCCAGACTGATAGATATGATTATGCACTTACTAATGAGACAGGGGTTCAGTCATGTTGATCAATCATTAGATAGTCCTAATTTTGCACTCTTTGTGGATGAATCGAGGTAGCGTCAAGAAGGCGGGTTCTACACAAGTTATGCAGTGTTTACCTGAAATAGTAAAAGCCACACCTCTCCTAACCTAATGCCTCGAGATCCCAGGTGGTAGCCTAGACCTCCACATGTACCAAAGACCCGATTGCCTTGAACCCACACCTAGGTATCAGAGGGGCATTTACAGCCTAACCGACAGTTGTGAAAGACCGCCACTCTACTGAGTTTTTAGAACATTCTACACTGGAGTTTATTCTAATAAAGAAGTTATTAATTATATTTGTTGCCAGTATAGTTGTCCTAATTTCTGTTTGTTGTTGCATACAATGTATTCCGAGCCTGATGACTGCCTGGTCCACCCGTCTCACTATGATGTCCAACAAAAAAAGCCCACTGTCAGTGCAAACGTCGTCATCATGGATCCAGAATATGATGATGTCCAACCATCCTATACCCCCATGGCAGCAGTAGCTCCAGTCTACAACACAATGCAGATCTGGGGTCAATGGTGGGGGATTGGGGTGGGACAGAGTAGGGACACGTAGTGTAGTGAGTTTAGTGAAACAGATAATTTCAAGGGGGGTCTGTAGTGGAAACCCAATATATCTATATTTTGGACTGTGGACCTTTGTAGTGGACAGTGAACCTGTTTTTGTACGCTTAACATTCTGTATAACAAATGACATGTTTGCCTTCTGTTCTGATACAAATATAGATATATGTTCTTACATTTATGCAATATTTCTACTTCCTTTAATGAAACATCTTTTTCCTAAACTCTGCTGACAAGATGATATTTAACATGAACACGCTATATTTTTCCATCTGTTTTGTAATTTTAGAAGAAGTAAAGATCAGACAGATAACCGCAGGTTAAGCAAGTACCGCTTTTAGAATACTGCAATAATAACCCAAGCAGTTTTACTGGAAACTTATGCAAATAACACGGGGGGGTTGTGCAATTAATAGTTCAAGCTATAATATCCAATCATATCGAAGGAACCACACGTGGGTCCGAGACAACCCACTCATCTCGACCACTCCCTGATGGCCAATCACAGATGACCGGAGGATGGAGGAATTGCAAGATGCTTTTCCAATAATCAAACAATACATTGTATCTATGTAATCTTTGACCTGCCCAGATGGGAAGATATGTTAAACTCTTTAAAAGAGGCTGCACGCCCAACAATAAAGCAGAATTGAGGAAGCTTATACATGCTGAACCTGTGTCAGTGTGAAATCTTCTTATGCGCATAATCAATTCAAAATTAATCTGGAAGGGTGTAAATATTCCTAATTGAGTAAGCCGTGGTTCTACAAAGGAAATCCACCACAAAACATCATGTCATCACGCTGAATTGCCAATTTTTCTACGGCCCAAACGGATGTGCTTACAATTTTTTAACAATTTTTCTAAGTTTCAAAAGCATTGATACTTTAACATGAACCAATTTTTTTTAACAGGGCTGCCTCCAGGCTTTGTTACATATTAAGCAAATGCGAGCTGTATCTTTCAATAATTATTTATGGGTTTCACCTGCCCTCTCAGTTGAGCAATGTTTCAGGGGTACATATGTACTCTTGCTACACTAATTTTTCAGGCACTCATCTATACTCATATCTAACTAATTTTTCCAGCCTTCGCCTACACTCATGGTACCCCAATGTTTCACGGGTTTGCCTATACTCTTTCGACAGAAATGTTACTGGGGTCTGCCTATACTGCTGCTACATAAATGTTACAAGGGTCTGCGTATACTTCTGCTACAAAAATATTACTGGGGTTTGCCTATACTTCTGCCACGTAATTGTTACAGGGGTATGTCTATAATTCTGCCACGTTAATGTTACAGGGGTCTGCCTATACTTCTGCTACTGAAATGTTAGAGGGGTCTGTCTATACTTCTGATACATAAATGTTACAGGGGTCTGCCTATACTTCTGATACATAAATGTTACAGGGTTCTGCCTATACTGCTGCTACATAAATGTTACAGGGGTCTGCTTATACAGCTGCTACATAAATGTTACTGGTGTATGTCTATACTGTTACTACAGAAATGTTACTGGGGTCTGCCTATACTTCTGCTACAGAAATGTTACAGGGATCTGCCTATACTGCTGCTACAGAAATGTTACAGGGGTCTTCCTATACTGCTGCTACATAAATGTTACAGGGGTCTGCCTATACTGCTGCAACACAAATGTTACAGGGGTCTGCCTATACTGCTGCTACAGAAATGTTACAGAGGTCTGCTAATACTGCTGCTACATAAATGTTACTGGGGTCTGCGTATACTTCTGCTACTAAAATGTTACTGGGATCTGCCTATACTTCTGCCACGAAATGTTACGGGGGTCTGCCTATATTTCTGCTACAGAAATGTTACAGGGGTTTTCCTAAGATTCTGCAAATGATATGTTACTGGGTTCTGTCTATACTGTTACTACAGAAATGTTACTGGGGTCTCCCTAGACTTCTGCAACATAACTGTTACTAGGGTCAGCTTATACCTTTGCTACAGGAATATTACAGGGGTCTGTGTATACTATGGGTGCACTAAGTCTTCCCATTGCGGTGTTCCACCTATCTGGCCCAAAGAAAACCACTGAATATGGCATGAATTGTGGGCCGAGGCCAACATGTATTTTCTCTCACTTTACCACAGCTATCTGGGGTACTGCAATGGGATTTCTTTATGTACTGTCTCTGGGTTCCTGGGACCCACCCCTGCAGTGGGTGCACACAGACTTCCCATAGTGCAGTTATACCTGCCTGGCACTAAAAAAAAACCCCAGACTAAGTAGGGCATGGAGTGTGGGCCCCGGCCAACATGTATTTTCTCTCATGTCACCACAGCTATCCGGGGCACTGCAATGGGATTTCTTTATGTACCTTCTCTGGGTTCTTGGGACCCACCCATGCTGTGGGCGCACACAGACTTCCCATAGCAGTGTTGTACCTGCCTGGCACTTTAAAAAAATAAAAAAACAGACTGACTAGGGCATGGAGTGTGGGCCGAAGATAACATGCATTTTCTCTCACATAACCACAGCTACCCGGGGCACTGCATTGGGACAAACAAGAGGAGCGATACAGCGCTAATGAGACGTTCACAGCTACGCTAGCATCGGAGTCCGCTCTATGCCCGCGATTGCTGAGGGTTTGTGCAGAGGCCTATGCCCGTGGCGCAGTGAAAGTCTGCCATGTTTGGGCTCTCTGATTTCTTTATGTGTACTGTCTTTAACCCCTTAGTGACTGGGCTTTTTTGTTTTTTTCCATTTTTGTTTTTTCTTACTCCCTTTTAAAAAATCGTAGCTCCTTTATTTATCCATCGAAGTCGCTGTATGAGGGCTTCTTTTTTGCGGGACGAGTTGTACTTTTCAATGGCACTATTTATTGTACCATATAATGTACTGAAAAACTTTTTAAAAATTCTTAGCGGAGAGCAATGGGAAAAAAAAACGACATTCCACCATCTTTCGGTGCGTCCTGTTTCTACGACGCACAAACTGCAACAAAAACGACCTGATATTTTTGTTCTATGGGTCAGTACGATTACTACGATACCAAACTTATATAGTATTGTTTTTGCTGTAGTACTTGTATTTTTTTTTTTAAGATATTAAATTTTTTTTTTAATTATTTTCTGTGGTCATTTTGTGCGCACGATAACTTTTTTATTTTTCCGTCGACGTAGTTCAGCAAGGGCTCATTTTTTGTGGGATGTCCTGTAGTTTCCGATAGTATCAATTTTGAATACATATGACTTTTTGATCGCTTTTTATTGCGTTTTTTTCTGGGAGACAGGGTAATTAAAAAAATGCATTTCTGGCGTTCTTTATTTTTTTTTTTCGGACGACGTTCACCGTGCAGAAAAATAATGCACTACTTTGATAGATCGGACTTTTACGGACGCGGCAATATCAAATACATATTTTTATTTTATGATTTAGATTTTTTAATAATAGATATGGCAAAAGGGGGGTGATTTAAACTTTCATAACTTTTTTTTTTTTTACAATTTAAAAAGCTTTATTGATCTTTTTTTTTACTTTACTTTGAAGTCCCCCTGGGGGACTTTAACATGCGATGCTTTGATCGCTCCTGCAGTATGACGTAATGCTATAGCATTACGTCATACTGCTTTTTTACAGGCAGTCTTTCAAGCCACCCTGATAGGCAGTCTGCTAAGGCAGTCCTGGGGCCATTCATTAGGCCCCCGGCTGCCATGACACCTGCACGAATCCCCCGATCTCACCGCGGTGGGGCCGTGCGGGACCCCCAAACAGCGTTCGGGGCATTTAAAGGGTTAATAGCCGCGGGTGTCAGCTGTAATAAACAGCTGACGCCCGCGCTGTATGGAGGGAGATAGCGGCTCTGCCTCCATACACGTAAAAATACAGGACGTAAAAACACTATGGCCCGACTTCCCATAGAGATGTTTTACCTGCCTGTCCCCAAAACACTGACAGACTTGGGTAGGGTGCAGAGTGCAGATGGTTTACTCCTTGCGTTGTTGATGAGGTATCCGACACCCAAACAGAATGAGTAGTGTGTGGACACATAGATTCCCCATTGCTATGTCACTCGCAGCACCTTGGGCCACACAAGGTGTTTGCTGGGACAGAGGCTGACCCAGGGCCCGCTCACATACTTGCCACACAGAGTATTGCTGCATTGTGGAGATGTGTAGAAGTGCTGGGCTGGCACCTGAGTCCCCTTTATGCCCACGTATGCAGCTCGTGACATTTTGCAATGGAGGTGCCACGGGATTGTAATGATGATCGAACGTCAATTTGTCATCGATTCTCAACAGCATTGTGGGCTATCGCCCCCCCCCTTTTGAAGAGGGTCGCTGCCTGGCCCTGCCAACCCTCTGCAGTGTGTGACTCTGGTTCCTCCTCATCGCAGACGCACTTATAAATAGACATGAGGGTGGTGTGGCTATGAAGTGAGCATGTGGCATGAGGGCAGCTGAAGGCTGCACAGGGACACTTTTGTGTGCGCTGTGGACACTGGGTCGTGTGGGGTGTTAGGCAGCATGTAACCCAGGATAAGAGGCAGCGGTGTAACCCGCAGGTAGCTATTGTGCTTGGTTGGAGGTAGTGTGGTGCTTAGCTAAGGTGTGCCTTGCTAATGAGGGTTTGTCCAAAGTAAAAATTGTTAGGGGGGGGGCGCTCACTCTTGCCCCTATTGTGGCTTAATAGTGAGACCTGGGAGCCTGAGATACAGCCCTGCATGCTGCCCTGCCCTATCCGTTTCTGTGGCATTTCCATGACTTCCGTATGTTTTCCAGATTTTCACAAGGGAAAACCTAAGCAGAGCATCGGTCATATACAAAAATGCTTGAGTCACCCATTGGCTTCAATGGGGTTCGTTACTCGAAACGAGCTCTCGAGCATCGTGGAAAGTTCAACTTGAGCAACGAGCACCCGAGCATTTTGGTGCTCGCTTAGCTCTAATGCTCAAGATAATAGTGTTGTTCATTGTAAAGAGTTGCAAACAGGGTTAATTATTGTCTTTCAAGCCAAGGGTGGAGGTATTTCTCAAATAGCACAGATTGTGAAATGTTCACCTGCTGCTGTGGTGAAGGTGTATCGTGAGTGATCAAATTGCGGAGCACCACAGGCCATTGATGTGAGAGGTGAATGTCCACTATGAAGGTGTACGAGAGCCTACGGATATGCTACAATTGAGCAGCTTAGCATGAAAATAAACCGGAGGTCCAAAAGACATGTGTATAACACAACAGTTCAGTGAACCCTACTGCATATGAATGGTCACTGAACCTATGCTAACAAAGGTGCATAGGAAGGTAAGGCTTCAATTTGCACGGCAGTGCTGGAATTGGACCATCACAGATTGGCAAAGGGTTTTCCTTCTCCGAAGAGTTATGTTTTCTGCTTCATTAAACAGATAAACATTGTCGTGTGAGGCAAGAAACATCAGAAAACAAAAACCCTGCAACCATTGCTGGTAGAAAACAAGCTGGTGGCGGCAGAGTTATGGTCTTGGGAGTTATTTCATGGCATTCTCTGGTTTTGCTCGTCCATGTGGAAGGCATTCTGAACTGATTTAGTTGTGAATCCATCCTTGCAAATTCTGTACACCCATACATGCTGCTTGTCTTATCTGGGGCAGATAGCATCTTCCAGGAAGACAATGCAACACATCACACAACTAGAAATGTACAACAGTTCTTAGAAGAGCACAACCAAGACTTCCAGGTACTTCCCCGGCCCCCAAATCCTCAGACTTGAACCCAATTAAGCCTCCGAGGGAGGCTTTCCCCACACACCCTCCGACAACTGTGGGATGCAGTCAGCATGGCTCCAGACACCTGAGATCACCTGTCAGTACCTTATTGAGTCCATGTATGCCATGCAGCTGTTATCCGTGCAGCACACAGTGGTTACTCTGGATATTAGCTGCTGGTCATAATAATGTGACTTAACTCTGTATTATAACTTATATAGCCTTCAGCAGGTCCATGTATCATATATAATCTGTACCTATACAGTCCTGTATCCAACTCTTATACGTATATACCACTGAGTATTGTGGAAGTTATGTAGAGTCTACAATCTACAACTTTCAGTAGCTGGAAGATCCTGTGTGATGTGTTGTGGATGGCAGAATAGCAACAAATTCTCACTGAACACAAAAATACAGAAGCCCGAAAAAATGGTGACTGGCTTGACATTGTTCTTACATCAAAAATATCCTGTGCTGCAGATAAAGGAGGATCGGGGGCGTTTTTGGATGTTCTATTTCTAAAAGCTGCTCAATTTGAAGAACAAACATGGAAAAAGATATACTCCCCTTCCATGTCGCAACTCTTCTGCTGGCACTCAGTCCCTGCTAGTCTTCACTTTGGGGTGTAAGAAGCTCACTGACACCAAGACCATGTAACTGCTGCAGCCAATCACCAGCTCACTTATGTCAGTGATTAGCTGCAGTGATAACATGACCTGAGGGTCAGCCGGTTTGTGGGAGTGGAAGGGATGCGGAGAACGTGAGTATGTCTTATTTTATGCTAGTTCTGCAACCTGAGGATCCAAGGAAAACATGACCCGGGTATAACGGAGTCGTCGCTACTGTGACCCTCTCACTCACTCCCCCCCACCCCCCCAACCTCCCATTACTTGAAATAACCATGGACACTATCTCTTAGATTAAATTTGGCCAGAACAACCATATTTATTAATAAACACAACATTAATACAATTTTAATAGAGATGAGCGAGCACCCAAATGCTCGGTTTATTCGAGTCAAGCTTTTCCTAAAATCCGAGAGCTCTACTCGAGTAACGAACCCCATTGACTACAATGGGAGACCCAAGCATTTTTGTATGTGGGACGCCGGGTCCCGAGCTTTTTTTTTTTCTTGGTTAGTGCGTTTTCTCTCTCTCTTTGGCGGGGTCGAACATGACTTGATGCTCGTTCGAGTAATGAGCACCATCGAGTACGCTAATACTCAAACGAGTATCAAGCTCGGCAGAGTATGTTCGCTCAACTCTAAATTTTAACATTTTACCCCCGTAGAAAAAACCTAAGGAGAGATCCTTGGAGCCCCCAAAACTACTGTCGACTCACCAAGCACAAGTAATAGTTGTACCTGTTGCCCATCGCATCCTACCCAACTCGGGCAACACTATTTCCCTAACCACTCCTCCCGCTGCAAGTCGACAGACTCGGGAGGCCCACCACTCACCAACTAGCCTCTAGTTGACGACCTCCCAACCCTGAGGCTGGCCAGCCATACCCTGGCTAACCACTCCCACCGTCTTTCCCCCCCACCTCCCTGCAAAGCAAAGAGGCGACAGCCTATGTACTACCAAATCAAAGGGGAAGGTAGCTATGCAGCCCCTGCCTTCCCCCCTACTGTCCTTCTGTGCTGACTCCAAGGACACCTCAACCCCCGCCAGAGCCTGCACAGCTTGACTCCCTCAAGCCTGCGCTGCCTGCCACAACACCAAGGCTCGTTTGATGCCTATATGCACTCCTTCCAACCATAGATCTGTCCCTATTTAAATGAACCACATCCGATCTCCAATAATTCCCTACCCCCCCTTATAATCCCACTTTCAACTTCAGCTAACACACTGCACCATGACATCCCCATAATTCCCATCGACTGCAGTAATGCCTCACTCCCCACCAACCTTAACTGCCTCCCATTAAACCGCAGCCCTGCCCGCTTAGCTCCCCAAAAACATATGAATGACCAAAGATCCAGACTAACGCCGGACATCGACCTGCAAAACAATAACCACAATTCAGTAATCCCCTTAACAATCCAAAAAAATTCAACCTAAACACTCCCCCCCGACCTCTAAAGCAAGTGTGGCCGCACATACAATTTAAAATGCCCAAAATCCCACCGACCTATTCCCTTAACCGCTTCTTCTTCCATACCCTGTACAGATGCCTCCATTACCGCCCCACCCTGAACGAATGCGAGCCAAACTGTCCAAACGAATGCAAGCTAACTGTCTAACCCAGCAGCCTCAAGCACCTTTTTAAATACCGCTGTAAATTGAAAACGCAATAGAAACTGTCCATCACCATGACGCAACAATGGGCCTGCACCAGTACCTAACACCCGGCTGTACCTCTCCCAGGATCTTAGTGAGCACATACTGACCCCTGACCCTCTCCAAGCCCGATCACCTAACCCCACCCCCGTTGATCCGTCTTTGATCGACGAATAAACAGTTCCAACCTCCCCTCCACCAACCTCACATCCTCTCTCTGCAAACCACCCCATGTAGACTTGCTTGGCGAAACTAACTCCCCTACCCGTAATGCCCCAAAAACACTAGCAAAAGTGCCGCTCTAAAAAGCAGGCGTTCAAAATTATAGCTCCAGATAACATCAACTGCCCCTCCCAATATCTCCAAAGCCGTGAACGTCCGGGATATGAGATGCCACCTCCACTTCTCCTCCTCCTCCTTTTTGAACTCTGTTCTCTTTCACTTGTCCAAATTAAATTTCTCCAAGAAGAGGAGGGAGAATATTTCCACATATTCATCTCTCCAGATTTTTTCCCTAACTTTCTTCTTCAAGTGGGCCCTATAAAGGCCCCTCAAAGCAAACATAAACGTCGCCTTTGGCTCCATCATTCAGGCGAATCCCCTCCCCATCTTTCTCTGTTTGCACCGCCACCGTCACCCCAGCTGAACAGCTGACCTCTAAACCCCCAGTGACGCCTCCACCCAAGGCACTTTTCTTGTGGATGGTGCTCCCGCCTGCGAACCACATGTCGAAATCGGCCAGGAAGAGGGACAAGCCTCCGTTACCCCTACCACCTGTCCCACCCCAGTCCCTCCAGCCAATGTTCCGCTCGGAGCCCTGTCTCTGCTGGATGACGCACTACGTGGCGTACTCCACGTCGCGGCAGGCGATGAGGCATGTGCTACCCCCTGCCTCCTTAACAATTCCCACATAACACCCAGCAGCGCCGTCATCTCACCACCTACGCCTGGCGCGCTTGCTAACGCAGCACCACCCCCTCTAACTGTCCTAAACTACTCCCCGCAATCGTTACCTGGCTAACAACATTTTGCACACGTGACATAGAGAGTAACTCACCTTGCTGCATAGGGGCTGTGAACCCACTAGCCGCCGGTCCGTCATCCAGCCGATCTGCACTGTCTCTGCTCCATGAAGATCTCACTCCTCTGGTCTGTGACTGCTCCTCTGAGACTGCAGCCTCTGTCGATCTTCTTGATGCCAATCCACACCTGGCCACCCCTGTCTCAACCTCACACTGTCTTGAAGCCTCTTCTGCTCGACCACGGGCCTCTGCGGGCCGCCCGGATCTGTTGCTGCTGCAGGGCTGCTCCCCGACCGGTACATCGCCAGGTGAGCAACCCCCAGCCCTCTCCAGCCTCTCCGATGCCGTGCAGCACTGGGCCCAACACCCCTCTCAGCACAAGGCCTTGTGCTGGACACCATGCCGCGCCGCCTTGCAGGAGTCCTCCCAGCCCTGCTCCCCCTGCCTGTGGTGTTGCCGGGGAAAGCCTACTCAGGGGGAGGCGGGGAAGAGCTACTTAGTTGTGGTCGGTGTGTGGGCACATGCTCGGGGCTCAACCTTGCCAGTGAACATGCCCTCCGGGGTCTCCCCTCCCCTCTGGCCCTGCCGCTGCCGAAGCCGGCCCTGCCGAAGCTGGCCCTGCCGCTGCTGATCCTGCCACCACTGCTGGCTTTGCTCATGCTCCCGCTGCCTCATATCCCGCTGCACCCAGGGCCTCTCTGGACGGCTGCTCCAGCCAGTCCAGACCACTTTCCACCGCCGCTGCCCGGATCCTCGCAAGGAGCGCCTCCATATTCTCGCCGGTAAGACTCTGACTTCGGGCTCTTACTCTTCTGCTTCTTCCCCGGGGCTTTACCTTCTTCTATCTGCATCCGGCTGCTATCTCTAGGTCTGGCTGTAAATCTTTGGTTCTCCTGCATTTCTTCTTCTTCCCCTTTGTTCTTCACTCTTCTTAGCTCCTCTGTCCTCATGCTTCTTCTTGTTGCACACTGCTGAAATGACCCCTCCTCCTACTTCTTTGCGCCGTTTTGCTTCACCTCCCCCTTTATAGTCACCCCCCTTCTTTGTTTCCAGACGTGATAAAACTGTTAGTTAAACACATCAGGAGTAGAGCTATTAGTTCTCATTCACATCGGTGTATGTGTATTTCGGTTCGTGGATGCACAAAATGTCACTGACTTAAAATAACCTAGTGCCTATTTCAGCTGCTCTGGTGGGGTTTTTTTTGCGAGTGTAATCGTTATCAAACGACCACTTGTCCGTTGGTATGTATGCATGCATGTGTGTGCTTATCATGCTCTGCCCACTGGTGATGTCATTGCAGGTCCTACAACATATATAAAACACAAAGTCGGACAGAAAAACAAAGGTAGGGCTCTTGGAAGAGGAGAAAAATAACAAAATGAGAATACAACTAATCAGTTATTATCTCAGACACAACTCAGTGGTCCTTTTAAAAGACACCAACCTACAGCCACCACAGAGATCTGGTGGGCTGAAGGACCTGTGGTGATGCCACTGTTATGGGAGGAGCCATTGTGCTGTTTGGTAAAAAGAGATCTGATGGGCTAAATGACCTGCGGTGATATCACTGCTTTTGGAGGAGCCCTTTGGCAGTTTGTTAGAAAGTTCTGTATACTGGATGAGCTAATTTCAGCCACCAGAACCTGTTTTGACATGGGGTGATCACTGTATTCAGGAGTCTGCTGAGCTGGTGATGTCTGTAAATCAGCATGCATGTACCAAATGTATGTGTATGTGATGTGTGTGAATCAGGATGCAGGTAGTAGAGCTGTGTGTATAATATGCTGTGTGTGTCATGTGGGGTCAGGATGGATTTAGCAGAGCTGTGTGTTTTATGTGTTGTGTGTGTAATGTGTGGGGATCAGAATGTATGTAGTAGAGTTGTGTGTGTAATGTACTGTGTGTGTAAGGTGTGGGGTCAGAGTTGATGTAGTAGAGCTGTGTGCGTAATGTGCCGTGTGTGTCATGTGTAAGAATCAGGATGGATGTAGCAGTGGTGTGTGTGTAATGTGCTATGGTTGTAATGTGTGGGGTCAGGATGGATGTAGCAGAGCTGTGTGTGTAATGTGTGGGAATCATAATGAATGTACAGTGTAATAGAGTTTTGTGTAATGTGCTGGGTGTGTAATGTGTGGGAATCAAAATGTATGAAGTAGAGCTATATGTGTATTGTGTGGGGATCTTAATGCATATACCATAGCTGTGTGTGTAATGTGCTGTGCGTTTCATGTGTGGGGTCAGGATTGACGTAGCAGAGCTGTGTGTGTGTGTGTGTAATGTACTGTGTATGTAATGTGTGGGATGAGCATGCATGTTCCATTTCTCTGCATATCATACCCAATGCATTGCATAGTGGAATGGACAGTGTTTCAGTTCTGTTCAGAGCAGGGAATTAAAAAAATAAAAATCCCACTGCGCATGTGTTTCTCTGCTGGCAGAGCATGTGTGCTGTAATGTGTAAAACTGTGTGGAAGACCCTCAGCATTTTGCGCGCACAGCCGTGGGCATGAGCCCTTACTCCTGTTCTAGACTCCTGGCTGATGCACTTTGACAAACTGCTGCTGTGTGAGCCAGACAAGACGAAGGCTTTTCAGCCTCTTTCACACGAGCGTGTGTGTCTTCATGTTGGTCACACACAGCTGGAAATCTAATCCCAAAATTAATTTGCGTTTTCTCATCCATCCACACGGGTGTATTGCGTAAAAAATACGCTGCCGTGTGGAATTTCGTTGATCGGGAAAATAACTTCTACTAGCTGAAATAGCTTAGAGCCAGCTGTTTTCGTTTCCAAGCGGCAGATGCAGGTAAACTCCCCCCCCCCTCCCTTTTTTTTTAGCTACCATAGGAATATATGGGAGCCTGCAGCATTTTTTTGTTAAAAGATAGGTCAAGACTAGAGATGAGCGAGCATACTCAGAAAAGCACTACTCGCTCGAGTAATTTGCTTTATCCGAGTATCGCTGTGCTCGTCCCTGAAGATTCGGGTGCCGCTGCGGCTGACAGGTGAGTCGCAGCGGGGAGCGGGCGGGAGAGAGGGAGAGAGAGATCTTACCTCCGTTCCTCCCCGCTCTCCCCTGCAGCTCCCCGCTCCGTGCCGGCACCCGAATCTTCAGGGACGAGCACAGCGATACTCGGATGAAGCAAATTACTCGAGCGAGTAGTGCTTTTCTGAGTACGCTCGCTCATCTCTAGTCAAGACCTACCTTTTAATGCAGCAAGAAAAATTGGCGACCGATTGGCGGTTGTCTATTTGACGATTTTATGGCACAATCTTTTTCATGTGCCTATAATTCACCCATGTGAATGAATGCATTGGAATCCAATGCTTCACATGGTAGCGATTTTCGGCTGACGTTTTATCGTGGCTAAATAGTTGCGATAAAATGCTGATGTGAAAGACGACTCTGAATATCAATGTTTTTATTTACTTACAGCAAGCAGAGCTCTTGAAAGCAGAAAGGAAACACAAAACTTAGTAGGAAGTTGTACAAACTTTACTTTCTTACGGGCTTATTCACATGAGTATATATCGGCTGCCGTTTTCACCTCCTCTCTCGCTTCCCCTTTGGCTTTTTGCCATGGGAGGGGGCGAGACGGGGACGGCGCTAAGCTTCCCCTCCCCGCCTCTTGTCAAAGCCAGCAATGTGAGGGTGCGGAGCGGGTTGGAGCTTAGCTCCACCCCTGTCCCGCCAACCTTCTATTGCAAACAGTGGCAAGGGGCAGAGAGGAGAAGGGGGAGGGAGTTTAGCAGTTACGCTACTAAACTCCCTCCCATCTCCCTTCTCCCACTGCTGTCATTGGCTCCCATAAGAGTTAATGGCAGTGACCGTTGTCCAGCCAGGAAGATAGTTTTTATGCCACGGGAATACGTCTGTGTGATCTGATGCATTGGAATCCGATGCATCAGATGGTAGCCTATATCAGCTGGCCGCTATATGCTCGTGTGAATAAGCCCTAAGACTGACAACTTCTTGTAGATCCATGTAGATACTGGTGGATACTTTCTCAGCTCTTAGATTCAGTTATTTGCTGTGTTTGGCTTCCTGCAGATTCTTCTGTTTGTGACATTTAAGAGCAATTTCATCATGTTCACTTGTGAAGCTTTTTCTAGGTCCTTGAGTAGGACGGCTAGGTCTCTAGGTATACCTTTTTCACATACAAGTCCACTCTCACATGGGCAGTAATCATAGAGCCCAACATCAGGCTGAAAGGAGAGATGATAGGGTTAATGAAGACACTCATGACTCCTAGCCATCTGTCACTAACATATAAGATCAGCGGTGGGAGACGCAGCGTGAGGCCGGGGGTCCCATTACTGAGAACCTCATGTCTGATGCTACACATCCAGTGTGATGTTATTCTGTGAATACTGATGTCACTGTGGGGCGTTTTACATCCGTTTTTGTGTATTTAGCGCACAAGTGTCATCTGATTGCAATCCGGTTTTCACATGGCTGAAAAAAATGCGAGGTGACCCAACTGGTAGAATTTAAAACTCCTATTGAATTCAATGAGTGTTAAAAAAACCAGCACAGAACTCGCTCCCCGCCATGCAAGAGCATTGTAAGAGAATCCCACCAGAGCCGGACGTGCCGCAACTATTGTTTCATAAGCACCATTGGTCTGGGACAGAAACTGCACATGTAAGTGAACCCAGTGACTGCAAGGGCCTGGGAAAAATGCCCCATCATCACAGTGTGTGCGCGGGCTCCATACGTTTTTGATGCATGTGTATATTTTTTGCATCCATATTTAATGCATTTTCATTCATGTAAAACACTAAACGAAGAGCAATTGTTTTAGCGCCCCCCCCCCCCCTCCACACTGTCTCCTAGCAACATGTATAAAAAAAGCAGTGAATGCGCGTTCCCATTGACTAAAATTGATGATACACACAACAAAAATAGGACCTGCCTCGGGGGTTTTCACACACATAAAATATACACTTCTGAATCCACCAATGCAAATCAATGGGATTGTATGCCGTCCATTGGAAATACAGCTGCAATACGGATAGATAATACGCCCCTTTGAATTGTTCTAATGGGTCCAAGTCTTGTCCAAATTCTGTCAGTTTTTAAACTCTGATAGAACCTAAATGATAAAATCCTCCGTGTGAATAAGCCCTTATAGCAGTTTTTCAATGCAGTTTCTGGGCACTCAGCTTGTAGAGATGGAACACAAGGTTTTAGGGTGCATCTAAAATTGTGGTAATTTGCAGTAAAAGCTCATGTCACATCACTGCTGAGTGTACAAGCACCCCACTGTGTATCTATTCATACACTTCCAGGAGGAATAAAGGAGGAACAGCTCCTTGTAGAGTTCCAGTATAAGATACTTCTCACCTTGCAGCACAAAAAACACACGGAGATATCACTAAATGCTTTCAATGGGGCCTGCAGTAGCGCCAGCCCCATTGAAAGCTTAGGGAGTATATCGCGGACTTCTGTCACAGCTATGGCAGGGATTTCCTTCATTGATGAATGGCTAAGCACTGCCTGTAATTAGCTGAGCACTCAGAACATCAGGAGGTGGGTATTTTTAAATCCCCACCTGCTGAAAGCGCTTGACAGCAGTGCAGGGGAGCCAGCCGGAGGACGCGCCTGAGTGGCGGAGAGGGGAGTACATAATTCATTTTTTTCACCAGCTAGGGATGATTTTTAGGGAAGGGCTTATAGTTCAAGCCCTTCCGTGAAAATCATGCTGCAGGGTTTGCCTAAAATGACTGCTTTCAACGGGGCAGGCAGCTGCGCGACCCCATTAAAAACAATGGGATAGCATCTTGGGCTGTCATAGCTGTGGCAGAAGTCTGCGATATACTCCCTATGTTTCCAATGGGGCTAGTGCTGCTGCCGCCATTGAAAACACCAAACGATATCGCAGATTTCTTCTCTGCGATGCAAAGTTCTACTGAAACATCGCAAATAAGTATGAAACCATTGAAAATCATTGGTTTCAGAATCATCGCAAGTATTTAGTCAATCAGACATGTGAGGAGAGGTGACGGCTCCTCTGTAGGATGGTCATATGTATAAGGCCGTATTCACACCGCTGATACTTCTGTGCAGGTTCTTTCCGTGTCTGAGATGACTGAACATGCACAGAAAATTAATTTATTTAAATAGGTTCATTCACATGAGTGAATTTTCTCACAGATTGATGATCCAAACTGGAAAAATCGTTGCGTGTCCACGTTTTGTGCAAATCTGGCACAAGAATGAGCCCCGTAACCTGCAGTGCACTGCGATGCGTGTTGCTCCCCAGAATCTCAAGCGTAACTCACTCTCACCCATTTAAATATGGCCTCACGGCGACTTCACATGGCCATAAGCATTTTTGCACATGCAATATATTTGCGCTATGAATGACTCCTTCTCCGCATATTGGCGCATTTTATTGTACTTTTTGCACATGCAGGGATGTTCATGTCCACACGGCAGGCAAACACCCCCCCGATTTAAATGGCTATTTTTCGTAATGAGTTCCAGAAGTGTTATTTTTTTCACAGAATTATGCATCTGTGTGCGCGTTGCACATCTTTGATGGACTTCTATGAGGACTCTCGTTGCGCAAATGAGCATGTCCTATATTTTTTGTGCACAAGAGAAATGCGTTTAACCCCTTAGTGATGGCCCCATTGCCTTTTTACATCCTAGCTAAGTGGGCTTTAATCCTAGAGGATGTAAAAACATGCATCCTCTTTGGATTAAAACTCTCTTAGCTGAGGATGTGACAGCTCTATGCTGTCAGTGCCCGCAGGTAGCGGACAGCATGGAGCTTTCATCCTGGGCTGCTCCAATGGATAGCGCCAATCGCAATAAAGTTTAAAAAAAGTTAAAGATTCAGCTGCCCTAATGTATCGGATCCATCAGGGCAGCTGGAATTACTTACCCGCCTTGTCTGTTTTGCCCCGCGGTGAAGCGGTCCTCCGGGACCCGGCGCCGCTGTTCTTCGCATGCACGGCAGACGAATGACGCTACGCGCATGCGCAGTAGGCCGGGAGCCCTAGTAAATTTAAAATCTCCTGGCTCTCAGCTCCTGAAGGTAGCCGGGAACCAGGAGATGTCACCGGGGACTGCATTGAGTGGTCCCCCGGTCCGCGATCCCCGCAATCCAATGGATAGCAGCGATCGCGAAAAAGTTTTAAAAAAGTCTAAAAAAAAGTTAGTTTCACAACCCCACATGGATCGGATCCATGAGGGGTAGTGAAAATGCTCACCTTGGGTCTTCAGCAATGTTCTGGTTTCCCGGAAACTGAAGTTCCCTGCTGCGCATGTGCGCCCAACGTCAATCATCGGGAGCGCACACAGAGGAACTCAGGCCCTGGGAAATTCAAAATACCTCTGCTCCTGCCTACTATGTGTAGCCAGGAGCCAAAAGATTTCACTGGAGATGTGAACACTGTTATCCAATGGATAATAGTGATCATTTAAAGTAAAAAAAGAAGTGTAAAAAAGTTTAAAAAGCTGACGTTTCATCTCCCCTCACGGATCATATCCGTGAGGGAGGATGAAATTACGTATCTAAGGCCCCCGGATTTATCCGCTGACGTTACCACAGCTTCTGTGCACGCGCCCGTCGACAAAAGGGAAGACGCATTTGCAAAAGCTGTGGATTGCCAGGGTAATTTAAAATCTCCCTGCTCTTGGCTACAAAACTTAGCTGAGAGCCTGGAGCTTTTACGGGCAGCGGCGTTGAGCGGTACCTGGTCATGTGTTCGACGTTATCCAATGGATAGTGGCGATCACGTAAAAGTTTAAAAAAAGTTGACATTTCATCTCCCCTCACTGAGGTGCCCAGTGAGAGGAGATGAAACTTTTTACTGGAGGCCTCCATGTTTGAACCTCGTCTCATTCCTCCTCCGCAGACCTTCCCGAAATTCTGCGCATGCGACCGCCGGCAAAATACTGGACACATGCACAGGAGGCATTTGGCCCATGAAACTTAAAATCTCTTTGCTCCTGTCGACCAACGGTTGCCGAGAGCCTGGAGCAGTGAGTGGTCCCCGGTCACATGATAAAAAAAAAAGCAATCTACCAAAGGCCGGTCTCCCATGACCGGATAGGAATTGCAGATCCCGTATGTGTCTGATCCGCAGTAATACGCAGAGCAATTGCATTGGATTACACAATTCAGCTCACATTAGGGGGTTGGAATTACTTAATCCACTCACAGAAAACAGAACAGCAGGTTCTATTTTACCACGGATATCCGCAGCATAGAGCCCATTGTGCTCCATGGTCGCGGATATCCCGCAGACCATACATAACTACATTGTCTACCGCCTGCTGGTACTCATGTCATCGCTAAGCGATGGCGCCGGAAACACAAACAAAAAAGGTGTACTGCGCATGAGTGCCTGCGTGAGTAGGCAGTTATGCGCAGTACATCACGAGTCCATATGCAGTGCCACGGCCAGGCTCACAGCTGGGATCCGCTGTGGCCCTCCACAAGCAGATTCCACATATGGCTGTGTAAGACCGGCGTTATTCAGAGCGCTACCTGTAATACGTAATTTACAAGAAGCCCCGGGAACGCTCACCTTCCTGCTGTTCCAGGAGCAGCTTGTTGAACGCTTTCTGTGTGAAACTGCCACGGAGACTCACAGAACGCCACTCTACACCACATCCCCGCCGCTGAGGTCATGAAATACCCCCCAAAAAGGATAAGTGGGGGGGATACCAGATTTTATTGCCCCATGTACCCATCCCAACCAGGCCCCTGTAATTACCCCGGTCTTCGGAAAAAAAACCACACAGTTTACATTATTACTTTTATCTAAAATTTGGGGAAGGCCAAAAAGGGCGCGGAGCGTGTGTGTGTGGGGTGGGGGTGTGGGTGGGATTATTTTTAAGGAGTCAAATTTTCTTTTCCGCACAAGTGAGCAATGGGGCCTGGAATTTATTCAATTGTGCTCTGCAATCTAATAGGTGTTCCTTCCATTATAGGCCTAGCCATGTGTTCTGTAAGTAGATTAGGGCCAGAATGGGTATGTTTCTGAACACAGAACAAACGGGGGATGCATTTTGGGCTGAAAGTCTTCATTCCTATGTACACTGTACAAAAAAAAACAGTTTTTAAACAATTGCCAAAAAAAGATGAAAATTGTAATTTTTTCCTTCTTCTTTGGTTAGATTAATTCAAAATATGCAATACACCCCTAGAGGAATTCGTTAAGGGGTCTAGTTTTCAAAATGGGATATTTTGTGGGGTTTTCTATGGTTTTGGCCACTCAAGGGCTAGTGGGCAATAAGTGGGCAATACAAGTGGACTGTATTGGCACTTATAATAAATATACACAAGTTCTAACGGTCTATTTTTACCACCTAAATGAAGCACAATATGTCGCAAAAAAATAATGTCAGAATCACTTGGATATGCAATGCATTTACAGAGTTATAATATGTTATATTGTGACATTACATGTCAGATTTTCAAAATTTGGCTCCGTCACTAGGGCACAAACAGGCTTCGTCACTAAGGGGTTAAATCCACTTAAATCTATGGGTTCTGTTTTCCGCATAGTGTGCACACAAATATGCCTGTGAGAGGCCGCCTTGAGGGCTTATTCCGACGTGTGTATATTGGAGGGGCAGGGCGGGGGCGGAGCTAATTTCTGCCCCATTCTGCCCCCTCCCTTTGCAAATAGTGGCAAGGGGCGGAGAATGGGTGGAAGCTCAGTGCACTGCTCCCAGCCTGCCCACCTCCTCTCTCTGCAGAAAGAAACAGCGTATATCAGCCGGGCGTGAAAACCCAGCCAATATACACACATCAGAATAAGCCCTAAGGGAGAAACCAGTACAGCAGTTGCTTACAGATACTCACCTCAAGGTTACATTCTTCATTTTCGGCTGCTTTTGGTCCACATTTACCACTCTGGTAAGTCCTTGAAACAGATGTGCTTCGGCAGCACCCACTCTTACATAGGGTACTTAGAACACAGTAATTTCCATCTTCCTAAATGTAAAAGAGAGGAAATAAATATTGATATGTGAATTATAATTCTGTGTATAAGGCCTCCTTCACACCACCGTATACAGGCTTATGTTTGGCCGTATGCAGCGTTTATTTGCATGAATGAATATTTGACGCAAACTTTATTCGTGCATTTCATGTCATTCATATGGGGTACTGCTGCGTGAATGTTAATAAATACACGGAGGAAGGAACGACTATTAGGGACAACTCAGACCGTCATTTTTCCCATCTGTGCTGTCCATGTAATTCACGGCACACGGACACATATTTGCCAATAAGGCTATTCACATGAGCGCTATTTCATGTGGGCTATGTCCTGTTCTGGTCCGTGTCATAGATGAGGGTAAGATATGTAGAATATGTAATGTCCACTACCCGCTGCTCAGACACTACATGGACCTGCATCCGTGTGCTGTCCGCTGGGAGGCGAGTCCTAGATTGTCACGCACAACGTGCAACTGTCTGTCTGAACGCAGTCTCAGCCCTCATTCACACAGAATGTTTGTCGGCATTTCAATTGTCCTTTTGGTCCTTTTTTTTCTGTAGAAGTTCTGTTTAAAGACTGTAAGCGGTGAGAGCTTTATGACAATACCCGACAGATGCTTTTTATTAAAGTTTAAGAATACTCATTAGTGTGCATATATACACGTTTTCATGGAGGCTGCTAGCAGGTCTTAAGGTCCATTTAGACACAACGATTATCGCTCGAAAATCAGTCAAAAAATGTGTGATAATCATTACTTCTAAATGCGCGGTCGTCATGCACTGCTTATTCATGGCTCATTTCTAGCCAGCTATAAATTAGCAATGAGCCTTATCAGCACCTCATGCTGATATCTCAGCTGGCAGTACTGATAGCATTCTTTCAGCTGGTATTCTGCTGGCAGTTCTCAGCGGGACACCAGCTGAAAGCACGGAGAACAATGCAGCTGTTTGCATAATCAAAACAGCTGCATTGTTTTCCGAGTTATCGCTGCATTATCCCACTACATAACTCTTAAGTAGCTAAGTAGCTACTGTAGACTATGCAAAGATAATAGCTGAAAACTGTCCCTCAAACTGTTGAGGGACTGTTTCTTCACCTAGAGGAATCAACACCATGACAAATGATTGCGGTTATGAAGGCCAAAGAGGTCCAATGTGTTACTAGTTGTGAGTCACTAATAGAGTGGCCATTCAGTGTATGTTTATAAGTGGGATTGGAGGAGAAATGTCTGTGTATGAGGGTTATGGAGTAATGCTTCCCTCCAGCTGTTCCTCCTCTCTATCCGTGGCTGCGGGTGGACGGGGTCGGGGAGGGAATGGAGTTTATATTCAGATTTGTACATTTTAAAATATAAGAAATCAGTTACAGGACTCCGATGAGAGATGCTGGTGCTGCATTGGTGGATGGTTCTAATGGAAAAAAAAACTGTGCATATAATTAAAATATTTTTTTGCTATTCTACATGGGGGATTATTTTGTCTCCATATAGTGTGTAACAACTTGAGGATTGTTCTCACACCAGATCGTTATCTTCCCTCCACCAGATAGATGGTCGCACACCAGTAGACTACATCCAGGACAGAAGTTTGGTACAAACTTAACAAATCCGTCCATTTTTGTGGCAAACCAACAGAACCCATAACATAATCTTCACACTGTTGTCATGCATCAGAGTATACACAATCAGATACAATTTCCTGAGCATCTGGCTGCTATATAACACAGTCATTAGGCCTCTTTCACAAGGAGGGCAGCGATATCAGCGCTATAAAATCGCAGCTGTGTTCCCGCTATTTTGTAGCGTCACTGGTGCGTTTTTCTTGTGAAAAATCATGCATCGTTTCACTGCTGACAGCGATAAAATAGCGGGATAAACTCGCATGATTTAAAAAGAAGGGGAAGGTGGTGGGAGAAGGGAAGAGGAATTGTTTTTCTTTTTTAGTGAAAGCGTATGGTAATATCATTTGCCATAATTTGCACTAATATGGTTTAGGATAAATTAGGGATAAATCATTCTGGGGTCAACAATAGCCACTAATAAAGTATATAAATATACATGTTTAACTGAGTACTATGAATATCAATTTTTTAAAACATACAATAACAAATTTGTCTGTTAAACCTGTGGGGGAAATTACCCAGCATCCCAGCTTGTGTGATATTATTTTAGATTCTACTGTTTCAGAGAAATCATTTCTTGTATTAGAATCACCATGTATGAACCTTAGGCTTTGCTAGAATCTCAGCCTGCCTTAACCAGCAATAAACCATAGCCATAGTTAGTCATAAGATTGATAAGAGAGGGAGCTACAGATTGATAATAGATAATGTAACAGAAATTCATAGGTATAAGCAATATACTCACCCACAAATAAAGCAATAAAAGATAAACATGTACTGATAAGTAGTTATGCTGAAACATTATGAAATGTTAAATGTTTAGACACGTATAAGGAAATATCAGAACTGCTGAAGAATGGAAAATATTAGGTATCATGAATGGACTTTGATTGAATATGTGGCAAACTACTGAATGATGTAAACAAAATATGTAATGTTTGGCTCAGAATCAACGTCACTTTAATTATATGATATGCTTATAAAAGACCTCTTGTAACGCCAATAAAATCGACGTAGATGAATGTGTACATTAAATGCATATGTACGGTCTCTCTTCCTGCCGATCGGTATTACTTAAACAATGATGAGTACTCCTTACAATTTGGACGCCGGATGACATACTAACGGGAGTTTTTCCCTAACAAACTTTAGAATAAATGTGCAATCTATCTATGATTCGCTGGCGAGCGCTGGATCTACGTTGCACATACTTTCTTCAAGTACCGAAGGGGTTAATCATCTGGTGGATTTTAATGATAATTGGTTTTAAGGAAGCAGATTGGGTTGTGTGGATGAGGTGAACAAGATCTCTACGAAGATTGAAAAGCGTTCTCCATGAACATGTAGCAACTCTGATGTATTGAGCACTATTCTTCAATAAAGCAAAGGAATGTTTTGTCACAATAGTCCGAGCTCCCGCAACTCTTTTCTATATGTGAATAGAACAACCACTGGGATCGAGTAGTAGTGGACGTGAATTCATTCCTGCACGGCAAAAGAAAACAAGGAAAAAAATAAGAGCGAGCACAACTCAGCGTAAAGGTGGGAACTTTCTTATTTATTCACAGATATTATTTTTGGAAACCATATGGGATATGAGTTGTACTATAGTTCAGTATCACCCAGATGCTGTATGACACAATGAGGGGTCACACAAGAGCAGCACGAGTTGGGCAAAGCTAAGGATGAGGAGCCATAAGGGCATCCAGCGAGCACATGGAACGAGGAGACAGGGAGAAGCGTGTGGGCTTGGTTATTGTGGTTAAGTTTGCCTTTAGGATGGCGGGTAGGCAGTTCCTTTCCCCAGCAGATAAAACAATAAGTACAGCTAGGAGGAGTTCAGTGAAGCTTGGACCATCGCTAGGAAACTCTTACATAGTGAGCATTTAATGGAAACATTATGTGATAATGAGTTGGAAGTCATGAAGCGGTGGAGAAATGCTGGCAGAGAGACCATGAAAAGCATGCATAGTCCCAAATCATAACAGAAAACACAGAGAGCCAAGTAAAGAGATTCCAATGTACAGCGTTTCCAAGGCTGCCATTTAGAGGTGCAGGAAGGAGGACATGAGTGCAGAGAATACAGTTTATTCCCACTCTCATTAGCAGAGCCTGAGTGGAGAATGTAGGGCATAACAGCCACACTGTGCCCTCTCACCTATTGTCAACCCTGTAATTGGTCCCAAGTAAGGGCACAGACACAGGGTTCGTGCAAGAAAGTCTGTGCCAGCAGCCAGGTGTGGGGTTCCCAAATGCCCCATTGCAAGAAGTAACCAGGGGGAGGAGGACCAGCCCAGATCTGGAAGAGGAGGATTACCCAAGCAATATCACAGCACCAGAACCGTGGCATGACTAGTAATTAACCAGATTTCCAGCAGCAATAGGCGTGTTGGGACTATCATCACTGTCCACAACTATGGAGAGAAGGACCAGACTGTTTCCAGCAGATGTGTACCCCACAGGTGCCATTGCAATGCTGGAAGTTGAATTAAAGTCATTGACTGTGCTTTCATGTACCCTCCAGGCACCATGATGGGCCACATCAGAAATGACACCAATGGGCAGTGCCAGGTTGCTGGATAGCATAGCGAGCTCCTCTCTGGTGCTGGATGCAACTAGCAGGCCAAAACCCTTCTTACTCCAGCAAAAGCATGACCCAACTCAGACACATCAGACAGGGAAGTGATGAGTGCAACCAGGGGAGTTTCCGGCACAAACTAAGACTAAACTAACTAAAAATGCATCACAAAAAGGGGCAATAGCTTGTTACATAGTGTTACCCCCAAGAGGGAGGGGAACCATACTCGTGTTTCGGTGGTTATACAGAAATTACACAATGGAGGAGGATGTACCAAATAGATTATTAGTTGGTCACCACAAAACTCCATCAGCACCAGTATCCTGTGGTGGCAATGAAGGTGGGGAACTAGCCAAAATTACCATTTACATGGGCAGGTGTACAGTTTGCAAAGCCTCTTCCATATACAGTAATCCAATAAACAGGGAATCTGCACTACACGTTCACAACTCACACCCATGTGAATCACAAGGTCTCAATTTAGCACACTGGCTTGTCAACTGCTTATCACAATTCCCAAGGGGGTGCTACTGGTTGATAGCTACCCTGCTGTGTCGTTGCTCTCTCGCTAGTAGCCTGCAGGAAATATATACCAGGAAGACCGATATGCATAACTAAGCGGTATATCACAATAATGGCAAGGAGGCGTCTTTCACACAACTGAATGCATTTTCACGCTGGCCACATATCACGTGAAAAGAAAAGAGCCGCAATCATGTCCCAATCTAAATTAGCATTTTCTTGTCCATTCACACAGGTAGCTGCTATGTATTAGTGAAATATACACTGCAGCTTGGAAATCCCTTGGTCGGCATAAATCCTCGGAATGACTTCTACTGCTTTACTAGAGCCAGCTGTAACCTTTTCCCAGCTCTGAACGCTGCTAAACTCTCTTACCCTTCTTTTTTTTCAGCTTCGCTACCTTGCTACTTTTCAGCTGTTGAATTACCTTGATGGGGTGGGAATTTCATCAAGTTCTGCTTTTTTTCTGGCTGTTTTGCAATGTGATGTATTGCTGAATTTTGGACCATGCAGTTGGGGCTAAAGCTGGTCTTATTGTCCAGACCACTAATTTACAAAAAAAAAGCCTCATCTCTTAGGAGTGTTAAACCATCTGCACTGCAGAGGTGAGCATGCTTTTCAAGCATGTTTAGTAGACTTTTCAGGTGAAGTACACAGTATACAGTACTTACCCCATCCTCTACACTTGCGATTTATCTGACATGGCCTAACAAGCTTGGACAGTTACAATGAGGTCCACAAGTTATAGGTTTTTACATCAGAGTTGTCCATCTCTTAGGTTTGTTACCAGCCATGGTGAAAGAGTGCAGCCTTCCCATCCCGCCTTACACGCTTTCTCTCTGACAACTCACTCCTCGACCCCCTCCAGTCTGGTTTCCGCTCTCTACACCCGACCGAAACTGCCCTTACAAAAGTAACAAATGACCTAATGACTGCAAAGTCTAGAGGTGAGTACTCCCTACTAATCCTCCTTGACCTGTCTGCTGCATTTGACACTGTCGACCATGACCTCCTTCTCACTATGCTCCGCTCTATTGGTCTAAAGGACACTGCTCTCTCCTGGTTCTTTTCCTACCTCTCTGACTGCTCTTTCAGTGTCTCCTTTGCTGGTTCTATCTCCGCTCCACTTCCTCTCGCTGTTGGGGTAGCCCAGGGCTCGGTCCTTGGTACCCTTCTCTTCTCTATCTATACTGCCCCTTCAATACCATCTCTATGCTGACGAAACCCAACGATACAGCTCCTTTCGTGAGATCTCTGGACCATTCCTCCAAAATATCACCGACTGTCTGTCCGCTGTCTCTAACACTATGTCCTCCCTTTTTCTCAAACCAAACCTCTCTAAAACTGACCTCCTTGTCTTTCCACCTTCCAACCAACCACCCCTTAACATCTCCATTCCAGTGTCTGGCACCATCATAACCCCCGGTGCCTTGGGGTCACACTGGACTCTGACCTCTCCTTTATCCCCCATATCCAATCTCTGGCCCAAACGTGCCACCTGCACCTCAAAAATATTGCTAAAATACGGCCGTTCATAACCACGGACACGCTAAAGACACTCGTGGTCGCCCTCATCCACCTCTCGCTTGACTACTGCAACATATCGGCCTCCCCCGCATTAGACTCACTCTGCTCCAATCCATACTAAATGCGGCAGCTAGGCTCATTTTTCTATCCAGTCATTACTCAGACTCCTCTACACTATGCCAGTCGCTGTATTGGCTGCCCATCCACTGCAGAACTAAATTTAAACTCCTCAACCTCACTCACAAAGCTCTGCATGGTACTGCGCCAACATATATCGCCTCTCTCCTGTCAGTACACCACCCAACCCGCTCACTCCAATCAGCTAACACACTCAGATTTAACACCTCTGTAATACGAACTTCACATGCTCGCCTACAGGACTTCACCAGAGCAGCACCCATCGGCTGCAACGCTCTACCCCAAGGCATCCGGACAATTCCTGATGCGCGAAATTTCAGACGTGCCTTAAAAACGCACATCTTCAGGGAAGCATACCAAATCTCCTGACCTTGTCCCCTGCCCCTCCCTATGGTGCCCCCCCCCCCCCCGTTTGCCTTCTAATAATTGATCTTCACTTGAATTTCCCTATTGCCTGTGTTCCCCATGCCTTGCTCCTCCCCCCACCCTTTGCACCTCCTGTATCAGCCCCAACCCATTTGTGTCAAACCCAATCTACCTCACATTGTATTTGTTGTATTGTTTTGCATTTATCCATGCCTGAAAGCGTTGTGGAATAAGTTGCCGCTATACAAATAAAGATTATTATTATTATTATTATCATCATCATCTGGGTGGATATGCTTAGCCTGGCTCCCCAGTTGAAACCTGTCTGGCATAGGTGGCACTACCAGTAGAATACTAGCATAGCTTATAGCCTTATCAGAGCATGTAGACTCCTCCACACAACAAGGGGTCATCCATGGAGGGACTTTCTGCTTCAACTATTAAAGGAAATGCAGTCATTGCTAGACTTGTTGAACTTTGCTTGCAGAGTACTTCCAATAGGTAGAGGCTTCTGCAGGTGACTGGAGCAAAGCACTGCAGGAGTCAGAAAACCATTCTCTAAAGCCAAAAGAACCAAAGCGTTGAAAGCAGACCTGGCAGTGCAGGGGGTCTCCCTCAGAAATTTTAATGGGATAATAGTAGGATCAGGAGCCCTGAAATCAAATCGCAATGAGACTTTTATATGGATGCCTCTGGGGCAATTATGTTTTGCCATGTATGTGTAGAGTTGTTGATGCATGGGACAGTGGCCAAAGCCCTGGGAATTCAATGACCTATGGCACAACATGACACTATTAAAGCCATTTCCTATTGTAGTAGCAGGAGAGTTATAGACAAGCCACCTAAAGAACCAGCATGACGTTTTCTGGACCGATAACATGAATGCAGTTGATGTGGTAAATAACATCCTCAACCTCAGTTCCAATTATCAATATATTGAAATATCTGGTAATGAAGTGCATATAGTTCAATATCCATTTTAAGCCAAAGCATAATCTTGGGGTGAACAACATTGTAGCTGATACACTATCCAGAGGAAAGCTAGAGGAATTCTTTTAGCTAGTACCAAATGCTAATGAGGTTGGTGAACATTGTTGTAAGCACTTTTGGCAGGTTGTTACCCCATTATAGGTGACCTTGTGAAGAATTCCCTAGGGAGCAGCACATGGGCAACATACAGAAGCATTAAGGAAGATGGATAAACTTACAGAAGCAAACAACGACATTTCCTATGGTTTTATTACTATTAGGACTAATGCCCAAGGCCGATTTACTCCGCAGCTATTAGGTTCTATTGAACCCAATAACTAAATGTTCACGCTGCGGAATTCCACCTTGGAATTCTGCAGCGTAATATAACCCGCGGAATGTAGTCGATGGAAGCTGGCCGTCATGCTATACTTCCGCTGTAGCACACACTGTAGCACACCGCCGGCCGCGTCATATGACACTGCTGGCACGTAATGTGCTGTATTGTGCATGCGCACAGGCATGTCATGCAGGACTCCCACAGTGGATCCGGAGGGGAGTATGGGGTCTTTGGGAAGGGGGCGCCGTGACGGACTTTACTGCGGTATTCCGATTGCAGAGCCCGTCACAGCCATGGGCATCAGCCCTTAGATTGTAATCCCTACAATAAAATCTTTATTATGTTAAAATAAAACTACCCAACAGCAGAAAAATCTGAATTAAAATGAGGGCCCAAATGACAAGCCTAGAGCAAGAGACCTAACCCATCTCATAACATCTATCTCTCTCTCTCTCTGAATATATATATATATATATATATATATATATATATATATATTCATTCTAATATCTAAGTTATAGAATTAGAAATAACACAGGGGTGCCAATACTTTTGCACTTAACATTGAATTTTCGAGTTGTGGCCACTTTACTTTTCCTATGCCTATGTAGGACTTAAAGAATGCTCCTGCCAAATTTCATGTTTGTACGACATCAGGAAGTTAGAGAATTAGTGGCGAGTCAGTCAGTGAGGACTTTCACTTTTATATACTGTATACATATATACCCACAGGCTTTTTTTGCACCACACTTTGCCTCACCTTAGGAGCGTGATTTTGCTGTTTTTTGATTTGTTGGATTCTCACCACTGCAGTAAAATCCTGAAATTTGAGCTGGATACACTGAGTGACTCATCGGGCCCTGTTAACGTTCCCCATGTTAAAGTATAACAGCCCTTCAGGATTCAAGCGTTGCTAAGCAACGCTCATAGTCACACAAGATACAGTGGCAGTTCAGACAAATGAAGCTCTAGAAGGGAGACGGCCACAGCAGAGAGATTCAAGCGACGCACATGGGGGGGGGGGGGGGGGGATTCAAGCAAGGCCATAGGAAGGAAATTCGAACAACACCCACAGGAGGGAGAGTAAATAATCCTACAGGCTTTTTCTTGCACCACTCTTTGACCCTTTTATAAGACTTCTGGTGGCTGATTTTGGTGTCAGTGGTTTTGTAACATCCTCACCACCACCGTAAAATCCTAAAATTAGACTTTTATACAACAAGTCACCTGTTAGAGCAGGTCAAAGTTCCCAATGCTAAGTCTATGGGCACGTGGCTAAGTGTGGCGACATGTTGTTACAGAGTGTGACGTCATATGAGGAGAACAGCCGATAGCTCTGCTCTCCTCACCAACTAATTCATGTGGACCTGCGGATCACTCACCTCCCGGAGCACAGCTGATTCACTGGAGAGGTCAGCATGGCCAGAAGAGAGCTGGCAAAAGTGTTCCCCAAGTGTTAACAGAATCCTTCCCTGCACAGGGTTTTGGCGCTCCTCCTCTGCCAAAGGCAAACAGAGCTGGCAGCCTGTCAGACTCCCATCAGGTAAGAGCAGGGGATTTGTATGGAGAAAGCTGGCTGGGCTTCCAAATGGCATCCAGTCAGAGGAAAAATACAGGAAGTGAAGGGTCAGGTACACACACTCAGCACTACTACGGATAGGTACACACACACACACACACACACACTCAGCACTGCTAAATGCAGGCACACACACACTCAGCACTACTACATTCAGATACACACACTCAGCACTGCTACACGCAGGTACACACACTCAGCACTACTACATGCAGGTACACACATGCACTCAGCCCTGCTACATGATGCAAGTACACACACACACACTCAGCACTGCTACGCACAGGTACACAAACACTCAGCAACGCTACATGCAGGCACACATGTAGTGGCCCAGTACATTACATTATCCTGGTCCCCTCCATAAATGTCATACATGTAATGTCTTATGTAGATGCACTGTGCAAAAATGTCTTGCCATTCTAGTATGTGTATTGCACAGTTGCAGC
This sequence comes from Eleutherodactylus coqui, assembly GCF_035609145.1. Taxonomy (NCBI): domain Eukaryota; kingdom Metazoa; phylum Chordata; class Amphibia; order Anura; family Eleutherodactylidae; genus Eleutherodactylus; species Eleutherodactylus coqui. The sequence goes on from NC_089837.1 coordinate 513,910,207, forward strand.
AAATGATGAGTTAATGTCTGCAAAAATTAGTTGACTGTCTGTAAATGTATCTATTATGTCTTGTCACGTGGTATAAGAGAGGCTATAAATGTGAGTCCTTGAGAGCGGGAAAAGATAGTTGGTCCATCTTCTGGAGCTGAGAGAGAGAAAAGCACAGAGGCACATGGAGGCACCTTCAGCCTTCACGTGTTGAAGTATAGAAGAAGAGGGGAGGTTTTCCCAGAGTGCGTGGGTAAGGAATGACGATGGAGTGAGCCCCCAAAAAGAGAGAGTGATCAGCAAGCGAGTGCAGTCTTTCAAGGCCTAGTGCAGAGGTGCTCAATTATTTGTTTCATGTCCGCGAGTCCTGAAGCCTTGGACTGCTCGGTGGAGGTACTCTACAGTCATTGTTCCCATTCAAGCATTCGCAAGTCTTGGTACATGTCTTTAGTTAGTCACGCACAGGCGACCTGAAGTCTGGATCTGCCATGTGGAAGTACTCTAGCTTCTTTAATTCCTGCACTTGTCAAACCTGTCATTTATGACTTATTAAAGTTTATTCTGCAAGTAAAAGTTATTCCAGGCCCTGACCGTTCCTGGGTACCTGAGGTACTATATCTACTGCCTGTGGCTCGTTTATTTCCCCACCGATGTTCATGCCAGGAGGAAAGGGAGGGGGGACCGGAAGAGCGGCATCACCCGTGGCAACCACAATCCCTGTTCCCCAGTTTATTGGGCAGGCAATAAGAACAGTTACCACAGGGTTGGCTACCAGGAGAGTCCTCTATAAGGCTGGGATGTTATATCAATGTGGCTGTAATGTGAATGCAATACTGGGTTGTTTAGTTATGATACTTTCCAATTAAAGATCTGCTAGCAAAATTGGCCAGTATTTTTTCAGGATTTCCATAATTTTGCTGCTATGTCCATCAAATGTACCAATGCTTCTAATGATCTTCTTATCATCTGTCTCATTTTTGACATAGAATACAACTATAGTTTCGGAACCGTACATGGATCGCTGAGCATTACAAAAACCATTAAAGCTTTAAAATCAAAATAATTTGTAGATAACATGGACAATGACAGTGTTAAATATCTTATTGTAAAGAGGAGTTACCAATGCACCTAGCAACAAAAGGCTGACCTCAGTATGACAATATGCAATAGTGCTGCCATCTTGAGGTACTGAAATCACTGTGCCGTGCGGCTAAAAATGAGTGTAGCTCTGGACTCCATCATACTATCACGTCATATGAACTGTTTGATTCATCTCAGTTAGTTCTACATATGGTGAAAACAAGTAAATTGTCAACATTTGAGAAAATATTGGGGCAAAGCACTGCAAAAATGTCTTTCTTTTGCAAAATGTGGCTAAGAAATGGCGTCAAAATTAGATGCTAAGCCAGAACTTTAGCCACAGCCAGAACATAGGTGCCAGGTTGTGCTGCTAGGATCTGTTGTACTACTGGGTTCCAGGATCACACCTTCACGGGTAGGGGTTAATTCAGCCCGTGGGGTGTGGTATTCCCCAGCAGCCAATCCTTTTTAGTCTGCAGCATATAAAAAACAGCATCTCTCAGTAGTTGAGGCTGGTCTTTGTACTCCTTGGATGTCATCTGTCTTGGATCCATTCAGAGCTGTGTTTCCATGTAGGTCTGTTGTGTCGCTCTGCTTTCCAAAGACAGTTTAGACACCTAAAGTTATTGTCTGTATCATATGCAGACCCCCTCTTCCCTTCCCCTGACAGGTGCAGCCTCCAAACGTCTTATGTCTTGTTGTGTGTCAGATGGCTGAGGTCTAACTCAGTTCTCTATGTCAGCATGGTGGCTGACTCTCTATCCCCCTGGTATGAGGACACTTTAAACTTGCTGTGGAGTTTCATCTGTGTGCATGTGAGCTCTAGGTGGAGTGCGCATTGAAAGCACTACCTGTTGTAGTCTGGTGTGAACAGTGACTAGTGTTGTATGTCTGCACAAGTGGCCAGATATGTTGCGTGAGCAGTCCTGTTCTGTGTACAGTGTGTGTGTGTCTACAGTGTCATGTCAGTATGTCTCGTAGTGTCTTGTTAGAGTAGGGACTGCAAGACATGAGTAGCCTTGACGTGGCTTGCAGCTTAAGTTCATTGGCCAATGCACGAACTAATTCCTCGCTTTTTATATTCAGTTTTTCCATCTACTGTACAGTGCGAGGTTTGTGTGGTGAGTTTGTGCATTCTGTCAGTTCCGGTTGGCTGCGAGTGTCCCCCCTGCAGGGAGAGTAGGGCCAAGGTTCTAGCGTGTGGCTGCCTTTATTGAGGTGATCACCCTGCTTTTTTAGGTACGGCCATGTCATCCTTGTCAGCAGTATAGGGCCACTTGTTCCTAAGCCCGTGCTTTCGGGTCACGTTCGTGTGGATCCGATGCTTAGTTGCCCACACAAACGTAACAATAAGGCAGAAAGCATTCTCTGGGCATTGTTTTGGGGCATAGTGCCACCCTCTGCCTTTCTTTATATATAAAATTTTCAGAAACAAGCTGGGGAGGTAAACAGAATATCTACAAGGGTGACAGAAGAAGCACGAGGGACTCTGCCTAGTCACGTCTGTGTTTTGATTTGTCTTCTTTGTCATCTTTGTCCGTTTTTCAAAGAGGAGCATCATTTTGTTGTTTGCATTAAGCTGTCAAACACATGTTGGAAAAAAAAACAAAAAAACAATGTGGAATCTGACACGTTAAAGCCCGTGTGAATTAGGACGTTCTACTGTATGTACAGAGGAGAAACCAGTACAGCAGCTGGCAGCAGGTACTTACCGCACCGAGACATGTATATTCTGATTTTCTTACACATATTGGAACCTTCCCAAGAGTTTCCAGATTGTAGCAACACCCGCTATGACACTGGTCACTAGAATAACAGAAATCTTCAAAGTTCTAAATGTAAATCAAAGGAAAGAAAAGTTTTATCAGTTCATTTATAAGCTTTCACATTTATGTCACATAAAGAAGTGTGCTTTACAAACATTTTTTGACATGTCATAGGGGCGTGTGAAAAGTTTTTATCACTTGGGCTGCAGATGATGAGACCCCACTGATTTGCTAAAAATAAAGCAGCCGAAGCACTCATACAAGCGCTGTCACTGCTTGTCCGCTGAAGGTGAGCCCATAGACTTTGTATTGGGCCTGTCTTCAGTTAAATAGCAAGGACAGCAATCAGATGAGCTCTTTGGCTGACTTGTTCTAGCAATCTTTGGGAGTCTCAGCAGGGGCATATCTAAGGGCTCAGGGTCCTGGGTGCAAAAGTTCAGCTCAAGCCCCTCCCACCTGTACTTGTACCCGGACCTACAGCATGCTGCATACAACTGCAAAACAAATTTTCATACATGATGTAGCCCCTTGCATAAACTTTGCAAACATGACTCATTTCTTGGACTACGTGAAAATTTGTTTGCAGCCTCTTAAGCTGTGTTCATGTTTTTCGTTACATTTTAGAATCACAGTTAAAAAACACATAAAAAAAACTGCATGCAGTATTCAAAAACAGAGTTACACCGGTATGCTCCATATTACTACATACAAGGAACTGTACATACATAATTATTATAGCTTTTACCTGTGACTTCATCCACATGAAATTTGTACACTTTCTAGATGATACAAATTGAAACTATCTTCAGAATTATTATGCTGCTAATCCATCACTAATTATCTGATGTTATAAACCTTTAGCTTTCATTATCAAATATCTTTGGTGTTTCTAATTATATAAACCATTCTCATAATATCTGTATCATGAAAGGTGCTTTAGTAATCCAGATTAGTGAAGGACCTCTTTGTAAACTACATTCACATTATTACCTTTGCATTATTTCTAGTACTGAATCTTTAGATTTATATTGTAATTCTTCTCCTTTAAATGAATTCAACAAATGATTAATAGCAGCTGCTTTGTCACTTTTGGGAGTTACAATCCCACGCTCACATAACCACTTTGATGTCAGAGATGTCAGGGTATACCTTGGCAGTCAATTCTGTAAGAGATGTCACCACTATGGCTAAGCTTAGTGTTCTGATAATCTTACCTTCAACTGTAAAGTTTTCTCAATCTCCTATTTTAAGTAACATCTCAGAAAAATGGCCATTAAAAGCATGACCTCCTAAAAGAACTCTTATATTTGGTATTATGGTGAGCTTCTGAATATGAGGCCACAAATATGAAGATTTTAAACATAACCATACTCCTTCAGCTTGTGTTCCCCTGGGCATGACTGGTAAAGTATTCCTAAAGTCTCTAGCTGAGAGAACCGTAGCACTCCTCATTAAGTTATCATTTCCCCTTTTATCTTTCAGTGTTCGACTGAGCACTTCAACTCCACCTTTATGAGCCATGGCGCATTCCTTCCATACTATTAGCTTAGTCTCTTTAGCATCTGTGCCTTATTACTCCACTTTGATATGTTGCACAGAGGTATCATTACATGCATCAGATTTAAGGGCAGTTTAAGAGCAGAATAAGCTACATTACCTCCATTTAGTAATGTGGCAGAAGAGGCAAAAGCCAAGGCTAGCCCACGATATTCTAGCTATTAGTAGATTTAGGAGCATCCAGGGAAACTATAGGACTAATGCCCTTCTAGTGCACTTTCTAAAATCTGGTTGTAAACTTGAAACTGTTCTTCAGTTAACAAACTTTCATTGTTAGACACATCTTGTGCCAAGAAAATTGTGCTGTAACTAATTTCTCTAAGGTAATCTCTATTTCGTAAGACTGTATCACATTTTGTTGGTTGAGGTAAGCCATAGTGTTCCAAAAATTATCCTCCCACAAGACAAGACTGCTTCTTCAATAGAAATCAGGCATATATGTATTTAAATTTAATCCATGATGTGGTTAACATTTTCTCACTATTCTGACCCTATATGATGCTTTATGTCCTCTAACATAATATCCTTGTATTTTTCCCAAAGACATAAAGTGTCTGATAATTGACAACGTATCAACAATACTGAGAAAAGTTTCAGTAGTCTGAATGGAGAATCGCAAAGAAAAACTTCTTCCATAGTGGCATTCCAGTGCTTGTCATCCTACAGACTGATTGATATGTCAGGTGAACAATACTATTACCAGTCCTCAAATCCAAGAATTACATTGGACTTCTAATTTCATGAAGTACAAGGTGAAGATAATAGCACTTAGCATTATTATGGTGGATGATGTACACTCTGCCCAAAGCTTGATCCCTTTTTACTTCTGGGCAGCCATTCATGTCATTTCCACATTTTTCTCCTCTCAAATCCGTTACTTTTCCATGCATAATAGGAAGAAACTTCCACATAAAGCGGAGTTTTTGCAAAATCACGTGTTTTGCATAGGTAAAAAAAATGCTAAAAGTATAGTTTTCTGGGGGCTATTAACCTTCTGCAGCAAATTATTGTGGAATTGGCGGTGGTGAGCGGCAGGGGCTAGCGGGGGGGGGGGAGTGAAAGAGATCTCTGTCTCCTCCCCGCTGCCCCCCACAACCCGCCCCCCCCCCCCCCCCGAGCACGCTCAGACCAGTAAGCAGTTACTTAAGAAGAGTTACTGCTGTATCCGAGCATGCTTGCCCATCTCTATTGGAAGCCTTTTGTGTATAGGAAATGCCAGAATTATCCAGATGGCTACAGAAATGCAAATGTATCAGTCGGTTTCATATAATTTTGATCTGATCACAATCATTTTCAAGACCAAATGAAGCCTGATCGCTGTTTATTAAGATATTTCTATGTATTTAATAGATTTTACAGAACCGCAATACTCTGTGTTAATATAGGCAACAGGATTATAAGGCATCACCCAGCAGTTATCCAGGCTTACACCATTGTCTCATGTTTAACCCCTTCATGACATGGGCCTATTTTGGGCTTAAGGACGCAACAATTTTTGGCGGATTTTCTTCTCCGCTTATCAAAAGTCATAACTTTTTTATTTTTCCGTGGACGCGGCCGTATAAGGGCTTGTTTTTTGCGTGGCGAACTGTAGTTTTTATCGGTGCCACTTTTGGGTACATAGACTATATTGTAAAACTTTTATTATTTTTTTTATGAAAGCAGGGAGAGAAAACACATCAATTCTGCCATAGATTTTTTTATTTTTTTTTTACAGCGTTAATCATGCAGCATAAATGAGACATTCCATTTTTTCTGCGGGTCAGTACGGTTACAACAATACCAAAATTCTTACATTTTCTTTAGGTTTTTCCACTTTTCTGCAATAAAAACCCTTTTTTTTTAAAATCTTTTTTCTATTCTAAATCTCTGCATTCAGAGTCCTGTAACTTTTTTATTTTTCGATGTACGGCGCTTTATGAGGGCTTATTTTTTGTGAGACAAGCTATAGTTTTTACTGGTACCATTTTGGGGTACATACAGCTTTTTTGATCACTTTTATTGCGTTTTTAGTGAGGCAAAATGCTAAAAATTAGCATTTTGCCTCAGTTTTTAAGCGTTGTTTTTAGCGTTTTTTTTCCGTGCACAGTCAAAAGCATGTGCAACTTATTGTACGTGTTGTTATGGATGCGACAATACCAAATATGTGGGGTTTTAATTTTTTTTACTTTTTTTTAAGCTAATCTGAGAAAAAGCATAAAAAAATGTTTTTTTTACTTTTTTTAAATTTTTTAAATTCATTTTTTTAATCTTTGTTTTTTTTACACTGTTTGTGTCCCTCTGAGGGACTTTAACCACTGCCCTGATGATCGCTGTCATAAGGCATGGCAGAGCTACTGCTCTGCCATGCCTTATCGCTTGTACAGCGATTATAGGCATAGGCAATACAGGACGCCAGTGTCTGGTGTCCTGTTGCCATGGTGACAGGCCGGGCTCTCGCAATGACATCGTGAGTTCTGGCCGGAGACACAGAGGGAGCCGCACTCCCTATGTGAACTCTTTCCCTGCCGCGTTAGATCGCGGCAGGGAAGGGGTTAACAGCGGGAGGGGGGAATCTCCGATGCCCCCCCCGCTGTTGCAGCAGGACGCCGGCTGTGACTGACAGCCGGCTCCCACTGCGGGATAGCGCGGGATCATGTGTGATCCCGCGCTATCTCCAGGATGTAAGTTTACGTCCTGTTGCGGGAAGTACCAGGTTGCCCGGACGTAAAATTACGCCCTGCAGCGGAAAGGGGTTAAGTTTGTTTTAGGAGTGGTCGGGGATACTTTTTGCTGAAGCGACCTTCTTTCATACAGGGTGCATTAGTGTTTAACTCCTTAAGGACACAACAATCTTTGGGGGATTTTCATTTCCACTTTTTTATTTGCCCGTCGACACGGCCGTATAACGGTTTCTTTTATGCATTGTGAAGTATAGTTTTTATTGGTACCATTTTTGGGCGTATGTAATATATTGTAAAACTTCTAGTATTTATTTTTTGAGAACAGAGGAAGAAAACACATGAAATCTGCATTGTATTTTTATTTTATTTTAGTTAATCAAACTGCATAAATGACACAACACATTTTTTTCTGCGGGATGGTACTATTATAACAATACCAAAAACATTAACATTTTTTAAAGTTTTTCCACTTTTGCACAATTAAAATCCTTTTTTGGGGGAAATTCTATATAATTTTTGCATTGCTGCATTCAAAGTCATTTTTCCATGGACAGAGCTTTCTGAGGGATTTTTTTTTGCATCACTACCTGAAGTTTTTATTTGTACCATTTCGGGGTGCATATGGCTTGTTTGATCTTTTTTATTGCACTTTATTGGAGGTAAAATGAATAAAATAAACATTTTACCTCTGTTCTTCTTTACGGTCTTCGTTATGCAGGATAATTAGTGTGCTCAAATTATAGTACAAATTACAGTACAGACTGTTACAGATGCGATGATACCACATATGTGGGGTTTTTCTTCCATTTTTTACTTTTTTCAAACAAATAGCGGAAAATGAGCAAAAAAGGTTTATTTATTATTTTTTATGTGTTTTTCTATTTCTTTATTTTATTTTATTTTTTTACACAATTTATGTCGCTGTAGGAGATATGTACCATAACACCAATGATCGCTATGGTAAGGCATTGCAGGACCTTTGTCCTGCAATGCCTTATCGCTGGTTATACCAAGCAGGGAAGACACCGGGCTGCCGCTGCATTGAGCGTGCTGGACTGCCGGGGACACTGACAAGGATGAGCACCAGGAAAAGTTGGGGGAATACGCCGGGGACATGTCTAACCTGCCACTGCTATTGCCCCTTCCTGCTGCATCTTGTCTCCCAATCAGAAGCTAGGGGCGCGACAGGATGAGACCACAGAGTGTCTCCCATTGTAATCTATGGGGAAACCTCACATTAAAAACAATGGGCCATGCAATAGCACTCCCAAAGATAAGACATGCCGTGATGTGGCGGAAAAAAAATCACTTATGTGTACGACCCCATTCAAAAAAATGGGGTTCATATTCGTGTGAGGTTTATGCATCTTGCACAATTCTTATGCAACAATCTCGGCAATAGAAAACCGGCCTTAGTCACACGGGCGTTTTTTCACGCGATTTGCGGATCACATGACGGATGCGCATCCGCAAATCGCGTGACCGGTGCGCGCAAATCGCCCGAAAATCTGCTCCTAGACGCGTTTCATTAGAAACGGGCCGGAGCTGTCCAGCGCATTGCATTCAATGGAGACGGCAATAGAGCCGGCTCCATTTAAAGCAATGCGCTGCGGGCGAGCCCGGGATGAATTGTCGGGAAGGGCTTAAATATATAAGCCCTTCCCTGCAATTCATCCTAAAATGTGTAAAAATAAAAAATATATATATACTCATCTTCTCCCAGCAGCCGGAGCTCCGCGTGGCCGTCCTGCAGTGGGTGTGAAGGGGGTGTGAGTCAGACCTGCCCCCTGATTGGCTCAGCGCTGAGCCAATCAGAGGCATGTCTCACTCACACCCATTCATGAATGGATGTGAGTCAGACCTGCCCCTGATTGGCTCAGCGCTGAGAAGCAGCAGTCACTCACCCATTCATGAATTCATGAATGGGTGTGTGAGTGAAACCTGCCTCTGATTGGTCAGGGCTGTGACTAATCAGAGGCAGCTCATTCAGCAGGCGGGGATTTTAAAGCCCCGCCGGCTGACTAGTGCCGAGCAGCAGTTCAGGAGAACTGACAGCGGCTGCGGCTGGACTCCGGCTGCAGCGGAAAGGTGAGTATACAATTTTTTTTTTATTTTAACACATTTTAGGTTGAATTGCAGGGAAGGGCTTATATATTTAAGCCCTTCCCGACAATTCACCCCGCGCACGCCGGCAGCCCATTGCTTTCAATGGAGCGGCTGTATTGCCGGCTCCATTGAATTCAATGGGCAAACATCGTTCTTCTCTGTCACAGCTGTTACAGCTGTGGCAGAGAAGAATGATTTGTCTTCTATATGTTCTCAATGGGGTCGGCGCTGCTGCCGCTGGCCCCATTGAGCGCAAATAGAGAAGAGAACAGGAATATCTGTTCTATAATTTATCGGACGAGCGCATAAAAAGCGCTCATGTGTCCGATACCATTGCAAAGCAATGGTTTTATAAAATCGCTGGACGCATGCGCATGCGCAAATCGCGGCTAAAAACGCCCGTCTGACTAAGCCCTTAGTGTGCATTTACACATGACTGGTTTGGTATAGATTGTGCGGAGCTAAACATTTACAATTTATATGTCAAAATTTGCACCTTTGGTGCTGTTTTAACGTTGATTTTGATGCAGACCTGCAGCAAGTTTCACACTTTCAAGTTTTAACCTCTTAGTGACCAAGCCTGTTTGCGCCTTAATGACCAGACCAAATTTTGGAAATCCGACATGTGTCACTTTAACACAGAATATCTCTATAAACGTTTTGCGTATCCAAGTGATTCTGACATTGTTATTTCGCAACATATTGTACTTCATTTAGGTGGTAAAAATAGACCAATAGAATTTATGTATATTTATTAAAAGCACCAATATTGGGAAATTTTTAAAAAAATTCTCATTTTTTTCAAATTTTCAATTGTAATATATCAAATATGTGCAAACATGCTGTACACATTTTTGATAAGATATATATTTCTGTTTACTTCATTTTGGATGCATATTTGAAAAGATTTCATATTTTTTTAACCATTTAGTAGACGTACAAATTTAACATTGATTATCAACATTTTGAGGAACACTTTGTTTTCCTGCACCAAACCAAGATTGCAAAGGCTCATAGGAGTCAGAATGATAAATACTCCCACTCATGACCCAATTTTAAAAACTACACCCCTTAATGTATTCACTGAGGGAGGGGGGGGGGGGGTCATAAGTATTTTGACCCCACAGTTTTTTTTCAGGAGTTAATGCAATTTAGAGGAGAAAAATACCATTTCATATTTATGCAAATATATGATTATAAAGGAATTTTTTTTACTGTAGTGAACATGAAAATAAGAATTTACACCCCAAAATGGATACCCCTGTTTGTCCTGTGTTCAGAAACATACCCATTGTGGCACTAATACTATGTCCGTATGCACAACGGGACCCAAACCGAAAGGAGCAGCCGATGGCTTTCAGAACAGACCTTTTGCTTGAAGGTGATTTAAGCCCCATTGCTCACTTGTTGAGCCCTTGAGCGGCCAAAATGATGTCTAACCCCCACAAATAACACCATTTTGAAAATTAGACCCCTTAACAAATTCATCTAGGGGTGTACTGCGCATTTTGACACCAAAGTATTTGAATGAATCTAAGCAAAGCAGAAGGAAAGAAATGCGATTTTCATTTCTTTTGGCAATTATGTCATTTTAAAAACATTGTTTTTGAGCAGCGTACATAGGAACTAAAACTTGCGCACACAACAATGGATCCCCCTGTTTGTCCTGTGTCCATAAACATACCCACTGTGGCCCTGGGGGGACGTACCTCTTGAGGAGCGATTTGTGGAAAACTCTGTGGATTCTCCACGTATCTGGTAGTGTCAGCTTGTACGCCATAGGACTAATCACTTTAGTGACAGGAAAAGGGCCCACAAATTGTGGAGCCAGCTTCAAAGAAGGCACTTTTAACTTCAGGTTTTTTGAAGACAATTACACCGACTGGCCCACAGACAAAGGTTCAGAGATAGTGTGCGTACTTCTACTCCTCCTAAGCACGGCATCCCTGAACTGCTCCAAGTTGCCATGCACCTTCACCCACACATCCCGCAGGTCCTGAACCTGAGCGTCTGCAGACAGATTGTTAGAGGAGGAGGGGAAGGACACTGCAAACCTGGAATTAAATCCAAAATTACAGAAGAACGGAGACACGACGGACGCCGAATATGTATAATTATTGATAGCAAATTCAGCCAACGCTAGATAATTAACCAAAGATTTTCAGACAATCACTCACATACACTCTGAGGTACAGAAACAGTTCCTGGTTCATACGTTCCGTCTGCCCATTAGACTCCGGGTGGAAGGCAGAGGAAAACGACAACCCGATATTCTTACAAAAAGCCCTCCAAAACCGGGCAACAAATCTCCCCGGTCATAAACAATATCCTTAGGGACCCCATGCATAGGCACAATCTCCCCGATAAAGATGGTGGCTAACTCAGGAGCGGACGGAAGCTTCTTTAGAGCAGTAAAATGTGCCATCTTGGAAAATCTGTCGACGAGCACCCAGATGACCGAGCACCCCTGGGACTTGGGCAGGTCAGTAATAAAATCCATCGACAGATGGGTCCATGGCCTCTCCAGAATGGGGAGAGGACAAAGCAGACCCTCAGGTCGTCTCCATACACTCTTCCCTCGAGCAAAAATAGGGCAGGACTTGACAAATTCCCTGACATCCCGAGATATTTGTGGCCACCAATACAAACGGCCACACAGCTCCAAGGTGCCTCGGACCCCTGGATGCCCTGCTAAAACCGAAGAATGAACCTCCTCCAGTATGAGGAGCAGCAAGGCACTGGAAACAATAAGCCTCCCCTCAGAGAGGCCTTGGGGAATGGACTGCTGAGCCGACCGGAGTACAACAGAGGTGTCAGACATTAGAGTGACTACAACCATGCCTGGGCCCAGGATACTCTCTCGCTGAGCCTCCTCTATCTCAGGAACCCGGGAACATTTCTGTTGTCCTAATCTACTTACAGGACCCATGGCAAGTCCTATAACGGAGGGAACACCCATTGGATTGCAGGGCACAACTGAATAAATTCCAGGCCCCATTGCTCCCTTGTACGGAATAAAAATTGACTCCCCAAAAATAACTCCCCTCCCCCGGGTGCCCTTTTGGCATTCCTCAAATCTAAGATAAAAGTAATATTGTGAACTGTGTGGTATTTCCAAAGACAGGGGTAATTACGGGGGCCTGGTTGGGATGGGTAAATGGGGCAATAAAAACGGGTATCCCCCCCCTCCTCCCATGCTTTTTGGGGGTTATTTCTTAACCTTAGCGACAGGGATGGGGTGTAAAAAGTAGCGCTCTGTGAGGCTTTGTAATCTTGCTGAGGTGCCGCGTTCTCACACAGAAGGCGCTCAACAAGCTGCTCCTGGAACTGCAGGAAGGCGAGCGTTCCTGGGGCTTCTTGCAAATTCCATTACAGGTAGCGGTCTGAATAATGCTGTGTTCACACAGCCAGCTGTGGAATCCGCTTGTGGAGGCCCGCAGCGGATCCAGCTGTGAGCCTGGCTGTGGCCCTGCATACTACCGCGTAATGTACTGCGCATCACTGCGTACTCACACAGGCAGTAATGTGTAGCACAACTTTTTTTTATTTGTATTTCCCGCACCATCGTTTAGCAATGACGCGGATACCCGCGGCCCGTACACAATGTTGGAGCACAATGGGCTCTATGTTGCGGATATCCGCGGTAACATAGAACCTGCTGTGTTCTCTTTTCTGCGAGTGGATTACGCAATTCCAACTCGCTAATGTGAGCGGAGTTGTGTAATCCAATGTGATTGATCTGCATATTACCACGGATCAGACGCATGCATAATCCGTAATTCCTATCCGGTCATGTGAGACCGTCCTCAGGTTCATAGCTACCTTTTTATCACATGACCGGGGATCGCTCAACGAGGTCACTAATTCAGGCTCTCTGTGATCGTTGGTCACTGGAAGCAAGGAGATTTTAAATTTCCTGGGCTCTCTGGCTCCAGTGCAAATGTCCGGTATTTTGCTAGTGGTTGCATGTGCAGAATCCGGGAAGGTTCATGTCACATCAAGGTTCAAATACAGAGGTCTCTAGTAAAAAGTTTCATCTCCTATCACCGATCGCAATGGTGATGGGAGATGAAACGTCAACCTTTTTTTACTTTTACGTGATTGCCATTATCCATTGGATAACGGCGAACATGTGATCAGGAATCGCTCACCTCGGCCCCCCGTGAAATCTCCAGGCTCTCAGCTAAGTTTTGTAGCCGAGAGCAGGGAGATTTAAAATGACCCTGGCAATCAACGGATTTTGCGCATGCGTCTGCCATTTTGGTAAGGTCCGTGGATAAATCCGGGGGCCTTAGGTATGTAATTTCATTCTCCCTCATGGATATGATCCATGTTGGGAGATGAAACGTAAGCTTTTTATACTTTTTTTAACTTTTTCAAACTTTTTTTTTTACACTTTTTTTACTTTAAATTATCACTGTTATCCAAGGGAGAAAAAAAGGGCCACTTTTTTTTTGCTAGTAAGATATACATATAATCGAATATGCAGGCTAACTGCTCTGTAAAGGTCAGCCAAGTGTAATGTTATTGGTTAATAATGGGAATTTTAAATAGTTTCTTGTATATTTATTCTTACCAATACAAATGTGAGGCTTAACCACAATAGATATAAATAAAGTGCAACTAGGGGTTAATCTTGTGTAGAGGTGCACTATAGAGAATGGCCTGTAGGGGGCAACAGACAGGCATTCTGGTGCCGGAGAGAAAGGAAAAACACCCACAGGTATGGTATGGAATGGAAGATATATGTCACAGAGGCTTCTGTGATGTAGATCGGTCCAATATTACTCCAGGCCAGATCTTCTACCTGGACCAGCAAGCCATGTAAAGAGACAGGTGGAAGTAAGGAGGAGGTGTGTGTGTCTGGGAGAACCAGACTAGTGTTGTGACCAGATTTCTGTTTAACCTGACTCCTGTTGTAAGCAGAGAGAGTCGTTGCCCCGGCAGGACACTTGGGGTACTCTGGCCCTAGGATTGGGGTCTGGAGATGCTACAACACAAAGACAAGTTGCGCTTCTGGACTACTATAGGTCTGTAAAAGTAAATGGACTTATTGCTGTTTAGCTGAGTTGTGGACTTAATTGCGCCTCTTGTGGGCTGTTGGAGGATGAAATTAATGGACTTTGCAAACTTTATTGTTTTCTGTAGATCCAGTCGTTTCTGTTCTGCTAAAACTTATGTTGAATAAACTAACAGAGAAGTAAAAGTGACCATTGGAGTACTTATTAACCCCCGTGTTCTTAGACTTGCGATAAAGAGAATTTATGGACTTTTGGTAGAGCGCCCGATGGTATCCATTTCGTGTTATGTTGATATTTGCAGTGTCACAAGCATTATCTTACCAGTTATAGTTTAATGTTTCTGTGTATTTTCCCTTTGCGGTTATCCAGAGAAGGCTGGATAACCGCAAGGACACTAGAAGCCCATGTTTAATAACAAAAACCGAGGCGGAGCCACTAAAAAACCCTCAATTATCAATACCCAATTATAGAAACCATCATTCTTAATAAAAAACGTCAGTCAATAAACCAACACTATCAGGTGGGCTGACCATGCCCCCTGGGTACCTGTATTTATTAACAAAAAAAAAATTGCCACTACGCTTGGACTTTATTATCATGTATAAGGACTTATCAATCAAACATCGGGTATTATCAAAACCATCAGAGAACCGTATTTTTTTACGGTGTTATTACCAACCAAATCATCTGGGGGGCTGACCACGTCCCCTGGAAAACCGTATTTATTAACCAGAAGAAAAAAAAAACGTCAGACGGGCTGACCACGCCCCTGGACCTTTTTTTTTTATTTTCAAGCGTAAAGTGTTATTAACCAACCATCTGGTGGGGCTGACCACGACCCTTGGAAACCGTATTTATTTACCAGAAAAAAAACGTCAGGCGGGCTGACCACGCCCCATGGATGACTTTTTTTAAAATTAATTTTCAAATGTAAGGTGTTATCAACCAACTGGAAAACCGTATTCACTAGAAAAACCAACTTCAACTTTACATTTTTTTAAAAAAATTGTGAGTGTATAGACTTTTATTTTTTTCCTCACTAGCTGAACCAAATACCCATATAAACGCGTTTCTTTCTCCACCAAACCTTCCAACAACACCACAAATAATGAAGAGAACATATAAACTCCATGCAGGTTTTGTCCTTGGTCAGATTTGCACATAGTATTCCAGCATTGGAAAGCAGCGGTCCTAACCACTAAACTACGCACCCTGCAGAATCAACAATCTTTAGACCTTTAGCGGGATCTCCATCTGCCAGGTTAACCGTCGCGAAAGGAAAAACTGCCCTATCCATCAAGTCAGGCAGGCCCGCGACTGGTGCCTGGCTGGTCAGTTTTTGATCAATTTGCACAGTAATAATTTTAAGACCGTAACCAAATCTCCGTCACTCGTTTCTCTTGCGGGGTCCAAACAATTTTTCCAAGCATTCTAACATGATGACTTACCAGCTCGACCGACCTCCGGCACTGCCAAGGGTAGGGTCCTCGCCAACCTGCCCTGTTGACTGCCGCGTTGACTCCTTCTGTGTCAGGCCGAGTGCTGCCGCACGCTCCTAGGCAAAGCGCCTCGAGCCCATTCCCTCTGCGATGCTCCTGCCTGGACCTGACCTGGCGGCTCCCGTGAGTGCAGCTCCCTCCTGCGGCTAACTTGTCCGTCACTTGGAGTATGACGACAAAATGGAAGGCGGCCCGACTGGTAATGCCGTTCCTGATGCCTGCTCTCTACATCAGCGCTACCAGCCTCGCGTGCATCTGAGTTCCTCCTACTGCTCACCGACCTCCTCCTCCATTCGCCTTCAAGCAGAGTGTGAGACGCACTGTGTTCCCTTGCGACCTCCATCTACCTACTGCCTATGCTGTGTTGGCTAAAAGACTCCTCGCCTTCTGCCTTTAAATATAAGCCCTTCCCTGAAAAATCATACCTATCTGGTGTAAAAAATAAAAAAAAACACATAGTCACCTCTCTGCACCTGGCGGGGCTCAGGCGCAACTAGTCGCTTGGGTCCCATCACTGTAATGAAGTTCTTCTAGCAGGCGGGTATTTAAAATCCTTGACTGCTGAAAGGGCCCTGTCTGATTGGCTGAGCGCTTAGCCATTCATTGAATGACAGCTGAGCGCTGCCTGTGATTGGCGAAGGGCTGTTACCAATCACAGGCAGCGCTCAGCTGCCAATCAGACACAGCCCTTTCAACAGGCAGGGATTATAAATCTCTGTCTGCTGAAAAAGTTCATTACAGTGACGGGACCCAAGGGGATAGACGCGCCTGAGACCCAGCAGCGGCGCAGAGGTGATTATGGTTTTGGGTTTTTTTTAATACAACTAGGATTGATTTTCAGCGAAGGGCTCATATTTAAAGCCCTTTCTCGAAAATCACTGCATGGGTGCTGGCATCCTATTGCTTTCAATTGAAATCAATCGGAGAATATGTCCTATCTGTTACAGGTACACACGTTTTCACGCCTGTAAACACGGACATGTGAACACGCCATAGAGAAACAATGATTCTAATAGACGAGTGGTTATGTGTGCACATATGTACGCACATAAACACGCTCGTCTGAATGCACCCTAAAGGTACCTTTTCAGCATCACAGATTGAATTCCCGACCACTTTGTCTGGAATATCAAATTGTCTTTTTATATAACTCCATTTTCATAAACAGCACAAAATTTATGCTGCAAATCCACCTTAAATTTCTGCACCAAGATTTTCAATCAAATCAGCCCATTATTAGCAGACCCCTGTGACCTGCACCTATCTCTAGTTGTGGACCCCACTGCCCCGGACTGACTGCATGTAGTTGCCAGGTGTGGTCAGCAGTTACGGAAACAGCCGAGTAGTCTTATAATATGGCTTGGGCTTCTTAACATTACTTCTACATAACATGGGCATCTTCTTCCGACACCTTGTACGCCATACTACACAGGCCAGTCAGCAACCACCACATTGTGACATAACTATAGGGGTAGACAAAAATATGGAAGCACCATACAAAATGCATGCTATAAATTACATGGAATTATAAATCATATTTCAATAAGGCATGTAAAGACCAATTTTAAGTGGAGATAATATGACATGGATGCTTCTGGGCAGAAATGAACATCTGCCTGAGCAACAAGGTTCCATTAGTTTGAGTCAAACAACTTCTGTTACCAGCTGGTACCCAAAACCATTCAGAGCATGGCAAGAGGTGAAGTAAACACAAATTTGGTGGGAAAGCTCTCAGCCAAGCAGGGGTCAAAAGAGCAGCTCAGTACAAATAATTAAAACCCCATACATTTCATACGGTGTTTCCATATTTTTGTCTACCCCCTGTATGTACTGTATTTGCAGTGCCATCTAGCAAAAAGATCAATATAAATGACATTGAGGAAAAGCTCTGTAATACTTTGGCAAGACACCCTGTCCGTCATAAATATAACATAAGGAGAACAAGTGACAAAGCACCAGACTGGAGGAGACGGGAGGAGGATTCATGATACACACACCATCACATGGCACGCTGTGTAAGAAATGAGCTCGTTAAGGTACAGTCACAGCAGGCAGCACAAAGGAGGCACAAAGGAGGCACAATCACTGTGTAAGGGGGGGGCAAAAAGGGGGCAGTATAATTGTGTGTAGGGGGACTACTAGTGTGTAGGGGGACTACTAGTGTGCAGGGGGACTACTAGTGTGTAGGGGGACTACTAGTGTGCAGGGGGCCCAAAGTGGGCACTATTACCATGTGGAAAAAGAGTGAATATACAACTCCAGCACGTCTCATAAAAAATAAAACTTAGAATATTTTCACAGAAAGAGAAAAACGGCTCACATGTGCGCACTTCAGCAAAAAGCTAAGCCTCAGTCATAGCATATAGCCCATACAAGAAGAAAGCAACCTAAACCGCTGCAGCCATATAATATACATTGTTTTTTCCACATTGCATTCCTGAGACACCGGGTCGGCGTTGTCCACCGTGCCCTCCCCTTAGCAGAGGTTGGCTCTTTGGCATAATGCTGTGGATCAAGAGATTTTTGGTGAGCTGTATTTTACCTTTTACTATTTATATTACTCTGTGTGGTGGCATAGAGAGGGTACTATTATTAAGTGAGGGGGCACTTTTACTGTGTGCAGGCACGAAACGGGCTCTACTAGTGTGTATGGGGGCACTATTACTGTATGTGATAGTCCTGACTATAAATCTGTTTACTTCTCATATAGGTCCATGTTCCCACTGGCAGTAGGGATTGTGAAAGCCTCTAACAGCCTAAAGAAACACATGAAAGGGTTAATGAAGACACTTATGACTTCCAACTCCACTTGTTATTAAAATTCAAAATTGAAATCACGGAAGGCGGCCATATTTACTGATAGCGAGATACAAGAGCAGGAACCCCCCAGATCCCTGCAGCAGGCAGAATGCTATATGGGGGAGGAGCGTTGGTGCAGAGTATTGATGTAAAACCGCTCTCACACCTACCGTACACTGGGGAGGGCTGCTTACTAATATACATGCACATAGATGAGACTTGTATAGGGGGCCAGTCACACGGATATGTGTAGTGCGCCATGCAGGCAGCAGCCTGGCCCTTAAATTCTGGGGGGCCCAGGTTGTCAGTGCTTTGTACACTTGGGGCTCGGTCAGACGATCTCTCTGACCGCTCTTTCAGTGTCTCCCTTGCTGGCTCTATCTCCTCTCCACTTCCTCTCGCTGTTGGGGTACCCCAGGGCTTGGTCTTTGCTCCCCTTCTCTTCTCTATCTATACTGCCCCAATTTGACAAACCATCCACAAATTCGGCCTCCAATACCATCTCTATGCTGACGACACCCAACTATACACCTCCTCTTGTGAGATCTCTGAACCATTCCTCCAAAATATCACTGACTGTCTGTCCATTGTCTCTAATACTATGTCCTCCTTTTTTCTCAAACTAAACCTCTCTAAAACTGACCTCCTCATTTTTCCACCTTCCAACCGACCTCCCCTCAACATCTCCATTCCAGTGTCTGGCACCATCATAACCCCCGGTGCCTTGGGGTCACGCTGGACTCTGACCTCTACTTTACTCCCCCATATCCAATCTCTGGCCCAAACATGCCACATGCACCTCAGAAATATTGCTAAAATACAGACGCTCCTCACCACGGACACGCTAAAGACACTCGTGGTCGCCCTCATCCACTCCCGGCTTGACTACTGCAACTCGCTACTCATCGGCCTCCCCTGCACCAGACTCGCTCCACTCAAATCCATACTAAAGGCGGCAGTTAGGCTCTTTATTTTATCCAGCCATTACTCAGATGCCTCTGCACTATACCAGTCGCTGCATTGATTGCCTATCCACTGCAGAACTAAATTTAAACTCCTCAACCTCACCCACAAAGCTTTGCATGGCGCTGTACCACCCTACATCGCCTCCCTCCTACCAGTACACCACCCAGCGCGCTCACTCCAATCCACTAACACACTCAGACTAAACACCCCTGTAATACGAACCTCCCATGCTCACCTGCAGGACTTCAACAGAGCAGCACCCATCCTCTACCCCAAGGCATCCGGACAATTCCCGATGCACGAAATTTCAGACGTGCCTTAAAAATGCACCTCCTCCCTTGCACCTCCTGTGACACCGTCACCCCATTTGCTTCAAACTGAATGTACCTCACATTGTAATTGTTGTATTGTTTTGCATTTATCCCATGCCTGAAAGCGCTGCGGAATAAGTTGACGCTATACGAGCCCTTAAAATGTGCAGGACAGCCCTCTTGGTGTAATAGTAGAGGCGTCACTAATAGCTGTAAGCCTGCATGATGCACTACACGTATCCGTGTGACTGGCCCCCTATACAAGCCTCATCTATGTGCCGGTATAATACTAGCAGCCCCCCAGTGTATGGTTGGTGTGAGAGGGGTCAGACATCAGTATTCTGCACCTGTGCCCCTCCATATAGCAGTGTCTTTCTGCCTGCGGCAGGGAGCTGCTGTGTTTCTGCTCTTGCATCTTTGTATCAGTAGGTTTTCTGGTTTTTTTTTTTTTTTTTTTTAAGTCGGATTTGATCATTTTTAGTGAATCATTTGAAAAATTTAAACTCAGTGTTTGGAAATGCAGCGTGAGGCATCAGCAATTGTATGGTTTTTTTCCTTGAATGACAACAGTATTTTATACGCGGTTTTTACAGATGAAACAAGGTTTTAATATTTTGTATCTGGCAGAGTGCGTTCACACGAGCGCATAAACGGTGCGTTTTTGCGACCAAACGTATATACGTGACCATCTGAGGCGTTGGTTTCGAATGTATTCGTTCACATGGGCGATTTTACGGCGCGTAAAAACGGCAACTCGAAAAAAAACCGGAACATATGTGACCGAAATACGCGCCAACACACATTCGATGGCCGAAAAGATAGTTTGCAAAGTAGGAACAAACGAAAATACGCTTTCTAGCTCTGGTCGTGATCGGCGAAAAACGTTCTCTCCGGCGACTATACGTTGCACTCGTGTGAACGCACCCTAAAACCCATGCATCCAAAAACTGCATTGAAAATGTGATATGCAGTAAAAGTGCGCGGCGCACTAATGCTACATGTACAAGCACTCCGAGAGTGGATTCAGCTATACATTTCCAGGAGGGATAAAAGAGGATCAGCTCCATGTAGGGTTAGAAGATAAATTGATCAGGATTTTTTTATGGGCAATGCAAATACTTACTTAGACAGACAGAGGTCTTATGGTTCTTGCTCTCATGGGGTATTTTGCCTCAGAATTAGATACAGATTCTGCACCCAATATTATGCCCAATTCACACCATTTTAGCATTCCATGTATTGGCAGGCAGATCCCGGCTGTAGATCATATAGGCCGCCTGCAGATGAGCAGGTTGGATCCGGCAGCGAGAATTCTCGCCGCGCGATCCGACCCGAGCGCCTGCAGGGACGAGCGCGTACTCACCCGTGCCTGGCGGCCCCGGCTCTTTCATGTGCCGGCTGCCGCGCAGCCGGCGCATGCGCAGACCGGCGCCGGTGGCCGGGTGAATGCATGCCCCGCAGAAAATTAGGACATGCCGCGGTTTGTTTGCCGCGCGAGATTTCGCGCGGCCAAACCGCGGCCGTCTGCATAGGAGTGCGTATGTTTATTTATTTATCCCATCGCATTGCCACAGTGTCTAGTGAAAATGGGACTCACCATGGAGATAAAGAAATCCTCTGCCACAGCTGTGGAAGAGGAGAGCAATGCTCTCCCATTGAATTCAATGGCTCTGGCAATATTGAATTCAATGGGAGAACATTGCTCTCCTCTGCTGCAGCTGTGGCAGAGGATCGCGATCTTCACTATATGTTCTCAATGGGGGTCAGCGCTGCTGCCGCCGGCCCCATTGAGTGCAAGGTGTTTCACATCCACGGGTTTCACATACACAGAACACCGGTTTGCCGCAGTTACATGCATTCTGCGAACCGGTGTCCTATAATTTTTGCCGCGTGCATTTATGCACATGTAAAATTCGCACATGTGCGCGCTCCCATTGAAAAGCATTGGCTCTATTTAAATGCAGCCGGCAAACACAACTGACAGATGTGCGTACAAACACCCGTGTGACTGAGCCCTTATACTGTGTGTGGATGAGAAGCCAGGACAACAGCTGGTTACAGGTACTCACCGGGCCGAGACATATATTGTCATATTTTGGTACACAAAATGCATTATACACAGAGGTCCCAGGCATGCAACACCCGCTGTTACATTGGTGACTGCGAAAACATGGATTTCCATTGTTCTAAATGTAAAACAGACAAAATAGGAGTTAGTGAAGATTATTACAGGCTTGTCAACTCTTCCATAATGTCCATGAGCCTCCCAGACAAAGGGGAGAACTCCCAGATTCACGACAGGATCCTTAAATCTGCCATATGTCACCAAAGCCTCTTCAAAGATGCCAAGATAAATATCCTGTGCCCCTGGTAGCAGATGTATGGCAGGCAGTCAGGGACATGCAGACTTCATGCTTATCTCTCCTCAGGGTTCCCAATCTGAATTTTAAAAATAATAATTATAATGCCCACTATTAATGGTGGCCCACAGAATATGTACCATTTATAATTCCCCTCTGCCTTCTATTACTGAACCAGTTACTTACCAACTTACTCACATTCTCACCCAAACCAAGCATTCTCATTTTATATACCAACCTTAGAGTGGCTTCAGAAGAGCGTGTATTTTGTGTGTGGATATGTGCGCACAAAAACACACGTCTATTAGTCCCAATGCATTCCCTATGGTGTGTGCACATGTCCATGCTTTACAAACATGTGCCTGCAAAGATAGGACATGTGTGCACCATAGTGAATGTACTCATTCTTTTCAATGGAGCCGTGGCTGCAGCCGGTGGCTCCATTGAAAACAATGGTCTGCAGGGAACCCCTGCATTGTTTTTCAGGGAAGGGCTTTACATATAAGTAGAGATCAGCGAGCACCAAAAAGCTCGGGTGCTTGTTGCTCGAGTCGAACTTTCCGTGATGCTCGAGAGTTCGTTTCGAGTAACGAACCCTCAATGGGCTAATCGAGCATTTTTGTATATGACCAATGCTCCGCTAAGGTTTTCATTTGTGAAAATCTGCAAAACCTACGAAAGTGATGGAAACGCCACAGCAACGGATAGGGCAGGCGATGGGCAACATGTTGGGCTGCATCTCAGGCTCCCAGGTCTCACTATTAAACCACAATAGCGGCAAGAGTGTCCCCACCCCCCTTAACAATTTTTACTTCGGACAAACCCTCATAAGCAAGGCACACCTTAGCTAAGCACCACACTACCTCCAACCAAACACAATCACTGCCTGCGGGTCACACCGCTGCCTCTTCTCCTGGGTTACATGCTGCCTAACCCCCCGCACTACCCTGCGTCCGCAGCGCACACAAAAGTGTCCCTGCGCAGCCATCAGCTGCCCTCATGCCACACGCTTGCTTCATAGCCACACCACCCTCATGTCTATTTCCAAGTTCATCTGCCATGAGGAGGAACCGGAGGCAGACACTGCAGAGGGTTGGCAGGGCCAGGTAGCGACCTTCTGTAAAAGTGGGGGCGACAGCCCACTATGCAGTTGAGAATCAATGAGAAATTGACATTCGATCTTCATTCCAATAACGTGCCAACCTCCGTCAGGAGCTGCAAACGTGGGCATGAGTTACATAGCTATGGGGAATCCATGTGCCCACACAGTATTTATTCTGTCTAGGTGTCGGATAGCTCAATCGACACCGCAAGGGGAAATCCATCTGCACTCTGCCCCTACCCAAGTCAGTCATTTTTTTGTGCCAGACAGGTAAATCACTGCAATGGGAAGTCTCAGTACACCCACAGCACAGGTGGGTTCTAGGCGACCCAAGACATGAATCATGAAGAAATCAGAGTGCCCAAACATAGCAGACTTTCACTTCGCCAAGGACATAGGCGGACTTTGATGCTAGTTCAGCTGCGAAGGTCTCAGTAAATCACTTACATTTTCTTTCAGCGCTCCAATGACTGGATTAGCCAGGAAAAAGTTCCACGGGCTGAACCTGGCGTACTTGCAGTTCCCCCGGGATGTAGGCCTTGGCCAACAGCTTCAGCAATCTTAGGCATGAAGCGGACTTCGATGCTAGTTCATCTGCGACGGGCTCATTAAATCAGTTACGTTTGCTTTCACCGCTCCAATGACTGGATTAGCCAGGAAAAAGTTCCACAGGCCCAACCTGGCATACCTACAGTTCCCCCAGGACCTAGGCCAAAAGCTTCAGCAATCGTACGCATGAAGTGGACTTCGATGCTAGTTCATCTGCGACGGGCTCATTAAATCAGTTATGTTTGCTTTCACCACTCCAATGACTGGATTAGCCAGGAAAAGTTCCACAGGTCCAACCAGGCGTACTTGCAGTTCCCCCAGGACCAACAGCTTCAGCAATCGTAGGCATGAAGCAAACTTCGATGCTAGTTCATCTGCGACGGGCTCATTAAATCAGTAACGTTTGCTTTCACCGCACCAATAACTGGATGAGCCAGGAAAAAGTTCCACAGGCCCAACCTGGCATACTTACAGTTCCCCCGGGACGTAGGCCTCGGCCAACAGCTTCAGGAATAGTAGGCATGAAGCGGACCTCGATGCTAGCACAGCATTGAATGTCTCATTAATGCAGTAACGCTCCTCTTCTTTTGCCCAAACCAGTGTATCAGACAACTGTGGTAACACGACAGCAAATACATGATGCCCAGTGCTGATCCCCTGACCCCAAGCAGGAGGAGGAGGTGGCCTTACAAGGCCAAGAAACCATGACCAGGACCCGCTGTAGCCTGTGTGGGAAGTATGTGAGCGGGCTCTTGGTCAGGCTCGGTCCCAGCAAACAAACTGTGTGACCCAAGGTGCCGCGAGTTACATAGCAATGGGCAATCCGGGTCCCCTCACACTATTCATTCTGTGTTGGTGTTGGATAGCTCAATCGACACCGCAAGGGGAAAGCCATCTGCACTCTTCGCCCTACCCAAGTCAGTCAGTGACTTTGTGCCCGACAGGTAAAACATCGCAATGGGAAGTCTGTATGGACCCACAGCAAAGGTGAGCAGAAGGAACCCAAAAAAATTAATAAACATGAAGAAATTACAGTGCCCAAACATGGCAGACTTTCACTCCGCCGAGGACATAGGCCACTGCACACATCCTCCGCAAACGCGGGCATAGAGCGGACTCCGATGCTAGTACAGCAGTGAATGGCTCATTAAGCCAGTAACGCTCCTCTTCAGTGGCCCAAACGAGTTTCACAGATAACTCTGGTAACACGAGAGAAAATACATATTGGCCTCGCCCCACAATTCATGCCCTAGACAGTGCGTGTTTTTGGACCTGATAGGTAAAATACTGTGATGGGAAGTCTGTGTGTACCCATAGTATAAACAGACCCCTGTAACATTCCAGTAGAAAAGGTATAAACAGACCCCAGTAACATTTTGGTTGCAGTAGTATAAACAGACCCCAGTACCATTTCTTTAGTAGAAGTATAGGCAGACCCCTGTAACATTTAAGTGGCAGAAGTATAGGCAGACCCCTGTAACATTTAAGTGGCAGAAGTATAGGCAGACCCCTGTAACATTTACGTGGCAGAAGTATAGGCAGACCCCTGTAACATTTAAGTGGCAGCGGTATAGGCAGACCCCAGTAACATTCTTGTAGCAGCAGTATAGGCAGACCCCTGTAAAATTTACGTGGCAGCAGTATAGAAAGACCTCTGTAACATTTACATGGCAGCAGTATAGGCAGACCCCCAGTAACATTCTTATAGCAGCAGTATAGGCAGACCCCTGTAACATTTTTGTAGCAGCAGTAGAGGCAGACCCCTGTAACATTTTTGTAGCAGCAGTATAGGCAGACCCCTGTAACATTTACGTGGCAGCATTATAGGCAGACCCCTGTAACATTTACGTGGCAGCATTATAGGCAGACCCCTGTAACATTTACGTGGCAGAAGTATAGGCAGACCCCTGTAACATTTACGTGGCAGCAGTATAGGCAGACCCCTGTAACATTTACGTGGCAGCAGTATAGGCAGACCCCTGTAACATTTACGTGGCAGCAGTATAGGCAGACCCCTGTAACATTTACGTGGCAGCAGTATAGGCAGACCCCTGTAACATTTACGTGGCAGCAGTATAGGCAGACCCCTGTAACATTTACGTGGCAGAAGTATAGGCAGACCCCTGTAACATTTACGTGGCAACAGTATAGGCAGACCCCTGTAACATTTACGTGGCAGCAGTATAGGCAGACCCCTGTAACATTTACGTGGCAGAAGTATAGGCAGACCCCTGTAACACTTACGTGGCAGAAGTATAGGCAGACCCCTGTAACACTTACGTGGCAGAAGTATAGGCAGACCCCTGTAACATTTACGTGGCAGCAGTATAACATAGTAACATAGTAACATAGTATGTAAGGCCGAATGAAGACAATGTCCATCTAGTCCAGCCTGTCTATCCTACTGTGTTGATCCAGAGGAATGCAAAAAACCCCAAGGCCAGAAGCCAATTAGCCCTTTTGGGGGAAAAATTCCTTCCCGACTCCCTAATGGCAATCAGACTGTTCCCTGGATCAACCCCTAATAGTTCCTACCTGCCTGTATACCAGGATTGACACTTAACCTAATATTTATATCCTGTAATATCCTTCTCCAGAAAGACATCAAGTCCCCTTTTAAACTCCTCTATGGATTTTGCCATCACCACTTCCTCCGGTAGAGAGTTCCACAGTCTAACTGCTCTTACAGTAAAGAACCCCCTTCTGTGTTGGTGATGAAACCTACTTTCCTCTAATCGTAGCGGATGTCCTCTTGTTACCGTCGTGGTCCTGGGTGTAAACAGATCGCGGGAGAGATCCATGTGTTGTCCCCTCATGTACTTATACATGGTTATTTGGTCGCCTCTTAACCTTCTTTTTTCTAGAGTAAATAGTCCCAATATTGATAACCTCTCGGGGTATTCCAGTCCCGTCATTCCATGTATTAGTTTAGTTGCCCTTCTTTGAACCCCCTCAAGCACTGTGACATCTTTCCTGAGCACCGGTGTCCAGAATTGTACGCAGTATTCCATGTGAGGTCTGACAAGTGCCTTATATAATGGAAGGATAATGTTCTCGTCCTTCGCCCCTATACCTCTTTTGATGCACCCCAAGACTTTATTTGCCTTTGCAGCAGCTGACTGGCATTGGTTACTCCAGTTTAGTCTATTATCCACTAATACCCCCAGATCCTTTTCCATATCACTTTTCCCTAGTGGTACCCCATTAAGTGAATATTTGTGACATCCGTTCCTCCTGCCCATGTGCATAGTCTTACATTTTTCAACATTGAACTTCATTTGCCATTTTTCTGCCCAAGCCCCCAGCTTATCCAGGTCCGTTTGTAGCCGCACATTGTCCTCCGTTGCATTAATTATATTGTATAATTTTGTGTCATCTGCAAATATTGATATTTTGCTGTGCAGCCCCTCTATCAGGTCATTGATAAATATGTTGAACAGAGTGGGGCCTAATACTGAACCCTGTGGCACCCCGCTAGCGACTGTGGTCCAATCAGAGTATGAGCCATTTATTACCACCCTCTGCTTTCTATCGTTGAGCCAATTTTTTACCCACTTACACACGTTTTCACCCAATCCGAGCTGCCTCATTTTGTATATTAGCCTATTATGTGGCACGGTGTCAAAGGCTTTAGAGAAGTCCAGATATACAAGATCAATAGATTCTCCCTGGTCCAGCTTAGAGCTTACTTCATCGTAGAAACTGATCAGATTTGTCTGACATGAGCGACCCTTCATGAATCCATGCTGGTGAGGAGTTATTCCCTTAATCTCCTTGAGGTACTCATCGATGGCGTCTCTCAGAATCCCCTCGAAAATGTTTCCCGTTACTGAAGTGAGACTTACTGGCCTGTAGTTACCAGGCTCACTTTTGCTCCCTTTTTTGTAAATTGGAACCACGTTGGCAATGCACCAGTCCACTGGTACTACTCCGGTCTTGATAGTGTCTAGAAATATTAGGTATAGCGGCCTAGCTATCTCGTCACTTAGTTCCTTTAGTATCCTTCGGTGTAATCCATCTGGGCCCGGTGATTTATCAATTTTAGTTTTCTTTAGACGCTTCCGCACCTCCTCCTGCGTTAGGTATGAGATATTTTGTGAGGGGTTCGTTTTATTCCCCTGCATCTCGTGTGGCATTTCCTTTTCTTTGGTGAATACACTTGAGAAGAAACTGTTTAGTAGATTTGCTTTCCCTTCGTCATCATCAATGATTTCTCCTGCATTGTTTTTTAAAGGGCCAGTGCTCTCCCTGCAAATCCTTTTGCTGTTTATGTAGTTGAAAAATAGCTTCGGGTTGTTTCTGCTCTCTTTTGCGATCCGTCTTTCTGCTTCCTCCTTGGCAGTTTTGATCGTATCTTTGCATATTTTGTTTTTTTCCCTGTATGATTTTAGCGCTTCTTCGCTGCCTTCTTGCTTTAGTAGTTTGAACGCTTTCTTCTTTTCGTTTATTGCCCCTCGTACCGTCTTGTCGAGCCACATTGGTTTCCTTTTAGCTGAGTTTCTTTTATTTTTGAAGGGAATGAACTGCTCACATGAGGCGATTAGGATCCTTTTGAACTTTTCCCATTTTTCCTCCGTACTGATATTTTTGAGGATGTTGTCCCAATTAATGTTACCGATAGTAGTTCTAAGCTCATCAAATTTTGCTTTACTAAAGTTTAGTTTCTTTGTCGCTCCTTGATAAGGCTTCCTATTGATTGACAGCTGGAAGTTGATTATATTGTGGTCGCTGTTCCCCAAGTGCCCCTCAACCTGCACCCCCTTTATACGTTCCGGTTTGTTAGTTAATAGTAGGTCCAGAATGGCCCTCCCTCTTGTTGGTTCCTGCACAAGTTGGTTCAGGTAATTGTCTTTAATTACTCTCAAGAACTTATCACCCCTGTGAGATTTGCAGGTTTCGTTCTCCCATGTTATATCTGGGTAATTAAAGTCCCCCATGATAATTACTTTGTTTCGTTTTGACACCTCTTCTATCTGCCTTAGTAGTAAGTCTTCAGTTTCTTTTGTTGCTTTTGGTGGTCGATAGAAGACCCCTATCAGGATTTTATTTTTTCCTCCCTGTATTTCTACCCACAGAGATTCCGCCTGTTCGTCTCCTACCCCTATATCCTCCCGTAGCCTCGGCTTCAAGTTCGATTTGACGTACAGACATACCCCTCCCCCTTTCTGGTTCCTTCGGTCTCTTCTGAAGAGATTGTACCCCTGCAAATTCACCGCCCAATCGCACTTATCATCAAGCCATGTTTCAGTAATTCCGACTATATCATAGCTTTCATCAGTCATTCTCGCTTCAAGCTCGCCCACTTTACCGATCAGACTTCGTGCATTCGTGGTCATACAATTTATATCATTTTTTTTGTTTTTTAAATTTGTTTTGTTGCTATTCGTACTTATGGCTGATCTATCAGTTCTAACTGTACTAACCCCACCCCCTGCTTGTCCCCCATTCCCTTTGCTTGGACCCAGATCGCTAATTACACTGGCTACCCCACTATTTCTCATTTTACCCTCCCCCCCAGTCCCTAGTTTAAACACTCCTCCAGCCTTCTAGCCATCTTTTCCCCCAGCACAGCTGCACCCTCCCCATTAAGATGCAGCCCGTCCCTACGGTAGAGCCTGTAGCCGACCGCAAAGTCAGCCCAGTTCTCCTGGAACCCAAATCCCTCCTTCTTACACCAACTCCGGAGCCACTTGTTTACCTCCCTAAGATCCTGCTGCCTTTCTAGTGTGGCTTTAGGTACAGGTAGTATTTCCGAGAAAACTACCCTGGAGGTCCTTGCCCTGAGCTTGGACCCTAAGTCCCTGAAATCATTTTTGAGGGCCCTCCATTGACCTCTAACTTGTTCATTGGTGCCAATGTGCACCATGACTGCTGGATCCTCACCAGCCCCTCCCAGTAATCTGTCAATCCGATCCGCGATGTGTCGAACTCGAGCGCCAGGAAGACAACACACCGTTCGACGATCCCGGTCTTTATGGCAGATTGCCCTCTCTGTCCCCCTAATAATTGAGTCCCCCACCACTAGAACCTGTCTAGCCTGCCCTGCACTCCTCGTCCCCGTCTCACTGGAGCAGTCATCTCCCTGGCCTTCAGAGGGCGTGTCGTGCTGCAGCGGTGCTGGCTCTGTAATGGCATCCCCCTCATCTGCCAATCTTGCAAATTTGTTGGGTTGTGCCAGTTCAGGACTAGCCTCCCTGGTTCTCTTCCTTCTATCCCTCCTTCTTTCTGTCACCCAGCTGACTGCCTGCTCCCCCTGCTCTTCCGTAGCACCATCCGCCCCCGCCTCTACCCCAGCGAGTGCCTGCTCAGTGAGCACCAAACTCCTTTCCATGATGTCAATGGCTCTCAGTGTTGCCAGTTGCCCATTTAGATCCAGAATTTGGGCTTCTAAATGTGCGACGTGCATGCATCTTGCGCAACAGTATGCACCCTCGATCGGCTGATCAAGGACCGCATACATTGCACAAGTAGCACACTTGATGACATTGCCAGGCATGGAGCTCATCCTAATGGGGATCTACAATTTACTTGTGGAAGTAGTGAAGATAGACTTGTTCACACTCCGCTGACCCGCTGCCGCAACCGCTGACCCGCTGCCGCAACCGCTGACCCGCTGCCGCAACCGCTGTCCCGCTGCCGCAACCGCTGTCCCGCTGCCGCAACCGCTGACCCGCTGCCGCAACCGCTGACCCGCTGCCGCAACCGCTGACCCGCTGTCGCAACCGCTGTCCCGCTGTCGCAACCGCTGTCCCGCTGCCGCAACCCCTCACCCGCTGCCGCAACCCCTCACCCGCTGCCGCAACCCCTCACCCGCTGCCGCAACCCCTCACCCGCTGCCGCAACCCCTCACCCGCTGCCACAACCCCTCTCCCGCTGCCGCAACCCCTCTCCCGCTGCTACCTCTGTGCAACCACTCACACGCTGCCCCTCTCGCGCAACCTCTTACCCGCTGACACTTATGCGCAAGCAGTCAAAATTTTTTTTTTTTTTTTTTTTTTTAAATTCCCCCCTCACAAACACTTAGACCCCCAGACACACACACACAGAAGACACAACTAACCAGATACACAGAAGACACACACTTAGCTCACAAACACACACAGAAGATACTTATCAGCTCCTCCACTCCTCCGCTCCTCCTGGTGACGTCACCCGCTGTCCCGGCGGCCGCTCACTCTGCCCTCCTGTCTCAGCTGCTCCGCTGAACTCTTGGTGGCCTCTTGGCGCCGGCTGCTGCGCTCCGGTCTCACTGGTCACTCCTGACCCCGCATCTGCTTCGGCTGCCGCTGCCCCCGGACCTGCTTCGGCTGCTGAGCTGCTCCGCTGTCCCCTTCAGCTCCCCGCTCGTGCCTCCGTCTCGTGTCGCTGCTCCTGGCGTCTGACATCACTCAAGTAAACGAGCTCTACTGACCGTTCCCAGTTTTGCTCAGCAAAACCTGTAACATTTACGTGGCAGACGTATAGGCAGACCCCAGTAACATTCCTGTAGCAGCAGTATAGGCAGACCCCAGTAACATTCCTGTAGCAGCAGTATAGGCAGACCCCTGTAACATTCCTGTAGCAGCAGTATAGACAGACCCCTGTAACATTCTTGTAGCAGAAGTATAGGCAGACCCCTCTAACATTCTTGTAGCAGAAGTATAGGCAGGCTCCTGTAATATTTACGTGGCAGAAGTATAGGCAGGCTCCTGTAATATTTACGTGGCAGAAGTATAGGCAGGCCCCTGTAATATTTACGTGGCAGAAGTATAGGCAGGCCCCTGTAATATTTACGTGGCAGAAGTATAGGCAGGCCCCTGTAATATTTACGTGGCAGAAGTATAGGCAGGCTCCTGTAATATTTACGTGGCAGAAGTATAGGCAGGCCCCTGTAATATTTACGTGGCAGAAGTATAGGCAGGCCCCTGTAACATTTACGTGGCAGAAGTATAGGCAGGCCCCTGTAACATTTACGTGGCAGAAGTATAGGCAGACCCCTGTAACATTCTTGTAGCAGATGTATAGGCAGGCAGATCCCAGTAAAATTGCTGTAGTAATAGTATAGGCCAACCTCTGAAACACTGGCGTACCATGAGCTTAGGCGAAGGCCGGAAAAATTAGTTGCATAAGAGTGTAGGCGTGGGCCCGAAAAATAAGTGTACCAAGAGTACAAGTGTACCTCTGAAAAATGTATCAACCGAGAGGGCAGGTGAAACCCATAAATATTTTTTGAAAGATACACCTCGCTGTTGCTTAATTTGTAACAGAGCCTGGATGCAAAATTGGTTCATGTTAAAGTATCAATACTTTTGAAACTTTGAAAAATTGTAAAAACATTGGTAGATGAGCCTTTTGGGCCGCAGAAAAATTGGCCGTTCAGCGTGATGACATGTTGTTTAAGCAGGAGGAGTAGCAGAATGAGGACAAATGTCAGAGAGAGATTGACAAAGCTAAATGCCCCGTTTTCCCAGTGATAAAGAAGAGTGCTTTTATCTGCTGTTGCAGCGAAAAGAATCTTTAGGTTCCGCTGCTCTCCGCTGGTGGAGAAGAGAAGTCTGGGGAAATCCAGGCTTTGTTAATCTTTATGAGTGTAAGCCTGTTGGCACTGGCAGTTGACAGGCGGGTACGCTTGTCCGTGATGATTCCCCCAGCTGCACTAAACATCCTCTCTGACAAGACGCTAGCGGCAGGGCAAGCCAGCATCTCCAGGGCATACAGCGCAAGTTCGTGCCACGTGTCCAGCTTTGACACCTGTAAGACAGTGACTGACAAAGTGCTGGAGGGTGGATACGTGCCACTGAGCGGCCTGGGAGGAAGCCAGCATTTCTGTGTCAGTAACGCTATGTTACTGACACGTTGTAGTTTGGTAAGTGGCTCCAAGCCGCATAGTCCGGGCCGGCTTTCCGGGAGTGGTCAAAGTGAAGGGTGGGATGGCCACTCCCATGTACCAGGTGGGGCTGGTACCAGGCCTTATAAAGCCTGGGCCTGCAGGTTAGAGATGGACAGAAAGCATCTGGCTGAGAGCCAGAGAGAGGGCTCTGTGGAGAAAGGAGCCCAGCTAGCCCAGCGTGTGGGTGAGAGCGCAAAGGTTGACAGGGTGACGCCCCTAACCTCAACACCCAGGAGGGTGTGGTGAGACCTCCACAGGTCTGAGGACAGGACTGGCTGTGGACAGCAAGCAAGAAGTATTCTGACGTTTTGAAGTGAGTAGTCAGGAACAAGCTTATGTATAGTGAGAGCTCAGACGAGCAGGATTTATTTTATGCTGGCCTGAAGTCAAGGCCTGTTTTGTTTGTTTTATGCTGCAATAAACCCAGGCCAAGCCTGGACTAAAGAACGTTGTTGCCCGGTGTCACTGTCTCTGGCCGCGGATGCCCACGCTGCTACTGCCCCTAAACACTAGTCCCTCACTCACCCAATAGTTGTATGGAACAGAGGCATCACGGAGGACGATGGTGCGATTGGCTACGTACTCCCTTACCATCTTTTTACAGTGCTCCCTCCGACTCAGCCTTGACAGGGGAGTTGTGACGCAGTCTTGCTGGGGAGCCATAAAGCTGGCAAAGGCCTTGGAGAGTGTTCCCCTACTTGGCCCTCGAAACTGCGTCTTCTGCCACTAGCGCTGTCAGATGGGAAGTTTTAACATCACTTTTTCCACCAGGGCCCTGTAGTATTGCATCACTCTTGTACCCCTTTCCCCTTCGGGAATGAGATTGGAAAGGTTCTCCTTATACCGTGGATCAAGAAGGGTGTACACCCAGTAAACCGTGTTCACCAGAATGCATCTAACGCAAGGGTCAAGGGAAAGGCAGCCTAACATGAAGTTAGCCATGTGTGCCAGGGTCCCAGTACGCAACACATAGCTGTCCTCACTAGGAGGATGACTTTCAGGATCCTCCTCTACAGCCCATACATGCTGAACAGATGAGAGGCAAGCAGCGTGGGTACCCTCTGCAGTGTGCCCAGCTGTCTCTTCCCCCTCCTCCTCCAAAACACGCTGAGATATAGATATGAGGGTGGTCTGGCTGTCAAGCGACATACTGTCATCCCCAATCCCCTGTTCCAACCACAAAGCGTCTGCCTTTATGCTTTGCAGCGAACTTCTCAGCAGGCAAAGCAGCGGGATGGTAACGCTACTGATTGCCGCATCGCCGCTCACCATCTGAGTAGACTTCTCAAAGTTTCCGAGGACCTGGCAGATATCTGCCATCCATGCCCACTCCTCAGTAAAGAATTGCGGAAGCTGACTACCACTCCACCGCCCATGTTGCAGCTGGTATTCCACTATTGCTCTACGCTGCTCGTACAGCCTGGCCAACATGTGCAGCGTAGAATTCCAGCGTGTGGGCACATCGCACAGCAGTCGGTGCTCTGGCAGCTGAAACCAATGTTGCAGGGTCCTCAGGGTGGCAGCATCCGTGGTGGGCTTGCGGAAATGCGCGCAGACGCGGCGCACCTTGCCGAGCAGGTAAGACAAGTGGGGGTAGTTTTTCAGAGACCGCTGAACCACCAAATGAAAACACGCGGGCGAGGCATGGCACGTGTGTGGGGCTGCCGAGCTGCCACCAGGTTACGGCCGTTGTGACACATGACCATGCCCGGTTGGAGACTTAGCGGCGAAAGCCAGAGGTCGGTATGCTCTGTCAGACCCTGCAGCAGCTCGGGGGCCATGTGCCTCTTGTCACTTAAGCTGATTAGTTTCAGCACAGCTTGCTGACGCTTGCCCACCGCTGTGCTGCCGCGCTACGTGCCACCGAGTTCTGGCAACGTGCTGACACTTCTTAATTGAGATGAATAGGTGGCAGAGGAGGAGGAGGGGGAGCGTTTGGAGGAGGTGGCATAAAACGCACCGAGGTAGGACCCGCTATTCTGGGTGTGGGTAGGACGTGAGTGGTCCCAGGCTCTGACTCGCTCCCAGCCTCCACCAAGTTCACCTAATGTGCCGTCGGAGATATAGTGGCCCTGCCCGCCAGTACTTGTCCACGTGTCCGTCGTTAAGTGGACCTTCCCAGTAACCACATTGGTGAGGACACGATTTATGTTGCAGGAGACGTGCTGGTGTAGGGCTGGGACGGCACACTGGGAAAAATAGTGGCGAATGGGGACCGAGTAGTGCGGGACAGTCGCCGCCATCATGTTTTTGAAAGCCTCCATTTCCACAAGCCTGTACAGCAGCATCTCCAGGCTGATTAATTTGGCAATGTGCACGTTTAAAGCTTGTGGCGGCATATTTGTGTTTTCGCTCCATCGCTTGTGTTAGCGACAGCTGAACGCAGCGCTGAGAGACATTGCTGGATGGAGTGCAGGCTGGGGCACAATGAAAGAGGCAGTGGTGTGACCAGGAGGTGGTGAATGTCCTTCGTCCCTCCTTGTGGGGTGCTTGGCCATCATATGCCTGCGCATGCTGGTGGTTGTGAGGCTGGTAGTTGTGGCTCCCCGGCTAATCTTGGCACGACACAGGTTGCA
The DNA here is from genome assembly GCF_035609145.1 of Eleutherodactylus coqui. Lineage (NCBI taxonomy): Eukaryota > Metazoa > Chordata > Amphibia > Anura > Eleutherodactylidae > Eleutherodactylus > Eleutherodactylus coqui. Next base: position 513,945,410 of record NC_089837.1, read on the forward strand.
TACCACTTTTCGCTTGTCGTCCATGCTCTTACTAAAAAACATTCACACCTTTGAACACCTAGCCCTCTGCACAGAGGCTTGCCGCGAGGGGGTGCTTGGGGAAACAGTTGAGGGATTCTTCCCTCTGGCCCTGCCTCTACCCCTGGCCACTCCACTGCCTCTTCCAACCTGTCCTGCTGCTGAACTTGCCTCCCCCTCTGAAGCCCTGTCCTCAGTAGGCTTAGCAAACCAGGTGGGGTCAGTCACCTCATCGTCCAGCCTCTCTTCCTCCGAATCCTCTGTGCACTCCTCCCTCGGACTTACTGACCTTACTACTATCTCACTGATAGACAACTGTGTCTTATCATCATCGTCCTCCTCATCCACAAAAAGCTCTTGAGAGAGTTGCCGGAAGTCCCCAGACTCATAACCCGGAACCCGGGAACTTTCCAAAGCTTAGGCATCGGTCATGACAAACTCCTCAGGTGAGAGAGGAACCATTTTTTCCCAGTCATGGTAGGGACCCGAGAACAGTTCCTGGGAGTCTGCCTGCTCACAATATATCATTTTCATGGAGAAAGGGGGCTGGGAAGACTGGGTGGTCGATACATTGCTGGACGCATTTTCTGCCATCCACAACAGGACCTGCTCACACTGCTCTAATTGTAATAAAGGTCTACCACGCAGACCGGTAAATTGTGATATGAAGCTGGGGACCCCAGAAACTTGCCTCTCTCCTAATCCCGCAGCAGCCGGCTGTGATTCACCTGGACTAGGAACTCGGCCTGTGCCCACACCCTCACTTGGACGTCCACGTCCTCGTCCCTTACCCCTACTCCTCATTATAGCAGATTAATAATAGAGCAGGGCCCAAATAAATTACCCCACTGTACAGCACTGACAACTGTGGCTTAATTCACCGCACACAGAGTGTTGTAGATAGTGGAGACTCTGTGACTTGAAAAAATTAACCCGCTGTCTTGCGCTGATACCTAGGGGTAATTTATCGCTTGCAGAGACTTGTAGATAATAGAGGCTGTGTGGAGTGGGAGAAGACTCTAAAGCCAGTGGATAGTGCTGGTAACTGCGGCTATCTCAACCCCACCAAGGAAATGGTAGTGTGAGACGCTCTGCACAGCGGCAGAGCTGAAACACTTTGCAGTGGCCCAGGAAATATTACAGTACTGTTTAGCGGTAAGACCTCTGTCTAATGCACTGCAGACACAGAACGGTATAACTGAAGTTGTTTGCAGTAGGCTAGGAAATATTAGAGAGCAATTTTCATGGTGAGAGCTGGTTGTACAGCACTGCAGGCTGGGAACGTAATTACTGAAAGGCTGGGAACAGGCCTAGATGTGTAATACAAAAATTGATGCACTACTACTCCCAGCCAGCCACAACTATAATGCACACGGTCAGATGTAGCCCTAAGGGGTTCTTTAAGACAGGATCCTACTCTAACACTTTCCCTATATAAGCAGCTCTTTCCCTAAACACTGCATAATACACTGCAGACTGAGAACGCTATAGATATAATGGCCGGCACAGCCCGAGATGCTTAAGAAAAAAAAATTGGTGCACTACTGCTCCCAGCCAGCCACAATAGTATTTCACACTATGATGAGTAGCCCTAAGAAGGACCATTGGGATTCTTGAAGACAGGATCCTATTCTAATACTTTCCATATATCAGCAGCAGCACTTTACCTAACCTCTGCTAGCATGTGTCTGAGGCGAGCCACGGGCGGGACCAGTTTAAAGGGGTTGTCTCACGCCGAAATGTTTTTTTTTTTATTCAATAGGCCCCCCGTTCGGCGCGAGACAAACCCAAGGGATGGGTTAAAAAAAAAAAAGTTTATTACTTACCCGAATCCCCGCGATGCGGTGACTTCTTTCTTCCTTTACCAAAATGGCCGCTGGGATCTTCACCCACGATGCACCGCGGGTCTTCTCCCATGGTGCACCGTGGGCTCTGTGTGGTCCATTGCCGATTCCAGCCTCCTGATTGGCTGGAATCGGCACACGTGACGAGGCGGAGCTACGAGGACCAGCTCTCCGGCACGAGCGGCCCCATTCACCAGGGAGAAGACCGGACTGTGCAAGCGCGTCTAAAAACGCCAGAAGACAGTGAATTTAGACAGATCCATGGCGACGGGAACGCTAGCAACGGAACAGGTAAGTGAATAACTTCTGTATGGCTCATAATTAATGCACGAAGTATATTACAAAGTGCATTAATATGGCCATACAGAAGTGCTGAACCCCACTTGATTTCACAAGACAACCCCTTTAAGTACTCGGCGGTCACCTGATCTCGCCAGGCACTCACTACTGTGGGGTGGGATAGGGCTGGTACGTCACAGCAGGAAGTCGTAATTCCTTCCCCACATGTCAATTGGCCAGAAAATGGCGCTAAACATGCAGGGAAAGTGTTCGTCTCAAGTAACGAGCATCTCGAGTACCCTAATGCTCGAACAAGCATCAAGCTCGGACGAGTGTGCTCGCTCATCTCTATTGACTATCTGTTCATCTGTGAAAAATGTATACAAACGATCGCTGGACTGGAGGTGGGCTTAATTACAATTTTAGATCACGCTCCTATTTCTTTGAAAATTTCAGTGCAAGACCTACCAGCTAAGGAATAGACCTGGCAGCTCAATCCTAAACTCACTGCAGATGAGAAACACAATAGCCTACTGCCAGAGAAATTGGGGGGTTATTTAAACTAAATGACAGGCCAGAAAGCTCCACTCCAGTAGTCTGGGAAATACAAAAAGGCGAGTTGATTGCTATGGGATCGAGAATTAAAAAACAAAGAGAACTTGGAATTAACTCCATTCTATCCTGAATTTCTAGGGCAGAGAATCTATACAAAAAGTCCATAAACTCTGATTTGCTCCCTGATTTTAATAGTCTTAGAAACAAATTAAGGGATCTACTAAATGTTAAAGCTGCTAAAACATTTCAACTCTCTAAATTCAAAATATATGCACATGGAGCCAAAGGCTCTAAAGCCATGATCATCAACAAAATCCAATCCCCCACAACTAATACAGTTACAGCTACCACAGAGATCACCAAAGAATTCTGAACTTACTTAGAAGCTTTGTATAATTAACAAATATTTCCCTCTTTGTCTCCTCGTCTGCAATCTCATCTGCCAACATCCCTTTTCCAGATTCAATAACTCTTCCTGAGGTTACGGAAGAGGACAAAGCACAGTTACTCAACCCATTAACAGCTCCAATGTTACGATTATTTAAAAAAATAAACAAATTGCTAGGTCCCAATAGCATACACCCCCAGGTTCTATGGGAATTAATTAGTGAGATATACAAACTATTGTTATATTTAAGGACTCTATAGTGACAGGGTCTGTGCCACTGGATTGGCCCATCGCAAAAGTGGTACCAATATTAGAAAAGTGAAGTTAGAAAGCAAACTTGGAAACTACAGGCTGGTAAGTCTAACTTCTATTGTAGGTAAAATGTTTGAAGGGTTTTCTAAGAGATGCTATCCTGGAGTACCTCTAGGAAAATAACTGTAAAACTCCTGCCACACCAAACTATGAGGAGGTAACTTCTAGATTAGATTAGGGAGAGCCATTGGATCTTGTATGCTGTGCCACAAAAAGGGTGGCTTCACACGAGCGTGTTTTTCTGCGTACATAAATGCGCACCCATGTACGTGCAAAAACACGTGAATTCAGGTCCGGCTGCTGCCGGTGGCTCCATTAAAAACAATGATCTGCCGACACCCCTGCATTGCTTTTCATGGAAGGGCTTTACATATAAGCCCTTCTCTGAAAAACAAAAATTTTAGTGTAAAAAAATAAATAAACAAACTTGCCTCTCCACCGCTTTCCCTGTCACATGCCGCAGATGTTTCCTTCATCCCTGCTAGTAAAAAGAATTCCCTGCTGCTACATTTGCCACATCTGGAATTCTTCAATTCTCTACCGCAGCTGTCACAAATGACAGCTGCGGTAGATGATTCTGCTGCCGGCACCCCGTCAATTGATTTCAGGGAAAGGCTTTAAATGTAAGCCCTTCCCTGAAAATCCAGTAAAAGTGGTGTAAAAAGAACAAAAGAAAAATATATACTTACCTCCTCCCTTCAGCTGCCGGGGCTCAGCCGCGTCTTCACCTGCTGTCCCCTGCTCTGCAGCGCTCATCTATCAGCAGGAGGGTATTTTAAATCCCCGCCTGCTGAAAGACCTGATTGTGATTGACTGAGGTGCTCAGTCAATCACAGGCAGCTCACGCCAAATGAATGACGGGCGAGAGCTGCCTGTGATTGGCTGAGCACCTCAGCCAATCACAATTAGCTCTTTCAGCACGCGGGGATTTGAAATCCCCGTTTGCTGATAGATCAGCACTACAGAGCAGGGGACAGCAGGAGCCCTGGTAGCTAAAGGGAGGTGAGTATGTATTTTTTTGGTTTTTTACACCACTTGTACTGAATTTTCAGGGAAGGGCTTACATTTAAAGCCCTTCCCTGATCGAGCAATTGTCCTTAGCGAGTATGCTCACTCATCTCTATTCTTCATCCCCGCGGGGGACATGGCAGTGGCGAAGAGGTAAGTTTACTTATTTTTTACACTAAAATTTTTCTTTTTCAGGGAAGGTCTTATATGTAAAGCCCTTCCCTGAAAAACAATGCAGGAGTGTCGGCTGCAGCCGCGGCTCCATTGAAAACAATGCGTACATTTACTATGGTGCACGCATGTCCTATCTTTGCAGGTACATACCTGTAAAGCATGGACCTGTGCACACACCATAGGGAATGCATTGGAGCTAATAGACGTGTGCTTTTGTGCACACATATCCACACACAAAATACACGCTCTTCTGAAGCCACTCTAAGGTTGGTATATAAAATGAGAACGCTTGGTTTGGGTGAGAATGTGAGTAAGTTGGTAAGTAACTGGCTCAGTAATAGAAGGCAGAGGGGAATTATAAATGGTACATATTCTGATTGGGCCACCATTAATAGTGGGTTACCACAGGGGTTGTTAAAATATTAATATTTGCAGATGATACAAAAGTCTGTAAAGTAATTAAAACCAGAGAGGACACTGGTCACTGGTCAGACCGCACATGGAATAGTGTACAGTTCTAGACACCGATAATCAAAGGACATATCAGAGCTTGAGGGGCTCAGAGGTGGACAGCCAAATTTAATAAATGAAATGGGCGGACTACAATACCCAGAGATGTTATCAAAATTGGAGTTATTTAGTTTTAAAAAAAAAAGACTGCTTAGGGGCAACCTAATAACTATGTATAAATATATCAGGGGACAATACAGAGATCTCTCCCAACTGCTTACACCCAGGACTGTGACTGTAACAAGAGGACATCCACTGTGTCTAAGAGGAATGGAAGTTTCTACACCGATATAGAAGGGGGTTCTTTACTGTAAGAGCAGTGAGACTATGGAACGCTCTTCCTGAGCACATGGTGATAGAAAACTCAATAGAAGAGTTCAAGCGGTGCCTAGCCACCTTTCTTGGTTGTACTATTTCATATTATAATTACTAAGAACTTCAGAAGGATCGGTAATGTGGGAGTTGTTCTGATTGCCTGTCTTGGAGTTTGAGAAAATGGAGAAAATTGTTTTTTTTTTTTTGCTTTTCTCTGGATCAACACTGGGGGTGAATAGGCTGAATTGGATGGACGCAAGTCATTTTTCACCCTAAAATACTGTTGCTATATGTTAAGATTTATTCTGTTATTTATTTAGACACACAATGTGATCTTTGGTGCTCAATACGGCAAAGAATTATTCCACATGCATCTAAAACTGCAAAGCCATCTATTAGGCCATGCTGAAGGATCAGTCTAATAATCACACAATGGTAGGCTGCTTGCAGGCCTTTCCTAAGTTTCTGCCTTTCTATCTAATCACCTAGATACCATGGTCGTTGTAGATCGCGGGGTGTAAGGAGTTAAGTAATTGGGATCAAAGCACAGAAACGTCACTGCTGACACGCTGACTCTGCTCTGCGCAAGCGTGGCTGTGCGCCTGCCAGCACATCACAGAGCGGAGAGAGAAGACGCCGACAGGTAAACGGGAGGTCAATGCCGGGGCACGGCTCGCATTCCCCTGAGTGAATCTTGCAGTCAGAATCTGACTCAGCCGCCGGCATGAGGCCTTCCTTTCATGTCTCCCTGCGCGGGCTCTGGTGCTACTTCCAATCAAGCTTTGCTTCCCAACTGTCACTCCACCATCAGATAGGCAATCAAATTGTTCAACTCTCCAGACAGACTGGTCTAGGGAAACCAACTATGGGGAGATATGTCAGAGATCCCCCTGTAGTTCCACCCCCACTCTCTCTTCTCTCTCGGGGGGAATTCCTAGCCTGCTTTGTGATCTTCTATTGATTTCAATGGGCCAGAGCTGCTGCTGCCGACCCCATTGAAAACAATGGGCAATATCGCACATTCTTCTTCGTGATGTGAGGTTAGTGTGAAAACATCGCTAATGAGAATGAAACCATTGAAAATCATTGGTTTCATTATCATGTGTTTTCACTCACTCTTGCATCGCCAGTGGGTGTGAGCCCTTAGGAATAAAATACCAACCCCTCCATGTATAGTTCTCATATAAGATGTCCCGGGTTTTACATTGCATAAGAAACGGCCTCGTTCACATGGTAAAATATACTTGCACAATTGGGCACAGATTCCGCACCCAAATCTGCAGCTAAATCAGCGTTACTTTAGGATTGTATTGAATGCTCTGCCAATCCGAGCTGCAGGTCATCTAGTGGGAATTCTCACTCATACAGTTTCACATTGGAAGGATTACACGGACCTGTCAGTTCAAAGCCTCTCTGAACCAGAAATTAGGGCTCATTCACACAACTGTATTTGAATTGCGTATTACGCAGCATAATACACGGTGCATCGTAGCAATTCAAATACGTTGATTTCCGCATGTCCCACTCACACTGGTGTTTTTCATTGTGTATAATACGTGTGTAAAAAAGACGCAGCATTATCTATTTTAGGGCGGATTCAGATGATCGCGGTTTTGTCCCCTTTTACTGCCGTGATAATCACAGCCATATAATGGGACAAAACCAAACCACTGATCTCTATGGGATTCAAGTGGTTTCATTTTCACCACCTCTGTTCCCGGCCGTAATTTGTACTTTTGGGGAAAGATGGGCCTGCCCTATCTTACCCGCACGTAGTGCATACCATATACACAGCGATACCCCGGCTCACACATTTTACGCATACGTCCGTGAAAATGAGCCCTTATACTGAGTGCATGAGAGAGAAACCAGTACAACAGCGGCTTACAGGTACTCACCGGGCCGTAACATCTCACACCTCCCATTGATTTTTGGACACATTTCCCAGAGCCCTTAGGGGAATCCCTGTGACAACACCGGCTCCCACAATCAGCACTATATATACACGGATCTCCATCCTTCTAGATGTAAAACACAAGAAATAAATGTTTAGTGAATTTGTTTATAAGGTTTCACATTTATGTCACAGCAGGAAGTAAAGGCGATTCATACTTGTCACCCGGAATGTCCTTAAAGGAGATGTCCCGAGGCAGCAAGTGGGTCTATACACTTCTGTATGGCCATATTAATGCACTTTGTAATATACATTGTGCATTAATTATGAGCCATACAGAAGTTATAAAAAGTTTTTTACTTACCTGCTCCGTTGCTAGCGTCCTCGTTCCCATGGAGCCGACTAATTTTTGGCCTCCGATGGCCAAATTAGCCGCGCTTGCGCAGTCCGGGTCTTCTGCTTTCTTCTATGGAGCCTTTCGTGCAGGATGCCGGCTCCGTGTAGCTCCGCCCCGTCACGTGCCGATTCCAGCCAATCAGGAGGCTGGAATCGGCAGTGGACCGCACAGAAGAGCTGCGGTCCACGGAGGCAGAGGATCCCGGCGGCCATCTTCAGCGGTAAGTATTGAAGTCACCGGACCGCCGGGATTCAGGTAAGCGCTGTGCGGGTGGTTTTTTTAACCCCTGCATCGGGGTTGTCTCGCGCCGAACGGGGGGGGGGTTTAAAAAAAAAAAAACCCGTTTCGGCGCGGGACATCTCCTTTAAGGTTCCCAGAAGGAGGAGCGACCTCCCGGATTCCATGAAGAATCTACTGCACATCACTGAAGGCTCTTTGAAGGGAGCTTTTATAAAAGGTTTCCCTGAATGTATGCAGCACCCTGGACATCCTGCTGACCTTGTTGCCACATGCCTGCCCTCCCTAGGAGATCAGCAGTGCCCCCTGTAGGTAGACCCCATGGAAAATACATTGTTCATCAGGATGAGTGAGGCAGAGCCCAACAGCGGAGTAGCTGGTGCTCATCCCAGAGGTGCAGTAGAAGTGTGCCTTTTTCATGCCATGCTTGGACATATATAAGTCAATAATTGAAGGCAGCAAATGACTTTTTTCAGAAGGCTCTGTGCCCGCACTCCCTAGCAGGCAGCCCAAGCGGCAGTAAAAAAAACAACAAAACAATAGATCACCTAGGAGGCCCTGCCCGGCTCTGCAGCACAACTCCTCTGAAGCTCCGGCAGACTTGTTTATAGTTTCCCCCTCTCCTCAGGGCCGCCGCTGCGTTTACATTCCCCTCAATATGCCATTCGCCTCTACAGTAAGGCTATGTCCACATGGGATGGATTTGCTGGGGATCATCCGCAGCGGGTATTCCACAGCAGAAAATCCATACCAAAAACTGCACCATTTGGTAAGAAATTTGATGCGTATTTTAACGCGGATTTTGGTGTGGAATTCATTATTAGACATGTATTCCGCAGCATATCCAGTGCTATAATTGTAATTCCGTGGATTTAAAATTCTGCACTGCATGGCAATCTCCGCATGGGTTTTGTGCGATTTTTTTTTTTTTTTTTTCCCAGCGCATGCGGATGAGATTGTGAAAATCTCACCCTCTTTGCTGCTACTGTAAATGTTGCTTATTTTCTGTGTGGAGCATTTACATTGCAAATCTGTGGCAAATCCACCCCATGTGGATCTTTATTCATTAGTGATTGTTCCTGTGAGTGTCGGAAGTGCTCAATAGACTTGATACCACCAGCATGATTGGCCACGGAGTCCAAGAGACTGTACAAAGATATATAAATGCAATATACTGAGCATTATTTGCCCTCTCTGCTGCCATCTACCACTCATCCATCAAAACATGTTTCCTTGTGGCACCATATTAGTAAATGAAATGCAACAAAGCTACAAGTATAGGAATCTGCCCCATTTAGGGCGCCCTCACACTGGTGATGAAATCGCGCGAGATTTGTGCATTGTGAGACATACAAATCTTGCACAAATACGAAACCCATTCTTGTGAATGTGTTCATTAACGTCTGTAATGTTTACCTGCGTTGCAGTGCTAAGCAGAAAGCAAATCACAGCATGTCCTTTCTCCAGCTGTAGCGCCGGCCTCATTGAAATCGATGGGAGAAGATCATGGAACAGCCTTGTATTCCAGCGGGGCTGAATGAATCCCCCATAGAGAGAACAGAGAGGGGGTGGAGCTACAAAGGATTTCCTAGAGATCATCCCACATTTTGAGAGATAGGGGTGGGGCTAGACCGCTCCCCCAGGGCATTCATGAGAGCAAGGGTGAGAGAGGGCTGGGCTAGATGGGGTTTTTATAGTGATTTACTCTAGCCAAGAGATGTGCAGGAAAAGGAATCTAGCTCCAGATCTTTTCTAGCCCCATCCCTCTCATCCCTGCTATCGGAAGCCCTCTAGCCCTACCACCCTATATCTCCAAATATGATATCTATAGAAGATCCTCTGCAGGTCTGCCTCCCTCTCTCTTCTTGCTTTGGGGGATTCATTCAGCCCCGCAGGGATGCAATGCTGTTTCCATGCATCCATGGGTTTTGGAAGGTTTGTGAGAGCGATATCAAGACTTGAATAACAGCCCGATATCGCTCTCGCCAGTGTGCAGGAGGCTGTAGAAATGCTTCTCCAGTCTCTGTCGGGGTGTATATATAATATTTTTTCTCAGCTTTTTGTAATAAATGTTCCCTATTGTTAGCACAGAGAGAATCTAAATATAGAAGCATGAACTCTCTATATAATTGCAAATATACAATGTGTAAAATACAAAATCTGATATAAAGAATTTACTTTACCTTCAATTTAGGCTGGCTTCACACGAGCATGTTTTTGTGTGTACATAGGTGCGCACCTATGTACGTGCAAAAACACGCATGCATGAAGGTCCGTGCATTGCCTTCAAGGTAGCCGCAGCTGCTGCCGTCGGCTCCATTGAAGGCAACGGTCTTCCGGCACCCCTGAATTGTTTTTTAGGCACCCCTGAATTGTTTTTTTTTTTGGAGAAGGGCTTTACATATAAGTCCTTCCCTGAGAAAAAAGCATTTTAGTGTAAAAGAAATTTTTAAAAATACTTAACTGCCCGCCGCTGCCATGTCCCCCGTGGGGATGAAGAACACATCTGCCGCATGTGGCAAATTTTTTCTTCAACCCCGCGAAAAAGAATTCCCTGCTGCACCTGCCACATCTGTGACTGATGCAGCAAAAGAATTCTAAATCCCCATGGGGAATGAAGAATTCCCTACCGCAGCTGCAATAGCTGACAGCTGCGGTAGCAGATCCAGCTGCCGATACTCAGTAATTGTTGTTCAGGGAAGAGCTTTAAGTATAAGCCCTTCCCTGAAAAAAAGGAAAAATGGTGTAAAAAGTAATAAACACAACATACTCACCTTCCTTCAACTGCCAGGGCTTATCTGCATCCTTCCAGTGCTGTCACCGGCTCTGAAATGCAGTTCTTTCAGCAGGCGGGAATTTAAAATCCTTACCTGCTGAAAGAGCTGCTTGTGATTGGCTGAGGTGCTCAGCCAATCACAGGCAGCCCTCGCCTGTCATTCATTCAGCGAGAGCTTCCTGTGATTGGCTGAGGTGCTCAGCCAATCAGACAGCTGCTTCTGATTGGTTGAGCACCTCAGCCAATCACATGCAGCTCTCACTGAATGAATGACAGGCGAGAGCTGCCTGTGAATGGCTGAGCACCTCAGCTAATCGCAAGCGGCTCTTTCAGCAGGCGGGGATTTTAAATCCCTGCCTGCTGAAGGAACTGCAGTGCAGAGTCGGGGACAGTGTTGGAAGGATGCAGCTAAACCCTGGCAGTTGAAGGAAGGTGAGTATGTGGTGATTATTATTTTTTACACCATTTTTCCTTGTTTTTCAGGGATTTAGAATTCCTTTACTGCATCTTTCACAGATGTGGCGAGTGCAGTAGGGGATGAAAAAACAAACAAACATCTGCTGCATGTGGCAGATGTCTTTTTCGTCCCCGCGGGGGATACAGCAGCGGCGGACAGGTGAGTTTAGCTCTTCCCTAAAAAGCAATTAAGGGGAGCCGGCAGACCATTGTCTTCAATGGAGCCGCCTGCAGCAGCCGCGTCTCCATTGAAGACAATGCCTGCATTCTCTATTGTGCACGCATGTCCTATCTTTACAGGCATGCACCTGTAAAACACAGACATGTGAACACACCATAGGTAATACAGGTGATGTAATAGACGAGTGCTTTTGTGCGCGTGTATGCATGCACAAAAACACGCTCGTCTGAAGCCATCCTCAGACTGTGCGACCTCAAAGCAGAGCGATAGGCACAAAAACAGCAAGATGGTCATAATCCGATGTTGTGCCATTTCTGCAGCGATAAAAGCTATGGCCACGACTCGAACGTTTACAGCAAGCCTGCAGGCAAAGACAGGGAGACTGAAGAATGCTGGGTGCAGATGACAGGTACATAGTTCCCTCAGTCACACATCAGAAAGACTTATGATTAAGGAAGAAGGTAAACCGCCCGGAGCTTACTGTCCCACTCTGCATCCAACCTGTTCTTCCAGTTAATAAAGTGTAAATATTCTTGACTATCTCTATGATGGGAAAACAGAAATATGTGATGCTTCATGACCACCATAACTCCTATCACATGTAATGACAGTCTACCAGAAATGTATTTCTATTAAAAGCTATGTGCGCAGCTGATTTCAAGTCAAAATCCTCATTGAAGCCGATTTTGACTCTGTTTTGGATGCAGAAATGTTGCAGAATTTGTTGCAGATATTCAGCAGCATTTTGCACCCCATGTAAAGATACCCGGGTAAAATGTGTTTTTTGATGCAGATTTTGGTGTAGGTCTGTACCAGAACATGCTATGGCACCGGGCACATTGAGAACAATGGGAGAAGATCATAAAACAGCCTTGCATTCTCCAGCCTCTGTCGGGGTGTATATATAATATTTTTTCTCAGCTTTTTGTAATAAGTGTTCCCTATTGTTAACACAGAGAGAATCTAATTACAGAAGCCTGAACTATCTATATAACTGCAAATATACAATGTGTAAAATACAAAAACTGATATAAAAAATTTACTTTACCTTCAATTTAGACTGTGCGACCTCAAAGCAGAACGATAGACACACAAACAGCAAGATGGTCATAATCCGATGTTGTGCCATTTCTGCAGCGATGAAAAGTATGGCCACGACTCGAAAGTTTACAGCAAGCCTGCAGGCAGAGAATGGGAGAATGAAGGATCACATCAGAAAGACTTATGATCAAGAAGAAGGTAAACCGCCCGGAGCTTACTGTCACACGCTGCATCCAACCTGCTCTTCCAATTAGTAAAGTTTAAATATTCTTGGCTATTTCTATGATGGGAAAACAGAAATATGTGATGCTTCATGACCACCTGAACTCATATCACATGTAATGACAGTATATCAGAAATGTATTTCTATTAAAAGCTACGTGCGCAGCTGATTTCAAGTCAAAATCCTCATTGAAGAAGATTTTGACTGTTTTGGATGCAGAAATGCTGCAGAATTTGTTGCAGATATTCAGCAGCATTTTGCGCCCCATGTATAGACACCCGGGCAAATGGAGGTTTTTGATGCTGATTTTGATGTAGGTCTCTCAAAACATGATACGTGTGAATATAGCCTAACAGTAGTGTCCCTGGCCTGATCCCCTCTCCAAGTAATAATGGCCCGTGGTTTATTTTTTTGTTTTTTGACAAATACACCAGCAGAATGGAGGGAAGGGGGGCATGACTGCACTGACAGCACACAATTCCATACTTTAAGATTGTAAATGCAGCGTCCGAGGAGCAGGCCATCAGCCTAGGAGACAGCGGGGTAGAGTTGTGGCCTTGTCATGGGGCTCTACTGTCTCCCACCCTGAGGGTAGCAAAGGGATCCGAACCAAGGAACCGAGGGATGGCTATTAAATGGGTGGTAACTCAACTGACGTTTACCCCAAGTCCAATGTCATATGTAATGCCACCGTTCCATCCACAGCAGGGAAAACAGACAATGTTGCAAATAAAACAGTCCACACACAGGGATAACTATTACGGAGCAGAGAGGGGAACGGATGGAGCACTCGTTTACTGAACAAACAGTCCAAGACACTTTACATCCAGCAACAATTGAATAAGCAAATCGGTATGTGGTGTAACAGCGAGGATTCACAGGTAGGCAAGAGAAACCACAGTCCTGTAATCTGTGTTTCCCCCAGTCGTCTCCACGACAGCACCAATTGAGATCGCCTCCTCCTGGTAGGACAGGAACATACTGAGAGGTTAAAAGCTCCCCCCCCCCCCCCTTCCCCACTTTCCTCAGTGTCTTCCTGTCCTGCCAGGAGGCAGGATCGCTGAGAGGAGCTGGTGGAGAAGCCAGCAAAATTCTATATACAGGCGGATCGGAAGGCAGTGGCTCACCCTGTCCTCCCTTCTCAGCCAGACGACTCCCGGGACGCCACATGGGGTGGTAACTACCGGGCCAGGTTCCTCCCGCGGCGGCCCATGGGGGGTACAAAGCGGGAGCCTCAGTCCCCCTCGTCCTCCGGCAGAAATTACAGCGCGGTGCTCCAGGAAGCCCTTTGACGGCAGGGGGCGGGGCGCCGCGTCACGTGTTCAGCGCAATGACGTCATCGCGTCTGCATCAGGAGCGGAGGGGGCGGGGCTTAGCGCAGGAGCGCGAAAATTCAAAAGAAATAGGAACCTGAGAGAAGCCAGAACATACCAGCACTACAGGTCGCAGGGTGTCTGCAGCACCAGTATAGAAATGAGTGCTCCAGCCCCAGAGACAGCTGAAACCTCAGCCTCAGCGGCCGTAAGTAGCCAGTGCGGCAAAAAATACAATGCAAATATCCAGTATGTTGTATATGGAAAAATTGCATGTTTACCCGCAAAAATGCTTTGTTTGTCAGGGGGATAAAAAAGACATCCCCCCCAGAACAAAACTGCGAAAATACGTGGAATGCGGGACGAGACTGCCAGCCACCTACCAGAGGCCTCTATGCAAGGCATGCGTGGCTAGGCTAGTCAGAGAGGAATCGGGGGGATTCCTGGATGACGTTAGGAAGCTGGTGAAGGAGGAGGTTCGATCAGCCCTAACGTCACAGCCGGCACCGCCAGCAAAACGCCAGAAAAAGGCGTATGCTCCCGAGGAGCCTTCTGATTCCGAGAATTCCATCGGATCAGAGCAAGAGGAACAGGCGGCCGAGGAATCCTCAGAGGAGGAGGACTACAGGAAATATTTATTCCATCAAGACGATTTGACGGAATTAATTAAATCAGTCAGGGCTACACTAAAAATGGAACAGCCCAGAGAGCCACGGACTCTACAGGATGAAATATTCGGTGGACTTGGGGAGAGGCGTAAACATACCTTCCTGGTCCACAAAAATATCACTAAAATAATTCAGAAAGAGTGGAGTAAACCAGACGCAGGTTCCTTCTCCGCTCGAGGCGTAAAAAGGAGATACCCTTTCGAAGAGGAAGTTTGCGCAAGCTGGGATGAAATACCTAAAGTAGACATCCCGGTGGCCAAGGTAGCCAAGAGGACGACTCTTCCCTTTGAGGATGCCGCACAGCTAAAAGACCCCATGGATCGCAAAGCAGAGGGCCTCCTAAAGAAATCATGGGAGGCAGCGGCAAACATCCTTAGGCCAGAGATCGCAGCCACTTGCGTGGCGCGGACCCTGGGGGTATGGTTAGAGCAGCTGGAACTACACCTAACCAACAAAACGCCGAGGGATCAGATCCTAAACTCCCTTCCCATCTTGCGCATGGCAACTAACTTCCTAGCGGACGCCGCGGCCGAGACCGTCAAACTTTCAGCAAAGGCCACAGCCCGCTCTAACTCAGCCAGAAGGGTGTTATGGCTGAAATCATGCTCAGGCGACCTGGCCTCAAAAAATAAATTATGTGCCCTCCCATTCTACGGCCAATTTTTGTTCGGACCGGATCTAGACAAAATTCTAGAAAAAGCGTCCGACAGAAAAAAAGGGTTCCCTGAAGAAAAGCCACAGAGAGGGAAGACCTTTTCCCGGGCTCCAATGCAGCAGCCCGAGGCCTACCGAGGCAAGGGCAAGACAGGCCGCTGGAGTTACCCCAAGGGGGGCAGAGGAAGGAATATCCTCTTCAACCCCCACCAGGGGGAGCCGAAGCAGAGACCCTGACGCCATCCCCGTAGGGGCAAGGCTGGGGAGCTTTGTGGATCAATGGGCCGCAATCTGCGGGGGCCCATGGATCCCAAAGATCCTACAGTACGGATACCAGATAGAGCTAGTGTCCGTCCCCAGAAGGAAATTTATTACCACGGAAGCCTCAAAAAAACAGTTACATCTACTAAGGCAAAGCGTGCGCGACTTGCAACTATTAAACGCAATATCTCCCGTACCGCGAAACGAGGAAACCCAGGGCCATTATTCCAGGCTCTTTCTAGTAAAAAAAACCCGGCGGGAAACATCGGATGATAATAAATCTGAAAGACCAGAACACCTGCGTCCGATACAGGAGATTCAAAATGGAAACCATCTCCTCGACGATAAAGTTGATCCCCAGAGGAGCCTACATGGCGTCCATCGACCTAAAGGACGCTTATTTTCACATTCCGATCCACAAAGAGTCTCAGAAATACCTGCGGTTCGCAGTGGACATGGGCAGAAGAATAGAGCACCACCAATTCAGATGCCTGCCCTTCGGGATATCCTCAGCCCCCAGAATCTTTACCAAAATTATGGCGGAGGTAGCCGCCCACCTGAGGAAAAAAATCGATCCTAGTAGTACCCTACCTGGACGATGTTCTATTAATAGCAGAGTCCAAAAAACTCCTAACAAAACACCTGGAGACAGTGCTAGAACTTCTCCAATCGTTAGGATGGATCATAAACTGGGAAAAATCCAGCCTAGATCCCGACAAGCAGAAGATGTTTGTGGGAATAACTCTCGAATCGCAATGCTCCTACCTACCTGAGGAGAGAATACAAAAAATCCGCAGAATAGTCAAAACTTTCCTACGAAGACGATTCTGCACAATTCGGGAGGCAATGTCTCTCCTGGGGAGCTTGACATCATGCATTCCAGGAGTAGCATGGGCCCAGGCCCACACCAGAGCCCTGCAGGCCGTAGTCCTATCCTCGTGGGACAAAAGGCAGTCCTCGTTAGGAGCAAGCATGTACATCCCAAACAGGGCGAAAACATCCTTGCGTTGGTGGACAACCCAGAGAACCTGCGGAGAGGGGTTCACTGGCTACAAAACCCAGCCACCCACATCACAACAGACGCAAGCGCCTGGGGATGGGAGGCGCATGTGGGGAACCAGTTCTTTCAGGGTCCCTGGCCTTAGAGGATAAAAGAACAGTCCTCAAATTACAGAGAACTACAGGCAGTTTGGCAGGTTCTACAGCAGTTGGGCAACTCGCTACAGAACGAACACATAAAGATACTGTCAGACAATATCACCGCGGTCGCCCATATACGACACCAAGGGGGCACAAGATCTCCCGCACTGCAAAGAATCACACAGAAAATCTTTCACTGGGCGGAGGGCCGGATCCTTTCGATCACGGCAACCCACTTGAAGGGGACACTAAACGAAAAAGCAGACTTCCTCAGCAGGAAGCAAATAGACCCAGGAGAGTGGTCCCTCTCCCCAGAGGCATTCAGAATCCTAACCAACCGGTGGGGAACCCCACAGTTGGACCTCTTCGCAACCAGGGAGAACACAAAAGTAGGCAACTTTTTCTCCCTCCGGCCAGGAGATCGTCCGACAGCAGTAGACGCCCTAGGCCAGGACTGGGGACAAGGGCTGGCTTACGCCTTTCCTCCCATACCACTAATCCCCAGGGTCTTACAGCACTTCAGAACCCAGGGATGCACGCTAATCCTGGTGACCCCCTTTTGGCCGAAAAGAAGCTGGTTCGGTCTTCTGGCAACACTGAGCGTCCAGGACCCAGTCACCTTCCCTACCTGGACAGATCTTCTATCGCAGGGGTCACTGAACCACCCCGGCCTAGACAAGCTCCATTTAACGGCATGGCTCTTGAGGAATCCTCACTAAGAAAGAAAGGATTCTCAGAGAAAGTAGTAGAAACCCTAATGTCCAGTAGGAAAAAGACGACCCACCTGATCTACCAGAAGGTCTGGAGAAGGTTTTCCTCATGGAGACAGGGAAGGGATCGCGGGGATTCTATCCCCGACACTCCGCTAATCTTAGAATTCCTGCAGGAGGGCTTAGAGATGGGCCTCTCCCCGAGCACCCTAAAGGTCCAGGTCTCAGCCCTTAGCGTCATTTGCGACACAAAATTCGCAGACGACAGATGGGTCCACAGGTTCCTAACAGCGGCAGCTAGACTACGCCCTAGGCCCATAAACCTGTTTCCAGACTGGAACCTTAATTGGGATCTAAGGGCCATGACAGCGGTACCATTCGAGCCGATCGAGGCGCTACCTATAAGAATGCTTACAATCAAAACCATCTTCTTAGTAGCCATCACCTCCGCAAGAAAGGTTAGCGAACTACAGGCCTTGTCCATCCGCCACCCGTTCATGAAAATCGCAGACACCAAACTAATATTTAAAACAGACCCTGCCTTTATGCCGAAAGTAGTGTCAGATTTTCATAGGTCCCAGGATATAATAATCCCCTCATTTTTCAGTAACCCAAAAAACGAGGAGGAAAGAACCCTAAGCTGTCTGGATGTTAGGAGAGCAGTCCTAGCCTACATAGATGCAACAAGCCACTGGAGACGGGACGACAACTTGTTCGTCCAGTTCAGTGGCCCAAATAAGGGTAACAAAGCAGCAAAAAGGTCCATAGCCAGGTGGATCCGCCTGGCCATCATAGAATCCTATAAGGCCCTCGGGAAGGAGATCCCGTTAGCTCTTAAAGCCCATTCCACAAGGGCAGTAGCGTCTTCATGGGCCGAACACAGCTCAGCCTCGGTCGAGCAAATTTGCAAGGCCGCATGTCTGGAAAAAACCCCACACGTTCACTAAACACTATAGGGTAAAAGTGCAGCAGGACGAGGACATGGCCTTCGGCCGCAAAGTCCTCTCGGCAGCAATCCCACCCTAATAAACTTTAGTTGGTACGTCTCAATTGGTGCTGTCGTGGAGACGACTGGGGGAAAAAATGGATTATACCTACCTGATAATCGGGTTTCCAGTAGTCTCCACGACAGCACCCGTACCTTCCCCCCCCCCCCCCCCCCCCCTAAGAAAGTAATATAATATATAAATTCAAAAATAAAAAAACCCCGGTTAGGGGAAGAAATTTAAGTTTAGCTCCTGCCCCGGCAATTCGTTAGAATCCACTGAGGAAAGTGGGGAAGGGGGGAAGCTTTTAACCTCTCAGTATGTTCCTGTCCTACCAGGAGGAGGCAATTTCAATTGGTGCTGTCGTGGAGACTACTGGAAACCCGATTATCAGGTAGGTATAATCCATTTTTTCCTGGTCCCGGCAACACTGTTCCTTCTCTTCAGCTCTCTAACGGTACACACTCACAAGTCCCGTTGCACTCTGTGTGGGCTGGCAACTCCTATCACTTCTTTCTCTCTCTGTCTCCAGGCTGCAAACTCCTGAGGGCAGGGGCGTAACTATAGAGGATGCAGGGGATGCAGTTGCACCCGGGCCCAGGAGCCTTGGGGGGCCCATAGGGCCTCTCTTCTCCATATAGGAAGCCCAGTACTATGAATAAAGCATTATAGCTGGGAGTCCCGTTACAGGTTTTGCATTGGGGCCCAGGAGCTTCAAGTTACGCCTCTGCCTAAGGGTAGTAGTCCCCAAGCAGCCATTGGGCCATCCTCTTGGCCTCCTCCATTCTGGGCCTCAGTAAGGCAAGGCACAGTTTCCCCTAAAACATAGCGGAGTCGCTCATGCCCTCCTCTGCAGAACTTCAGACCGACTCTTGCATAGACCACCTCTCTTACCGACTCACTTAGACTAGACTGACTAACTGACTCACTCACATTCTGCAAACATTAATATAAAGCATAGTCAGGTGACCACAAACTCACAGCACAAGACGATACATTTGCAGATATAGACAGCTCATTTGCAGACATTAACCCTTTAATTTCTGAAAACACCAATACACATTTTGCTGAATCATATCACACTCAAAGACAATATACAAGACAATACAGACTGCATATAGCATGCATTTCTATGAATGGAGCCCTGTTGTCCTGGGCCACTACATAAACACCATTCCTTGGAGGAGCATGGCACAGTCATGGGATTCATGGCCGATAGTGTGCGCAACAAAACTCCTTCCAGGAGCAGGGGTCATGGGAGGTGGAATCTGGGTGCACATACTGCTATCAGCAATGCCATGCTGATTACATTAGAGGCACTTGGAACTTCAAGGTACAGGATGGTGTGCTGTCAGTGGGGCTGTGAGGGCTCACTTACAGTGTATGTGTCCCAAACAAAATATGCAGTACAATATGCACCCTGTGCCAGTCACTACGCTGATGCTCCCATCCTGTGCCAGTCACTACACTGATGCTCAATTGCGGTGCCAGTCACTACACTGATGCCTCCACCCTGTGCAATCACTACGCTGATGCTCCCATTCTGTGCCAGTCACTACACTGGTGCTCCATTGCGGACCTATCACTACACTGATGCTCCCATCCC
Source organism: Eleutherodactylus coqui (assembly GCF_035609145.1). NCBI lineage: Eukaryota > Metazoa > Chordata > Amphibia > Anura > Eleutherodactylidae > Eleutherodactylus > Eleutherodactylus coqui. The sequence goes on from NC_089837.1 coordinate 513,965,356, forward strand.
GTGCCAGTCACTACATTGATGCTTCCACTCTGTGTTAGTCACTACACTGATGCTTCCACTCTGTGTTAGTCACTACACTGATGCCTCCACCCTGTGTTAGTCACTACACTGATGCTCCATCATGGTTCCAGTCTGAGTGTACAATAATTATAGTGCATAAAAAGTAAGTAAAAGAGCAAAGAGAGAGAAAAAGAAAAAAACTGTAAAAAAGTCATACAGTAAAGCATTATGCACTGTTATAGTACACAGTGATACAATAAATACTATAAATAATGTAATATAATAATACAATCCTATATATAAAAAAAAAATAAAACCGTGATCCGTCTTCGGGATTCTGGTGGCGTTTTTTTTCTGTTGAATGAGTTTTTATTGGATATAAGCGATACAGTTTCAATACATATGTAACATTTGAAGCCTCTTATATTGTAAATTTAGACATCGTATAAGAAGAATAATGATTATCTAACTTAGTATAACATACATTAAATCTATTTGACTATCATTGACTTCCAACATTTTAACTGTTTGGTACTAATGGGAGGGGGAGGGGCGTTGGGTCAGGTGAGGTAGGTGGGGGAAAGTAAGGGAGGGAAGGGGAGGGATGGAGGGAGAGGGGTTGGGGAGGGAGGAGTAAGGTAGCTTACTTATTCTATCATCAATATGGTTTCTTCTTTCTCTGCATACATTGAATTATAAATTCCTTCAAATCGTGCCTAGGTCCGGTCCCACTGTATTTATGATTTCAGGTTGATCATTATCTGGTCTGGGTGGAAGTATGTTATCCAGGGGTCCCATGTCTCTACAAAGCTAGGTAATCTATTTTGTCTAAGAGCGTAGATTTTCTCCATAGTCATGTGATCAGACATCAGATGGGTTATGGTTGAGATAGTCGGGGTTGTTTGGGATCTCCAATTCCTTGCTATCATAAGTTTAGTTACTAGGAGACCGTGGATTATGAGTTTTCTTAGTCCCTGAGGTATCTTTCCCAAACCCAGCAGTAAGATTGTATTTTCTGGCTTTGGGGGAACTCTAATTCCTGTAATCTTTTTCATAAGATCCAGGAATTCCCTCCAGACTGTTTTGATTTTTGGGCAGCTCCAAAAAATATGGAGTAGTGTGCCTCTCTCTCCGCAGTTCCTCCAGCATCTATCCGAGGTTTCTGGAAAAAAGTCCGCCAGTCTCACTGGGGATCTGTACCAGCGTGTAATTAATTTATAATGCACCTCTAGCAGGGATGCACACATAGAGGCCCTATTCGCCCAGCTGTGGGCTTGAGACCATTGTTGAATTGTGAAGGTTGTCCCCGTCTCCCTTTCCCAATTAAGAATATGGGCTTTCTTTTTTAGGTTTGGCCCAGTATTTTTTCCCTGGCAGAGGATGTCGTAGATCTCCCTCAAGAGGATTTTCTGGGGGGAGGGGTTAAAGAGGAGATTGTGTATATATTTAGGTAAGGATCCAGAGGCCATAGTTGACCATCTGCTTTTCAGTTGGGAAAACAAAAGGAAATCCCCACCCTGTAGCCCAAACTCCTTTTGGAGACTCTTGAAAGATTTCATGTCGCTTCCCTCGGCTAAGTCCGAGATCTCTTTGATACCTCTTGCTCTCCAACCTTTTGTGTTATGGGTATCTGGGCTAAAGTCAACGATTTCAAGAGGGAGGGGGACATCCACTCTAGGTGGTTGACCCTCTAGGGTATTAAGTAACTGCTTCCAGATCTCGACGGTGTTTGATATTATTGGGTTTTTGATCGGGAGTATTTTCATTTTTAGGCTTGTGGCCAAGAGTAAATTTTTTAGTTTTTTGTTCCCTATGGAGCTTTGCTCAATGGATGGCCAGCTGATTCCTGACTGAGAGGTACCCCAAGGTATCATCTGTGAAATTATGTTTGCTCTGTAGTAAGCAACAATATTGGGGACCCCCAGACCACCATTCCCCCTGGAGCAATATAATATGGATGCAGCCACCCTTGGTTTTCTATTGTTCAAAATAAAGGACATTAATTGTTTTTGTAGTTCTTTCAGGAGCCTAGAGTTACATTTTAGGGGAATTGTTCTAAATATATATAGTAGCTTGGGTAGAATCATCATTTTGTAAATCACGATCCTACCCATCCACGACAATTCTGTCTTGTTGAAGCTGGACAAGTCTTGTTGGATTGAAAGTTGAAAAAGGCGACTTATAAGTCGCAGAAACGCGTAGCTCAGATTGTTGGTTATAATGTATATGTAATAAAATTGATTAAGTTAAAATAATCAATTTACTTTCGTTCCTGCTTTTTCCCGTGAGCGCAAGGCTTGTTTTTTCTTTTTCCTTCCTTGTAAGTCTTGTTGGATGTTTTCCTTTAATTGTGTTAAGTTGTAGTCCAATACTTTGCTTAAGGGTAGGTTAATTGTCGTGCCTAAGTACTGTATGCCCATGGGTCCCATTCAAATGGGAATTCTTCTTTTATTAGTTTTTGTAGTTTGTGATGTATATTGATGGGGAGGATTTTTGATTTTGTTGGGTTTATTTTGTAATAGGATATTGTCCCAAAGAATTCCAGAAGTTGAGAGGCCTTTCTGAGGGAGCCTAGGGGGGACGTGAGCATTAACACTATGTCATCAGCGAATAGTCCTATTTTTTGTTCTCTTCCTGCCAGGGGGACTCCTCTTACTTCGCCGCACATGCGTATAGCTTCTGCTAGCGGTTCTATAATAAGGATAAATAGTGTAGGCGATAGGGGACATCCTTGTCTGGTTCCATTGGAAATGGTAAATGGATCCGACATGACTCCATTGGTAAGAACCCGGGCTGACGGGGAGCTATAGAGGGCCTGTATGGCTGACAGTATATTTCCCCCAAAGCTGAAACTCTCCAGAGCCGAGAAGGCATACCCCCAGTGTATTCTGTAGAATGCCTTCTCTGCATCCAGGGTGAGGAGCAGACAAGGCATTCGAGAGTTCTCGACTTCCCACACGACATCCAGCAGTCGGCGGGTGGCATCCGACGCCTGCCTGCCTTTAACGAACCCCACCTGGTCGCTGTGAATGAGGTCCGGGGTGACCTCCAGTAATCTTAGGGATAGGATTTTTGCATATATTTTAGCGTCGTTGTTTAGGAGAGATATGGGTCTAAAGTTGGCGGGTTTTGATGGCTCTTTACCTGGTTTAGGGATGGTCACTATGGTCGCCTGGAGCATCTCAGGCGGTAGAGAGAGCGTCAGCATAGCTTTGTTGTAAGTATTTTCCATATGGGGGATTAGTTGTTTTTGGTAGAGTTTGAAATATTCATTCGAAAAGCCGTCGGGTCCCGGAGCTTTGTCTTGTTTGGCTCTATTTATGACCTGTAGGATCTCCTGATGGGTGATGGGTGAGTTTAGTTTTTTTAGTTGCATATCTGATAGCTTAGGTAACTGTAGTGATGAGAGAAAGGATTTGATGGTTGTTTCCGAAGGTGAGTATTCAGACTGTCCTTTATTGAGGTTATAAAGTTCCTCATAGAACCTTCGGAACTCCTCAGCTATGGCTATGGGGTGGGATATTTTATTTTTTTGAGTTGGGGTCATACACAAAGGGTATTTTTGTTTTGGTTCTTTTTTGTTTGACTTTGTTAGCCATCCATTTGGTGTTTTTGTTGGCGTCTGTATAGTAGGTAGTTTTGATAAATTTTATGTTTTTTTCGTGCTCATCTATTAGTATGTTTCTGACTTTCAGTCTAGCCTCTCTAATTTCTTTGCTTATAGAAGGTGGAGGGTTGGAGTGGGTAGATTTTTCTAAATTTTTTAGGGTTTCCGTAGCAATTCTTAAAAGGTTATTTTTTTCCTTTTTATATATGGCCCCTTGTTGTATCATTGTGCCTCTAATGACGGATTTATGCGCGTTCCAGAGTGTGAAACGGCACATATCTGGGGTGTCGTTATAGTGGAAATACTCCACTATCGCATCTCTTATCTTGTTTTGAAATTTTGGAATCTTTAACAGGAAGGTGTTATTTCTCCAGGAGTTAGGGGAGTGTATACGTGGGGCTAATTTTATCTTCAATGAAATCGGGGCATGGTCCGACCACGTTGTCACCCCTATTGTGGCTTCTTGGGTTTTGTTTAAGATCTGGAAGTCCCCTAAGAACATATCTATTCTTGATGAAGTTGCATGTCTAAATGAGTAAAAGGTGTACTCCCTGGAGCTAGTATTCAAGGCTCTAAATAAATCATACATATCGTTGTTGTGGATCCAAGATGCTAGGCTCAGACCTCTATTTTTCCTTGTGTGGCTAGAATCCAGGGAGTTATCTGATATTGCATTAAAATCTCCACAAATAATTAACGAGCCCTGTTGGACCTTCTTAATTTTCCTTGTCACTCTGTTCAAAAATCTGATTTGTCTGGAGTTGGGAACATAGACATTGACCAGGGTGACAAGGAAGCCATCAACCTTACATATTAACATCAGATATCTACCCTCGGCGTCCCAGATTTCTTCAATCAGATGAAAGTCCACCGAGTCCTTCACTGCTATTAGTACCCCTGCTTTTTTCTTAGTTGCGTTTGCTAGAAAACATCTGGTAAATTTGGGGTGAGATATTTTCGGAGGGTTGTGTTTGTTCAGGTGTGTCTCCTGTGTGCAGAAAATGTCCGCTTTAGACAAGATGGCCTCTCTCCAGAGGGCGGATCTTTTATATGGGGAATTCAAACCCTTTACATTCAGGGAAATTAGTTTCAGTTCCATCTTAAAGTTGGGGTTCCTTCTGCTTGGCATGGGTGGTGCTGATGAACTTTGGGTGTGAACCAGATTATTCTGCACGGTCTGAAGAGTATACGAGAGGGTTTATTGTGACGAATCTTCATATTCCTTTTCGGTGGGATGGTTGGGGGATAAGACTGGGGTGATAAACGAAGGGATAAGGTTTCTTCGTGTTTGCGTTGAGTCATAACTTGCATTGCAACCAGCAACTGTGAGTGAAGAAAAATAGAAATGGACCTTTCCAAATTCAGGTTCTCAGACCCTGGGAAGGTCTTGGTTGGGGTGCAAGGATCAGCCTGTGCTCTGAGCTAGATCTTGGAATTTACGCTCGAGGGCATTGATCGAGCATATTTTTAATCTTGTGAGGAAGATTCAATGAGGTGGAGCTTTATTTCTGTTTGGTCTGTTTGGATTTTTGCGGGTCCAGTCTTTGTTAACATGCGATGGATTGTGTTCTTGAGGGACTGGGAGGTTCCATTTCTTTAAAAGGAGCAAACCCTCCTCTTGTGTTAGGACCGTCGTTGTTATCCTGTCTTTGTTAATGTAGAGCTTGGTGGGAAAGCCCCATCTATAGGAGAGGTTGTTATCTCTTAGCACTTTTGTTATCACGAGGAATTTTTTACATGCTAACATCGTGGTTTGGGAGAAGTCTGCGAATAGTTTGATGTTGTTGTATGGAGGTGGGAGGTCTTTCATATTTCTTGCTTCTTTCATCATGCTGTCTTTTGTGTGAAAGAAGTGCACCCTTGCTATCACGTCTCTTGGTACGTTGTCGGGGATATTTTTGGGCTTGGGGAGCCTGTGGATCCTGTCTAGTATGCAGTCCTCTTTCTTAGAGGTGGGAAGGAGGATTTTTATAAGATCTTGCACGAAATTGTTTAAATCCTCTGGTTTAACGGACTCGGGAATTCCTCTAAACTTAATGTTATTGCGTCGGTTCCGATCTTCAATGTCTGCTATTTTATTCTTTAGGAACTCGACCTCTTCCTCAAGTTTGTAGTGAGCGTCAATTAAGTCGATATGCGAACTAGTGATCTCTCCGGTCTTGTTTTCTAGGTGATCGACCCTTCCTTCTAGTTCGTTTAGAGAGGAGAAAATTTTAGCATTTATTTCTGTAAAGTCTCTTTTGATAGAGCCTTTCAGAGCTAAGACCATGTCTCTGATGAAATATTCTGAGGCCGTTTGGTCTGAGCAAACTATATTAAGTAAAGGGTCTGTATCTTCAGGGTCTTCGTTCCAGTTCTGTATAGAGCTGTTTGGATTTGGGTGGGATGAGTCCCTTCTAGGGCGCCTCTTTTCCGGGCTTATACTAGGGGAACTGAAGCCTCTTTTTTCTGCACACTGTGTTGTTGTTGGACACTGTGCTGATGAGTAGGGGGAAGATGGTGTCTGTTCTCCTGCTTCATTCCCCCCCCCCCTCCTCTCCATGGGGTGCCAACACTTCTCTCCTCTCACTGTTTGTGTTTGCAGGGATGGAGCTGCAGTGTGAAGGGCTGTTTGATTGTGCTGGGAGCTGTGTTGTGAGTTGAGGTTTGCTTACCGGTCCCGCTCAGTGTTTGGTCCGGCCATCCTGCTGACAGTGTTTCTCCGTCTCCCTCAGCGCTGCTGGAAGCCGGCTCTGCTGCATTCTTTCCCTCTGCACCACGTGTCGGGTAGAAGTCAGTGAGGCGCTTCGGACCTGTTTTCCCTGTTCTCTTCCGGGCTGCCATTAGTATCAGGCAGGTTTTCCTGTTCTCTCCTGCTGTTTAATTGTCCTCAGCAAGCTGTCAGTTGCTTTTTTATCAGGCTAGAGCACGGAGCTACTCAAAAGATGACTGCCATCGGCTCCTTCAGGCCACGCCCCCCCCCCCCCCCCCGCATTTTTTTTTGTATGGTGGAGAAATATATTGCAACATATTAGAAAGGAAACTAACTTTATTAAATAGTCATTAAAAGACAAAATGTGTGTATGTTAAAAGTACCTTTAAAACTGCTATCATAAGCAATATTAAAAGTTATGGGACCTTGGTAGTTTCCAGGGGGGAATAGAAAAACTACACTAAAAGACTAGTTGTGGATTCCAAATGAAACAGCAATAGGTAAACTCAAGCATAATTATTAGGTTAGAGGACTTACCCTTGTGTTCACTGCTGGTATGTGCATGGTGTACCAGGCAAAAAGGGAGAGCTGTGTGTGTATGCATTCTACCCTGGATGAAGGCGCGTTCACACGAGCATGTGTGTATGCGTTAATACTCGCGCACGTACGTGCAAAAATGCGGCGTGAACGAAGGTCCGTGTTTGTTATATGCGTGTAAGAACGTTGAATTTTGGCTGTGTGGAGCGCACATAGATGCGCTCCATACCTTGCGCTCTATTAGCATACCAGGAAATATACACGGCGCCAATAGTTAGGCATTGATAGTTCTGAGCGTCAGGATTCTATTGGCGCCACAGCGATTCTTTTATTCCTACCTTTTTTTCCTTTACCCACAACCATTAGCTATGTATGTATATAATATATATATGTATATACTCGCTGATATACCCGGCTTCGCCCGAGTTAATTTGGTACTGGTGTTTATCTGGTGTTCACACGGAAAATCTTATGAAGTCGTGGTTACTTTAGAGATACTGAGGAAAAACATATGTTCACCATTTTGCATGGTTCTTTGCGTTACCCAGGAAACACCACGGGGAGGCAACCATGGGACGTTTCCTTCATATAAAAATAAAATTAAAAAGATTTGTGAAAAAACAAATAAGAAAACAATTGAATTTTAACAGGAAATAATAATTCCTCGTTAAAACTAAAAGTAGTTTTTTGTTGTAAATAACAAATAGGAATGTAAAATACTAAACTTAGGAATCTAACTCTCAGCATAGGTAAGGTTAAAACTTTGCTTAAAAGAAACATTTAAAACTTCACATTTTTCATAAATTTTACAAATAGAAAACAAATAATGGTATTAAGTGGTGAGGGCCTCTTTGTACACTCTGTTGGCAGTTTCACCCCCAGGAGCCAGTATGAACAGGTTACTTGGCTGGCCGACTCAGGAACACGCCACATAGAACTGTCCATGAGAGAAACAGCCCTGTCTCACATCTATACCTGCCTTTGTCAGTGACTGCCCCTGCGATTTGTTAATAGTCATGGCGAAACATAATTTAATGGGAAATTGAAGCCGCTTAAATTCAAAAATGTAGTCTGAAGGGATTATAGGTATCTGTGGAATAAACACAGTTTCACCTTCACCACAGCCTGTGAACACAGTCGCCTCAATAACATTCGGCCGCAATGTCTTTATTTGCAGTCTTGTTCCATTACACAGTTTTGGAGGGTTCAAATTCCGTAACAACATTATGGGCGCTCCAACCTTGAGAGTAAGGCGGTGAGCTGGCATTCCTGGCGGCTCCAGTGTATTGAGAAACTCAGCAGGATAGTTTACAGCATCATCACTGTTCAGAACTGAGTCAATCGACTTGTAAACAGTCTCACTTCCACCAAGACGTTCCAACAAACAAGCGTTTGTAGGCATTAACAATACTCTTTCTCGTAGCCAAGAGGCAGGTTTCTGTCTGAGGTGTTTAATGTCAGGATATATTTCTGCTATAAGACTGTCTACAGAGTTGACAATAGTACACAGGTTTGGTGGGATCTTAAGGATGCTATGGATGTTGTTAAGTTCTCCATTGCCTATTTTTAACAGAAGATGAGCAAATTCACCGGCACTGATGTCACCCTTCAGATGAACCCTCATATTTGTAGAAAGGGATAATTTTTCTACTTTAGGCCAAAGGAAGGAACTCTTAAAGCAAGCATTGACCTCATCAGCACGAGTACCTCGGGGCATGACAGGTAAATAGAGATGATCGAACATGTTCGGCCCCGCCCCTTTTCGCCCGAACACCGAACTTTGCGAGTACTTCCGTGTTCGGGCGAAAAATGTTCGGCGGTCGCCGTGGCAGCGCGGGGGGGTGCGGCGGGGAGTGGGGGGGAGAGGGAGAGAGAGAGGGCTCCCCCCTGTTCCCCGCTGCTGCCGCCCGCGCTGCCACGGCGACCCCCGCCCCCCGGCGGCCCCCGAACATTTACGCCCGAACACTGAAGTGTTTGGGAAAGCCGGTGTCCGGGTGCGTAAGTGTCCGTAACGGACACGTTCGATCATCTCTACAGGTAAAGTTTGCCTGAAGTCTCCTGAGAACAACACTGTGACTCCTCCCATAAGTTTGTTGCTGTTACAGAGATTTCGAAAAGTGCGGTCAACTGCCTCTATGCCGGCTTTATGCAACATTGTATATTCATCCCACACTATAAGTTTACAGTCTTGGAGTACTCATGCTTCAACTCGATTTAAATTTAATGGCAGCTTGAAGGTGGCGTGTGATGTTTTTCCTCCCTGTAGTAGTGTAGCAGCAATGCCTGAGGATGCTACAGCAATTGCAATGTTTTTTTTTGTGCTCCTTACTTTGGCCAACAACAAATTTATCAAATAGGTTTTTCCAGTTCCTCCTGATGCATCCAAAAAAAAGACTTTGTTTGAATTAGACTCAACACTTTGTAGTACTTTATGGTAGACAATCTTTTGGTCATCAGTAAGGCATGCTTCATGTTTTGTCACTGTGTCTTTCAGTATTGCAACATCGTAATTAATTTGCTTCAGATATTCTCGGTTTTCCAAAATGTCATCAGTTCGTATTGATTCTGGTAAGCTATACTCTTGTAAGGTTCGACCTCCCAAAGACAGAATGATGTCTTCCAGCAAAATCAAGGTCTTGTTATAAATATGCTCTATATTTCGATGTATATTTCTTGATTATGTCTCTGCACTTGCCGCAAGATATCCTCAGAGAAATTGTCTTTGTGAGTCTCCCACAACAGCAATGGCTCGGACACCTGACAAAAGACCACCATGATGGCAAACAATTCTCTCAACCTAACTGTTGAATCAGACAAAGCTGCTTCTTCCAATGTTTTGTTCCAATGACTATCATCCTCAAGTAAACCGAGTGACTTACATGCTGACTGGAATGTTAGATGAAGCACACCGTCAACAGTTTTTAGATGACTGAAAGATGTGGGGCCCCGAACCTCATGCAGTAGCAGTCGCAAATGGTAACATTCAGAGTTATGTGGATGCACTGTATAAACTCTACCAAGGACTGTGTCTTTTTTCACTCCTGGATATCCGATAACACATGTTCCTTGTTTTTTCGAACAAATCTATCTTTTTTCCATAAATAGAATGAAGGAACTTCGTGGTATAGGAGGGTTCTTGCAAAGCCATCAACCTTACACAGTTCAAAAAATCCTATAAGAGTAGTTTTTGAAGGGGTGTTAATTTTGTCTATTGCGTTATCTGCAGTAAAATAGACTCTTTGCCCATTTTTCAGATGAATCGCAAGGTGCATTACTGAAGGGAATCTTTCATGGATTTGAAAAGAGAAAATACGCCAAATGGCTTCAGAACTGCTAATATAGCGACCTCTCTGGCATGTTTATTTCATCACATTCATTCTCCACTGCAAATGTGGCCTGATCACTACCTTTATTCACATACCTGCAATTATATTCATGAATGGGTGTGAGTGAGAGCTGCCCCTGATTGGTCCTTGCGCTGAGCCAATCAGAGGCAGCACTCACCCATTCATGAATTCATGAATGGGTGTGAGTGAGAGCTGCCTCTGATTGGTGAGGCTGTGACCAATCAGAGGCAGCTCATTCAGCAGGCGGGGATTTTATATCCCCGGCTGCTGAATACTACAGAGAGCAGTTCAGGAGAAATGCCAGCCAGACGCGGCTGAACTCTGGCTGCAGCGGAAAGGTGAGTATACATTTTTTTTATTTTTACACATTTCTGGATGATTTTCAGGTAAGGGCTTATATTTTTAAGCTCTTCCTGAAAATTCATCCCGCGCTCGCCGGCAGCCAATTGCTTTCAATGGAGCCAGCTGTATTGCCGGCTCCATTGAATTCAATGGGCTAACATCGTTCTTCTCTGCCACAGCTGTTACAGCTATGGCAGAGGAGAATGATCTTTATGCTGACATTTTTTTTTTTACACATTTTAGGATGATTTTCAGGTAAGGGCTTATATTTTTAAGCCCTTCCCGAAAATTCATCCTGAGATCGCCGGCAGCCCATTGTTTTCAATGGAGCCGGCTGTATTGCCGGCTCCATTGAATTCAATGATCAGTGCTCGATCTTTATGCTGACAGTGCAGGGGGGGGGGGGGACTCTTGCCGCTATTGTGGCTTAATAGTGGGACTTGGGAACTCGAGATGCAGCCCAACATGTAGCCCCTTGCTTGCCCTATCCGTTGCTGTGTCGTTCCCATCGCTTTCGTGAATTTCCCAGATTTTTTACAAATGAAAACCTTAGCGAGCATTGGCGATATACAAAAATGCTCGAGGTGCCCATTGACTTTAATGGGGTTCGTTACTCGAAACGAACCCTCGAGCATCGCGGGAAGTTCGACTCGAGTAACGAGCACTCGAGCATTTTGGTGCTCGCTCATCTCTAGAGATGAGCGAACGTACTCGTCCGAGCTTGATACTCGTTCGAGTATTAGCGTGTTCGAGATGCTCGTTACTCGAGATGAGCACCACGCGATGTTTGAGTTACTTTCACTTTCATCTCTGAGACGTTAGTGCGCTTTTCTGGCCAATAGAAATACAGGGAAGGCATTACAACTTCCCCCTGCGACGTTCAAGCCCTATACCACCCCCCTGCAGTGAGTGGCTGGCGAGATCAGGTGTCACCCGAGTATATAAATCGGCCCCTCCCGCGGCTCGCCACAGATGCATTCTGACAGAGATCAGGGAAAGTGCTGCTGATGCTGGAGCTGCTATAGGGAGAGTGTTAGGAGTGATTTTAGGCTTCAAGAACCCCAACGGTCCTTCTTAGGGCCACATCTGACCGTGTGCAGTACTGTTGAGGCTGCTTTTTGCAGTGTTGCACTTTTTTTTTTTTTTTGCATATCGGCCGTGCAGAGCATTGCGTCCAGAGCATTGCGTCCTGCAGTAATTTTACATAGTCCACGGCCAGTAGTGGTGGTGAGGCAGGGACAGTGAAAGACATATCCAGTCTATATACGCAGTGGGCTTTTCCAAAAAAATTTGGGAAAAAAAATCTATTTGGGCTGCCTGTGACCGTCCTGACTGTACTGCGTCTCTGCTGGGGGTAGTTGTCCTAATTCATACGCAGCCAGCTAAGTGTTACAGCAGGCTTGCGCAAAATTCTTTCCTGCCTCTGCTGTGCGTTCCGTAAGCGAAGTCAGCCTCCAACCACAGGCCAATAAGCGGCATATTTAATTACAGCGTTCTGTTTCTGCACTACTGGTAATACAGCATGCTGAGGGGTAGGGGTAGGCCTAGAGGATGTGGACGCGGGCGAGGACGCAGAGGCCCAAGTCAGGGTGTGGGCACAGGCCGAGCTCCTGATCCAGGTGTATCGCAGCCGAAGGCTGCGGGATTGGGAGAGAGGCACGTTTCTGGCGTCCCCACATTCATCTCACAATTAATGGGTCCACGCGGTAGACCTTTATTAGAAAATGAGCAGTGTGAGCAGGTCCTGTCGTGGATGGCAGAAAGTGCATCCAGCAATCTATTGACCACCCAGAATTCTGCGCCATCCACTGCTGCAACTCTGAATCCTCTGGCTGCTGCTCCTCCTTCCTCCCAGCCTCCTCACTCCATTACAATGACACATTCTGAGGAGCAGGCAGACTCCTAGAAACTGTTCTTGGGCCCCTGCCCAGAATGGACAGCAATGGTTCCGAATCCTCTCCCACTGGAGGAGTTTGTCGTGACCGATGCCCAACCTTTGGAAAGTTCCCGGGGTCCGAGGGATGAGGCTGGGGACTTCCGGCAACTGTCTCAAGAGCTTTCAGTGGGTGAGGAGGACGATGACGATGAGACACAGTTGTCTATAACTCAGGTAGTAGTAATTGGAGTAAGTCCGAGGGAGGAGCGCACAGAGGATTCGGAGGAAGAGCAGCAGGACGATGAGGTGACTGACCCCACCTGGTTTGCTACGCCTACTGAGGACAGGCCTTCAGAAGGGGAGGCAAGTGCAGCAGCAGGGCAGGTTGGAAGAGGCAGTGAGGTGGCCAGGGGTAGAGGCAGGGCCAGACCGAATAATCCACCAACTGTTTCCCAAAGCCCCCCTCGCGCCATGCCACACTGCAGAGGCCGAGGTGCTTAAAGGTCTGGCAGTTTTTCACTGAGAGTGCAGACGACCGACGAACAGTGGTGTGCAACCTTTGTCATGCCAAGATCAGCCGGGGAGCCACCACCACCAGCCTCACCACCACCAGCATGCGCAGACATATGATGGCCAAGCACCCCACAAGGTGGGACGAAGGCCGTTCACCGCCTCCGGTTTGCACCGCTGCCTCTCCCCCTGTGCCCCAACCTGCCACTGAGATCCAACCCCCCTCTCAGGACACAGGCACTACCGTCTCCTGACCAGCACCCACACCCTCAACTCCGCTGACCTCGGCCCCATCCCCCAATGTCTCTCAGCGCACCGTCCAGCCGTCGCTAGCGCAAGTGTTGGAGCGCAAGCGCAAGTACGCTGCCACGCACCCGCACGCTCAAGCGTTAAATGTGCACATAGCCAGATTTAGCAGCCTGGAGATGCTGCCGTATAGGGTTGTGGAAACGGAGGCTTTCAAAGGTATGATGGCGGTGGCGGCCCCGCGCTACTCAGTTCCCAGTCGCCACAACTTTTCCCGATGTGCCGTACCAGCCCTGCACGACCACGTCTCCCGCAACCTTGTACACGCCCTCACCAATGCGGTTACTGCCAAGGTCCACTTAACAACAGACACGCGGACAAGCACAGGCGGGCAGGGCCACTATATCTCCCTGACGGCACATTGGGTGAATTTAGTGGAGGCTGGGACAGAGTCAGAGCCTGGGATCGCTCACGTCCTACCCACACCTAGAATTGCGGGCCCCAGCTCGATGGTGGTATCTGCGGCGGTGTATGCTTCCTCCACTAAACCACCCTCCTCCTCCTCCTACGCAACCTCTGTCTCACAATCAAGATGTGTCTGCAGCAGCACGTCACCAGCAGTCGGTGTCGTGCGGCACGGCAGCATAGCGGTGGGCAAGCGTCAGCAGGCCATGCTGAAACTACTCAGCTTAGGAGAGAAGAGGCACACGGCCCACGAACTGCTGCAGGGTCTGGCAGAGCAGACCGACCACTGGCTTGCGCCGCTGAGCCTCCAACCGGACATGGTCGTGTGTGACAACGGCCGTAACCTGGTGGCGGCTCTGCAGCTCGGCAACCTTACGCAAGTGCCATGCCTGGCCCACGTCTTTAATTTGGTGGTTCAGCGCTTTCTGAAAAGCTACCCACGCTTGTCAGACCTGCTCGTAAAGGTGCGCCGGCTCTACGCACATTTCTGCAAGTCCCACACGGACGCTGCCACCCTGCGCACCCTGCAACATCGGTTTCATCTGCCAGTGCACCGACTGCTGTGCGACGTGCCACCACGGTGGAACTCTACGCTCCACATGTTGGCCAGGCTCTATGAGCAGCGTAGAGCTATAGTGGAATACCAACTCCAACATGGGCGGCGTAGTGGGAGTCAGCCTCCTCAATTCTTTACAGAAGAGTGGGCCTGGTTGGCAGACATCTGCCTGGTCCTTGGAAACTTTGAGGTGTCTACCCAGATGGTGAGCGGCGATGCTGCAATCATTAGCGTCACCATTCCTCTGCTATGCCTCTTGAGAAGTTCCCTGCAAAGCATAAAGGCAGACGCTTTGCTCTCGGAAACAGAGGCGGGGGACCCTCCTGTCTATATCTCAGCGCGTTGAGGAGGAGGAGGGGGAGGAGCATGAGGAGGAGGGGAAAGAGACAGCTTGGCCCACTGCTGAGGGTACCCATGCTGCTTGCCTGTCATCCTTTCAGCGTGTATGGCCTGAGGAGGAGGAGGAGGAGGAGGAGGAGGATCCTGAAAGTGATCTTCCTAGTGAGGACAGCCATGTGTTGCGTACAGGTACCCTGGCACACATGGCTGATTTCATGTTAGGATGCCTTTCTCGTGACCCTCGCGTTACACGCATTCTGGCCACTACGGATTACTGGGTGTACACACTGCTCGACCCACGGTATAAGGAGAACCTTTCCACTCTCATACCCGAAGAGGAAAGGGGTTCGAGATTGATGCTATACCACAGGACCCTGGCGGACAAACTGATGGTAAAATTCCCATCCGACACCCCTAGTGGCCGAAGGCGCAGTTCCGAGGGCCAGGTAGCATGGGAGGCGCGGAGATCAGGCAGCATGTACAGCACAGGCATGGGGAACACTCTCTAAGGCCTTTGACAGCTTTCTGGCTCCCCAGCAAGACTGTGTCACCGCTCCCCAGTCAAGGCTGAGTCGGCGGGAGCACTGTAAAAGGATGGTGAGGGAGTACGTAGCCGATCGCACAACCGTCCTCCGTGACGCCTCTGCCCCCTACAGCTACTGGGTGTCGAAACTGGACACCCAGTAGTGGGCCTGAACTCGCGCTGTATGCCCTGAAGGTGCTTGCTTGTCCTGCGGCTAGCGTCTTGTCAGAGAGGGTGTTTAGTGCGGCTGGGGGATTCATCACAGATAAGCGTACCCGCCTGTCAACCAACAGTGCCGACAGGCTTACACTCATCAAGATGAACAAAGCCTGGATTTCCCCAGACTTCTCTTCTCCACAAGCGGACAGCAGCGATACCTAAACAATACGTAGGCTGCACCCGCGGATGGAAGCATTGTTCTCTATCACCATCAAAAACGTGGACCTTTTAGCTTCATCAATCTGTGTGTAATATTCATCCTCCTCCTCCTGAAACCTGACGTAATTACTCCGAACGGGCAATTTTTCTTTGGCCCACAAGGCTCAGTCATATAATTTTTGTAAACAATTTTTATATGTTTCAATGCTCATTAAAGCGTTGAAACTTGCACCTGAACCAACTTTTATTTTAACTGGGCTGCCTCCAGGCCTAGTTACAAATTAAGCCACATTGGGGCGTGGCTTGGTGAGGCTCTGGAGCGGTCGCTTGAGCTCGGGCTCCGCTTAAGATAAGGACTCCAAGCAACCACAAAGCGTCTGAAGAGGGGGAAAAAAACATCCCAAGGCTCCGGCAAACCTCCCCAGCACCTAGAGATGACGAAAGGAGGACGGCCAGAGGAAAACCGGCAATATTGGAGGAGTTCTTCTCAGCGCGCGCTACCTCACCTAACGTGGCGCCGGAGGAGACGGCAGCTGACGGCGCGCCGATGGAGGAGCGGCAGACAGCCCTGAAAGCTGGGGAAACACTAGCAGTCACGGAAGAGGGCTCCGATATACTGATAGAGGGACAAGCGGCAGAAACAGGCAGTGAGGGTGACAGAGGGAAAGGGGACAAGAGACATAGAATGGCGCCACACATGCGGCTGCAATCCCCCCCTCACCCACAAACAGCCCAGAGAAACAAAAGCAAAGGCTGTCAGATGAGCCCTGTTTAAACAGCTCTGACACCACATACAACCCCTCTAACAATATGAAAGAAAACAGCCTGGCTGATCTATCTGCTTCAAATAAGCCAGCCTCAGAGCTTTATATTAAAGAAATCATCATGGCTCTGCACAATACTATTCATCTCGACATCAAAAACCTAACTTCCTATGTCGACTCCTCAGTCAAAGAAGTTTATACCTGCATAGAAAGAATGGAGACAAAGATGGGAGAATTGGTCAGGTCCCATAATTCACTAATAGACTCTCACTATGACCTAGAGGCGAGTGTCACCAGACTGCAACAAAAGCTAACTGACCTTGAGGATAGAAACAGGCGTAACAACGTCAAAATAAGGGGTGTATTAGAGAAGGTTTCCAACTCTGAAATTATGAGCTTTGCGTTACGCTTCCTCCGCAAGGTCCTCCCGGACGTCCCGGAACAGGAGCTAAAAATCGATAAAGCCCACAGGCTCCCTCTCCCAAAATTTTTGAAAGAAAATACACCGAGAGACATTATTATACGCATCCATTATTATAGCACCAAAGAGGCTCCGATGAACGCCGTCAGGAAATTAAAAGCATTACCAAGCCCATATGCAGATCTCCGTGTTTTCATAGACTTGTCTCAGGCCACAATGGAAGCAAGAAGGAGCTTTGCAAAGGTGACGGCAGCTCTTAGGGAAGCTGATGTTCCCTATAGGTGGGGATTCCCCACGAAGCTAATCGTTTCCAGAGAGAACGCAATACACGTGCTTCAGAACCCCACCTCTGCCTCTGAAACCTTACAATCTTGGGGCATTAGGATACCGGACCGAGTCCCAAACAACCCCGCCAGCGGAGGTCTGGGGAAACCCGACACAAGAAGCAGGAATAATAACACTTATTCTCAAGAGTGAGAGGCGAACCAAGACCCACCAGGGACTTTCTCTACCCCTCTTCCCCCCCATACTCTGTCTGAGAGTGAGTCTACTCACCACAAGGACTTATCCTCCCCCAAACGTGAATGCAAGCGAAAGCTTGTACAAAACTTAGGATTTACCCGCATTCCTGCTGTGTAAGGTCTTCTGCACATGGCAATTCCATCCGCCAAAAAATGTGTAATGACCTCGGCGAGGAAATGTTACTAACCATGCTACCTGTTAAACTGTATGTCATGGATATTGTTGTTATATGTTTTTGTAGTTTCTGTTTTTGGCAGCACCATGCAGATCTTTCCACCCCCCCGTACATCTTTTAACAGAAGCAAAACCAGGATGAGATGTCGATCAAAATAATGTCACAGAACGCCAACGGCCTGAATACTTCCTTTAAAAGAAGTGCAATGTGGAAGGAAGCCGTCCGCCGCGACGTGGATATAGTATGTATGCAAGAAACACACCTGTTAGCTACAGATAGCCACAGATTGTCACATAAAAAATTCCCACAAATTATACACGCATGTGCACACAAAAAGCAGGCAGGGGTCTCAATTGCGTTCAGAGACATAGCCTCATTCAAAATAGAAACACAATTATGTGATCCGAAAGGAAGATACATAATTTTGGTAGGTTCTTTAAAAAACTCACAATAATTAACGTATGCGTCCCCAATTCTAAACAAATACATTTCTTAAATAAGCTCCTAAAGAAGGTGAATCAGGTGGCCAAGGGAGCGTTGATTGTTAATGGTGACTTCAATTTAGCTCCAGATAGAGCTATTGATACCTCAACCCGCGAAACTAGAGGAGGCAGATCTCTGAGCGAGTGGATCAGAGGAGCTGCATTATACGACACATTCAGGTGTCTTAATGCATCGGCTAGAGAGTATTCCTTCTTCTCGCCCCGCCACAGGTCTTTCTCTCGCATAGACCTAAGTTTGGTGGACAAATCACTCATAGCCTCGGTGGTTAAAGCAGAGGTGGGAGTTATAACATGGTCGGACCATGCCCCAATTGTAACCTCCCTGGCTTTTGGAGAAAATAGACTGGCCAATAAGCTGTGGAGGAACAACACCTTTCTGATGAAGTTACCAAAATTTCAAGAAGAAATCCAAAAAGAATTAAAAAACTACTTCACATCAAACGATACACCTGATGTTGGTCCTGAGCTCCTCTGGACGGCCCATAAGGCCTACATGAGGGGCATATTTATAAAAATTGGGGCGAGATACAAAAAGGAAAAACTAAAAAACATGGAGACACTAATGTTGAAAATTCAAAAGTTAGAGAAACAAATACAAGCCCAACCCTCTCAAACATTATTTTCAGAATTATTCAAAACCAGGCTAGAATTACGTAGAGTGTTGCAAGGAGACTTCGACAAAGAAATAACCTCCCACCGTGCCAATATTTATGTCTCAACCAACAAACCCACGAAGTGGATGGCCAACTTAATAAGAAAAAAACAATTAAAGCTAACATCCCCTATGTCTGGGACCCCAACAAAAAAGAATGTAAGATTACCCATCCAAAACAAATACTTGAGACATTCCACAGCTTCTACAGCAAATTATATAATTTAAGAGAGGACCCGCACCTGCTTCCCCCAACGGAAGCGAGTATCAACTCCTTCTTGAACAGGATAGACCTCCCACAAATTAGCAAACCACAACTAGCCACCCTTGGTAGCCCGATAACACCTCAGGAGCTATCGGACACAATCGTTTCCATGAAAGGTCAGAAGGCCCCTGGGCCGGACGGCTTTTCGTCCGAATATTACAAGCTGTTCTCGGAGCACCTCTCCCCATATTTGGGGAAAACCCTAAACTCTATAATGACCAAAGGAACATTCCCAGAAGAGATGCTCCAGGCCACCGTAGTGGTGCTGCCTAAACCGGGCAAAGAACCGAACAACCCTGAAAACTTTAGGCCAATATCCTTACTCAACACTGACACCAAAATATATGCAAAGATATTGGCAACTAGAATGCTCAACATACTTCCTAGCATTGTGCATTCTGACCAGGCGGGTTTTGTAAAGGGGCGGCAGGCTTCGGACGGCGCGAGAAAATTACTTAACCTTATCCATTCAGCAAAAATCTCGGGCACCCCAACCACTATACTAGCCGTAGACGCGGAAAAGGCGTTTGATAGGGTTCATTGGGGATACGCTTTCCAAACCCTAGAAAAATTTGGTTTCGGGGAGGGTGTGATTCGCGCCATCCGAGCCCTGTACTCCTGCTCTACCGCCAGGGTGTTGATTGATGGGGCATTGTCTGACAAATTTGTAATATCTAACGGGACTCGGCAGGGTTGCCCCCTTTCACCAATTTTGTATGTCTTAATGGTGGAACCATTGGCGGAGGCGATAAGATGCTCTCCCGATACAAGGGGAATCTGACAAAACCTCCGACAGCACAAAAGTGGCTTATTCGCCGATGACATCGTCCTCACGTTGCCATCACCTTTAGAGTCCCTGAGAGGAGCCTACCATATCTTACAACAATTCGAAAAAGTTTCATACTACAAGCTCAATGTAGACAAATCAATAATATTGGGAATGAATATTTCAAAAGACCTCAAACAAAAAATTCAAACAGAGTTCCCCTTCAAATGGAAAACGGAGGGTATCCCATATCTAGGCACAACACTATCAGCAAACCTAAACGAATTGGAGGATTTACATTTCACACCACTCATAACTTCCATCCAGAAAGAGCTGGACCGCTTATCGAAGATTGGCCTCTCTTGGCTAGGGAAAATTATGACATATAAGATGAAGATCCTGCCTAGTATCCTGTACCTCTTTAGGGTATTGCCAGTCCCGATCTCTAACAAAACTCTTAAAGGATTACAAAAACAATTAACAAGCTTTGTCTGGCCCGGGGACAGGCCGCGTGTAGCCCTCTCAATTCTGTCCTTACACCGTAGAAAAGGGGGAGCGGATGTACCGGACATAGGGAAATATTTCACCGCCACTATTTTAAACCAAACTAGAAACTGGTTGAGGACTAACGGAGCGATGGCTTGGGTCGGAATGGAGACGTCTTACATCCATCCCCTCAAGGGAGACTCGTTATTATTGGCTGTGTCGCTTACAACGACCAAAAACCACCCCGATTTAAAAATCATCCTGGGGTGCTCGCCCCCGATGGTAGAGGCCTCTATAGAAGCCTGGAAGGAGTTTTCAAAAAAAGCGGCCTCACAAAATTCAAATAAGAAACCGGTCCTTCCACTGAGAATATTAAGCTTATTCATACCAGATATAAATGTTGATTCCTGGGTCCAGAAAGGTATGAAAACACTGGACAACCTCACCACAGAAAGAGGGATAAAACCCTTTCACATATTAAAATCAGAATTTGACCTGACAGGTAATGACTTATTTAACTACACTAGAATATCAGCCTTTTTAAGAAAAAATCCCATTTTCGGCACCAAGATCCCGAAAACTGTTCTTGGGAGGATTACCTCGCCTCCTTTGATGGGCAAATCGGATACCAGGTATTTTTATGATATTCTAACTGATAATCTCAACGCACACAAAAAATCTCATATTCTCAACTGGGAAAAGGAAATAGGCGAAAGTATCCCAATCGAGAGATGGGAAACAGCTTACAAACATGCATGTGGCTCTACAAAAGGAATGGGCATTCTAGAAACACAACTTAAAATATACCTAAGATGGTATTACACGCCTAGTTTGCTTGCCGCCAGATTCCATCACAACAACGATAAGTGCTGGAGAGGTTGCAATCAAAGGGGTACAATCTCCCGTGTATTCTGGTCATGCTCAAAACTGAGCAACTTTTGGAATTCAGTCCTCAACCATGTAGACGGGACCCTAAATATCCACATAGAAAGGAAGGAGAAAACCACCCTATTATTGTTAGGGATGGAACAATATCCCCCATGTACTAGATATTTACTATCCCATGCAATGATGACAGCCAAAGCACTTATAGCTAAACGCTGGAACTCCCCTCTCCCTCCTACATACAGTGAATTTATAGACCGTATGGCTGAACAAAAACATTCGAAAACTGGTTAGCGCTGAGAGACAATTCATTAAAAAAACACAAAGAGGTTTGGGGACTTTGGAAAATAACTTAACACAACTCTATGATCTGCCAATGTTTTGTTACGTCATGTTCGGTATAATTGTTTATTTTATAGTGTTACAACACAAATTCACAGAGGTACATGATGACAAGTTAAACAACTGAATTTCAAGTATATATACAAGTATGTTGTGCAACGTTTACCCCCCCCCCCCCCGCCCTCTTTTCCTCCCTTCCCCCCTCCCCCCTCCTCCCCTCCCTAACTCTTCTCCAAATCTATGTTCTTCAATCTTGTTATGAAATATCAGAAAATACATATTGCGATAACTTCACTGTCACTAACATGTGTCGACATTCAACTTCCGAACTGTATGCATACAGAAAATGCTAATAAAAAATTTAATGTTTAAAAAAAATTAAGCCACATTAACCAAAGCGATTAATGGGTTTCACCTGCCCTCTTGGTTGGGCATGGGCAATTTTTCTGACGTACATTAGTACTGTTGGTACACCAATCTTTTGGGGCCCTCGCCTACAGTGTAATCCCAATTAATTTTTTGCGCACCTGCATTAAAGCTGACGTTACATCAGCTGTGCTGGGCACTGCAATGGGATATATTTATGTACCGCCGGTGGGTTCCAGGGAGCCACCCATGCTGTCGGTCCACACAGAGTTGTAACTGCATGTGTCCACTTCTAAAGAACCCCAGTCTGACTGGGGCATGCAGTGTGGGCCGAAGCCCACCTGCATTAAACATGACATTACCTCAGCTGTGATGGGCAATGCAATGGGATATACTTATGTACCGCCGGTGGCTTCCTGGCACCCACCCATGCTGTCGGTCCACACGGAGTTGTAACTGCATGTGTCCACTTGTAAAGAACCCCAGTCTGACTGGGGCATGCAGTGTGGGCCGAAGCCCACCTGCATTAAACATGACATTACCTCAGCTGTGATGGGCACTGCAATGGGATATATTTATGTACCGCCGGTGGGTTCCAGGGAGCCACCCATGCTGTGGGTCCATAGGGACTTCACAATAGGGAGTTGTACCTGCCTGTGTCTATGAATTAAAAACCCCGGTCAGGTTGGGGGAGGTATGCAGTGTGGGCCGAAGCCCACCTGCATTTAATCTGACGTTAGCTCTGCTGTCCAGTGCACTGCAATGGGATACATTTATGTACAGCCGGTGGGTTCCAGGGAGCCACCCATGCTGTGGGTGCACACGGAATTCCCATTGCGGAGTTGTACCTGCCTGTGACTATTTATAAAAAAACGCGGTCTGACTGGGGCATGCAGACACCTTGACAGAATGAATAGTGTGTGGCACATAGGTTCCCCATTGCTATGCCCACGTGTGCAGCTCCTGATGGGGGTGGCACAGGATTATATTTCTCATTGCTTCTGTACAGCATTGTGGGCTATCGCTGCCTAGCCGTGCCAACCCTCTGCAGTGTGTGCCTGCGGTTCCTCCTCATGGCAGATGCACTTATAAATAGACATGAGTGTGGTGTGGCATGAGGGCAGCTGAAGGCTGCGCAGGGAAACTTTGGTGTGCGCTGTGGACACTGGGTCGTGCGCGGGGGGGGGGGGGGTTGGGCAGCATGTAACCCAGGAGAAGTGGCAGCGGAGTGTCATGCAGGCAGTGATTGCGCTTTGTTGGAGGTAGTGTGGTGCTTAGCTAAGGTATGCATTGCTAATGAGGGCTTTTCAGAAGTAAAAATTGTTGAGAGGGGGGCACTCTTGCCGGTATTGTGGCTTAATAGTGGGACCTGTGAACTTGAGATGCAGCCCAACATGTAGCCCCTCGCCTGCCCTATTCGTTGCTGTATCGTTCCCATCACTTTCTTGAATTGCCCAGATTTTCACAAATGGAAACCTTAGCGAGCATCAGCGATATACAAAAATGCTCGGGTCGCCCATTGACTTCAATGGGGTTCGTTACTCGAAACGAACCCTCGAGCATCGCGAAAATTTCGTCCCGAGTAACGAGCACCTGAGCATTTTGGTGCTCGCTCATCTCTACTCATCTCTAATCTTAATATTAATTTGTTCTTCTTCAACACCGACAAAATAAATTTGTAAAAGCGTATGCTGATGTTCAGGAGATGGCAATAAACTACCTATTAAGTGGTAAACCTGTCCTTGAACTTTGAAGGTAGGCATGAAATGCCCTTCCACAACCTGCTTAGCTCCAAAAGAAGTCATTTGGAAAGCACTGTTGTATTTTCGGATTGAATTTAAAAAGTGTTCACTTTCAGGATGTTCCCCTATGAAAAGGGAATTAAGAAGTATGGGTAGGTATCTAAATGGAGGAAGTTGAACTTTACCACTACAACAGCACATTCCAGGAGTCTCATCTTTCCACTTTAGAGCTTCACAGAAAACACAAATAGTTTCCATACCTCCTATAGTGACAGATCGATCACTTTCATATAAAATATCAGGATCATATGTAAATCCAGAATTTTCCTTTTTACTCCAAACTTGCTTTTTACGCTGAAGTCGTTTTTCATTGTGTGGATCATATCTGGAAACAGCGGCTCGAATAACATGTGGATGAGTCTGGACATATTTTACTGCAGCATCTTGATGAACTTTAGGATTTGACCTAGTGTACTTTTTAACACAGGCTCTATTTACATCAGGGTGTTGTTGGGTGTATTTAGCAACTGGCTTCACGTGTACATCAGGGTGTTGTTGGGTGTATTTAGTAACTGCCTTCCTGTGTACATCAGGGTGTTGTTGGGTGTATTTAGTAACTGCCTTCCTGTGTACATCAGGGTGTTGTTGGGTGTATTTAGCAACTGCCTTCCTGTGTACATCAGGGTGTTGTTGGGTGTATTTAGCTGCTGCGTCTCTATGAGCTTGTGGATTTTTTTCAGTGTACTTTCCTACAGATTTGCGATGGACTTCTGGGTGAGATTTTGCATATTTTGATGCAGCGTCTTGTTGCTGTTTTTTCCTGGCAGCATCTGAAAATTTCCCTTTGTACCTTCGACGTTTTGGTTTAATCCCTTAGTGACCAAGCCTGTTTGCGCCTTAATGACCAGACCAAATTTTGGAAATCTCACGTGTCACTTTGACATAGAATAACTCCGTAAAGGTTTTGCTTATCCAAGTGATTCTGACATTGTTTTTTCGCCACATGTTGTACCTCATTGAGGTGGTGAAAATAGTCCGATAGAATTTGTGTATATTTATTAAAAGCACCAAAATTGGGAAATTTTTGAAAATATTTTCATTTTTTCACATTTTCAACTGCGATATCTCAAATATGTGCGAACGTACTGTACAAATTCTTGATAAGATATATATTTCCATCTGTTTACTTTATTCTGGGCGCACATTAGAAAAAGTTCAGGTTTTTTTTAACCATTTAAGAGACGTGGAAATTTAACATTGATTTTCAGCATTTTGATGAACACTTTATTTTCCCGCACCAAGCCAAGATTACGAACGCTCATAGGTGTCAGAATGATAGACCCCCACAAATGACCTCATTTTAAAAACGACACCCCTTAATTTATACACTGATGGGGGTCAGGAGTAGTTTTACCCCACAGATTTTTTTTTTCAGGAATTAATGCAATTTAGAGGAGAAAAAAATAAAATTTCATGTTTTTGCAAATATGCCATTTAAAAGATGGGATTTTTTTCTATAATGCACATGAAAATGCATATTTGCACCCAAAATGGATACCCGTTTGTCCTGTGTTCAGAAACATACCCATTGTGGCCCTAATCTTGTGTCCGTATGCACAACAGGGTCCAAACCGAAAAGAGCAGACTGTGACTTTCAGAACAGTCATTTTGCTTGAAGGCGATTTCAGCCCCATTGCCCAATTGTAGAGCCCTTGATGGACCAAAACGATATAGAACCCCCACAAATGACCCCATTTTGAAAACTAGACCTGTTAATGAATTTATCTAGGGGTGTGCTGCGCATTTTGGCCCCACGGTTTTTGAATGAATCTAAGCAAAGCAGAAGAAAAAAATTACGATTTTCATTTTTTTGGCAATCATGTCACATTTAAACCCATTTTTTTTAGACAGCATACATATCAATGAAGACTTGTACCACAAAATGGATACCCCTGTTTGTCCCGTGTTCAGAGACATACCCATTGTAGCACTTAACAAATTCATCTAGGGGTGTACTGTATATTTTAACCCCACAGTTTTTGAATGAGTCTGAGCAAAGCAGATGGAAAAAATTACGATTTAAATTTTTTTGGCAATTGTGTCATTTTTAAACATTTTTTTCTGTGTAGCGTACATAAGAATTGAAAAGTTCACCCCAAAATGGATACCCCCGTTTGTCCTGTTTTCAGAGACATAGCCATTGTGGCCTTAATATTATGTCTGTATGCACAATAGGGCTCAAAAGAAATGGTGCATCAAACTTCAACCGTGTCTTAACTTTTACGTAATTGCCATTATCTATTGAATAACAGCAATCACGTGACCGGGGACCGCTCACTGCGGCCCTCGGTCACTGCTCCAGGCTCTTGGCTACATTTAGTAGCCAGGAGCAAGGAGACTTTGAATTTCCAGGGCCCTCAACAGCTTTTGCGCTTGTGTCTGCCATTTTGCTAATGGGCACATGTGCCAAAGTTGGGGAAAGGTTTGTGGATAAAGATCCTGTCGGGGGACATCGACAGGGGCCTTAGGTAAGTAATTTCACCTCCCCTCACGAATCTAATCAGTGATTGGAGGTGAAATTTTCACTTTTTACTTTTACCGATTACGTGACCAGGAACCGCGTTTTGTGGGCCCCGGCGATCATGTGACTGGGGGAGGGTATCCACGGCCCGGAATGGCAGCTCCAGGTTGCCGGCTACCTCCCTGAGACGGCAGCATGGAGCTGTAACGTCCTCAGCTTGCAGAGCCCTAATCCCTGCAGGGAAACCTCAGGGAATAAGGCCCAGCAAGCTAGGATGTAAAAAGGTAGTGGGCTGGTCACTAAGGGGTTAAGGGACCTGTCTTCATCTGAACTGTTTTCTTGACTTGTTCTCATGTTTACCTCATATTTTTGTGTCTTAGCAGGTGTTGCCACACTTAGTGTGTGTTCTTTGACAGTTTGAGGTAAGGCTACAACTTCTTCATAAACGTCAAAGTGACCATTGCTGAAAGCATCACCGCTAAATCGAAGTCTTTTGACAGGCCTCGCTTGTTGACCAAAAGCATGACATAGTTTGTTTTTATTGTAATACATATCAAAGTAAAAAGGAAATATTTCTCCTGCTGCCACCAACTCGCAAGCACAACCATAGGTAGTGGGTTTTAACATTTCCTCCCTGTAATCTTCTTCTGTTAAATAATTACTACCTCTCCCATCATCCGTCCAGACTTTTAACCTCTGCCAACAGCACAGTACATGGTTGACAATAAGACAGCGGATGGAGTTGCTTCTAGTCAGATTTTCATAAAGTAAATAAGATAAAGAGTGGAAAAGACATGAACCATCCGGAGGAATATTTACCACTTTGTGTGGGGTAGGGCGTCCATCAACAATAATGAATTCAATAGACATTTTGTTTACAAATAAATTCAGAGAAGATAGATTTAATAGTTTAATGGGAAATAAATTAAATTTCTTTCAAGATTCACAATTGTATTGTAAATTATCACGAATGGACAATAAATTTCTCAAAAACACCTGCCCATTACCTGACGTTAAAGGCCGAAAGGTAGCGTGTGTGCCAAAAAGAACTTTCTAGGCTTTATATATGTTTGAAAATAAACCCTCTGTCATAAATTTTATTTCTTGCTGAATTTCAGTGCATAAGCCGATAGAAGAGAGATTTTTTCATTACACACAGGTCAGATAGATTCCTCTCAGTGTATAGGCAGATAGGAGAGAGATTTTTCTCAAACTGTATGTAAAAATTTCCCTCCATAAAATGTCCACCCCTCACACACACTGTTTATTACACACAGGTAAGTTAGATTTTTCTCAGCGTATAGGCAGTTAAAAGAGAGATTTTCCTCAGACTGTATGTGAAAATATCACCCCAAGGAATGTCCACCTTACACACGCTGTTTATTACATACAGGCCAGTTAGATTCTTTCAGTGTATAGGCAGATAGAAGAGAGATTTTCTTCAGACTGTATGTGAAAATTTCCCTCCACAAAATGTCCACCCCTCACACGCTGCTCATTACACACAGATCAGATAGATTCCTCTCAGTGTATAGGCAGATAGGAGAGAGATTTATCTCAGACTGTATGTGAATATGTCACCCCACAGAATGTCCACCTCTCACACACGCTGCTCATAACACACAGATCAGATAGATTCCTCTCAGTGTATAGGCAGATAGGAGAGAGATTTATCTCAGACTGTATGTGAAAATGTCACCCCACAGAATGTCCACCTCTCACACGCTGCTCATAACACACAGATCAGATAGATTCCTCTCAGTATATAGGCAGGTAGGAGAGAGATTTATCTCAGACTGTATGTGATAATGTCACCCCACAGAATGTGCCACCTCACACACTCTCCTCATTTTTAACCTGAAAGGTAATGCCCCTTTTTATTCAAATTTCCTACCCAGACCGAAGGTTGCAGCCCCTTGTTATACTTAAAGGCATACTCCATCCCAGCAGTCCATGTTCACTTCCTTTTGTACTTTACAGCCTTTCAATACATACAACAGTCAGTTTTATTCCTGTCAGTATATACTCATATTTCTAAATGCGTTTTGTTTTGCTGAAAAGATAACTGTCCCATATATTGCGTGGTACAAATATGTTATTAGTTGCATAACATATTTCAATCTTGTGCAGTACAGATGTGTGTTATTAGTTACATTACATAGAGGGTCACATACTTTTATGCATAGGATTGAATAATCAAGTTGCAACCCTTTAAATTTCCAATATTTAGTACGTAAAGAATGGTCATAGCAAATTTCACATTTGTGCGGTAAAAATTTGTGTAATTATTTGTTGTATCGGGAAGTAAGAGAATTAGATTACGTACCTAAAATGTGGACGCTAATTCTTTTGCGCTTAGAATTGAATAATTGAGTTGGAACTCATTAGCTTTTCCTATTAATGACATAATAATCAATGCTCATGCCAAATTTCAAGTGAGAGAATTAGATTACGTACGTAAACTGTGGACGCTAATTCTTTTGTGATTAGAATTGAATAATCGAGTTGGGACCCATTAACTTTTCCTATTTATAACAATCAATGCTCGTGCCAAATTTCAAATTTCTATGCCATCGGAAAGTGAGAGAATTAGATTCTCTACATAAAATTTGGGCGCTAATTCTTTTGCACTTAGAATTGAATAATCAAGGTGGGACCTCTTTACTTTTCCTATGTTGGACATAATCTATGCTTGTGCCAAATTTCATGTTTCTACGACATCGGGAGGTGAGAGAATGAGATTCCGTACTTAATATTTGGACGCTAGTTATTTTGCGCTAGAATTAAATAATCGAGTTGAGCCATTTACTTTTCCTATTTTGGACATAATCTATGCTTCTGCCAAATTTTATGTTTCTACGACATCGGGAAGTTGGAGAATTAATGGCGAGTCAGTCAGTGAGTGAGTCAGTGAGCGCTTTCATATCTCTATATATATATATATATATATATATATATATATATATATATATATATATATATATATATATATATACGCGGCAAGCCTCCGTGCAGAGGGCTAGGAGTTCAAAGGTGTGGATGTTTTCTAGTGAGAGCACGGATGACCGATGAACAGTGGTGTGTAACCTGTGCCGCACCAAGATCAGCCTGGAAGCCACTACTACCAACCTCACCAACACCAGCATCTGCAGGCATATGACGGCCAAGCACCCCACAAGGTGGGACAAAGGCCATTCACCACTTCCGAGTCACACAACTGCCTCTTCCCCTGTGCCACAACCTGCCACACATATCCAATCCCCCTCCCAGGACGTAGGCACGAGCGCCTCCCGGCCTGCACCCACACCCTCACCTCCATTGTCCTCCACTCTATCCATCAATGTCTCTCAGCGCCGCGTTCAGCTATTAATAACACAAGCGTTTGAGCGAAATCACCAATTTTTCTGCGGGCCAAAAGGCTCTGTTAAAACCAATGTTTTCAGAGGGCTGCCTACAGGTCCTGTTACAAATTAAGCAAAAACAAGCTGTATCTTTAAAAAATGTTTATGGGTTTCACCTGCCCTCGGGGTTAATCAATTTTCAGGGATAGGCTTGTACTCTTGGTACACCAATTTTTCAGGCGCTCGTCTATACTCTTAGCCAACTAATTTTTCCTGGCATCGCCTATAATCCTGGTAAAAAAAAATTTCAGGTGTTCGCCTATACTCGTGGTACATAAATGTTTCAGGGGTCCGCCTATACACTTGCTACTGAAAGGTTTGAGGGGTCCACCTATACACTTGCTACTGAAAGGTTTGAGGGGTCAGCCTATACTCTTGCTAGAGAAAAGTTTCAGGGGTACGCCTATACTCTTTCTACAGAAATCTTTCCAGGACTTGCCTATACTCTTGCCACAGAAATGTTTCAGGGGTCTGCCTATACACTTGCTACTGAAAGGTTTGAGGGGTTCCGCCTATACTCTTGCGACAGAAATTTTGGCTGCTCTGGTGTTTTTTTTTTTGCGAGCGTAATCGTTATCAAACAACCACTTGTTCGTTGGTATGTATGTATGTGCTTATCACGCTCTGCCCCCTGGTGACGTCATTGCAGGTCCTACAATATACATAAAAGACCGGGCCTGACAGAAGAACAACAAAGTTAGGGCTCTTTGAGGAGGGGGACAAAAATAACAAAATGAGAATACAACTAATCTGTTATTATCTCTGACACAACTCAGAGGTCCTGTCAGAAGACACCGACTCACAGCCGATCTGGTGGGCTGAAGGACCTGCAGTGATGTCACTGCTATGGGAGGAGCCATTGTGCAGCTTTGTAAAAGAGATCTTGTGGGCTAAATGACCCATGGTGATATCACTGCTGTTAGAGGAGCCATTCTGCAGTTTGTTAGAAAGCACTTTATACTGGATAAGCTGATTTCAGCCACCAGACAGGGATCACATGACCAGGGGCTGATCACTGTATTCAGGAGTTTGGTGAGCTGGTGATGTTTGGAAATCAGCATGCATGTACCAAAGCTGTGTGTGTAAATCAGGATGCATGTAGTAGAGCTGTGTGTGTAATGTGTGTGAATCAGGATGCATGTAGCAGAGCTGTGTGTATAATATACTGTATGTGTAATGTGTGGGGTCAAGATGGATTTAGCAGAGCTGTGTGTGTTATGTGTGGGGTCAGGGTGGATGTAGTAGAGATGTGTGTGTAATACTCTGTGTTTTTAATGTGTGGGGTCAGGGTGGATGTAGTAGAGATGTGTGTGTAATACTCCTCTGTATTTTTAATGTGTGGGGTCAGGGTGGATGTAGTAGAGCTGTGTGTGCAATGTGCTGCCTGTGTCATGTGTGGGAATCAGGAAGGATGTAGTAGAGGTGTGTATGTAATGTGCTGTGGTTGTAATGTGTAGGGTCAGGATGGATGTAGCAGAGCTGTGTGTGTAATGTGTGGAATCATAATAAATGTATAGTGTAACAGAGCGCTGTGTGTAATGTGTGGGAATCAAGATGGATACAGTAGAGCTATGTGTGTATTGTGTGGGGATCATAATGCATGTACCATGTAGCACAGCTGTGTGTGTAATGTGCTGTGTGTGTAATGTGTGGGGTCAGGGTAAATGTAGCACAGCTGTGTGTGTAATGTGCTGTGTGTGTCATGTGTGGGAATCAGGAAGGATGTAGTAGAGGTGTGTGTGTAATGTGCTGGTTTTGGAATATGTAGGGTCCGGATGGATATAGCAGACCTGTGTGTAATCATAATAAATTCAGAGTGTAACAGAGCTCTGTGTGTAATGTGTGGGAATCAAGATGGATGCAGTAGAGCTATGTGTGTATTGTGTGGGGATCATAATGCATGTACCATGTAGCACAGCTGTGTGTGTAATGTGCTGTGTGTGTCATGTGTGGGGTCAGGATGGATTTAGCAGAGCTGTTCGTGTGTAATGTGCTGTGTATGTAATGTGAGGAGTGAGCATGCATGCTCCATTTCTCTGCATACTGTATTATACCCAATACATTGCATATGGACAGTGGTTCTGTTCTGTTCAGAGCAGGGAATTAAAAAAAAGAAAAATCAGGGGCGTGGCCTGGACAGAATTAATTGCGGATGCTGAAATCTAAGCTCGGTTCTTTAACCACCCTTAGCTTTCATAAGCAACAATAAAAAAGGCGTCGAAGTCCCGGAGCCTCAGAAGATGTCCA
Organism: Eleutherodactylus coqui; assembly: GCF_035609145.1. Classification (NCBI taxonomy): domain Eukaryota; kingdom Metazoa; phylum Chordata; class Amphibia; order Anura; family Eleutherodactylidae; genus Eleutherodactylus; species Eleutherodactylus coqui. Next base: position 513,996,832 of record NC_089837.1, read on the forward strand.
GAAGAAGGCTGCTGAAAATGGGTCCTAAGCACCTGTCAGACTTCTTCTCGGCACGCGGAGCGGGAGCAGGAGATGGAGGAAGCATTGGGCTGCATGACAAGCGGTGAGGAGATGGAGGAGGCGAGAGGAGAGAACCCCAAGCCCAAGAGGAATGGTAAGCGGGCTTCCTCCTGCCCTCCGACTTCCTTGCAGTCCCAACACAACAATAAATCACAGCCCCTGATACAAAAATCTTCAGTCTCTAATCACCATAAGAAAGCCTTAGAGAATATGGCTCCGAGCAGCCCGGGAGAGATGGGGGAGGGGTCGGAGAGGAGAGCGCCATCTTCACCTCCTAAAATAAATCACATTAAACAGAAGGAGGTAGAATTTAACCCCTCATCTCCCAGCATAAGCCCAGAGAAAAGAAGACCCAGAACAGAGCAGGAATATAATTTCAGCTCACATAACAGCAACAGGACACCCGAGACAGCTTACGATCCCATAGGCAATATAGCATGCTCAGGACAGGCAGCTTCAGATATCTTCATAAAAAAACATGATTCTGGCTTTGAGGGGCTCCTTAAAACAAGATATCGTGGACATTAACACAAAAATCGGATCCGCTATTACAAATCTGGGTGATAGTCGATCATTTAGAAAATAAAACCAGTGAAATTACAAGCTCGCATAACGATTTGATCGATGCACACTACAAACTAGAAGAAAACTTTGAAGCGCTCAAACAAAAAATGGCGGACCTTTAGGACCGTAACAGGTGCAATAATATTAAATTCAGGGGGATCCCAGAGTCGGTGAAGACAGAAGAGCTTAATACATTTGCGCAAAACTTAATAAAGTCGCTCCTACCAAATTCAAAACCGGAAGACCGTATACTGGATAGAATCCACAGATTACCTAAACCTAAAAGCATCTCCCATAATATTCCCAGGGATGTTATTGTCAGGGTCCACTTCTTTCATATTAAGGAAGAACTCATGCAAGCATCCAGAACCCTTAAAGAATTTCCCCATCCTTACGGAAATATCAAGTTGTTTTCCGACTTCTCACAAATTACCATGCAGGCAAGAAGAAATCTCTCTGCAATTACAACAGTTCTACATGAGAATAAAATCCTTTACAGATGGGGTTTTCCAACCAAGTTGCTCGTAAACAGAGAAGGTAACCTCAATATTATAACTTCACTCGAAGAAGGACTTGAATTAATGGAAAAGTGGAATCTCCGCATCCCACGCGAGAAGATACCCTCACACATTAACAAAGACTGGTCTCGTAAACAGGGAGCTGGCTCCAACAAGCGAACCTTCCCCCATCGCTGACAGATTAAATGCTAGCAGGTTTCCGGTTACCCCTGAGTCCCCCTAGAGTTCGTAAAGGGTGGAAAAAGTCTGTTGGCTGAACTGTTAATCCCCCCATCCATGGCTTTACGTGCTTGGAAATTTCCTAAGCCCAAAAAAAGGCTCAGTTTCTTTAATTGCTACCATCTACGTATTTCAGTTGGTATTTGCAAAAATTTAATTTTTAAACCCTGTTCTATATCCCTACCTTTCCCAAACCAAAAATGGATCATTTTGCAAACAAACTTTATAACTAAATCCCCTCTTAAACAAGGTAACCAAGCAACAACGAAACACAAGGTCAAGGCTAAAAAGATGTACTACAAACTACCTCAATGGAACTCAATTTACTTTCACTAAATGTAAGGGGCCTGAACTCCCCTTACAAAAGATCGGCGTTGTGGAAGGAGGCCCTTTCTCTCAAGTTGGACATTGTTTGTGCCCAGGAGACCCACTTTTGCCCAAAACAAAGCTCCCAACATATCTCATCCAAAATTCCCCAACATATTTACAGCAAACGCTCCTAAGAAAAAAGCTGGAGTCTTAATTGCTTTCAAAGACTCATTAAATTTCGAACTAGAAAGGGAGATTGTGGACCCCGAGGGAAGGTGCTTAATTTTAATTGGCAAAATTGAAGGACTCCCGTTGACCATCTCTAATATATACTCTCCAAACTCAAGACAAATAAGCTTCTTGAACAGGGGGTTGAGGATAATAAGGAAGGCTGAACAAGGTGACTTAATCCTATGCGGAGATTTTAATCTCATAGCAGACAACATACTGGACACCAGCTCCACAAAAAAAAAAAAAGAGGAGGCCAGACCCTATCCAAGTGGATCCATGAAGCAAACCTACATGATGCCTTTAGATGTTTAAATGTCAACTCTAAAGAATTTACCTTTTATTCCTCACATCATAGGTCGTTCCCGAGGATCGACATGTTCTTGGTGGATCTTCCGATATTACAAAGACTTCAAGAAGCCAAGGTAGGAGTAATATCATGGTCAGACTATGCTCCAACCACTATCAAATTAAAAATAGGCCCACGGATCCCACATTTTGGAAACTGGAGGAATAACACTTTACTGTTGAAAAACCACAATTTCCAGGAGAGAATCAAAAAGGCCATAATAGAATATTTTAAATTTAATGACCTCCCCGGGACATGTCGATCTACCCTGTGGAACGCTCATAAACCAGTGATAAGAGGAGTAATGGTCCAACAAGGCTCTATCTATAAAAAAGAGAGAGACAGAATGTTTAAAAACACTCTAACAGAAATCACAAAAATAGAAAAGGAGCTCCAAATCTCTCCATCAACATACAACCACAGAAAACTCATGGACCTGCGCTTGAAATTACGCAACACCCTCATAAACAAGTATGAGAAAAACCTGAAAAACCTAAAGGCTTCTTACTATATTAATAACAACAAATTTACTAAACTAATGGCCAATAGGGTGAAACAAAAAAGAATTAAATCAAAAATCCCGTTTATTATAGACCCAAAATCGGGCAACAAAATAACAAATCCAATAGAAATAGCCAAAGTTTTTAGAAATTTCTACCACTCTCTCTATAACTTAAATAGTGACCCCCCCCCCTAGATCAACCATCATCTCAGAATATTGAACACTTCCTGTCCTCCATACACCTTCCAAAACTAAATAAGAAGCAACTTGATGATTTAAATGCCCCTTTCACTCTGAAGGAGGTGACCCAAGTAATTGACAGTTCTAAGAAGGATAAGGCACCTGGGCCAGACGGCTTCACTAGTGAATATTACAAAACCTTCAAAGATCTTCTAGCACCCCACATGACGAATATATTTAACCATGCCATGTTGAGGGGCTACCTCCCCCCAGAAATGCTCCAGGCAAATATCATCACAATCAATAACATCCCTAAGCCTAACAAAAACACATCTTCCCCAACTAATTTCAGACCCATCTCGCTTCTTAACAGCAATACTAAATACTAAAAAATACTAGCCCTACGTCTTTTAGAGATAATCCCCAGCCTTGTACACAGTGACCAAACGGGATTCGTCAAAGGTAGACAGGCCTCGGACGCAATCAGAAGGTTGCTGAACATAATGGGGGAGGTCGAGGATTCACGAACGCCTTGTATGCTCCTCACCTTGGACGCAGAGAAGGCGTTTGATAGGGTCCATTGGGGATACGCCTTCTCAGTGCTACAGAAGATGGGGTTCGAGAAACCTATCTTAGGAGCAATTCAAGCTCTATACAAACTCCCCACCGCTAGAATCCTAATTAATTGAGTCATTTCCAGTCCATTTGAAATCACTAACGGGACCAGACAGGGGTGCCCTATGTCCCCTACCTTGTTTATCTTAATAATGGAACCTCTAGCTGAAGCAATCAGAAGGAATCACAATATTAGAGGTGTGCCTTTGGCACTCAGGCAGCATAAAATCAGCCTTTTCGCTGATGATATAATACTGATACTAACCTCCCCGTTAGAGTCCCTTGGAGCTCCCTCCGAACTCCTGAAGTGCTTTGGGGAATTCTGATTCTACAAAATTAATGCAACAAAGTCAAATATCATCCCTATCAACATCCCAAAAAGACTCCAATTGCTAATTGAAAAAGAATTCCCTTACGCGTGGGAGACCTCAGGGGTCAATTACCTGGGAATAACAATCCTATCCCCCTTCAAAAATATAATGGCATCCAATATTTCAACATTACTAGAAGAGTTTCGGGAGACTCTTAAAATCTACCAAAAGGCAGAGTTTTCCTGATTAGGTACAATCGTACTATGTAAAATGATGATTCTCCCAAAAATCCTATACAGATTCCGCACAATAGCGCTTAGCTGCCCTAAAAACTACTAAAAGCCTTACAAAAACAAATAATGACTTTCATATGGGGCAACAAAAAAACGAGAGTAGCGGCATCTATAATGTACAGCCCCAGAAACAGAGGAGGAATGGGAGTACCAAACATAGAAGCTAATCATAAAGCAATAATAATCTCCCAGGTGAGAGCTTGGTGTGTACCACAAGAGGGAATCAGCTGGCCAAACATCGAACAATCTATAAAAGGCAACAAATCATTATGAAATCTCGTACTAGCTTCTAGCCTGGACCCTAACATAATCCACATAATTAAAACAATGGTGAAGACCTGGAATGTGTCATTGCAACAAACAAAAAAAACACTCCCCCAGTAGACTGGTCCAACTCCCCATAGAAATTTTAGAGTTTTGGACAGACAACATACAAACTCTTGGTTGGAGAAACAAGAAAAACCCTTTTCATATCAGATATAGCTGACGGTAATAAACTGAAACCCTTTAAGGTCCTCCAAGACAAATATTGTCTCCCAGATAAAGAAATTTTCCTCTATTCTCAAATACTCAGTATGTGGAAGACCTTACCAACATATTTACACAGATTCATATTTGACGCTCTCCCATACAAGCTAAAACTTAAGACTCTTTATGAAACCTTTTGCGGAGAAAGCGAATATGATCAAAACCTAAATAAAAAAGCACACATTCTAAACTGGGAAAGGGAAATCGGTTGCTTCTTCCAAACCAAACAATGGAACACGGCACACAGATGGTCGAGTAGGGCCTCCTCGTGTGCAACCCTAATAGAGGTTCACAATAAGGTGGTTACGAGGTGGTATAGATCACCAGCTAGACTCGCGGATTTCTTCTCGGAATTGAGCGACAGATGCTGGAGGGGTTGTGGGGGTCGAGGCTCTCTTTTACACATTTTTTGGAACTGTCATTGCGTACAAAAAACCTGGCAGGTCCTTTCCTCACTGATGCAGAAAATAACCAGATACAAGCTATCGTTATCCCCAGAACTCATGATCCTGTCACTGGGTGTTGAGAATATCCCACCTAATGTTAGGACACTTATCATACACAGCCTACTAGCCACTAAGCTCCTGATTACTAGGAACTGGGGTACGGGCAATAATCCCTCATCATCTGATATCTCCCAGATGCTCGCACAGCACTATCTATATGAAAAACTGTTTGCATATAGACAGGACAGAGTGGTGCAATTTGAGGAAACATGGAGGCCTTGGACAAAATATTTTCATTTAGAATAATTCTTGACCATATTACGAATACACAGTTTTTGAGAGGCCTAAACACAGTCTCCTCAAATACTTTAACATATTTCTAATACTTAATTTAACAACAAAAGAGAGACCTACAGATCTGATCCATTCTGCTTTCCCTCCACCCCTTTCCCTACCCCCTTCAGTCTTCCCTCCCCCACTTCTTCCCTTCCCTCCCTCATCCTTTTATTCATTCAAGAAACTAGATACATCGCAAAAAAATGTGATGTTTTGAAGTTGCTTGGTTAAATTAAACACAATCTTACATGTCAATATCTACGATTTATTTTTGCAGAGTTTTTGTTCGATATAATACTGCAATATTGTAATATTTTGGTAATTAAATTCTATTTACAACCAAACGTTTCTTTTCTTTGTTACAAATAACAAATGTGATAATTGTAATGCCACAATATCCAATAAAAAATGATTGAACAGTAAATAAAGAAAAATCCCACTGCGCATGTGTTTCCCTACTGGCAGAGCGTATGTGCTGTAATGTGTAAAACGGTTTGGGAGACCCGCAGCACTTTGTGCGCACAGCCGTGGGCATGAGCCCTTATTCCTGTTCTAGACTTCTGGCTGATACATTATGACAAACTGCTGCTGTGTGAGCCAGACAAAGTGACGGCTTCTCAGCCTCTTTCACATGAGCGTGTGTGTCTTCATGTTGGCCACACGCAGGTGAAAATCTAATCCCAAAGTTAATTGGCCTTTTCTCATCCATCCACATGGGCGTTTTGGGTAAAAATTATGGTGCCGTGCAGAATTTATCGATCGGCAAAATGGCTTTAACTAGCTGAAATAGCTTAGAGCCGGCTGTCTTCGTTTCCAAGCGGCAGATGCAGGTAAACTCCCCACCCTCCCGTTTTTTTCAGCTCCCATAGGAATATATGGGAGCCTGCAGCGTTTTTTGTTAAAAGATAGGTCAATACCTATCTTTTAATGCTGCAAAAAAAATTGTCGACCGAAAACGGTCGTCGATTTGACGATTTTATGACGCAATATTTTTCATGTGCCTATAATTCACCCATGTGAATGAATGCATTGGAATTAGAGATGAGCGAACGTACTCGTAATGAGTACTTACGCACCCGAGTACCGCCATTTTCGAGTACTTCAGTACTCGGGCGTAAAGATTCGGGGGGCGCTGGGGGGCGGGGAGAGGCGCGGCGGTGCGGGGGGTAGCAGCGGGGAACAGGGGGGAGCCCTCTCTCTCTCCCTCTCCCCCCCACTCCCCACTGCTACCCCCCGTGCCGCCACGGCGCCCCCCGAATCTTTACGCGCGAGTACCGCTGTACTCGAAAATGGCGGTGCTCGGGTGCGTAAGTACTCGTAACGAGTACGTTCGCTCATCTCTAATTGGAATCCAATGCTTCACATGGTAGCGATTTTTCAGCTGACGTTTTATCGTGGCTAAATAGTTGCAATAAAATGCTGGTGTGAAAGAAGACTCTGAATATCAATGTTTTCATTTACTTACAGCAAGCAGAGCTCTTGAAAGCAGGGAGGAAGCACAAAACGTAGTAGGAAGTTGCACAAACTTTATTTCCTTAAGTGCTTATTCACATGAGTGTATATTGACTGTCATTTTCACGGCCAGACGATATATACTTCCATCTGATGCACAGGCTCGGTGTATATGCCATCAGTAGGGGAGACAGCTTAGCTCTGCTAAGCTGTCTCCCCCTTGCCGGCTCACCTCCTCTCTCCTCACCTTCGGCTGTTTGCCTAGCTAAGCTCTCCTTCCCTGTCTCTTGTCCGCAGCCAGCAATGAGAGGGTGCGGAGTGGGTTGGAGCACAGATCCACACTACCCCGCCCCCTTCCATTGCAAACAGTGGCAAGGGGCAGAGAGGAGAAGGGGGATGGAGTTTAGCAGTCCCGCTGCTAAACTCCCTCCCACCTCCCTTCTTCCACCGCTGTCATTGGCTCCAATAGGAGTTAATGGTGGCAGACGTTGTCCGGACAGGAAGATAGCTTTTATGCCACGGGAATACGTCTGTGTGATCTGATGCATTGGAATCCAATGTATCAGATGGTAGCCTATATCAGCTGGCCGATATACGCTCGTGTGAATAAGCCATAAGACTGACAACATCTTGTAGATCCATGTAGATACCGGCAGATACTTTCTCAGCTCTTAGATTCAGTTATTTGCTGTGTTTGGCTTCTTACAGATTCTTCTGTTTGGGTTATTTAAGAGCACTTTGATCCTGTCCTCGGCCGACATTTTTCCTACGTCCTTCATTGTATAGGTTGTGTTTCTCGATGTACCCTTTTCACATAAAAGTCCACTCTCACACGGGCAGTGACGATAGAGTCCACCAACAGGCTGAAAGGAGAGATGATAGGGTTAACGAAGACACTCCTGACTCCTGGCCATCTGTTACTAACATATAAGATCAGCGGTGGGAGACGCAGCGTGAGGCCGGGGGTCCCATTACTGAGAACCTCATGTCTGATGCTACACATCCAGTGTGATGTTATTCTGTGAATACTGATGTCACTGTGGGGCGTTTACATCAGTTTTTGTGTATTTAATGCACAAATGTCATCTGATTGCAATCCGTTTTTTACATGGCTGAAAAATAACGAGAGGTGACCCAACTGGTAGAATTTAAAACTCCTATTGAATTCAATGAGTGTTAGAAAACAAGCACAGAACTCGCTCCCCGCCATGCAAGAGCATTGTAAGAGAATCCCACCAGAGCCGGACGTGCCGCTACTATTGTTTCATAAGCACCCCCCCTTCACACTGTCTCCTGGCAACATGTATAAAAAAGCAGTGAATGCGTGATCCCACTGACTACAACTAATGATTTTTGTCCATAAACACAACAAAAATAGGACATGCCTCGGGGTTTTCACACATGTAAAATATACCCTTCTGAATCCACCAATGCAAATCAATGGGATTGTATGCTGTCTGTTGAAATACAGCTGCAATAGGGATAGATAATACGCCCCTTTGAATTGTTCTAATGGGTCCAGGTCTTGTCCAAATTCTATCAGTTTTTAAACTCAGCTAGAACTTAAATGATAAAATCCTCCGTGTGAATAAGCCCTTATAGCAGTTTTTCATTGCAGTTTTTGGGCACTCAGCTTGTAGAGATGGAACACAAGGTTTTAGGGTGCATCTAAAATTGTGGTAATTTGCAGTAAAAGCTCATGTCACATCACTGCTGAGTGTACAAGCACCACACCGTATATGTATTCATACACTTCAGGAGGAATAAAGGAGGAACAGCTCCGAGTTCCAGTTTAAGATACTTCTTAAAGTATTAAGGGGGTTGCCTAAAACCACTGCTTTCAATGGGCCCAGCAGCAGCAGCGCCAACCCCATTGAAAGCAACGGGATAGCATCTTATGACAGCTGTGGCAGAAGTCTGCAATATACTCCCTATGTTTTAAATGGGGCTAGCACTGCTGCCACCGGCCCCATTGAAAACACTGAGCGATATCACAGATTTCTTCTCTGTGATGCGAAGCTCTACTAAAAATCATTGGTTTCAGAATCATCGCTGGGAAAATTATCGCTATTGGGTAAAAGCCCTTATTTTGTGGGCAGTGCATGTATTTAGTCAATCAGACATGTGAGGAGAGGTGACGGCTCCTCTGTAGGGTTGTCATATGTATAAGGCCGTATTCACACCGCTGATACTTCTGTGTAGGTTCTTTCTGTGAGATGGACACAACATGCACAGAAAATTAATTTATTTCAATAGGTTCATTCACATGAGTGAGTTTTCTCACAGACTGATGATCCAAGGTGGAAAAATCATTGCGTGTCCAAGTTTTGTGCAAATCTGGCACAAGAATGAGCCCCGTAACCTGCAGTGCACTGCGATGCGTGTTGTTCCAAAGAATCTCAAGAGTAACTCACTCTCGCCCATTTAAATATGGCCTAACGGCGCCTTCACATGGCCATAAGCAGTTTTGCACATAACTCAGTGCAATATATTTGCGCTATGAAGGACTCTTTCTTGTCCGCATATTGGCACATTTTGTTGTACTTTTTGCACATGCAGGGATGTTCATCTCCACACGGCAGGCAAACACCTGCGATTTAAATGGCTATTTATCCTAATGAGTTCCGGAAGTGTTATTTTTTTCACAGAATGATGCATCTGTGCGCGTTGCACATCTTTAATGGACTTCTATAAGGACCCTCGGTGTGCAAATAAGCATGTCCTATATTTTTTGGGCGACAAGAAATGAGTGCACAAAAAAGGAAGTTCGAATCCATTTAAATCTATGGGTTCTGTTTTCCGCATAGTGTGCACACAAATATGCCCGTGAGACGTCGCCTTGAAGGCTTATTCTAATGTAAGTATATCGGCCGGGTTTTCATGCCAGGCTGATATACGCTGTCCCTTTCTGCAGGGGAAGGAGGTGTGTTTTGCCGGAAGCAGTTCACTGAGCTCCCACCCCCTCTCCGCCCCTTGCCACTATTTGCAATGGGAGGGGCAGGGCAGGGGTGGAGCTAAGTTATGCCCCGTTCTGCCCCCTTCCATTGCAAATAGAGGTAATGGGCAGAGAGTGGGTGGGAGCTCAGTGAACTGCTCCCAGCCCGCCCACCTCCACCCCCTACAGAGAGAGACAGCGTGTATCGTCCGGGCGTGAAAACCCGGCCGATATACGCACGTCGGAATTAGCCCTAAGGGAGAAACCAGTATAGCAGTCGCTTACAGATACTCACCTCAAGGTTACATTCCTTATTTTCTGCTGCCTTTGGTCTACATTTACCAGTCTTATAAGTGTGATAATACAAAGGGCCTCGGCAGCACCCACTCTTACATAGAGTATTTAGAGTACAGTAATCTCCATTGTCCTAAATGTATAAGAGGGGAAATAAATATTGATATGTGAATTATAATTCTCTGTATAAGGCCTCCTTCACACCACCGTATACAGGTTTATGTTTGGCCATATGTGGCGTTTATTTGCATGAATGAATATTTGACCTGATCTTTATTCGTGTATTTCACGTCATTCATATGGGGTACTGCTGCGTGAATGTTAAAAAATACACTGAGGAAGGAAAGACTATTAGGGAAAGTTCAGACCGTCATTTTTCCTATCTGTGCTGTCCATGTAATTCACGGCACACGGATCCATATTTGCCAATAAGGCTATTCACATGAGCGCTATTTTGCATCGACTATGTCCTGTTCTGGTCCGTGACATGAATGTTGGTAAGATATGTAATGTCCACTACCTGCCGCTCAGCCAACACATGGATGTACATCTCTGTGCTGTCCTAGATTGTCACGCACAATTTGCAACTGTCTGTCTGAACGCAGTCGTAGCCCTCATTCATACAGAATGTTTGTCGGTATTTCAAATGTTCTTGTGGCCCTTTTTTTCTATAGAAGTTCTGTTGAAAGACTGTAAGCGGCGAGAGCTTTAATTAAAAAAAAAGCATCAGTCTGGTATTTTAATAAAGTTTAAAAATACTTTAACTCATTAGTGTCCATATGTACGCTTTTTCATGGAGGCTACTAGCAGGTCTTAAGGCCCATTTAAACACAATGATTATCGCTTGAAATTCACTCAAAAGCTGTCTTTTGAGCGATAATCGTTGGATCTAAATGCGTGGCTATTGTGCACTGTTCATTCATCGCTCATTTCTAACCAGCTAGAAATTAGAGATGAACCTTATCAGCATTGCATGCTGATATCTCAGCTGGCAGTACTGAGAGCATTCTTTCAGACAGTATCCTGCTGGCACTTCTCAGCAGGACACCAGCTGAAAGCATGGAGAACAATGTAACTGTTTGCATATTCAAAACAGCTGTATTGTTCTCAGAGTTATCACAGCATTTTCCCACTCTGCCTGCATAACTTTTAAGAAGCTAAGCAGCTACTATAGACTATGCAAAGATGATAGCTGAAAACTGTCCCTCAAACTGTCGTTTGAGCGATTTTTGAGCCATCATATGGGATTTGGCTAATGGGATTTTGGTTCTGGAGATCTTTTTCTTGACTAAGTTTGCCATCATGCGTGTGGGTTTGTTATTTGATGAATAGTAAGTTGCTTTTGATGATCTCATTTCTTTTTCATAATTGTCAATCAGTAGATTTCTAAGATTTTGTCTAAGTTTGAATAGTTCGTTGTGGAGGGAATCAGAGGGGGATCTGGACAGTTGGCTTTCTTTTTCAGTGATTTGTGATAGGAGTTCGTTTGGTTGGTGGCTTTTTTTTTTTTTTATATCTTGCACTAATTTTAATTAAGGTTCCTCTAATGTAGGCTTTATGGGCATTCCAAAATATTAGCACTAAGACTATTAAACATATTACCCAATTTAATCCATTCAGATCAAGTAGGATTCGTAAAAGATAGACAAGCCTCAGAGGGAACTAGAAGAATACTCAACCTTTTATACAAACTCGAAACCACACACACTCCCTCAGTCTTACTTGCCCTTGACGCTGAAAAAGCCTTTGATAGGCTCCATTGGAAATATGCCTTTGCCACCCTACAAAAATTTGGATTCTCTGGCAACATACTTAAAGCTATCCAAGCCCAGTATACTTCACCATCGGCAAAAATCTTTGCTGACGGTATGCTATCATCCTCCTTTCCAATCACCAACGGCACACGCCAGGGCTGTCCGCTTTCCCCCCTAATATTTACCTTGGTTATGAAACCCCTAGTGGAATATATAAGAACTTGCCCGGACGTTCAAGGAATAGTAGCCGGCTCGAGACAACACAAAATAAGCCTATTTGCCGATGATATCCTACTTACGCTCTCCAACCCATTCTCATCCTTAAGAACAACGCAAAAAATACTAAAAAAATTCTCGGAAATCTCCTATTATAAATTGAATATTACCAAATCACAAATTTTAGGCATAGACATACAAGAAAATCCCTTGGCCCTCCTTGGAAAAGGACTTTAATAACCAAAAACCCTTAAAACATCTTCTAATTACATCTATCATTGGTACTATACACCCCACACTATCGAAACCATTTAAAAACTCATACCTCTCTCCACCAATGAGAGCATCGATAGAAGCCTGGACTGATCTGATACGCAACCTCGATAACTCCACACCCTCTACCCCTTTGAAAATACCTTTGGAAACTTTAGAACTTCTTATTCCTAATCTAAATACTAGGTCATGGTCCAGACAAGGCCTTGAATCTATATATGACCTTTTCTCCTCAAATAAACTCCTCCCCTTTCGGGACTTGACCAACAATTTCCAACTCCCATACTCAGACATCTATAAATACATTCAAATATACTCCTTCTTACATAACCACCACCTAGAAAATATCAGAATCCCTAAAATTGTTTCATTCTTAGATGAACCACAAATCAAAATGTGCACCCGAATATTCTACGACATCTTCTCAGGAAACCTGAGACCACCAGGCAAATGTCATCTCATAAATTGGAGCAGGGATTTCGGGAAGGAAATACCCCTAGACCAGTGGCTCAGGGCCTTTGATTGGGTTAGACAATCCTCGCAGGGCGCAAACCTAATCGAGACACATTTGAAGCTCCTCACATGTTGGTATTACACCCCTCTGGTTCTAGCTAGAAGGGGACTTTCCGATAGCGACAGATGCTGGAGAAACTGTAAAAATAAAGGCTCCCTCATCCATATTCTTTGGTCATGCCCTCTCCTAACCCCCTTATGGAAAGAAGTATATAATCTTATATATAGACTTACAGCTTTCAAACCCCCTTTTCTCCTGAACTTGCCTTACTGCTCCTAAACACAGCCAAAATGCCCTCCCATCATAAAAAAAACTGGTAGGTCATATCCTTTTGGCAACAAAATTCCTGATAGCCAGACGTTGGAAATCTGAGACAGTCCCAACACTGACAGATCTCATCAACCTAGTGTCGGAACATAGTCTATATGAAAAGATATTAGCCCTCAGAAACAATGACATCAATAGATTTGAAATGATGTGGAAGCCTTGGAACAGCACATTCCATCCTTAATAACAACAATTTCGGTGAATCTATGCTTTTCATTCTTTCACTATCAAACATCCCTTGCTTTCTACTTTCCTTAACCCACCACCACATCCCAACTCTCCCTTACCCCTCACCCCTTATCCCCCCCCATTCACAAACACGCTTACATTATGTTTCAAATCAGTTTCAAACTGTTTATTCTTCACCAACTAATATCGAGAGGTTACTCGATAGCTATGAATACCGGTTTAACTACTGTTACGCATAAATGAGTACCACTTATACTAGACTTATGTATATTGTCTATACTCAGAGTGTGATTTTCTATTTCTGTAACCTTCTTAATAAAACAATAAAAAACTATTGAAAGAAAAAAATATTTTTTTTGCTATTCTACATGGGGAATTATTTTGTCTCCATATAGTGTGTGACAACTTGAGGATTGTTCTCACATCAGATCGTTATCTTCCCTCTACCAGATAGATGGTCCCACACCAGTAAACTACATCCAGGCCAGAAGTTTGGTGCAAGCTTAACAAATCCGTCCTTTTTTGTGGCAAACCAACAAACTCATAACATAATCTTCACACTGTTCTCATTCGTCGAAGTGTACGCAAACAGATACAATTTCCTGACCATCTGGCTGCTATATAACACAGACATTAGGCCTCTTTCACAAGGGAGGCAGCGATATCGGCGCTACAAAATCGCAGCAGGTGTTTTTCCCGCAATTTTGTAGCGTCACTGATGTGTTTTTTTTTGTGAAAAATCATGCATCACTATGCTGCTGACAGCGATAAAATAGCAGCATAAACTCGGCGGTTTAATCGCGAGAAGGTTAAGCACTACCCCTTAAATAAGCCCAAGCTGAATTTCCTGAAAATAAAATGGAACACTTACCTAAAAGGCTCAGTCCTTACCGCTGCTCTCCAGAGCTCCGCTCGGAGTCCTGCAGTCCTCGTTCGCTCACAGAACATCACTTCCTGGTAGAGGGATTCAGAAATCCGAACAAGAGGAATCGATGGCTCTGATTGGTTCATCCAGCGCTACTCAGCCAATCAATGCAGTGCTCAATGAACCAATGCGAGAACTGTGATTGGTTCATCCAGCTTTGCATTGATTGGCAGAGCAGAGTTTGAAAAATACCAATGACGTTGTGGAGGTGGGAATTTAGGAATTGGCTGAGCCGCAGAGCTCTGGACAGCAGCAGAAGGACCCGGACCTCCTCTGCTAGATAAGTATTCCATTTTTTCTGGGAATGTAGCTAGGGCTTATTTTATGGGTAGGAAACGCATCGCATCTCACAAAAATGGCTTGTTCGTTAGATGCGATAAACAAGAAGTCTCTATAGGGAAACATGGGTTACAAAACATCACAAACTGCGGCAGTACAGAGAATGCCACTTTTTTTTCTCACAGCATAGATTCGGAGAAAACATCGCTAATGTGACGGAACCCATAGGAAAGCATGGGCTTTACATACATGCGATTTATAGCACTGTCACACCGTGAGAAAATCACACAATTTTGTTGCCCATGTGAAAGCGGCCTTACACTGTCTAACCTATAGGCCTAGGGTTTCAAACACATAGCAATGTCCATAACACTATACCAATCCAGGATGTCAGTCTAGGGGTGTAACTCTCCCATCAGTCACAGCAGCTTAGTCTCCACCGGATCTCTCAAGGACCATTCCCATGGGACACTGAACTGAGCAAGACCAGAGCCACATCCACAGAGGTGTTCTCTTATTAATCAGCAGACTTAACCCTATCCCTGTTAAATATTTCTCAGTAAAGCCTGCTCTCCAGCCCCTACTGGCTATTTGTGATACTGCCTTACCACAGGTGATATTTTTTTTTAAATATTATAATAGTAATGTTATATGGAGAAAGAAATATTTATGCTTTATAGATTAAAAAAAAGGATTAGTGAGGTTTATTATTAGAGATGAGCGAGCACCAAAATGCTTGGGTGCTCAATGCTCGAGTCGAACTTTTCGCGATGCTCGAAAGCTCGTTTCGAGTAACGAACCCCATTGAAGTCAATGGGAGACTCGAGCATTTTTGTATATGACCGATGCTCCACATAGGTCTTCACTTGTGAACTTGGAAAACATCCGAAAGTCATGGAAACACCATGGAAACGGATAGGAAAGGGCAGGGGCAGCATGCAGGGCTGCATCTTCGGCTCCCAGGTCCCACTATTAAGCCACAATAGGGGCAAGAGTATGCCCCCCCCCAACAATTTTTACTTCAGACAAACCCTCATTAGCAAGGCACACCTTGGCTAAGCACTACACTACCTGCAACCAAGCACAATCACTGCCTGCGGGTCACACCACTGCCTCTTCTCCTAGGTTACATGCTGCCCAACCCCCCGCACGACCCGGCGTCCACAGTGCACGCAAGTGTTTCCCTGCGCAGCCTTCAGATGCCCTCATGCCACATGCTCGCTTCATAGCTACACCACCCTCATGTCTACTTCTAAGTGCATCTGCGGCCTAGTCAGTCACTGTATTATTTTTACCAGATAGGTAAAACACCGCGATGGGAAGACTTAGTGCACCCATAGTATAGACAGGTCCCTGTAACATTCCTGTAGCACAAGTATAGGCAGACCCCTGCAACATTTCTGTAGCACAAGTATAGGCAGGCCCCTGTAACATTTCTGTAGTAAACGTATAGAGACCCCAGTAACATTTCTGTAGTAGAAGTATACACAGACCCCAGTAACATTTCTGTAGCAGAAGTATAGGCAGACCCCAGTAACATTTCTTTTTTTTTTTTTTTTGAATAACAATTTTATTGAGTTTTTACAACATAAAGTTTCATACAGGCCGGGTTGCAATGATACAGCTGATATCAGTAAGAATTCTTATCCTAACAAAGGCACTATTAACGGTCTTACAGTTCTCATTCCTGCTGCAATAACCTGCATTCTTTGCTTTCTGTAACAACAATAAACTGTATTGAACAAAAATTTTTCTTTGGACCGTATTTGCTCCAGTAACGTCCAGATAGTGGGGTTGCTGCCTACGGGTGAGCCCATATATCTAGCTGCACTTGCTCGGTTGGCATCAGTCCACTGCGGTCGAGCAGCTTCGTTTAACGGTCTGATGTAATTAACTATACATTAGGAGGCTACCCGATACATCATGGCAGCCTTCGTTCTGTATAAACATATTGCGCATCGTAACATAAGTGGGGAGGGGATGGGGGTGGGAGAGAGGGGGTAGGGGGGCGGGGGGTGGGTGGTTCTTAGGGTTTGTACTTGGGGTTAATCCCCTCGTTCTTACTTTGTAGTCGTTGTGTCTTTCGGGGGTATAAGGTGCGTGTGTCGGTTGTGACCGATATAGCATGGGTGCTCCCCGCCTGTGCCAGCCTCCGCGCCAGTTCCAACGTCTGGGGCCGCTTTCCCGGCAATGCCCGGGTGTTTGTTTCAGTGTTTTAGGTGTGGCTGTGAGTGGGAATACTCCGCCTTTAGACCCATGGGTCTCCCATCATCTCACGTCTTGGTCCAGGGGGACTCCAGAGATTGTGGGCTGAGCTACTCTAAGGTATTCTTTTCCACAGCTCCCATTCCTTTATGAATTTGTCTCGAGTGTTGGTTTTCCAACTCGTTAGTTCCTCCAGGTTGTATAATAAGTCCACCCTGTCTCTCCACTGTGCTGCGGTTGGGGGGGATTTTTGTAGCCACATGGTCGGGATTAGGGCCTTCGCGACGTCTAACAGTAGGGCAATGAGTTTGTCTTTGAGGGGGTGGAAATTGTCTGACGGTTTCCATAGGAGTACCAATTCTGGTGTTAGTTTTAGATTTGGTTTTACGGTTTTGATTAATTCCTCAATGTCCTTCCAGAACGGGCCAAGTGCTGGGCAATCCCACCAGATGTGTTTGTATGAGCCTGTCGCGGCGTCACACCTCCAACACCTCTCGTGGGGGGCTAGTTTATGTGTGTATAGCCATTGAGGAGTTCTATACCACCTTGCTAGTATCTTGTAGTGGCTTTCTTGTAGGAGCACACAGGGGGATAGTCCAAAGGCTAGTCTAAGTATGATTTTTGTGTCCTCCGCCGAGATTGTGGTGTTAAGTTCGCGTTCCCAAGAGCTAAGGTAGGCAGGCTTGTACCCCTTGGAGGGTGAGATGTATTTTTTTTGGTGGTTCGCGATGACCTTGATTTTTGGTGCCCCTTCTAGGTAGAATTTTTCGAACGGTGTTGCGGGTCTGGTTGATCTGTAGTTTTTAGCGAAGTCCTCTATTGTTTTAGTGACCTGGACTTTTTGTAGAAAAGGGATATTTAGGTCGGGGGCTAAGAGGTGTATCGCCTCTCCGGCTCCTCGATGCACTATGGGTTGCAGGTCGCCCAATTTGATTCCTGCGAGTTTCTCCCATACACTCCTAGACGCCGGGTCTGGTGCGATACCCAGTAGTTTGCCCAGCGTGTTTAATGGGGTGATCGGGGAGGGGTTAGGGGCTATGGTGGGTCTCAGTATGTCCCAGGTCTCGCAGGGGGCTCTCAACAGAGGGTTAAAACCCTTGGAGCTATAGCGGTGTCTAGAGGGGTGCCAGAGGTCGTCTAATGTGGGGTCGCCATGGGAATGTCTAGCTAGTTGTGGCAAGAGGGGGTCTCTTGCTGGGTGGACAAGGTCCAGCCAGTAGCTGAGTTGAATAGCTCTGTATATGTCGGGGACGTGCGGCAGGTCGATGCCCCCCTCTCCTCTCCTCCTGATGAGTAAGGTGTGGGCTATGCGCGGTCTCTTCTGCCTCCAAATGTACTGAGAGAAGAGTCGCCGAAGGGATTGAAAGAAGGGTCCGGGTATATGGATCGGGAGCATGCGCATTTTGTATGTTATGATGGGAAGGACGTATGATTTGACAATATTTTTTCTTCCGAACCATGAAATGTAAGGTAAATCATAAGTTCGTAGAATATTTTTTATTAGTGAGAGAAGAGGCTGGAAGTTGGATGTGTATAGGTTTTCAATCCTTTTGGTAATTTTAATGCCAAGGTAGTCTATGGCGTCTTCCGTCCATGTGAAGGGGGAGTTGGACTTTAGGGCGGTGCTAAGTGTCCGTGGGATCGATACGTTTAAAATGGTCGATTTCGAGTAATTTATTTTGAAGTCCGATATGGTGCCGAATGATTCCAGCAATGAGATCAGTTTGGGGATTCCTGTCGCCGGGTTAGTTATCATAAACATAATGTCATCCGCGAAAGCGGCTGTTGAGAATGATTGTCTTCCTGCTGTGATCCCTCTTATTTCTGGGTGTGCTCTGACTGTGTGTAGCAGTGGTTCTAGGGCCAGCACGAACAGGATCGGGGAAAGCGGGCACCCCTGTCGGGTTCCATTGTGAATCCCGAATGTGGGTGAGAGGATATTATTAATCCTCAGCCTCGCGTGTGGGTTGCTATATAAGGAGAAAATTGCCGATATCCAGGCTCTGGGGAAGTTGTAGTTGGCTAGGACCCTTTCTAAGTATATCCAATTTACCCGGTCGAACGCCTTTTCGGCGTCGGTCCCTATTAGTGCCAGTGGGATTTTTTGGGTTTGGGCTAGTCTTATTGCGTGCAGTATTCTATGGCAATTGTTCTTTCCCTCCCTTCCCTTTATGAATCCTGTTTGTTCCTTGTGGATCAATGTGGGGACGATGTCTTCCATCCTCTTGACCAGGAATTTTGCCCATAGTTTCATGTCGTGGTTAATGAGTGAGATTGGCCTATAATTTGAACAGGACGTGGGGTCTTTGTTGTCTTTGTGTATGTGTGTGATGTGTGCCTCGAGGGCTTGCTTAGGGAGTTCTCCTCCTTGTAGTAGGGAATTAAATAGTTCTTTTAATTTGGGAGCAAGAATTGGTTTAAAGGATTTATAATATCTATCTGAGAAACCATCCGGCCCCGGACTCTTGCCCGAAGGGCTTGAGTCAATTAGCTCCTCGACTTCTTGGTCTGACGCTGGTGACATGAGAGCTAATGCAGATGTCTCATCAAGTTTTGGAAGGTTTATTGTACGCAGGAAAGAGTTTATTCTTTCTTTTTGTAGGTCTTGGTCTGCTGGGTTTGGATGGTCCCTCAGATTATACAGTTTAGAGTAGAAAGCGTGAAAGACATTGGCTATGTCTTGAGAGTTGTTGGCTATCTTTTCCGTCTGGTCTTTTATTGTGTTGATGTGGTTTCTTGTCTGGGATTTTTTGAGTAGGGCTGTCATGTATTTGCTGCCCTTATTGCCCTGGATATATACTGATTGTTTGAGGTGTAGGTGTTTTCTATTGAATCTAGAGCGTAAAAGGCAGCCCAGCTCTCTCCTTTTATCTGTTAATTCATCAAAATTTCTTTTTTTTGAGTGAGAGTTTGGCTACTCTTTCTAGTTTTGCTATTTGAGAGAGAAGGGTGTCAATCTCTTGGTGTTGTTGTTTCCTAGCTCTCGCTCCCAGGGCGATGAGTAACCCCCTCATATAGGCCTTGTGGGTCTCCCAGACTATCGGGACTTTTGGTAGGGCCTCGCTATTGATCTGGAAGTACTCCTCTAGGAGTTCCGTGAGCTTAAGCCTGTCCTCTTCTTTGTCTAGCAGTGTGTTGCTCATGCGCCACGTCCTCTCTCCCGGGCCCTCTGAAGAGATTCTGACATCTATGTGGATAGGCGCGTGGTCCGAGATCGAAATTACCTCGATTTTAGTGTGTACTACTTGCGGCAGAAGGGAGTTGGAGATAAATAGATCATCGAGTCTTTGATAGGACTCATGAGGTTGCGAGTAGTGAGTATAGTCTCTGGTCGTGGGATTAAGCATGCGCCATGCATCCGTTACACCCAGCTCCTCTAGTTCCTTAATTAGTCTACTTAGGCGCCCCTGCGAGACCCGGGATCTGCCCTTAGAGGAGTCGAGAAGGGGATTAAGGGTTACGTTTAGATCACCGCCCAATATAATTGCACCGGTGGCGAATTCTCTTAGGATTTTTATTTGTTTAGTGATCCACTCTGTTTGGTGGGTGTTTGGGGCATAAAGGTTTGCTATTGTAAGTTTTACTCCGTTAAGGGTGCCTTTTATGAATAGGGACCTACCCTCTTCATCTGAGTATTCCGCAAGGGTCTCGAAGTGCACCGTCTTGTGGAACAAGATCGAGACCCCCTTGGAGGCAGAAGTGGGATGGGAGCTGTGGAAATGCTGTGCGAATTGTTTCCCTGGTAGTGAGAAAAGTCTGTCCCCCTTGATATGTGTCTCCTGTAAGAGGAGGATTTTTGTGTTGTATTTTTTTAGGAGTTGGGAGATCCCATACCGTTTTCTCGGTGTGTTGAGGCCCCGGATGTTGAACGACGTACATCTCAGCTCCTCCATCGGCGGCGCAGGCTGCGGAATGTTGCTGGTCATCTGTAAAGTAAGGCAAAAAATTTAGGACTGAAGTGAAGTGGTTTGGTGCGGGGTCTAGGCGTTGGTCTCTGCAATGCCTTCAGGTAGAGGCGGTCTGGAGGGTATAACCAAAGTGCTCTGTGGTCGGCTAGGTTGGTTTCCGGCGCCCAGACCACACAGGCGAGATGTGTGGCTAGTTGGTTTGGGAGTGGGTAGGTAAGACTGGGGTGGGTAAGAAGGTTTGGGGTAGAATTTACTAAACAGTATTAATAACAACAATAGACAGGTTGGTTCCTCTCTGTCTGTGAGAGGGCTGTAGGCGAGAGTCAGACTATGGTCTGCTCCCGTCCGTCATTTGGGGTCGGGGGTATTTGTAATAGGATTTGGTTTTAAACAGGAAAAGCTTGCCTGATCTGGATGAGGCAAACAAGCACCCATTATAAGAAGGGGTAACAGTAATTATTATGCTTTTTGGGAAGCAAGGTAGAATAGACAAGGCAGGGGCCATAGTGTCATGATCCCTAGTTGGTGAACACGAGAGGAGGGGGGGGGCCCGGGACAGCGGCGGGGTTCCCCCGGGGTTTCCCTCAGACGGGGACCGTTCCTCAGCGGTTCTGGAAATGGTGATGCGTGCGCCCTATGTTGGACTCCTCGGGCGTAGGTTCCGCTGTGGTCTCAGTTTGCGGGTAATGTGGGGAGTGTGCGGCCCGCATTCAAGGGTCGTTTTCTGTGCCTTCCTCCGTGGGCTTCTGCTTGTGCTTATTTCTGAGGGAGTTTGCATGGGGCACCACCCTCCAGTTTTCTGTGTCTGGTAGCCGGGGTAGAGCAGAAAGATCCGGCAGGGGGAGCCAGCTTGGAAGGTTTATCGGCTCTAAGTCCAAAAGTCGCCAGCTGCTCTTCAGGTCCTCCGGTGTTCTTATGTTGATCCTTTTGCCTTTGTGACTTATCCCCAGGCCAAAGGGGAATAACCACGCGTACTTAATGTTTTTTTGGCTTGCAAAGTGTCCAGTAGTGGTCTTAATAACCTTCTCTTGGCCAAGGTGGTGGGGGATAAGTCCTGGTATAATTGGATCGCGGCCCCTGCGTATTGTAGATCACGTCGATTTCTCGCTGCATCCAGGATGGCCACTGCATCAGGGAAGGCCAGCAGTTTGCAGATAAGGTCTCTCGGAGGGTCCCCTGCTGCTGGTTGCGGGCGTAGGGCTCTGTGCACCCTCTCTATCCTCATCTCCTTTGCTCTGTCTGAGCCCACTAATGAGGCGAAGATCTCTAGGGTCACTTTTGTGAGGGCTTCCGCCGCCCATGACTCAGGCACCCCTTTAATACGCACGTTGCTTCGCCTGCTTCGATTCTCCAGGTCTTCCTGCATAAGGAGAGACCTGTTGAGCTGCTGGTGCTGTGCCTTTAAGATGTGCTCCATCTCCAGTGCGTGGGAGGTGATGGTTTCTGAGGTGCTCTCCAGCTCTTCCACCCTCCTCCCCATGTGCCTCATTTCTTCTTTAATGCCCGTCAGCTCTGACAGGACTGGGCTCAGGGCGCTGGATATGAGCTCCCTCATGAAGCTTTTTGATACAACGCCATCCTCTTCTCCCTCCGAGGATGACTCACCCTCCCTCACTGTCGGCGGTGCTGTGGCTGCTGCGGGCGCCATCTTGCCTGAGGAGCGCGGGGAACTCGTGGTGCGCTCCTTCAAGTACCTTTGCATGTCGGCTTGTCCGCGCGCCGGTCGGGGGGTGCTCAGCTGGTCTCCGCTTCTCTCTCTATTGATTTTGCCCATTTCTATGTAAGATCGCTGCTGTGAGATGCTTGCAGGCTTGCCTCGATGCCGGAGCTGTCTCACTACACGGCCATCAGTCTCCGCGGTCAGGCTCCGCCCCCCCCCCAGTAACATTTCTGTAATAAAAGTATAGATATAGCCTAGTAACATTTCTGTAGCAGAAGTATAGGCAAACCGCAGTAACATTTCTGTAGCAGAAGTATAGGCAGACCCCTGTAACATTTCTGTAGCAAGAGTATAGACGAACGCCTGAAACATTGGTGTACCATTAGTGTAGGCAAAGTCTGGAAAAATTAGTTAGAAAACAGTATAGCTGAGGGCCAGAAAAATTAGTGTACCAAGAGTACAAGTGTACCTCTGAAAAATGTATCAACCGAGCGGGCAGGTGAAACCCAGAAATATTTTTAAAGATACACCTCGCTGTTAATTAATTTGCAAAAGAGCCTGGTGGCAGCTCAGTGAAAAAAAATCGGTTTCTGTTAAAGTATCGATACTTTTGAAACTTTGAAAAATTGTAAAAAACTTGTAAGCAGAGCCTTTTGGGCCGCAGAAAAATTGGCAGTTCAGCGTGATGACATGTAGTTTCAGGAAGAGGAGTAAGAGGAGGAGGACTAATATCCGAGAGTGATTGACAAAGGTAATTCCCTCTGTTTTTTTTCCGGTGATAGAGAATGCTTATTTATCCGCTTGCAGCAAAAAGAATCTTTAGGTACCGCTGATTTCCACTGGTGGAGAAGAGAAGTCTGGGAAAATCCAGGCTTTGTTCATCTTTATGAGTGTAAGCATGTCGGCACAGGCAGTTGACGGGTGGATACGCTTATCCGTGAGGATTCCCCCAGCTGCACTAAACACCCTCTCTGACAAGACGCTAGTGGCAGGGCAAGCCAGCCCCTCCAGGGCGTACAGCGCAAGTTTATGCCACGTGTCCAGCTTTGACACCCAATAGTTGTATGGAGCAGAGGCATCACAGAGGACGGTGGTACGATTGGCTACGTACTCCCTCACCATCTTTTTACAGTGCTCCCTCCGACTTAGCCTTGACTGGGGAGTGGTGATACAGTCTTGCTGGGGAGCGATAAAGCTGGCAAAGGCCTTGGAGAGTGTTCCCCTGCCTGTGCTGTACATGCTGCCTGATCTCCACACCTCCCCTGCTACTTCGCTCTTGGAACTGCGCCTTCTGCCGCTAGCGTTGTAAGATAGGAAGTTTAGCATCACTTTTTCCACCAGGGCCCTGTGGTATTGCATCACTCGTACCCCTTTCCTCTTCAGGAATGAGAGTGAAAAGGTTCTCCTTGTACCGTGGGTCAAAAAGGGTGCACAACCAGTAATCCGTGTTGGCCAGAATGCGTCTAACGCGAGGGACACGACTAAGGCAGCCTAACATGAAGTCAGCCATGTATGCCAGGGTGCCAGTACGAAAGACATGGCTGTCCTCACTAGGAAGATGTCTTTTTCAGGATCTTCCTCCTCCTCCTCCACAGCCCATACACGCTGAACAGACGAGAGGTAAGCAGCATGGGTACCCTCTGCAGTGTGCTCAGCTGTCTCTTCCCCTTCCTCCTGCTCCTCCCCTCCTCCTTCTCCTCCAAAACGCGCTGAGATATAGACATGAGGGCGGTCTGGCTATCAAGCGACATACTGTCATCCCCTGTCTCCTGTTCCAACCACAAAGCGTCGGCCTTTATGCCTTGCAGGGAACTTCTCAGCAGGCATAGCAGTGGGATGGTAACGCTAAGGATTGCAGCATCACCGCTCACCATCTGGGTAGACTTCTCAAAGTTTCCGAGGACCTGGCAGATATCTGCCATCCAGGCCGACTCTGTGGTAAAGAATTGGGGAGGCTGACTACCACTACGCCGCCCATGTTGGAGTTGCTATTCCACTATTGCTCTACGCTTCTCATAGAGCCTGGCCAACATGTGGGGCGTAGAATTCCACCGTGTGGGCACGTCGCACAGTAGTCGGTGCTCTGGCAGATTAAACAGATGTTGCAGGGTCCTCAGAGTGGCAGCGTCAGTGGTGGACTTGCGGAAATGTGCACAGATGCGGCGCACCTTGTCGAGCAGGTCAGACAAGTGCAGGTAGTTTTTCAGAAACCGCTGAACCACCAGATTGAAGGTGTGGGCCAGGCATGGCACGTGTGTGAGGCTGCCAAGCTGCAGAGCCGCCACCAGGTTACAGCCGTTGTCACACATGACCATGCTCGGTTGGAGGCTCAGCGACGAAAGCCAGAGGTCGGTCTGCTCCATCAGAATGTGCAACAGTTTTGGGGCTGTGTGTCTCTGGTCACCTAAGCTGAGTAGTTTAAGCATGGCCTGCTGACGCTTGCCCACAGCTGTGCTGCCGCGCCACACGACTGCTGGCGACATGCTGCTCACATTTCTTAATTGAGAGATAGAGGTTGCGTAGGAGGAGGAGGAGGGGGGGGGGGTTTAGAGGAGGTGGCATAGACCGCCGCAGATACCAGAACCGAGGTAGGACCCGCTATTCTGGGTGTGGGTAGGACGTGTGCGGTCCCAGGCTCTGACTCGGTCCCAGCCTTCACCAAATTCACCCAATGTGCCGTCAGGAGATATAGTGGCCCTGCCCGCCAGTACTTGTTCACGTGTCCGTGGTTAAGTGGACCTTCCCAGTAACCGCATTGGTGAGTGCACAATTTATGTTGCGGAAGACGTGCTGGTGTAGGGCTGGGACGGCACACCGGGAAAAATAGTGGTGCCTGGGGACCGAGTAGTGCGGGACCGCCGCCGCCATCATGTTTTTGAAAGCCTCCGTTTCCACAAGCCTGTACGGCAGCATCTCCAGGCTGATCAATTTGGCAGTGTGCACGTTTAAAGCTTGTGCGTGCGGGTGCGTGGTGGCATATTTGCGCTTTCGCTGCAATGCTTGTGCAAGCAACAGCTGAACGTTGCGCTGAGAGACATTGCAGGATGGGATCGAGGACAGTGGAGGTGAGGGTGTGGGTGCAGGCCGGGAGGCGCTCGTGCCTGTGTCCTGAGAGGGGGGTTGGATCTAAGTGGCTTGTTGGGGCACAGAGGAAGAGGCAGTGGTGTGACCCGGAGGCAGTGAACGGCCTTCGTCCCACCTTGTGGGGTGCTTGGTCATCATATGCCTGCGCATGCTGGTGGTGGTGAGGCTGGTACTGGTGGCTCCCCAGCTGATCTTGGCGCGACACATGTTGCACACCACTGTTCGTCGGTCGTCCGCGCTCTCACTGAAAAAAATCCACACCTTTGAACACCTAGCCCTCTGCATGGAGGCTTGGCGCGAGGGGGTGCTTTGGGAAACAGTTGGGGGATTCTTCGCTCTGGCCCTGTCTCTACCCCTGGCCACCCCACTGCCTCTTTCAACCTGTCCTCTTGCTGCACTTGCCTCCCCCTCTGAAGACCTGTCCTCAGTAGGCTTAGCAAACCAGGTGGGGTCAGTCACCTCAGCGGCTCTTTCTCCGAATCCTCTGTGCGCTCCTCCCTCGGACTTACTGCCCTTACTACTACCTCACTGATAGACAACTGTGTCTCCTCATCATCATCCTCCTCACCCACTGAAAGCTCTTGAGACAGTTGCCGGAAGTCCCCAGCCTCATCACCCGGACCCCAGGAACTTTCCAAAGGTTGGGCATCGGTCACGACAAACTCCTCAAGTGAGAGAGGAACCATTTTTTTCCACTCAAGGCACAGACCCGAGAACAGTTCCTGGGAGTCTGCCTACTCATCAGAATATGTCATTTTCATGGAGTGAGGAGGCTGGGAAGAAGGAAGAGCAGCAGCCAGAGTATTCAGAGTTGCAGTCCCTAAGCCGGGAGTAGTGGACTGTGTAGAAGACTGGGTGGCCGATACATTGCTGGATGCATTTTCTGCCATCCACGACAGGACCTGCTCACACTGCTCTGTTTGTAATAAAGGTCTACCACGTGGACCTATAAATTGAAGCTGGGGACCACAGAAACTTTCACCTGGACCAGGAACTTGGCCTGTGCCCAGACCCTCACTTGGACGTCTGCGTCCACGTCCTTGACCCTTCCCCTACTCCTTATCATGGCGGATTACGAATAGAGCAGGGGCCAAATAAATTACCCCACTGTACAGCACTGACAACTGAGCCTTAATTCGCCGTACACAGAGACTTGTAGATAGTGGAGGCTCTATGCTGTGACTAGGAAAAAAGTAACCCACTCTCTTGCGCTGATACCTCGGGGGTAATTTACTGCTCGCAGAGACTTGTAGATTATAGAGGCTGTGTGGAGTGGGAGAAGACTGTAAAGCCAGTGGATAGTGCTGGTCACTGCTGCGATCTCAACCGCACCAACGAAAATGGTATGGTGAGATGCTCTGCACAGCGGCTGAGCTGAAATACTTTGCAGTGGCCCCGGTAATATTACAGTACTGTTTAGCGGTGAGACTGCTGTCTAATTCACTGCAGACAGAGTACGGTATGAATAAGTATGGAATTATTTGCGCCCACTTTCGCGCTGTGAGCGGTATTTTAACGCAATCTCCAGCCAGAAAAAAAAAATAACGGAAGGCTGTAAACAGGCCTAGCTGCGCAGTAGTATAATGGAAGCACTACAACTCCCAGCAGCCACCCAGTAAAATGCACATGGTCAGATGTAGCCCAACGAAGGAGCTTTTGTTTTTTTTTCAACAGAGGATACAGGCTGTATAGAGTATATCACTTTCTTTGTAGAATTGGCTGTGGCAGTACGCTGTTGGTCTAATTGACTGCAGACACAGAATGATCTAAATAAGTATGGAATTATTTACGTACACTTTCACACTGAGAGTGGTATTTTAACGCGCACTCCAGCCAGAAAAGTTATTACGGAAGGCTGCAAACAGTCCTAGCTGCGTACAACTAAAATGCAAGCACTACAACTCCCAGCAGCCACCCAGTAAAATGCACACGGTCAGATGTAGCCCTAAGAAGGACCGTTGGGGTTCTTGTAGACAGGATCCTACACTAACACTTTCCCTATCTCAGCAGCACTTTCCCTATACTCTGTATTATAGACCGCAGACTGAGAACACTATAGCTGTAATGGCCTGCATAGTCCGAGATGAAAAAAAAAAATTGTGCAAAACTGCTCCCAACCAGCCACAAGAGTAATGCACACGGTCAGATGTAGCCCTAAGAAGGACAGTTGGGGTTCTTGAGGACAGGATCCTACACTAACACTTTCCCTATCTCAGCAGCACTTTCCCTATACTCTGTATTATAGACCGCAGACTGACAATGCTATAGCTGTAATGGCCTGCATAGCCCGAGATGAAAAAAAAAATTGAGCAAAACTGCTCCCAGCCAGCCACAGGAGTAATGCACACGGTCAGATGTAGCCCTAAGAAGGACGGTTGGGGTTCTTGAGGACAGGATCCTACACTAACACTTTCCCTATAGCAGTGATGCAGCCGTGCTGAGGCTTGCACCATGCCTGCAGGCCAGACCAGGTTTTGGGTGTGCCCTTGCTTCTCCAGGAGCTGAGGGGTGTGGTAGTTGCAGGAGGATGGTCAGTCAGCACCTGGTGCTGAGTAGCCTGGCTCCTATTTAAACAGGGCCAGCACTATCTCCTGTGCTGGTCAATCACTTCAGTTGCATTTTGGACAGCGACGGAGCAACACAGCTTGGCGGAAGCTCTCCTTGCAAGCTAAGTTCTTTTCTGTTTTGTTTGGTTCTGTTTCGCTTCTATTTTGTGCTAGGGCTCCCTGATAGGGACTGGTTAGTGGCCCAGGCACGCGTGCGGGCTCGCATTTGTCAGAGCGATCGGTCCGCCGAGTAGCAGGGCCCCCTCCCTGGTTAGGGGACTATAGGGAGAGTATTCCCCATATTGTTATGCTTCCTTTACATAGTTGTGCCTTTGATTTATGTTATTGAGGTTGCACGTCTGCAGGACGCAACAAGCAGCAGCAGCACTTTCCCTAATCTCTCCCAGTGTGTGTCTGAGTTGAGCCGCGGGTGGGACCGCTTGATTTCGCCAGCCACTCACTGCATGGGGGTGGGATAGGGCTGGCACGTCACAGGAGGAAGTGGTAATGCCTTCCCTGCATGTCTATTGGCTAGAAAATGGCGCTAAACATGCGGGGAAGGAAATGGAATTGACTCGAGTACCGCGGGGTGATCGTCTCGAGTAACGAGCATCTCGAGCACCATAATGCTCGAACGGGCATCAAGCTCGGATGAGTGTGCTCGCTCATCTGTATTTATTATGGATTAATTATATGCTTATTGTAGTTTATATTTTTTATAAAAAGGAGGAAGAGGAGAAGAAAAAAGGGAGAAAGAAAAAAAGGAGAAAGAAAAGGAAGGAGAAGGGGAGGAAGGTAAGAGAAAGAATAGAAGGGGATTTTTTTTTTTTTGGAAGCGTATGGTAATATTATTATGTGCCATAATAGCAAACTAATATGGTTTAAGATAAATTAGGGATAAATCATTCTGGGGTCAACAATAGCCCATTAATAAAGTATATAAATATACATGTTTAACTTACTATAAGTATCAATTTTTTTATTACCTAGGATAACAAATTTGTCTGTTAAACTTTAGATATAGTAAGAATAAATGTGCAATCTATCTATGATTCGTTGGGGAGCGATGGATCTACGTTGCACATACTTTCTTCAAGTACCGAAGGGGTTAATCATCAGGTGGATTTTAATGATAATTGGTTTTAAGGAAGCAGATTGCTTTGTGGGGATGAGGTGAACAAGATCTCTACGGAGATAGAAACGCGTTCTCCATGAACATGCAGCAACTCTGCTTTATTGAAGAATAGTGCTCAATACATCAAAGGAATGTTTTTTCACAAAAGTCCGAGCTCCTGCAACTCTTTTCTATATGTGAATAGAACCACCACTGGGATCGAGTGGTAGTGGACGTGAATTCATTCCTGCACAGCAAAAGAAAACGAGAAAAAAAATAGGAGCGAGCACAACTCAGCGTAAAGGTGGGAACTTTCTTATTTATTCCCAGATATTATTTTTGGAAACTATATGGGATATGAGTTGTACTATAGTTCAGCACACCCAGATGCTATATGACACAATGAGCGGTCACACAAGAGCAGCATGAGTTGGGCAAAGCTAAGGATGAGGAGTCATAAGGGCATCCAGCGAGCACATGGAACGAGGAGACAGGGAGAAGCGTGTGGGCTTGGTTATTGTGGTTAGGTTTGCCTTTAGGATGGCAGGTAGGCAGTTCCTTTCCATAGTAGATGAAATAATAAGTACAACTAGGAAGAGTTCAGTGAAGCTTGGACCATCGCTAGGAAGAGTTCAGTGAAGCTTGGACCATCGCTAGGAAACTCTTACCTAGTGAGCATTTATTGGAAACATTATGTGAAAATGAGTTGGAAGTCAGTAAGCGGTGGTGAAGTGCTGGCAGAGAAACCATGCATAGTCCCAAATCGTAACAGAAAACACGGAGAGCCAAGTAAAGAGACTCCAATGTACAGGGTTGCAAAGGCTTCCATTTAGAAGTGCAGGAAGGAGGAATTGGGCACAGGGAATACAGTTTATTCCCACTCTCATTGGCAGAGCCTGAGTGGAGAATGTAGGGCATAACAGCCACACTGTGCCCTCTCACCTATTGTCAACACTGTAATGGGTCCCCAGTCAGGGCACAGACATAGGGTTCATGCAAGAAGGGCTGTGCCAGCAGCCAGGTATGGGGTTCCCACATGCACCATTGCAAGGAGCAACCAGGGAGAGGAGGACCAGCCCAGATCTGGAAGAGGAGGATTAACTAAGCACTATCACAGCACCAGAACCGTGGCATTACTAGTAATTAACCAGATTTCCAGCAGCATTAGGCACGTTGGGACAATCATCACTGTCCATGTCTACGGCGAGAAGGACCAGACTGTTTCCAGCAGATGTGTACCCCACAAGTGTCATTGCAATGCTGGAAGTTGAATTAAAATCATTGACTGTGCTTTCATGTACCCTTCAGCACCATGATGGGCCACATCAGAAATGACACCAATGGGCGGTGCCAGGTTGCTGGATAGCATAGCGAGCTCCTCTCTGGTGCTGGATGCAACTAGCAGGCCAAAACCCTTCTTCTTACTCCAGCAAAACCACGACCCAACTCAGACACATCAGACAGGGAAATGATGAGTGCAGTCAGGGGAGTTTCCAGCACAAACTAAGACTAAACTAACTAAAAATGCATCACAAAAAGGGGCAATAGCTCATTACATAGTGTTACCCCAAAATTGAGGGGGCACCATACTTCTGTTTTGGTTGCTTTACTGAAATTACGCAATGGAGGAGGATGTATCAAATAGATTATTAGTTGGTCACCACAGAACTCCATCAGCACCAGTATCCTGTGGTGGTGATGAAGGTGCGGAGCTTGCTAAAATTACCATTTACATGGGCAGGTGTACAGTTTGCAAAGCCTCTTCCATATACAGTAATCCAATAAACAGCGAATCTGCGCCATAAGCTCACAACTCACA
This sequence comes from Eleutherodactylus coqui, assembly GCF_035609145.1. Taxonomy (NCBI): domain Eukaryota; kingdom Metazoa; phylum Chordata; class Amphibia; order Anura; family Eleutherodactylidae; genus Eleutherodactylus; species Eleutherodactylus coqui. Next base: position 514,027,784 of record NC_089837.1, read on the forward strand.
CCCATGTGAATCACAAGGTCTCAATTTAGCACACTGGCTTGTCGATTGCTACCCTGCTGTGTCACTGTTCTCTCGCTAGTAGACTGCAGGAAATGAGTACCAGGAAGACCCATATGCATAACTAAGTGGTATATCACAATAATGGCACTTAGGCCTCTTTAACACAACTTAATGCATTTTCACGCTGGCCATATCACGGCCAAATGTCACGTAAAAAGAAAAGAGCCGCCAACAAGTCCCAATCTAAATTAGCTTTTTCTTGTCCATTCACACAGGTAGCTGCTGCGTATTAGTGAAAATATACTCTGCAGCGTGGAAATCCCTTGGTCAATATAAATCCTCAGAATGAATTCTAATGCTTTACTAGACCCAGCTGTAAACGTTTCCCAGCGCTGGATGCTACTAAACTCTCTCACCCTTTTTTTTAGCTTCGCTACCTTGCTACTTTTCAGCTGTTGAATTACCTTGATGGGGTGGGAATCTCATCAAGTTCCTTTTTTTTCTGGCTGTTTTGGGATGTGATGTATTGCTGAATCTTGGACCATGCGGTTGGGGCTAAAGAAGGTCTTATTGTCCAGACCACTAATTTAGAAAAAAAGCCTCATCTGTTAGGAGTGTTAAACCATCTGCACTGCAGAGGTGAGCATGCCTTACAAGCATGTGTAGTAGAATTTATAGTAGGAGTACACAGTATGTAGTACTTACCCCATCCTCTACACTTGGGATTCATCTGACATGGCCTAACAAGCTAGGACAGTGACAGTGAGGTCCACAAGTTATAGGTTTTTACATCAGAGATGTCTTTCTCTTCGGCTTGGTGCCAGCCAAGATGAAAGAGTGCAGTCTTCCTATCATCTGGGTGGATATGCTTAGCCTGGGTCCTTTGTTGAAACCTGTCTGGCATGGGTGGCACTACCAGTAGTATACATTACCACTAGCATAGCTTATAGCCTTATCAGAGCATGTAGACTTCTCCACACAACAAGGGGGCATCCATGGAGGAAGTTTCTGCTTATACTATTAAAATAAATGCAGTCATTGCTAGACTTGTTGAACTTTGCTTGCAGAGTACTTCCAATGGGTAGAGGCTTCTCCAGGTGACTGGAGCAAAGCACTGCAGGAGACAGAAAACCATTCTCTAAAGCCAAAGAACCAAAGCTTTGAAAGCAGACCTGTAAGTGCAGGAGGTCTCCTTCAGTACTTTTAATGTGATAATAGTATGATCAGAAGCCCTGAAATCAAACCGCAATGAGGTTTTTTCATGGATTCCTCTGGGGGAATTGTGTTTTGGCATGTATTTGTAGGGTTGTTGGTGCATGGGACAGTGGCCAAAGCCCTGGGAATTCAATGACCTATGGCACAACATGACACTAATAATGCTATTTCCTATTGTAGTAGCAGGAGAGTTATAGACGAGCCACCTAAAGAACCAGCACATAGTTTTCTGGACCGATAACATGAATGCAGTTGATGTGGTAAATAACATCCTCAATCTCATGTTACCCCATTATAGGTCACCTTGTCAAGAATTCCCTAGCGAGCAGCACATGAACAACATACAGAAGCATTGAGGAAGATGGATAAACTTACAGAAGCAAACAACTACATTCCCTAGGGTTTTATTGCGATTAGGGCTAATGTCCAAGGCTGGATTCGCCCCGCAGCTATTAGGCTCTTTTGAACATAATAACTGAATGTTCACGCTGTGGAATTCCGCAGCGTAAAATAACCCGCAGAATGTCCTATTTGCCGTGGGAATACATGCAACCGGCTTCCATTGTAGTCAATGGAAGCTGGCCGTCACGCTATACTTCCGCTGTAGCACAGCAGAAGTATAGTGTGAATGCGCTACCCCGCCCACCACCGGCTGTGTCATATGACACTGCTGGCGCGTCATGTGCTGTACTTTGCATGCGCACCGTCCTGTCATGCGGGACTCCCACAGTGGATCTGGAGGTGAGTATGGGGTCTTTGGGGGGGCGCCGTGACGGACTCCGCAGGGGTATTCCGCTAGAAGAGCCCGTCACGGCCATGGGCATAAGCCCTTAGTTTGTAATCGCTTAAATAAAATCTTTATTATGTTTAAATAAAAATACCCAACAACAGAAAAATCTGAATTAAAATGAGGACCCACATAAAAAGCCAAGAGCAACAGACCTAAACCATCTCATACCATCCATATATACACTCATATCTAAGTTATAGAATTAGATTTGGTATATTACACAGGTGCGCCAATACTTTTGCACTTAGCATTGAATTTTCGAGTCGTGACCCGTTTTACTTTTCCTATGTAGGACCTAAAGAATGCTCTTGCCAAATTTCATGTTTATATGACATCGGGACGTTAGAGAATTAGTGGTGAGTCAGTCAATGAGAACTTTTGTGGTAGACATGATTAGTCAGTGTAAAATGTCTATCGAGTTGTACTAAACTAGATGTATTACGCAGCTGTAGTGACTTTAACTCTTTAAGAGGCTAATGACTGCATAATTTCATTATAGTAATTGCTGGACAATGGCATGGTGAAAAGATGTGTGTGTGTGTGGTATAATGTTAGCCTAATATTATATATATATATATATATATATATATATATATATATATATATATATATATATATATATATATATATATATATATGTTGCACAAGCAGCCTCTAAGAGTTAAAGGTCATAGTATTACATGTAATACCTGTATTCAGTACTGAGTGTTTTCCTAGCCCTTTCCCACCCCCCACACAGACACTACTTAAACAATGACTTGTCACGTACACAGAAATTCCTTCAGCTTAGACTGCATGCTAAAGAGGACAAAGTCCAAACTACACTGGACTTGAGGAAGGGTGGGCAGGGAGGCGGAGGATTCCATATAACCTAGCGAATAAGAATATATATATGTTACTGATGTAATCTGTTAAACGCCCATAAAGGGCAAGTATTATGTTTTCAATAAAAGGGGCTGTCTGGACGTCTCTGCCAGAGAGCCATTTTAGACATGAGACTGATACCTTACGTCTGATCTGGTCGATGATTTGTGCACACTATACGATTTGGAAGCTACAGAATACCCCAAAACCTGCTGGAGGAAAATATGATCCAGTTCAATTTGGCGTCCCTGGGTGGGCCGAGTAGAGATTTTTGATTTCTTTCACTCTGGAAAAATACAGAGATCGGCAGATAACACGTAGAACTCAGGGGCCCGAAAATCTACAGAACACGGTAAGATTGCTTTATGCAAATCTACCGATGTGAGCTGATTTCTAACTGTCAATCTGCCTATGTCTAATCCAGAGTGATAAATCAATGAAAGGCAGGTAATATAGTCCTTTCTGCTCGGAAAAAAAACACCGTTTTAACCTGCCTAAGGGGTATTCTGTATGCTGGGTATGATATGTCTGAGACGGTTAAAGATTGTGTATACAAGACCAAGAGATAAATTCTGTGATGGTTAATGTGTCAGAAGGGAGGACTTGGCTGTTTAAGTCTGAGGGAGCGCGCCAGAGACACTTACTCCTAGGTAACTAGTGTGAGGTCAGGAAAATTTATGATACGCGTATGCACTTGTATGATTGAGTGTGTTATGTGCTCTCATATGTGAAAGGATACACAGGGTTTAAAAAAAAAAAGGTGATTTACGAGGGATATAATAAGAGGTGGAATTTGGTAAAGGAGTCTTATTGTGTTCAGATATTTCAAATAGGATAGAATAAGCAGGCAGAATAGAATACGGGATCAGTGCAGGATGTTTTGGAATATGCAAAACATGTAGAAACGTTTTACAAAGAAAAGGTTCAGGAAAAGTTGCAGAAAGAAATGTCGAGTTATGGACAGATAAGCAGAAAGAAAGGTGTTTTTAGATTGCTAGGAGGAGGTATAATGTAGGAAAGCGATTCAAGATGAGAAAGTGTAGTGGAGGATGTATATTGCCTGTAATATGAATAAAGGGCCCATAAAGGGCAGGTATTATGTTTTCAATAAAAGGGGCTTGTTACGTACGCAGGGCGAGGGCAAGGAAGGAAAGGCTCTTAGGTTGTGGAGTGACTGGTACCCAACTTTCCAGACTCCTGAGAAGCGACCATGAGCCACAGCCACAACTCTACAGCAACCCACCTGGCCCTGCACTTATTAACAATTTGTCCCTCACTGGACAAGAGGAGAGAGGGGAAGGGACGATACCTATCGATCCTGCCTCTGGTCCTCAAACACTGCAGTATTGCAAGCTGGCAGTTGTTAGAATACAGGCTGGTTTGTATTTAGCGTTCTCCGACTTCTGCACGCATGCGAAGCGGAAACTCAAATCACCAACCTGGTCAGTTCTAACGCACTCCAGAGCTCTACAATATGCATACAAAACGCTGCCACCACCAATTTGGTTACGGTAAATTGGAACCCGATCTATGACTTATGAATACAATCTTCGGAGAATATGGTTTCGTGTTAACACGGACGAGGCTCACTAATTAATTTAACGTTTAATTCTCAAAGAATAGAGCAGTGCTTATTTACAGAAAAATACGAAAATGATGTTACAAGATAAATGGCAAGAGACTTACATATGATATCACAAACAGTAAAATAACAGGGATTAAAAGAAGAGTGTTACCATTCTTTGGCGTGGAGTCGCGCCAGAACTGCGGACCAGACCTCACGTATAGTGACCTCCAAGGGGCTGACCCTGAGCACACATTCGTGTGCGATTTTTAAACTCTCACTGGGGTAACTCCCACATAGTTCCTTTCAGCCCCCATGGGGGTTGGCTCATCTTGGAACACATAATTCCCTGAAATACATATTTCCTTCATAACTCCGTGTGGGTGTGACCCACCATGAAAATATGACAACGATGTTTCCTGTTGTGATTTTACGTGTGTTTTGAGCCCACGCATGATTAGTTTTGGACGCATCTGATCCGAGATACGCAATCCTCGGTTTCTGAGCGTCGTGCAAATGTAGGAGTCCCTGCATCTTATTTGTGGGGATGCGACGTTCCATAAAATATCCTCGTCCGCGGGCTGCGACGTACAGATCTTTCATAATTCCTAAATTACATTTTCCTTTGTCTTACGGGCACGTTCTTTTGTTAACTTTGCCTCCAAAAGTTATCAGGTCAGTTACGACCATTTGGACCAGTAAGGGAGGGAAAGAGCAACTGAGGTGTGAAGCCTATTTCCTCTCCTTATTTCCTAACAAACATTTGCTGGCTCTGGCTCCAGAGGGGCTGTAGGACATCAAAGACCCCCTGGGGGAGAAGTGTAACAGTCTTTCCTGAAGTCTACTTCAAAGGTAGCTCAGCACTCAGCTTTCCTATATGCGGAAAGACCATTAACTTTTCTCTCTACAAACTATACAAAATGACTGACAGACTACAATTTTCACATCACAATGCATATCTATCAATCTCTTATCTTTATCTATCACTCTGGTATCTATCTACCCTTCTAATCTCTATCTAGTAAGGGGGAAGGATGTCAGCTCAGCTTTTCTAGTATCCTGAACGTCAGCTGATTGATACTGGACAGCTGGGGGGACACTTTATTCAACTCTTTTTACTACACCTCCCCTTTTTAGAGTGGGTGTAGTAGGTTGATCCCACAGATCGCCTACGAAACCCACCTCTACTCCGCTTTAATGGGACATAGCAGCCTTTAGGGATGAAAAGGAACACTCCCAATTGGTGGTCCAGCTGACCACCTGTAGCTGATGCTCTTTTGTCTCAGGTATCTGCCAATACCATTGGCTCAGATCCATGATAGTTATGTATTGGGCCTTGGCCAGCCAGTCCAACAGCTCAGCGAGGCGGGGCATCGCATAAGCTTCAGACACAGTGATGACGTTCAACTTGTAGTCCAGACAGAACCGGGTTGTCCGGTCCTCCTTTGGCTCCCGGACTACAGAAGAGGCCCATGCACTCTGGGGCTTCTGGAAGATGTCCAGGTGCAACATCTCCTCATCGTCCCACTTCATATCTGCCTGCACCTCTGGGGAGACTTGGTAGGTAGACTGCCTACCCGGGGGATGGCTTCCAGTGTTCACCTGGTGAACTGTCAACTGGGCCACCCCTGGTTTCCTAGTGAAAGCAGACATGAAGGGGAGTAGGCCTTCCTGAAGCTGGGACCGCTGGTCCCCAGAAAGCTGCAGGCTGTGATCTGTGTCCCTGATGGATTCGTCCACCAGCGGGGTGGCTAGCAGATCCACATGAATATTACCTTCATCGGGCACAGACAGAGGTTCCCTCGTAAGGTCCCTCAACACCCCCAAGCTGGCATCAGAAGGCCCAGCGGCATGCAACTCCTGGCTGTGAACAGCCAGGGGGAATGTCAAGTACAGGACCCCACTGGGGTCGCGCCAGTATGTCAGCTGGATTCTGGGGGAATGCCACCTCTTTCAATCCAACTGGGCATACTTCTGGGTCAGCGTTGTTTACTGGTCAGCTTTCACCTGCCGCATCACACCATGCGATGGTACGTGCAGGCTCTGACCGAGCACAATTCACATTGCTGTTATTTCTTGGACTACCGTCCGTACTTATTACCGGAGATATGGGGAAATCCTCTGTGACATCACACACAGGTGTGACATCACTGAGTTCCACCGTGTCACAGGACACCTCAACATTATTAGGCTGCGTCAGTTCAGTGAGCTCAAGAGTGGTGCACATCGCGTCGTCGCTGCCACTGCTACACCATTCAAGAGCATCACCAACCTCCGCAGGAACACACATGACATCAACATCTTTATTCATAGCAACAATGACTTCATACTTGTGCATTTCATCAGATCTTAGCAAAACATTGGCAGGCAGGTCATCAGATACCTCCACCTCCCGCAAATCCCTCCCTGCACCCATATCGGGATCCACCCGGATCATAGGCAGGGTAGGGTGGGTGTCCCCAATTTCCATCACAGTCACAGTCCTTTCAGGAATCATGTCCGTGGGGGACACCAGTTCAGTGTGCATGATGGTCATCTCTGCATCAGTATCATGCAGCTCCACAGTCACAGTCTTTCCTACAGCGATGATTTGCAGGTTGCCAGTGTCCTTTCTACTACCCCCACCTGCCCGGATAATACCTGCGGCAGGCTCAGGAGGCTTGGAGAAGGGGGCTGTCTTCACGTCAGGGCAAGTGGCGCTGACGTGGCCCACTTTATTGCAGGAAAAACATTGGCATGTCTCCCTATGAGACTTGGAGGGTGGAGAGGGAGCAGACCCCCCTGACGATCTAGGCAAAAGGGGTAAGGGTTGGTCAGAGTCACTGTTCTGCTTACCCTCTCTCCAGCTGGTTTCAGATACCTGCAGATCCGGCCTCTGGTCAGCGACGTAGCTATCCGCAGCTTTGGGGTCACAGTCCAGAACACACTGGCGGATGTCCTCCGTACCAGTCTCCAGGAACTGCTCCTTCAGCATCATATCTCCCAGGTCCGCAGACTGGGTGATGGGTTGTCCCTTGGTCCACTTCCGGATCAGGGCTGCTTTGATGACCTCGTAGTCACCATTCTGTTCTTGGGGCACTTCCATAAGCACCTCCAGGGCCTTGCCCGTAAGCCCTGGGGTCAAGTACCTGGCCCATTGCTCGGTGGGCAGCTGGTACTGGTGGCAGACCCATTCAAAGTCCCTCAGGAAAATGTCCAGGTCTCCGTCTTCCTCTAGAACAGGGAAGAAATCTTGTTGGGGTTGCACGTTCCTCGTGCCGTTGGACCCACGTGTCCGTGCTCTTAAAATCTGCGCATCGAGTTCTGCCATTCGCAGCCGATGCTTACGCTCAGCTTGGCGTTCACGCTCTGTGGCTTCTCGCTCTGCCTGGCGTTCACGCTCTGCGATTTCTTGCAGCTTGCGAACAAATGACATGTACCGCTTAGGGTTCTTTGCACTCAGCTGTTGTAGAGCCTCTCGGATAGGCAAGTCAAAGTTCTCTTCTCCGATGGAGTAATCCATCTCTGTATCGGGGTTCGCTGTGGTTTGGTGCGAGAAATCGTCTTCTCCCAGCACCTCGGTCACCTGCCCCTTTAGCTTAGCGGCCTGGCTTCTAGTTGCCATTTCCGCAGTTGCTTTGCCAAATAAAAGATAGAATAGAAAACAAGAAGAAAGGGAAGGGGACTGTCTGGGGATATCGTAAGTCTCTTACACAAAAAGCACTGAGTGAAACCTCGTAAGAAGGGCACCAATCTTCGCAAAGACTGGGTGCTTCTTTTCGTACAAGGACTAACTGCTTAATCCTGGCACGAACATGTTAACGTTATCCCACCGCTGCCACCAATTTGTCACGTACGCAGGGCGAGGGCGAGGAAGGAAAGGCTCTTAGGTTGTGGAGTGACTGGTACCCAACTTTCCAGACTCCTGAGAAGCGACCATGAGCCACAGCCACAACTCTACAGCAACCCACCTGGCCCTGCACTTATTAACAATTTGTCCCTCACTGGACAAGAGGAGAGAGGGGAAGGGACGATACCTATCGATCCTGCCTCTGGTCCTCAAACACTGCAGTATTGCAAGCTGGCAGTTGTTAGAATACAGGCTGGTTTGTATTTAGCGTTCTCCGACTTCTGCACGCATGCGAAGCGGAAACTCAAATCACCAACCTGGTCAGTTCTAACGCACTCCAGAGCTCTACAATATGCATACAAAACGCTGCCACCACCAATTTGGTTACGGTAAATTGGAACCCGATCTATGACTTATGAATACAATCTTCGGAGAATATGGTTTCGTGTTAACACGGACGAGGCTCACTAATTAATTTAACGTTTAATTCTCAAAGAATAGAGCAGTGCTTATTTACAGAAAAATACGAAAATGATGTTACAAGATAAATGGCAAGAGACTTACATATGATATCACAAACAGTAAAATAACAGGGATTAAAAGAAGAGTGTTACCATTCTTTGGCGTGGAGTCGCGCCAGAACTGCGGACCAGACCTCACGTATAGTGACCTCCAAGGGGCTGACCCTGAGCACACATTCGTGTGCGATTTTTTAAACTCTCACTGGGGTAACTCCCACATAGTTCCTTCCAGCCCCCATGGGGGTTGGCTCATCTTGGAACACATAATTCCCTGAAATACATATTTCCTTCATAACTCCGTGTGGGTGTGACCCACCATGAAAATATGACAACGATGTTTCCTGTTGTGATTTTACGTGTGTTTTGAGCCCACGCATGATTAGTTTTGGACGCATCTGATCCGAGATACGCAATCCTCGGTTTCTGAGCGTCGTGCAAATGTAGGAGTCCCTGCATCTTATTTGTGGGGATGCGACGTTCCATAAAATATCCTCGTCCGCGGGCTGCGACGTACAGATCTTTCATAATTCCTAAATTACATTTTCCTTTGTCTTACGGGCACGTTCTTTTGTTAACTTTGCCTCCAAAAGTTATCAGGTCAGTTACGACCATTTGGACCAGTAAGGGAGGGAAAGAGCAACTGAGGTGTGAAGCCTATTTCCTCTCCTTATTTCCTAACAAACATTTGCTGGCTCTGGCTCCAGAGGGGCTGTAGGACATCAAAGACCCCCTGGGGGAGAAGTGTAACAGTCTTTCCTGAAGTCTACTTCAAAGGTAGCTCAGCACTCAGCTTTCCTATATGCGGAAAGACCATTAACTTTTCTCTCTACAAACTATACAAAATGACTGACAGACTACAATTTTCACATCACAATGCATATCTATCAATCTCTTATCTTTATCTATCACTCTGGTATCTATCTACCCTTCTAATCTCTATCTAGTAAGGGGGAAGGATGTCAGCTCAGCTTTTCTAGTATCCTGAACGTCAGCTGATTGATACTGGACAGCTGGGGGGACACTTTATTCAACTCTTTTTACTACACCTCCCCTTTTTAGAGTGGGTGTAGTAGGTTGATCCCACAGATCGCCTACGAAACCCACCTCTACTCCGCTTTAATGGGACATAGCAGCCTTTAGGGATGAAAAGGAACACTCCCAATTGGTGGTCCAGCTGACCACCTGTAGCTGATGCTCTTTTGTCTCAGGTATCTGCCAATACCATTGGCTCAGATCCATGATAGTTATGTATTGGGCCTTGGCCAGCCAGTCCAACAGCTCAGCGAGGCGGGGCATCGCATAAGCTTCAGACACAGTGATGACGTTCAACTTGTAGTCCAGACAGAACCGGGTTGTCCGGTCCTCCTTTGGCTCCCGGACTACAGAAGAGGCCCATGCACTCTGGGGCTTCTGGAAGATGTCCAGGTGCAACATCTCCTCATCGTCCCACTTCATATCTGCCTGCACCTCTGGGGAGACTTGGTAGGTAGACTGCCTACCCGGGGGATGGCTTCCAGTGTTCACCTGGTGAACTGTCAACTGGGCCACCCCTGGTTTCCTAGTGAAAGCAGACATGAAGGGGAGTAGGCCTTCCTGAAGCTGGGACCGCTGGTCCCCAGAAAGCTGCAGGCTGTGATCTGTGTCCCTGATGGATTCGTCCACCAGCGGGGTGGCTAGCAGATCCACATGAATATTACCTTCATCGGGCACAGACAGAGGTTCCCTCGTAAGGTCCCTCAACACCCCCAAGCTGGCATCAGAAGGCCCAGCGGCATGCAACTCCTGGCTGTGAACAGCCAGGGGGAATGTCAAGTACAGGACCCCACTGGGGTCGCGCCAGTATGTCAGCTGGATTCTGGGGGAATGCCACCTCTTTCAATCCAACTGGGCATACTTCTGGGTCAGCGTTGTTTACTGGTCAGCTTTCACCTGCCGCATCACACCATGCGATGGTACGTGCAGGCTCTGACCGAGCACAATTCACATTGCTGTTATTTCTTGGACTACCGTCCGTACTTATTACCGGAGATATGGGGAAATCCTCTGTGACATCTCACACAGGTGTGACATCACTGAGTTCCACCGTGTCACAGGACACCTCAACATTATTAGGCTGCGTCAGTTCAGTGAGCTCAAGAGTGGTGCACATCGCGTCGTCGCTGCCACTGCTACACCATTCAAGAGCATCACCAACCTCCGCAGGAACACACATGACATCAACATCTTTATTCATAGCAACAATGACTTCATACTTGTGCATTTCATCAGATCTTAGCAAAACATTGGCAGGCAGGTCATCAGATACCTCCACCTCCCGCAAATCCCTCCCTGCACCCATATCGGGATCCACCCGGATCATAGGCAGGGTAGGGTGGGTGTCCCCAATTTCCATCACAGTCACAGTCCTTTCAGGAATCATGTCCGTGGGGGACACCAGTTCAGTGTGCATGATGGTCATCTCTGCATCAGTATCATGCAGCTCCACAGTCACAGTCTTTCCTACAGCGATGATTTGCAGGTTGCCAGTGTCCTTTCTACTACCCCCACCTGCCCGGATAATACCTGCGGCAGGCTCAGGAGGCTTGGAGAAGGGGGCTGTCTTCACGTCAGGGCAAGTGGCGCTGACGTGGCCCACTTTATTGCAGGAAAAACATTGGCATGTCTCCCTATGAGACTTGGAGGGTGGAGAGGGAGCAGACCCCCCTGACGATCTAGGCAAAAGGGGTAAGGGTTGGTCAGAGTCACTGTTCTGCTTACCCTCTCTCCAGCTGGTTTCAGATACCTGCAGATCCGGCCTCTGGTCAGCGACGTAGCTATCCGCAGCTTTGGGGTCACAGTCCAGAACACACTGGCGGATGTCCTCCGTACCAGTCTCCAGGAACTGCTCCTTCAGCATCATATCTCCCAGGTCCGCAGACTGGGTGATGGGTTGTCCCTTGGTCCACTTCCGGATCAGGGCTGCTTTGATGACCTCGTAGTCACCATTCTGTTCTTGGGGCACTTCCATAAGCACCTCCAGGGCCTTGCCCGTAAGCCCTGGGGTCAAGTACCTGGCCCATTGCTCGGTGGGCAGCTGGTACTGGTGGCAGACCCATTCAAAGTCCCTCAGGAAAATGTCCAGGTCTCCGTCTTCCTCTAGAACAGGGAAGAAATCTTGTTGGGGTTGCACGTTCCTCGTGCCGTTGGACCCACGTGTCCGTGCTCTTAAAATCTGCGCATCGAGTTCTGCCATTCGCAGCCGATGCTTACGCTCAGCTTGGCGTTCACGCTCTGTGGCTTCTCGCTCTGCCTGGCGTTCACGCTCTGCGATTTCTTGCAGCTTGCGAACAAATGACATGTACCGCTTAGGGTTCTTTGCACTCAGCTGTTGTAGAGCCTCTCGGATAGGCAAGTCAAAGTTCTCTTCTCCGATGGAGTAATCCATCTCTGTATCGGGGTTCGCTGTGGTTTGGTGCGAGAAATCGTCTTCTCCCAGCACCTCGGTCACCTGCCCCTTTAGCTTAGCGGCCTGGCTTCTAGTTGCCATTTCCGCAGTTGCTTTGCCAAATAAAAGATAGAATAGAAAACAAGAAGAAAGGGAAGGGGACTGTCTGGGGATATCGTAAGTCTCTTACACAAAAAGCACTGAGTGAAACCTCGTAAGAAGGGCACCAATCTTCGCAAAGACTGGGTGCTTCTTTTCGTACAAGGACTAACTGCTTAATCCTGGCACGAACATGTTAACGTTATCCCACCGCTGCCACCAATTTGTCACGTACGCAGGGCGAGGGCGAGGAAGGAAAGGCTCTTAGGTTGTGGAGTGACTGGTACCCAACTTTCCAGACTCCTGAGAAGCGACCATGAGCCACAGCCACAACTCTACAGCAACCCACCTGGCCCTGCACTTATTAACAATTTGTCCCTCACTGGACAAGAGGAGAGAGGGGAAGGGACGATACCTATCGATCCTGCCTCTGGTCCTCAAACACTGCAGTATTGCAAGCTGGCAGTTGTTAGAATACAGGCTGGTTTGTATTTAGCGTTCTCCGACTTCTGCACGCATGCGAAGCGGAAACTCAAATCACCAACCTGGTCAGTTCTAACGCACTCCAGAGCTCTACAATATGCATACAAAACGCTGCCACCACCAATTTGGTTACGGTAAATTGGAACCCGATCTATGACTTATGAATACAATCTTCGGAGAATATGGTTTCGTGTTAACACGGACGAGGCTCACTAATTAATTTAACGTTTAATTCTCAAAGAATAGAGCAGTGCTTATTTACAGAAAAAATACGAAAATGATGTTACAAGATAAATGGCAAGAGACTTACATATGATATCACAAACAGTAAAATAACAGGGATTAAAAGAAGAGTGTTACCATTCTTTGGCGTGGAGTCGCGCCAGAACTGCGGACCAGACCTCACGTATAGTGACCTCCAAGGGGCTGACCCTGAGCACACATTCGTGTGCGATTTTTAAACTCTCACTGGGGTAACTCCCACATAGTTCCTTCCAGCCCCCATGGGGGTTGGCTCATCTTGGAACACATAATTCCCTGAAATACATATTTCCTTCATAACTCCGTGTGGGTGTGACCCACCATGAAAATATGACAACGATGTTTCCTGTTGTGATTTTACGTGTGTTTTGAGCCCACGCATGATCAGTTTTGGACGCATCTGATCCGAGATACGCAATCCTCGGTTTCTGAGCGTCGTGCAAATGTAGGAGTCCCTGCATCTTATTTGTGGGGATGCGACGTTCCATAAAATATCCTCGTCCGCGGGCTGCGACGTACAGATCTTTCATAATTCCTAAATTACATTTTCCTTTGTCTTACAGGCACGTTCTTTTGTTAACTTTGCCTCCAAAAGTTATCAGGTCAGTTACGACCATTTGGACCAGTAAGGGAGGGAAAGAGCAACTGAGGTGTGAAGCCTATTTCCTCTCCTTATTTCCTAACAAACATTTGCTGGCTCTGGCTCCAGAGGGGCTGTAGGACATCAAAGACCCCCTGGGGGAGAAGTGTAACAGTCATTCCTGAAGTCTACTTCAAAGGTAGCTCAGCACTCAGCTTTCCTATATGCGGAAAGACCATTAACTTTTCTCTCTACAAACTATACAAAATGACTGACAGACTACAATTTTCACATCACAATGCATATCTATCAATCTCTTATCTTTATCTATCACTCTGGTATCTATCTACCCTTCTAATCTCTATCTAGTAAGGGGGAAGGATGTCAGCTCAGCTTTTCTAGTATCCTGAACGTCAGCTGATTGATACTGGACAGCTGGGGAGACACTTTATTCAACTCTTTTTACTACAGGGCTGTCTGGACGTCTCTGCCAGAGAGCCATTTTAGACATGAGACTGATACCTTACGTCTGATCTGGTCGATGATGTGTGCACACTATACGATTTGGAAGCTACAGAATACCCCGAAACCTGCTGGAGGAAAATATGATCCAGTTCACTTTCACCTTTATATACTGTATACTGTATATTATATACACACACCCACAGGCTTTTTTTGCACCACACTTTGTGCACTTTGCCTCACCTTAGGAGGGCGATTTTGCTGTTTTTCGATTTGTTGGATTCCCACCACCACTGTAAGAGCTGGATACACTGAGTGAGTCATCGGGCCCTGTCAAAGTTCCCCATGTTAAAGTACAGCAGCCCTTCAGGATTCAAGCGTTGCTAAGCAACGCTCATAGTCTCACAATTTACAGTGGCAGTTCAGGCAAATGAAGCTCACAGGAGGGAGACAGCCACAGCAGAGAGATTCAAGCGACGCCCACAGAGGGAGATTCAAGCAAGGCCATAGGAAGGAGATTCAAGCAACACCCACAGGAGGGAGTGTAAATAATCCTACAGTCTTTTTCTTGCACCACTCTTTGACCCCTTTATAAGACCTCTGGTGGCTGAATTTGGTGTCGGGGTTTTGTTACATCCTCACCACCACCGTAAAATCCTAAAATTAGATTTTTATACAACAAGTCACCTGTTAGAGCAGGTCAAAGTTCCCAATGCTAAATTTAAGGGCACGCGGCTAAGTGTGGTTACGGAGTGTGATGTCATATGAGGAGAACAGCTGATAGCTCTGCTCTCCTCACCAACTAATTCATGCGGACCCACGGATTACTCACCTCCCGGAGCACAGCTGATTCCCTGGAGAGGTCAGCATGACCAGAAGAGATCTGGCGAAAGCGCTCCCCAAGCGCTAATAGAGTCCTTCCCTGCACAGGGTTTTGGCGCGCCTCCCTCCTCCTCCGCCGAAGGCACACAGAGTTGACAGCCCGGCAAACCCCCATCAGGTAAGAGCAGGGGATTTGTATGGAGAAAGCTGGCAGGGCTTCCAAGATGGCATCCAGTCAGAGGAAAAATACAGTATGTGAAGGATCATGTGCACACACGCACTCAGTACTACTACGCGCAGTCACACACACACACACACACACACACTCAGCACTGATACATGCAGGTACACACACTCAGCACTGCTAAACACAGGCACACACACTCAGCACTACTACATGCAGGTACCCACACACACACACACACACACACACACACACACAGAACTGCTTCCTGCAGGCACACACACTCAGCACTACCACATGCAGGGACACACACACACACACACACACACACACACACTCTCAGCACTACCACATGCAGGCATGCACACACTCAGCACTGCTACACAAATGCACCCAGCACTACTACATGCAGGTACACACACTCAGCACTGCTACATGCAGCTACACACATGCACTCAGCCCTGCTACATGCAGGTACACACTCAGCACTACTACACACAGGTACACAAACACTCAGCAATGCTACATGCAGGTACACATGTAGTGGCCCAGTACATCATCCTGGTCCCCTCCATAAATGTCATACATGTTATGTCTTATGTAGGTGCACTGTGCAAAAATGTCTTGCCATTCTAGTATGTGTACTGCACAGCTGCAGCAAATGATGAGTTAATGTCTGCAAAAATGAGCTGACTGTTTTGTAAATGTATCTATTATGTCTATTATGTCTTGTCAAGTGGTATAAGAGGCTATAAATGTGAGTCCTTGAGAGCGGGAAAAGATAGTTGGTCCATCTTCTGGAGCTGAGAGAGAGAAAAGCACAGAGGTACATGGAGGCACCTTCAGCCCTCATGTGTTGAAGTAAGGAAGAAGAGGATAGGTTTTCCCAGAGTGCGTGGTTAAGGAATGACGATGGAGTGAGCCCCCAAAGTGAGAGAGTGAGCAGTAAGCGAGTGCAACCTTTCAAGGCCTAGTGCAGAGGTGCTCCATTATTTGCTTCATGTCCGCGAGTCCTGAAGCCTTGGACTGCCCGGTAGAGGTACTCTACAGTCATTGTTCCCATTCAAGTATTCGGAAGTCTTGGTACATGTCTTTAGTTAGTCACACACAGGCGGCCTGAAGTCTGGATCTGCCATGTGAAAGTACTCTAGCTTCTTTATTCCTGCACTTGTCAAACCTGTCATTTATGTCTTATTAAAGTTTATTCTGCAAGTAAAAGTTATTCCAGGCCCTGACCATTCCTGGGGACCTGAGGTACTATATCTCCTGTATGTGGCTCATTTATTTCCCCGCTGATGTTCATGCCAGAAGGAAAGGGGGGGGGGGGGAACGTGGAGTGTTGTATTCCCCAGCAGCCAATCCTTTTTAGTCTGCAGCATATAAAAACCAGCATCTGTCAGTAGTTGAGGCTGGTCTTTGTACTCCTTGGATGTCATCTGTCTTGGACCCACTCAGAGCTGTGTTTCCATGTAGGTCTGTTGTGTCTCTCTGCTTTCCAAAGACAGTTTGGACACCTATATGTATCATATGCAAACCCCCTCTTCCCTTCCCTGACGGATGTGGCCTCCAAACGTTTTTTGTCTTGTTGTGTGTCAGATGGGTGAGATCTGGTTCAGTTTCCTATGTCAGCATGGTGGCTGACTCTCTATCCCCCTGGTATGAGGACACTTTAGACTTGCTGTGGAGTTTCATCTGTGTGCCTGTGAGCTCTGGGTGGAGCCCATGTTGTATGCACTACCTGTTGTAGTCTGGTGTGAACAGTAACTAGTGTTGTATGTCTGCCCAAGTGGCCAGACATGTTGTGTGAGCAGTCCTGTTCTGTGTACAGCGTATATGTGTGTCGACAGTGCCACGTCAATGTGTGTTGTAGTGTCTTGTTAGAGTAGGGACTGCAAGACACGAGTAGCCTTGACGTGACTTGCAGCTTCAGTTCATTGGCCAATGCGCGAGCTAATTCCTCACTTTTTATATTCAGCTTTTCCATCTACTGTAGAGTGCAAGGTTTGTGTGGTGAGTTTGTGCATTCTGTCAGTTCCGCTTGGTTGTGAGTGTCCCCCCTGCAGAGAGAGCAGGGCAAAGGTTCCAGCGTGGGGCTGCCTTTATTGAGGTGATCGCCCTGCTTTTTTAGGTAGGACCATGTTGTCCTTGCCAGCAGTATAGGGCCAGTTGTCTCTAAACCCATGCTTTTGGGTCACGTTCGTGTGGACCCGGTGCTTAGTTGCCCACACGAACGTAACAATAGGCCAGCAAGCATTCCCTGGGTATTGTTTTGGGGCATAGTGCCACCCTCTGCCTTTCTTTACATATAAAACTTTCAGAAAGAAGCTGGGGAGGTAAACAGAATATCTACAAGGGGGACAGAAAAAGCATGAGGGACTAGTTAAGTCTGTGTTTTGATTTCTTTTCTTTGTCATCTTGGAATGAATGTCATCGTTTTTCAAAGGGGGAGCATTTTGTTGTTTGCATTAGGCTGTCAAACACATGTTGGAAAAAGCTCCCCAAAAAACAATGTGGAATCTGACACTTTAAAGCCTGTGTGAATGAGGCCTTATACTGTATGTACGGAGGAGAAACCAGTACAGCAGCTGGCAGCAGGTACTCACCGCACCGAAACAATGATCTTCTGATTTGGTTAAACATATTGGAACGTTCCCGATAGTTTCAAGATTGTGGCAACACCCGCTATGACACTGGTCACTAGAATAACAGAAATCTCCAAAGTTCTAAATTTAAATCAAAGGAAAGAAAAGTTTTATCAATTCATTTATAAACTTTCACATTTATGTCACATTAAGAAGTGTGTTTTACAAACATTTTCGACATGTCATAGGGAGGTGTGAACATTTTTTATCACTTGGGCTGCAGATGATGAGACCCCACTGATTTGCTAAAAATAAAGCAGCCGAAGCACTCATACAGGTGCTGTCACTGCTTGTCCGCTGAAGGTGAGCCCATAGACTTTGTATTGAGCCAGTCTTCAGTTTAATAGCAAGGACAGCAATCTGATGAGCTCTTTGGCTGACTTGTTCTAGCAATCTTTGGGAGTCTCAGCAGGGGCATATCTAAAGGTCCAGGGTCCTGGGTGCAAAAGTTCAGCTCAAACCCCTCCCACTGCCAGGGAAATTCCAAGTACAGCACCAATCAGGCCCACCACAATGTCCTGCTCTCGACGGTAAAGAAGAAACACCACACACAGAAGTCTGGTATAGCTCCTCACACGGGAAAAAACTGTGCACTTTATTACAGATTACATGGGGTCCTATACTTTTTGGTCACGTCACTAGAAATGGGTAATAGTCTCATTGGCTCAAATCCACCGCATAACCATATATGTAAAGTCCGCAGCTGTGCCTGAGGCACTGGAGGTCATATGCATAGTTGAACGGTCTTCATCTTGATAAGGCATACTTGGTCTCTGGCTTATGTACAGAAAATCACGTATTCAATTAACTCCAGTGCAAAGAATCAGGCACTCAATTCTGAGAAAGCAGCTAAGCATGCATTCTTCATATCTCTTTTCTCCTTCACTTTCACCTTCATCCTTCATCTAGTTTCTTTGGACATTCTTTCTCTGTTTGCCTTGCAAAGCATCTTGGCATATCTGATATAAGGCGAAGTATTAAGTTTTTCATAGAGTCAGTACATATAAGAATAAAGTTAGTATAAATATAGAAAGAAAGGCACATAATTATATATTAAAATATATACACTACCGTTCAAAAGTTTGGGGTCACCCAAACAATTTTGTGTTTTCCATGAAAAGTCACACTTATTCACCACCATGCGTTGTGAAATGAATAGAAAATAGAGTCAAGACATTGACAAGGTTAGAAATAATGATTTGTATTTGAAATAACATTGTTTTTACATCAAACGTTGCTTTCGTCAAAGAATCCTCCTTTTGCAGCAATTACAGCATTGCACACCCTTGACATTCTAGCTGTTAATTTGTTGAGGTAAGCTTGTGAAATTGCACCCCACGCTTCTAGAAGCATCTCCCACAAGTTGGATTGGTTGGATGGGCACTTCTGGCGTACCATACGGTCAAGCTGCTCCCACAACAGCTCAATGGGGTTCAGATCTGGTGACTGCGCTGGCCACTCCATTACCGATAGAATACCAGCTGCCTGCTTCTGCTGTAAATAGTTCTTGCACAATTTGGAGGTGTGTTTAGGGTCATTGTCCTGTTGTAGGATGAAATTGGTTCCAATCAAGCGCTGTCCACTGGGTATGGCATGGCGTTGCAAAATGGAGTGATAGCCTTCCTTATTCAGAATCCCTTTTACCCTGTACAAATCTCCCACCTTACCAGCACCAAAGCAACCCCAGACCATCACATTACCTCCACCATGCTTAACAGATGGCGTCAGGCATTCTTCCAGCATCTTTTCATTTGTTCTGCATCTCACAAACGTTCTTCTTTGTGATCCAAACACCTCAAACTTGGATTCATCCGTCCACAACACTTTTTTCCAGTCTTCCTCTGTCCAATGTCTGTGTTCTTTTGCCCATCTTAATCTTTTTCTTTTATTGGACAGTCTCAGATATGGCTTTTTCTTTGCCACTCTGCCCTGAAGCCCAAAATCCCGCAGCCGCCTCTTCACTGTAGATGTTGACACTGGTGTTTTGCGGGTACTATTTAATGAAGATGCCAGTTGGGTACCTGTGAGGCGTCTGTTTCTCAAACTAGAGACTCTAATGTGCTTATCTTCTTGCTTAGTTGTGCAACGCGGCCTCCCACTTCTTTTTCTACTCTGGTTAGAGCCTGTTTGTGCTGTCCTCTGAAGGGAGTAGTACACACCGTTGTAGGAAATCTTCAATTTCTTAGCAATTTCTCGCATGGAATAGCCTTCATTTCTAAGAACAAGAATAGACTGTCGAGTTTCAGATGAAAGTTCTCTTTTTCTGGCCATTTTGAGCGTTTAATTGACCCCACAAATGTGATGCTCCAGAAACTCAATCTGCTCACAGGAAGGTCAGTTTTGTAGCTTCTGTAACGAGCTAGACTGTTTTCAGATGTGTGAACATGATTGCACAAGGGTTTTCTAATCATCAATTAGCCTTCTGAGCCAATGAGCAAACACATTGTACCATTAGAACACTGGAGTGATAGTTGCTGGAAATGGGCCTCTATACACCTTTGTAGATATTGCACAAAAAACCAGACATTTGCAGCTAGAATAGTCATTTACCACATTAGCAATGTATAGAGTGCATTTGTTTAAAGTTAGGACTAGTTTAAAGTTATCTTCATTGAAAAGTACAGTGCTTTTCCTTCAAAAATAAGGACATTTCAATGTGACCCCAAACTTTTGAACGGTAGTGTATATTCCATTTTTTTCTTTTCTACCTACAAGGATATATATATATATATTTCCTTCTCACAACCTATACTTAAAGGGGTTCTGACATGAAAAAAAAAAAATTGTACTCACCTTGCCTGGCCTGGCCCGATCGCCAGGCATGTCCCCTCCAGCCGGCATCTTCTTCTGTGCCTTTAAAGCAGAGCAGGAGCGGTCAAAAAGACCGCTTCCTGCTCTGGTCCGTCCGTCAGGCACTTCCGAGGTCAACGGACGGACCGCCACAGCAAGCACGTCACAAGCAGTGCTTGCTGTGGGCGGCCTGTCCGTCCGGCTGAACTCCGGAGTGCTGCGCATGCGCAGTGGAGACGCAGCCCGTCCTGACTCCTGTCAGAGGGCACCTCTCCACTGCGCATGCGCGCGATCCCGGAGCGGCGCGGCTGCTGGAGGAAGAAGACTGCCTGCCGGGAGGCATACTAGCACTTTCTGCTTAGGTTAAGCAGCGCTGCTGATTAGAGCCACCTGATTGGCTCTTCGGCACCACGTGACTGCACAGCGTGCACCAATCAGGTGGCTCTAGTCAGGCTGCTTAACCTAAGCAGAAAGTGCTAATATGCTGCCGGAAGATGACCCCCCGTTGTCAACAACAACAGGAGACAAGGTAAGTATAAGATTTTTATGCTTTAGCAGCCATTAACCCATGGGTTCCCTGGGTCCATTAGGCAGACCAGGGAACAATGGCTGCTAAAGCATAAAAAAAATTATTCATGTCAGAACCCCTTTAAAGCATTGTGCATACAACTGCAAAACAAATTTGCATACATGATGTAGCCCCTTGCCATAAACTTTGCAAACATGACTCATTTCTTGGACTGCTTGAAAATTTGTTTGCAGCCTCTTAAGCTGTGTTCATGTTTTCGTTACACTTAGGCCTCCTTCCCACGAACGGATTTACGCCGCGTAAATTCGCGGCAAAAATCCGCTGCGTGGCCCCCTGCTATTAGGTTCTATTGAACCTAATAGCACAATGCTCACGATGCGTAATTCCACCGCGGAATTACGCACCGCGATTTCTCCCGTCCTCACCCGCAGCATGCTGTATTTGCTGCGGGTGAGGACGGGCTGTACGCGCTGACGGCTTCCATTGCAGTCAATGGAAGCCGTCCGTTCACGCTATCTCCCGCTGTAACCAGCGGGAGATAGCGTGAAAAAACGCTTCCCCACCTACCGCCGCAGCGTCATTTGACGCGGCCGGCGCGTCACGTGACACTGCCGGCCGCGTCACGTGATGCGGTGGGCGTGTCACACAACGCGACGGCGGTGGGTGGGGAAGCGGCTTCACGCTATCTCCCGCAGGTAAGTATAGGGGCTCTGGGGGGCGCCGTGAAGGGCTTCACTGCGTAATATTACGCGGCGGAGCCCGTCACGCTCGTGGGAAGGAGGCCTTAGAATCAGTTAAAAAAACACATTAAAAAAACTGCATGCGGTATTCAAAAACCGAGCTACACCAGTATGCTCCATATTACTACATACAAGAAGCTCTACATACATAATTATTATAGCTTTTACCTGTGACTTCGTCCACATGAAATTTGTATACTTTCTACATGATTCAAATTTAGAGATGAGCGAACGTGCTCGGCCCCGCCCCTTTTTCGCCCGAATACCGCGATTTTCGAGTACTTCCGTACTCGGGCGAAAAAATTTGGGTGTCGCCGTGGCGGCGCGGGGGGTTGCAGCGGGGAGTGGGGGGGGAGAGGGAGAGAGAGAGGGCTCCCCCCTGTTCCCCGCTGCTACCCCCCACGCCGCCACGCCTCTCCCCGCCCCCCGGCGCACCCGAGTACTTTTCACCCGAGTAGTGAAGTACTCGAAAATCGCGGTATTCGGGCGAAAAAGGGGCGGGGCCGAGCACGTTCGCTCATCTCTATTCAAATTGTAACTATCTTCAGAATTATTATGCTGCTAATCCATCACTAATTATCTTATGTTATAAACCTTTAGCTTTCATTATCATATATATGGTGTTTCTTAATTATATAAACCATTTTCATAATATCTGTACTATGAAAGGTCCTTTAGTAATCCAGATTAGTGAAGGACCTCTTTGTAAACTACATTCACATTATTACCTATTATGCCAGAAGAGGCGACAGCCAAGGCTAGCCCGCGATCTTTCCATATTCTAGCTATTAGTAGATTTAGGAGCATCCAGGAAAACTATTGGGCTAGAGACCTTCTGGTGCACTTTCTAAAATCTGGTTGTAAACTTGAAACTGTTATCCAGTTTGAGTAACTGCCTAATCCGGTGAAAAGATTAAAGGGGTGCCGGGGGTGAGCGGGGGGTTGCGGTGGGGAGTGGGGGCGAAAGAGAGAGAGAGCTCCCCCCTCATAACCCCCCCCCCCCCCTCCATCCCGCTGCCCCCGGCGCCCCCCCGGATCTTTTCGCTCGAGTAGGCAGTTACTTGAAAAAAGCGATGCTCGATCGAGTAATTGTCCTAAAGGAACACGTTCGCTCATCTCTAGACACAACATTTTTTGGGGGATTTTCATTTCCACTTTTTTCTTTTTCCCTTGACACGGCCGTATAGGGGTTTCTTTTATGCATTGCGAAGTATAATTTTTATTGGTACCATTTTGGGTGTATGTAATATATTATAAAACTCCTATTATTTTTTTTTTTTTTGAGAGCAGGGGAGAAAACACACCAATTACTGTTTTTTATTTTATTTTAGTCAATCAAACAGGATAAATGACACAATATATTTTTTTCTGCGGGTTGGTACGATTATAACGATACCAAAAACATTAAAAATGTTTAAAGTTTTTCCACTTTTGCACAATTAAAATCCTTTTTGTATTGTTGCATTCAAAGTCACATACCTTATTTTTTGCATCACTCACTGCAGTTTTTATTTGTACCATTTCGGGGTACATATAGCTTTTTTGATCTTTTATTGCACTTAATTGGAGGTAAAATGAATAAAACAAGCATTTTACCTCAGTTTTTCTTTACGGTCTTTGTTGTGCAGGATAATTAGTGTGCTCAAATTATAGTAAAAATTACAGTACAGACTGTTACAGATACGATGATACCACATATGTGGGGTTTTTCTTCTTTTTTCAAACAAATAGGGGAAAACTAGCAAAAAAGGTTCATTTATTATTTTTTAATGTGTCTTTCATGCAAAATAGATTGTCTCACCTCACTTTATCCATATGCGCTCACTGCATATTGCTTCAGTAGAGACAGATAGATACTCATGTCCGAAAAATGCCACTCGATCAGGTGGTCTGTATAGTAGAATGCATCCAGATAAATGGGAACTCGGACTTTGGTGAATAAAATCTCTTTATTGAAAAATGTGCTTTATAAAATCAGTAACATGGCGGACGCGTTTCAGCTCGATTGAGCCTTGATCACCTCATGCATTACGTCACTGTCTGTTTATTTAAATAACATATCCAATTTTAAAAATCAGCTGATTAGTAACCCCTGAAAGGGGTTGTCCCGCGGCGAAATCAATTTTTTTTTTTTCAATAGACCCCTGCATTATGCCCTGTTAAAAAGAAAGCATTTGTTAGTTTTTAAAAATAACATTTCGCTTACCTGCATCAGCGTTCTGCAGCTTCTTCTTTTAAAGATGGCACCGCTGGTCTTCTTCCACGGTGCACCGCGGGTCTTCTCCCATGGTGCACCGTGGATTTTCTTCTCCTGTCTTGCGTTCCACTGCCGATACAGCCACCTCATTGGCTGATCGGCACCACGGGACGGAGGCGGAGCTACGATGACGACGTGCAGACCAGCTCTCTGGCGCGAGCGCGCCGGAGCGGCCCCATTCACCAGGCAGAAGACCGGACAGTGCAAGCGCGTCTAAAGATGCCAGAAGACACAGAAATTAGTCGGAGCCATGGAGACAGGGACGCCAGCACCGGAGGGGGTAAGTGAATAACTTCTGTATGGCTCATATTTAATGCACGATGTACATTACAAAGTGCATTAATATGGCCATACAGAAGTGTATAACCCCACTTGCTGCCGCGGGACAACCCCTTTAAGGCACTTTTAACGTAAGGTTCTTGGAAGACAATTACACCGACTGGCCCACAGACAAAGGTTCAGAGATAGTGTGCGTACCTCTACTCCTCCTTAGCACTGCATCCCTGGAGTGCTCCAAGTTGCCATGCACCTTCTCCCACACATCCTGCGGGTCCTGAACCTGAGCGTCTGCAGATGGATTGTTAGAAGAGGAGGGGAAGGATACAGCAAACCTGGAATTAAATCCAAAATTACAGAAGAACGGAGACACGCCAGATGCCAAATGAGTATGATTATTGATAGCAAATTCAGCCACTGCTAGATAATTAACCCAGAGACTCTGACAATCACTCACATACATTCTGAGGTACTGAACCGGTTCCTGGTTCATACGTTCCATCTGCCCATTAGACTCCAGGTGGAAGGCAAAGGAAAACGACAACCCGATACCGATATTCTTACAAAAAGTCCTCCAAAACCGGGAAACAATTTAGACTCCCCGGTTGGAAACAATATCCTCAGGGACCCCATCCAATCTCCCGGATAAAGATGGTGGCTAACTCAGGAGTGAACTGAAGCTTCTTTAGAGCAGTAAAATGCACCATCTTGGAAAATCTGTCGACGACCACCCAGATGACCGAGCACCCCTGGGACTCAGGCAGGTCGGTAATAAAATCCATCGACAGATGGGTCCATGGCCTCTCCGGAATGGGGAGGCGACAAAGCAGACCCTCAGGTCATCTCCTTATACTCTTCCCTCGAGCACAAATAGGGGAGGACTTGACAAATTCCCTGACATCCTGAGACATTTGTGGCCACCAATACAAACGGCCACACAGCTTCAGGTTGCCTTGGACCCCTGGATGCCCTGCTAAAACCAAAGAATAAACCTCCTCCAGTATGAGGAGCCGCAAGGCACAGGGAACAATAAGCCTCCCCTCCGGGAGGTCTTGGGGAATGGACTGCAGAGACGACTGGAGTAAAACAGAGGTGTCAGACGTAAGAGTGGCTACAACCACGCCCGGGCCTAGAATACTCTCTCGCTGAGGCTCCTCTACCTTGGGAACCCCGAAGCTGCGAGACCGCACATCAGCTTTGACATTCTTGGACCCAGGCACAAATGTGACTACAAAATTGAAACGTGAAAAAAACAATGACCACCTTGCCTGACGAGCATTCAATCACTTTTCGGACTCCAGATAAACCAGATTCTTTTGGTCCGTGAGGACGAGTGCCCCCTAAGAAATGTCTCCACTCATCAAATGCCCATTTTATGGCTAATAATTCCCTGTTGCCAATATCATAGTTGCGTTCTGCCTGATTAAACTTCCTGGAAAAGAGCGCCAGGAGATTCTTGTGAGAGGACTGCCTCCACCCCATGCTCAGATGCATCCACTTCAATGATGAACGGGCGATATAGCTCCGGCTGAGCCAACACCGGAGAGAGCCCTCTTGAGATGTGCAAAGGCCTTCTCTGCCTCTTGAGACCAGGAATCAACCCTAGCCCCCTACCTGGTCAAGTCAGTCAAGAGTTTGGCCACCACCGAAAAGTTCTTAATGAATCTCCGAAGTTTACGAACCCCAAAAAGTGTTATAACGCCTTTAAGTTGGTGGGTTGCACCCAATCAGTGATGGCCTTGACCTTTGCCTTCCTCTGGATCAACAACATAGGAGGATAAACAGGCTGAACTAAAAGGACATTGTCTTCATTCGGCCTTACGTACTATGTTATTATGTTGTCCGAGTCCATCCGGATGCCCGATGGAGAAATGACGGATGAGATTATAAGCTCCCCGAAGGTCTAGCTTAGAGAAACAATGGGCCCCTACGACCTGGTTGAGGAGGTCAGGAATCAGGGGTAAAGAGTACTGGTTCTTGATGATAACCAACACAGGGCTGGAGGCCACCATCCTTCTTCTACACGGAAAATTAACCCTGCCCCTGCGAGTGATTCGGAAGGACGTTTATGTGCCTTGGCGAGACTCTCAGTAATATACTCCTTCGTTGCCTCGCATTCAGGAACAGTTACATTACATATTCCTCCCTTAGGGATCTTGCTCCCGGGAATAAGATCGATCTTGCAATCCCATTCCCGGTGCAGGGGTAATGTCTCTGAAAGTTGTTTGGAAAGCATGTCAGAAAAATCTTCAATATACGGAGGTAACCAATTTACCTTATACTCTGTGGAATTCACCTGGGCGGAGACTAAATGCTCACCACAACCTTGCCCCCACTGTACTAGTTCAGAGGTGGACCAATCAAGCTGGGGTGGACCAATCAAGCTGTGCTGCCGCAGCCTGGGTAACCCGAGGACTAAATCTACGGAAAGGCTCTCCATCACCAAGAATGAACACACCTCAGAATGTAGCGCCTCTATGGAAAAAAAACTAGTTCTGGAGTCCTCTTACTGATTAACCCCGCTGACAACAGAGTGGAATCGATACCCGAGACCCGGATAGGAGGATTCAGTGGTAAAAGACATGCAGACATAGAATTGATGAACTCAAAATTAACAAAGTTCGCGGCAGCCCCCGAATCAAACAAGGCCTGACCATTAAGGAGATTAGCATTATATGAAATAGAGAACGGCACTAACAATTTAGAACATTCCGGAAGTACCTGAGCTCCTAGGTGATCCCTCCGGACATCGCCTAGAAGTTTTCCCACGGCTGTTTCTTGGGGCAGTTGGTGATCCAATGATCTGGACCTCCGCAATAAAGGCATAATTGGTTGCTGAGCCGAAATTCCTTGCTCTTCTTTAAGGACAAGGAGCCCACTTCCATTGCCTTGACTCCGTTGGTAGCTGAGGTCAAGAGTGGATTATTGGACCGGGTCACAGGCGGTTCGATCTGAGTCTAGCGTCGGGCCCTAAGACGACGGTCCGCCTTTATCGCGATAGTTATAGCCTGTTCTAACGTCTCGGGTTCCGGCTGCAACAACAACAGATCTTTAACAGACTAGGACAACCCAGTACAAAACAAATCTTTCAGAGCGCAGTCATTCCATCTAGACTCCACACAAAACTGCCGATACTGAGAGCAGAACTCTTCTGCAGGACATCTTCCCTGCCGAAGACTCAATAACTTACTCATGGCATATCTCGCCCTATCTGGTTCGTCATAAATCTGCCCATGGGCTGTAAAAAAAGGCATTGACCGATTGGCGGGGCTGTGAGTCGGAGGGCAGCGAGAATGACCAGTTTTGGGGGTTGCCTCTCAAGCGTGAAATTACAATGCCTACCCTCTGGTATTCCCGACCAGTGGTGGCGTAATTCACAATATAACCTGCACGCTTCCCGGAAAACAAAGAATATTCTAAGGTCACCCGAAAAAAAGTCAGGTAGCGCAATCTTGGGTTCTGCGCAAAGGTCTGCTCCTGATTGCTTGAGCCGAGCGGACAGATCTTGCACCAACCCTGTTAAGGCTTGCACCTGATTAGCAAGGGCTGCAACAGCCTCCATATCAGAGTTCAAACGGGAAGGTCAAAACAGGTTCCCAGTAACAATATGGCCAGTATTTCTGTTAGGGCTGGTCAGGGCAGATGGACAGGGAATTCCTACATCAACCCTCTCCCGTGTCCCTACCTACGTGCCCCCCTGGTCTAGGCCCCAGGGTGATAACTGGGCGATGGTCCCTGCGCTGCACTAGTGTCAGGGACCCCAAGAAGGTGGGAATGGGAGACCGACAGGTGGGAACCATGAGCTGAATAGGACAACAATGCGCTAATGCGAAAATAGTCGAGACAGCAAGCTAAGTCAAACAAAAAAGTCACGTGCGCAGTACAGGAGGGCAAAAACAGAAACAGAGTCCGATGCAAGCCGAGGTCAAACCAAAAGACATGTTCGAGGTACAGGAGGGTAAGGCAGAAGCAGAGTCAAATGCAAGCAGAGGTCATACACACTATGGTCAGGTCAAAGATTGCGGGTGTAGTCAGAAACAAGTCAAAACAAACACTGGCACTGGAGTCTGGGCCAGCAGGGTTTATATGCAGACCTCCAGCCCTTCTGGAGGGAGTCATAAAGCCACCTCCCCCTAGCGGGGCACGGCCGACCAGCGGACTGGCATAACCGCGCAGGACATGGGACGCGCCTCCGGCAGACATGACCAACCAGGTCCCAGCGCCCCTACTGGTAACCCCATCTCTAACAGCTAGGCCTATAATGGAGGGAACACCTATTGGATTTCAGTGCACAACTGAATAAATTCCAGGCACTATTGCAGAAAAAAAAATTGACTCCCTAAAAATAATTCCCCTCCGCACTCTTTTTGGCGTTCCCTAAATCTTAGATAAAAGTAATTATGTAAACTGTGTGTTATGCCTGAAGATAGGGGTAATTACTAGGGCTGGTTGGGATGGGCAAATGGGGCAATAAAACCAGGTATCCCTCCTCCTCCCATGCTTTTTTGGGGGGGTATTTCTTGACCTTAGTGGCAGGGATGTGGTGTAAAAAGTGGCACTCTGCGATCCTTTGTAAGCTTGCTGAGGTGCGGCAATCTCAAACAGAAGGCGCTCACCAAGCTGGTCCTGGTACTGCAAGAAGGCGCGCATTCCCGGGGCCTCTTGTAAATTACGTATTAAGGTAGCGGTCTGAATAATGCCGGGCTCACTTGGCCATATGTGGAATCTGCTTGTGGAGGCCTGCAGCAGATCCCAGCTGTGAGCCTGGCCATGGCGCTGTGTACGGCCGTGTACTGTGCATAACTGCGTACTCACACAGGCAGTAATTCACAATATACCGGCTTTTCTTTGTATTTCCTGTGGCGTCGCGTACACAATGTAGTTAAGTATGGGCTGCTGGTATACCCGCGACCATGGAGCACAATTGGCTCTATGTCGCGGATATCTGGGGTAAAATATAACATGTTGCGTTCTGTTTTCTGTGAGTGAATTATGTAATTCCGACCCGCTAATTTGAGCGGAATTGTGCAATCCAGTGCATTTGATTGGTCCGCGGATTACCGCTGATCAAACGCATGCGGAGTCCGCAATTTCTATCCAGTTATGTGAGACCGGCCTAATGGTAGATCGCTACCTTTTTATCATGTGACTGGGGACTGCTCCACGAGGCTAGCGGTCACTAATCCAGGGTCTCGGAGACCGTTGGTCGCCGGAAGCAAGAGATTTAACCCCTTAGTGATGAAGCCTTTTTGCGCCTTAGTGATGGAGCCACATTTTGGAAATCTGACGTGACTTAACATAGCATGACTTCGTAAAGGCTTCGTATATCCAAGTGATTCTGACATTATTTTTTCGCCACATATTGTACTTCATTTAGGTTGTAAAAATAGATCAATAGAATTTGTGTATATTTATTAAAAATGCCAACATTGGGAAAAATTTGAAAAAGTTGTTACATATGAATGAAGACTTGCAACCCAAAATGAATACCCCGGTTTCTCCCATGTTCAAAGACCTACCCATTGTGGCCCTAATCCTATGTCTCTATGCACCACGGAGCCCAAAATGAAAGGAGTAGTCGGTGGCTTTCAGAACAGAAATTTTGCTTGAAGGGGATTTAGGCCCATAGTGCACCTGTAGGGCCCTTGAGCGGCCAAAACGACAGACAACACCAACAAATGATCCCATTTTGAAAACTAGACCCCTTAACGAATTCATCTAGGTGTGTACTGTGTATTTTGACCCTACAATTTTTTGAATAGATCTAAGCAAAGCAGTAGGGAAAAAAATATGATTTTCATTTTTTTGGCAATTGTGTCAATTTAAAAATTGATTTTTTTCTACAGCACACATATGAATGAAGACTTTCACCCCAAAATGGATACCCCTGTTTGTCCCATGTTCAGAAACATACCCACTGTGGCCCTAATCTACTTTCAGGACACATGCTTAGGCTTATAATGGAAGGAGCACCCGTTGGATTTCAGGGTTCAACTGAATAAATTCCATTGCCCACTTGTAGAGCCATTGAGAGGCCAAAGCAAAAAAAAAGAACAATGACCCCATTTTGAAAACTTAACAAATTAGGGGTGTACTGTATATTTTGACCCCACACTATTTGAATGAATTTAAGCAAAGTATAAGAAAAAAAATTACGATTTTCATTTTTTTGTCGATTGTGTCAATTAAAAATATATTTTTTTGTACATTGTACATAGGAATAAAGACGTTCACCCCAAAATGGATACTCCCATTTGTCCTGTGTGCAGAAACATTTCCGTTGTCCTAATCTACTTACAGGACTCATGACAAGTCCTATAATGAAGAGAACACCCATTGGATTGCAGGGCACAACTGAATAAATTCCAGGACCCTTTGCTCACTTGTACAGAATAAAAATTGACTACCTAAAAATACCCCCCCCCCCCCCCCCCCCGGGTACAGTTTTGGCATTCCTCAAATCTTGGATAAAAGTAATAATGTGAATGACAGGTGTAATTAGGGTGCCTGGTTGGGATGGTAAAATGGGGCAATAAAATCGGGTATCCCCCCTCTCATGCTTTTTGGTGGTTATTTCTTAACCTCAGCGGGATGGGGTGTAAAAAGTAGGCGAGCATTCCCGGGGCTTCTTGCAAATTACGTATTACAGGTAGCAGTCTGAATAACGCCGTGTTCACACGGCCATACGTGGAATCCGCTTGCAGAGGCCTGCAGCGGATCCCAGCTGTGAGCCTGGATGTAACCCTGCATATGGCTGCGTAATGTACTGCGTATCACTGCGTACTCACACAGGCGGTAATGTGTAGTACACCTTTTTTGTTTGTATTTCCTGTACCATCGCTTGACGATGATGTTGGTACCCGCAGCCTGTACACAATGTTGAAGCACAATGAGCTCTATGTTGCTGATATCCGCGGTAAAATAGAACCTGCTGCATTCTCTTTTCTGCGAGTGGATTACACAATTCCAATCAGCTAATGTAAGCGAAGTTGTATAATCCAATGCAATTGATCTGCATTACCATGGATCAGACGCATGTGGAATCTGTAATTCCTATCCGGTCATGTGAGACTGGCCTCAGGTACATAGCTATCTTTTTATCACATGACCGGGGATCGCTCAACGAGGTCACTAGTCCAGGCTCTCGGTGACCGTTGGTCGTCGGAAGCAAGGATATTTTATATTTCCTGGGCTTTCTGGCTCCTGTGCAAATGTCCAGTATTTTGCCAGTGGTTGCATGTGCAGAATCCGGGAAGGTTCATGGAGGAGGATCATGTCGAGGTTCAAATACGGAGGTCTCCGGTAAAAAGTTTCATCTCCTCTCACCAATCGCAATGGTGAGGGGAGATGAAACTTCAACTTTTTTTTTACTTTTACGTGACTTTTTCGTGACTCACGAACACGTGATCATAAATCGCTCACCTTGGCCCCCCCGTTAAATCTCCAGGCTCTCGGCTACGTTTTGTAGCCAGGAGCAGGGAGATTTTAAATGACCCTGGCAATCAATGGCTTTTGCGCATGTGTCTGCTATTTTGGCAACGGGCACATGCGCAGAAGCTGGGGTAAGGTCCGCGGATAAATCCAAGGGCCTTAGGTACATAATTTCATCCTCCCTCACAGATATGATCCATGATGGGAGATGAAACGTAAGCTATTTAAACTTTTTCAAACTTTTTTTAACACTTTTTTACACTTTTGTTTTACTTTAAATTATCACTGTTATCCATTGGATAGCATTGATATCGTTCCTGATGAACTCTCTCTTCTCCTGGCTAAACGGTAGCCAGGAGCAGAGGGATTTTGAATTTCCCGGGTGCAAGTCCCTCTGTGCATGCGCTCGATGAATGACATCGGGCGCATGCACAGAAGGGGACTTCAGGTCCCAAAAGACTGGGACATCACAGAGGATCCGGGGTGATTTTTTGTTTACCTCCCCCATGGATCCGATCCATGAGGGGAGGTGAAACTTAAACTTTTTAAAACTTTTTCGTGATTGCCGCTATCCACAGTCCCTGGTGACATCTCCTGGTTCCCAGCTACCCTCACGAGCCAGGAGATTTTAAATTTGCCGTGACATTATCCGTCTGGCACACATGCACAGAAGAGCGGCGGGTCCTGAAGGACCAGTTCACTGAGCGACACCACAGACAAGGCGATTAAAGGGGTTGTCCCGCGCCGAAACGGGTTTTTTTTTTTTCAACCCCCCCCCCCCCCCCCGTTCGGCGCGAGACAACCCCGATGCAGGGAAGTAAAGAAAGTTTACCGGAGCGCTTACCTTAATCCCCGCGCTCCGGTGACTTCAATACTTACCGCTGAAGATGGCCGCCGGGATCCTCTGTCTTCGTGGACCGCAGCTCTTCTGTGCGGTCCACTGCCGATTCCAGCCTCCTGATTGGCTGGAATCGGCACGTGACGGGGCGGAGCTACACGGAGCCGCTCTCTGGCACGAGCGGCTCCATAGAAGACTGCTGAAGACCCGGACTGCGCAAGCGCGGCTAATTTGGCCATCGGAGGCCAAAAATTAGTCGGCACCATGGAGACGAGGACGCTAGCAACGGAGCAGGTAAGTAAAAAACTTTTTATAACTTCTGTATGGCTCATAATTAATGCACAATGTATATTACAAAGTGCATTATTATGGCCATACAGAAGTGTATAGACCCACTTGCTGCCTCGGGACAACCCCTTTAAGTAATCTCAGCTGCCCTGATGGATCTGATCCTTCAGGGCAGCTGAATCTTTAACTTTTTTAAACTTTTTCTTTTCTTTATTTTGATCAGCGCTATCCACTGGATGGTGCCAATTGCATTGCGCATTGGATAAAGGCGATCATGTGACCAGGAATCGCATACCACGGGCCCCCGCGACATCTCCAGGCTTTTGGCTACCTTTAAATTTCCTGGGAAATCCTTGACTTTTGCGCATGCGTCCGCCCTCATGCTGACAGGCACATGTGCCGAAGCCGGGGTAAAGTCCGCGGTTCAAGATCCCATCGGGGGTAAAATTTGGGGACCTTGGGTACGTAGTTTCGTCTCCCCTCACGGATACTATTCATAAGGGGAGATGAAACTTTAATTTAAAAATTTTTTATTTTTACATTTTTTTACTTTTTATGATCACTGTTTTCAGATGGATAACAGTGATCATGTGACTGGGAACCACATACAGCGGTCCCTGGGGACATCTCCCTGCACTCGGCTATCTGTGACATCCGGGTGCAGGGAGATTTTGAATCTGCTGGGCTCACCGGCCTTCTGCGCATGCGCGCCACCTTGGCACATTTACAGAAGCCCGCGGCAGCTGCACATCGCTGCCGGAGATCATGGAGGACTGGGGTGAGTATTTTCACCTCCCCTCATGGATCCAATCCATGAGGGGCGGTGATACTTAAACTTTTTTTTAACTTTTATTTTTACTTGTCCGTGATCGCCATTATCCATTGCATAACTGATAGACTGCAGCTGTGATCACTTATAACTGCAGTCTGTCAGTGGAAGGAGCACGTTGTGTGAGTCTGCAGCTTAAAATTGGGCGGCTCCATGGTAACAGCCCTCCCTTCCTCCTCCACACACTAGTATTGGCTGCAGCAATTGCGCAGTTGACAGTGCCAAAGCAAGAAGAGTGCATTCTAAATATGGCAAGGGCTCTGGGCCACCTTAGTGAATGGGCCAGGTCGCCATTGCAACCCCTGCGACCCCTCACAGTACGCCAGTGGTATGAGGATTTACAGGACTGTAGTGGGTTACAAACGGGTCTGGGGATTTACAGTATACTATGGCTGGTTATATACAGGGGTCTGGGGTTATATAGTATACTATGGCTGGTTATATACAGGGGTTATATAGTATACTATGGCTGGTTATATACAGGGGTCTGGGGATTTACAGTACATTATGGCTGGTTATATACAGGGGTCTGGGGATTTATAGTACACTATGGCTGGTTATATACAGGGGTCTGGGGATTTATAGTACACTATGGCTGGTTATATACAGGGGTCTGGGGATTTATAGTACACTATGGCTGGTTATATACAGGGGTCTGGGGATTTATAGTACACTATGGCTGGTTATATACAGGGGTCAGGGGATTTATAGTACACTATGGCTGGTTATATACAGGGGTCAGGGGATTTATAGTACACTATGGCTGGTTATATACAGGGGTCAGGGGATTTATAGTACACTATGGCTGGTTATATACAGGGGTCAGGGGATTTATAGTACACTATGGCTGGTTATATACAGGGGTCAGGGGATTTATAGTACACTATGGCTGGTTATATACAGGGGTCAGGGGATTTATAGTACACTATGGCTGGTTATATACAGGGGTCAGGGGATTTATAGTACACTATGGCTGGTTATATACAGGGGTCAGGGGATTTATAGTACACTATGGCTGGTTATATACAGGGGTCAGGGGATTTATAGTACACTATGGCTGGTTATATACAGGGGTCAGGGGATTTATAGTACACTATGGCTGGTTATATACAGGGGTCAGGGGATTTATAGTACACTATGGCTGGTTATATACAGGGGTCAGGGGATTTATAGTACACTATGGCTGGTTATATACAGGGGTCAGGGGATTTATAGTACACTATGGCTGGTTATATACAGGGGTCAGGGGATTTATAGTACACTATGGCTGGTTATATACAGGGGTCAGGGGATTTATAGTACACTATGGCTGGTTATATACAGGGGTCAGGGGATTTATAGTACACTATGGCTGGTTATATACAGGGGTCAGGGGATTTATAGTACACTATGGCTGGTTATATACAGGGGTCAGGGGATTTATAGTACACTATGGCTGGTTGTATACAGGGGTCTGAGGATTTACAGTACACTATGACTGGTTATATACAGGGGTCTGAGGATTTGCAGTACACTATAGTTGGTTGTATAAAGGGGTCTGGTTATTTACAGTACACTATGGCTGGTTTTATACAGGGGTCTGGGGATTTATAGTACACTATTGTTGGTTGTATAAAGGGGTCTCGTTATTTCCAGTACACTATGGCTGGTTATATAAAGTGGTCTGGGGATTTCCAGTACACTATGGCTGGCTATATACAGGGGTCTGGGGATTTACAGTACACTATGGCTGGTTATATACAGGGGTCTGGGGATTTACAGTACACTATGGCTGGTTATATACAGGGGTCTGGGGATTTACAGTACACTATGGCTGATTATATACAGGGGTCTGGGGATTTCTCGTACACTATGGTTGGTTATATACAGGGGTCTGGGGATTTGCAGTACACTATGGCTGGTTATATACAGGGGTCTGACGGTTTACACTATACTATGGCTGGTTATATACAGAGGTCTGGGGATGTACAGTACACTGTGGCTGGTTATATACAGGGGTCTGAGGGTTTACACTATACTATGGCTGGTTATATACAGGGATCTGGGGATTTACAGAACACTATGACTGATTATATACAGGGGTCTGGGGATTTCCAGTAGACTATGGCTGGTTTATTTACAGGGGTCTGGGGATTTCCAGTATACTATGGCTGGTTATATACAGGGGTCTGTGGATTTACAGTACACTAGGGCTGGTTATTTACAGGGGTCTTGGGATTTACAGTACACTATGGCTGGTTGTATACAGCTATCTGAGGAGTTACAGTACACTACCGCTGGTTATGTACAGGGATCTGGGGATTTACAGAATACCAAGGCTGGTTATATAATATACAGGGGTTGGGGATTTACAGTACACTCTGGCTGGCTATATACAGGGGTATGGGGATTTACAGTATACTATGGTTGGATATATACAGGGGTCTGGAGATTTACAGCACACTCTGGCTAGTTATAAACAGGGGTCTGGGGATTTACAGTACATTATAGCTGGTTATATACGGGGGTATGGGGATTCACATTTTACTATGGCTGGTTATATATAGGGGTCTGGGGATTTCCAGTACACCACGGTTGGTTATATACAGAGGTCTGGGGATTTACGGTTCACTATAGCTGGTTATATACAGGGGTCTTTGGATTTACAGTACACTCTAACTGCTTATTAACAACGGTCTGGGGATTTCCAGTACACTCTAGCTGGTTATATTAGGTGGTCTGGGGATTTCCAGTACACTATATCTGGTTATATACAGGGGTCTGGGGATTTCCAGTACACTATGGCTGGTTATATACAGGGGTCTGGGGATTTCCAGTACACTATGGCTGGTTATATACAGGGGTCTGAGGGTTTATACTATACTATGGCTGGTTATATACAGAGGTCTGGGGATTTACAGTACACTATGGCTGGTTATATACAGGGGTCTGAGGGTTTATACTATACTATGGCTGGTTATATACAGGCGTCTGGGGATTTACAGTACACTATGGCTGGTTATATACAGGGGTCTGAGGGTTTACACTATACTATGGCTGGTTATATACAGGGGTCTGGGTATTTACAGTACACTATGGCTGGCTATATAGAAGGGTCTGGGGATTTTCAGTACATTATGGCTGGTTATATACAGGGGTCTGAGGGTTTACACTATACTATGGCTGGTTATATACAGAGGTCTTGGGATTTACAGTACACTATGGCTGGTTATATACAGGGGTCTCTTGAATTACAGTACACTATGGCTGGCTATATTCAGAGGTCTGGGGATTTACAGTATACTAGTGCTAGTTATATACAGGGGTCTGGGGATTGCCAGTACACTATGTCTGGTTATATACAGGGATCTGAGGATTTACACTATACTATGGCTGGTTATATACAGAGGTCTGGTGATTTACAGTACACTGTGGCTGGTTATATACCGGGGTCTGGGGATTTACAGTACACTATAGCTGGTTATATACAGCGGTCTCTGGATTTACAGTACACTATGGCTGGCTATATTCAGAGGTCTGGGGATTTACAGTATACTAGTGCTAGTTATATACAGGGGTCTGGGGATTGCCAGTACACTATGTCTGGTTATATACAGGGATCTGAGGATTTACACTATACTATGGCTGGTTATATACAGAGGTCTGGTGATTTACAGTACACTGTGGCTGGTTATATACCGGGGTCTGGGGATTTACAGTACACTATGGCTGGCTATTTACAGAGGTCTGGGGATTTGCAGTATACTAGGGCTAGTTATATACAGGGGTCTGGGGATTTACAGTATACTAGGGTTGGTTATATACAGGTATCTGAGGATTTACAGTACACTATGTCTGATTATATACAGGGGTCTGGGGATTTCCAGTACACTATGGCTGTTTATTTACAGGGGTCTGGGGATTTGCAGTACACTATGGCCTGTACTATATAGGGTCTGGGGATTTACAGTACACTAGGGCTGGTTATTTACAGGGGTCTGGGGATTTACAGTACACTATGGCTGTTTATATACAGGGATTTGAGGAGTTACAGTACACTACCGCTGGTTATGTACAGGGATCTGGGGATTTTCAGTATACTAGGGGTGGTTATATACAGGGGTTGGGGATTTACAGTACACTCTGGCTGATTATATACAGGTGTCTTGGCACTTACAGTACACTCTGGTGTCATGGAATATAAAGTGTTAAGTGTCAGAATGCAATAAGTGTATATTTCTTATCTTGTATTGGACTATTTGCCCTTAAATAGAAGACTAAAACCTATGCTTTGTAGTGTTGGTAACTAGGTTTCTAAGATAAGGAGTCAACAGACAAATTAAATAAGGCTAAGCTATGTTAACAGAGAAGATACACAACTAGGGCAGAAATAGTGTCTAGAGCAATAACAATTTCATGACTAGTGTTTTTCATGTCTGAGACGAGTCTTAAGAGCTTTGAGACTATTTGGTAGATGTCAATAAGTCTTATGATCAATAAGCATTTTCACCTTTGTAACAGTAAACTATGTAACTCTAATCTTTGTACCTCTTCTTTCCGTATAAGAGTTGGCAATGTTAATAATAAAGTAGAATTTCATTGAGATTCTCATTGGAGAAGTGTATTGACATAACATGGAGTAATTTCATGCTATTGATAGATAATTGCTAGCAAATCTTCTTATCACGGGCTTCCATATGTACCAATTTGGTACCCGGCAACGAGGTCATCAGATCGGTACCGGTGTGGTCCGATAACAGCTGACGCCCGGAACAGGGACCGAGTGACCAGAACCTCTGACCCGACTTACTCTCCAACGGACAGAATGCACAGACCCATAATCAGGACAATGCCGGCTGGTAAGAAACTGTTATTCTTATCCCTCATTGTGTCTCTGTGATTCTGTCTGGTCGAAGTTAGGTAAGTGTGTTTATTTATATTGAATGTTTCATTTAAGGTCTAAGCTCGGTCTATTTTATGACAAAGAACCCTGTCAAGTACGCTGTCTCGTTGTCTAGGTTTGATTGAATGTGTAATTCAGTGTGTTTGAAGGACATAATAGTACCAATAGGCTAAATAATTGTCCTAGTGTGGATATTCTATGATCTAAATTCCCTAATCTACTGGTAACATGTTCCGGATTCCTGACGAGGGACCGATGGTTTAGGTGGGTCCTGCACTGTGAAGCCTGAGTTTTTAGGGTCACGCAGCGGTAACACTCGTACTGTATGTTGTCTGTAGGAAAAGTGTCTGATTTGTGACAAGAATCTCTTGCCATAGTCGACATGATATCCTTAGACGGGGTTACCCTCTCCACAGATAAGGAGGAAAAAGGTTATTAAAAGCCCATATAGATTACCAGTAAAACATGGGTAATGGATCGTCTAAGAAAGCCTCCTTGGATGAGTCAGAATGGACAATGGCCAGAAACATAGTAAGGAATATGGAAGGTAAAGAGATAGCTAAAGAGTATAAGGCTTTGATGTCTATCATGAAACAAGACACTAGACATGGGACCCTTAGTCACCATCTGTGGTGAAATGCAATGATAGAATATAAAGGTAGTTTTAAGGATGCTAAACTCCTGGAGGCAGCTGAAGGTTGGAACAGATGTGCCCACCTGGTTGCTAAAGGGAAGATAGAAGAAAAAATTGAAAATGATGGTGTCAGTAAGTACAGCATGAGAAAGATAATATTACTAACAATGCCAGTGTTACCATACAGCGCGGCACGGGATCCCGCGGTCGGCGCGCGTCGCTCCGGCGTCGGCTCCAGCAGCCTGGAGCCCTGTGTCGAGGTTATCCCAGCAGCTTGGGACGGCCGGTGGGCGGCGGCATGGGCGTGTCCACCCGTAGGGTGCC
This sequence comes from Eleutherodactylus coqui, assembly GCF_035609145.1. NCBI lineage: Eukaryota > Metazoa > Chordata > Amphibia > Anura > Eleutherodactylidae > Eleutherodactylus > Eleutherodactylus coqui. The sequence goes on from NC_089837.1 coordinate 514,067,342, forward strand.
GCCCGCACTCCTCCGTTCGTCTTATACAGCAGTGGGTGGAGTTGCCTCCTCCCACTCTCCGCCCGGGGGCGGAACCTTGTGGTTAAGAGACTGGCAGTGATGTGAGCTCACTGCCAGTTATTGGTTCTGCTTTCATCTAGTCAGTCTGTCTGCAGTTTACCTCAGCCAGTCCCTAGTTGTCTGTCAGCCCTGCTATCCTTTCTCAGCCTGTTTCTGTTGGTCCTGCTAGCCTCTAGTCTGGTCTGTCCCAGTCAGCACTAGTTGCTATTCAGGTCCTGTCTATCTGCCTGTGAGCTCCATCTCCAGCCCTGCTTGTACTTGTAAGTTTTGTTGGTTTGTTACACCTGCCTCTTCTGTCGGCACTCTGTCCCCTGTTAGTAGTTCCAGCTAGGCAGTCGCCAGGTCCCTAGCCAGTGCAGGGACTGCCGCCCAGTTGTCCGCCTGGGGTTAGCCAGGGCCGAGGCAAGTAGGCAGGGACAGTGGGGTGCAGGAGATCAGGGCACCCCAACTGGCGCTCGGGGGGCAGAGTGCCGTAACATAATAACTGGCCCTTAAAATACCTTTTTTTTCATGGCGGCGATCAGCGCCCTTGCAAACCAGCTGCAAGACCTGGTGCCGGTGATCCGGGATTTGTCAGCTCGCATGGTGGCCCAGGAGCAGTGGGCGTTGTCGCAGGGGCAGAACGCCTTTACCAGTCCCGAACCCAAGTGCCCTCTCCCCGAGGTGTTCTCTGGGGAGAGGAACAAGTTTTTCGTTTTTCAACAGGCGTGTCGCCTGTTTTTTCGGATGCGTCCCCGTTCTTCGGGCTCAGAGGCCCAGAGGGTCGGGCTTATAATGTCCCTGCTGCGGGGCTCTGCCCAGACTTGGGCCTTTTCTATTCCCGAAGGTTCCCCCTCCCTGCAGTCGGTGGACTCCTTTTTTCAGGAACTCGGGGGCATCTTCGATGAGCCGGACCGAGTGGGGTTGGCGGTTTCACGGTTGCTGGCGCTGCATCAGGGGTCGCTTTGTGTGGAGGATTATTGCTCCAGTTTCAGACGCTATGCGGGCGACACTGCATGGAACGAGAGTGCCCTGAAGGACGTTTTTCTGCAGGGTCTCTCGGACGCGGTCAAAGAGCTGTTGATCTCCCATCCCATTCCCGGGTCCTTAAAGGAGGCCATGGAGCTAGCGGTGAAGGCAGATAGGAGGCTCAGGGCTGGGAAGCAGGACAGGCAGACCAGTAGAGTCAGGGAGGTCGTTTGTCCGGTTCCTTCCTCTTCCGTACCAGTCTCTGTTCCCGAACCTATGGAACTGGACCCGCTGGACCCCAAGGAGCGACGCCGAGTTCGGTTATTGCATCATCTCTGCCTCTACTGCGGGAAAGCTGGACATCGGGTGATAACCTGCCCCCTGAGGCCTCAGCGCCCACAGTCCAAATCGGCAGAAAGACTCCCAGTCCTAGGCGATTGCAGGGAGGGTCGCCTAGGACCACAGGTACGTCCTAGACTTCTAATACCCTGCCAGGTTAGATTCCGGAACTTCTCCCGCCTAGGGCAGGCATTTATTGATTCCGGAGCAGCCGCTAACCTGGTAAGCATGCGTCTTGTTGAGCCCCTGAGGGCGGAATTTTTGGCGCTGAAGACGCCAATTCGTTTTGCTAGCATTGATGCTACTCCTCTGGCTTCGGGCTTGGTACGATGGAGGACCCCAGTGTTACAACTCACTGTGGGGGGTCGCCATTCGGAAGGTCTATCATTCCTGGTAATGGAGAAAATGTCGGTAGACATGGTACTAGGGATGCCGTGGCTGGCGTTGCATAACCCCCAATTCGATTGGGCCACTGGGGAGCTAACCCAGTGGGGCCCGTTCTGCCATAGCCATCGCGCTTCCCATCCTCCCTGCTCAGTCGAGACCGCACTCAGTCCCCGAGGTCCCACTTACCTTCACACCCCGTCCGCCTGCCCTGCTGCTGATGTCGCCACCGATGCCCTGCAGGGGGGACGGAAGAAAGGGGTGGGGTCTCGTATGCAGTTGCGTTGTGAGGAGAGTCTGTCGGTGGTTGAGCCGTACAGGGCGGGACAGAAGGGGTACCGGTCCTCTGGAAATCGCAAAAGGAGGGGTCGCAGGGGGTTCCATAAGTCTGTGTCGAAACCTGTTGTCCCTTCGGTGATGCCCACCTCCGGTCCCCCGCCGCCCACCCCGGTCCGTGATGAAGTTGAATACGAGGCCCAGGAGATCCTGGATTCTCGCCGGGCTACAGGAACCTTACAATATTTGGGGGCCCGGAAGAGTTTTTTGGAGTATGATAGCTCAGATGACAGTGATTTTAAAGTTGGAGATGCCTCAGATTTTGAAGGCAGCGTCATTGGTAGCGAGGATGGGTCAAAAGACAGTGGTGAATGGTTGGACATTGACTCGGAAGACGACCTGAAACATGACGATATGTCAACGGTTGGCCCTGAAGGAAATGGGGCAGCCACAGACTACCGAAGTCATGGACCTGAGGATCAGCCCATGGTGACCGCCCAGGTGGGTCACATTCTCGGGTTGGTACAGCGTTTTCGCAGCCGCCTCCTGGATAAGCCTGGTCGAGTTTCCGGGGGCCCGGAGGTCCCCCGTCAGAGGGGGGGTAATGTTACCATACAGCGCGGCACGGGATCCCGCGGTCGGCGCGCGTCGCTCCGGCGTCGGCTCCAGCAGCCTGGAGCCCTGTGTCGAGGTTATCCCAGCAGCTTGGGACGGCCGGTGGGCGGCGGCATGGGCGTGTCCACCCGTAGGGTGCCGCCCGCACTCCTCCGTTCGTCTTATACAGCAGTGGGTGGAGTTGCCTCCTCCCACTCTCCGCCCGGGGGCGGAACCTTGTGGTTAAGAGACTGGCAGTGATGTGAGCTCACTGCCAGTTATTGGTTCTGCTTTCATCTAGTCAGTCTGTCTGCAGTTTACCTCAGCCAGTCCCTAGTTGTCTGTCAGCCCTGCTATCCTTTCTCAGCCTGTTTCTGTTGGTCCTGCTAGCCTCTAGTCTGGTCTTTCCCAGTCAGCACTAGTTGCTATTCAGGTCCTGTCTATCTGCCTGTGAGCTCCATCTCCAGCCCTGCTTGTACTTGTAAGTTTTGTTGGTTTGTTACACCTGCCTCTTCTGTCGGCACTCTGTCCCCTGTTAGTAGTTCCAGCTAGGCAGTCGCCAGGTCCCTAGCCAGTGCAGGGACTGCCGCCCAGTTGTCCGCCTGGGGTTAGCCAGGGCCGAGGCAAGTAGGCAGGGACAGTGGGGTGCAGGAGATCAGGGCACCCCAACTGGCGCTCGGGGGGCAGAGTGCCGTAACAGCCAGATCCTGAGAAACAACCCATGGCGTTCTATAGAGCTTGTCTACAGTTAGCAGGAGTTTATGACTGTTGTCATAAAGACCTAGAAGAAGTGGCCAGACATAAGGCTGATCCCATCTTCTTCCCTTTGATGATGGAGGAATTTAATCCACCACCTGACCCTAAGGTGTCAGGTTCAGGGGCTACTTTTCTACGTCATCTGAAAGACTGGGCCTCGAAGCGTATGACAGAGTTAGGAATTACCGTGCATGATGTTAGGCAAGAAAAGACGGAATCAGCAGAAATTTTTTTGTCTTGGATTCTGGTAGCATGGAGTGACTTGGGATACAATCTTAATGTCCCTGCACATGCCCAACTTCTTATGCAAGCCTTTGTGGGAGGTTTCAAAAAGAACCTGAAGGACAAACTAGAAGCTGCCTGTCCCGAATGCCGTGCTCTAGAGCCTCAGCTTTTTCTTCATATTCTCGCGGTTTGGAGCTAGGCTCCTGTACCACGGTACTTGTAAACCTGGACAATAATGAATTCCGAAAACCTACCACTTGCTACAACTGTGGCAAACAGGGCCACATGCGTAGACAATGTAGGGCACCTCCTAAGGCTCAGAATGGACAGTCCAAACCCAGACCGTCCTCCTCTGACTATTGGGAAACAGGCAATCTGGTGTCTGTACTCATTGATGACGTCTGCCCTTTGCAAGTTAGTAAATCCAGAAAGGGCCCAGTACCTATTGTCTCTGACTGTGGGTTTTAGAAGGTCCTCTCCCCTTTCTGGTAGACACTGGAGCAGCCACCAGTGTAATACACAGCAGACATGTCAAAGAGAGTGACCTTAGTAAACAAAGCCTTTTATGTGTAGGAGTAGATGGAACACCAAAAGATACTCCTTTGTCTAAGCCAATGGAAGTGAAGTTCACAACCAATTATTCTCTGACTACTCGATTGTTGGTTGGTGAAACCACTCCTCTTAAGCTTTTAGGAGCGGATTTGCTGCAGAAAATCCACACCTCTTTGAGTTCAGGGAGGATGGGTCAGTTAAAATCACAGGTCAGTTAGCAGAGAAAGAAATCTGTATACTAGCTGCATTTTGTCAGTCCTCAGAAACCCCTATAGCCGTATGCACACCTTTGTTGTCAGAGGAGGAGCTGGAACAATGCTTAAAACAAGTTACAGCCTCGCCTGTGGAGTGAGGGCACAATGGATATAGGCAGACTAGCAGTACCACCAGTTCAGGTTAGGTTAAAACCAGGAGTCCCTTTGCCATGTATTTCTCTATCCCTCTGTATAAAAGACAGTAGGTATTTGTTTGCTTTTAAACACATAGGCAAACAATATACCTGGGTTGTGATGCTGCAGGGATCTAAGAATTCACCTTCCCTGTTCTTATAGCTCATGGGTCAAGTGTTGGAAGGCTGGCAGCCTGAATCACAGGCTGTTGTTTTGTTACAATACGTGGATGACCTTTTGCTCTGTGCTCCAGACAAAGCTACATGCATAGAAGCTTCAATTTCTCTTCTTCAATTCCTGGTAAAGAACGGATGTACAGCGTCAAAGAAGAAGCTCCAGTTTTGTTGTTCCTCCGTGACTTTTCTTGGACATTGGCTCACGGCAGGAACTTGTCATTTCACCCAGGATCGTAAATCTGGCTTTTGTCTTTAAATTATGTACCTTTCTAGGAATTGTTTCTTATAGCAGACCATGGATTGTGAATGCTTCACAGCTGATGTAGCCACTGTATGACTGTCTTAAGACAGTCTTCTTTTGTCTTTTTAGAAACACATATCTTCCCATGAAGTGTCCGGTTGGTAAGCAAAAGGAACCACTTCAGATTCCAGTGGCATGTGGACACTTCACAGGAAGTCTTGTCTTCCCAGAGCCTTGTTTTCAGTGCTAGCCTCCATCACACATGGACTCATGCATGCCTCTAAAACTGCAATGTGTAATCTTGTATACAGGTATTGGTATGCGCCCAGTTTTTCGGTAGTTTCTGTCTCTTATACTCAGGGATGTATGACTTGTGTCCTGTCCAACCCAGGTAAAACTGTCAAAACCATTCTAAACACGCCTCTTAGGCTCTTGGACCTCTTCCAGAGGTTGCAGATCGTCTACATACAACTTCCTCAAATCTGGACCATTTCAATACGTCCTTGTATGTGTTGATCTCTTCTCTGGCTGGGTGGAGGCTTTCCCCGTTTCTGTGGCTACTGCCAAAAACACAGCCAAAAAGCTTCTTTCTGAAGTGGTCTGTAGGTTTGGTGTCCCAGAAACCATTAAGAGTGACCGTGGGACACACTTTACATCAGCAGTCATGACTGAGATGGCAGGGATGTTAGGCATAGAACAGGCATTCCACACACCCTACCATCCTCAAAGCAGTGGGAGAGTAGAGAGGCCGAATGGGACCATAAAAAACTAAATTTTGAAAGCAATGACTGAATTGCACAAACATTGGCCTGATTGTCGTTCCTTGGCTTTGTTTTTAACAAGACACACGCCCACCAAGCAGACAGGTCTCAGTCTTTATGAGATTCTGTTTGGTTCAGCCCCTTGTTTAGGCCTATATTTTCCTCAGCAATTACAGGTTCAATTTGAAAACATGTTAACTTCATTGCAGGATGTCTGGTGGATTTGTGGTGATGGAAGGATGCGTGCAACCCTGCCAAAATTTTGGAAAGGTAAGTGCGCACCTACAAAAGTGCTCCTCCCCTTTCAGCTGTTCGCAGCTGGGTGAACAGGACACACAATCATACCCCCACCAGGACATAAACAATCTCTGCATAGACTGTGATGTAATTTCCCTGGTGGATCTTTTGATGCAGATATTTACATTGATGAAATAGGGATACCCAGGGGAGGGACAAATGAGTTTAAAGCCAGACACCAGATTACAGGAGAAATCAGATCATTCTTTTGTCCTTGGTGCACAATTAATAAAAATATTGATTGGATTAATTATATAAATTATAATCAACAGATATTTGTTAACTACACCAGAGATGCCATACAAGGATTATTGGAACAACTAGGACCATCCTCTATGGCCTTCCAGAACCGTCTTGCTCTGGACATGCCAATAGCAAAAAGAGGAGGAGTCTGCAAGATGATTGGGGATTCATGCTGCACCTACATCCCTAACAACACAGCTCCGGACGGATCAGTGACTAAAGCTTTGCATGGACTACAAAATCTATAGTACTTTGCAGAAAATTCTGGTGTTTATGATCCATTTACATCATGGCTGGAGGACATTTTTGGACAATGGAGTGCTTGGGTCACGTTTCTTTTTACCACTTTGATTATTATAGTAATTGCTTTTGTAGTAGTAGGTTGTTGTGTAGTACCTTGTATACGCCGCATATTGGCAAAATCTGCTGAAAAGATAACACCTACTATGATAGCACAAAATGGTATCTATGCCCAGCTCTTAAGCACACCCGGCTTTGAAATCTTTATATTGGCCAGAACAATAGTGATTTGAAGGAATCCAGTGAAGAAATGTAATTAAAAGGCTGGCAGACAATACTAGGATGTACTGAGATACTTCAAATATTTACTGTTGTTCTGGGTGAAGATAAGAAACAAAAGGGAGAAATGTCATGGAATATAAAGTGTTAAGTTTCAGAATGCAATACGTGTATGTTTCTTATCTTGTATAGGAATATTGGCCCTTAAATAGAGGACTAAAAACTATGCTTTGTAGTGCCAGTAACTAGGATTCTAAGATAAGGAGTCAACAGACAAATTAAAAAGTGCTCAGCTATGTTAACAGAGAAGATAGACAACAAGAGCAGAAATAGTGTCTAGAGCAATAACAATTTCCTGACTAGTGTTTTTCATGTCTGAGACGAGTCTTAAAGGGGTTGTCCCGCGCCAAAACGGGTTTTTTTTTTTCAACCCCCCCCCCCTGTTCGGCGCGAGACAACCCCGATGCAGGGACCTAAAGAAAGCTTACCGGAGCGCTTACCTTAATCCCCGCGCACCGGTGACTTCTATACTTACCGGTGAAGATGGCCGCCGGGAACCTCTTCCTCCGTGGACCGCAGCTCTTCTGTGCGGTCCACTGCCGATTCCAGCCTCCTGATTGGCTGGAATCGGCACGTGACGGGGCGGAGCTACACGGAGCTACACGGAGCCCCATAGAGAACAGGAGAAGACCTGGACTGCGCAAGCGTGGCTAATTTGGCCATCGGAGGGCGAAAATTAGTCGGCTCCATGGGAACGAGGACGCTAGCAACGGAGCAGGTAAGTATAAAGCTTTTTATAACTTCTGTATGGCTCATAATTAATGCACAATGTACATTACAAAGTGCATTATTATGGCCATACAGAAGTGTATAGACCCACTTGCTGCCGCGGGACAACCCCTTTAAGAGCTTTGAGATTATTTGGTAGATTTCAATAAGTCTTAAGATCAATAAGCATTTTCACCTTTGTAACAGTAAACTATGTAACACTAATCTTTGTACCAAGTAACTTTTGTATACGCCCTCTTCTTTCTGTATAAGTAGAATTTCATTGAGATTCTCACTGGAGAAGTGCATTAACAAAACATGGAGTAATTTCATGCTATTGATAGATAATTGCTAGCAAATCTGCTCATCACGGGCTTCCATATCTACCAATTTAGCACCCGGCAACGAGGTCATCAGATCGGTACCGGTGTGGTCCGATAACACTGGCTGGTTAAATACAGGCGTCTGGGGATTTACAGTATACTATGGCTGGTTATATACAGGGGGTCTGGAGATTTGCAGTACACTATGGTTGGTTATATACAGGGGGTCTGGGGATTTGCAGTACACTATGGCTGGTTATATACAGGGGTTGCATTTACAGTACACTATCAGCTGAAATGCATATCTCCTGTTCTCTAGGCAGGCGCCTTAACCAACCAAGCCACCACGCCACGTCTTTGAAGTCCGCTCAAACATGCCATCCAATTCGCCAACTTGTCGCCCAGAATTGCCACAAATCCTGACCAGAATACCAGTATTAACTGGAGCCACCCCAAACCAGACAATAATTTTATCTCCATGTTAGCTAACTCCTCTCTGTCACAGAACCTGACCTTTAAAATTCTCTGCAGATGAAGACCGATTAATGTCTGCACTTTGCGCCCACAATCTCCTTGCAAAAACACGCCTCATCATAGCCTTGGCAGACTTTCCTTGAACATAAAGAGAGTTACTATCTTAAATGTCGATCCAATTCCCAAGAAAAGGAAAACCAAAATATGACACCAGCCCCACTGTATTCTCTTTCAAACAGTAGGACGCCTCCCATCATACATCAGCCTGTGAAAAACAAACAACTGAATGCCCGACTACTCTGGGACAGGAAATAAAACTTATACCACTCATGGAATGCCTACTGAGCTGTCTCTCTGGCTTGTCCTATTTACTGGTTCTACGGTATGCCGAAAAAAGCTCCCGATGAGAAAAGACAAACCGTATCAACCAGAGATGAGCGAGCACCAAAATGTTTGGGTGCTCGTTGCTTGAGTCTAATTTTCCGCGATGCTCGAGAGTTCGTTTCGAGTAATGAACCTCATTGAAGTCAATAGGCGACTCGAGCATTTTTGTATATGACCCATGCTCCACTAAGGTTTTCATTTGTGAAAATCTGGAAAACCTACGAAAGTGATAGAAACGACACAGAATCGGATAGGGCAGGCGAGGGGCAACATGCAGGGCTGCATCTCAGATTCCCAGGTCTCACTATTAAGCCACAATAGCTGCAAGACTGCCCCCCCCCAACAATTTTTACTTTGGACAAACCCTCATTAGCAAGGCACACCTTAGTTAAGCACCACACTACCTCCAACCAAGCACAATCACTGCCTGTGGGACACATCGCTGCCTCTTCTCCTGGGTTACATGCTGCCAAACCCCCCACCCCACATGACCCTGCGTCCGCAGCGCACACAAAAGTGTCCCTGCGCAGCCTTCAGCTGCCTTCATGTCACACGCTGGCTTCATAGCCACACCACCCTCATGTCTATTTATCAGTGCGTCTGTCATGAGGAGGAACCGGAGGCATACACTGCAGAGGATTGGCAGGGCAAGGCAGCGACCATCCTTGAAAGTGTGGGCGATAGCCCACAATGCTGTTGAGAATTGATAATAGATGACGTTCGATCTTCATTCCAATCCTGTGCCACCTCCGTCAGGAGCTGCAAACATGGGCATAAAGGGGACTCAGCTGCCAGCCCAGGACTTCTACACATTTCCACAATGCAGCAATACTCGGTGTGGGAAGTATGTGAGTGGGCCCTGGGTCAGCCTCTGTCCCAGCAAACACCTTGTGTGGCCCAAGGTGCTGCGAGTGACATAGCAATGGGGAATCCATGTGTCCACACACTACTCATTCTGTTTGGGTGTCAGATACCTTATCGACAACGCAAGGGGTAAACCATCTGCACTCTGCACCCTACCCAAGTCTGTCAGTGTTTTGGGGACAGACAGGTAAAACACCGCTATGGGAAGTCTGTGTGCACCCACAGCATGGGTGGCTCCCAGGAACCCACAGACGGTACATAAAGAAATCCCATTGCAGTGCCCCAGATAGCTGAGGTTACGTGAGAGAAAATACATGTTGGCTTTGGCCCACACTCCATGTCTTAGTCAGTCTGGGTTTTTTGTAAAGTGCCAGGCAGGTACAACTCCGCTATGGCAAGTCTGTGGACACCCACAGCATGGGTGGCTCCCAGGAACCCACAGATGATACATGAAGAAATCCCATTGCAGTGCCCCGGATAGCTGAGGTTACATGAGAGAAAATACATGCTGGCTTCGGCCCACACTCTATGCCCTAGTCAGTCTGTTTTTTTTTAGAGTGCCAGGCAGGTACAACTCCGCTATGGGAAGTCTGTGTGCGCTCACAGCATGGGTGGCTAGCAGGAACCCACAGACGGTACATAAATAAATCCCATTGCAGTGCCCCGGATAGCTGAGGTAACGTTAGAGAAAATACATGTTGGCCTCGGCCCACCATCCATGCCCTAGTCAGTCTGGGTTTTTTTTGGAGGCCAGATAGGTAGAGCACCGCGATGGGAAGACTTAGTGCACCCATAGTATACACAGACCCTAGTAAAAAAATTTTAGCAAAGGTATAAGCTGACTCCAGTAAAAATTATGTTGCAGAAGTCTAGGGAGACCCCAGTAACATTTCTGTAGTAACAGTATAGACAGACCCCAGTAACGTTTCAGTAGTAACAGTATAGACAGACCCCAGCAACATTTATGTAGTAACAGTATAGACAGAGAAGAGTAACATTTCTGTAGTAACAGTACAGGCAGACCCAAGTAACATTTATGTAGCAGCAGTATAGCCAGACCCCTGTAACATTTCAGTAGCAGGAATATAGGCAGAGCCCAGTATTAGTAACATTTCAGTAGTAACAGTATAGATAGACCCCAGTAACATTTCAGTAGAAGTAAAGGCAGACCCCAGTAACATTTCTGTCACCGCAGTATAAGCAGACCCCTGTAACATTATTGTAGCAGAAGCATAGGCAGACCCCAGTGACAATTATGTAGCAGCAGTATTAGCAAACCCCTGTAACATTTCTGTAGTAACAGTATAGACAGATCCCAGTAACATTTCTGTAGCAGAAGTATAGGCAGACCCCTGTAATATTTAAGTGTCAGCAGTATGGGCAGACCCCAGTAACATCCTTGTGGCAGCTGTATTGTCAAACCCCTGTAAAATTTACGTGGAAGCAGTAAGGCAGACCCCAGTAACATTTTTGTAGCAGTCGTATACGCAGACCCCTGTAACATTTCTGTAGTAACAGTATAGACAGATCCCAGTAACATTTCTGTAGCAGAAGTATAGGCAGACCCCTGGACCATTTACGTGGCAGCAGTATAGGCAAACCCCAGTAACATCCTTGTGGCAGCATAGCCAAACCCCTGTAAAATTTACGTGGCAGCAGTAAAGGCAGACCCCAGTAACATTTTTGAAGCAGAAGTATAGGCAGACCCCTGTAACATTTACATGGCAGCAGTATAGGCAGACCCCCGTAACATTTCTGTAGCTGAAGTATACGCAGACCCCATGTAACATTTCTGTAGTAACAGTATAGACAGATCCCAGTAACATTTCTGTAGCAGAAGAAAACGCAGACCCCTGTAACATTTACGTGGCAGCAGTATAAGCAGAACCCAGTAACATTCTTGTAGCAGAAGTATACGCAGCCCCCTCTGACATTTATGTAGTAACAGTATAGGCAGACCCCAGTAATATCCTTGTGGCAGCAGTATAGGAAGACTCCTGTAACATTCACATGGCAGAAGTATAGGCAGACCCCTCTAATATTTAAGTGGCAGCAGTATAGGCAGACCCTAGTAACATCCTTGTGGCAGCAGTATAGGCAGACCCCTGTAATATTTACGTCGCAGAAGTATAGGCAGACCCCTTCAACATTCAAGTAGTAACAGAATAGACAGACCCCAGTAACATTTCTGTAGTAACAGTATAGACAGAACCCAGTAACATTTCTGTAGGAGAAGTAAAGGCAGATCCCTGTAACATTTACGTGGCAGCAGTATAGGCAAACCCCAGTAACATCTTTGTGGCAGCAGTATAGGCAAACCGCTGTAAAATTACGTTGCAGCAGTATAAGCAGACCCCAGTAACATTTTTGAAGCAGAAGTATACGCAGACCCCTGTAACATTTCTGTAGTAACAGTATAGACAGAACCCAGTAACATTTCTGTAGCAGAAGTATAGGCAGACCCCTGTAACATTTACGTGGTACCAGTATAGACAGACCCCTGTGGCAGCAGTATCGGCAGACCTAAGTAACATCCTTGTGGCAGCAGCATAGGCAGACCCCTGTAACATTTACGTCGCAGAAGTATGGGCAGACCCCTTTAACATTCAAGTGGCAGCAGTATAGGCAGACCCCTGTAACATTTAAGTGGCAGCAGTATAGGCAGACCCCTGTAACTTTCTTGTAGCATAAGTATAGGCAGGCAGACCCCAGTAAAATTTCTGTAGTAATAGTATAGGCCACCCTCTGAAACATTGGGGTACCATGAGTGTAGGCGAAGGCCGGAAAAATTAGTTGGATAAGAGTGTAAGACGTGGTTCAGGCATGGCACGTGTGTGAGGCTGCCGAGCTTTAGAGCCGCCACCAGGTTACGGCCGTTTTCACACATGACCATGCTAGGTTGGAGGCTCAACGGCGAAAGCCAGAGGTCAGTCTGCTCAGTCAGACCCTGCAACAGTTCGGGGGCCGTGTGCCTCTCGTCACCTGGGCTGAGTAGTTTCAGGACGGACTGCCGACGCTTGCCCACCGCTGTGCTGCCGCACCACACCGACAGCTGGCGACGTGCTGCTCACATTTCCTAATTGAGAGTTAGAGGTTTTGTCATAGGAGAAGGAAGGGGAGGGTTTAGAGGAGGTGGCATAGATCGCCGCAGATACCAGAACCGAGGAAGGACACGCTATTATGGGTGTGGGTAGGACGTGCGCGGTCCCAGGCTCTGACTCGGTCCCAGCCTCCACCAAATTCACCCAGTGTGCCGTCAGGGAGATATAGTGGCCCTGCCTGCCAGTACTTGTCCACGTGTCCGTGGTTAAGTGGACCTTCCCACTAACCACGTTGGTGAGGGCATGATTGATGTCCCAGGAGACATGCTGGTGTAGGGCTGGGATGGCATACCCGGAAAAATAGTGGCGACTGGGCACCATCAAGTCATCATCGTCCTCCTCACCCACTGAAAGCTCTTGAGACAGTTGTCGGAAGTCCCCAGCCTCATCACCCGGACCCCGGGAACTTTCCAAATGTTGGGCATCGGTCACGACAAACTCCTCAGCTGAGAGAGGAACCATTTTTTCCCAATCAAGGCAGGGCCCGAAAACAGTTCCTGGGAGTCTGTCTGCTCATCAGAATGTGCCATTTTCATGGAGTGAGGAGGCTGGGAGGAAGGAGGAGCAGCAGCGATAGGATTCAGAGTTGCAGCAGTGGACGGCGTAGAAAACCGGGTGGTCGATACATTGCCGGATGCATTTTCTGCTATTCAAGACAGGACCTGCTCACACTGCTATGTTTGTAATAAAGATCTACCACGTGGACCCAAAAAATGTGATATGAAGCTGGTGACCCCAGAAACTTGCCTCTCTCCTAATCCCGCAACAGCCGGCTGCGATTCCCCTGGACCAGGAACTCGGCCTGTGCCCACATCCTCACTTGGACCTCCGCGTCCTCACCTGCGTCCACGTCAATGTCCTTTAGCCCTACCCCTCAGCATGGTGAATTACGAATAGAACAGACATAGAGCGGTGTAAATAAGTATAGAATTATTTGCGTACAGTTGGAGGCTGACAGCGGTATTGCAACGCGAACTCCAGGCAGAAACAAAGAATATGGAAGGCTGCAAACAGGCCTAGCGGCGCAATAGTGGTTTACTACAACTCCCACCAGACACACAGTTAATTTCACACAGTCAGGGGTAGCCCAACCAAGGAGCTTTTATTGTAATTTTTTTGAAAAAGAACACAGGCTATATAGCGTCTATATGACTTTCCCTCTATCAGTGGTTCTCGCCGCGCGCTGTGCTTCAAGTTGACGGCAGACACAGAGCAGTGTAAATAATTATGGAATTATTAGCGTACAGTTGGAGGCTGACAGCGGTATTGTAACGCTAACTCCAGGCAGAAACAAAGAATACAGAAGGCTTCAAACAGGCCTAGCCGTGCAATAGTGATTCACTACAACTCCCACCAGACACACAGTAAATTTCAGACGGTCAGGGGTAGCCCTAAGAAGGAGCTTTTATTGTAATTTTTGGGAAAAAGAACACAGGCTATATAGTGTGTATATGACATTCCCTCTATCAGGGGCTGTCGCCGTACACTGTGCCTGAAGCTGACGGCAGACACAGAGCGGTGTAAAAAATTAGGGAATTATTGGCGTACAGTTGGAGGCTGACAGCGGTTATGTAACGCAACTGCAGCCAGAAAAAAAGTATACGCAAGGCTGCAAAAAGGCCTAGCTGCGTAATAGTGAAGCACTACAACTCCCACCAGCCACGAAGTAAAATGCAGACGGTCACAGGTAGCCCTAAGAAGGAGCTTTTTAAAAAAAAATTTGGATAAGAATACAGCCTGTATAGCGTGTACATGACTTTCCCCCTATCAGTGGCTGTCGCCGTACGCTGTGCGTGAAGCTGACGGCAGACACAGAGTGGTGTATAAAATTAGGGAATTATTGGCGTACAATTGAAGGCTGATAGCGGTTATGTAACGCAAACTGTAGCCAGAAAAAATTATACGTAAGGCTGCAAAAAGGCCTAGCTGCGTAATACAACTCCCAGCAGCCACGCAGTAAAATGCAGACGGTCACAGGTAGCCCTAAGAAGGACCTTTGGGGTTCTTGTAGACAGGATTCTACACCAACACTGTCCCTGCCTCACCAGTACTGCCCCTATACTCTGTATAATTGACTGCAGACTGAGAACGCTATAGCTGTAACAGTCTGCAGAGCCCGAGATGACAAAAAATTTTGGAGTGCAAAACTGCTCCCAGCAGCCACAACAGTAATGCACACGGTCAGATGTGGCCCTAAGAAGGACTGTTGGGGTTCTTGTAGACAGGATTCTATGCTACCACTGTCCCTGCCTCACGAGTACTGCCCCTATACTCTGTATAATTGACTGCAGACTGAGAACACTATAGCTGTAATAGCCTGCACAGCCCGAGATGAAAAAAAAAAAATTTGGTGCAAAACTGCTTCCAGCAGCCACAACAGTAATGCACTCGGTCAGATGTGGCCCTAAGAAGGACTGTTGGGGTTCTTGAAGACGCTAACACTATCCATGAATGAGCAGTACCACTCTCCCTAATCTCTGCCTGTGTGTGTCTGAGGCGAGCCGCGGGCGGGACCGCTTTAAATACTCGGTGGGTCACTTGATCTTACCAGCCACTCACTGCAGGGGGGTGGGATAGGACTGGAACGTCACAGAAGGAAGTGGTAATGCCTTCCCTGCATGTCTGTTGGCCAGAAAATGGCGCTAAACAGGCAGGGAAGGAAATGGAATTGACTCGGGTACCGCGTTACTCGTCTCGAGTAACGAGCATCTCGAACACCCTAATACTCGAACAAGCATCAAGCTCGGACGAGTATGCTTGTTCATCTCTAGTATCAACCTATCTCTACCCTTATACCCCTGAAACCTTCTTCCCCATCAGCTGTGGCTCCTGTTGGGGAAAAAGACAGCGATCTCCCGGATGACAGACGGGGATACTACAATTATAAGAGCAAAAACTGTCAAGAAACACACTGCACTAAAATCCCTCTCTCATCACCAAAGGGTTTCTTTTTCTTCCTATTATTATTATAATCATCATCATTATTATCCTCATCACTATATTATTAATAGTAATAACAACAACAATACTATTATAATTATTAAATATATATTCCTAGTTTTTCTGCCACCTTCAACATTAAGGAGAGGCCACACAACCTCGAATTGAGCGAAATAACCGAAGGTGCGCGACTGCACTTTACTTATAACTTTCAAGCTTTTGATAACCACTCTGTTCCTCTTTCCATCGGGTGGGCCCGAGCCCCCGGATAACATCCGGGCCACTGAAAGCTGCTCTTTTACATTTAAAACTTATTCCCAGACAACCATAAAATCATCACCAGACTTGATATGCTTTCCGTCGGGCGGGCCCAAGCCATACAGAGAAAGCTGGATAACCACAAGGACACTAGAAGCCATTGTTTATTAACAAAAACCGTCAGGCGGGCTGACTCCGCCCCTGGATAACCTCAGGACACTAGAAGCCCATGTTTAATAACAAAAACCATTAGTTGGGCTGACCCCGCCCCATGGATAACCTCAGGACACTAGAAGCCCTTGTTTAACCTCTTCCCTCCCCATGATGTAAGGGTACGTCATGGGAGCGGGGTACATCCCGCAAAATGACGTACCCTTACGTCATAGGGATAGCGCGAGATCATAGCAGATCTCGCACTATCCTGCAGCAGGAGCCGGCTGTCACTAGTAGTCCGCCTCCCGGTGCGACAGTGGGGGGCAGCGGAGATTCGCCCACCCACTATTAATATCTTTGATCTATCTGGAATTTTTGGATTCAAGTTCCCTTCTGTGACGTGCATAGTGAATACAGTCCTGCTTTATTGAAGCTAGAAAAGAGTGCTGCTTGTACCTATATTCAATGTTATGTAGAAGTAATATTAAGAAGCCCACCAGTAGTACAGTGAGACTGCTGTATGTACGTCACTATTTATGGCTGAAGCAAAAGCCATATTATAGGACTACTCGGCTGTTTCCATAACTGCTAACCACACCTTGCCACTACATATAGTCAGACCGGGGCAGTGGGGTCCACAACTAGAGATAGGTGCAGGTCCCAGGGGTCGCTAATAATGGGCTGATTTGATTGCAGATCTTGGTGCAGAAATTAAAGGTAGATTTTAAGTATAAATTTTGTGCTGTTTGTGAAAATAGAGTTATATAAAAAGACAATCTCATATTCCGGACAAAGTGGTCGGGAATTCAATCTGTGATGCTGAAAGGTACCTTTAGGGTGCATTCAGATGAGTGTGTTTATGTGCACACATAACCACTCGTCTATTAGAACCATTGATTCCCTATGGTGTGTTCACATGTCCGTGTTTTACAGGTGTGAAAACGTGTGTACCTGTAACAGATAGGACATGCGTGCACCATAGGTCAGTGGTGCGTGTCATTATTCCCCACGGGGAGTCCCCTCACCACTGAACACTGTAACAGCACAGTTGCAGAGGATTGCAAAGCTCTCCATTGACTTCAATTGAAAGCAATAGGATGCCGGCACCCATGCAGTGATTTTCGAGAAAGGGCTTTAAATATGACCCCTTCACTGAAAATTAATCCTAGCTGTAGTAAAACATAAAAAAAATACATAATCACCTCTCTGCCCCTTCTGGGTCTCAGGAGCATCTAGCCCCTTGGGTCCCGTCACTGTAATGAAGTTCTTTCAGCAGGTGGAAATTTAAAATCCCTGCCTGTTGAAAGGGCTGCGTCTGATTGGCTGAGCACTTAGCCATTCATTGAATGACAGCTGAGCGCTGCCTGGGATTGGGCACAGCGCTCAGCCAATGACAGGCAGCGCTCGGCCATTCAATGAATTTAATGCATGGCCGAGTGCTGCTGTGATTGGCTAAGCGCTGTGACCAATCACAGGCAGCGCTCAGCTGTCATTCAATGAATGGCTCAGCGCTCAGCCAATCAGACAGAGACCTTTCAGCAGGCGAGGATTTTAAATCCACGCCTGCTGGAAGAACTTCATTACAGTGATGGGACCCAAGCTACTCTTTATCATGGGCTGATGATCAGCAGCACAAGGGTTTGTATTAATGCTCGTTGCTGATTGTTCTCTTATGAAACTTTGCCCGCAATCAGTTGACAAACAAGCAGACACTCCCTTGTCAGCAGATCTGATTTACTATGTGCACATGAAGATCCTTGTTTGCCGGCATCACATTGTCTTGTGTAAACTGGGGAGATACTTGCAAAAACCATGAAAACAACAGCTGTACAAGCAAATTTACCATCTATAGTGTACTGTAAATCCCCAGACCCTTGTCTATAACCAGCCATAGTGTACTGTAAATCCCCAGACCCGTGTATATAACCTGCCATAGTGTACTGTAAATCCCCAGACCCCTGTATATAACCAGCCATAGTGTACTGTAAATCCCCAGACCCCTGTATATAACCAGCCATAGTTTTCTGTAAATCCCCAGACCTCTGTATATAACCAGCCATAGTGTACTGTAAATCCAGAGACCTCTGTATATAACCAGCCATAGTGTACTGTAAATCCCAAGACCCCTGTATATAGCCAGCCATTATGTATTGTAAATCCCCAGACCCCTGTATATAACCAACCATAGTGTACTGTAAATCCCCAGACCCCTGTTTATAACCAGCCATAGTGTACTGTAAATCGCAAGACCCCTGTATATAACCAGACATAGTGTACTATAAATACCCAGACCCCTGTATATAACCAACTATAGTGTACTGTAAATCCCCAGACCCCTGTATATAACCATCCATAGTGTACTGTAAATCCCCAGACCTTGAAGGCAGCAGAGTGCTTAACGAAGCTGCCAGGGACTGGGGGGCAGGGTTACAGGAGTGAGGTCAGTAACTGGAAATGGATAGGTTTAGGAGCAGGAAGAGGAGGGCACAAAAATTGTTCGATCTTAGCAGAGGGAGGATTTGCAGGGCCAGGGGATAAGGCTCCAACAGTCAGTAAAAAAGGCAGAGGTTCAGCTGCAGCGCGTGCAGGCGGTGCAGGGACACGTGTCCTCAGCGCTCTGATAGCATACAGCATGCTGCCCCATGCTCCCCTGCACGGGCTGCCGGCATGCAGGGCAGATAGTCCAGTTTGGTATTGTGAGCCGGGGGGGGGGGGGGGGGGGGTTGCAGAAGGCAAGGGGTCTCTTAGCCAACACAGCAGGGCAGGCGTAGGTAGATGGAGGTCGCAAGGGAACACAGTGCGTCTCACACTCTCTGCTTGAAGGTGAATGGGGGAGGAAGTCGGTGAGCAGTAGAAGGAATGCAGGGGCATGCGAGGCTGGTAGCGGTGAGGTAGTGAGCAGGCTTCAGGAACGGCATTACCAGTTTAGTCGTCACTGACTGCCGTCAATTTCGTTGTGATACTCTCCAAGTGATGGGCAGGTTCGCCGCTGGAGGCAGATGCACTCACGGGAGCCGCCAGGTCGTGGCCAGGCCAGAGTATCGCAGAGGGAACGGGCTCGAGGGGCTTTGCCTAGGAGCGGGCGGCAGCACTCGGCCTGACACAGAAGGAGTCAACGCGGCAGGTTGGCGAGGACCTTACCCTTGGCAGCGCCGGAGGTCGGTCTAGCTGGTAAGTCATCATGTAACAATGCTTGGAAAAACTGTTTGGACCCCGCAAGAGAAACGAGTGATGGAGATTTGGTTACGGTCTTAAAATCATTACAGTAAACATTGATCAAAAGCTGACCAGCCAGGCACTAGTCGCGGGCCTGCCTGACTTAATCGATAGTGAAGTTTTTTCTTTCGCGACAATTAACCCGGCAGATGGAGATCCCGCCAAAGGTCTAAAGATTGTTGATTCTGCAGGGTACGTAGTTTAGTGGTTAGGACCGCTGCTTTCCAATGCTGGAATACTATGTGCAAATATGACCAAGGACAAAACCTGCATGGAGTTTATATGTTCTCTTTATTATTTGTGGTGTTCTTAGAAGTTTTGGTTAAAAAAAAAGAGTTTTTATATGGGTATTTGGTTCAGCTAGTGAGAAAAAAAAAAAGAAGTCCATACACTCATAATTTAAAAAAAAGTTGCAGTTGGTTTTTCTAGTGAATTCGGATTAGCAGTTGGTTGATAACACCTTACGTTTGAAAATAAATGTAAAAAAAGTCATCCATGGGGCGTGGTCAGCCCGCCTGACGTTTTTTTTCTGGTTAATAAATATGGTTTCCAAGGGGCGTGGTCAGCCCCACCGGATGGTTGGTTAATAACACTTTACTCTTGAAAACAACAAAAAAAAGCTCAGTTTTTGCTATTAACCCCTTAATGACACTGCCTATTTTGGCGTTGAGGACCAAACGATTTTTGGTATTTTTTCATCTTCATTTTTCAAAAGCCATAACTTTTTTATTTTTCCGTTGACTCAGCTGTATAAGGGCTTGTTTTCTTTTCGTGGCGAACTGTAGTTTTTATTGGTGCCATTTTTGGGTACATAGACTATATTTTAAAACTTTATTTTTTTTATGATCGCAGGGAGAGAAAACGCATCAATTCTGCCATAGATTTTTTTTAAAGCGTTAATTATGCAGCATAAATGACATACTACATTTTTTTTCTGCGGATCGGTACGGTTACAACGATGATGTCATGGCCTGGTAACGGCATCATTATGATCTCGCGAGACGGAAGATTCCCGCACATGCGCGGTCCGCTGTTAAGGACGCCGCATTCATGTAATGGAGAGCGAGGACACGTTGGGACTAAACCAATTGTATGTTTGTTTATATGTTTGTATACAGCTGTTTCTTGTTTGATTTTATCTTTGCTGCTATATATGGGAGGTGTAGTGAGTGTCTCATTATGCTTGACAAAGATCTTTTTGAAAGATCGAAACGTTGCAGTTTTACAATGGAGGAAGAATAAAGGATATGTTTTACTGCATCCTTGCATGCTGCCACCAATCATCTTTCTGACTTCTACATAACATGGTATATGGGCATCTCATTCCGCCACCTTGTACTCCATACTACACAGGCCAGTCAGCAACCGCCATATTGTGACATAACTATAGGGGTGGACAAAAATATGGAAGCACCATACAAAATGCATGCCAAAAATTACATGAAATTATAAATCGTATTTCAATAAGACATGTAAAGACCAATTTTATTTGGAAATAATATGACATGGATGCTTCTGGGCAGAAATGAACATCTGCCTGAGCAACAAGGTTCCTTTAGTAAGACTTTTGAGTCAAACAGCTTCTGTTACCAGCTGGTTTCCAAAACCATTCAGAGCACGGCAAGAGGTGAAGTAAACACAAATTTGGTGGGAAAGCTCTCAGCCAAGCAGGGATCAGAAGAGCAGCTCAGTACAAATAATTCAAACCCCATACATATCATACGGTGTTTCCATATTTTTGCCTACCCCCTGTATGTACTGTATTTGCATCGCTATCTAGCAAAAAGATCAATATAAATGACATTGAGGAAAAGCTCTGTAATACTTTGGCAAGACACCCTGTCCGTCATACATGTAATATAAGAACAAGTGACAAAGCACCAGACTGGAGGAGACGGGAGGAGGATTCATGATACACACACCATCGCATGGCATGCTGTGTAAGAAATGAGCTCGTTAAGGTACAGTCACAGCCGGCAGCACAAAGGAGGCACTATTACTGTGTGTGAGGAGGGGGTGGGGTGGGGGGGGCAAAAAGGGGGCAGTATAATTGTGTGTAGGGGGACTACTAGTGTGTGTGGGGGCCCAAAGTGTTCACTATTACCACGTGTAAAACCAGTGAATATATAGCTCCAGCACGTCTCATAAAAAATAAAACTTTGTTAGAATATTTTCACAGAAAGAGAAAAACGTCTCACATGTGGGCACTTCAGCAAAAAACTAAACCTCAGTCACAGCATATAGCCCGTACAAGAAGAAAGCAACCTAAACCGCTTTATTCTATTAAAGATCAATTTTTGATAAGAAGTGCTGCAGCTATATAATATACATTGTTTTTTCCACATTGCATTCCTGAGACACCGGGTCGGCGTTGTCCTCCGTGCCCTCCCCTGATCGGAGGTTGGCTCTTTGGCATAATGCTGAGGATCAAGAGATTTTTGGTGAGCTGTATTTAACTTTTTACTGTTTATATTACTATGTGTGGTGGCATAGAGAGGGTTCTATTATTAAGTGAGGGGGCACTTTTGCTGTGTGTGGGCACCAAGGGGCTTTACTAGTGTGTATGGGGGCACTATTACTGTATGTGATAGTCCTGACTAAATCTGTTTACTTCTCATATAAGTTGATGTTCACACTGGCAGTAAGGATTGTGAAAGCCTCTAAAAGGCTAAAGAAACACATGAAAGGGTTAATGAAGACACTTATGACTTCCAACTGCACTTGCCATTAAAATTCAAAATTGAAATCACGGAAGGCGGCCATATTTACTGATAGTAAGATACAGGAGCAGGAACACCCCAGCTCCCCGCAGTAGGCAGAATTCTATATGGGGGTGGAGCGTCGGTGCAGAATACTGATGTACGACTGCTCTCACACCTACCATACACTGGCAGGGGCTGCTGAGTAATATACATGTACATAGATGAGGCTTGTATAGGGGGCCAGTCACACAGATATGTGTAGTGCGCCATGCAGGCAGCAGCCTGGCCCTTAAATTCTGGGGGGCCCAGGTTGTCAGTGCTTTGTACACTTGGGGCTTGGTCAGATGTGCGGAGATTCGCACGTTTTTCCGAACGGAAAAGAATGCAATGCGTATGGAGGAAAAAATCTGCATGGCCATGTCCATTTCCATCCACTGCTCTCTCCTGGTTCTCCTCCTATCTCTCTGACCGCTCTTTCAGTGTCTCCCTTGCTGGCTCTATCTCCTCTCCACTTCCTCTCGCTGTTGGGGTACCACAGGGCTCGGTCCTTGGTCCCCTTCTCTTCCCTATCTATACTGCCTCATTTGGACAAACCATCCACAATTTCGGCCTCTAATACCATCTCTATGCTGACGACACCCAACTATACACCTCCTCTCATGAGATCTCTGGACCTTGCCTCCAAAATATCGCTGACTGTCTGTATCGCTGACTGTCTGTATCGCTGATACTATGTCTCCCTTTTTTCTCAAACTAACCTTCTCTAAAACTGACCTCATTTTTCCGCCTTCCAACCGACCTCCCCTCAACATCTCCATTCCAGTGTCTGGCACCATCATAGCCCCCAGACAGCATGCCCGCTGCCTTGGGGTCACATTAGACACCTCTGCTTTACCGCCAATTTCTAATCTCTGGCCCAAACATGCCACATGCAACTCAGAAATATTGCTAAAATCAGGCCGTTCCTCACCACGGACACTCTTAAGACTCTCATCCACTCGCCCTCATCCACTCCCGACTCAACTACTGCAACTTGCAACTCATTTGCCTCCCCCACACCAGACTCGCTCCAATCCATACTAAATGCGGCAGCTAGGCTCTTTTTTCTATCCAACCGTTTCTCAGATGCCTTTGCACTGTACAAGTCGCTGCATTGATTGCCTATCCACTACAGAACTAAATTTAAACTCCTCAACCTCACCCACAAAGCTCTGCATGGCGCCGCACCACCATACATTGCTCCCCTCCTGTCAGTACACCACCCAATTCGCTCACTCCCATCGACTAACACACTCAGACTAAACACCCCTGTAATACGAACCTCCCATGCTCACCTGCAGGACTTCCCCAGAGCAGCACCCATCCTCTACCCCAAGGCATCCGAACAATTCCTGATGCACGAAATTTCAGACGTGCCTTAAAAATGCACCTCTTCAGGGTAGCATACCAAATCCCGCCCCCCTTGCACCTCATGTACCCCCCACACCCCATTTGTTTCAAATTGAATGTACCTCACATTGTAATTGTTGTATTGTTTTGCATTTATCCCATGCCTGAAAGCGCTGCGGAATAAGTTGGCACTATACAAATAAAGATTATTATAAGTATATATATATCTTTTATAGGTGCAGATTTTTTCCCGCACGCGCGTTGTGTTTTTTCTGTGTGGAAAAATGTGTGAATCTCTGCTTGCCTGAACGAGCCCTTAAAATATGCAGGACAACTCGTTTGATGTAATAGTAGGGGCATCACTAATAGCTGTAAGTCTGCATGGTGCACTACACGTATCTGTGTGACTGGCCACCTATACAAGCCTCATCTATGTGCAGGTATAATACTAAGCAGCCCCCCAATGTATGATAGGTGTGAGAGTGGTCGTACATCAGTATTCTGCAACTGTGCCCCTCCATATAGCAGTGTCTTTCTGCCTGCTGGGGGGAGCTGGGGTGTGCCTGCTTTTTTTTTTTGCTGGATTTGATCATTTTTATTGAATCATTTGAAACATTTAAACTCAGTGATTAGAAATGCAGTGTGCGGCTGGGGGTCCATTTACCAAGAATGTCCTCTCTGACACTACATCTCCAATCGTATGGGGTTTTCCTTGAATGACAACAGTATTTTATGTGCGGTTTGTACAGATGAAACGTGGTTTTAATATTTTGTATTTGTAAACCCCATGCATCCAAAAACTGCATTGGAAATGTGATATGCAGTAAAAGTGTGCGGCGCACTAATGCTACATGTACAAGCACTCCGAGAGTGGATTCAGCTATACATTTCCAGGAGGGATAAAAGAGGATCAGCTTCATGTAGGGTTAGAAGATAAATTGCTCAGGATTTCTTTTATTGGCAATGCAAATACTTACTTAGACAGACAGAGGTCTTATAGTTCTTGCTCTCATGGGGTATTTGGCCCCAGAAATAGATACAGATTCTGCACCCAATGTTGTGCCCAATTCACACCATTTTAGCATTCCATGGATTGGCAGGCAGATCCCGGCTGCAGATCATATAGGATACATTTTTCTCCATGCTGATTTTCAAATCCACATTGCAGCAATAATATTGGCTTGATAAAGGTGTTATTATTACACCGAAACGCGTTGGCTATGCCTCCTAGAAATAAAGTGAAGACCTGACCCGCTTGCCGTGCAGTAATATTTGCGACCCGAGGGATTTAGAAGAGTCAGCACTTGTTCTATACATCCCCCTCCTCCGGAGTAAGTGCCGTTCTTATTTCTTGCTTGTCTCGGATTGAAGACCTATTTGGGTTATCTTCTTGCATATTCTACGAGCGCAAACCTTTTTTATTTAAAACTTGTTGTTTGCTTCTTTTCTGGGGGCCATTCTCCGTGAGAGAATCCCCCATACTGTCGTTGTAGCTCTCCTCGACTATGAAGGATATGAAAATGCTAAGACGGATAACCCACCATTAATCCTTTGGCGCTATCTGAACTGTTGTGTTTTTTGAACATTACAGCAATAAGAATTGACATGACAATCACACGGAAACCAGATCCGGCGGGCGAATGCGTATTTACCCCATTGACAAGAGCTGCAGCAGAACTCCAAACTATAACTTCAATATTCTACCATGGATTAAATGGACAGACCCATGGAAAAAAAATCTAGCATGGATATGGCAGTTTGAAACCCGTGTAAACGACACCTTAGGGCTCAGCCACACGGGCGTTTTGCCGCACAAATTTTTGAATGCATCAGTTATGCGTTCAAAAATTTGCGTCCCCAAAGTGGGCGTCACGGCAGGAAAAAGTGCGCTGCCCGCTATCCCCTGCTGCGGCTGTGACAGCTGCAGCAGGGGATTCCTTGGATGTGAAACCCCTGGATGCTGTCACATTCAGGGGTTCCACCTGTGGTCAATGGGGCCAGCCCCATTGAGCGCAAGGTGTTTCACATCCAGGGGTTTCACATACACAGAACACCGGTTTGCTGCAGTTACATGCATTCTGCGAACCGGTGTCCTATAATTTTCGCCGCGTGTGTTTATGCGCATGTAAAATTCACACATGTGCACACTCCCATTAAAAAGCATTGGTTCTATTTAAATGCAGCCAGCAAACACAACTGACAGACGCGCGTACAAACGCCCGTGTGACTGAGCCCTTATACTGTGTGTGGATGAGAAACCAGGACAACAGCTGGTTACAGGTACTCACCGGGCCGAGACATTTCCGAGTTTTGTCATATTTTGGTACACAAAATGCTTTGTACACAGAGCTCCCAGGATAGCAACACCCGCTGTTACATTGGTGACTGCGAAAACATGGATCTCCATAGTTCTAAATGTAAAACAGACAAAATAGAAGTTAGTGAAGATTATTACAGGCTTGTTGACTCTTCCATAATGTCCATGAGCGTCCCAGACAAAGGGGAGAACTCCCAGATTTATATGTCACCAAAGCCTCTGGAAAGATGGAAAATAAATATCCTGTGGCCCTGGCGGCAGATGTATGGCAGGCAGTCAGGGACATGCAGACTTATCTCGCTTTAGGTTTCCCAATCTTAATTTTAAAAATAATAATCTTTATTGTTTTTCTGAGCAAGTTATCCATAAAAATCACAGATGGCTAACATTTTTTTTTTACAACATTTTTTTATGAAAATGTTTCATTTTACAAAGGAATATAACATTGAGATAATGTATGAAGGCGTACAAGGCTGGCTGGGTTAGTGGTAATAGTACAATTCTAATCCATTATAGCCAGATTCTTCTCTAGCTTTCATTGTTGTTTTGTCTGAAAAACAATTCAAAAACCTCATTGGCCTGGCCAGGACCAACACTGCAGAAGGGGAAAAGGAGGGAGGTAGGCAGGTATTGGGGTGGGGTAGGGAGAGGGAGGGGGCGTTCTTCTCTCATGGGGCAGCAACCCAAGGGGGGCGGGATCCCCATGGTTAGCTTTCGGGCTTTGTATTTATAGTGCAGTTGAGGTGCCAGCCTCCACTATAGGGAGGGTGTAATCTATCCATGGGGTCCAAATATTCAGAAATCTGTCATACCTATCCTCTGCAATTGATGGTAATTTCTCATTAATCAGGTACAAATTTATTTGGCGTTTGACCTCAGAGAAGTCCAGTGAGGTATTTTGCCAAGATCGAGTGATAGTTTGTTGAATGAAATCACCTTTCTAGAGTTTGGAGATATATTTGTAATCCTTTTGTTCAGTAGGGCTTCCCATGGGTTTTTACGCAGGTTATGATTAGTTACTGTATAGATGAGGAATAGAGATGAGCGAGCACCAAAATGCTCGGGTGCTCATTACTCGGGACGAATTTTTCGCGATGCTCGAGGGTTCGTTTCGAGTAACGAACCCCATTGAAGTCAATGGGCGACCCGAGCATTTTTGTATATCGCCGACGCTCGCTAAGGTTTCCATTTGTGAAAATCGGGGCAATTCAAGAAAGTGATGGGAACGACACAGCAACGGATAAGGCAGGCGGGGGGGCTACATGTTGGGCTGCATCTCAAGTTCCCAGGTCCCACTATTAAGCCACAATAGCGGCAACAATGCCCCCCCCCCCCCAACAACTTTTACTTCTGAAAAGCCCTCATTAGCAAAGCATACCTTAGCTAAGCACCACACTACCTCCAACAAAGCACAATCGCTGCCTGCATGACACTCCACTGCCACTTCTCCTGGGTTACATGCTGCCCAACCCCCCCCCCCCTCTGCACGACCCAGTGTCCACAGCGCACACCAAATTGTTCCTGCGCAGCCTTCAGCTGCACTCATGCCACACCACACTCATGTCTATTTATAAGTGCGTCTGCCATGAGGAGGAACCACAGGCACTCACTGCAGAGGGTTGGCACGGCTAGGCAGCGACCCTCTTTAAAAGGGGCGGGGCGATAGCCCACTATGCTGTACAGAAGCAATGAGAAATAGAATCCTGTGCCACCGCCATCAGGAGCTGCACACGTGGGCATAGCAATGGGGAACCTATGTGCCACACACTATTCATTCTGTCAAGGTGTCTGCATGCCCCAGTCAGACCGCGGTTTTTTATAAATAGTCACAGGCAGGTACAACTCCGCAATGGGAATTCTGTGTGCACCCACAGCATGGGTGGCTCCCTGGAACCCACCGGCTGTACATTAATGTATCCCATTGCAGTGCCCATCACAGCTGAGGTAATGTCATGTTTAATGCAAGTGGGCTTCGGCCCACACTGCATGCCCCAGTCAGACTGGGGTTCTTTAGAAGTGGACACATGCAGTTACAACTCCGTGTGGACCCACGGTATGGGTGGCTCCCTGGAACCCACCGGCGGTACATAAATATATCCCATTGCAGTGCCCAACACAGCTGATGTAACGTCAGCTGTAATGCAGGTGGGCTAAAAATTAATTGGATTACACTGTAGGCGAGGGCCCCCAAAAATTGGTGTACCAACAGTACTAATGTACCTCAGAAAAATTGCCCATGCCCAACCAAGAGGGCAGGTGAAACCCATTAATCGCTTTGGTTAATGTGGCTTAATTTGTAACTAGGCCTGGAGGCAGCCCAGTTAAAATAAAAATTGGTTCAGGTGAAAGTTTCAACGCTTTAATGAGCATTGAAACGTATAAAAATTGTTTACAAAAATTATATGACTGAGCCTTGTGGGCCTAAGAAAAATTGCCCGTTCGGCGTGATTATGTGAGGTTTCAGGAGGAGGAGCAGGAGGAGGAGGAATATTATACACAGATTGATGAAACAAAAATGTCCCCGTTTTTGATGGTGATAGAGAACGATGCTTCCATCCGCGGGTGCAGCCTACGTATTGCTTAGGTATCGCTACTGTCTGCTGGTGAAGAAGAGAAGTCTGGGGAAATCCAGGCTTTGTTCATCTTGATGAGTGTAAGCCTGTCAGCACTGTTGGTTGACAGGCGGGTACGCTTATCCGTGATGATTCCCCCAGCCGCACTAAACACCCTCTCTGACAAGACGCTAGCCGCAGGACAAGCAAGCACCTCCAGGGCATACAGCGCGAGTTCAGGCCACGTGTCCAGCTTTGACACCCAGTAGTTGTAGGGGGCAGAGGTGTCACCGAGGACGGTCGTGCGATCGGCTACGTACTCCCTCACCATCCTTTTACAGTGCTCCCGCCGACTCAGCCTTGACTGGGGAGCGGTGACACAGTCTTGCTGGGGAGCCAGAAAGCTGTCAAAGGCCTTAGAGAGTGTTCCCCTGCCTGTGCTGTACATGCTGCCTGATCTCCGTGCCTCCCCTGCTACCTGGCCCTCGGAACTGCGCCTTCTGCCACTAGCACTGTCGGATGGGAATTTTACCATCAGCCTGTCCGCCAGGGTCCTGTGGTATAGCATCACTCTCGAACCCCTTTCCTCTTCGGGTATGAGTGTGGAAAGGTTCTCCTTATACCGTGGGTCGAGCAGTGTGTACACCCAGTAATCTGTAGTGGCCAGAATGCGTGTAACGCGAGGGTCATGAGAAAGGCATCCTAACATGAAGCCAGCCATGTGTGCCAGGGTACCTGTACGCAACACATGGCTGTCCTCACTAGGAAGATCACTTTCAGGATTCTCCTCCTCCTCCTCTTCCTCCTCTGGCCATACACGCTGAAAGGATGACAGGCAAGCAGCATGTGTACCCTCAGCAGTGGGCCAAGCTGTCTCTTCCCCCTCCTTCTCATGCTCCTCCCCCTCCTCCTCCTCCTCAACGCGCTGAGATATAGACATTAGGGTGCTCTGACTATCCAGCGACATACTGTCTTCCCACACCTCCGTTTCCGAGTGCAAAGCGTCTGCCTTTATGCTTTGCAGGGAACTTCTCAAGAGGCTTAGCAGAGGAATGGTGACGCTAATGATTGCAGCATCCCCGCTCACCATCTGGGTAGACTCCTCAAAGTTTCCAAGGACCTGGCAGATGTCTGCCAACCAGACCTACTCTTCTGTAAAGAATTGAGGAGGCTGACTCCCACTACGCCGCCCATGTTGGAGTTGGTATTCCACAATAACTCTACGCTGCTCATAGAGCCTGGCCAACATGTGGAGCGTAGAGTTCCACCGTGTGGGCACGTCGCACAGCAATCGGTGCACTGGCAGATTAAACCGATGTTGCAAGGTCCGCAGGGTGGCAGCGTCCGTCTTGGAGTTGCGGAAATGTTCGCTGACCCGGCGCACCTTTCCGAGCAGGTATGACAAGTGTGGGTAGCTTTTCAGAAAGCGCTGAACCAGCAAATTAAAGACATGGGCCAGGCATGGCACGTGCGTGAGGCTGCCGAGCTGCAGAGCCTCCACCAGGTTATGGCTGTTGTCACACACGACCATGCCCGGTTGGAGGCTCAGCGGCGCAAGCCAGCGGTCGGTCTGCTCTGTCAGACCCTGCAGCAGTTCGTGGGCCGTGTGCCTCTCATCTCCTAAGCTGAGTAGTTTCAGCACGGCCTGCTGATACTTGCCCACCGCTGTGCTGCCGTGCCGCGCGACACCGACTGCTGACGACGTGCTGCTGCTGACACATCTTGATTGCGAGACAGAGGTTGCGTAGGAGGAGGTGGAGGAGGAGGGTGGTTTAGTGGAGGAAGCATACACCGCCGCAGATACCACCACCGAGCTGGCGCCCGCAATTCTGGGGGTGGGTAGGACGTAAGCGGTCCCAGGCTCTGACTCGGTCCCAGCCTCCACTAAATTCACCCAATGTGCCGTCAGGGAGATATAGTGGCCCTGCCCGCCTGTGCTTGTCCACGTGTCCGTTGTTAAGTTGACCTTGGCATTAACCGCGTTGGTGAGGGCGCATACAATGTTGCCGGAGACGTGGTCATGCAGGGCTGGGACGGCACATCGGGAAAAGTAGTGGCAACTGCGAACCGAGTAGCGCGGGGCCGCCGCCGCCATCATGCTTATGAAAGCCTCCGTTTCCACAAGCCTATACGGCAGCATCTCCAGGCTGATCAATTTGGCAATGTCCACGTTTAACGCTTGAGCGTGCGGGTGCGTGGCGGCGTACTTGCCCTTGCGCTCAAACAGTGGCGCTAGCGACGTCTGGATGCTGCGCTGAGAGACATTGCTGGATGGGGCCGAGGACAGCGCAGGTGAGGGTGTGGGTGCAGGCCAGGAGACGGTCGTGCCTGTGTCCTCAGAGGGGGTTTGGATCTCAGTGGCAGGTTGGGGCACAGGGGGAGAGGCAGTGGTGCAAACCGGAGGCGGTGAACGGCCTTCGTCTCACCTTGTGGGGTGCTTGGCCATCATATGCCTGCGCATGCTGGTGGTGGTGGCTCCCCAGCTGATCTTGGCACGACAAAGGTTGCACACCACTGTTCGTCGGTCGTCAGGCGTCTCTGTGAAAAACTGCCACACCGTAGAGCACCTTGACCTCTGCAGGGTGGCATGACGCAAGGGGGCGCTTTGGGAAACAGTTGGTGGATTATTCGGTCTGGCCCTGCCTCTACCACTGGCCACCGCACTGGCTCGGCCTGTGCCCACACCCTGACTTGAGCCTCCGCGTCCTCGCCCGCGTCCACGTCCTATAGGCCTACCCCTACCCCTCAGCATGCTGTATTACCAGTAGTGCAGAAACAGAACGCTGTAATTAAATGTGCCGCTTATTGGTCTGTGGTTGGAGGCTGACTTCGCTTACGGAACGCCAGGAAATAATTTTGCGCAAGCCTGCTGTAACACTTAGCTGGCTGCGTATGAATTAGGAGGTCAACTACACCCAGCACAGTCCCAGAACACTGAGGACAGTCACAGGCAGCCCAAATAGATTTTTTTCCCCAAATGTTTTTGCAAAGGCCCACTGCCTATATTCAATAAATATGTCTTCTGTCCCTGCATCACCACTACTGGCCCTGGAGTATGTAAAATAACTGCAGACTGTTGCACTGTAGACTGGAATGTGATGTAACAGCCAACACAGAGCCAGGAAATAATTTTGCGCAAGCCTGCTGTAACACTTAGCTGGCTGCGTATGAATTAGGAGGACAACTACACCCAGCACAGACCCAGAACACTGAGGACAGTCACAGGTAGCCCAAATAGATTTTTTCCCCAAATGTTTTTGCAAAGGCCCACTGCCTATATTCAATAAATATGTCTTCTGTCCCTGCCTCACAATATATGTCTTCTGTCCCTGTCTCACAATATATGTCTTCTGTCCCTGCCTCACAATATATGTCTTCTGTCCCTGCCTCACAATATATGTCTTCTGTCCCTGCCTCACAATATATGTCTTCTGTCCCTGCCTCACCACTACTGGCCCTGCACTATGTATAATTACTGCAGGGCGCAATGCTCTGCACGGCCGATATAAAAAAAAAAAAAAAGTGCAACACTGCAAAAGGCAGCCTCCACAGTACTGCACACGGTTAGATGTGGCCCTAAGAAGGACCGTTGGGGTTCTTGAAGCCAATAATACTCCTAACACTCTCCCTATAGCAGCTCTGGCACCAACAGCACTTTCCCTCCTCTATGTCAGAACAAATCTACGGCGAGCCGCGAGAGGGGCCGATTTTTATACTCGGGTGACACCTGATCTCGCCAGCTACTCACTGCAGGGGGGTGGTATAGGGCTTGAACGTTGCAGGGGGAAGTTGTATTGCCTTCCCTGTCTTTCTATTGGCCAGAAAAGCGCGCTAATGTCTTAGAGATGAAAGTGAAAGTAACTCGAACATTGCGTGGTACTCGTCTCGAGTAACGAGCATCTCGAACACGCTAATACTCGAACGAGTATCAAGCTCGGACGAGTACGTTCGCTCATCTCTAATGAGGAAGTATACTCTAATCCAGAGTCTTTTGACTCGAGTGCAGTACCACCATATGTGAAACATATCTCCTGGGGAGGAGCATCCCCAGAAACAGTCTTTAGAATGACCTGGAACCGCGTGAGAAATTCTTGTAGGGACTGAGTACCAGCGTAATAGGATTTTATATGAGGTTTCTAACATCAGTGTATTGCGGGCACCACAATTGGTTGATCTCCAAATCTGGGACCATTCTTAGTCATTTAGAATGTTGCCTTTATCTCGCTCCCATTTTGCTACATATGGTAGTTGCAAACGATAGGAGGTATGTACAAGGCCCGAATATATTTGTGAGATAAGGCCTTTTGCTTGTGGGTATTTGAGACAGAATGTTTCAAAGGGAGTTGTTTTTAATGAGGAGTTTGTGTTTTTGAGAAAAGAGGTTATGAAATTCTTGAGCAGTAAATAGCGGAATATTTCAGAAGATGGTAGGCCAAACTTCTCCTGAAGGGCAGGGAATGTAATTATACCATTTAACGAAAGTAAGTGGTGTATTTTGGATATACCTTTGCTTGTCCAACTTTCAAAGGACAGTGGGGAGTCAAGACCTGGTGGGAATAAGGAGTTATTCAAAAATGGTAGAAGGGGTAAGTGAGGGGAGATCAGTTTCCCAGAGTATGTCATGGAATCCAAGATTTTTAGGGAATGTTTTATAATGGGGTTAGAGATAGGTTGTCTAGGAGTCGGAGTATTCCACAAAATCGAGTCCACTGTGAGAGGGTATAATTCCATGGCCTCCAGAGCAAGTCAAAGAGGCACATTGGTTGTGGAATGAAGGAGGGCTAGTTGGGCCACCTGGGCAGCTTGGTAGTATTTCAATATATTTGGGGCTCCCAATCCTCCCTGCAGTCAGTCTGCATAAAGTAGAGCACAACACCCTTGGAACAGAGTTATTCCAAATAAAGCGGAGGGTCATCTGCTGAAGTATCTTCATGATGTGCCCAGGTACATGTATCGGAAGAGCTCTAAAAAAGTAAAGCAGTTTAGGCAGAAATGTCATTTTTGGGGAATTCACTCTTCCAATCCATGAGATGTGGTATCGGCCCCAGCTTTCCAGAAGTAGTCTGAGCATGGCAATATTGCTCACATGCCACCAGCTACGGGACTATTATCGTTTAATCAGTCACGGAGTACGGGATCCACCTATGCCACTGTATACATATTATGTATCCTCCCATATCGGGGTGTGCTCTCCAGGCTGGGCCTTACCTGATTGGTTGTCATTGTCTCACACCCTTAGGGGTGTATTTCTTATTGCCTCTTAAAAGTGTTGTTAGGGCTTACTGGCTTCATTGCTCTCCAGTCTACGTTCTGGGCTGCAGATGCTGGCACGTCCGTGGTTCCTTAGCTAGATCTAGTTGGGCTACAGTTATTATTATTACCTAGACTAGGTCTTGTATTTATCGAGTATGGGCTCATTACATTTGGGAACTTATTAAGCTAATGAAACTTTATCTTATCATCTGCTGAGTATTGGCTCAGATGTGATAAGAATCGTCTGGGGGCTAAGCTATTTTCAGCTCTGGAAGCCACTTGAGGGCTATTCCTCAAAGGTTTCTTATTAGTCCGCTATTTGCACGTGGATGGACCCAGGCCCTATGACAATCCTGGTCATTAGGGACACACATTAACGTGTGTTCTATCTACTTTGGACGGTCTGATAGGACAATTCTCCATTTGTAACATGATTCAGTATCACAACGAGATTCTCCTTGTTAGCATCTCTTTGCCAGTATCGGCTCTACTATTTCTACAAGGCGTATACAGTCTGTATCACCTTTCCAAATTGTTACTCTATTGGCAATTTGTTCCTAATCATCTAGGGTTCCTGATGTGTCACTTAGTTGACGGAAACGCATTGAACCAATACCAGAACCCGACCAGTTCCTTTGAGATCGGAACTGAGTCATTTCACTTACAATCATAAATGAGTTATTCTGAATCAATATCCTAACAATTACTAATAACTCCCACATCAGTAGGTTTAATCTTTGACTACCCTTCTTCGAGAGCGAGCACTATCATTAGGGGTCCCTCTAAGGAGAAAAACTAGAATTGTATCAGCTAGTAGCATCACTCATGTCCTAAGTGAGAGATATTCTGCATCAGAACTAACACTAGCCACTGGTTCATCCTCATGTGGCTGATTAGTGATTAATAGTTGAGATATTTTTTCACTATCGATGGGGTCTTCTGGGACTCCTGCTCTTCTTGTTGTGTTCTAGATGTTGTGTGCCTTGTATGTCTTTTGAGGCGCATTTTTTAAAATTTATCAATAAAAGTTAATTTTTAAAGAAAGGATCAATGAATGAGTTTACAGAGGAGTGGCATGTAATTTTGCTCATATAGCGAGGTGTAGGAGCTTGTTAAATTATGCCCAAGTAGCCCAATGTCCCCATCATCCATCTAAAGGGGAAGTTGGTTTGGAGTAGGGAGACCATATCTGGGGGTAATGTGTGGTTGAAAGCTTTTGACTTTGTGATGTTAATGATAAGGCCAGACAGAGACCCAAACCTGGACAGTTCCGCCATTAGGTTAGGGAGAGTGGTATGGGGAGAAGGTATTATAGCCAATATATCATCAGCAAACATGCTAATTTTATGGTGATTAGAGGCAATTTCAATTCACCTGATGTCAGTGTTGTTTCCAATTTTAATCGCTAATAACTCTATCGCTAGAATAAAAAGGAGGGGGGACAATGGACAGCCCTGCCTTGTGCCTCGTCGGATAGAGATGTTAGCAAATCCAAGAAAGCGCTGAAGAGCCTTCAAATTATCTGGTTTAGCCCATTGTCCGATTGCCGCAACCTTGTCTGACTCCATACACATATCAGTTGGGGTAACGATATACCCAAGGAATGACACGCGTTTGACCCCAAATGAGCACTTCTCCAATTTAACATACAATTGGTGCTCCCTTAGCAGCTCTAACACTAAATGGAGATGTCTGACATGCATGTCCCGATCCGACGAGTACACCAAAATGTCGTCAAAATACACAACCATAAAATCCCCTAGATAATCATGGAAGACCGCGTTCATAGACTCCTGAAAAACCGCAGGGGCGTTGCATAACCCGAAGGGCATAACCATACACTCGAAGTGCCCCAATGGGGTGTTGAACGCAGTCTTCCACTCGTTACCAGACTTAATATGTTTAAGATTATAAGCTCCCCAAAGGTCAAGCTTGAAAAACCAGTGTGCTCCCACCACCTGATTCAACAGATCAGGGATCAGAGGGAGTGAGCACTGATTTTTTATGGTGATTTTGTTTAAAACCCAATAGTCAACATAAGGCTCCAGGTGTTGACTTTGATGGTCTGATATGTTCCTTGGCTAAAGCCTCTGAAATATAGGATTTAAGAGCCTCATGCTCCCTACCCGACAGATTAAATTTGGCCCGCTTAGGGATGGGACTATCCAGTACCAGATCAATCCTACAATCCCATTTGCGGTGTGGGGGTAATACCTCGGAAAGCTTCTTAGAAAACACATCTTGAAAATCCTGCAAATCAACCGGAATACTAATAGTATCGGTGGAGCACAATGTAACAGGCACTTGATTATCTTGACAGCACTCTCCCCACCAAACTAGCTCCAAAGTAGTCCAATCGAACTGAGGATTGTGCGTCCTTAGCCACGGCAATCCCAGAACGATATCAACGGACATCTTCTCCCAGACTAGAAATGAAATAACCTCCGAATGTAATGCGCCCACCATGAACCGAAGTTCTGGTGTTCTCCACTGCACTACCCCTGAGGACAGATGGGTTGCATCGATACCGGTAAAGTGGATCAACAAACCTAACGTGGTTAAACTTGATAACAGTGGTTTTACAAGCGGCAAATGGATAAAGTTCGTGGCTGACCCAGAATCAATAAATGCCTGTCCCACCCTGTGAAAAGCCTTGTAAGGCACACTACAAGGCACCAGTAATTTAGGGAGTATCTGACCTCCTAGATGACCCTCCCGACAGTCTCCTAGGAGCTAAAGCTTTCCTGCTGCATCCGTATCTGCCTTTCCTAGCAAACCCGGAACCGCCTCCGTTCTTCAGGACTCAACCGGTCCACTTCCATACCATCAGCTTCGAGGGTTGGCAGTGGGGTACAGGCTGTAGAAGTCACCAGAGACTTGGCACTGTGTTCTTGACGGTACTCTAGCTTAGTCAAAGTAGAGGGTGACGGATGGTACAGCAGTAGATCTTTTACTGTGTCAGACAGGCCTACCAAAAATTAATCTTTGAGCCTGCAATCATTCCATGCAGATTCACCTGAATACTGCCTGAAACTAAAGCAATATTCTTCTGCAGACTGGTGACCCTGGCAAAGGGCCAACAACTTACTAACTGCATAACCTGCACAATCGGGTTCATCAAAAATATTCCCGAACTCAATGAAAAATGAGCCTACCAACGAAATCAGCCAGTAAAGAATAGGCCCATGACTGAGGCCCTTCTCTGAGCAGAAATATAACAATCCCCACCCTTTGGGGCTCGGACCCAGAGGAATGAGGCCACAAGCGAAAAAACAACTTACAAGCCTCCCGGAAGACAAATAATTTTTTCCAGTCCCCCAAGAACCTCAGGTAATGGGCATTTAGGTTCAGGTACTGGATGAGCGGGCGCAACCAACTGGTGCTCATAATGGCTGAGATGCCCTGACAGGTCCTGAACCATCCCAGCCAGGTCACGAATCTGACCGGTAATTGTATTGTTGGACTCCATTCACACCGTGAATCCCACCTCAAAAAAACACAGGAATATATATATATATATATATATATATATATATATATATATATATATATAAAATTTTTTTGGCTAGGCCAATAGGATAAACCAACATGACAGGAAAACCACAGAACATAAGCAGAGCTGGATCGAGACAAGGTAACTTTCACTGGAGCAGGACTGAAGTCAGACACAGAGGGAACAGAACCAATAACTGGTAACTATCAGCAGCTGCAAGACTATATTCAGGAGTCTCCACCCATTGGTTGGAGTCTAATCAAGCCAGCTGACTGGAGCTCCCAGCCAGCCACTATAACTCACACACTCCGCACCCGCACACCAGAGCACAGCGCTGCCGCGTGCCGACCCGAACATGGGCGCAACACCATCCCAGAATGCCGTGGTGAACTGTGCCACTGCCAGCTGTGGTCCCTGACCGGTTTCATGGTAACAGGTAGTTGCTGATCATAGCTCTTGGACATAACGTGCAGTGGTGACTCAGTTTCCTCCTCCCCCTCCCCTTTTACCTCGCTTCCCATGACAAAATGAATATGTTTGACCAAAATTACTCTTTCAGACTATCATCTTAAAGATGCATGGAGAGCAATTAATCCTGAAACCAAAGACTATACTGCTCACATATGCATGCCTCATTACACAGGATTGACTACCTGTTCATCTGTGAAAAATGTATACAAACGATCACTGGACTGGAGGTGGACTCAATTACAATTTCAGATTATGCTCCAATTTCTAAGAAAATTTCAGTGCAAGACCTACCAGCTAAAGAATGGAGCTGGCAACTCAATCCTAAACTCACTGCAGATGAGAAACACAATAGCCTACTCTCAGAGAAATTGGAGGGGTTATGTAAACTAAATGATAGGCCAGAAAGCTCCACTCCAGTAGTCTGGGAAATGCAAAAAGGCGAGTTGATTGCTATGGGATCCAGAATTTAAAAACAAAGAGAACTTGAAATTAACTCCATTCTATCCCGAATTTCTAGGGCAGAGAATCTATACAAAAAGTCCATAAACTCTGATTTGCTAACTGACCTTAATAGTCTTAGAAACAAATTAAGGGATCTACTAATTGTTAAAGCTGCTAAAACATTTCAACTCTCTAAATTCAAAATATTTGCACATGAATCCAAAGGCACTAAAGCCATGATCATCTACAAAATCCAATCCCCCGCAACTAATACAGTTACAGCTACCACAGAGATCACCAAATAATTCTGAACTTACTATGAAGCTTTGTATAATTTAACAAATATTTCCCTCCCTGACTCCCTATCTGCAATCTCATCTGCCAACATTCCTTTTCCAGATTCAATAACTCTTCCTGAGTTTACGGAAGAGGTCAAAGCACAATTACTCAACCCATTAACAGCTCCAGAGATCCAAAAGGTTCTCTCATCAATTCCCAATGGGAAAAGCCAGGACCAAATGGATTCCCCATATGTTATTATATAAAAAATCTCCAGAATCCATCTCCCACCATTTCTCCAATTTTGTAAATCCCTTCCCAAACAATCTTTAGAAGCATTCATCTCCCTAATCCCCAAGGAGGACGTAACCCCAGAATTATGCAGTAATTATAGACCAATCTCCCTACTGAAAACTAACCTTAAATTGTGGGCAAAATGTATCACACATAGACTATTAGCCTTTCTCACTAAACTTATACATCCTGACCAAGTGAGATGTGTCCCAAATAGGGAAGGAAAGTTCAACATATCTCACATCATACAGGCAATAAACTATGCTAGGCTGAAGATCTCTCTTGTTCTACTTAGCGCAGATACTGAAATTTTTTTTTTAGAGTTACCTGGAACTACATGAGAGGTACCTTGTATAGATTTGGTGGCCCAATGCAAGTAATCTCAGCTATCTTCTGCCTATACTGGAAGCCCACAGTCATGGAGCGGGTCAATGACACTTTGTCAAAACTCTTTGCATTCTAAAACAGCTCCAGGCAAGGTTGCCCACTTTCACTCACCCTATATGTTTTTATGATCGAAGCAGTACTTCAAAAAATAAGATAAGAAATTGGATTAAAAGTCTGAAAGGTCAAACACACCATTTCAGCCTTTGCTAATGATCTCCTAATACTGACAACAAATACCAAAAAAAGCACTCTCAGCAATCTTAACATTTTTGATTTTTTGGGAATTTTTCCAACTTCAAAATAAGCTGTGATAAATCCAAGGCTTTAAATATATCTGCTCCTAATTACTTGATTACAGTCATAAAAGACAAACCCCTTTGCATGGCCCACCCAAGGTATTAAATATGTGGGTATTACACTAACACTAGACCTATCCATCTATATATATATATAACTAGCTGATATACCCGGCTTCGCCCGAGTTAATTTGGTACTGGTGTTTATCTGGTGTTCACACGGAAAATCGTATGAAGTCGTCGTTACTTTAGAGATACCGAGGAAAAACATATGTTCACCATTTTGCATGGTTCTTTGCGTTACTCAGGAAACACCTCGGGGAGGTTACCATACAATGTTTCCTTTATATAAAATGACATCAGGAAGTGAGAGAATTAGATTACGTACGTAAAATTTGTACGCTAATTATTTTGCGCTTAGAATTGAATAATCGAGTTGGGACCCATTAACTTTTCCTATGTTTGACATAATCAATACCCGTGCAAAATTTCACGTTTCTATGACTCTGGGAAGTGAGAGAATTACATTCCATACGTAAAATTTGGACGCTAATTCTTTTCCGCATAGAATTGAATAATTGAGTTGGGACCCATTAGTTTTTCCTATTTATGACATAATCAATGCGCATGCCAAATTTCAACTTTCTATTACACCAAGAAGTGAGAGAATTAGATTCCGTATGTAAAATTTGGACACTAGTTCTTTTGTGCTAGAATTGAATAATCAAGTTGGGACCCATTAACTTATTCTATTTATGACATAATCAATGCTCCTGCCAAATTTTAAGTTTCTATGATATTGGGAAATGAGAGATTTAGATTATGTACGTAAAATTTTAACGCTAATTCTTTTGCGCTAGAATTAAATAATCATGTTGGGACCTCTTTACTTTTCCTATTTTGGATATAATCTATGCTCTTACCAAATTTCATGTTTCTACGACATCGGGAAGTTGGAGAATTAGTGGTCAGTCAGTCAGTGAGTGAGTCAGTGAGAGCTTTCGTCTTCTATATATATAAAAATGAATGTATGTTTGTGTGTCTGTCTGCGTGTCTGTCTGTCTGTTTGTCCTTTATGCGCTACTACACCATTCATCCGATCGCCATGAAACTTTGGGAAGTTGTTGAGTACACTCCTGGGAAGATTATAGACATAGTACAACTATCCTACGATAAATGGCGCGCGTGTGAGCGTCTTCGACAATTGTGCCCCCCCCCCCCCCAAGTAGATCGTTTGATTTCCATCATTGCCACTAATTCTCTCACTTCGCGATGTCATAGAAACTTGAAATTTGGCACGAGCATTGATTATGTCATAAATAGGAAAAGCGAATGGGTCCCAACTCCATTATTCAATTCTAAGCACCAAAGAATTAGCGTCCAAATTTTACGTACGGAATCTAATTCTTTCACTTCCCAATGTCATAGAAACTTGAAATTTGGCACGAGCCATGATTATGTCATAAATAGGAAAAGTTAATGAGTCCCAACCTGATTATTTTTCTAAGCGCAAAAGAATTAGCGTCCAAATTTTACGTACGGAATCTAATTTTCTCGCTTCCCAATGTCATAGAAACTTGAAATTTGGCACGAGCATTGATTATGTCATAAATATGAAACGCTAATGGGTCCCAACTCGATTATTCAATTCTATGCACCAAAGAATTAGCGTCCAAATTTTACGTACGGAATCTAATTTTCTCACATAGAAACTTGAAATTTGGCACGGGCATTAAATATGTCATAAATAGCAAACGCTAATGGGTCCCAACTCGATTATTCGATTCTATGCGCCAAAGAATTAGCGTCCAAATTTTACGTACGGAATCTCATTTACTCACAAAAAAAATTTGAAATTTGGCACGGGCATTCAATATGTTATAAATAGGAAAAGCTAATAGGTCCCAACTCGATTATTCAATTCTATGCGCCAAAGAACTAGCGTCCAAATTTTACGCACAGAATGTAATTTTCTCACATAGAAACTTGAAATTTGGCACAGGCATTGAATATGTCATAAATAGGAAAAGCTAATGAGTCCCAACTCGATTATTCAA
Source organism: Eleutherodactylus coqui (assembly GCF_035609145.1). Taxonomy (NCBI): domain Eukaryota; kingdom Metazoa; phylum Chordata; class Amphibia; order Anura; family Eleutherodactylidae; genus Eleutherodactylus; species Eleutherodactylus coqui. Next base: position 514,108,514 of record NC_089837.1, read on the forward strand.
TTCTATGCACAAAAGAATTAGCGTCCAAATTTTACGTACGGAATGTAATTTTCTCACATAGAAACTTGAAATTTGGCACGGGCATTGAATATGTCATAAATAGGAAAAGCTAATGGGTCCCAACTCCATTATTCAATTCTATGCGCCAAAGAATTAGCATCCAAATTTTACGTACGGAATGTCATTTTCTCACATAGAAACTTGAAATTTGGCACGAACATTGTGTATGTCATAAATAGGAAAAGATAATGGGTCCCAAGTCGATTATTCAATTCTATGCGCAAAAGAATTAGCATCCAAATTTTACGTACGGAATGTAATTTTCTCACTTCCTGATAGATATATAAATGAATATCTGTCTGTCCTTTATGCATTACTACACCATTCATCTAATTGCCATGAGACTTTGGGAAGTTGTTGAGTATACTCCTGGGAAGATTATAGGCATAGTACAACTATCCTACGATAGGTGCCGAGCGTACATGCATCGTCGACAGTTATGCCTCCCAGAGAAAGAACGTTTGATTTTCCATCTCAAGCATGAAAGCAAAAGGCATTACGAGCAACGGGATGAGTGTTCAACCAGAAAATGATGCACTGCCGAACGTTTCGCAAGACAATTGCTGGATATTGAGAATGCTGAGGTAAAATGAAAGCTGTGCTGTGATTGGTTGCTATTTCTTATACTGCTGAGGTAACATGAAAGCTGTGCTGTGATTGGTGGCTACTTCTTATACTACTGAGGTTGCATGAAAGCTGTGCTGCGATTCGTTGCTATATATAATACCGCAGAGGTAACATGAAAGCTGCGCTGTGATTGGTTGTTATTTCTCTTAATGCTAAGGTAACATGAAAGCTGCGCTGTGATTGGTTGTTATATATTATACCACTGAGGTAACATGAAAGCTGCGCTGTGATTGGTTGTTATCTAGATATATAAAAACAAATGAATGTATGTCTGCTGTCTTCGCAGCAACGCGCGACGGGTCAGCTAGTCTATATATATAAAATTGAATGTATGCGTGTCTGTGTGTCTGTGTGTCTGTCTGTGTGTTTGTCCTTTATGCGCTACTACACCATTCATCCAATCGCCATGAAACTTTGGGAAGTTGTTGAGTACACTCCTGGGAAGATTATAGGCATAGTACAACTATCCTACGATAAATGGCGCGCGTGCGAGGGTCGTTGACAGTTACGCCCCCCCCCCCACGTAGATCGTTCGATTTCCATCACTGCCACTAATTCTCTCACTTCCCAATGTCGTAGAAACATGAAATTTGGCACGAGCATTGATTATGTCATAAATAGGAAAAGCTAATGGGTCCCAACTCAATTATTCAATTCTAAGCGCCAAAGAAATAGTGTCCAAATTTTACGTACGGAATCTAATTTTCTCGCTTCCCAATGTCATAGAAACGTAAAATTTGGCACAAGTATTGAATATGTCATAAATAGGAAACGCTAATCGGTCCCAACTCGATTATTCAATTCTATGCGCCAAAGAATTAGCGTACAAATTTTACGTACGGAATCGAATTCTCTCGCTTCCCAATGTAATAGAAACGTGAAATTTGGCAGGAGTATTGATTATGTCATAAATAGGAAAAGCTAATGGGTCCCAACTCCATTATTCAATTCTATGCGCCAAAGAATTAGCGTCCAAATTTTACGTACGGAATGTCATTTTCTCACATACAAACTTGAAATTTGGCACGAACATTGTTTATGTCATATATAGGAAAAGCTAATGGGTCCCAAGTCGATTATTCAATTCTATGCGCAAAAGAATTAGTGTCCAAATTTTACGTACGGAATGTAATTTTCTCACTTCCTGATATATATATAAATAAATGAATATCTGTCTGTCCTTTATGCATTACTACACCATTCATCTAATTGCCATGAGACTTTGGGAAGTTGTTGAGTACACTGCTGGGAAGATTACTGGCATAGTACATTTATCCTACGATAGGTGGAGCGTGTGCGAGCATCGTCGACAGTTATGCCTCCCAGAGAAAGAACGTTTGATTTTCCATCTCAAGCACGAAAGCAAAAGGCATTACGAGCAACGGGATGAGTGTTCAACCAGAAAATGATGCACCGCCGAACGTTTCGCAAGACAATTGCTGGATATTGAGAATGGTGAGGTAAAATGAAAGCTGTGCTGTGATTGGTTGCTATTTTTTATACTGCTGAGGTAACATGAAAGCTGTGCTGTGATTGGTGGCTACTTCTTATACTACTGAGGTTGCATGAAAGCTGTGCTGCGATTCGTTGCTATATATAATACCGCAGAGGTAACATGAAAGCTGCGCTGTGATTGGTTGTTATTTCTCTTAATGCTAAGGTAACATGAAAGCTGCACTGTGATTGGTTGTTATATATTATACCACTGAGGTAACATGAAAGCTGCACTGTGATTGGTTGTTATCTAGATATATAAAAACAAATGAATGTATGTCTGTCTGTCTTCGCAGCAACGCGCGACGGGTCAGCTAGTCTATATATATAAAATTGAATGTATGCGTGTCTGTGTGTCTGTGTGTCTGTCTGTGTGTTTGTCCTTTATGCGCTACTACACCATTCATCCGATCGCCATGAAACTTTGGGAAGTTGTTGAGTACACTCCTGGGAAGATTATAGGCATAGTACAACTATCCTACAATAAATGTCGCGCGTGCGAGCGTCGTCGACAGTTACGCCCCTATTTATTATGTCATAAATAGGAAAAGTTAATAGGTCCCAACTCAATTATCAATTCTAAGCGCCAAAGAATTAGCATCCAAATTTTACGTAAGGAATCTAATTTTCTCGCTTCCCAATGTCATGGAAACTTGAAATTTGGCACAAGCATTGATTATGTCATAAATAGGAAAAGTTAATGGGTCCCAACTCGATTATTCAATTCTATGCGCCAAAGAATTAGCGTCCAAATTTTACGTACGGAATGTAATTTTCTCACATAGAAACTTGAAATTTGGCACGGGCATTGATTATGCCATAAATTGGAAAAGTTAAAGGGGTTGTCCCGCGCCGAAACGGGTTTTTTTTTTTTCAACCCCCCCCCCCCCCCCCGTTCGGCGCGAGACAACCCCGATGCAGGGACCTAAAGAAAGCTTACCGGAGCGCTTACCTTAATCCCCGCGCTCCGGTGACTTCTATACTTACCGGTGAAGATGGCCGCCGGGATCCTCTTCCTCCGTGGACCGCAGCTCTTCTGTGCGGTCCATTGCCGATTCCAGCCTCCTGATTGGCTGGAATCGGCACGTGACGGGGCGGAGCTACACGGAGCCGACATCCTGCACGAGAGGCTCCATAGAAGAAAGCAGAAGACCCGGACTGCGCAAGCGCGGCTAATTTGGCCATCAGAGGCCGAAAATTAGTCGGCACCATGGAGACGAGGACGCTAGCAACGGAGCAGGTAAGTATAAAACTTTTTATAACTTCTGTATGGCTCATAATTAATGCACAATGTATATTACAAAGTGCATTAATATGGCCATACAGAAGTGTATAGACCCACTTGCTGCCGCGGGACAACCCCTTTAATGGGTCCCAAGTCGATTATTCAATTCTAAGCGCAAAACAATTAGCTTCCAAATTTTACGTACGGAATCTAATTCTCTCACTTCCTGATATATGTAAATGAATGTATGTCTGTCTGTCCGTCCTTTATGCATTACTACACCATTCATCCAATTGCCATGAAACTTTGGGAAGTTGCTGAGTACACTCCTCCGAAGATTACTGGGATTGTACAACTATCCTACGATAGGTGGCGCGCGTGCGAGCATCGTCAACAGTTATGCCCCCCAGACAAAGATCGTTTGATTTCCATCTCAAGCACGAAAGCAAAAGGCATTACGAGCAATGGGATGTGTGTTCAACCAGAAAATGATGCATCCGCCAAACGTTTCGCAAGACAATTGCTGGATATTGAGAATGCTGAGGTAAAATGAAAACTGTGCTGTGATTGGTGGCTACTTCTTATACTACTGAGGTTGCATGAAAGCTGTGCTGTGATTGGTTGTTATATATTATACCACTGAGGTAACATGAAAGCTGCGCTGTGATTGGTTGCTATATATAATACCGCAGAGGTAACATGAAAGCTGCGCTGTAATTGGTTCCTATATATAATACTGCAGAGGTATCATGAAAGCTGTGCTGTGATTGGTTGCTATTTTTTATATTGCTGAGGCAGAATAAAAGATGCGCTGTGATTTGTTGTTATTTCTCTTACTGCTGAGGTAACATGAAAGCTGCGCTGTGATTGGTTGTTATATTTTATACTGCTAAGGTAACATGAAAGCTGCGCTGTGATTGGTTGTTATCTAGATATATAAAACGAATGAATATATGGCTGTCTGTCTTCGCAGCAACGCGCGACGGGTAAGCTAATGCTATATAATCTCAATTATGCACCATGTTTGATCAAAATGTAAAATCAACTGCAAAACCTAAATATACCTTTTCTTTCTTGAATGGTACAGAAAAACTTGATATCCACATATGTTCTACCGTCTATTCTATACATAATGTATATAGTGCCAATAGCAATCCCTAAGCACTTCTTCAACAGACTTAAAACCCTTTTTAACGAATACCGTATATACCGGCGTATAAGACGACTTTTGAACCCCGAAAAATCTGCTCTGCAGTCGGGGGTCGTCTTATGCGCCGGTAATACAAAAAAAAAAAAAGTGTAAAAAAAAAAATGTATTACTCACCTCCCACGGTGTTCTGTCGCGCTCCGGCAGGATGTCGCTCGCTCCGGCAGGCTGTCGCTCGCTCCTCGTCGCCGCCGCAGCATAGCTTTCTGAATGCGGGGCTTGAAATCCCCGCTTCCAGAAAGCTAATACACACGCCGGCAGCCATGACATCATTGAATGGCTGTGATTGGCTGAAGGCGCACGTGGCTTCAGCCAATCACACTATTCAATGACATCATTGAATGGCTGTGATTGGCTGAAGGCGCACGTGTTAGCAATCACACCCATTCAATGATGTCATTGAATAGTGTGATTGGCTGAAGCCACGTGCGCTTTAGCCAATCACAGCCATTCAATGATGTCATGGCTGCCGGCGTGTGTATTAGCTTTCTGGAAGCGGGGATTTCAAGCCCCGCATTCAGAAAGCTATGCTGCGGCGGCGACGAGGAGCGAGCGACAGCCTCCCGGAGCGAGCGACATCCTGCCGGAGCGCGACAGGACGCCGTGGGAGGTGAGTAATAAATTTTTTTTTTTTTTCTCCACTGAATACCGGCGTATAAGGTGACAGTTGGGGGGTCGTCTTATACGCCCCGTCGCCTTATACGCCGGTATATACGGTATATCTGGAAGCACGGCAAGCCAACAATAGCCCACTCCTATTTAATTGAAAAGAAGTCACAATGAGGATTTAGCCTTCCAAGCATTCACCCCTATTACCAAGCAAACTACCTAGCCAGATGGCTATTGTTAGTAATCCCCTTAACAGACACCCCTGCATTTAGCATTGAAAAGTTGCTTCTACCACCTGAACTTCATTATATACTCTGGTCTAATGTTCCGGTTAAAAAATAATAATTGCCTCCTTAGCCCTATTACTTATGGCACTATTAAAACTCAACAGGGAATACACAAGGCAATACCAGACCCACACAAGCCATCTCTTTTGACGTTATCTTTCCTAATTCAATCAATCTTATTTAAGAAGACCTTAAAATTACGTAAAATTTAGATAAACTTAAAGCTATTGACAGTGTATAATATCATTAAGGAAATGAAACTTGATTCGCATGATCAAGTTGACACCTTCATACAAAAATACCCATTCACTTTCCTGGATGGTTGTAACATTGGGACTGATCCAGGATTGGACTGAGAGTGTGCACTGTACATCCAAGATATTCCTCCCTTAAAGATTAAGGTATCGTGGGTGCCGTGGTCAACCCGAATAGCACTATTGTATTCCTGGAGAGGTTGGATATCTTTCAGTCGATAAAAAAATCCCAGACTCTGTGCAACAATAAACTCAGAGACCCACTCTGGTATAAAATATATATTTCCCTCCCATCCCTCCAAAATTAGCTTATATCAAGGCTTTATAAAGGCCATTTACTAAACTCTGCTCCTAATAAACCATGGCACCTTATGGAATGGGAAAGGAGTTGAAGATCACCTTCTCCAGAAAAGATATTGTCAAAATACTAACTAATTCTCACGGATTCAGTGGATGTGTTCATATCCAAGAAAACTCTTTGAAGCTCTTTATGAGATGGTATAAGACACCTACTAGTTTAGCTAGGTCAAAGCTCAATGTCTCAGATTGCTGCTGGCTCTATGACATGAGTTGGGGCTCTTTGCTCTGCATCTGGTGGGAATGCCCCAAGATCACACTCTGTTGGTCACAAATAATAGAACACATCAATAAAATATGCTCAACTCATATGCAGTTATCCACATTAAATGTCCTTAGATGGAAACCCTCTACCTGTCTGCACCCCTCTAGCCAAAACCTTCCAACTTTCCTATTCTTCTGCAAAACTCCTAATCCCCCTAATGTGGTACAGACCTGTAACACCCTCTATGTCCCAATGGAAAGCTAAAGTTACACAGATATGCCGCTTGAAGAAATTCCGATCTAGGAGAATGGTCCAAGACAAATTTCTTCAAATCTGAAAACCCTGGTAAAAAAACATTGCTTCAAATTTAAGCCTTTAACCAAGATCACCACCTCTGTAATTTATTTTGTCATAATTCCCATGCCCTCAAATTTATTGAGTTACACAGACCATGGTTTTAGGCGGGGAATACTTTTATTTTACTGGATAATTTTCAGAAATGTACTCATGTGGAGACAGGGTGGGGCCTTGGGGTCATTTTTACTTGCTTCTATATAAAAAAATTTAACTTCATGGTTCACAAACTTTTTTTGTCTTGGGTAACAAAATTAGAATACCTGAGGACCTCAATAAGAAGATGAGGTGAGGTAGGCTGAGCGGTGAGATCTTACTCTCCAATTATTCCAGGGTTTGCTTTAAGACTGGCCCATGTGTGTGTATGGGAAATACAAATAATTACCTTTTATACCTCACAATAGTGAAAGAGCCTTTTAGACATGACTGCCTCATGGGATGTTTTATGTGGGATTTGTGCTTGTTAATAATTTTTGTTCATCTTATACTCAAATGATTCTTAATGCAGGAAAGCTATGACCCCTTGTATGCTTAGATAATACAAAAATACTCATAATTTTATGCCTACAAGGGGTTAAAGTATCAACCTTGTTTAGGGCCTGTGTGTTCCTTTTTCATTTCACTTTCTTAATTCTTACAATATGAATATATGTAACCTGCATTTTTATTTTCAGACTCTCAATAAAATACGAATATTAAAAAAATAAACAAATTGCTAGGTCCCAATGGCATACACCCCTAGGTTCTATGGGAATTAATAAATCAGATATACAAACCATTGTTTGTTATATTTAAGGACTCTAGAGTGACCTGGGTCTGTGCCACTGAAATGGCCCATTGTAAAAGTGGTGCCAATATTAAAAAAAGGGAAGTCAGAAAGCAAACTTGTATATTCAGAATAGGAAAAAACTCACTTCATGCGCTCCGTCAAACTGTGTCAGTGTAAAGGGATCTTACTTGTTATGGGGTGCCTGGACTCCTGGCACCCCCGATATCCAAGAAAGCAGAAAGACTCCAATGGAGCAGGCGTATTCCTCATAGGTCGGTTTATTACATAAAAAACAGGTGGATTGGCGCTGCAACGCGTTTCGGCTTCTGTCAAGCCTTTTTCAAGCATAGGGAACAATTGACAAGTGGTCTCTATTTATAACAAACATGCACTGAGGGGAGGGGAGGAAGGGGAGGGGGAAAGGAGGAAACAGTCTACCTTGTCACTGAGTGCAGCTTCCAGATAATAAATATATTACTGTAAATGGTATCGTATCCCCATTGTAATGACATTCTCTTACTGTTATTTTTATAGTATGTGCAGATTAAGACGTATCTAACGGTGCCCGTAAGATAGCACGGCGCCGTTCAATGACGTCATCTGGAGCCCAAAGTGGGAGGGGAAGTGTTGTAATATTACGCTAGAAGAAGGGGCGTTCCTTAAGGCCAATCAGATAAACGTTAGGTATCCTAGGATACAAGAAGGAGGCGAGGTCTTATCGCGTCACTTCTGGGGAATCTCTTACAGCGTCATTGGAAGGGTCACGTGGTGCTACGTTAGACGTAATGACGTTCACATATATGGGCGTCACACCTCGCGGCCATGCGATCGCCTCCAGTGGCGTATGTATAGTCACATGGAGCTACGTAAAGCGTAATGACGTCCGAATTCAGGGACGTTATGTCACATGACTGCACCATCAGAGTGCCATAGGGGAGAAGGTGTTTAGGTAATTTGTCATGTGTCTGGCTACGGTGGCCCCTTCAAATCAAAATTAGATGGAAGGAGCATATTGGTTAAAAACGGCATCATGCCATGTGGCTATGAGGAGAAGATCCAATGCCATATCACATTTAAATGTTGATATTTATTGCATCCCGTAATATAGGATGCAAAGTGTGAAAAGAAATATAGGGAAGTAAGAGAGGGGGAGAGGGATGGGAGATACCGAATTATATCGTATTATAAATGCACCTTAGGTATAATGTATATACAGTTTGCATAACAATTAGGGATAGGACCACATGTCATAAAATAAAAATAAAAATTCTAAACAATCTATAAATAAAATAAAACTTAATCACTAATCAATATCAAATGTTAAATAAGTATTAGAGATGAGCGAACGTACTCGTCCGAGCTTGATATTCGTGCGAATATTAGGGTGTTCGGGATATTCGTTACTCGAAACGAATACCACGCGGTGTTCTGGTTACTTTCAGTTTCCTGTCTGAGACGTTAGCGCGCTTTTCTGGCCAATTGAAAGACAGAGAAGGCATTACAACTTCCCCCTGTGACGTTCAAGCCCTATACCACCCCCCTGCTGTGAGTGGCTGGGAAGATCAGATGTCACCCGAGTATAAAAATCGGCCCCTCCCGCGGCTCGGCTCAGATGCCTTGTGACTTAGCTGAGGGAAAGTACTATTGTGCCGGAGCTGCTGTAGGGAGAGCGTTAGGAGTTAGTGTAGGCTTCAAGAACCCCAACGGTCCTTCTTAGGGCCACATCTACTAGTGTGCAGTACTGTGTTAGCACAGTATATTTTTTTTTTCTTCCAAAATTGGATCTGCAGAGCATTGCGCCCTGCAATAGGGACAGAAGTGGGGGTTAGGCAGGGAGAGTGTTAGGAGTTAGTGTAGGCTTCAAGAACCCCAACGGTCCTTTCTAGGGCCACATCTATCCGTGTGCAGTACTGTCCAGGCTGCTGTTAGCAGTGTTGCATATTTTTTTTTTTTCTCAAAACCGGCTGTGCAGAGCATTGCACCCGGCATTAATACTACAGGGATAGAATTGTGTAGGCAGGGCCAGAAGACATACATTATTCATTGAATACACGCAGTGTGGGTGTTCCTTGTAAAAAGCAGGGAAAAAATTCTATTTGGCCTGCCTCTGACAGTACTCAGGGCTCTGTGTACGTGTGTGCTGTGCGCTGAGCGTTCAGAAAAAATCAGACGCAGTCAGCTACGTTTTACCGCAGGCGTGCGGCAATTTTTTTCCTGCATGGGAAATCCCTGATCTGCTGTAGGTAGCGAATTACTTTGCATCACTGCAGTTCTGGGACAAATTGGCAGGGCCACAACACAGTTATTAAACTTAGTATTCATTGAATACACGCAGTGTGGGTGTACCTTGTAAAAAGCAGGGAAAAAATTCTATTTGGCCTGCCTCTGACAGTACTCAGGGCTCTGTGTATGTGTGTGCTGTGCGCTGAACGTTCAGAAAAAATCAGACGCAGTCAGCTACGTTTTACCGCAGGTGTGCGGCAATTTTTTTCCTGCATGGGAAATCCCTGATCTGCTGTAGGTAGCGAATTACTTTGCATCACTGCAGTTCTGGGACAAATTGGCAGGGCCACAACACAGTTATTAAACTTAGTATTCATTGAATACACGCAGTGTGGGTGTTCCTTGGAAAAAGCAGGGAAAAAATTCTATTTGGCCTGCAGGCTTGCGCCAATTTATTTCCTGGCTGTGAAATCACTGGTAATACAGCATGCTGAGGGGTAGGGGTAGGGTTAGGGCTAGAGGACGTGGACGCGGCCGAGGACGCGTAGGCCCAAGTGAGGGTGTGGGCACAGGCCGAGCTCCTGATCCAGGTGTGTCGCAGCCGACTGCTGCGCGATTAGGAGAGAGGCACGTTTCTGGCGTCCCCACATTCATCGCACAATTAATGGGTCCACGCGGGAGACCTTTATTAGAAAATGAGCAGTGTGAGCAGGTCCTGTCGTGGATGGCAGAAAGTGCTTCGAGCAAGCTATCATCCACCCAGAGTTCTGCCCCGTCCAGTGCTGCAAATCCGAATCCTCTGTCTGCTGCTCCTCCTTCCTCCCAGCCTCCTCACTCCACTACAATGACACATGCTCAGGAGCGGGAAGACTCTCGGGAACTGTTCTCGGGCCCCTGCTCAGATTGGGCAGCAGTGGTTCCTCTCCCACCAGAGGAGTTTATCGTCACTGATGCCCAACCATTGGAAAGTTCCCGGGGTCCGGGGGATGAGGCTGGGGACTTCTGCCAACTGTCTCAAGACCTTTCAGTGGGTGAGGAGGACGATGACGATGAGACACAGTTGTCTTGCAGTGAGATAGTAGTAAGGGCAGTAAGTGCGAGGGAGGAGCGCACAGAGGATTCGGAGGAAGAGCAGCTGGACGATGAGGTGACTGACCCCACCTGGTGTGCAACGCCTACTCAGGACAGGTCTTCAGAGGGGGAGGCAGCAGCAGGGCAGGTTGCAAGAGGCAGTGCGGTGTCCAGGGGTAGAGGCAGGGCCAGACTGAATAATCCACCAACTGTTTCCCAAAGCGCCCCCTCGCGCCATGCCACCCTGCAGAGACCGAGGTGCTCAAAGGTCTGGCAGCTTTTCACAGAGACGCCTGAGGACCGACGAACAGTGGTGTGCAAGGTTTGTCGCGCCAAGATCAGCCGGGGAGCCACCACCAACAGCCTCACCACCACCAGCATGCGCAGGCATATGATGGCCAAGCACCCCACAAGGTGGGACGAAGGCCGTTCACCGCCTCCGGTTTGCACCGCTGCCTCTCCCCCTGTGCCCCAACCTGCCACTGAGATCCAACCCCCCTCTCAGGACACAGGCACTACCGTCTCCTGGCCTGTACCCACACCCTCACCTCCGCTGTCCTCGGCCCCATCCAGCAATGTCTCGCACCGCACAGTCCAGCCGTCGCTAGCGCAAGTGTTGGAGCGCAAGCGCAAGTAAGCCGCCACGCACCCGCACGCTCAAGCGTTAACCGTCCACATAGCCAAATTTATCAGCCTTGAGATGCTGCCATATAGGGTTGTGGAAACGGAGTCCTTCAAAAGTATGATGGCGGGCCCCAGCTCGGTGGTGGTATGTTCGGCGGTGTATGCTTCGTCCACTAAAGTACCCTCCTCCTCCTCCTCCTCCTCAACCTCTGTCTCGCAATCTAGATGTGTCAGCAGCAGCAGGACGTCGCCAGCAGTCAGTGTCGCGCGGCGTGGCAGCACAGCGGTGGGCAAGCGTCAGCAGGCCGTGCTGAAACTACTCAGCTTAGGAGATAGGAGGCACACGGCCCACGAACTGCTGCAGGGTCTGACAGAGCAGACCGACCGCTGGCTTGCGCCGCTGAGCCTCCAACCGGGCATGGTCGTGTGTGACAACGGCCGTAACCTGGTGGCGGCTCTGCAGCTCGGCAGCCTCACGCACGTGCCATGCCTGGCCCACGTCTTTAATTTGGTGGTTCAGCGCTTTCTGAAAAGCTACCCATGCTTGTCAGACCTGCTCGTAAAGGTGCGCCGGCTCTGCGCACATTTCCACAAGTCCCACACGGACGCTGCCACCCTGCGCACCCTGCAACATCGCTTTAATCTGCCAGTGCACCGACTGCTGTGCGACGTGCCCACACGGTGGAACTCTACGCTCCACATGTTGGCTAGGCTCTATAAGCAGCGTAAAGCTATAGTGGAATACCAACTCCAACATGGGCGGCGCAGTGGGAGTCAGCTTCCTCAATGCTTTTCAGAAGAGTGGGCCTGTTTGGCAGACATCTGCCAGGTCCTTCGAAACTTTGATCAGTCTACCCAGGTGGTGAGCGGCGATGCTGCAATCATTAGCGTCACCATTCCTCTGCTATGCATCTTGAGAAGTTCCCTGCAAACCATAAAGGCAGCCGCTTTGCGCTCGGAAACAGAGCCGGGGGAAGACAGTATGTCGCTGGATAGTCAGAGCACCCTCCTGTCTATATCTCAGCGCATTGAGGAAGAGGAGGAGGAGTATGAGGAGGATGAGGAGGAGAGGGAAGAGACAGCTTGGGCCACTGCTGACGGTACCCATGCTGCTTGCCTGTCATCATTTCAGCGTGTATGGCCTGAGGAGAAGGAGGAAGAGGAGGAGGAGGAGGAGGAGGATCCTGAAAGTGATCTTCCTAGTGTGGACAGCCATGTGTTGCGTACAGGTACCCTGGCACACATGGCTGACTTCATGTTAGGATGCCTTTCTCGTGACCCTCGCGTTACACGCATTCTGGCCACTACGGATTACTGGGTGTACACACTACTCGACCCACGCTATAAGGAGAACCTTCCCACTCTCATTCCCGAAGAGGAAAGGGGTTCGAGAGTGTTGCTATACCACAGGACCCTGGTGGACAAGCTGATGGTAAAATTCCCATCCGACAGCGCTAGTGGCAGAAGGCGCAGTTCCGAGGGCCAGGTAGCAGGTGAGGTGCGGAGATCGAGCAGCATGTACAGCCCAGACAGTGCAACAGTCTTTAAGGGCCAGGACAGCTTTATGGCTCCCCACCAAGACTGTGTCACCGCTCCCCAGTCAAGGCTGAGTCGGCGGGAGCACTGTAAAAGGATGGTGAGGGAGTACGTAGCCGATCGCACGACCGTCCTCCGTGACGCCTCTGCCACCTACAACTACTGGGTGTCGAAGCTGGACACGTGGCCTGAACTAGCGCTGTATGCCCTGGAGGTGCTTGCTTGTCCTGCGGCTAGCGTCTTGTCAGAGAGGGTGTTTAGTGCGGCTGGGGGAATCATCACAGATAAGTGTACCCGCCTGTCAACCGACAGTGCCGACAGGCTAACACTCATCAAGATGAACAAAGCCTGGATTTCCCCAGACTTCTCTTCTCCACCAGCGGACAGCAGCGATACGTAAGCAATACGTAGGCTGCACCCGCGGATGGAAGCTACGTTCTCTCTCACCATCCAAAACGGGGACATTTCTGCTTCATCAATCTGTGTCTAATATTCCTCCTCCTCCTCCTCCTGCTCCTCCTCCTGAAACCTCACGTAATCACGCTGAACGGGCAATTTTTCTTAGGACCGCAAGGCTCACTCATCTAATTTTTCTAAACAATTTTTATATGTTTCAATGCTATTAAAAGCGTTGAAACTTTAACTTGAACCAATTTTTCGTTAAACTGGGCTGCCTCCAGGCCTAGTTACCACTTAAGCCACATTAACCAAAGCGATTAATGGGTTTCACCTGCCCTCTTGGTTGGCCAGGGCCAATTTTTCTGATGTACATTAGTACAGTTGATACAGCAATTTTTGTGGGCCCTCGCCTACAGTGTAATCAAATTAATTTTTAGCCCACCGGCATTACAGCTGACGTTACATCCGCTGTGTTGGGCAATGTAATGGGATATATTTATGTACCGCCGGTGGGTTCCAGGGGCCACCCATGCTGTGGGTCCACAGGGAATTATAAATGCATCTGTTTCCACTTGTAAAGAACCCCAGTCAGACTGGGGCATGCAGTGTGGGCCGAAGCCCACCTGCATTAAGCACGACATTACTACCTCAGCTGTGTTGGGCAATGCAATGGGATATTTCTATGTACCGCCGGTGGCTTCCTGGCACCCACCCATGCTGTAGGTGCACACGGAATTCCTATTGCGGAGTTGTACCTGCCTGTGACTATTTATAAAAAACCGCGGTCTGACTGGGGCCTGCAGACACCTTGACAGAATGAATAGTGTGTGGCACATAGGTTCCCCATTGCTATGCCCACGTGTGCAGCTCCAGATGGAGGTGGCACAGGATTGGATTTCTCATTGCTTCTGTACAGCATTGTGGACTATCAGCCCGCCCCTTTTATGGGGGGGTCACTGCCTAGCCATGCCAGCCCTCTGCAGTGTGTGCCTGCTTTTCCTGTGGCAGACGCACTTATACATAGACATGAGGGTGGCGTGGCATGAGGGCAGCTGAAGGCTGGGCAGGGACAGTTTGGTGTGCGCTGTGGACACTGGGTTGTGCAGGGGGGGGGGGGGTTGGGCAGCATGTAACCCAGGAGAAGTGGCAGCGGAGTGTCATGCAGGCAGCTATTGTGCTTTGTTGGAGGTAGTGTGGTGCTTAGCTAAGGTGTGCATTGCTAATGAGGGCTTTTCAGAAGTAAAAGTTGTTGGGAAGGGGGGGTGGCCCACTCTTGCCGGTATTGTGGCTTAATAGTGGGACCTGTGAACTTGAGATGCAGCCCAACATGTAGCCCCTCGCCTGCCCTATCCGTTTCTGTGTCGTTCCCATCACTTTCTTGAATTGCCTAGATTTTCACACATGAAAACCTTAGCGAGCATCGGCGAAATACAAAAATGCTCCGGTCGCCCATTGACTTCAATGGGGTTCGTTACTCGAAACGAACCCTCGAGCATCGCGATAATTTCGTCCCGAATAACGAGCACCCGAGCATTTTGGTGCTCGCTCATCTCTAATAAGTATCAATCTTAAAATCAATGAATATCCTCATGTAAATAAAATTATTAATAAAATTTCTCCAGTGTTTCATTTAATCCTATGGGATGTAGTGTGTTAAATTTGAATATATAAAACATTTCTTTTCTTACTAACCTAGAATGATTGCCTGGTGTAATTTGCTCCAGAGGGGTAATGGATAGTCCTGAGGGGTCTGCATTATGGTGAATTGAGAAGTGTTTAGAGACGCTATGTAATAAATATTGCCTTTTGATATTGTAACGGTGTTGGTTTAATCTGCACCGTAATGTGTTTGAGGTGCGCCCTATGTAACGTAGGGAACAGGGACATTCGATAAAATAGATTATATTTTCAGTATTACATGTTAAAAACTGTTTAATTTGGTGAGGTGGGATAGTTGGGCCTAAATCTACTGACTTTCTTTTATTACAAATGTTGTTGCAACATTTGCAACCAGTTTTTCCGCACTTATAAGATCCTATAGTTTGAAAGAATATATTTTTAGTTGGTTTAGAGTTTATTGTTTGGGGACAGGAAGGTGCTAAAATGTTTCCGAAAGTTTTATTTTTGCGGTATGTCAGGTTCGGTTTTGATGGAATTTCTGACAATAAATGTGGGTCATGTTCCAATGTTTTGATATCATTTGTTTAAGTTCTTTATGTTTATTATTAGATTTTGTAATGAAACGTAGAACTCCCTTTTCTTCTGATTGTGATTGTATTTTATTTTTCTTTCCCAGTACTCGTTCCTCATCCCTAGCTTTCTTATAGGAATCCTGTATAAGAGTTATTGGGTACTTCTTATCTCTAAACCTGTCGCACAGTAATTTCGCTTGTTTCTCAAAACTTACGTTAGAGGTACAATTTCGTCTAATCCTCTTAAGTTGTCCATACGGGACGTTCGTTTTCCATGTTTTATGGTGATTGCTCCGAAAATCTAACAGGCTGTTAGCGTCCACTTCCTTAAAGTGTGTCTGGGTCTCAATCTTACCCTCCTTGATACTGATGTCTAAATCTAAAAATGTAACTTCAGTGGGGCTGAGGGATGTTTATTATTAGATTTTGTAATGAAACGTAGAACTCCCTTTTCTTCTGATTGTGATGGTATTTTATTTTTCTTTCCCAGTACTCGTTCCTCATCCCTAGCTTTCTTATAGGAATCCTGTATAAGAGTTATTGGGTACTTCTTATCTCTAAACCTGTCGCACAGTAATTTCGCTTGTTTCTCAAAACTTACGTTAGAGGTACAATTTCGTCTAATCCTCTTAAGTTGTCCATACGGGACGTTCGTTTTCCATGTTTTATGGTGATTGCTCCGAAAATCTAACAGGCTGTTAGCGTCCACTTCCTTAAAGTGCGTCTGGGTCTCAATCTTACCCTCCTTGATACTGATGTCTAAATCTAAAAATGTAACTTCAGTGGGGCTGAGGGATCCCGTAAATTTAAGATTCCAATTATTTGAGTTGAGTTGGGAGATAAAATTGTTCGCTTCATCAATTGTCCCGTCCCATATTAAAATTATATCGTCAATGAAGCGTCTATAAAAACGAATATGGGGATCTAGAATGGTTTCCTCGAACGCCCCCATGTATAGATTGGCAAAGCAGGGGGCACACTTTGTGCCCATTGCTGTGCCACGGGTCGGAACGTAATACTGTCTACCATGTTTGAAATAATTATTACGTAAAATAAATGATAGGCCATCCAACAAGAACTGTTTTTGATTTTTAGGTATAAGCTGATCCAGATGTAAAAAATGGGCAACAACCTGTACACCTTCTTGGTGAGGAATATTAGAGTAAAGAGCACATACATCCAGGGTTACCCAGATGTATGTGGGTTGCCAACAGATGGAATCCAATAGAGTCAGAAGATGGGATGTATCTTTTAAATAAGCTGGTAAATTTTGAACTATTCGTTGTAACTGGTGATTGATATATTGTGACAGATGACTAGTAAGTGAACCAATACCAGAAATAATTGGACGACCGGGCGGATTGTGTAATGACTTGTGTATTTTAGGGAGAAAATAAAAATAAGCTGTTTCCGGATGATGTGGAGAGAGAAAGAGTTTTTCGTCTTTAGAGATACATTGGTTTTCAAATGCCTCATTAATCAAACCGAAAAGCTCACTTTTTAATTTGCATGTTGGGTCTCCAGGTAATTTATCGTAATAATCTAAGTCTCCCAAAATTCTTAGGGCCTCAGTATCGTAAAAGTCTCTATCCATTATCACCCCCCCCCCTTTGTCTGCTTGTTTAATTACAATTTTTGTGTTTTCTTTGAGTTTTTGGATCGTTCTCAATTGGAAGGGTTTTAAATTTCCATTTTTATTATTATTCTTGGTTTTGGTGGCAGTTAGACATCTAAAATCCACTGAAACTTTATTGTAAAATGTGGAAATGAAAGGGCCTTTGGAGTCAATAGGGTAAAATGTACTGGATAACTTTAAATTAGTCAATAGGGGTTGTATTGGTATTACAGATGTATCTGTAATGCCGCTATTAATTATGGGTTCTTGGTTCAATCTAGTTGATCTTTCTCCATGTAATATATCAATTCTATGATCCTTAATGTGATAATGTCGTTTAAGTGTTAATTTTCGAATGAAACAATTAAGGTCTAAAAATAAATCAAATAAGTCTGGGTCTGTAGATGGGCTGAATGATAACCCTCTGGACAAAATATTGGCTTCTTCAAAAGATAATGGGTTAGAAGAAATGTTGAAGATGCCCATTTTTACCGCTTCTGTACTGGGGATTGTGTTTTTTGAGTTGGTTTGATTAATGTTGGATTTTTTATTTTTAGTGAGGATTTTTCGCCCCGCACGTTTCCCTCTCCTACATTTTTTTCTATTGATTTTTGAGGTGGAGTCCTGTGGGGTGATCTGTAGAATTGTGTTATTTTGCTGTTGTTGTTTTTGGCGCTTAGTGTTTGTTTGAGTGGAATTTTTCCTTTATCTGTGAGGGAAATGGTCGAGCTGTGTGTAATTCTCGTGTTCGGCTGGAGTTCTTCGTTCCTTAGAGGACCTATTTCTAAAAAATTAGGTGATGTTTCAGAAGTTTGGGGGACTGAGTTGGGTAAGTTCAATCTGTTATCTGGATGATTAACTGTCATGTTATCATCAATTGTTTGAAAAGCAGTGGTAGGCGTTTCCTGATTACCTATAAAGTCAATCAAATCAGATGGACTCCCAGGAACCTCTTCCATTAGGGGAGGTATGGATATAGGGTTAGGGTTGAGCTGTTTAGTAGATCCTAGATCTATTGGTTGGGAAGATGTAGTTTGTCCCGAACATAGCTGATCCACATTCTTATTGATAGTTTTAAGCATATTAATTCTTTCAGTCCTGTCGGGGAGAGATAATTGCATAAGGGCTGGGATAGCGTGTTTATTCTTTGTATTGCCAACTAAATAATTGTTGTTGTTATTATGTCTTCTCCAATGAGTCCCAATGTGGTTTCTATAGGGATAGTTACGTCTCTGTGGGTGTTGCCAACGGGTCCTCCCATGGACACCTATACATGGATTATGTATAGCAGAGTTAGAATGGTTGGATAAAGATCTATTACCATGGTGATACGTATAAGGCCATGGTTGATAAAATGGAGACTGAGGGAAGTCATTATATGATTTCCATTGGTTATGCATTCCGTACTCCCGAGGATGATACTGATACCTAGAAGGTATCCTAATTGGTCTTGATTCACTAATATTAGAATGTCTCATCCCATTGGAATTCTTATCATTAGGCAATGGGTCTACTTTGGTTTTATTAACATTTTTTTTGGGGTGTTGATGTTTAGAAGGATTATATTCCCAAGGGAAGTCTTTCTCTTCTTTTTTATCTTTCAAATCTCTGAAGAGTTTTTTTATTTTACGGTTGGTGATGTCCTTTTTAATTTTGCCGATCTGTTCCAGAATGTATACAGAACAATCATCCGGACATTTGGATCCCAAATATAGTGTTTTAGATAGGCATGCATCACTAAATAGTTTTCGTTTTTCAACTATTTTACCGAGCATAAGGTCTGAGAAGGTTCTCAGCATTATCCTCCATTGTCCTGAGAAATTGGAATCGTTAGGAAAGGCTGATTTTATAGATACTCGTAATCCCCTAGGTGCTATTTGATTTTCTCGATATAGAGTTAACATCAACCAATCTAATGTGTGCCTATATAGCTTATCAATATAATCCTTAATCATAAATTTGAGTTTATGGTTGTCCACAGGTACTTCTACAGGGTCCTCAGAAAATGCATCCTTGATTGAAGATGCATCCCAGTCTTTTATAGGGTTTTCTATTGACGCCGATTTAAACGGGTCCAAATTGGTAGGAAAATCCTGGTTAATAGCTTGGATAAGGAAAGTGGGGAGGGATAACCAATCCGTTTCAATCGTTTCCACCACGGTTCGGCCAGCTTCAAAAGTACTACCGGAATTCTCCATGGAAGACCGTAAAGGTAAAAACAGAATAATTGAGTCAGAAGCGGCGCTCCAATGGTATGTGGAAAAATAGAGAACAGAATTAGTGTGGATAAAGACTCACTGCAACTGAACCGGTCCTATGGTTAAGAGACCGGTCAGTTCGTTGGTCCA
Source organism: Eleutherodactylus coqui (assembly GCF_035609145.1). Classification (NCBI taxonomy): domain Eukaryota; kingdom Metazoa; phylum Chordata; class Amphibia; order Anura; family Eleutherodactylidae; genus Eleutherodactylus; species Eleutherodactylus coqui. Next base: position 514,127,970 of record NC_089837.1, read on the forward strand.
CGAAGGCCTTTCAAACCAAACTTAAAGCAGTACACGTTGACGGTCCTAGGGCATCCCCTGGGGGAGAGCAGCAGCAAGCGACTCCAAAACAACCGTGTTGAGGAGGAAAGAAATGTATATTCAGAATAGGAAAAAACTCACTTCATGCGCTCCGTCAAACTGTGTCAGTGCAAAGGGATCTTACTTGTTATGGGGTGCCTGGACTCCTGGCACCCCCGATATCCAAGAAAGCAGAAAGACTCCAATGGAGCAGGCGTATTCCTCATAGGTCGGTTTATTACATAAAGATGAGGTGGGGTAGGCTGAGCGGTGAGATCTTACTCTCCAATTATTCCAGGGTTCGCTTTAAGACTGGCCCACGTGTGTGTATGGGAAATACAAATAATTACCTTTTATAACTCACAATAGTGATAGAGCCTTTTAGACATGACTGCCTCATGGGATGTTTTATGTGGGATTTGTGCTTGTTAATAATTTTTGTTCATCTTATACTCAAATGATTCTTAATGCAGGAAAGTTATAACCCCTTGTATGCTTAGATAATACAAAAATACTCATAATTTTATGCCTACAAGGGGTTAAAGTATCAACCTTGTTTAGGGCCTGTGTGTTCCTTTTTCATTTCACTTTCTTAATTCTTACAATATGAATATATGTAACCTGCATTTTTATTTTCAGACTCTCAATAAAATACGATTATTAAAAAAATAAACAAATTGCTAGGTCCCAATGGCATACACCCCCAGATTCTATGGGAATTAATAAATCAGATATACAAACCATTGTTTGTTATATTTAAGGACTCTAGAGTGACCTGGGTCTGTGCCACTGAAATGGCCCATTGTAAAAGTGGTGCCAATATTGAAAAAGGGAAGTCAGAAAGCAAACTTGGAAACTACAGGCTGGTAAGTCTAACTTCTATTGTGGGTTAAATATTTGAAGGGTTTCTAAGAGATGCTATCCTGGAGTAACTCTAGGAAAACAACTGTATAACTCCTTATCAGCACGGGTTTATGAGGGATCATTCCTGTCACACCAAACTGATCAGCTTCTATGAGGAGGTAAGTTCTAGATTACATTAGGAAGAGTCATTGGATCTTGTATATTGTGCCACAATAAGGGGGGCTTCACACGAGCGTGTTTTTGTGTATACATAGATGTGTACATAAGCGCGCAACCATGTATGTGCAAAAACGTATGGATGCAGGTCCGTGCATTGTTTTCAATAGAGCCGCGGCTGCTGCCGGCGGCTCCTTTAAAAACAATGATCTGCCGGAACCCCTGCATTGTTATTCATGGAAGGGCTTTACATATAAGCCCTTCCCTGAAAAAAAAATTTGTGTAAAAAGAAAAATAAAATAAAATAAACTTACCCCTCCACCGCTGCCGTGTCCTGCGGGGATGAAGAACACATCTGCCACAAGCAGCAAATGTTTCCTTCATCCCCGCTAGTAAAAAGAATTCCCTGCTGCTACATCTACCACATCTGTGACAGATACAGAAGAGGAATTCTTCAATTCTCTACCGCAGCTGGTACACATGACAGCTGCGGTAGAGGATTCTGCTACTGGCACCCCGTCAATTTATTTCAGGGAAGGGCTTTAAATACCGCAGCTGGTACACATGACAGCTGCGGTAGAGGATTCTGCTACTGGCACCCCGTCAATTGATTTCAGGGAAGGGCTTTAAATATAAGCTCTCCCCTGAAAATCCAGTAAAAGTAGTGTAAAAACCAAAAAAAAACATACTCACCTCCCTTCAGCTGCCAGGGCTCAGCCACGTCTTCTCCTGTTGTCCACTGTTCTGTAACGCTGATCTATCAGCAGAAGGGGATTAAAAAAAAATGCCTGCTGAAAGAGCGGATTGTGATTGGCTGAGGCGGAGAGGTAGGTTTGCTTATTTATTTATTTTTTACACATTTTTTTGATTTTCAGGGAAGAGCTTATATGTAGAGATGAACGAACATACTCGTCCGAGCTTGATGCTTGCTGGAGTATTAGGGTACTCGAGATGCTCGTTACTTGAGACGAGCACCATGCGTTACTCGAGTCAATTCCATTTCCTTCCCTGCATGTTTTGCACCATTTTCTGGCTAATAGACATGCAGGGAAGGCATTACAACTTCCTCCTGTGACGTTCCAGCCCTATCCCACCACCCTGCAGTGAGTGGCTGGCGAGATCAAGTGACTGCCTAGTATATAAAGCAGTGCTGCCCGCTGCTTGCCTCAGACAAACGCTGGCAGAGATTATTGAGAGTGCTGCTGCTGCTATAGGGAGAGTGTTAGCGTCTTCAAGAACCCCAACGGTCCTTCTTAGGGCCACATCCAACCGTGTGCATTACTGTTGTGGGCGCTGGGAGCAGTTTTGCACAATTTTTTTGTTTTCATCTTGGGCTATGCAGACTATTGCATTCTCAGTCTGCAGCCAGTTATACAGAGTATAGGGGCAGTACTGGTCAGGCAGGGGCAGTGGTAGTGTACAATCCTGTCAACAAGTACACCAACTGTCCCTCTTAGGACTACCTGTGACCATGTGCATTACTGTTGTAGTTGCTCACTATTAGCCAGCTAGGTCTTTCTGCAGCCCTGCGTATAATTTTTTCGGCCTACAGTCTGCATTACATAACCGCTGTGACCCTCCAAGTGCAGGCCAATAATTGCCTAATTTTTTACCCTGCTCTGTGCGTCCCGTCAACTTCACGCACAGAGTACGCCCAGAGCCGCTGATAGAGGAAAAGACATATACAAGCTATCTAGGCTGTTTGCTTTTTCAAAAAAAAATGGAAAAAAGCTCCTTCTTAGGGCTACCTGTGACCGTTTGCATTTTACTGCGTGGCCGCTGGGAGTTGTAGTGGCTCACTATTACCCAGCTAGGCCTTTTTGCAGCCTAGCGTATAATTTTTTTACGGACTGCAGTGTGCCTAACATAACTGCTGTCAGCCTCCAACTGCACGCCACTAATTGCATAATTATTCAGACCGCTTTGTGTCTGCTCTATTCGTAATACACCATGCTGAGGGGTAGGGATAGGCCTAGAGGAAGTGGCCGTAGACGCGGGCGAGGACACAGAGGTCCAAGTGAGGGTATGGGCACAGGCCGAGTTCCTGGTCCAGGTGAATTGCAGCCTACAGATGCGGGATTAGGAGAGAGGCAAGTTTCTGAGGTCCCCAGCTTCATATCAGAATTTGTGGGTCCACATGCTAGACCTTTATTACAAAATGAGCAGTGTGAGCAGGTCCTGTCGTGGATAGCAGAAAATGCGTCCAGCAATGTATCGACCACCCAGTCTTCTACGCCGTCCACTGCTGCAACTCTGAATCCTCTCGCTGCTGCTCCTCCTTCCTTCCAGCCTCCTCACTCCATGAAAATGACACATAATGAAGAGCAGACAGACTTCCAGGAACTGTTCTCGGGCCCTTGCCTTGATTGGGAAAAAAACGGTTCCTCTCCCACCTGAGGAGATTGTCGTGACCAATGCCCAACCTTTGGAAAGTTCCCGGGGTCCGGGTAATGAGGCTGGGGACTTCCGGCAACTGCCTCAAGAGCTTTCAGTGGGTGAGGAGGTCGATGATGATGAGACACAGTTGTCTATCTGTGAGGTAGTAGTAGGGGCAGTAAGTCCGAGGGAGGAGCGCACAGAGGATTCGGAGGAAGAGCCGCTGGACAATGAGGTGACTGACCCCACCTGGTTTGCTAAGCCAACTGAGGAGAGGTCTTTAGAGGGGGAGGCAAGTGCAGCAGCAGGACAGGTTACAAGAGGCAGTGGGGTGGCCAGGGGTAGAGGCAGGGCCAGAGCAAAGACTCCCCCCAACTGTTTCGCAAAGCACCCCTTCGCGCCAAGCCACCTTGCAGAGGTCTAGGTCTTCAAAGGTGTGGATGTTTTTCAGTGAGAGTGCGGCCGACCAACGAACAGTGGTGTACAACCTTTGTCGCGCCAAGATTAGCCGGGGAGCCACCAGTACCAGCCTCACCACAACCAGCATGCGCAGGCATATGATGGCCATGCATCCCATGAGGTGGGACGAAGGCCGTTCATCGCCTCCGGGTCGCAGCACTGCCTCTTCCCCTGTGCCCCAACCTGCCACTCAGATCCAACCCCCCTCTCAGGACACAGGCACGAGCGCCTCCCAGCCTGTACCCACACCCTCACCTCCGATGTCCTCGGCCCCATCCAGCAATGTCTCTCAGCGCAGCATCCAGCTGTCGCTAGCGCAAGCCTTGGAGCGCAAGCGCAATTACGCCGCCACGCACCCACACGCTCAAGCTTTAAACGTGCACATTGCCAAATTGATCAGCCTGGAGATACTACTGTACAGGCTTGTAGAAACGGAGGCTTTTAAAAACATGATGGCGGCGGCGGTTCCACGCTACTCGGTCCCCAGTCGCCACTATTTTTCCCGGTGTGCCATCCCAGCCCTACACCAGCACGTCTCCTGCAACATCGATCGTGCCCTCACCAATGCGGTTACTGGGAAGGTCCACTTAACCATGGACACGTGGACAAGTACTGGCGGGCAGGGCCACTATATCTCACTGACGGCACATTGGGTGAATTTGGTGGAGGCTGGGACCGAGTCAGAGCCTGGGACTGCACACGTCCTACCCACACCCAGAATTCTGGCGGGTCCTTCCTCGGTTCTGGTATCTGCAGCGGTCTTTGCCACCTCCTCTAAACCCTCTCCCTACTCCTCCTCCTATGCAACCTGTACCTCTCAATTAAGAAATGTGAGCAGCACGTCGCCAGCAGTCGGTGTGTTGCGGCAGCACAGCGGTGGGCAAGCGTCAGCAGGCCGTGCTGAAACTACTCAGCCTAGGTGGCAAGAGGCACACGGCCCCCGAGCTGTTGCAGGGTCTGACCGAGCAGACCGACATCTGGCTTTCGCCGCTGAGCCTCCAACCGGTCATGGTTGTGTGTGACAATGGCTGTAACCTGTTGGCTGCTCTGCAGCTCAGCAGCCTCACACACGTGCCATGCCTGGCCCACATCTTCAATCTGGTGGTTCAGCGCCTCTGAAAAACTACCCGCACTTGTCTGACCTGCTCGGCAAGGTTCGCCGCGTCTGCGCGCATTTCAACAAGTCCACCGTGGACGCTGCCACCCTGAGGACCCTGTAACATTGGTTTAATCTGCCAGAGCACTAACTGCTGTGCAAGGTTCCCACACGGTGGAATTCTGCGCTGCACATGTTCGCCAGGCTCTATGAGCAGCGTAGAGCAATAGTGGAATACCAACTCTAACACGGGCGGCGTAGTGGGAGTCAGCCTCCCCAATTCTTTACCGAGGAGTGTGTCTGGATGGCAGACATCTGCCACGTCCTCGGAAATTTTGAGGAGTCTACCCAGATGGTGAGCGGCGATGCTGCAATCATTAGCGTTACCATTCCTCTGTTATGCCTGCTGAGAAGTTCGCTGCAAAGCGTAAAGGCTGACTCTTTGCGGTCGGTCGGAACAGGAGACGGGGAAAGAGAGTATGTCGCTTGATAGTCAGAGCACCCTCATGTCTATATCTCAGCACGATTCGGAGGAGGAGGAGGAGGAAGAGACAGCTGGTCCCACTGCAGAGAGTCCCCATGCTGCTTGCCTCCCATCTGTTCAGCGTGTATGACCTGTGGATGAGGAGGAGGAGGATCTTCCTAGTGGGGACAGCCATGTCTTGCGTACTGGCACCCTGTCACACATGGCTGACTTCATGTTAGGCTTCCTTTCTCATGACCCTCGCCTTAGACGCATTCTGGCCACTACGAATTACTGGGTGTACACTGTTCTCGACCCACGGTATAAGGAGAACCTTTCCACTCTCATTCCTGAAGAGGAAAGGGGTTCGAGAGTGATGCAATGCCACAGGGCCCTGGTGGACAAACTGATGGTAAACTTCCCATCTAACAGCGCTAGCAGCAGAAGGCGCAATTCTGAGGGCCAAGTAGGAGGAGAGGCATGGAGAACAGGCAGCATGCTCAGCGCAGGCAGGGGAACACTCTCCAAGGCCTTTGCCAGCTTTATGGCTCCCCAGCAAGACTGCGTCACCACTCCCCAGTCAAGGCTGAGTTGGAGGGAGCACTGTAAAAAGATGGTGAGGGAGTATGTAGCCGATCATACCACCGTCCTCTGTGATGCTTCTGCTTCATACAACTATTGGGTGTCAAAGCAGGACACGTGGCACGAACTTGCGCTGTATGCCCTGGAGTTGCTGGCTTGCCCTGCTGCTAGTGTCTTGTTAGAGAGGGTGTTTAGTGCAGCTGTGGGAATCATCACGGACAAGCGTACCCACCTGTCAACTGCCAGTACCGACATGCTTACACTCATAAAGATGAACAAAGGCTGGATTTCCCCAGACTTCTCTTCTCCACCAGCGGAGAGCAGCGGAACCTAAAGAATCTTTTCGCTGCAACCAACTTTAGTCGTCCTCCTGCTACTCCTCCTCCAGAAACAACATGTCATCGCGCTGAACAGCCAATTTTTCTGCGGCCCAAAAGGCTCATTTACATCTACCAATGTTTTTACAATTTTCTAAGTTTCAAAACTATTGAGACTGTTACATGAACCAATTTTTTCAACAGGGCTGCCTCCAGGCTCTGTTACAAATTAAGCAGCAGTGAGCTGTATCTTTACAAAAAATGTTTATGGGTTTCACCTGCCATCTCGGTTGATAAATTTTTCAGAGGTACACTTGTACTCTTGGTACACTAATTTTTCCGTCCTTCGCCTACTTTCATGGTATCCCAATGTTTCGGAGGTTGGCCTATACTATTACTACAGAAATTTTACTGGGGTCTGCCTGCCTGCCTATACTTCTGCTACGAGAAAGTTACAGAGGTCTGCCTATACTGCTGCCACGTTAATGTTACAGGGGTATGCCTATACTGCTGCCCCTTGAATGTTACAGGGGTCTGCCCATACTGCTGCTACAGAAATGATACTGGGCTCTGCCTATAGTTTTGCTACATAACTGTTACTGGAGTCTGCCTATACTGCTGCCACTGAAATGTTACAGGAGTCTGCCTATACTTCTGCTACAATAATCTTACTGGGGTCTGACTTTGCTTCTGCTAATGAAATGTCACAGGGTTCTGCCTATACGGCTGCTACAGAAGCGTTACTGGGGTCTGCCTATACTGTTACTACAGAAATGTTACTCGGCTCTGTCTATACTGTTACAACAGAAATGTTACTGGGGTCTGTCTGTACTGTTACTACTGAAATGTTACAAATACTGGGCTCTGCCTGTACTGCTGCTACTGAAATGTTACAGGGGTCTGCATATACTGCTGCTACATTAATGTTTGAGGGTCTGCTTATACTGCTGCTACAGAAATGTTACTGGGGTCTCCCTAGACTTCTGCGACATAACTGTTACTGGGGTCAGCTTACACCTTTTGCTACAGGAATATTACAGGGGTCTGTGTATACTATGGGTGCACTAAGTCTTCCCATCGTGGTGTTCTATCTATCTGGCCCCCAAAAAAACCCAGACTGACTAGGGCATGGCGTCAGACTTGGATAGGGTGCAGAGTGCAGATGGATTACCCCTTGCATTGTTGATGAGGTATCCGACACCCAAACAGAATGAGTAGTGCGTGGACACATGGAGACCCCATTGCTATGTCACTTGCAGCACCTTGGGCCACACAAGGTGTTTGCTGAGACAGAGGCTGACCCAGGGTCCGCTCATATATTTCCCACACCAAGTATTGCTGCATTGTGAAGATGTGTAGAAGTGCTGGGCTGGCAGTGGACTCCCCTTTATGGAACGTCAATCTATTATCAATTCTCAACAGCATTGTGGGCTATTGCCCACATTTTCAAAGAGGGTCGCTGCCTAGCCCTGCCAACCCTCTGCAGTGTGTGCCTCTGGTTCCTCCTCATGGCAGACGCACTTATAAATAGACATGAGTGTGGTGTAGCTATGAGGCCAGCGTGTGGCATGAGGGCAGCTGAGGGCTGCAGATGCAGGGTCGAACGGGGGAGGGGGGGGGGGTTGGGCAGCACGTAACCCAGGAGAAGAGGCAGCGGTGTGTCCTGCAGGCAGTGATTGTGCTTGGTTGGAGGTAGTGTGGTGCTTAGCAAGGTGTGCCTTGCTAATGAGGGTTTGTCCGAAGTAAAAATTGTTAGAGGGGGGGGGGCACTCTTGCCGCTATTGTGGCTTAATAGTGAGACCTGGGAACCTGAGATGCAGCCCTGCATGTCCCCTCGCATGTCCTATCCGTTTCTGTGTCGTTTCCATCAATTTTTATAGGTTTTGCAGCTTTGCACAAATGAAAACCTTAGCGAGCATCGAAAATATACAAAAATGCTCGAGTCGCCTATTCACTTCAATGGGGTTCGTTACCCGAAACGAACTCTCGGGCATCGCGGAAAGCTCGACCTGACCAACGAGCACCCGAGCATTTTGGTGCTCGCTCATCTCTACTTATATGTAAAGCCCTTCCCTGAAAAAACAATGCATGGGGTTCCCTGCAGACCATTGTTTTCAATGGAGCCACCAGCTACAGCCATGGCTCCATTGAAAAGAATGAGTACATTCACTATGGTGCACACATGTCCTATCTTTGCAGGCACATGTTTGTAAAGCATGGACATGTGCACACACCATAGGGAATGCATTGGGACTAATAGACGCGTGTTTTTGTGCGCACATATCCACACACAAAATACACGCTCTTCTGAAGCCACTCTAAGGTTGGTATATAAAATGAAAATGCTTGGTTTGGGTGAGAATGTGAGTAAGTTGGTAAGTAACTGGTTCAGTAATAGAAGGCAGAGGGGAATTATAAGTGGTACATATTCTGATTGGGTCACCATTAATAGTGGGAAAAGGTGTAACTTGAAGCTCTCGGGCCCCGATGCAAAACTTGTAACAGGGCCCCCAACTATAATGCTTTACTCATAGTACTGGTTCCCTGTATGGAGCCCCTAAGGCCCCTGGGCCCGGGTGCAAGCGCATCCTTTATAGTTACGCCCCTGATAGTGGGTTACCAAAGGGGTTGGTTTTGGGTCCTATTCTTTTAATATATTTATTAATGACTTGATAGAAAAATTGAACAGCAAAATATTAATATTTGCAGATGATACAAAAGTCTGTAAAGTAATTAACACCAGAGAGGACACTGGTCAGACCGCACATGGAATAGTGTAGAATTCTAGACACCAATAATCAAAGGATATATCAGAGCTTGAGGGATTCAAAGGTGGGCAGTTGAATTTATTAAATGAAATGGGCAGACTACAATACCCAGAGATGTTATCAAAATTGTATTTATTTATTTAAAAAAGAGACGGCTAAGGGGCAACCTAATAACTATGTATAAATATATCAGGGGGCAATACAGAGATCTCTCCCAACTGCTTACATCCAGGACTGTGACTGTAATTAAAGGACATCCACTGTGTCTAGAGGAAAGGAAGTTTCTACAGCGATATAGAAGGGGGTTCTTTACTGTAAGAGCAGTGAGACTATGGAACGCTCTTCCTGAGGACATGGTGATAGAAAACTCAATAGAAGAGTTCAAACAGCGCCTAGCCACCTTTCTTGGATGTACTATTTCATATTATAATTACTAATAACTTCAGAAGGATCGGTAATTTGGGAGTTGTTCTGATTGCCTGTCTTGGAGTTTGAGAAAAATGGAGAAAAGTGGTCTTTTTGCTTTTCTCTGGATCAACACTGGGGGTTAATAGGCTGAACTGGATGGACACAAGTCATTTTTCATCCTAAAATACTGTTACTATATGTTAAAATTTATTCTGTTATTTATTTAGACACACAATGTGATCTTTGGTGTTCAATACGGCAAAGAATTATTCCACATGCATCTAAAACTGCAAAGCCATCTATTAGGCCATGCTGAAGGATCAGTCTAATAATCACACAATGGTAGGCTGCTTTCAGGCCTTTCCTAAGTTTCTGTCTTTCTATCTAATCACCTAGATACCATGGTCGTTGTAGACTGTGGCATGTAAGGAGTTAAATAACAAAGATCAAGGCACAGAAATGTCACTGCTGACACGTCGAATCTGCTCTGTGCATGCGTGGCTGTGTGCCTGCCGGCACATCACAGAGTGGACGGAGAAGACGCTGACAGGTAAGCGGGAGGTCAATGCCGGGGCATGGCTCGCATTCCCCTTAGTGAATCTCGCTGTCAGAATCTGACCCAGCCATGGGCATGAGGCCTTCCTTTCACGTCTTCCCGCTCTGGTACTACTTCCAATCAAGCCCTGCTTCTCAACTGTGTCACCCGACCATCAGATAGGCAATCACATTGTTCAAATCTCCAGACAGACTGGTCAATTAGAGCTTAGACTGCCAGCAGCCAATGAGAAATAGCTGCCTGCCAGGCAGAATACATTTAGCTCTGTTTCAGGGCAGATTAACCTGTACTTAAGCCTTCCATGAACTGGGTGAATTTGAAATCTACATAAATTAAGTGATTGTGCTTTTGTAGGACCCTTCTGGAACCCGCTAGCCCCACCCCCTCACTTGGCTAGAGAGAAATTACTATATCTCATCTAGCCCTGCCCCTTGCAAGCCCCACCCCTCTAGGGAAACCCACTAGCCCCGCCCCATATATCTCCAAATATGGGGAGATATGTCACAGATCCCCCTGTAGCTCACTGCCCCTCTCACTTCTCCTTTGGGGGGGAATTCCTAGCCTGCTTTGTGATCATCTATTGATTTCAATGGGGCCAGAGCTGCTGCTGCCGACCCCATTGAAAACAATGGGCAATATCCCACATTCTTCTTTGTGATGTGAGGTTAGTGTGAAAACATCGCTAATGAGAATGAAACCATTGAAAATTATTGGTTTCATTATCATGCGTTTTCACTCACTCTCGCATCGCCAGTGGGTGTGAGCCCTTAGAGGAATAGAATACCAACCCCTCTATGTATAGTTCTCATATAAGATGTCCCGGGTTTTATATTGTATAAGAAATGCAAAATACTTAGAGACAGAAGGACCTTCAGCCTCGTTCACATGGTAAAATATACTTGCACAATTGGGCACAGATTCTGCACCCAAATCTGCAGCTAAATCAGCATTACTTTAGGATTGTATTGAATGCTCTGCCAATCCGAGCTGCAGGTCATCCAGTGGGAATTCTCACTCATGCAGTTTCACATTGGAAGGATTACATGGATCTGTCAGTTCTAAACCCATCTTAACAAGAAATTAGGGCTCATTCACACGATCGTATTTGAATTGCGTATTACGCAGCATTATACGCGGTGCATCGTAGCAATTCAAGTACGTTGATTTTCGCATGTCCCACTCACACTGGTGTTTTTTATTGCGTATAATACGTGTGTAAAAAAGACACAGCATGATCTATTTTAGGGTGGATTCAGATGATCGCGGTTTTGTCCCCTTTTACTGCCGTGATAATCACAGCCATATAACAGGTAAAAAAAAATCTGTGATCTCTATGGGATTTCAGTGGTTTCATTTTTATCACCTCTTTTCCCGGCTGTAATTTGTTCTTTTGGGAGAAGATAGACCTGCCCTATCTTACTGGCATGGAGTGAATACCATATACACAGCGATACCCCGGCTCATACATTTTACGCATACGTCAGTGAAAATGAGCCCTTATACTGAGTGCATGGGAGAGAAACCAGTACAACAGCAGCTTACAGGTACTCACCGGGCCGTAACATCTCACACCTCGCATTGATTTTTGGACACATTTCCCAGAGCCCTTAGGGGAATCCCTGTGGCAACACCGGTTCTTACAATCATCACTGTATATACATGGATCTCCATCCTTCTAGATGTAAAACACAGGAAATAAATGTTTAGTGAATTTGTTTATAGGGTTTCACATTTATGTCACAGCAGGAGGTAAAAATGATTTCTACTTGTCACCCGGAATGTCCTTAAGGTTCTGTAAGGAGAATTTATGTGTTTATCAAAGAGAAGACAATCCCAGATCTCGTGCAGAAGTCTAGGCCCAGGAGAAATACAAATCACACCAGCCTGTACGGTATCAGATGATTTCTAATTTATTCTAAAGTGTTCGAAGCTTATGTACCATAAATGACATCACAGCAAATGTATATACCTCCAAGATTAATAAGAATACATAATAGGCTAAAACAAAAATGATTAACATAAGTTACACCTCCTAAGGTGTATCTATTACATACAATAAAACCGTTATGAGTTCAGGAGAAAGGAATGCAAGGGAAGGCGTCTTTTAGTCTATGCCATTTCCTGTGTACATTATCTATAAACATGCATACATGGTAGTAGACTGTCTTATCTCTAATCTGTCTTCCTCAGAAGACATGCAGGCCGATAGAAGGGTTTCGTTTAACCCCTTCACTACTTATACTAGTATCATGCTATATATTCCTAGTCTACAATGCAATATAGAATAATTAACTGATACATTGATCTACAATTTTCTTAACATTCCCCACTTTAGATCAATACATCAACACAGTATAATAGTAAATATAATGACTCTACCACAGACCCCCTGGCTTATTCAGGCCCGAAGCTTTATTACCAGGACGCCTGGGTTCACACTTCAAGACTAAGTATGTAATTATTTTGTAAAAAAGTATTATATTGATGCATATATTTATATATATATATATAGTCATTCCACCAATTGTACCCAAAATTAGGCCCTCCCCCAAGAGAAGCTTGACCTTGATTTATTATGAGATTGATGCTCCTTTCTTCATATATAAATGATTGTCCATCATGATATAAAGTCTTACTTATCGAAGTGTCCATCAGTGATTTAGAGCGATCCTCCGGTACAATCAGAACACACTGGAATCAAAATATCACACTTCAAAATCATCAAAGTAAAATGGCGCTTTCTTCGTAGAACTTTTAACCATCACTTGTCATACAGAGGTGGTCACCTGACCCAGTAAATCATCCTGTTCTTCGTCATCTTGTATATTTTGGAACATCGTTTTGGTGATGGAAGTGTCAATAAGATTTTGTAACAGTCCTCGGATACACGGAATACAGCAGCAACCGCAGAGTACTAGAATGGAGGCACATACTGACACAGACTAGTGTGGAGTATATGACTTGTGACCAGTGTCCGAACAAGCTTTCTACCAGTCCCTGAATGGATCGTCTATGCCAGAGTTATCAGCTAGTTCATTTTATTATGCATTTAACCCTTCCAGTGCTCGGGTATCATCTGGTGCCGTGTTACTAGGAATGATAGTACAACAATGTCCTCCAATCATTTTACAAACTCTGCTAGTAACATATAACAAGAGCCATTCTATTTTGCCATGCAATAAGTGTAAGGTGTGTCCTAGTTGTTCCTCTAGGCCCCTGATTGCAACTCTTGTATAATTAACAAATCTCTGTTGGTTATAAGATATATATATATAATCCAGTCTACATCTTTATTCACTGTTACCCACCATACAAGAAGAGACTCAAACCCACTGCAGCCATCCGATTTCTCGCCCCATACTCATCCGGTACCCCCCTTGGGACCCCGATGGGTCAGAGGAACCTTTGGGAGAGGTGTTCCTAGTTCTCCTGACACGGCCCTTGCTGTTACCCTCGGGGGTCATGAGGTACATAGGCATTATCAGTTGTACCAAGCACAATCCCGTTAGGGGCTGTACCTGGCACCTGTTCTAGGCCTGGTCACCACACAACCACCACACGTCTATGCGTGCTCTCTGTAGCTCAGGCCATATCCCAGAGACAGCATGCCCTTTACGGTTCTCCTCTCCGCACAGCATCCCTCAGGCAGTCTCCCGTAGTCTGCCTCGGTCCCATTACCAGGTAGCGCGAAGCAAGTATAACCCCAGGATCAGAGGCAACAGCAGGTATTTGGTCCCTGCTCACAGGTGGAAACAGCAAACTCAATGTATAACATGGATCACTTATCTGTGGGGGGTAGGTACAGTTAAGAAGCTTAATCACACATTTTACGTTCATCACAGCTTGAAGACTTGTCATTAACTTTTATCTATCGTGGGATCAAGTCTTTCTATCTCATATAATTATTAATAACATTCTCTATACACAATATTTACTGCATAACATTAAGATTCACACAACTACTACTACTCCAATCATCTGCAGTCGCTTGATCCTCCAACGTTAACACCCCCCCTTCTGGAATTTCTCTTATCAAGGAGAGGTGATAGAGTAAGATAAACAGAGCTTTAACTGTGTCTGGAATCCTACAGCTAGCTGCAGCATCCTTGGGATATCCTCCCCTTAATAGGGACACTCAGCTCTCACATTATCAACAACTTCATTATTATTTTTCTCTTACATGACATTATCACATTGAAAACACCATTTAACAATCAAAATCACTGCAAACCAATCACAGAACTGACATGTACACAAATAACAGCAAGAATGGACGTTCCCTGTTCATACAGGTTTATACTAGACTTCATTCCTGATCATCTTCATTACAAGTCTATTCATATCAAGCAAGCAGAGCATGGCTAGAGTCAGTCACACTCCCCCTCCCTTTTTCTCACTGAACTCTAAAGCTGAAAGGCGGGGGTGAGGGTCAAACAAGCATTCCAATGTAATAGAGGATGTAACCATTTGTGAGCTGACCCCACCACACAGAGCAGCACTCACGCAATTGTCATGTTCATCTAATACTACTGTAAACTTTCATTCCTCCACTGTCTCATCCCAGGACTGTCTGCATCATGTAATCATCCCTTCTGTCCTGCTGCCTACTATCCGTGATCCTTGTCAGCACTACCGTTACCCATAGCAACCTGTCGCCTCACTACCGTCACCCATAGCAACCTGTCCCCTCACTACCGTCACCCATAGCAACCTGTCCCCTCACTACTTGACACTTATCTGAAGGAGAGCTTACATATTCCTCGCTAGACTAAATATCATACTGACCCTATCTTATAGCACACACTTAATAAGATAGACAACATATCATCAACACACAGAAGACAGTGATGGAGGCTTCTGACTATTCCTATGCAATTCAGAGAAGGCACTAATCACTGGTGTTGTGTACTACAAGTACAAGCATTGGGATGCCAGGTAGAAGGTACAGCTATGGGATGTAAGGAGCCAAGATGGCACCTGGGCGGCGGCTGAAGGTATTACAGCAGGTACTAAAATGTCCCCAGGCCGTGACTAGCACTAAGATGGCCGCCAGGGACGTGGCCTGACTAGGAGTACTATCAAGCCAGGCAAGCATCTAGCCACACCTTATTCCTTCGTGTGCAATGCCAACAAGTCCCTCATGTGACACACATCTATAATAATCTTTGTGTATAGCGCCAACATATTCCGCAGCGCTTACATAGACAGGGGATACAGAAAGACAAAAGTACAAACATTACAGAACCACGGTTACATAGTAATCAGCTGATGGAAACGATGGGGGTGCGGGTCCTGCTCCAACGAGCTAACATACTACAGGTAATGGGGGGTACAAGAGGTAAAGGGGCTGGAGATGTGCACAGTATGGCGGGGTGGAGAGGTGTACGGTATGGCGAAGTGGAGAGTGAGGGAAGCTATACACATAAACAATGGTCAGACATTTAGCCGTGTGACGGCAGAAACTGTGTGACTGCAGGAGCGGTTTATGATGGCTAGCAGGGATTGCAGTCAATAAGTCAGGAAGCAGATCTACCAGTATGGCGCTCGTCACTCCTTCTATAGAAGTTACAGTCAGAGCTCTCCCAGCATCCCCCATGTGTAAGATCGGGTCACCTCCTGGTCTTATACTCCCCTCTGCATTGTTTAGCACAAATAATACAAGACAAATTTTTTTTTTACAGTAGTTTGTAAACCCCTAGGCTGTGAATACTTTCCATATGAGTGCCACCATCCCCCCTGTTGAGACATGACAGAGGCCATGGCTCAAAACTGCTGCACATCTGAAGAACGATTTAGGTAAGATAGTTTTTATTCTCTCCCTTTTTTCTCTACGGAGATGTACAGTCCATCTACAAAGAGTGTATTCAGCATCCACAAGAGATACATCCTGCAGATCTGGTCTGAGTAACACCTCATGTGCCATCTCTCCTAGACAGTTGTATGGAGGACCGTCTGAAGAAATAGGCAGTAAGGTAGATGGATGGAGCGTAGTACATCCCTAGGTTGTCAGGTGTGGCTGTGAGAGCAGTAGTGTCCTGCAGGGGGATGTCTAGAAGGACTAAGATATGAGTATAACTAACTGCGTGCGGTACTCAGTGTGTGGGGGGACAGCACTATAGTGGCAGAAGGTCTGACTACCACTTGTACACAGGCTGGGAGCGCTCGGCCACTGGATCTAGTCTGCAGAATAGTATGCCAGCGGTCTGTTTCCCACCGTGTTCCAGAGTTAACACAGAGGTCATATATCCTTCCCCTGAGTCAACAGTTAGCACAAAGGGCTTGCTGTAGTTCAGCAGCCCCCCAGACTGATGTGCCCACCAGAGTCTGTTTTAACCTGACAAAGGCTTCCTCAGAGGGCCCATCTCACTGGATCCTGTCAGCTGCAGCCAGAGGTTCATCACAGATGAGTCTGGTAGGAAGCGCTGTCAGAGATGCAGAATTTGGGATCCAGGAGCTGCAGAAGTTTGTCTGTTACGATCATGTGGGCAGGCAAAGCACGGAACCCACATGATCATGACCAAAGGGGACACACACGGGTATTACCAGGGTCACATGAGACTCACACCGGTTTCAGGCAACTGACCCTGTGCTAACAGGAGGTAGAAATGGCCCTACCTAAGCGGGGACATTGCCCCAATAAGGGCAGCCCAGCAGTCTTCGGATCTGGGCCCTAGCTGATCCTAGGAGCCACGCACCAGAACAGGATGCATTCACATGCCACATGACAGACCCAGAATACACTGCACACAACATGCAACCACTAGTACCAGATTGGAAGCCGAATATAAATACCAAGTATTAGTTGACATGTTGTACACTATGTGGAAGCTAGCAGGCCACTTCACGGCTCCTGGTTATACTGCTAGTCCCTACACTAACCAGGAGTCCAGCAAAACCAGACACCGTTCACACCGCACGCTGCAACAAGACACAACACAGATTGCAGGACACACAGCAAACTAACACAAAACTGACAGAATTTAGATGTACAAATGGACATGAACCAAGTCACACTGCAAACCTCACCAGACAAGCATTCATGACTGCTCACCTGAGGGGCCATACAGACTGACCAGGAGCTGGGTTTATATGTGAGCACAGATCCAGGGGATTGGTTAGCATACAGTACCACACCCAGTCAGCTCAATCATTAACCGTGTGAGTGCTGTGCTGCTGGAAACACAATAGAACAACATATCTCAGCAGCACACGTAACATTGTCATTCCCAAAGAGGACATCATTTGCTCATAGTTTTGGGACCTCCAGAATTGCTTGTCTACCTTCATCTGACAGGTTATACCCCAAATATTTAACAGTTTGCTGACCGTATTGGAGTTTCTACCTATTTACTTTATGGCCTTGCTCATAAAGAAACCTCAAGAGTGCGACTGTGTCCCCCCCACAATTCTCTCCACTGTCTGCTGCTGGCTACCAACATACAGTAGTAGCTGACTACCTCTAAGAGGCTGGAACTGCGCTAAGCGTACTGACATAGCCTGGGAGAAAATTGTTGGAGATTCACAGCAGCCCTGAGGTACTCTGGTGAAGGTATACCTAATTTTATCATAATATCTAATCTCAACAATTTTACTGGACATATTCAAGACTACATAATTTGACATTTCACAGGCTTATTTGTCTCTAGGTCTGTTATAACTGGTTTAGAGAGGGATTCCCTGTGGGTCCAGCCATTAACCCCTCTTACCAGGATATGACTATTACTACATTTAACATTGGTTACATATTGGGATGTATTAATGTCCTGGTGGCTCCTGAGCCCACCAGGAAAGTAATCATCCGCTCATTCACCTGGAGATCTATCTCAGGCAGTAGAAATTGCCATGAGATCCTCCAAGTGTTGTACATCGACCCCTCCTCGTCATTTATCCCAAAGGTGTCTGAGAACATTGTTTCTCAGAGCACTCTCGGGCAAAATCACTAGACTTCCCATAATTCCAACACACATTTAAATCCCCGAGCTGCATCCCACCTCTGCTTCTTCCTCTGTCTCTACTTCCACATCCTCTCGCTGTCCAATGACCTCTCTGACTTTCTTGAACCATCATATTACATTCTTCTCCCCATATAAAAAAAACCTCACTTTCTCACCCTTTTCTTTGTAACACTTTTCTGCATGTTTTGCATATTGCAAAACATCCTGCAAGGATCCCATCCTCAGGGTAACCATGTATCTCATTATATAACCTCCTATTCCCTTTTGATTATACTATGGAAGGGGTCTACCATCTCCTCCCCTCCCATTCTAATTTCCTTCTACAGAACTCCAATCTTGCCATAGAATTATTCTATCTGCTCTCTCTATTTTTCATTCAATTGGAACTCCTCATTAACCCTTTGAATTGTTCATCAAACTGTCGGGGGTCTATTTTTATATGGGCGTGACAGTTTGGGGCTTCTTTTAACCAGGCTTCAGCAGCGGATAATCCATATTTCTGCTGATCTTTTAGCTGATTTTGTCCGTATTTTATCACATAATTCTTTACAACTAGGAACTTTTAATTTATTTATTTATTTTTTAAATCCATATTTTTCCCACTTATGTCACAATATTTGACATAGTCAGGATCTAACTTGTGCATGTACTTCTTATCCCCTTGAAGGATTTCCTGTCGTTGGCAACAACAACAGAGACATACACAAAAGAATGCCTTACAGTTTATATTTCCAATTGTTAGTAATTATGTTCTTGGTGCCGATTTACAAGACAAACAACATAAAACAAGCCTCTGGCCACTAAAATGTTTAGTGAAAACGCAAAGGTCCCTTACCAGAATCGCTGCTTTGCTATATACACGAAGACCCCTTTTAGTTTTACCGAGTAGGGCCTATGAACATTGAACACAATAAGGGGCTTGTCCGAAAACAACCTGCGCAGCGAGGTTGGTCCTTAATGTGTCCTAGAGGTCAATGCCCACGTATCGGATCCACTCATCTCAATCACTCACACATTCGCTTCATGCAATATAAGACAACAATACAAATAGTACATTATGTTAGTAGGCGGCCGCCCTCTTTATATTCTTAGTTACTCTATAACACAATATCAAAGAGAAAGTAATAGAAAGATAAGAAGTAAAGTTCCTGGACACCCCTGTGTCCCATGACGTCATCTAACCGCTTTTTACGTGTCGCACGGAGTTAATTCTTTCCTGTAGCCTTCTCACAATGGCTATGGTCTCACATAGACTACTGCTATTGCCCCTTGGCAACCTATTTGTCTATACTTCTCATTTACCTTACACATTTCACATAGACTACTGCTATTGTCCCTTGACAACCCATTCGTCTATACTTGCCTCTCATTTACAATACACATTGTAAATTCTACTAACACTAAAGTATACAGAAGAAGAAGAAGAGAGAAGAAAAGTTTAACCATTGTTATACTTACTACACGGTATCTGGGAAGCTTCTAAATTCTCCGGCTAGTTCGGAAAAACGTCACTGTTTCAGATAGGATGCCCGACTGGCCTCTAATGATCTCTAAGCAAGACGGAGGTCTTTTAATGATCGGAGAGTACTTCAGACCCACCTTTTCACAGCCAGGCTGTCCTCTCCCTCTGCAGTGAGTCTTTCCGGCTCGAAGGACCAAAAATGTAAGGAGAATTTATGTGTTTATCAAAGAGAAGACAATCCCAGATCTCGTACAGAAGTCTGGGCCCAGGAGAAATACAAATCACACCAGCCTGTACGGTATCAGATGATTTCTAATTTATTCTAAAGTGTTTGAAGCTTATGTACCATAAATGACATCACAGCAAATGTATATACCTCCAAGATTAATAAGAATACATAATAGGCTAAAACAAAAATGATTAACATAAGTTACACCTCCTAAGGTGTATCTATTACATACAATAAAACCGTTATGAGTTCAGGAGAAAGGAATGCAAGGGAAGGCGTCTTTTAGTCTATGCCGTTTCCTGTGTACATTATCTATAAACATGCATACATGGGTGGTCTAGTAGACTGTCTTATCTCTAATCTGTCTTCCTCAGAAGACATGCAGGCCTATAGAAGGGTTTCGTTTAACCCCTTCACTACTTATACTAGTATCATGCTATATATTCCTAGTCTACAATGCAATATAGAATAATTAACTGATACATTGATCTACAATTTTCTTAACAGGTTCCCAGAAGGAGGAGCGACCTCCCGGATTCCATGAAGAATCTACTGCATGTCACTGAAGTCTCTTTGAAGGGAGCTTTTATAAAAGATTTCCCTGGATGTATGCAGCACCCTGGACATCCATCTGATCTTGTTGCCACATGCCTGCCCTCCCTAGGAGATCAGCAGTGCCCCCTGTAGGTAGACCCCATGGAAAATACATTGCTCATCATGATGAGTGAGGCAGAGCCCGACAGCGGAGTAGCTGGTGCTCATCCCAGAGGTGCAGTAGAAGTGTGCCTTTTTCATGCCATGCTTGGACATATATAAGTCAATAATTGAAGGCGGCAAATGACTTTTTTCAGAAGGCTGTGTGCCCGCACTCCCTAGCAAGCAGCCCTAGCTGCAGTAAAAAAAACAACAAAACAATAGATCACCAAAGAGGCGCTGCCCGGCTCTGCAGCACAACTCTGAAGCTCCGGCAGACTTGCTTATAGTTTCCCCCTCCTCAGGAGCGCTGCTGTGCTAACACTCCCCTCAATGTACCATTCCCTTCTACAGTAAGGCTATGTCCACATGGGATGGATTTGCTGGGGAATATCTGCAGCGGACATTCCACAGCAGAAAATCCATACCAAAACTGCACCATTTGGTAAGAAATTTGATGCAGATTTTAACGTGGATTCTGATGTGGAATTCATTATTAGAGGTAGATTCCGGAGCATATCCAGTGCTTTAATTGTTATTCCATGGATTTAAAATTCTGCACTGCATGGCAATCTCCGCACGGGTTTTGTGCATTTTTTTTCCACCGCATGCGGACGAGATTGCAAGGATCTCACTTACTTTGCTGCTACTGTAGATGTTGCTTATTTCTTGTGTGGAGCGTTTACATGGGAAATCTGTGGCTCCCCATGTGGATCTTTTTTCACTGGTGATTGCTTCCTGTGAGTGTCGGGGAAGCGCTCATTAGACATGATACCACCAGCATCATTAGCCACATGGCCACGGAGTTCAAGAGACTGCACAAAGATATATAAATGCAATATACTGAGCCTCCTGCATTATTTGCCCTCTGTGCTTCCATCTACCACTCATCCATCAAAACATTTTTCCTAGTGGCATTATAATATTAAATGAATTGCAACAAAGCTACAAGTATAGGAATCTGCCCCATTTAGGGAGCCTCACACTGGTGATGAAATTGTGCGACATTTGTGCGTTGCAAATCTTGCACTAATATGAAACGCATTCTTTTGAATTCATTTATGTCTGTAATGTTTACCTGTGTTGCGGTGCTATGCAGAAAACAAATTGCAGCATGTCCTTTCTCTTAGCGATATCGCCCATTGCTTTCAATGGGGCTGACAGCTGTAGCGCCGGCCACATTGAAGTCAATGGGAGAAGATTGTGGAACAGCCTTGTATTACAGCGGGTCTGAATGAATCCCCCATAGAGAGAATGGAGAGGGGGTGGAGCTACAAGGGATTTCCTAGAGATCATCCCACATTTGGAGAGATGGGGTGGGGCTAGAGGGCTCCCCCAGGGCATTAATGAGAGCAGGGGTGAGAGAGGGCTGGGCTAGATGGGGTTTTTATAGTGATTCCTTTCAAGCCAAGAGATGGGCAGGGATAAGAAATCTAGACCCACCCTCTCATCCCCACTATCGGGGAAGCTTTCGAGCCCTCACCCCCGATATCTCCAAATATGAGATCTGTAGAAGATCCTCTGCAGGTCTGCCTCCCTCTCTCTTCTTGCTTTGAGGGATTCATTCAGCCCCGCAGGGATGCAATGCTGTTTGCATGCATCCATGGGTTTTGAAAGATTTGTGAGAGCGATATCGGGACATGAATAACAGCCTGATATTGCTCTCGCCAGTGTGCAGGAGGCCTTAGAAATTCTTCTCCAGCCTCTGTTGTGGTGTATATATAATATTTTTTCTCTGCTTTTTGTAATAAATGTTCCCTATTGTTAACACAGAGAATCTAAATAAATATAGAAGCCTGAACTATCTATATAATTGCAGATATACAATGTGTAAAATACAAAATCTGATATAAAGAATTTACTTTACCTTGAATTTAGGCTGGCTTCACACGAGCATGTTTTTGTGCATACATAGGTGCGCACCTATGTACGTGCAAAAACACGCATGTATGAAGGTCCGTGCATTGCCTTCAATGGAGCTGCGGCTGCTGACGGAAGCTCCATTGAAGACAATGGCCTTCCAGCACCCCTGAATTGTTTTTTAGGGAAGGGCTTTACATATAAGCCCTTCCCTGAGAAAAAAGCATTTTAGTGTAAAAAAAAAAAATTAAAACAATACTTACCTGTCTGCGGCTGCCATGTCCCCTGCATGCGGCAGATGTTTTTTTCACCCCCGTGAGGAAAAAGAATTCCCTGCTGCACCTGCCACATCTGTCACAGATGCAGCAAATGAATTCTAAATCCCCGCGGGGAATAAAGAATTCCCTACAGCAGCTGTCACAGCAAGGAAAAATGGTGTAAAAAATAATAAACACCACATACTCACCTTCTTTCAACTGACGGGGCTCCGCTGCATCCTTCCAGTTCTGTTACCGGTTATGTAATGCAGTTCTTTCAGCAGGCGGGAATTTAAATTCCCTACCTGCTGAAAGAGCTGCTTGTGATTAGCGGAGATACTCAGCCAATCACAGGCAGCCCTCGTCTGTCATTCATTCAGCGAGAGCTACCTGTGATTGGCTGAGGTGCTCAGCCAATCACAGACGGCTGCTTTTGATTGGTTGAGCACCTCAGCTAATCACATGCAGCTCTCACTGAATGAATGACAGGCGAGAGCTGCCTGTGAATGGCTAAGCACCTCAGCTAATCGCAAGCAGCTCTTTCAGCAGGTGGGGATTTTAAATCCCTGCCTGCTAAAGGAATTGCATTACAGAGTCGGGGACAGAGCTGGAAGGATGCAGCTAAGCACCGGCAGTTGAAGGAAGGTGAGTATGTGGTGATTATTATTTTTTACACCATTTTTCCTTGTTTTTCAGGGAAGGGCTTATACTTTTCCCCTGAAAAACAATTACTGTGTGTCGGCAGCTGGATCCCCTACCGCAGCTGTCATCTGTGACAGCTGCAGTAGTGAATTCTTTATTCCTCTGCGGGGGATGAAAATAAACCGATCTGCTGCATGTGACAGATGTGTTCTTCATCCTCGCGGGGGATACAGCAGCGGTGGACAGGGGAATTTAGCTCTTCCCTAAAAAAACAATTATGAGGTAGCGGCAGACCATTGCCTTCAATGGAACCGCCTGCAGCAGCCGCGGCTCCATTGAAGACAATGCCTGCATTCCCTATTGTGCACGCATGTCCTATCTTTACAGGCATGCATCTGTAAAACACAGACATGTGAACACACCATACGGAATGCATGTGTTGTAATAGGCGAGTGTTTCTGTGCTCGAATATGCACGCACAAAAGCACTCCCGTCTGAAGCCATCCTCAGACTGTGCGACCTCAAAGCAGAGCGATAGGCACACAAACAGCAAGATGGTCATAATCCTACATTGTGCCATTTCTGTGGCAATGAAAGCTATGGCCACGACTTGAACGTTTACAGCAAGCCTGCAGGCAGAGAAAGGGAGACTGGAGGATCCTGGGTATAGATGGCAGGTAAATACCCAGAGCTTACTGTCCCACTCTGCATCCAGCCTGCTCTTCCAGTTAATAAAGTTTAAATATTCTTGACTATCGCTATCATAGAAAACAGAAATATGTGATGCTTCATGACCACGTGAACTCATATCACATGTAATGACAGTCTACCAGAAATGTATTTCTATTAAAGCTATGTGTGCAGCTGATTTCAGGTCAAAATCCTCATTGAAGCCGATTTTGACTCTGTTTTGGATGCAGAATTTGTTGCAGATATTCAGCAGCTTTTTGCACCCCATGTAAAGACACCCGGGTAAACAGAGGTTTTTGATGCAGATTTTGGTGTAGGTCTGTATCAAAAACATGTTATGGTGCCGGGCCCAGTGAGATCAATGGAGAAGATTGTGAAACAGCCTTGCATTCTCCAGCCTCTGTTGGGGTGCATATATAATTTTTTCTCAGCTTTTTGTAATAAATGTTCCCTATTGTTAACACAGAGAGAATCTAATTACAGAAGCCTGAACTATCTATATAATTGCAAATATACAATGTGTAAAATACAAATACAAATACAAAATCTGATATAAAGAATTTACTTTACCTTTAATTCAGACTGTGCGACCTCAAAGCAGAGCGATAGGTACACAAACAGCAGGATGGTCATAATCCGATGTTGTGCCATATCTGCAGTGATAAAAGCTATGGCCACGACTCGAACGTTTACAGCAAGCCTGCAGGCAGAGAATGGGAGACTGAAGGATCCTGAGTGTAGATGGCAGGTAAATACTTCCCTCAGCCACATGTCAAAAAGACATGATCAGGAAGAATGTAAACCGCCCGGAGCTTACTGTCCCAGGCTGCATCCAACCTGTTCTTCCAGTTACTAAAGTTTAAATATTCTTGGCTATCTCTGTGATGGGAAAACAGAAATATGCGATGCTTCATGACCACGTGAACTAGTATCACATGTAGTGACAGTATACCAGAAATGTATTTCTTTTCTTATTAAAAGTTACGTGCGCAGCTGATTTCAAGTCAAAATCCTCATTGAAGCCGATTTTGACTGTTTTGGATGCAGAAATGCTGCAGAATTTGTTGCAGATATTCAGCAGCATTTTGCGCCCCATGTAAAGACACCCAGGCAAACTGAGGTTTTTGATGCCTACTCCTTCACCTAAAACAGCATGTCATCACGTTGAACTGCCAATTTTTCTGCGGCCCAAAAGGCTCTGCTTATAATTTTTTTACAATTTTTCAAAGTTTCAAAAGTATCGATACTTTAACAGAAACCATTTTTTTCACAGAGCTGCCTCCAGGCTCTGTTACAAATTAAGCAACAGCGAGCTATATCTTTAAAAATGTTTCTGGGTTTCATCTGCCCTCGCGGTTGAGCAATTTTTCAGGGGTACACTTGTACCCTTGGTACACCAATTTTTCTGGCCCTCGCCTATACTGTTATCTAACTAATTTTTCCGGCCTTCGCCTACACTCATGGTACACCAATGTTACAGGGGTCTGCCTATACTCTTGCTACAGAAATGTTACAGGGGTCTGCCTATACTCTTGCTACAAAAATGTTACAGAGGTCTGCCTATATTTTTGCTACAGAAATGTTACAGGGGTCTGCCTATATATTACTACAGAAATGTTACTGGGGTCTGCGTCTACTTTTACTACAGAAATGTTACAGGGGTCTGCCTATACTTCTGCAATAGAAATGTTACTGGGGTCTGCCTATACGTTTACTTCAGAAATGTTACAGGGGTCTGCCTATACTTCTGCTACTGAAAAGTTACAGGGGTCTGCCTATACTAGTGCTACAGAAATGTTACAGGGGGTCTGCCTATACTTTTACTACAGAAATGTTACAGGGGTCTGCCTATACTTTTACTACAAAAATGTTACAGGGTCTACCTATACTTCTGCCACAGAAATGTTACTGGGGTCTGTTTATTCCTTTTCTACAGGAATGTTACAGGGGTCTGTCTATACTGTGGGTGCACTAAGTCTTCTTATCGCGGTGTTTTACCTATCTGGTACAAATACACTGACTGACTAGGGCAGAAATGTGGGCCAGGGCCAAGGTCCGTGGCGAGGTGAAACTTTCCTATGGTTGGGCACTCTGATTTCTTCTTGAGTAATACAATCTTTTTTGCACTGACAGCATAGGTGAGCCCAAGGAACTCAAAGACTTCACCTTGCAGTGTTGATCTATCTGTGTGGAGACACATGGATTTCCTATTGCTATGTAACTCAGGGCACCTTGGGTCACACAAGGTGGGGGCTGGGACTGAGCCTGACCCAGGGCCCGCTCACGTGCTTTCCACACAGACTATAGCGTGTCCTGGTCATGGTTTCTTGGCCTTGTAAGGCCACCTACTCCTCCTGCTTGGGGTCGGGATCAGCACTGGGCAACATGTATTTTCTCTCGTGTTACCACAGTTATCTGAGACACTGGTTTGGGCAAAACAAGAGGAGCGTTACTGCATTAATGAGACGTTCACTGCTGTACTAGCATCGGAGTCCGCGTTATGCCCGTGATTGCTGAGGGTGTGGGCCGAGGCCTATGTCCTAGGGGAAATGCAACTGTGCCAGGTTGGGCCTGTGGAACTTCTTCCTGGTTAATCCAGTCTTTGGAGCGGTGAAAGCAACCACAACTAATTAAATGAGACGTTCACAGCTGTACTAGCATCGAAGTCCGCTCTATGCCCACGATTGCCGAGGGTATGGGCAGAGGCTGAAGTCCTGGGGGGGCGGAGTGAAAGTCTGCCATATTTGGGCACTGTAATTTCTTCATGTTTAATACTTTCCTTGGGTTCCTTTGGCCCACCTATGCTGTGAGTGCACAAAGACTTCCCATAGCGGTGTTTTACCTGTCTGGCACAAATACACTGACTGACTAGGGTAGAAATGTGGGCTGAGGTCCTTGGTGGGGTGAAACTCTGACATGTTTGAGCGCTCTGATTTCTTCTTGTGTAATACCATATTTGTGCACAGCACAGGCAAGCCCAAGGAACTCAAAGACTTTCCCTTGCGGTGTTGAGCTCTCTAACACCTACACAGAATGAATTGTGTGGGGACACATGGATTTCCTATTGCTATGCAACTCACGGCACCTTGGGTCACATAAGATGAAGACTGGGAACGAGCCTGACCCTGGGCCCGCTCACGTGCTTCCCACACAGAGCATTGCTGTATTGTGGAGATGTGTAGAAGTGCTGGCACCTGAGTCCCCTTTATGCCCTCGTTTGCAGCTCTGGACAATTTTGCGATGGAGGTGGCACAGGATTGGAATGATGATCGAACGTCAATTTATCATCAATTCTTAAGAGCATTGTGGGCTATCACCCACACTTTCAAAGAGGGTCGCTGCCTGGCCCTGCCAACCCTCTGCAGTGTGTGCCTCCGGTTCCTCCTCATCTAGTACGTGCTTATAAATAGACATGAGGGTGGTGTGGCTATGAAGTGAGCGTGTGGCATGAGGGCAGCTGAACGCTGTGCAGGGACACTTTTGTGTGCACTGTGGACGCAGGGTCGTGCGGAGGGGGTTGGACAGCCATGCCAGCATGTAACCCAGGAGAAAAGGCAGCGGTGCCACCCGCAGGCAGTGATTGTCCTTGATTGCAGGTAGTGTGGTGCTTAGCTAAAGTGTGTCTTGCTAATGAGGGTTTGTCCGAAATAAAAATTGTTCGGGGGGTGACGCCAGACTCTTGCCCCCATTTTGACTTAATAGTGGGACCTGGGAACATGAGATGCAGCCATGCATGCTGCCCCTGCCCTTCGTTATCTGGTTCTGTGGCATTTCCATGACTTTCTGAGGTTTTCCAGAGTTTCACAAGTCATGACCTATGCGGAGCATCGGTCCCATACAAAAATGCTCGAGTTGCCCATTGACTTCAATGGGGTTCGTTACTCGAAACGAGCTCTCAAGCATTGCGGAAAGTTTGACTCGAGCAACGAGCACCCGAACATTTTGGTGCTCGCTCATCTCTATTTGTCACTTCTACATAGCCTATTGGCAATTGTGAACAAATGCACACGGTTTTCGCTTTTTAAAAAAAATCTGTTTAATTATAACGCACCCTATGCCCTATTGTTCCGCGCAGTGTTTGTGTTATCTCAACACAATGTGTCATCCAGAGAAGCAAATGGAGTGGCAGCATCAGTGGTGGATTTAAAGTGAAAATAACTTTTATTGCTCCATATTAAAAATACAGGCACCATTTCGACTTTAAAAAGTCTTTTTCAAGCCTGCTAGTATGCCACTGCACCACTCATTATATAACCAAACCGACATAGGTGGGCGGGAAGTAACCGCCCTGCAATGATTTGACAGCATTCCCAACACCTGACAACACACACCTGTTAAAAACTCACATGACATAAGAACATATGGTGCCATCCCCTGTCCATATGATCATTCCCAGCCACCCCCTAGAGGTTCGACATCTTCTCCTGCGACTGCGCATGTGCGCATAGCATAGTGACCTCAGCACGGTGTTAACCAAAGCCCCGGAGGCACATATTACATGCGGCAACCACAAGATGCCCACGGCCAGCCAACCAAATGTGCGCTGGGTGGCGGCCAACCACAAGATGGCACCTGCAGAGAATGTGGATATAGCCCAAACTACAAGATGGCCCCAGACAGCCAACCAAATGTGTATTGGGCAGCAGCCAACCACAATATGGCACCTGCAGAGAATGTGGATGTAACCCAAACTAATTATGTTAAGTAACTAAAAAAACAACTAGGGTATAGGACAAGTAGTAAACCAACATAGAGGGGATACAGAAAAAGGAGAAAGGGCTAGACAATAACAATTTCACAAAGAAAAATTAAGAAGGGAGGTGACCAATCAAAAAATACTATCAAGTCAACAAATATGGAAAGGCAATCAATTTACAACAGAATGAAGAGAGAGTATATTAGATAAAAGGTGCAAAATTATAATCCATGTTTAAACCAAACGGATGCATGGTATTTAAAGTGTGTATCCACTAAATGTCCTTCTTTTTTAGCAGGGACTCCCTATCACCTCCTCGTGTCAATGGCGGAACATCATCTATAATCCTAAACCTAAATTAGCTGATGCTATGCTTCATGTCGTGAAAATGTTTAGGAATAGGAAGATCAAGACACTTAGTATGAATGGTGCTCTTGTGTTTGATCATGGGAGTTCTTGCATCCAGTGTTGTCTTACCTACATAACCTAGACCACAGGGGCAGGTTACCAGGTAGACAATGTACGAAGAGGTACAGGTATATTGTTTGCAAATGCTGTACTTGTTGTCTGTATAAGGATGATGGAAGGTCCATTGTCCTACTACTTGGCATGAAGTAAATACCTCGACACGATACGGGCTTACTTTGGAGTGCTGCGGGCCTTCCTCTTTGAGACATTTTAACTAGAGATAAGCGACCACCAAAATGCTCGGGTGCTCGTTACTCGAGTCGAACTTCCCGCGATGCTCGAGGGTTCGTTTCGAGTAACGTACCCCATTGAAGTCAATGGGCGACTCGAGCATTTTTGTATATCGCCGATGCTCGCTAAGGTTTTCATTTGTGAAAATCTGGGAAATTCAAGAAAGTGATGGGAACGACACAGAAATGGATAGGGCAGGCAAGGGGCTACATGTTGGGCATCATCTCAAGTTCCCAGGTCCCACTATTAAGCCACAATAGCGGCAAGAGTGCCCCTCCCCAATAATTTTTACTTCAGAAAAACCCTCATTAGCAATGCATACCTTAGCTAAGCACCACACTACCTCCAACAAAGCACAATCACTGCCTGCATGACACTGCGCTGCCACTTCTCCTGGGTAACATCCTGCCCAACCGCCCATTTCAGTAATAGTAGCAGTCAAGATAGGCCCCAGTAACAATTCCAGAACAGCAGTATAGGGGGAGCACACTATTAGTTCCATTTCAGTAGTAGTTGCAGTCTAGGCAGGCCCCAGTAACATATCACTAGCAGCAGTATAGGGGGAGCATAGTATTAGTTCCATTTCAGTAGTAGTAGTAGTCTAGACAGGCCCCCGTAACATATCACTAGCAGCAGTATAGGGGGAGCACAGTATTAGTTCATTTCAGTAGTAGTAGCAGTCTAGACAGGCCCCAGTAACATATCACTAGCAGCAGTATAGGGGGAGCACAGTCTTAGTTCCATTTCAGTAGTAGTTGCAGTCTGGACAGGCTCCAGTAACATATCACTAGCAGCAGTATAGGGGGAGCACAGTATTAGTTCCATTTCAGTAGTAGTAGCAGTCTAGACAGACCCCAGTAACATATCATTAGCAGCAGTATAGGGGAGCACAGTATTAGTTCCATTTCAGTAGTAGTAGCAGTCTGGACAGGCCCCAGTAACATAGCACTAGCAGCAGTAAAGGGGGAGCACAGTATTAGTTCCATTTCAGTAGTAGTAGCAGTCTGGACAGGCCCCAGTAACATCACTAGCAGCAGTATAGGGGGAGCACAGTATTAGTTCCATTTCAGTAGTAGTAGCAGTCTAAACAGGCCCCAGTAACATATCACTAGCAGCTGTATAGGGGGAGCACACTATTAGTTCCATTTCAGTAGTAGGAGCTGTCTAGACCGGCCCCAGTAACATATCACTAGCAGCTGTATAGGGGGAGCACACTATTAGTTTCATTTCAGTAGTAGTAGCAGTCTAGACAGACCCCAGTAACAACTTCAAAGCAGCAGTATAGGGGGAGCACAGTATTAGTTCCATTTCAGTATTAGTTGCAGTCTAGCCAGGCCGCAGTAACATATCATTAGCAGCAGTATAGGGGGAGCACAGTATTATTTCCATTTCAGTAGTAATAGCAGTCTGGACAGGCCCCAGTAACATACCACTAGCAGCAGTATAGGGGTAGCACAGTCTTAGTTCCATTTCAGTAGTAGTAGCAGTCTTGACAGGCCCCAGTAACATATCACTAGCAGCTGTATAGGAGGAGCACACTATTAGTTCCATTTCAGTAGTAGTAGCAGTCTAGACAGGCCCCAGTAACAATTCCAAAGCAGCAGTATAGGGGGAGCACAGTATTAGTTCCATTTCAGTAGTAGTTGCAGTCTAGACAGGCCCCAGTAACATATCATTAGCAGCAGTATAGAGGGAGCACAGTATTAGTTCCATTTCAGTAGTAGTAGCACTCTGGACAGGCCCCAGTAACATGCCACTAGCAGCAGTATAGGGGGAGCACAGTATTAGTTCCATTTCAGTAGTAGTTGCAGTCTAGACAGGCTCCAGTAACATATCACTAGCAGCACTCTAGGGGGAGCACAGTATTAGTTCCATTTCAGTAGTAGTAGCAGTATAGACAGGCCCCAGTAACATATCACTAGCTGCAGTATAGGGGGAGCACAGTCTTAGTTCCATTTCAGTAATAGTAGCAGTCAAGACAGGCCCCAGTAAGAATTCCAAAGCAGCAGTATAGGGGGAGCACAGTATTAGTTCCATTTCAGTGGTAGTAGCAGTCAAGACAGGCCACAGTAACATTACCGTTGCAGCAGTTTAGGGAGATAACAGTCTCTTTCACATTTCAGTAGTTGCAGTATAGACAAGGCCCCAGTTGCATTTATGTAGCAAAAGTGTAGGCCAACCCCACAAACCTTGCTGTACCATGAGTGCAGGCGAAGCCCATAAAAATGACTAGGATTACACTGTAGGCGAGGGCCCAAAAAATTGGTGTACCAACAGTACTAATGTACCTCAGAAAAATTGCCCATGCCCAACCAAGAGGGCCGGTGAAACCCATTAATCGCTTTGGTTAATGTGGCTTAATTTGTAACTAGGCCTGGAGGCAGCCCAGTTAAAATAAAAATTGGTTCAGGTGCAAGTTTCAACGCTTTAATGAGAATTGAAACGTATAAACATTGTTTACAAAAGTAATATGACTGAGCCTTGTGGGCCTAAGACAAATTGCCCGTTCGGCGTGATTACGTGAGGTTTCAGGAGGAGGAGCAGGAGGAGGAGGATGAATATAATACTCAGATTGATGAAGCTAAAAGGTCCTCGTTTTGGATGGTGATAGAGAACGATGCTTCCATCCGCGGGTGCAGCCTATGTATTGTTTAGGTACCGCTGCTGTCCGCTGGTGGAGAAGAGAAGTCTGGGGAAATCCAGGCTTTGTTCATCTTTATGAGTGTAAGCCTGTCGGCACTGTCAGTTGACAGGTGGGTACGCTTATCCGTGATGATTCCCCCAGCCGCACTAAACACCCTCTCTGACAAGACGCTAGCCGCAGGGCAAGCAAGCACCTCCAGGGCATACAGCGCGAGTTCAGGCCACGTGTCCAGCTTTGACACCCAGTAGTTGTACGGAGCAGAGGTGTCACGGAGGACGGGCCTGCGATCGGCTACGTACTCCCTCACCATCCTTTTACAGTGCTCCCGCCGACTCAGCCTTGACTGGGGAGCGGTGACACAGTCTTGCTGGGGAGCCAGAAAGCTGTCAAAGGCCTTAGAGAGTGTTCCCCTGCCTGTGCTGTACATGCTGCCTGATCTCTGCGCCTCCCCTGCTACCTGGCCCTTGGACCTGCGCCTTCTGCCACTAGCGCTGTCGGATAGGAATTTTACCATCAGTTTGTCCACCAGGGTCCTGTGGTATAGCATCACCCTCGAACCCCTTTCCTCTTCAGGTATGAGAGTGGAAAGGTTCTCCTTATACCGTGGGTCTAACGCGAGGATCACGAGAAAGGCATCCTAACATGAAGTCAGCCATGTGTGCCAGGGTAGCTGTACGCAACACATTGCTGTCCTCACTAGGAAGATCACTTTCAGAATCCTTCTCCTCCTCCTCCTCAGGCCATACACGCTGAAAGGATGACAGGCAAACAGCATGGGTACCCTCAGCAGTGGGCCAAGCTGTCTCTTCCCCCTTCTCCTCATGCTCCTCCCCCTCCTCCTCCTCCTCCAAAACACGCTGAGATATAGACAGGAGGGTGCTCTGACTATCCAGCGACATACTGTCTTCCCCCGCCTCAGTTTCCGAGCGCAAAGCGTCTGCCTTTATACTTTGCAAGGAACTTCTCAAGAGGCATAGAAGAGGAATGGTGACGCTAATGATTGCAGCATCCCCGCTCACCATCTGGGTAGACTCCTCAAAGTTTCCAAGGACCTGGCAGATGTCTGCCAACCAGGCCCACTCTTCTGTAAAGAATTGAGGAGGCTGACTCCCACTACGCCGCCCATGTTGGAGTTGGTATTCCACTATAGCTCTACGCTGCTCATAGAGCCTGGCCAACATGTGGAGCGTAGAGTTCCACCGTGTGGGCATGTCGCACAGCAGTCGGTGCACTGGCAGATTAAACCGATGTTGCAGGGTCCGCAGAGTGGCAGCGGAAATGTGTTGGACTTGCGGAAATGTGCGCTGACCCTGCGCACCTTTCCGAGCAGGTCTGACAAGTGTGGGTAGCTTTTCAGAAATCGCTCAACCACCAAATTAAAGACGTGGGCCAGGCATGGCAAATGCGTGAGGCTGCCAAGCTGCAGAGCCTCCACCAGGTTACGGCCGTTGTCACACACGACCATGCCCGGTTGGAGGCTCAGCGGCGCAAGCCAGCGGTCGGTCTGCTCTGTCAGACCCTGCAGCAGTTCGTGGGCCATGTGCCTCTTCTCTCCTAAGCTGAGTAGTTTCAGCACGGCCTGCTGACGCTTGTCCACCGCTGTGCTACCACGCCACGCGACACCGACTGCTGGTGACGTGCTGCTGCTGACACATCTTTATTGCGAGACAGAGGTTGCGTAGGAGGAGGAGGGTGGTTTAGTGGAGGAAGCATACACCGCCGCAGATACCACCACCGAGCTGGGGCCCGCAATTCTGGGGGTGGGTAGGACGTGAGTGGTCCCAGGCTCTGACTCGGTCCTAGCCTTCACTAAATTCACCCAATGTGTCGTCAGGGAAACACAAACCTATACGGCAGCATCTCCAGGCTGATCAATTTGACTATGTGCACGTTTAACACTTGAGCGTGCGGGTGCGTGGTGGCGTACTTGCGCTCAAACAGTTGCGCTAGCGACGGCTGGACGCTGCGCTGAGAGACATTGCTGGATGGGGCCGAGGACAGCAGAGGTGAGGGTGTTGGTCCAGGCCGGGAGACGGTCGTGCCTGTGTCCTGAGAGGAGGGTTGGATCTCAGTGTCAGGTTGGGGCACAGGGGGAGAGGCAGTGGTGCAAACCGGAGGCGGTGATCGGCCTTCGTCCCACCTTGTGGGGTGCTTGGCCATCATATACCTGCGCATGCTGGTGGTGGTGAGGCTTGTGGTAATGGCTCCCCAGCTGATCTTGGCGCGACAACCCTTGCACACCACAGCTCGTCGGTCGTCTGGACTTCCAGTGAAAAACTGCCACACCTTTGAGCATCTTGGCCTCTGCACGGTGGCTTGGCGCGAGGGGGTGCTTTGGAAACAGTAGGTGGATTATTCGCTCGTGCCCTGCCTCTACCCCTGGCCACCGCACTGCCTCTTCCAACCTGTCCTGCGGCTGCAATTGCCTCCCCCTCTGAAGACCGGTCCTCAGTTGGCTTATCACACCAGGTGGGGTCAGTCACCTCATCGTCCAGCGGCTCTTCCTCCGAAACCTCTGTGCGCTCCTCCCTCGGACTTACTGCCCTTACTACTACCTCACTGATAGACAACTGTGTCTCATCGTCATCGTCCTCCTCACCCACTGAAAGCTCTTGAGACAGTTGCCGGAAGTCCCCAGCCTCATCCCCCGGACCCCGTGAACTTTCCAAAGGTTGGGCATCGGTCACGACAAACTCCTCCGGTGGGAGAGGAACCATTGCTGCCCAATCTGGGCAGGGGCCTGAGAACAGTTCCTGGGAGTCTGCCTGCTCCTCAGAATGTGTCATTGTAATGGAGTGAGGAGGCTGGGAGGAAGGAGGAGCAGCAGCCAGAGGATTCAGAGTTGCAGCAGTGGACGGCGTAGAAGACTGGGTGGTCGATAGATTGCTGGATGCACTTTCTGCCATTCACGACAGGACCTGCTCAAACTGCTCAGTTTCTAATAAAGGTCTACCGCGTTGACCCATTAATTGTGAGATGAATCTGGGGACACCAGAAACTTGCCTCTCTCCTAATCCCGCAGCAGTCGGCTGCGATACACCTGGACCAGGAGCTCGGCCTGTGCCCACACCCTGACTTGGGCCTCCACGTCCCCGCCAGCGTCCACGTTCTCTAGGCCTACCCCTACCCCTCAGCATGGTGTATTACGAGCAGAGCAGAAACAACGCTGTAATTAAATGTGCCGCTTATTGGCCTATGGTTGGAGGCTGACTTCGCTTACGGAAGGCACAGCAGAGCCAGGAAACAATTATGCGCAAGCCTGTAGTCAGACCTAGGTGCGTATGACTGAGCTGCTGGAATTCACAGGGCAGAACCAGTCAAGTGGCCAAAGGCCAGTGGTAGGCCTTAAGTATTTTGCTTCAATTTTTTAAAATGGTGAGGTGAAAAACCAGACAGACACTGTATGCAGCGTATATATGTATACTCTTTCCCTCTGGCGGGATGACGGTGATCATGTAACAGACACAGCAGAGCCAGGAAACAATTATGCGCAAGGCTGGGTATTAATGAGCGACTAGTACCCCCAGCACACATGCAGTAAACTGAAGACGGTCACAGGCAGGCCAAATATAGTATTTTTTTACAATTTTTGGGAAAAAGCCCACTACCTGTGATATAGCCTGTATATGGATTTCCCTGTTGGAGGATGACTGTGGTTATTGAAAGCACAGTGCAGCCACAAAAAATTATGCGCAAGGCTGGGTATTAATGAGCGACTAGTACCCCCAGCACACACGCAGTAAACAGAAGATGGTCACAGGCAGGCCAAATATAGTATTTTTTTTACAATTTTGGGAAAAAGCCCACTGCCTGTAATATAGCCTGTATATGGATTTCCCTGTTGGAGGATGACTGCGGTTATTGAAAGCACAGTGCAGCCACAAAAAATTATGTGCAAGGCTGCAGTAACACCTAGCTGGGTAATAGTTAGCGACTACTACCCCCAGCAGACACGCAGTAAACTGAACACGGGCAGCCCAAAGATTTTTTTTTACTATTTTTGGGAAAAAGCCCACTGCCTATATAGACAGTATATCTCCTTCCCTGTACCACTGTCCCTGCCTCAGCAGTACTGCCCCTATACTCTGTAAAATGACTGCAGACTGAGGACACTATGGTCTGCACGCCCGATATACAAAAAAAAAAAAATTGTGCAAAACTGCTAAAAGCAGCCTCAACAGTAATGCACATGGTCAGATGTGGCCCTAAGAAGGACCGTTGGGGTTCTTGAAGAAGAAAATAACAGCCTAACACTGTCCCTATAGCAGCTACAGCAGGACGGCACTTTCGGCATCTGTGGCGAGCCGCGGGCGGGGCAGATTTAAATACTCAGGTGTCACCTGATCTCCCCAGCCAGTCACTGCAGGGGGGTGGGATAGTGCTGGAATTTCACAGGAGGAAGTAGTAATGCCTTCCCTGTGTTTCTATTGGCCAGAAAAGCGCGCAAATTTCTCAGGGAAGGAAATGTAATGGAGTTGAGTACCGCGTGATGCTCGTCTCGAGTAACAAGCATCTCGAACACCCTAATACTTGAGCGAGCATCAAGCTCGGATGAGTACGCGCGCTCATTTCTAATTTTACCCCAACACAATGTGTCATTTAGTGTGTGTTCGGTTGTGAGATATATGTGTCTTTAGCACCATTATAGCATTAATCCCTTTAGTTGAAGTTAGTAATGCATCCCCATCCGCACATTTTTTGCCTTTCTTGGCCTCTTTTTTTAATTATTTTTCTTCACAATGCAACATTGGCCATCCTGCTACTTGTGTAAAGCAGATTAGTATGGGACTGTGTCATTCTTTGGCCTTCCATTGTCTGCATTGGAAACCACACAAAACACATTTTTTTCTGGCCAACAACTGTTCTATTTGTACCTTTATACAATAATTTTGTGTGTAACCAAAGGCTTGCCTCAACCAGTTGTTACTGCATCGCTACTACAGCTGTGAGTCTAAACCTGCTTGTAGTGCAGAGCACTAGTTTGCTTGTCAATCGCACACACAGCCATCTTTATGATAAATGATGAGCCTGCACTTGCACAACTAAAAGGCCACCCATTAGACACTCACCTGACAGCTCTGCAGGGTTGCGCTGTCCTTGGTGCTTAACACAGGCTACTCTGGTTGCCGTGTAAGCACTCAACCAGCACCATCGAGCTGCTCAAGGTTGGTCAAAGCAGCTATTTGTTCCGATTTTGCAAGCGTGTCAGTAGTAAGAGTACACACCTTATGTCAAGCCGCCCACTTTTGGAAAGTGACAGGTGCCACGCCCCTTTCCCAGGACCTTTGACCCTCCAGCCCTTCGTCACAGCAGCTGTCCGCCTGTGACGTGTATCAGGGGCCCCCACCCGTATTCTAAGCCTGTGACGCATCACGAGACACACTTTAGAATACAGTGTGTGTCATGATAATCATGGGCTTTTTTATATGTATAGTTTTGTCTTGGTTGTTATTTACCAACCAGCTCGACTTATGAGTATAATGGGTTAATATATAGAATGCATTTCAAGCCGCTAACAGATTTTTTCAGCACCGCAACCCGTCAGCCTAGACATCTGTTATCTACCATGCAAATCATCCCCTATGAATGGGTTATTATATGTACCATTCATGTAATCCGCAACGAATGGGTTATTAAGTTTATAGGATGAGCTAATGTTAAGTGTAGCCTGCTAGGTTAACCTGCTGTTATATATCAATCATGTAAATAAAGAAGTTAATATATTGAAAGAAAAAACAGACTAATGTATAGTTTTATAAAAGCTTTATTGAGAGCGCCGAATATATAAACTTGCGCTGTAAGAAAGAAAAAAAAAATATAGAATATAGTTATTACATAAAGGAATGCATAAGAATGATTACATAGATGTGTATAACACTGTATAATGTTAAAAGAAATATAGTTACATTTTTACAATCTTTTACAAAGGTAGCCACGACATGGGGAGCACTGGTGTCAGTCGCTTTTTTGGCAATAGGCTCCCCTGGGTTATTCCGTGTGGAGATGGGGAGAAAGTCAGGATTTTGTTTTTGGGGGTACCAGTCGCAAAGCCGGGAGCCGAGCCTGTTTTCAAATCCTGGAGAATTTCTCTAGTACTGTGGCTGCCAATGACCGTAGAAGGCATATTAACTTCGGCCAACGCTCGCATAAAAATGTCCCAGCCCAGAGGGTGATTTTTCTTGGTAGCGCTATGGCTCTGCGTAGCATGGCGGATCAAGTCCAAAATGTTTTGTTTGAGGGAAGTAACAGTTCAAAAGTCTCTCCGAGTTAAAGTTTTAGATCCATCATGGACTTTATTAAAAAATCCATCTTCAAAGAATCCACCAACTCGCGAGTACTGGCGTCTCCAGCGACATCGCTAGGTACATTAGCCTCCGCTATTGCATGCATAAAAATGTTCCATCCCAAAGGTATACTTCTTCTCACGAAGGTGTGACTCTGCGTCGTATGTCTGATCAACGCTGGGAAATTAGTTCCGTGAATTACGGTATTTTTATATACCAATTCGTGCTTATCGTTCCATGTGATAATATTCCGGTGATTGAGTAGAGCGGCCAGCAATCGCTCCGTGTTTTTCTTGCACGAGTGCGGAAGGTCCCAACGGCGAATGACATCAGCTATTTCAGCTTCATAACGCGAACGGTCGGCAGCATACACGGATGGAATAGCGTAGTCTGACTCCATATTAAAGTCTTTACCACTTCGGTTTAGCCACGAGCTGAGTCTTGGTATGATTCCTCTCGCTGAGTTCAATAGGTCGCTTTAGTGTAACACGCAACTTTGAACTAGATGGGGCATCCGTCAATGATTTCTGTATGCTGACTTCGAGAAGCTCACATTAGTGTGATCAGCTGACTATCACTTATGTCTAGGCCCACCGGATGTGGGTGTGTGACAATGAATGGGATGTGGCTTGAATTAGTTACGCCTTTTTTACAATCAGTAGCTAATTAGTTCCAACTCGGGAAGTGTGTCAGTATAGTGATGAAAGATGATGTCTATTATTACACACTAAGAATCAAAGATTACGCTGTTAACAGTTAACACAGGTGTCTATCTCTCTATTTTATTATACTCCATGTAATTAACGATTATATAAAGATGCACAGATCATATTGAAAACACACGGTATCCGACATCTGTAATGACGGTCACAAAACTTATCTTTTATAAATTGGTTTACAAAATTATCATTTTTTTTAAAATCTGGCGTAAAGAAACGTAAAACACTCTCATAAGATAACCCACGGGCTATGTAATATAATACAAACACACAGTAATGCCCACAAAATACACTGTCGGTATCCTGAATTTGGTTATCCTGATATATGTACCTAGAGCAGTTTCTTTTTAAAAACTCTATAAAAGCCTCGGGAAAAATGGGACTATCCGGTGCTAGGCCATAACTATCAAAAAAGACCGCTCTCTCCGAGTCATATAGTACAATTAACACCCAGTGTCGTCCTCGCTGAGTTGAATCATCAGTATTAATTATATAAGCCGATGGTCTTTTATCCACAGCGAATTGGGGTAGGAAGTCACTCGGGTATACGCCAGCAAAAATTTGCGAAGTATAACGATCGGATTTAAGGAGATTCGTGAGTTGAAGTGTGTTCATAATTTAATTGTAATCGTACAGAACTTCTCTTCTGTGATTTATTTCCAGAATAGCGGGACTTGACGCGTAGACAAGCATGTTAACCGTGTGAGGGGTAGGGACTGAGAAGCGTACTTCCGCACGCAGGTTCCCGGTTTTAACGAGCGAGAAGTGCGTCCCGGGCTCCATGTCCGGTGACAGATCGAATGCAAAAAATGTGTATCCGCTAACGAACTCATTTCTGTCAATCGAAATCGAGTTGTCTGCTCGCTGCTTTCCAGAGATATGCACGAGAGCCATATATTCCCTAATAGCTAATTCGGCCTCAAAATCAGGCTGAAAAGGCCTGGCCGGAATCTGTTGACCATCCAGATACAAGGCCGCGTGGTTTACGGAATAATGGTGAAAACAGAGAGGATTTTTTTGGAAGCTACCGCTAAAGGCTTCATTGTCCACAAAGGCTAATATCACAGTTTTAGGTATTTGACCCAGGAACAAATTTTCATGGGTTGCTATACGGCTTCCGATTGCTATGCTGAAGACTTTGAGATTCGTCCTATCCAAAGTATATTTAGCGGTGGTTGCTAGTAGCGCCTGGCTGTGGCCTATGCGGACGGCTGGGGATACTTGTACTCTCTTGATGAAAATTGAAGCATGAAGGATTTGAACTTTAAATCCATCAGGGTCTGCTGCCATCAAGCAGAACGAGTCTTTATTCCTTGTCAGTTTTATCTTTAAATCCAGACCGTTCAAGATAAGTTTCGGTTGGTTAAATATATCACCATAAATAGGCCCCAGAAGCTCCACAGTTTTAGAGCGATGTGTTGCTGCAGCTCTTTTAGCGAAGCCTACATTTAGACCGTCGAGTGTCCTTTCATGGTGGTGACCCGCCGAATCCTTGTAAAACAGGCCTGCTGTAAATTGGGATGCGAGCGTTTGACCACTATAATTTAAAATTGTCTCGATGAACGCTCTATAGCTATAAAGATTATCGGATTGTGAGATTAGTCGATCCCCCAATGTGATGTCCACTTGGTTAAAAAGTGTGGCTATTGGGTAATTAATAAAGCCCACACGTGCACCATCGGCGATGGGTGTGTTATCTTGTTTAACTATACGACAGGTTAAGTGCAGGAGGGTGTTATTTAAGTCGTAGTAATATTCGCCGCTACCCGATATGAAGAATTCCAACGGCGTGTTGTCAGTGAGGGCCGCGATAGGCAGGACTTCAACAAATAAAGATTTTTCAATACTTGTCTGCGTTGGCGGTATGGTGAAAATATCCAACTCAGATTTAGTGCACTCTACAGATCCGTCGTGTATGAACGCCATGTTAGAGAATTAAAAGATGTCGTCTGCTGCGCGTCTAGCGGGTTTCTGACGGCGTCGTCTTTTGCGTGAAGGAGTCTTATCCATGAGGAGCGGGTGAAATCGTGCAACGATTCGCCTTTTTCTTTTACGGGGGTTTTTTACAACAGAAACAAGTCCGGAGCCTTGCTGTTCTTGACGCGACTGATTGAGTCTGTCCAAAACAGCCGAGGAAACAGAAGTGACTGCATCTGTAGCGATATTTTTGACAGCCGTCTTTACATGAGGCTTTACTAATTCTAGACCTTTTCTGAAAAGAGGCAAGGCCCTCCGGAAGAGTGACCTGAAGACACCGCCAATTCCAGCGCCATTCATATACTCGTCTCCGTGAAATCCGTCTATTTTTCCATTTCCACTCTGTGCCAAATAATGTTTCACGTAGAGCGTAGGATCACCGTACACCCGCTGAGACAACATGTTTTAATGCTGCGAACCGTTACGCGGTCTAAAGTGTAATCGCACTATACTTTTCCCGTACTTGAATTTAACAGGCGTGTTCTGGTCTGATAAAATCGAGATTGTAATCGTGTCAAAATGTTGTTTACACACCG
This sequence comes from Eleutherodactylus coqui, assembly GCF_035609145.1. Taxonomy (NCBI): domain Eukaryota; kingdom Metazoa; phylum Chordata; class Amphibia; order Anura; family Eleutherodactylidae; genus Eleutherodactylus; species Eleutherodactylus coqui. The sequence continues at coordinate 514,169,397 of NC_089837.1, forward strand.
ACACGTAATCAGGGCGATTGTAGTGAATTGTGACAATGTCGCTGTTTTTACCGGTGATTTCGACCGTTCGTAGTAATTGGACGTAATTATTTCCTACAATCTGGTGATCAATTATATCACTATAGATATACAATGTATAAAATCCACCTTTTATGTCCGCAAAATGCCGCTTCTTGTCCGCGATATCCCCAGGTAAAGCAGGGTTATATTCAGGCAGGCCTAGCAGAACGGACAACTTATGACCCGGAGCAAAGTGTAGCGTTGGAGAGTCGGTAACTGTAACAATTCTTTTTACTTCATCATAGCGTAGCTTGAAGAGCTCGTTTGTTAGCCTTAAACCCTCAATTCTGTCATTTATCGTGCGCGTCAAATCTGTTAACGAGGCGTAAAAACCCGATTTGATAAAATACTCATTGTAAGTACTTCCATTTTTAGCCACGAAAAAGTTTCCCTCAGTTGGCGCAATCGTGTCCCATGTGTGCGGGTACTGAATTTCAGTTAGCGCCACATCGTAAGCGCCCGAGAGGTGAATCGGCTTCGCTAGTTTCGTAGTGTAATTAGAAATTGAGTTTTCGGGGTAGATTCTGGACAACGCATTACTAGGAAGAGTTATATAAAAAGAGCCCGACTCCATGCTCTATGCGGGTGACAGTTGATTTTCAGCGACCCAGCTGTTAAATTTTGTAGGGTACCCGAGCCACTTCACAAAATAATGCACCGTTCCGCGGATGCGCCTCTTCTTTAATATTTTCTCGATCCTATAGACACGGTTCTCGTCAGCGGGTACCTGCTGTATTTCCTCTTTATAAAACGACCCCTCTATAGCTTCGCCGTTCAGATCGATTAATTTATATAGCGGTTTTTGAAATTGCGTATTAATAGACTCTATGACGAAAATTTCATCAGTGTAAGTTTGCTCATAGCCTTTCGTAAATGTTCCTTTATGTTGAGAAATCCTCACATGATCGCCTATTTGTAAAGAAGTCTTTTCATGCTTTGAGTTCAGAATATCGCTGTAGATATTTCGCCAAATTGTTAAGGAGTTCTTTTTAGTGACATCCACAGGTCGACATCGGATAATACGGTGGTAAGTTCGGTTATAACTGTATACCAGGGCTGGTAAAATATCGATATAGCGAAATGTGTTATGATGGGTGAGATAACGCCACATTCGTGATTTTAAAGTGCGGTTAAAACGTTCAACCACCGCAGCCTTTACGTTGTTGCTTGTAAAGTAATGGTGTATGTTGTATCTTTTACAAAGGTGCTTCATGTGTTGATTCATGAATTCTTTCCCGCGATCGGTGCGTATTTTTCGAGGTACGCGATCGCTATTCTCAAATATCAGCTCGAAGGCTCTGGCGACGCTTGATCCCGATTTAGATGATAATCCGACGCACCAAGCATATTTTGATAAAACATCTATAACCGTTAAAATGTATTTTATGCCGTAATTTTCTTTAGAGTATTGCATTAAACACACGAGGTCAGATTCCCAGAGCGAATCTATATCAGCAGCGATTATTTTGTTTCTAGCAAATTTCTTTCTGATCGGCTTGTGAAGGGTATAACAATTAATCTTTTGCAGCCATTCTGTAATTTTGCGTTGGTTTATCCCCTTAAGTGCCTTATGCAATTTTTGAATTCCGGCATAAGAACCGGCGCTGGATGGTGTAAAATATTGGCGCTGTAACCGACGTGCATCCCCTGAAGCGACCATAGTGGTAATTATGCATCAAGAGTGGGGATGCAGCGGTTTAATTAGCTCCTAACTTTTTATAAATCTAGTCCGCTTTGATTCTACCATTCGTAGATTTTAAATCAACTGATTACAGCACGTAGAAACCTGGACACTTTAATCACTTTCTGCTTTTTTTATTTTTAAATAAAGTATCTCGTATATTTAACTTAGCATAGCATTTACAAAGTTTCATTGTGTTGACGAATGAAGGATTTAGGATATTAGATATATGGCTAATTTACCGTGACACCAGCTGAAGTATGACACATTATGACCGGCTGTCTCATACATCCTGATACTTATAGGATCAATAAAATCAAGAGGCTATGTCACAGAACTAATTATTTACCCTGTGAAAAAAGAGGCTATTGAGAGATTAAATCCGTTAGACATATGGCTAATTTACCGTGACACTAGCTAAGTAAGTTTAAGCCTTCTGCCAGCTGAATGGTCTAACGTAACACTAACTGAAGTTTGACACATTATGACCGATTGTCTCATACATCCTGATACTTATAGGATCAATAAAACCAAGAGGCTGTGTCTCAGAAGTGATTATTTACCCTGTGAAAAAAAAAAAAAAGAAAAGTGCCTATTGAGACGTGTGGGACAAGGGGGGTATTTGTAAACAACTAGAAACACCTGTTGAGGAATTTGTCTGGACTTGCCCGCCGGGCTGCTGAGAGCCGCGCATATAACTGTCCTTAACTCAGTTAAGGCAGCTCACGAGCCAGTCAGCCCCGTCTTCTTTACAGAGCCAGAAAACATCTGTGTCCATCTACTGAACTCGGGTTCATCGCCTCCAGCCCTTCACAAAGCATTGCAATAAAGGTAATACATTGTTTTTATCTTTTTATTTTGCATTAGTGTATAAGGATAAACATTGTTTTTATTACCGTATTATATTAACGTATTAGCATAATTATTAATATTCACGTATTTGATATACGTACGGTTAATAAAATGCATGCATAAATTAGTGCATTACAATAGATCTATGTTTAATTAGTATAGGTGATTATATATATATTTTTTAATACAGCCTGACTTTAATTATGCATATAGCGTAATATTGAAAACATTGTTTTATTATCGTATTATATTGACGTATTAACGTAATTATTAATATTCATGTATTTGATATACGTACGTTTAATAACTGCATACATAAATTAGTGCATTACAATAGATCTATGTTTAATTAGTATAGTTGATTACATATATTTTGAATACATACTGTCTTTAATTATGTATATAGCGTAATATTAGTCTTACTGTGTGCGCATTTTACTAATATGTCACTTTGTTTTTAACTATTAGAATGCTTATTAATACCGTATATTTTTAATGTCCGTACCCATTAATTGTTTTATGATGTACTATCGCGTTACATTAGATGTGTTTTATTTTTAATTATAGCAGATTATTAATATTGTTGTATTAAACATTATATATATATATATATATATATATATATATATATGTTTATAATTTTGCTAACCTTACTATGTGTGCAATATACTAGTCTTTTGCTATAGTTTTAATCATTATAATGCTTATTAATAACGTAATAATATTACTGTATCAAATTAATATATTATATGTGTGTATTTAATATACGGATCAGTAATATTTCTACGACACCTTAGTCTATCAGTAAAGATGCATGACCAATATTTTTAAATGACGAACCTTCTAACGAACAGCAGCGGTGCTAGAAATCAGTTTTTATTTTTTATTTATTTTTTTATTTTTTTTATTTTTTATTTTTTTTATTTATTTATTTATTTATTTATTTTTTTGCTGTAGTAATTCTCTATGCATTTTCAGATGGAAAGTCAGGGTGTCGATCATTCCCCCCTTGGATTTACTACCACCCAAATCGGTAGGTATGCGGCGTTTACGCACTTGATTTCGTATAGCTATCCGTTAAGGTTACATTTTTTAAAAATACGTTAATTTTACCCTTTTTTTTTTTTGTTTTTTTTTTTATCATTTGCTGTATAAAGTAGAGAACTGGGATGACATCAGCGAAACTTTTGACCCAGCGCTATTCGATTGTTTCTCACAGTCTGCCAACGGTAGGATTTATCACACCGTATGCGTTGTTTTGTTTACGCAATTGTTGTTATGTGTTATGCTAAATAAACGTTGTCTCAATACAGATGCTACAGATGTAAATGAATCCGTAAATCACGAAAGACCAGCGCAGTCGCTGGGACACGCCAATCACCCATGGAGTCCACTAAGACAGCAAAACGGATGCGTGAGAATGGTGGTGCTATCACCTATATCGGTTGCGCATGGGAGCCAGTCGGGGGACTCCGGTCAAAGCGTCATCGGTAAGATGCTTGCAACAATTTGAGCGAATGTTCAATTATAGTACGGATGTTACATGCGTAAATCCCGCGTAATTCATCAACAGCGTTACACATTTTTTTATTGTGTTTTTTCTTTTCTTCCTTCCAGTGAATACTTGTGTCATCGCTGGGGAAAACACAACATTAGAGATGGCAAACCTGACGCTAAACCCTGTGGAAAATGCGAGTGTATCAGCGGATGCATCTAGCCCTGTGTTACAGACACACAGCGAATCCGTGAGATACCCGATGCCGCTAGAACCACACATAACCATCAACCGCGTCGCCACACCAACTGCTGTCAAACATCGCCGCAACTTATTGAAGCGTGAGAGATACTGTGTGAGAAAAACACCGCTATCCCCTGTTTTGGAAGAGTCCGAAAAGCCTGGGGACAGCAACACTGGTTCCGCTAATGGTAAGCCGCATGCCGTAATGTCAAATGATATTCGGGTTTGTCATAATGCAACACAAACTGATACACAACACCAACTAGACAGTGCTAGTATTAGCGCAGTAACATGTGTTGATACTCAGCAGTCGCTAGTTACCTCACCACACAACACTTCATCTCACAGAAAGAGAAAATCATCTGATGAGTATCAAGTTTCAAAAAGATCGCCAACACTGAGAAACCTTAACGATCCTGTTTACCGTCACTTTGTGACGCGACAGATACAGATGAAAAATACGATACAGATTCTATGTGACGGCGTTATCGCTAAGGCATCAGAATGTAGCGCTAAGGCATCAGAATGGGCCGCTAAGGCATCAGAATGTCTCACTATAGTTTCCCAAGTGAGGACGAGGCAATCAGAGCTAGAGCACGCACCTGTAGAGCCCCTTAGTAACGTTGAACTTTTAAAACTAGTTGTAAAGTTGCGAAAGATTTCCAACGCGCTCGCTATTACGGAGCCCCATCAGCCCCCCACCTTATGACTATCTATGGTCGGAGGAGGTCTGAAGAAACAGTGTTCTAACAGAGGTTGTGTTTGGCGTAGAGCAAAGTCTGTTAAAAAAGCCATAAAAATGTTGTGTATGGCCGCAAGAAGGGAATCCGTCAGAAGACGCAGAAAGAGACAAACCAGAGTTTCCCCACAAAACCCTGACGCACCCCCAGATAGATCTGATTCAGCTCCACATACCGCACAGATTCCAGACATGCCCAATCCAACTGTAAATAATGAACCCTCATCGCGGATCCCCCCGCAGGAACAAGAGCGTATACCGTTTGATCGTGTTGAGCAACCTGCTGACGCTTCTGTGTTTTTACAGCATTTATTCCATATACGGCGTGAAGTTGGTCACTTCAATGCCGTGGAGCACATTGATCATTTCAGCTTTGCAAATCTGCATAGGATACAATCTTTTATTGGTGCGATTAATGCTGTTCACGGTGTCGTTCAGTCTTTGCTCGACAGAATCAGACGAGATATACAACCCGGTGATTTTATACAGCTGAGGATCGATGGCGGTCGATGGTTGGATCCTATTTATTCCCTAAAACAGGCTCGGGATGATTTTAACGCTGAGAGTTTCTTAAATGCTGTGGCCAATGCATTACAGAGTAATGCGGAGTGTTTAGCTGGTGAATTTCTGACTCTCAGAGTGCTAATAGTGCGGAATAGGCGCGGCGGTGGAAGACATCGCAGACGGTTAAAATCAATACTTTACACACAGATCATCAAGCAGAAAAAACGCTGGCTGTTTGATTTTAACAATTACGACTCTAACCTCTGCTTAGCCGCCAGCCTATTCGCACTGTTAGAGAAGGGGTCTCCCGATGATAGTGTTTTATTGGCGCGTGCTAGAGAATTACATCGCGAATTGGACATTCCCGACAATCAGTTAGTGAGTTTTAGCGATATCGAGGCATTCGAGAAACACCTGGGGATAACCATAAGGGTTTTATACCACAATCGCGGTGATTGGCGTTATTTTCACACCGGCAAAACATCTGGTGGGAATGTTGTATACATTCTTCACCATGATGATCATTATTACGGGATTACGAATATAAAAGCCTTTATCGGGGCAAATTACTTTTGTGATCATTGTAGTTCTGTTTTCCACCACAAAAATAATCACTCGTGTCAGTATTTTTGCAAGGCTTGTCAATCAGAATCGTGTGTCGAGACCGCAGAATCGATATACCGTTGTTCCAGTTGTCGCGTGTTTTGTCGCTCATCCGATTGTTTAGACCGACACAGGGTCCTTGCTGCGGCGAATAAAGCGTTTTGCAAGACTAAAATCTTTTGTGATAGTTGTTACCGCTATGTGGTTAAAGGCTCTGAGCCTCACGAATGCAAGGGACTCCGCTGTAACATCTGTAAAGCCAACGTGGTGAAATTTGACAAACATGAGTGTTACATGCAGCCTTACCAAGGGGGACCAGATGAAGATGCGTCGACGTATATTATCTACGACTTTGAGTGCCAACAGGATACAGGTAAACACATTCCAAATTTTATTTTTGCCACCCCGCTGCACGGGTCAGTGTCTTGGGAGTTTAAGGGCGATTTTTGTACTCGCGATTTTGTTAATTTTTTTCTCAGCGGCGCTTTTGAAGATTGCACATTTATTGCCCACAATGCCGGGCGATATGATTCGTATTTCATAGTCAAACAATTGATAATTGAGAAGATTCAAATAGATATGATCACTCAAGGCGGCCGCCTTCTGTGTGTGACGGTACCGTCGATGAACTTGCGGTTCATAGACTCGCTTAACTTCATTCCCATGAAGCTTAGCAAGCTGCCTCAGGCTATGGGTTTTTCAGGGGGCAAGGGACATTTCCCTCACTTTTTCAATACTAAAGAAAACCAGAATTATGTCGGCCCCATACCTGATGCTAAATATTACGGCCCAGAGTATATGATGCCTGATGACCGAAAAGAGTTCATGGAGTGGTATGAATCGCAAAAGGATTGTACTTTTGATTTTAATGCAGAGTTGAAGGCCTATTGTAAGCAGGATGTTGAAGTATTGCGGAAATCCTGTGAGCGTTATAGAGACCGGATAATGGACATGGCCAAGAAAAAGGTTAGAAGGTATTGTACAGAAAAAAGGAAAAACGTTACTGTGACTTATTGCGTTGACCCGTTCCAACACATCACTCTCGCGTCTGTCTGTATGGCTATATACAGGTTTAAGTTCTTACCTAAAGACACTATAGCTGTTGTGCCCTCTGATAATTATCATAAGGCCAAAAAAAGGTACTCAACGCCAGCTATTCAGTGGTTGATGTACGTGTCTCACAGTGAAAACATAGTCATACAGCACGCGCTGAGAGGCGGCGAAAAAAAGGTCGGCAACTATTATTTAGACGGTTACGCGTATGTTGACGGGCGCCATATCGCTTTCGAGTTTAATGGCTGTTTTTTTCACGGCTGTGGCGTCTGTTTTAGCGCAAACGCGCAAAATAACGTCACAAAAACGACATACAGCCAACTATACCAGGCATCTTTAGCTAAAATGCGCTATTTACAACAGCAGGGGTACACTTTACGCGTCTTATGGGAGCATGAATGGCGTGAAATGATTGAGACCAATTCAGACCTTCAGGCTTTTCTTCTTAAAATGCAGTTCCCAGTACCGCTAGAGCCGCGTGACGCTCTTTACGGCGGTCGAACTAACGCGATAAAGCTATGTCACAGGCTGGCCGATGGCGAGACGATAAATTATTATGATTTCACTAGTCTATATCCTTTCATCAACAAAACAAAGACGTACCCTATAGGTCACCCGACGATTATTTATGAAGATTTTACTTACATCAAAAATTACTTTGGTATCGCAAAAGTTAAAGTGTACCCGCCTCGCGATTTATTTTTCCCGGTGCTACCGGTGAAAATGAATCATAAGTTGATGTTTCCGCTGTGTTACACTTGCGCTTTAAATTCACTGAGCGATCCCTGTAGTCATACTGATGAAGAGAGGTCTATCGTTGGCACTTGGTGTACCATAGAACTCGAGATGGCTGTAGAGAAAGGTTACAGGATAGCACACACCTACGAAATCTGGCACTTTCCAGAAACATCGGATAATCTATTCGCGTCTTACATCGAGTTGCATCTTAGGGATAAGCAGGAGGCTTCAGGCTTCCCGAGTTGGTGCACGGACGATGATAAGAAAAATGCGTATATTGACTCCTTTCTTCAAAAAGAAGGTGTTCAATTGCGTAAGGAGGAAATAGGCGTAAATCCTGCTAAACGCCAAATCTCCAAGCTTTTCTTAAACTCCTTGTGGGGAAAGTTTGCGCAGAAATCAAACCTTCCGTGTACCAACATCGTGACTGACCCTGATAAACTCTTTGAGTATGTGTTTCTACCACAGTACGAAATTTCAGGTCTAAATTTCATTGATGACGAAACAGCCAATGTCACGTGGAAATACGCCAAAGAGCATCACACGGTCAACAAAAACACAAACATCTTTATAGCTTGTTTTACAACAGCCTACGCACGCCTAGAGCTCTACTCTCTTCTGGATAGACTGCAGGAACGATGCCTTTATCATGACACAGACTCTGTCATGTTTGTACACCGTGAAGGCGATTGGAACCCGCCGTTAGGCGACTATCTGGGGGAATTGACCAGCGAGATCCCCGATGATACACACATAACAGAGTTTGTATCTGCTGGTCCCAAAACCTACGGGTACAAGTTGAACACTGGTAAAACAGTGTTAAAAGTTAAAGGTATAACTTTAAATACGTCAGCCACTCAGGTCGTAAATTTTGACAGTCTGAAAGATCTGGTTCTGGATTATCAACGTAACAGCGACCCTGAAACACAAAAGACCATCACCGTAGAGCAGCCAGGCTTTGTGAGAGATAAAAAGTATTGGGATATCGAAACAAGGCCGCTACAAAAAACACAGAGGTGTGTTTATACAAAGAGGTATCTACTAGATGATTTTACCACTCTCCCTTACGGTTATTAGATCATAAAGTAAGCAAATACACCCAGACATGCAAACCCGTAATATTGTTTGATTTTGTGGCGTGTTGGCGTAACTATATGTCGGAGATAACTGCTTCTTCTCCTAACTAGGATCTGTAAGGAATACGTACTACCGGATCAGCTCAGCATTAACGCCACGCAATCCGCAAGATCGTGTGAGGAGACGACTATTAGACGAATTCACACTATAACATCACAGTGTTAACGGTTGTATGATGGACACACGATTGCAACACCCCTTCTCTTGTATTTTAGCCGGTCCGTCTAACTCTGGGAAAAGTTACTTTGTTAAGCAATTGTTACTTAACTCTGCAACGCATATATCTCATATCCCCACTAACATTGTGTTTTTTCATTCGTGTTGGCAACCGCTTTATGATGAACTTTCCGCCTCTTTTTCCAACATTAGATTTATAGAAGGACTACCTCAGACTTTTATAGATGATGACTTATTCCCGCCTGATAAGGTAAATTTGACCGTTGTTGATGATCTCATGGAGAGTGCCAACGAGAACAATGAAATAGAGAAAGCGTTTACCAAGTATGTACACCACAGAAATCTGAGCATTTTGTACCTTGTACAGAACATATTTTGTCAAGGTAAAAAGAGCCGCACTATCAGCCTTAACAGTAATTATATTGTACTGTTTAAAAATCGGCGTGACCGGCTTCAAATTGTCACGCTGGCTAGACAGATGTATCCGGGTCAGACGCGCTTCTTCTTAGAAGCTTTTGAGGATGCCACGAGTGCTCCTTACGGATATCTGCTAGTTGACTTAAGAGCCAACACACCCGAGGAGCACCGTTTGAGAACGGGTTTGTTTCCTCCTGCTTTACCAGCTGTGTACATCCCCAAGAAAAATGCTTCTAAAAAGTGAGTTTGTCTTTTTCGCGACTTATTTTATTCTGAGCGCATTGGTCCGACAGGATGTCTGAGAGAATTCGTCGTAATTGGGCTCTCTTAAAAAGCCTAGTGAAAGCGAAACCGGCCGTAAGAAAATCTATTTTACGCGACGCGAGCAGCGATCTGATTACAGCCATAGCTGAGATCGCATTAAATATTTTAAAAGGTCGGATACCTCTGAAACCGCGTCAGAAAAAGATACTAAAAAAATGGCGAAGTGCTATAAGGCGCCTGGGTGATAAAACACTGGCCATTAAGAAAAAGAAGCGTATAGTGAATCAGGCCGGCGGTTTTATAGGATCGCTCTTGGGTTTTGCAATCCCAATAATTACGAGTCTGCTTGCCAATCGATAATGGACCATGCAGAGAAAATGTACTTGGTCCCTAAACACGAACTTAACAAGATAAGACAATCCGCTACAACGACTCCGAGCATACGACAGACGACTATACATCGCCTTGATGATGAAATTAGCTCGATTTTACAACGTAGTGACATTCCTGATGATGTGAAAATTAAAAAATACACAGATGTTTTACAAAGATACTTGGTACACGCTAAACAGGACTCAAAAGAGCTAACAACTTTAAACCTCGTAACCTCGGGTGGCGCTGATCATCAGCAAGTGTCAAATACATCTCCTGATAATAGAAATACTATTCATGAAATTGTGAGCCATGTCAATCCACGGTTCAAAAAAAATGCTGAGCTTTTGCTAAACAGACTGTCGCAGAATGCTGATATTACATCGTGGAATTTGCGCGACGAGTTTGTTTATAAAGGTGATCCAGTTACTGGGTCAAACATTTTGGACTTGATCCGCCATGCTACGCAGAGCCGTAGCGCTACCAAGAAAAATCACCCTCTGGGCTGGGACATTTTTATGCGAGCGTTGGCCGAAGTTAATATGCCTTCTACGGTCATTGGCAGCCACAGTACTAGAGAAATTCTCCAGGATTTGAAAACAGGCTCGGCTCCCGGCTTTGCGACTGGTACCCCCAAAAACAAAATCCTGACTTTCTCCCCATCTCCACACGGAATAACCCAGGGGAGCCTATTGCCAAAAAAGCGACTGACACCAGTGCTCCCCATGTCGTGGCTACCTTTGTAAAAGATTGTAAAAATGTAACTATATTTCTTTTAACATTATACAGTGTTATACACATCTATGTAATCATTCTTATGCATTCCTTTATGTAATAACTATATTCTATATTTTTTTTTCTTTCTTACAGCGCAAGTTTATATATTCGGCGCTCTCAATAAAGCTTTTATAAAACTATACATTAGTCTGTTTTTTCTTTCAATATATTAACTTCTTTATTTACATGATTGATATATAACAGCAGGTTAACCTAGCAGGCTACACTTAACATTAGCTCATCCTATAAACTTAATAACCCATTCGTTGCGGATTACATGAATGGTACATATAATAACCCATTCATAGGGGATGATTTGCATGGTAGATAACAGATGTCTAGGCTGACGGGTTGCGGTGCTGAAAAAATCTGTTAGCGGCTTGAAATGCATTCTATATATTAACCCATTATACTCATAAGTCGAGCTGGTTGGTAAATAACAACCAAGACAAAACTATACATATAAAAAAGCCCATGATTATCATGACACACACTGTATTCTAAAGTGTGTCTCGTGATGCGTCACAGGCTTAGAATACGGGTGGGGGCCCCTGATACACGTCACAGGCGGACAGCTGCTGTGACGAAGGGCTGGAGGGTCAAAGGTCCTGGGAAAGGGGCGTGGCACCTGTCACTTTCCAAAAGTGGGCGGCTTGACATAAGGTGTGTACTCTTACTACTCGTGTCCCAAGCATGTTTTAACACGTTGAGTAGCAATGTGTCAAAACACACTTTTTAAAAAAAAGACTCATGATTTCAAACATGCCCTTCCTTTATACCATTACATGGCAAATTGAAATAGGATCATGGCACAATATAATTTTTTTAAAGGGAATTGTATTTGTACCCAAAAATAAGTCTTCCACAATGTTTTGTGTTAACAATTCTTTTTATAATCAAACATAAAATGTAGTCAACACAAAAAGCCTTCATTGGCCATATATTTAATAAGGAAAATAAATGTTTATGTTTCTTGTGCAAACTAGAAGGGAAAACACAAAGTTAAAAAAAAAAATGTTCCTAATTTTCCCTGGCAGCCCCGGGTTGTTGAAGGCTTGGATGCGCCTCGGGAATGACCCCTTTTTCGTGGGCGACCCCGTAGCCTTCGAGTAGGAGGGCTGCCCTGCCCCAACGCCTCCTGGGACTAGCCTTCCCCAGGATCATTTTCTTCTGCCTCAACCACACATTCCTGGAGTGGTACTGGGGGTGGTAGAGGCTGCAGAGATGCCTCATCAGCCTCTCTTGCTTCTGGGGCGCCTTCTACATCATCCACAATGTTGGGTCCAACAAAAGCAAGTTCTACCTCAGAGTCCCTGCTTGGCCCTGGCTGCCTGCTTACACTGGGCTCTTTGGGGGGGGGGGTGTAGGGAGGGGCTGGCAATGGCACAACCCCTGAAGGGCCAGTATCCGGGGAGGGCCAGGGGTTTGGCACAGGAGGCGCAGGGAGAGCAGAGTCCCCTGTTGGAGGTTCTGCCCTAGCAGGTGGCTCTTGAGAGGGCAGTGTGTGCATATCTCTTTCCTCACTCAGAGAGCTAGGACCCTGACCTACAGGCCTTGGGGAGGCATATTCGGAGGGACTGCTACCAAAGGGTTGTGGTGTATACGTATCCTCCTCCGAATCCTCACCATATAGGTCAGGAGAAAAATCAGCCCTTCAATCCATTGCATCGTTGAGCCAGCGTCCATAGGCCTGCCTCTGGTGGTGCCTTCCCCTGCCATTGAGGCACCACAGGTCCAGCATCCAGAACACTTCATGTGCTGGTTCTGGCTGCAGGGCTGCATCAAGGACGGCCTCAAGAGCCCTTCTCACTGTCCCCTGCAGCATTGGGGGGACCTGTCAGCAACGAAGGGCTAGCCCCCAGCAGAACTTGTCCGCCCAATCCTCATCCACCTGAAGTCTCAGGTACTGCAACACTCCCATCTCTACCTGAACCCTGGATGAAAACTTCAGAGCAAAAATATCCAGTCTAGCGCTTCGTGGGATGAAGGAGTAGAATCGGGGTGAATAAAGTTACACCAATACGTGGATTTTTATTGCAACAAAGTTGCAATAAAACTCCACGTATTGGTGTAACTTTATACACCCCGATTCTACTCCTTCATCCCGTGAAGCGCTAGACTGGATATTTTTGCTCTGAAGTTTTCATCCACTCTGGGTTCCCTATTATTAGGGACCCCTGACATCCAAGCAGCTCTCCTTTCAGGATTGGGAAGAAGGATTTATTGATCCACTATATCTACAGGCCTTTCCGGATTTGGAGGTACTAGTGAGTTATCCCACCAGAGGGAAACTCACTAAGTACCGGGTAAGTCTTTTTATTTACCTCACTTCACCATTGTATCACCATATAGCACTGAAGGAGCGCTATTACTGATCCCGACACCTCTATTATTGTGAACCCTGGATGAAGGAGGATTGGGTGGATCTGCCAGGGGAGCAATGCAAGGAACCCCGCTGAGGCGGCCTGTCCAACACAGGGCTCTGTTCTTCCAGCCCAGCATCCTGTGTTCCCCCAGATCGGGCAGCAAAACCGGCCTGAAGTACGGTTGCTCCTCCTCCTCTGGTTCTTGATCTTCCTCCTCCCCTGGAGGCTGCTCCCGCAGCTCCTCAAGATTACTGGATCGGCTGGTTAAAGAGATTGTAAATGTCAAACATTCGTTTCCAATCGACATTCTGTGCTAAAAAATAAAACAATATGCAGTATGAATTGGGGGCAAGGATCATTGTACATGGATAATTATAATGTTAGAAATGTAGTTTTTTGCATTGCCTATTAATATAAACACCCTGCGTGTGCATGGCAGTTTTGCAATTGGTTAGTCATGCATAATGATCATCCCAAATAAAAAGTCAGAGCAGATATACAGTATATCCTTTGGTCAATTAATGTGAAAGTGCTAAATCCTATTGCCTCTTACAATATCTTGCAACCTATAGTGTGTTTATAAATTTAAGTTCTAGGCAATGAGCCTAAATATGCTGTTTGGTCACATTCCTAAGCACACTAGAGTAAACTCAACTGCTTTGTCTCTGGAGCATGTGGTAATCCTCAAACCTGCAAGAGAGTAGGATAGTGGAATGTAACGTGCACACAAAAGACTGTGTATTTGTACCTTAGCTCAATTTTTTTAAAGTTAAGCATCTCCATTTTTAAAGATGGAGCAGCGCCAATTTGAGATACACTTGCAAGAAGTGACTCTTCCACACAGTATGGAGACACACCTTTCCATGAGCCTCCACTGTTTGTAACGTTTCTTCTAAATATATGTTAAACATATCTGTCAATTATAAATTCACAAAGGAAAGCATATACTTACGTATTTAACTCAAGGATTGGTCTTAAAAAGCCAAGCACATGGCCTAATTCGTAGCGCATCGGGTCACCAGGTGACATCCCAGCATTTATTTGTTGGCGCAGCGTTCTGGTGAACCGGTCTCTTATGGAGCGCCATGATGTACTCAGCCCTTTCACTAGAGGGGTGAATATTTGGGCCACAGAATATCCAAGAAAGCAATTAATACACAGAAAAATTACATATAACGCAACATGCAGTATGTGCAAATTACACCGACGGGAGAGATGATGTGTTTAGTAAGCCATGCATCTGTAATTTTGCTAAACCAGAAACAATTCTACCAAGGGCCATTTGCAATGAGAGGGGCAGGATGGGGGCGGAGCTAAGCGCTGGTACTTAGCTGCGCCCCCATCTTGTCCCCTCCTATTGCAAATGGCCCTTGGTAGAATTGTTTCTGGTTTAGCAAAATTACAGATGCATGGCCTTCTCCTGGCTCCTGGCTCTTCCATCTTCCTCCCCCTGTAGACAAGGACACCGTATATCGGCTCAGCGTGAAAACCGAGCCGATATACGGTCGTCTGAATAAGCCCTTAAAAACAGACTGCTGCACAGAGTGGACATCACAAACAAGCAAAAAGAGGATCACAAATCACAGTAGCAAAACAAAGGATATTAGCACTTCGCATACAAAAGGAAAAAAATAATGCATCACAATTGCTTATTCAAAAAATTAAAAGTAAAAATCTCTAAAACACTTACATTTGTTCTTCTGCACACTATCATTGTAGGTTGCCCAATACTAGTATGCTCTTTCCGCCACCTGTATCCACAACACGTTCTTTTGGCCCCTGTTTTTGTAGGCCTCGCTGTGGACGTCCCGCTTGTTCATTGTGAATCTTTTCCTCCAGGCTCAGAGCACCACAATACACCAAAAGCCTAGATAAATGTCAGCCGCACCTCCCCATACACTCCAACGTTTATATAGGGGTGGGCGATATGTCGAAGGTGTGAGCATGATTGTTTTGCATTGATAAACACAATCGCCCGTCCGCATGTGTTGGCCATGTTGGTCCAAATAAGAGATTTACATAATTACAAGTTCACAGGCAACTTCATTCACAAAAGCAGAATAGCCCAACATCTCTCTAATTGCAGATTGTGTCCAGAGATGTTAGTTTAGGGCCCTTGATGAGCTACCACAAAGATTTTATCATCACAATATCTTACACCATAATTTGTGAACGACTGTGGCCCCGATAATGCTGCACAAGGCTTTCTCTTATAAAAAATATGCCTGTATAGCGAGCCAAAGCATGGCGCAACATCCGCCACTAAAATGTGACAGCCTCAGTAACGAACACATTAGACTGCTTAGCCGACAAAAGGCAGAACCATGTTCTGAGAGAATAGGACAATGTGAAGACGTATTATAGAGCACATAGGCATTTTGGCGTGGGGCTATTGGTGTAACTTGCGTTGATAATAATGTATATTGTAAATCGCCCTTGGAAGGTGCAGTTTACTAACATAACGATCTTCATAATTGTTGCCCTTTAAAATGGGTTTAGGAAAGGCGATGCAACTTCGTGACATGAATGCAGAACGTGTCTTTCTGGTTTGAACAAATTGTCGCATACGCCTTTCTGCGTTTGAGGGGCACGGTTATTGTAATGCTTCCCCTGCGAAAATGTGCTAATTAAACAGTTTTGTGCAGATATGTGCGAAAGGGGGAAGGGGGGTAGGATAGGAAGGTTCTGGATGCCATTAATAATTCACTTAGGCCTTAGTCACATGGGCGTTTTTTCACGCGATTTGCGCATCGCATGACGGATGCGCATGCGCAAATCGCGTGACCGGCGCCGAAAAATCGGCCCAAAAATCGCCCAAAAATTTGCTCCTAGCCGCGTTTCATTAGAAACGGGCCGGAGCTGTCCAGCGCATTGCATTCAATGGAGCCGGCAATACAGCGGCTCCATTGAATGCAAGCGCTGCGGGCGAGTGTGGGATGAATTGTCGGGAAGGGGTTAAATATATAACCCCTTCCCTGCAATGCATCCTTAAATGTGAAAAAATAAAAAAAAAGGATGTACTCACCAGCTCCCGGCAGCTGGAGATCCCGGCGGCCGGCCTGTAGTGGGTGTGAAGGAGGTGTGACTCAGACTTGCCCCTGATTGGCTCAGCGCTGAGCCAATCAGAAGCAAGTCTCAGTCACACCCATTCATGAATTCATGAATGGGTGTGACTGAGATCTGCCTCTGATTGACTCAGGCTGAGCCAATCAGGGGCCAGTCTGAGTCACACCCCTTCACACCCACTGCAGGCCGGCCGCGGGATCTCCAGCTGCTGGGAGCAGGTGAGTACATCCTTTTTTTTTATTTTTTCACATTTAAGGATGCATTGCAGGGAAGGGGTTATATATTTAACCCCTTCCCGACAATTCATCCCGCGCACGCCGGCAGCCCATTGCTTTCAATGGAGTCGGCTGTATTGCCGCTCCATTGAATTTAATGGGCAAACATTGTTCTTCTCTGCCACAGCTGTTACAGCTGTGGCAGAGAAGAATGATTTGTCTTCTGTATGTTCTCAATGGGGTCGGCGCTGCTGCCGCCGGCCCCGTTGAGCGCATATAGAGAAGAAAACAGGAATCGCAGATCGCAGATAGGTGCGATCTGCGATTTCTGTTCTCTAATTTATCGGACGAGCGCATAAAAAGCGCTCATGTGTCCGATACCATTGCAAAGCAATGGTTTTAAAAAATCGCCGGACGCATGCGCATGCGCAAATCGCGGCAATAAACGCCCGTGTGACTAAGCCCTTAACGAGAAGCTAATGGTTGCTTCTAAACAGGTCTTTCTTTAAACTTTTCAAAAACAGGTAAGCCAGTCTCTTTGGGGTTCAGAGGATTAGTCTGCTTTGTTTGCGGTTTAAGTCAAAGTGCTTTATCCAAGGACTCCATTCTTCCTTAAATTTAGTGATTTTGTCTTGTCTTAGGGCGAAGATTCTCTCTATTTCCATATGTTCTGTTATTGTTTGGGTAATGATTGTTAGGGTGAGAGCAGTATCTGATTTCCATTGTTTCGCTAGTAATAGCTTAATGGTCAAAAGTCCATGCGAGATGATTTTCCTAAATTTTTGAGGAATTTTGTCTATTCCTATGAGCAGGATAGCCATTTCAGATGAGTGGATATATTTAGGCCTGTCATGCTGTTTATTAGCGTAATAAAGTCCTGCCAGATGGGATTGATAATAGGACAACTCCAGAAGATGTGAATCAAAGAGCCTCTATGACCACATTCTCTCCAGCATCTATCCGAAACTTCCGGGAAGAAGTCTGCCAGTCTGACTGGTGATCTATAGCAGCATGTAAGTGTTTTATAATGAACTTCTATTAGCGAGGCGCATAGTGTTGCTTTATTTGCTGACTTGTGTGCTTCAGTCCATTGCTGGTCTGGAAAGGTTCTGCCCAAGTCCCTCTCCCAATTCAGGAGATGCGTTCTCTTCTTTTGGTCACAGCTAGGAAGCCTCTCACCACAGAATATTTCGTATATGTCCCTCAGTGGGAGTTTGCCGGAGGTGGGGTTGAATAAGAAATTGGAAAAAAGATATATGGTTATATGGATATATGGTTGATATGGTTCCTGATGAGATGTTTGACCAGTGGCTCTTAATTTGGGAGTATAGGAGGAAGTCTCCTCCCTGAAGTCCATACTCCTTTTGTAGTTGGGGAAAAGATTTTATTTTTGAGTCAAACGTTAAGTCCGAGATCAGCTTGATTCCTTTTGATTTCCATCTTCCTATGTTGATTTCGTTTATCCAGAATTCAGTGATCTCAATTGGAATGGGGATCTCTGTTCTGGGCGTAAAATTCTTTGTGATGTTGAGGAGGTGTTTCCAGGTCTCCACAGTGTTGTTGATTATGGGGTGTCTCAAGGGGATTGTTTTCGAATTGGTTGCTGTAGCTAGGAGAAGATTCCTAAGGGTTTTATTTCCCAGAGAGTTTTGCTCAATCACTGGCCAGCTTATTTTTCCTTGTGGGGTTCCCCATGGTTTTAGGTGCGAGATGGTAATTGCTTTGTGGTAGGCTGTTAGATTGGGTACTCCCAACCCTCCTCTTTTTTGGGGGCTAAATAGAATCGAAGCACCTACTCTTGTTTTTTTATTTTTCCAGACGAAGGACATTAGCTGTTTTTGTAGTTTTTTGATTAGGTTAGGGTTGCACTTGAGGGCTACCGTTCTGAAAATGTATAATATTTTCGGTAGAACCATCATTTTGTATATTACGATCCTTCCAAGCGAGGAAAGCTCGGTTTTTTCATAGTTGGTCAAGTCTTTTTGGATGTTGTCTAGAAATGAGGCTATGTTGTGCTCCATTATGTTCTTAATTGGGAGATTGATTATAGTCCCCAAGTACTGGATGCCCGATGGGTCCCATTCATACGGAAATTCCTTTTTGATTAGTTCTTGGAGATCGTCCTTGAGGTTAATTGGTAAGATTTTTGACTTAGATGGGTTGACTTTATAGTAGGATATTGATCCAAATAGATTGAGGAGTTTTGTGGCTGCTCTAAGAGATTCTAGGGGGGCGGAGAGTGCTAGGACTATGTCATCTGCAAACAATCCGATTTTGTGTTGTCTTTTTGCTATGGGTATACCTTTGATATCTATTTGCATTCGGATTGCTTCTGCTAGTGGTTCTATTGTTAAAATGAAAATTGTAGGAGAGAGGCGACACCCTTGTCTAGTACCGTTCGTAATTTCAAAGGGTCTAGACATTATTCCATTAATTAGAACTTGGGCTGAGGGATCTCCGTAGAGGGCTTTTATGGCCCGTAATATGTTGTCTTTAAATCCCATTTTTTTGAGCACAGAGAAGGCAAATCCCCAATGTATTCTATTGAATGCCTTCTCTGCGTCCAGGGTTAGGAGCAGAGAAGGCACTCCAGACCTCTCCGTCTCGCTCAGGATGTCAAGTAGTTGTCTGATGGCGTCAGAAGCCTGTCTCCCCGCCACAAATCCAACTTGGTCGCTATGTACCAGGTCTGGAACAAGCTTTATTAGTCTAAGGGATAAGATTTTAGCATATATTTTTGTATCATTGTTCAGTAAAGAAATGGGCCTGTAGTTTGCGGGGTTTGATGTGTCTTTCCCTGGTTTCGGAATGGTGGCTATATTAGCTTGTAGCATTTCAGGGGTAATGATCCACAGGACATTGCTTTATTAAAGAGATTTTGCATGTGGGTTATTAGTAGGTTTTTTTACAGTTTAAAATACTCATAAGAAAAACCATCGGGGCCGGGGGCTTTATCGTTTTTAGCTTTCCCAATGACTTGACTTATTTCTTGGAGTGTGATAGGTAAATTAAGTTTTTCTAGATTTGTTTCTGACAGTATTGGAAGGTCTATGGAGTAGAGAAATTTATTAAAGGAGATGTCCCGAGGCAGCAAGTGGGGTTATACACTTCTGTATGGCCATAATAATGCACTTTGTAATATACATTGTGCATTAATTATGAGCCATACAGAAGTTATAAAAAGTTTTATACTTACCTGCTCCGTTGCTGGCGTCCTCGTCTCCATGGTGCCGACTAATTTTCGGCCTCCGATGGCCAAATTAGCCGCGCTTGCGCAGTCCGGGTCTTCTGTAGTCTTCTATGGAGCCGCTCGTGCCAGAGAGCGGCTCCGTGTAGCTCCGCCCCGTCACGTGCCGATTCCAGCCAATCAGGAGGCTGGAATCGGCAGTGGACCGCACAGAAGAGCTGCGGTCCACGAAGGCAGAGGATCCCGGTGGCCATCTTCAGCAGGTGAGTATGAAGACGCCGGACCGCCGGGATTCAGGTAAGCGCTGTGCGGGTGGGTTTTTTAACCCCTGCATCGGGGTTGTCTCGCGCCGAACGGGGGGGGGGGGGGGGTTTAAAAAAAAAAAACCCCGTTTCGGCGCGGGACATCTCCTTTAATGTCTTCTATCGTTGGTTGGTGAGTCGTTGGATCCTCCCTGAGGTTGTATAGTGAGCGATAAAATTTCCTAAATTCTTCAGCAATGTCCGGGGGGTTCGATATTTTGTGTTTGGTGATGAGGTCCAATACAAATGGGATTCTTGTTTTGGCCCTTTTTTGTTTTACTTTATTAGCCATTAGAGATGAGCGAACACGTTCGGCTCCGCCCCTTTTTCGCCCGAACACCGAACTTTGCGAACACTTCAGTGTTCGGGCGAAAAAGTTCGGGGGCCGCCGTGGCAGCGCGGGGGGGTGCGGCGGGGAGCGGGGGGGAGAGGGAGAGAGAGAGGGCTCCCCCCTGTTCCCCGCTACTGCCGCCCGCGCCGCCGCGCATCTCCCCGCCCCCCCGGCGGCACCCGGACACTTACGCGCGAACACTGCAGTGTTCGCCAAAGCCGGTGTCCGGGTGCGGATGTGTCCGTAACGGACACGTTCGCTCATCCCTATTAGCCATCCATTTAGTGTTTTTGTTATGGTCTGTGTAGTAAGTTGTTTTTATTGCTTTTAGGTGCCTCTTGTGTTCGTCTATTAAGATGTTTCGGACATTTAGTCTGGTTGTTCTGAGTTTATTTGAAAGAGTTGGGGTGGGATTAGTCTGGATGGCTTGTTCTAGAGCAAACAACTCCTTTAAATTTTCCTGAAGTAGGTGAAGTTTCTCTTTTTTGTAGATGGATCCTTGTTTTATGATTGCCCCCCTGATCACGGATTTGTGAGCGTTCCAGAGTGTGAAACGGCATATTTCTGGGGTGTCGTTTATTTGAAAATACTCTGTAATTGTTTCTTTAATCTTATTTTGATACTTTGGTAATTTCATTAAAAATGTGTTGTTTCTCCATCCATTGAAGGAGGGGGCTTGATTCCCTATTTTTAATTTTAGTGAGATCGGGGCATGGTCTGACCAAGAGGTCACCCCTATTTTAGCCTCTAGTACTCTGCTGAGGGTGTGAAAGTCCACTAGGAACATATCTATCCTCGAGAACGATTTATGTCTGAATGAGTAGAAGGTACACTACCGTTCAAAAGTTTGGGGTCACCCAAACAATTTTGCGTTTTCCATGAAAAGTCACACTTATTCACCACCATGCGTTGTGAAATGAATAGAAAATAGAGTCAAGACATTGACAAGGTTAGAAATAATGATTTGTATTTGAAATAACATTGTTTTTACATCAAACTTTGCTTTCGTCAAAGAATCCTCCTTTTGCAGCAATTACAGCATTGCACACCTTTGACATTCTAGCTGTTAATTTGTTGAGGTAAGCTTGTGAAATTGCACCCCACGCTTCTAGAAGCATCTCCCACAAGTTGGATTGGTTGGATGGGCACTTCTGGCGTACCATACGGTCAAGCTGCTCCCACAACAGCTCAATGGGGTTCAGATCTGGTGACTGCGCTGGCCACTCCGTTACCGATAGAATACCAGCTGCCTGCTTCTGCTGTAAATAGTTCTTGCACAATTTGGAGGTGTGTTTAGGGTCATTGTCCTGTTGTAGGATGAAATTGGTTCCAATCAAGCGCTGTCCACTGGGTATGGCATGGCGTTGCAAAATGGAGTGATAGCCTTCCTTATTCAGAATCCCTTTTACCCTGTACAAATCTCCCACCTTACCAGCACCAAAGCAACCCCAGACCATCACATTACCTCCACCATGCTTAACAGATGGTGTCAGGCATTCTTCCAGCATCTTTTCATTTGTTCTGCGTCTCACAAACGTTCTTCTTTGTGATCCAAACACCTCAAACTTGGATTCATCCGTCCACCACACTTTTTTCCAGTCTTCCTCTGTCCAATGTCTGTGTTCTTTTGCCCATCTTAATCTTTTTCTTTTATTGGCCAGTCTCAGATATGGCTTTTTCTTTGCCACTCTGCCCTGAAGCCCAAAATCCCGCAGCCGCCTCTTCACTGTAGATGTTGACACTGGTGTTTTGCGGGTACTATTTAATGAAGATGCCAATTGGGTACCTGTGAGGCGTCTGTTTCTCAAACTAGAGACTCTAAAGTGCTTATCTTCTTGCTTAGTTGTGCAACGCGGCCTCCCACTTCTTTTTCTACTCTGGTTAGAGCCTGTTTGTGCTGTCCTCTGAAGGGAGTAGTACACACCGTTGTAGGAAATCTTCAATTTCTTAGCAATTTCTCGCATGGAATAGCCTTCATTTCTAAGAACAAGAATAGACTGTCGAGTTTCAGATGAAAGTTCTCTTTTTCTGGCCATTTTGAGCGTTTAATTGACCCCACAAATGTGATGCTCCAGAAACTCAATCTGCTCACAGGAAGGTCAGTTTTGTAGCTTCTGTAACGAGCTAGACTGTTTTCAGATGTGTGAACATGATTGCACAAGGGTTTTCTAATCATCAATTAGCCTTCTGAGCCAATGAGCAAACACATTGTACCATTAGAACACTGGAGTGATAGTTGCTGGAAATGGGCCTCTATACACCTTTGTAGATATTGCACAAAAAAACAGACATTTGCAGCTAGAATAGTCATTTACCACATTAGCAATGTATAGAGTGCATTTGTTTAAAGTTAGGACTAGTTTAAAGTTATCTTCATTGAAAAGTACAGTGCTTTTCCTTCAAAAATAAGGACATTTCAATGTGACCCCAAACTTTTGAACGGTAGTGTATATTCTTTGGAGCTGACGTTTAAGGCTCTGAAAGGATTGTATAGTTGGGAGCTTTGTAACCAGGGAGATAGGGTGAAGCCTCTACTTCTGCTTGTGTTGCTCGAGTCTAGTTCTTCGTCCACTATGGCGTTAAAGTCCCCACAGATCAACAGTGATCCTCGCTGTGATTTTTCTTTATTTTCCTAGTAACTCTGCCCAGGAATCTCAGTTGATTTGAATTTGGTACATATAGGTTGACCAGCGTGACCAGAAGACCGTTTATTTTACAGATTAATATTAAATATCTACCTTCTTCATCTCCTATCTCTTCTATTACTTGGAAGTCAACTGAATCCTTGATCGCTATTAGTACTCCGGATTTTTTTTTTTGCTGCATTTGCTGTGAATATTTTAGAGAATTTCGGGTGGGTCAGTTTAGGTGGGTTGAGACGATTAAAATGTGTCTCTTGTGCACAGAAGATGTCAGCTTCCGATGATATCATCTCTTTCCACAGGGCTGTTCTTTTGTAAGGAGAATTAAGTCCTTTTACGTTTAACGATATTATCTTAATATCCATGGAGGTGGTTGGATCTTGAGTGTTTGAATAGGCTTTGGCCTTGTTTTTTCTGCATAAGTGGCAGGTAATTTTCCCTCTGATCTTTTTTTTTTCCCTGTCTGGGAAGATTGTTCTGTTGGTTTTTTGTTTGTATAAGCATCCTCTTAGGGGTTAGAGTTAGGATATGGGAAGGAAGGAAAAGTAGTTTCATGGTGGTTTTCTTGTGTTTAAACAGTTTGTCAAACTTGGTAAACTGTATGGTGTTCAAACTTTTAGGTAACAAAATTTTGGGTTGGACCTTTTCAAACTGCAAATAGGAGTTTGTGATAAGGTCTTAACTGGGGTTAGTGTTCAGCCTGCATTCTGAGTGCATCCTCGAGCAGCACGAGGGTCAAATTTGCATCTATACATCTCTTGTGCGAGCTCAGTGGTTGGATGCTCTGTCAATTTCAGATCTACTTATTTGTTTGTGGGACCAATCCTTAGGAATCTGATTTGGCCTGTGTAGGTTGGGTACAGGAATGTTCCATTTTTGTAGAAGGGTTAGGCCTTCTTCTTGGTTAAGTATGGTGGTTATGATACCCTCCTTATTCACATAAAGTTTGGTGGGGAAGCCCCATCTATATGTGATGTTGCTATTTCTCAGGGCCAATGTTATTTGGGCGAAACTCTTGCGCGCGGCCATGGTGGATTGGGAGAAATCTGCAAATAATTTAATGTTTCCAAAGGGTGGGGGGAGGTCTTTGATGTTTCTGGCGGCTTTCATTATTTTTTCTTTGATATGATAGAAGTGCACCCTTGCAATAACGTCTCTGGGAGCATTTTCTGGGACACCTCTGGGCTTCGGGAAGCCTGTGGGTTCTATCTAGAATCCGCTCTTCTTTTTTGGATTCTGGCAGCAGGATTTTGATCAAATCTTGGATATGTTTGTTTAAATCTTCTGACTTGATTGTTTCAGCAATGCCTCTAAATTTAATGTTATTACGGCGGTTGCGGTCTTCAATATCCGCCATTTTGTTTTTTAGGTATTGCACCTCCTCCTCTAATCTGTAGTGAGCGTCTATCAAGTCACTATGTGAGTTGGTTATTTCCCCTGTTTTATTTTTAAGGTGATTCACCCTGTCCCCCAGTTCCTCTATATTATGGTTGAGTTTGGTGTTTATCTTGGACAGATCTTTTCTAATTGAGCCTTTTAGTGCAAGCACCATGTCTCTGATGAAACACTCGGATGCTGCCTGATTTGAGCATTCTATGCTAAGAATTGGGTCTTCTAGTTCTTCCTCATCAAACCAGCTTGCTGCTGTTATGTCAGTAGTTTGTGAGTGAGACTCTCTTCTGGGGCGCCTTTTATCAGGGCTTTCTCTAGCGGATGTGATGTTTCTTTTTTCTGCCCCTGCTGTATTTTGCATGTGAGGAGAAGCTGGCTGGTCTCCTCCAGCTTCCCCCCCCCCCCCCCAGCTCCGTGCTGGTTCTCGGGTTTTGAGCTCTCCCTTTCTTGGTCACTTGTGGGGCTTTGAGGACGTGAGGGGGGCTGTGTATGTTGTGTGGACAACAGCTGTAGTGTATGAGGCTCAGTTTTCTTACTGCTGCTCCTTCCTCCTGCGGTCTCCGTTCTCGCAGCAGCTGTTTCTCCTCTCCTTCCTGTGGTGACCAGAGCCGGCTCCATTTTGTCTCTCTCCTCCTGGCCGCGCGCTGTGTAAAAGTCTGTCACCCGCTTCAGGACGGACTTCCCTGCTTTCCTCCGGGTCGACATCAAAGGGAGAAAGGTATCCCACGTCTTTCTATTCTTTCTTTAGGACCCCCGGTGAGCTTTAAGTAGCTTTTAGGCTGTGTGTAACGGGATAGCCACTCAGAATGCGTCCGCCATCGGCTTCTCCAGGCTACGCCCCCCGAACACAAAATATTTTTTCACAATAGTCCTATATTGTGCTTTAAACGTTAGTTATTGGCACAGATAACATGATAACAGCGCATTAACATATATTTAGGCCCTGACGAGCTGCACATGAGTCTGGAACATGTGGGATGTTCTTGCCTGTGATGGGTGCATTGGACAAGGCTACTTGCTATTTCCATTTCACTTCTAATCATTGTGGGTGTGCTGCATTCTTGCTCTGGTTATACCGGCATCTCAGAGCTATTTACTGCCTTTGGAGATATGTCGTCTGGCGATTATGTTCTTTTTGGCTTGTTTATCTTGCTTGCTAGTGATGACATGCCTGATACTTCGGAGAATGTGCCTACTGATCTTTCTAGTGGTGATGCTACTACTAGCAATAGTGGTGGCCCACTCAGGAGTCGACGTAGGACTAGGAGATTCTGGATGCATCCAAGGTTGGCTCAGCGTGGCAGTCTGGGCCAGTTTTACACACTTTACGCTGAATTGAGGCGATACCCTGAAAAAATGGTCTCTTTTTGTCGCTTGACCGTGCCAATGTTTGATGAGCTTCTTGAGCTGGTGCGTGATGGTATAACACACAGAGATACCAACATGCGGGAGAGTGTCTATGCTGAACAAAGACTTCTGTTAACTCTGCGGTAAGTATATGTATTGCCCTGAATAGACCATACTGTATATCTGTGCATGTAATTGTAGCCCTATAATCGTGGCAAGTTTTTTTTAACAGCCATTTTTAATGATGTTTTTTTGTGCTGCATGGTCCTGGAATCATGTTAGCGCAATTGGCTAGAAGGCTGTTTGGGTGCTTCTATTTCTTAAGGCACCTAGGTAGTTTGCTCTTTTGTGATTTTAAACAAACTTTTAAGGCGTTTGAGCGCCGGCTTTTTCCCAGGTGCCCTTTGACTTAGTGCTGGTATGTGTAATGAAATACAGAGCTCATACAGCCTTTGGCCATGGATGCAGGGTAATTACAGCAAAATGCATTAATGTCTGCCACAGAGGTGGATGCACCAAGCCAGGAGGTTCACGTTTGTTTATTAAGACACACTCATTAGCTGTTTGGCTGTGGGACGATGCTGTGCACCTTTTCTCAGTGACACATCTAAACCCCTTTTTTTCTTGGGTTGGTTTAACATACAGCATGTTTGCCTTTCATAATGAAAGATACCTAGTCCTCTCACACACAAACACACCCACATACATGTTTTTTTTTTGTGTTTTTTCTCTCTTAGATTCCTGGCCACTGGGAATTTGTATGCCTCCTTGCATCTGGGCCTTTTCGTTGGAAAATCCACCATCAGTGGACTTGTCCGGGCTACCTGCCTTTCATGGCCCCATCCCCAACATAAGGTTGGCGTGACATTGCTGAAGGGTTTATGGCTGCAGCCAACTTTCCTAATTGTTTTGCTGCTATGGATAGCAAGCATATTCGCGTCAGAAAGCCACCAAACTCTGGCTCACGGTACTTCAATTATCGTCTTTTTTCTGTACTACTATTGGCAGTCGCTGATATGCAACATTGGACATTGGTGCCTTTGGGAGTGCTACGGATGTGATGGGTAGGTGGCTGATGGCCGGCCAGCTTTCTCTGCCGGAGCCCGGGAACCTTCCTGGTATGTCTGGTGCTGAGGCCCCATTTGTCCTAGTGGCAGATGAGGGCTTTGGCCTGGCCGATCATGTAATGTGTCCCTTTGCTTGCAGAGACATTAACCCCAGGAGGCAGGTGTTTAATTACCACCTGACACGTGCCCGGCGTTATGTTGAGTGCGCATTTAGGACACTAGCCAACCGATGGAGAGTCTTTCACAGTGCCTTTGAACTGGCTCCAGGCAATGTGCAGGCAGTAATTCGCGCCTGCGTGGTTCTTCATAATTTCTGCCAGCAACATAATATGGTTTTGAATGCTGATGCGGCTCAGCCAACTGCTTTCAATCAGGAAGTATTGGATGAGCGTGCACAGCATGGTAGACCTACACATTCTGCAAGCCAAATTTGGAACATCTTTGCAGACTACTTCCAGGCACCTGAGGGAGCAGTGCCGTAGCAGATGGACCATGTGCAAGGAGGCACTCACTAGCTGGCACTTCTTGTTAGTTAGGGACTCGCAAGCAAACAAGAACCCTTGATGTTGGATTGCGAGCTTGTACCATCTTGCACACCTACCACTTGTTGATACAAATGTAAAAACCCATAAGCAAGGGTGTTATGATGTTCCATAAACGTGGTTCAAGGTGGACAATGTGGTAGACCAATAACTCGTTGTTGTGGTCAGGACACGGAACCCTAACCAAATTATTGTACAGGGTCAGGTTCCCTGGTCATCTTGGCATGCTCTATTGAATGACAGTATACATTGTTACCACCAAAAAAGATTACAAAATAGTAAGAAGTGTGAACAGTCTCCTTTTGAAATTTGCTATTGTATGCTGGCTGATAGTGTTGACACGCCCACATACACAAAATCTTCATGTAAAGAACTTGTTCCCTCAAGCTAAAAAATGGTCCATAATATGACAACATGGATGTGCGGGGATGTGTAACTTTTTGCATTATCCTTCCTTAACACAGACACATGGATAGAAGCAACACTGTTTCAGTTCAACAAGTTTACTTGTTCAAGTAATGAGCGTGCACTGCTGCTTACCTTGTTTGCTTTAAGGCTGAGCTAACACTTGGCTTTGATGGGGCTCTGCTAACATGTGAACTGGTGCCTTCATAGTTTGGGTCTGTCTTCATTTAAGGGCAAAATCTGTTTTTATTTACAATTTCTAATAAGCTATTACATTGTCTTTTTGAACTGTGTTTTGTGTTGCGGCTGTCCCTGCGTATGTACTACTTGAAAATGTTGTGTTTATGCCGTTGAACCACACATTAGTGTGAATGCATTTCCACAGGATATCCTTCACACGTTGTCTGTAGATTGTCCCCAATCGTTTACTATATTTGTGTGCATTGTCAGTTATGTACAAAGCTGCAAACATCCACCCACAGCGTGTTGTGCGGCTTTGCTGAAAAACTCTGTGTAGCTTAACAACAGTGTTATTGTCTGCATTTAACTGGCACATCAAATGTACTCCGCATTTAAAAGAGTACAAAGGGCCTATGTTGTCTCCACATTTCCCTTCTTACCTGTTTGCGCAGCTAACATATGGGCATGCCATGCACCATAGTGAATGCACGCATTGTCTTCAATAGATTGGATTGAAGAGAACGTTCTTGCGTAAACCCATATTAGTATTGGTGTGACTGTAGTCTAGGGCTGCTGTCATGACTTTAAACAGTTAAATATATTTTTGCCCCCACTGGGATTAGTAATTAATAGCCTGCATCTGTGAGTGGTGCAGCTGTTCCTTAGTCCTTCCCTGCTGTGACGACAAGAACATATGCCAATGTGGAAGATATGTTCTTCATCCCCACAGGGTACACGGCATTGGTGCACATAGTGTAATGTAATGTTAGGACCAAACAGTTTTCAACATTGTACCAAACATTAAAGAACTTTCACGTAAAGGTCTTTCATGCAATTTAATTTGGCAGTGCCGGCACACCATTGCCTTCAATGGTGACTTCTCCTGCCTCCGCAATGCAATTCCATGCAAGGCGGAGCTAGGCACGCATATGCAATGGCTGGTGTGAAGGCACCCTGACCCTTTGAAAGGCAACAGCCATAGTGGATGTGGATACTGTTTTTTTTTTTTTTAATTGGAAAATACACATTAATATTGTTTTTGTGTGGTGTGTGATGACGACTCTGTTCAGAAATGAGATTTTGTTTGTTTTGGTAACTGTAACATTTTTAATCAATTACGATTAGGAACATTTTCCAACATGGAACTTTTGGCAGTTAAAAATATAAAAACAAATCACCTCTATAAAAAGGCTAAACATCTTGTCCAACATGGACGGCGCCAAACACCTCTTGTAGTACAGATGATGGGACAGGAGCCTACAATGGGAACACAGGGCCCAATGGACATCCCAACAGTCACCGGCTTGACTGAGGTATTGACAGATCCATGGGCAATGGCATGGCCTCTGCGGAGCTGGCAGCTGGCTGGAGTGACCCAATATCCCTCTCGGCGAAATGCTTCTCCTCCCAATGGATCACATTGCTGATTTGTGTGCAGAGATTGGACACTGCCATCTGCACAGCCTCCAGGTGCAGATGGCATTGCCGCATCTCCGCAAAGAACCAAGCAATGCGATGTCTGGGGGTGGGGGGCGGGGGGGGGTGACATCTGGCCAGGCTGTGAGGGACAAACAAAAGGAACATACTAATTAAGGGTACCTTAAAGGCAACAGAGGATGAACAAATACACCACAATTGCTTCTGTATATGTTGACCTTTTACGGGTGACAATGCTTGACTCACATTTAGCTGACACACTTACACACTGCGTGACATATAACCGTTGGGTATGTTTAAAGCGCCTTGCTACATGTGCCTCCAGTAAAATGATTATTATTTGTGTTAATACATTGTAGGTGTTTATGTGCAGACTCTTCATCCTGAGAGCTCATATACCACAAGCCTTATGTAGTTCATGGGTGTGTAAGGCACCTGAAAGGGGTTGTTTTAGATATTGAAAGGTATGAAACAATGACATGGCATGTAAGCATGGCAGATCAGAAATGCTCGATGACTTTACTGACAAAGCAGCACACAACTATTCAGGATATAAGATGTTAAGCATCCACATATGTCTCCTTTTTTTCCAAAGGAAAACTACCTTAGACCCATCCTGAGGCCTTTGGCATGATTTACATTTGGCACATGATGAACATCTTTCAAGGCCAAAGAGCTGTGTGGTGCTTAATAGAGATGAGCGAACGTACGCGTCCGAGCTTGATATTCGTGCGAATATTAGGGTGTTCGGGATGCTCGTTACTCGTAACGAGTACCACGCGGTGTTCCGGTTACTTTCAGTTTCCTCTCTGAGACGTTAGCGCGCTTTTCTGGCCAATTGAAAGACAGGGAAGGCATTACAACTTCCCCCTGTGACGTTCAAGCCCTATACCACCCCCCTGCTGTGAGTGGCTGGGGAGATCTGATGTCACCCGAGTATAAAAATCGGCCCCTCCCGCGGCTCGCCACACATGCCTTGTGAGTTAGTGAGGGAAAGTACTATCGTGCTGGTGCTGCTGTAGGGAGACCGTTAGGAGTTAGTGTAGGCTTCAAGAACCCCAATGGCCCTTCTTAGGGCCACATCTACTAGTGTGCAGTACTGTGTTAGCACAGTATTTATTTATTTTTTTCCAAAATTGGATCTGCAGAGTATTGCGCCCTGCAATAGGGACAGAAGTGGGGGTTAGGCAGGGAGAGTGTTAGGAGTTAGTGTAGGCTTCAAGAACCCCAACGGTCCTTTCTAGGGCCACATCTATCCGTGTGCAGTACTGTCCAGGCTGCTGTTAGCAGTGTTGCATTTTTTTTTTTTTTCTCAAAACCGGCTGTGCAGACCATTGCACCCGGCATTAATACTACAGGGATAGAAATGTGTAGGCAGGGCCAGAAGACATACATTATTCATTGAATAGACGCAGTGTGGGTGTTCCTTGTAAAAAGCAGGGAAAAAATTCTATTTGCCCTGCCTGTGTCAGTCCTAAGGGCTCTGGGTACGTGTGTGCTGCGTGGAGAACGTAAAAAAATCAGACGCAACCAGCTACGGTTGAGTGCAGCCTTGCGCCAATTTCTTTCCTGCCTGGGAAATCCCTGCTCTGCCACAGTTAGTAACTCTGCAACAGTAAAGTTCTGTGACAGTTTTGCAGGGCCGCAACACAGTTATTAAACTTATTATTCAGTGAATAGACGCAGTGGGCCTATCCTTTTAAACAAAAGGGAAGAAAGTATATTTTTGCCCTGCCTGTGTCAGTGGTAAGGGCTCTGGGTACGTGTGTGCTGCGTGGAGAACGTAAAAAAATCAGACGCAACCAGCTACGGTTGAGTGCAGCCTTGCGCCAATTTCTTTCCTGCCTGGGAAATCAAATCACTGGTAATACAGCATGCTGAGGGGTAGGGGTAGGCCTAGAGGATGTGGACGCGGCCGAGGACGCGGAGGGCCAAGTGAGGGTGTGGGTACAGGCCGAGCCAGTGCGGTGGCCAGGGGTAGAGGCAGGGCCAGACCGAATAATCCACCAACTGTTTCCCAAAGCGCCCCCTCGCGCCATGCCACCCTGCACAGGTCAAGGTGCTCTACGGTGTGGCAGTTTTTCACAGAGACGCCTGACGACCGACGAACAGTGGTGTGCAACCTTTGTCGCGCCAAGATCAGCTGGGGAGGCACCACCAACAGCATGCGCAGGCATATGATGGCCAAGCACCCCACAAGGTGGGACGAAGGCCGTTCACCGCCTCCGGTTTGCACCACTGCCTCTCCCCCTGTGCCCCAACCTGCCACTGAGATCCAACCCCCCTCTGAGGACACAGGCACTACCGTCTCCTGGCCTGCACCCACACCCTCACCTCCGCTGTCCTCGGCCCCATCCAGCAATGTCTCTCAGCGCAGCGTCCAGACGTCGCTAGTGCCACAGTTTGAGCGCAAGCGCAAGTATGACGCCACGCACCCGCACGCTCAAGCGTTAAACTTGCACATTGCAAAATTGATCAGCCTAGAGATGCTGCCGTATAGGCTTGTGGAAACGGAGGCTTTCAAAAGCATGATGGCGGCGGCTGCCCCGCGCTACTCGGTTCCCAGTCGCCACTACTTTTCCCGATGTGCCGTCCCAGCCCTGCACGACCACGTCTCCCGCAACATTGTACGCGCCCTCACGAACGCGGTTACTCCCAAGGTCCACTTAACAACGGACACGTGGACAAGCACAGGCGGGCAGGGCCACTATATCTCCCTGATGGCACATTGGGTGAATTTAGTGGAGGCTGGGACAGAGTCAGAGCCTGGGACCGCTCACGTCCTACCCACCCCCAGAATTGCGGGCCACAGCTCGGTGGTGGTATCTGCGGTGGTGTATGCTTCCTCCACTAAAGCACCTTCCTCTTCCTCCTCCTCCAACGCAACATCTGTCTCGCAATCAAGATGTGTCAGCAGCACGTCGCCAGCAGTCGGTGTCACGCGGCGTGGCAGCACAGTGGTGGGCAAGCGTCAGCAGGCCGTGCTGAAACTACTCAGCTTAGGAGAGAAGAGGCACACGGCCCACGAACTGCTGCAGGGTCTGACAGAGCAGACCGACCACTGGCTTGCGCCGCTGAGCCTCCAACCGGGCATGGTCGTGTGTGACAACGGCCGTAAGCTGGTGGCGGCTCTGCAGCTCGGCAGCCTCACGCACGTGCCATGCCTGGCCCATGTGTTTAATTTGGTGGTTCAGCGCTCTCTGAAAAGCTACCCCCACTTGTCATACCTGCTCGGAAAGGTGTGCCAGCTCTGCGCACATTTCCGCAAATCCCACACGCACGCTGCCACCCTGCGGACACTGCAACATAGGTTTAATCTGCCAGTGCACCGACTGCTGTGCGACGTGCCCACACAGTGGAACTCTACGCTCTACATGTTGGCCAGACTCTATGAGCAGCGTAGAGCTATAGTGGAATACCAACTCCAACTTGCGCAGCGCAGTGGGAGTTAGCCTCCTCAATTATTTACAGAAGAGTGGCCCTGGTTGGCAGCCATCTGCCAGGTCCTTGGAAAATTTGAGGAGTCTACCCAGGTAGTGAGCGGCGATGCTGCAATCATTAGCGTCACCATTCCTCTGCTATGCATCTTGAGAAGTTCCCTGCAAAGCATAAAGGCAGACGCTTTGCGCTCGGAAACAGAGCCGGGGGAAGACAGTATGTCGCTGGATAGTCAGAGCACCCGCCTGTCTATATCTCAGCGCGTTGAGGAGGAGGAGGAGGAGCATGAGGAGGATAAGGAGGAGGGGGAAGAGACAGCTTGGCCCACTGGTGAGGGTACACATGCTGCTGGGCTGTCATCCTTTCAGCGTGTATGGCCTGAGGAGGAGGAAGAGGAGGAGGAGGAGGATCCTGAAAGTGATCTTCCTAGTGAAGACAGCCATGTGTTGCGTACAGGTACCCTGGCACACATGGGTGACTTCATGTTAGGATGCCTTTCTCGTGACCCTCGCGTTACACGCATTCTGGCCACTACGGATTACTGGGTGTACACACTGCTCGATCCACGGTATAAGGAGAGCCTTTGCACTTTCATTCCCGAAGAGGAAAGGGGTTCGAGAATGATGCTATACCACAGGGCGCTGGTGGACAAACTGATGGTAAACTTCCCATCCGACAGCAGTGTCAGTGGCAGAAGGCGCAGTTCCGAGGGCCAGGTAGCAGGGGAGGCACAGAGATCAGGCAGCATGTACAGCGCAGGCAGGGTAACATTCTCCAAGGCCTTTGCCAGCTTTATGGCTCCCCAGCAAGACTGTGTCACCGCTCCCCAGTCAAGGCTGAGTCGGCGGGAGCACTGTAAAAGGATGGTGAGGGAGTACGTAGCCGATCGCACGACCGTCCTCGGTGACGCCTCTGCCCCCTACAACTACTGGGTGTCGAAGCTGGACACGTGGCCTGAACTCGCGCTGTATGCCCTGGAGGTGCTTGCTTGTCCTGCGGCTAGCGTCTTGTCAGAGAGGGTGTTTAGTGCGGCTGGGGGAATCATCACAGATAAGCGTACCCGCCTGTCAACCGACAGTGCCGACAGGCTTACACTCATCAAGCCTGGATTTCCCCAGACTTCTCTTCTCCACCAGCGGACAGCAGCGATACGTAAGCAATACGTAGGCTGCACCCGCGGATGGAAGCTACGTTCTCTCTCACCATCCAAAACGGGGACATTTCTGCTTCATCAATCTGTGTCTAATATTCCTCCTCCTCCTCCTGCTCCTCCTCCTGAAACCTCACGTAATCACGCTGAACGGGCAATTTTTCTTAGGGCCACAAGGCTCACTCATATAATTTTTCTAAACAATTTTTATATGTTTCAATGCTCTTAAAAGCGTTGAAACTTTAACTTGAACCAATTTTTCGTTAAACTGGGCTGCCTCCAGGCCTAGTTACCACTTAAGCCACATTAACCAAAGCGATTAATGGGTTTCACCTGCCCTCTTGGTTGGCCATGGCCAATTTTTTGGATGTACATTAGTACTGTTGATACAGCAATTTTTGTGGGCCCTCGCCTACAGTGTAATCAAATGAATTTTTAGCCCACCTGCATTACAGCTGACGTTACATCCGCTGTGTTGGGCAATGCAATGGGATATTTTTGTGTATCGCCGGTGGGTTCCAGGGAGCCACCCATGCTGTAGGTTGACACGGAGTTTAACCTACATCTGTCCACTTGTAAAGAACCCCAGTCTGACTGGGGCATGCAGTGTGGGCCGAAGCCCACCTGTATTAAGCACAACATTACTACCTCAGCTGTGTTGGGCAATGCAATGGGATATTTCTATGTACCGCCGGTGGCTTCCTGGCACCCACCCATGCTGTGGGTCCACAGGGAATTATAAATGCATCTGTTTCCACTTGTAAAGAACCCCAGTCAGACTGGGGCATGCAGTGTGGGCCGAAGCCCACCTGCATTAAGCACGACATTACTACCTCAGCTGTGTTGGGCAATGCAATGGGATATTTTTATGTACCTCCGGTGGGTTCCAGGGAGCCACCCATGCTGTC
Source organism: Eleutherodactylus coqui (assembly GCF_035609145.1). Classification (NCBI taxonomy): domain Eukaryota; kingdom Metazoa; phylum Chordata; class Amphibia; order Anura; family Eleutherodactylidae; genus Eleutherodactylus; species Eleutherodactylus coqui. The sequence continues at coordinate 514,204,484 of NC_089837.1, forward strand.
GGTCCACAGGGACTTCACAATAGGGAGTTGTACCTGCCTGTGTCTATGAATTAAAAACCGCGGTCTGACTGGGGCATGCAGACACCTTGACAGAATGAATAGTGTGTGGCACATAGGTTCCCCATTGCTATGCCCACGTGTGCAGCTCCTGATGGCGGTGGCACAGGATTCTATTTCTCATTGCTTCTGTACAGCATTGTGGGCTATCGCCCCGCCCCTTTTAAAGAGGGTCGCTGCCTAGCCGTGCCAACCCTCTGCAGTGTGTGCCTGCGGTTCCTCCTCATGGCAGACGCACTTCTAAATAGACATGAGTGTGGCGTGGCATGAGGGCAGCTGAAGGCTGCGCAGGGACACTTTGGTGTGCGCTGTGGGGGGGAGGGGGGGCGGTTAGGCAGCATGTAAGCCAGGAGAAGTGGCAGTGGAGTGTCATGCAGGCAGTGATTGTGCTTTGTTGGAGGTAATGTGGTGTAGAGCTAAGGTATGCATTGCTAATGAGGGCTTTTCAGAAGTAAAAGTTTTTGCGAGGGGGGGGGGCCCACTCTTGCCGCTATTGTGGCTTAATAGTGGGACCTGTGAACTTGAGATGCAGCCCAACATGTAGCCCCTCGCCTGCCCTATCCGTTGCTGTGTCGTTCCCATCACTTTCTTGAATTGCCCAGATTTTCACACATGAAAACCTTAGCGAGCATCGGCGAAATACAAAAATGCTCGGGTCGCCCATTGACTTCAATGGGGTTCGTTACTCGAAACGAACCCTCGAGCATCGCGATAATTTCGTCCCGAGTAACGAGCACCCGAGCATTTTGGTGCTCGCTAGAGATGAGCGAACACGTTCGGCCCCGCCCCTTTTTCGCCCGAACACCGAACTTTGCGAACACCTCGGTGTTCGGGCGAAAAAGTTCGGGGGCCGCCGTGGCAGCGCGGGGGGGTGCGGCGGGGAGCGGGGGGGAGAGGGAGAGAGAGAGGGCTCCCCCCTGTTCCCCGCTACTGCCGCCCGCGCCGCCGCGCATCTCCCCGCCCCCCGGCGGCACCCGGACACTTACGCGCGAACACTCCAGTGTTCGCTAAAGCCGGTGTCCGGGTGCGGATGTGTCCGTTACGGACACGTTCGCTCATCTCTAGTGCTCGCTCATCTCTAGTGCTTAATCATCAAAGTAATGTAGCTGGTTAACCTATCCTGGGAATCCTAAACCATTACTGAGCATGCACCCTGCTACCTGGACCAAGTTTGTATGTGATGCTTGTCATGCAGCTGGAAAAATATGCTATTTACATTTCAGATCTAAAATGTACTCTGACTATCTGATTTTGGTGTTTTAATTTTGATGTACACAAAAAAAGGGGGGGGGGTGGTCTTGCAAGGGAAGGCATTGTATCTCTGTAGATTTGGACATACACGTTGCCAAGCCAAAGGCAGAAGAGCATCTTCTGAAGTTGTTTGTGGAGGAAGCAGCTGCTTTCCTTTAACTGACTGTAGTGATTGTGATTGAATCCATGTGGGTGACTGTATAGATAGTTGTATAAAGTGATTTCTTATATCCTTAATTTTGTCTGGATAAAACTAATATGAACTGTAATTGACCTGAGCCTGTAAGACTTGTTTAGGTATGCCCATTGTGTAGATCCCATAACCAAATGGAGCAAATGTGTAACCTGTAAACCAATGGAGCTTTGTAATCAACTGTCTATGAACCATCAATTACTGAATGGTCTTGTGACCTTTAACAATGTAATTATCTGGGACTGAGCCCTCAATTCTCTGAAGGGTCTTGTGACGTTTGACTCATAGATACCTGAGGGATTGGCCATCCACAGGTGTGTAGGACTCAAAGTTGTCAATAGCAGCACGTACAAATTTTTCTGTGTATACAAGCTGGGACAGAACGAAGCTGGTCAGAGCAAACTGGACCTGCACTAGGGACGGCTTATGCAGTGATGAATCCCCAGGAGAAACTCTGATCCATTTCGCTGGTGCTCTCCCAACTAAGGGATAAATGGACAGATGATGGAAAAAGACTCCTAGGTGATGGACTCTGTCCAGTAGTGGTGCTCATCCAGCTGAACAGATGTAGTTTGTGTGTTGTAAGTATATTCATGTGTAATGTTAATGTGTTCATGTATTTTGCTTGATGATACCAGTATTTAACCTTTGCCTAAGAAATAATGGAAAAGTATGCAATATCACCTATTTTATTTAGAAGATAGGGGAGAGCGCTCACTGGAGGGATGCTGGGGGGTGCAGATGGTGGAGAGTCCAACTTCTAAGATAGAGAGTCCAACTTCTTAAGGTAGATAAGGGGTCATGGGTGCTTCTGCGCAATCTCATATGAGATATGAGAGAGCAGCCAGAGGAGACTCCAATCACATGATAAAGGAGGAGAAGTAAATGCAACAAAAAGAGAAAAATCCTCAGCGCTCGCACCATGCAGTATATAAGAAGAAAAAGGCAAGAAATTATGCAACTTACTTCACGGAGGCGCCTATGGCAAAGGCGCCTCCTGGTCCACGATGGTGTATCAAATGGTAGTAGACACCAACCGCAATGGAGATTTCCACGGTTTAATGTATAAAGTAGATAAAATACACAACGCGTTTCAGCCGAATGGCCTTTTCAAGTGTAGACTTGAAACCAAGTAGACAATCAATTGTGTGGTTAAAGCATTATTTTTATGGTTTCACAGAATAACAAAGAATGGATTCATTCTAAAGGCAAAATGGTATTTTGTGGTGTTAAATGTAAAAGCATAAATTGGTCAAATAATTGTAAAGCACAGTTGTTACAGGTGTCTTCTTTAAGTACACGGAATAGCAAAAGCTCATGGCCAAACAAAACAACAACAAAAAAACAGGGCTGGTCAAGATAATGGTAACAAGAGGATTGTATGTTTTTTTTTGGTGGAGTTCCATGTTAAATGTCTAAAGGCATCATTGAGCAAATTACTGCCTGTAATTTGTGGAGCCAGCCATCAAACACCAGTTGTTTCTTGTGTATGTTGTGTGGCACTTTAAGTATAATGTTGATGTTCCTGCCCATGCAGCAAACTCGCGTTTGTAAGCCTGCGTTTGTGTGCATAATTAATGCGCCAAAACATCACTGACAAAAGGCATTAAATCTTAACAAAAGCAAGTCATGCACACAAACCACATGTGTCGATCACAGTCCCTTCTTAACACTCGGAAACGCCTTCTTCCTGCTGCCTAAGCTCCCGCCTCATGCGCCGCAGCCGACTGGGGTCCTTTGTGTTTAGGTCACTCCAGCGTTTCTGCAGTTACTGCCGGCTCCGCATGCTGCTGAACTTGGCAGCCATCGCCCGTGAAATTTACGTTAAAATAGCAGTCTTGTGACTGTTAGGATGTCTACATGGCCCATGCCTCCCTTCATAGTCCATCTGGTCCATCATCTGGACCAGACACCGTGTTTCACGCCGTCCAAGTGGAGATGCTCTTCCTGCCATGTCTGAATGGTATCTGATGATCACTTAAAATTATGTCTGGGTGTGACCTTCGCGCCTAGTTCACACTCATGATTCGCGCGCCTTTTACGTGGGGTGTGGCACACGATGATGCCATACACACATCTGAACCATCCTATGCTGTTACCTATATATGTGTTTCACGGCGCAGTGCACTAACACAAGGTTGTTTATTGCGCTGCGGCGCATAACCAAGGGGTACAATTAAATGAACAGAGATGTACGCCTATCTTCAGTATACAACACTTGTCTTCTCTTACTCGGCTTTTAAACACCAGCCATACGCTATGAACATGCTACACAGAAGACCAGCGGCCCCGCTTGTCTTGTGCATCCTTATATTTAGGGAATTAAACAATAGGTGGATAACACCTTCAGCACTATACACATCCCAATGAGAAATATTCACACGGACCAGATCAAATGGCTATCTGAAGAATTTAATAAAGGTAGTCATGAGGAGCTACAAAAGCACAAAGGCCGCGCATTTTTGCGATCTTTTTAAAAGTAATAAATGGACCACAAACAATTTAGCGCCCAGGATCCTGTCTGAAGGGCCATTTCAGCTCCCATTAAGTAACCAAAATTCCTTACACCATGTTGTTGGTGCGAACCAATATTGCAAAGGTGTGCTGAGGATGTGCGGCGAACAACTACTAAAAGGAGTGTTGCGAGAGGCCATGTTGGCAATTTTTGGGATGCTGATACTTAATTACAAGTTGTGAACGGTCACAATCTGTGCAAACTTTCTAACAGCAGCAGCATTTATGCAGCTTCAGGAAACCTTGTGAGTCGAGCAATGCTGGGGCATTTATTAGTAACAGCATGAACAGAGATCTTCAAGGAAGGAGTATATACAACAGCCCAAGATGATGTGTATAGACAGCACTATATAGACCATGCTGTGTGTTTAGGAGGATGCATGTAAACTACATAGGCAAGTGCAGCTTGGCCCACATTACTTCTGCTAGCATGTGTTTTTGTAGGAAAAATACAGGGACTTATGTCACCTGCTCCAAAAACACAGCTTCATCAATCATGGGTGATGATGGAGGGTGTGTTAGGAAAGATGTCCCATTTTTAACAAGGCTTTGTGAACAGATCTGCCGAGTATGCAATGCCACTGACTAGGACTCCTGCAAGGCAAAGTGCAAAGAGTCTGGTCCCAATTAGCCTCTATGTTAAAGCCATGGCCTTGTGAAGCGGAAGACAATACTTTGTGCTTCAAAACTCCTATTGTCAACACAATGCTCCTGAAAGCTTTACCAAATATGTACCAAAAGATTTAAGGCAAAAAAAAAAAAAACATACTGTGGTGAATGTGACCGCTGCCACAATGTAGGCAGACTTTTGGATGAGACATTATTGAATGAGAGCCTTGAAGAAGGCGGCCATTGGCTAAATGTGTGGGCACATCAAATAGGGACCGAGGCATGAATGCAAACAAGATGGATAGCAAGCTGTAGACAGAGCCACTTCCTTGAGCGCATGTTTGCCTGTGAGCAAAAAACTTGCGCTAACCTAGAAAGATTAATCTCAGAATGCTTTAAAACATTCCATTATATACCAGAATACGCATAGTGGATACAATATATTTGTTTAAAACTAGGGATGAGCGAGCATACTCGGAAAAGCACTACTCGCTCGAGTAATTTGCTTTATCCGAGTATCGCTGTGCTCGTCCCTGAAGATTCGGGTGCCGCTGAGGCTGACAGGTGAGTCACAGCGGGGAGCAGGGGAGAGCGGGCGGGAGAGAGGGAGAGAAAGATCTCCCCTCCGTTCCTCCACGCTCTCCCCTGCAGCTCCCCGCTCCGTGCCGACACCCGAATCTTCAGGGACGAGCACTGCGATACTCGGATAAAGCACATTACTCGAGCGAGTAGTGCTTTTCCGAGTATGCTCGCTCATCCCTATTTAAAACCAGCACGGCGCAATAACCCTCCACCACCTACAATAAGAAGGAAACAATGACAGGGAACACCCGTACACACAATGCACCGTTTTTTGTTTTTTTTTATTGAACATTTTGAAGTATACACAGATGCAGGATTAATTTGCAGTGGGTATAATAACCAATATATGAGTAGAATATAATACATACACGACCAGCATTGTTATAGAGTGGATCACAAGTGGTTGGCTGTAGAACCAATTTGTAACGTGTGTTATGCTTGTAGATAGAGTTTGGTGTTATTGTTTTTAGTAGAGGCAAGGTGTTAAATCAGTTGTGTGTACAAAGTAAAATTAAAACAAACATTTTAACTCATATTGCTGCAAAGGTTTCTATATGCAGTTAAATTTTAGAAGAGAATTATTGTTCTTTGCATATATTTTTTCAAAGCAATGGTGGTCAGTTAGCATATCCAGCAAATCTTTCAGAACGGGCGGAGCAGTTACTCTCCATTTTCTTGCAATAATGTTCTTGGCCACGAGAAGAAAATGGCATATCCAAGTCCTTTTATCTGCTGGAAGTGAGTCGCTATCAAGAAGGAGGGCAAGTTGAGGAGTTTTAGCAGGTGCAGTCCAGTGATAGATCGGATAGTGTCAAACACCTCTCTCCAATAATTCTGGATCACGGGACAGCTCCAAAATATATGATAGAGTGAGCCTTCAAAGCCGCAATTTCTCCAGCATTTTCTGTTTGTGTTTGGGAAGCATTTGGCTAGTTTTGTGGGGGTGTAATACCACCTTGATAGCACTTTGTAATGAGTCTGGAGCAGTCCAGCTGATATGGTTGCTTTATTTGTTCTTTCAAAGGCTTTCAGACAGTGAATAATCTGAATTTTTTTTCTGTAAGTCACGTTCCCAGTTTAGCAGGTGAATTATTTTGTGTTGTTCAAGTTTCCTGCGATGATATCGTAGAATACTCTTGTCATGGAGTTTTGAGAGTTAGTGCATTTATGGAATAAGGTTTCTAGATCATTTGGAAAAGAGCACTTCCCCAGACGAGAGCTACTAAGAGAGGATATTTTCAAGTAAGAGAAAGCCTTTGTCAGGTAGATTGAATTTGGATTTGATAATTTGGAAAGTGAGGGGTTTTCCCCCATCCAGGAGGTCAGATATGGATTTGATTCTGCATCTGCACCATTCCTTGATGTTTAGGTCTTGAGTAAAGTAGGTTAGGATTTCCAAGGGGAGATTAATTGATGGACCTTTAGCGGCGTGTTCAAACTTATACGCTAGAAGATTCCAGCAGTGAATAGTGGTTAACATTAGAGGCGAGAGATTTTGTGCTGAGAGAAGAGGAGGCGTTTCTGGATTAAGAATGTCCAACACTGAGGCCCTGATAAGAGAGCTCAAAGATTTATTCTGGCTTCTGTGCCTCTCTATATGGCACCATGATGGGAGTTGCGAGTCTCTTAACCAGTTGGCCGACTGGCCTAAAATAATTGAGTTGTAATATGCTTGGAGATTGGGTACTCCTAGTCCGCCCCTTTTTCTGTGGAGGTATAGGATGGATGCAGCCAGCCTAGGCTTTTTGTTGTCCCAGATGACGTTTAGCAGCTGCCTTTGAAAGTTAGTAATTGTGTTTTGAGGAATTGGATAAGAAAGTGTATGGAAAAGATATAAGATTTTTGGTAGGATGAGCATTTTGTATAAGGCCATTCTATCAAACCATGAGAGCTCTTTTTTTCCCAGCTCCTCCAGCTCCCCTTTGAGTGAAGAGAAGAGAGGATTCATGTTTTGTGGGACAATCTCTGACGCAGTACTGCAAAGTTTGATTCCTAAGTAAGGAATTGTCGATTTCCACTGAAAGGAAAACTCACTTTGGATGTCCTCCTTTAGTTTTTTGTCTATGTTAAAGCCCATGATCTGGAATTTGCTTAAGATTAATTTATAGAGGGATACCTGGCTGAACCAAGAAATGCACTTGTAGACCTCTCTCAGGGAGTTTAAAGGGTCAGTTAGAGTAATAAGTACGTCATCAGCGAGAAGGCCGATTTTATGTTGCCTCAAACCGATTGGGATGCCTTTAATTGTTGGGGACATTCTTATCATTTCTGCCAGAGGTTCAAATATCATAGTAAATAGCAATGGGGAAAGGGGACAACCCTGGTGGGTTCCATTAGTGATTAGAAGTGGCGTGGACAAGGCTCCGTCAACTAGGACTCTTGTGGAAGGTTGCACGTAGAGGGCCTGGACCACACGTAGAAAGGTTGCATGTAGAGGGCCTGGACCGCACGGAGAAAGTTATCTCCAACTTTGAACTTGCGGAGAACTGCGAAAGCGAACGCCTTCTCTGCGTCCAGGGAAAGGAGGAGAGAAGGCGTCTGACTCGAGTAGGCTAGTTCCACCAGATTTTGAGTTCTCCGCGCACCATCCGTCGCATTTCTGCTTCTCGTGAAGCCCACCTGGTCATTATGAATGACCAAAGGAAGAAGCTCCAAGAGCCTGGTTGCTAAGATTTTTGAGTAAATTTTTACGTCGGAATTTGAGAGGAATATGGGTCTGAAGCTTGCTGGAGAAGAGGTGTTTTTTTTCTGGTTTGGGGATAGTGATTGTAGCTTGTAGCATTGCTTCTGTCATCTTTCCTTGGTTCATTGAATCATTAAAAATGGCTGCTAAATATGGGGACAGGGAAAGGGAGAATTTCTTATAATACTCGTTCGATAGGCCATCTGGGTCAGGAGATTTATGGTTTTTTTAATCCACTGATGGCTTTGGTTATTTCTGGAATGGATATAGGTTTGTTTACGGACTCTCTTTTTCGATTTCAGGGAAGGAAGGGACACGGTCTTCAAGAATTCTTCTATGAGATCAGAGGTGGGTTGAAAAGTATTTGGGTCGTCAGCTAAATTATAGAGATTGGCATAAAAGGCTCTGAATTGTTCTGATATTTGTTGAGGGTGGGTTATTCTTGTGGTAGGGTCATTGAGGGAATTTATATAGGGGATTTTTGCTTTAATTTGTCTTTTTGGCTATTTTAGCCATTAGTTTCGAAGGCTTGTCGATATGGGAAAAAAAAACTTTGCTCTGAGGAAGGTAAGGTTGCTGGCATGTTTGTCCAAGAGAGTTTTCCTCAGTTCTCCCCTCAGGGCCATCAACTCTATGTGGTGGTTGTTTTGGGGGAGTTCCTGTTGAGCTCTTTCTTGTTTTTTGATATTTTCTAGTAAGGAATCAATTTTTGCTTGTTTGTTCTTTCGGTCTTGGATTTTAAGTTTTATCAGGACTCCCCGGATTACTGCCTTATGGGCATTCCATAGCATGTAATTGTTGATATCGTGTGTAGCATTTATGGAGAAATATTCTTCCAAAGCGCCTTCAATCAATTTTTGGTTGGAGGGTGCGTTAAAAAGGCTTATATCGTTTCGCCAAATTTTGGTTGGGTTGAAAGGGGCGTTAATGTTTAGTTTTAAGTAGATAGGGGAGTGATCAGACCACGTGGTGGTGCCTATTGAGGAGCTAGTTACTGAGGTAAGAGTCCATCTATCTACTAGCAGAAGATCAATTCGTGAGAACGTTTTATGTCTCGGAGAATAGTAGGTAAATTTTCTCGAGGAGGTGTTTATGCACCTTAAGGAGTCATAGAGTGCCTCTTTATGTAGCCAGGGTTGAAGTGTGGGGGAGGTTCTTATTTGTGTTGGGAATCTAGTTCCTTGTTTGGGATGACATTGAAATCACCACAGAGGATTAATTTACCTATGTGGACCTTTTTGACTTTTTTGATTAGTTTGTTTAAAAAGGAAATTTGTGCCTTGTTGGGCACGTATATGTTTACCAATTTCATTGGAGTTTCACTGAGTGTGCCTGTTAAGATAAGGTATCTTCCTTTCAAGTCAGCAATTTGTTCTTTTAGAGAAAAGTTTAAGTTCTGTCTAAGTGCGATTAGAACGCCTGCATGTTTCTTTTGAGCATTTGCAAAGAAAATGTTGGGTTAGAGCTTATTTGAAAATTTAGTGGATGAAGGATATGTAAAATGTGTCTCTTGGAGGCATAGTATGTCGATGTTTGCTGACTTGGCGTCCTTCCAGACCATTGCCCTTTTGAAAGGGGTGTTTAGTCCCTTAACGTTCAGTGAGCAAACATTTAGCGACATAATGGGTAATAAATATATGCATTGTGTGTGGAGATAGTTTGGCAGCATAACTAACATTCAATACAAAAACTTGAAAACTTACAAAAACAAAGACAGGTCTTCCTATAGATAAAGGCAAAAGCTTGTGAGAGTTGTTCTTCGTGACAGAAGTGGTGCTTCTACAGATTAGGATTAGAGAGAATTGCTCTCCAGGGGAATGGTTGAAGACCTGAGAATAGAAACAGTTAGAAGAAAATAGCATAGCAGGTATTAAAACCTCGTACATTTGAGGGAGAAAAAAGTTTGGCAAGCAGGTGGTAGCCTTTTATCTTGAGCTGGTAGAGTATAATATCCAGCACATGTGATACATAAGGTCAGATTGAGATTAATTTGTTTCCCTCAAGGAGGCATGGTAGGGAGCGTACGTCGGTTGGGAGTAGTATACCGTCCATACCTCATGTCAAGCCGCCCACTTTTGGAAAGTGACAGGTGCCACGCCCCCTTCCCATGACCTTTGACCCTTCACCCCTTTGGCGCGCCACCTGACCGTCATTTGACCCTCCCCCCTTCGGCGCACCACCTGACCGTCATCTGGTGTGTGGTGGACCCATCCGCATTCCAGGCCTGTGACGTATCACGAGACACACTTTAGAATACAGTGTGTGTCATGATAATCAAGGGCCTTATTATACCTATAACTTGACTTGATGTTATGTACCATTCAAGTCATCCCCCAATCAATGGCCTTATTATGTGTATAGGCTGACTTGATGTTATATACTATTCAAGTCGCTTTATGAGTGAGTATAAGGGGTTAATATATAGAATGCATTACCATCCGTTAACAGTCTTTTCAGCATTGCCACCCCCCATCCTAATAAGCCTTTTATGTATAGGCTAGCATGCTATAGAGAACACAAAGTAGCCAAAATGCAAAGTTTTATAAAGCTTTATTGAGCGCCCAGAATATATAAACGATGCGCTGTAAAAAAAATACAGAATATAGAGTTATTACATAAAGGAATGCATAAGAATGATTACATAGATATGTATAACACTGTATAATGTTAACAGATATATAGTTACATTTTTATAATCCTTTACGAAGTTAACCACGACATGGGAAGCAGTGGTGTAGGTCGCTTTTTAGGCAGCAAGCTCCCCTGTGTTATTCCGTGTGGGGTTGGGAAGAAAGACAGGATTTTGTATTTGGGGGTACCAGGTGCAAAACCGGGGTCCGAGCCTGTTTTCAAATCCTGGAGAATTTCTCTAGTACTGTGGCTGCCAATGACCGTAGAAGGCATATTAACTTCAGCCAACTCTCGCCTAAAAATGTTCCAGCCCAGAGGGTGATTTTTCTTGGTAGCGCTATGGCTCTGCGTAGCATGTCCAATCAAGTCCAAAATGTTTGACCCATTAACCGGCTTCCCTTTATAAACAAACTCGTCGCAAATTCCACGATGTAATATCACCATTCTGCGACAGTCTGTTTAGCAAAAGCTCAGCATTTTTTTTGAACTGTGGATTGACATGGCTTACAATTTCGTGAACAGTATTTCAATTATCAGGAGAGGTATTTGACATTTGCTGATGATCAGTTTCACCTGCGGTTACGAGGTTTAAAGTTGTTAGCTCTTTTGCGTCCTGTTTAGCGTGTACCAAGTATCTTTGTAAAACATCTGTGTATTTTTTAATTTTCACATCATCAGGAATGTCACTACGTTGTAAAATCGAGCTAATTTCATCTTCAAGGCGATGAATAGTCGTCTGTCGTATGCTCGGTGTCATTGTAGCAGATTGTCTTATCTTATTAAGTTCGTGTTTTAGGTACCAAGTACATTTTCTCTGCATGCTCCATTATCGATTGGCAAGCAGACTCGTAATTATTGGGATTGCAAAACCCAAGAGTGATCCTATAAAACCACCGGCCTGATTCACTATATGCTTCTTTTTCTTAACGGTCAGTGTTTTATCATCCAGACGCCTTATAGCACTTCGCCATTTTTTTAGTATCTTTTTATGATGAGGTTTTAGAGGTATCCAGCCTTTTAAAATATTTAATGCGATCTCAGCTATGGCTGTAATCAGATCGCTGCTCGCGTCGCGTAAAATAGATTTTCTAATGGCCGGTTTCGCTTTCACCAGGCTTTTTAAGAGAGCCCAATTACGGCGTATTCTCTCAGACATCCTGTCAGCCCAATGCGCACAGAATAAAATAAGTCGCGAAAAAGACAAACTCACTTTTTAGAAGCATTTTTCCTGGGGATGTACACAGCTGGTAAAGCAGGAGGAAACAAACCCGGTCTCAAGCGGTGCTCCTCAGGCGTATTGGCTCTTAAGTCAACTAGCAGATATCCGTAAGGAGCACTCGTGGCATCCTCAAAAGCTTCTAAGAAGAAGCGCGTCTGACCCGGATACATCTGTCTGGCCAACGTGACAATTTGAAGTTTATCACGTGGATTTTTAAATAACACCATATAATTAGTATTCAGATTTATAGTACAGCTTTTTTTACCTTGACAAAATATGTTCTTCACAAGGTACAAAATGCTCAGATTTCTGTGGTGTACATACCTGGTAAACGCTTTCTCTATTTCATGGTTCCCGCTGGCACTCTCCCATGAGATCATCAACAACGGTCAAATTTACCTTATCAGGTGGGAATAAGTCATCATCTATAAAAGTCTGAGGTAGTCCTTCTATAAATCTAATGTTAGAAAAAGAGGCGGAAAGTTCATCATAAAGCGGCTGCCAACACGAATAAAAACAGACTATGTTGGTGGGTATATGAGATATATGCGTTACAGTTATATAACAGTAGCTTAACAAAGTAACTTTTCCCAGAGTTAGACGGCCCGGCTAAAATACAAGAGAAGGGGTGTGGCAATCGTGTGTCCATAATACAACCGTTAACACCCGTGAGGTTATATTGTGAATTCGTCTAATAGTCGCCTCCTCACACGATCTTGCGGATTGCGTGGCGTTAATGCTGGTAGATCCGGTAGTACGTATTCCTTACAGATCCTAGTTAGGAGAAGAAGCAGTTACCGCTGACATATAATTACGCCAACACACCACAAAATCAAACAGCATACGGGTTTGCATGTCTGGATGTATTTGCATACTATATGATCTAATAACCATAAGGGAGAGTTGTAAAATCATCTAGTAGATACCGCTTTGTATAAACACACCTCTGTGTTTTTTGGAGCGGCCTTGTTTCGATGTCCCAATACTTTTTATTTCTCACGAAGACTTCGTGGCTTCTCTACGGTGATGGTCTTTTGTGTTTCAGGGTCGCCGTTACGAGGATAATCCAGAACCAGATCTTTCAGACTGTCAAAATTTATGACCTGAGTGGCTGACGTATTTAAAGTTATACCTTTAACTTTTAACACTGTTTTACCCGTGTTCAACTTGTAACCATAGGTTTTGGGACCAGCAGATACAAACTCTGTTATGTGTGTATCACCGGGGATCTCGCTGGTCAATTCCCCACAGATAGTCTCCTAACGGGGGGTTCCATTCACCTTCACGGTGTACAAAAATGACAGTCTGTGTCGTGATAAAGGCATCGTTCCTGCAATCTATCCAGAAGCGAGTAGAGCTCTAGGCGTGCATAGGCTGTTGTAAAGCAAGCTATAAAGATGTTTGTGTTTTTGTTGACCGTGTGGTGCTCTTTGGCATATTTCCACGTGACATTGGCTGTTTCGTCATCAATAAAATTTAGACCTGAAATTTCGTACTGAGGTAGCAACACGTACTCAAAGAGTTCATCAGGGTCAGTCACGATGTTGGTACACGGAAGGTTTGATTTCTGCGCAAACTTTCCCCTACAAGGAGTTTAAGAAAAGCTTGGAGATTTGGCGTTTAGCAGCGTTTATGCCTATTTCCTCCTTACGCAATTGAACACCTTCTTTTTGAAGAAAGGAGTCAATATGCTCATTTTTCTTATCATCGTCAGTGCACCAACTAGGGTACCCTGAAGCCTCTTGCTTATCCCTAAGATGCAACTTGATGTAAGATGCGAATAGATTATCTGATGTTTCTGGAAAGTGCCATATTTCGTAGGTGTGGGCTATCCTGTAACCTTTCTCTACAGCAATCTCGAGTTCTATCATACACCATGTGCCAACGAGAGCCCTCTCTTCATCGGTATGACTACAAGGGTCGCACTGTGAATTTTAAAGCGCAGGTGTAACACAGCGGAAACATCAGCTTATGATTCATTTTCCCCGGTAGCACCGGGAAAAATAAATCACGCAACGGGTACACTTTAACTTTTGCGATACCAAAGTAATTTTTGATGTAACTAAAATGTTCATAAATAATCGTTGGGTGCCCTATAGGGTAAGTCTTTGTCTTGTTGACGAAAGGGTACAGACTAGTTAAATCGTAATAATTTATTGTCTCACCATCGGCCAGCCTGTGGTATAGCTTTATTGCGTTGGTTCGACCCCCGTAAAAAGAGCGTCACGCGGCTCTAACAGTATTGGGAACTGCATTTTAAGAAGAAAAGCCTGAAGGTCTGAATTGGTCTCAATTTCACGCCATTCATGCTCTTATAAGACGCGTAAAGTGTACCCCTCCTGCTGTAAATAGAGCTTTTTAGCTAAAAAAAAGCCTGGTATAGTTGGCTGTACGCCGTTTTTGTGACGTTATTTTGCGCGTTTTCGTTAAAACAGACTACACACCCATGATAGAAACATCCATGAAATTCCAAAGCGATATGCCGTCCATCAACATACGCGTAACCATCTAAATAATACTTACCGACCTGTTTTTCGCCACCTCTCAGAGCGTGCTGTATGACTATGTTTTCACTGTGAGACACGTACATCAACCACTGAATAGCAGGAGTTGAGTACCTTTTTTTGGTCTTGTGATAATTATCAGAGGGGACGACAGCTATAGTGTCTTTAGGTAAGAAGTTAAACCTGTATATAGCCATGCATACAGATGCGAGAGTGATGTGCTGGAACGGATCAACGCAATAAGTCACAGTAACGTTTTTCCTTTTTTCCATACAATACCTTTTAACCTTTTTCTTAGCCATGTCCATTACCCGGTCTCTGTAATGCTCACAGGCTTTCCGCAATATTTTAACATCCTGCTTACAATAGGCCTTCAATTCTGCATTGAAATCAAAAGTACAGTCCTTTTGCAATTCATACCACTCCATGAACTCTTTTCTGTCATCAGGCATCATGTACTCTGGGCCGTAATATTTAGCATCAGGTAGGGGGCCAACATAATTCTGGTTTTCTTTAGTATTGAAAAAGTGAGGGAAAAACCCATAGCCTGAGGTAACTTGCTAAGCTTAATGGGAATGAAGTTAAGCGAGTCTATGAACCTCAAGTTCATTGAAGGTACCATCACACACAGAAGGCGGCCACCTTGAGTGATCATGTCTATTTGAATCTTCTCAATTATCAATTGCTTGACAATGAAATACGAATCATATCGCCCGGCATTGTGGGCAATAAATGTGCAATCTTCAAAATCGCCGCTGAGAAAAAACTGAACAAAATCGCACGTGCAAAACTCGCCCTCAAACTCCCAAGACACTGATCCATGCAGCGGAGTGGCAAAAATAAAATTTGGAATGTGTTTACCTGTATCCTGTTGGCACTCAAAGTCGTAGATAATATACATAGTAACATAGTAACATAGTATGTAAGGCTGAATGAAGACAATGTCCATCTAGTCCAGCCTGTCTATCCTGTTGATCCAGAGGAAGGCAAAAAAACCCAAGGCCAGAAGCCAATTAGCCCTTTTGGGGAAAAAATTCCTTCCTGACTCCCTAATGGCAATCTGATTGTTCCCTGGATCAACCCCTAATAGTTCCTACCTTCCTATATACCTAAGATTTATATCCTGTAATATCCTTCCTCTCCAGAAAGACATCTAGTCCCCTTTTAAACTCCTCTATGGATTTTGCCATCACCACTTCCTCCGGTAGAGAGTTCCACAGTCTATCTGCTCTTACAGTAAAGAACCCCCTTCTATGTTGGTGATGAAACCTACTTTCCTCTAATCGTAGCGGATGTCCTCTTGTTACTGTCATGGTCCTGGATGTAAACAGATCTTGGGAGAGATCCTTGTATTGTCCCCTCATGTACTTATACATGGTTATTTGATCGCCTCTTAACCTTCTTTTTTCTAGAGTAAATAGTCCCAATTTGGATAGCCTCTCTGGGTATTCCAGTCCCGTCGTTCCATGTATTAGTTTAGTTGCCCTTCTTTGAACCCCCGCAAGCACTGTGACATCTTTCCTGAGCACCAGGGACCAGAATTGTACGCAGTATTCCATGTGAGGCATGACAAGTGCCTTATATAATGGAAGGATAATGTTCTCGTCCTTCGCCCCTATACCTCTTTTAATGCACCCCAAGACTTTATTTGCCTTTGCAGCAGCTGACTGGCATTGGTTACTCCAGTTTAGTCTATTATCCACTAATACCCCCAGATCCTTTTCCATATCACTTTTCCCCAGCGGTACCCCATTTAGTGTATATTGGTGGCATCCGTTTCTCCTGCCCATGTGCATAGTCTTACATTTTTCAACATTGAACTTCATTTGCCATTTTCCTGCCCAAGCCCCCAGCTTATCCAGGTCTGTTTGTAGCCGCACGTTGTCCTCCGTTGCATTAATAATATTGTATAATTTAGTGTCATCTGCAATATTGATATTTTGCTGTGCAGCCCCTCTATCAGGTCATTGATAAATATGTTGAACAGAGTGGGGCCTAATACTGAACCCTGTGGCACCCCACTAGCGACTGTGGTCCAATCAGAGTACGAACCATTTATTACCACCCTCTGCTTTCTATCATTGAGCCAAATTTTTACCCACTTACACACGTTTTCGCCCAGTCCGAGCTGCCTCATTTTGTATATTAGCCTATTATGTGGCACGGTGTCAAAGGCTTTAGAGAAGTCCAGATATACAAGATCAATAGATTCTCCCTGGTCCAGCTTAGACCTTACTTCATCGCAGAAACTGATCAGATTTGTCTGACATGAGCGACCCTTCATGAATCCATGCTGGTGAGGAGTTATTCCCTTATTCTCCCTGAGGTACTCATCAATGGCGTCTCTCAGAATCCCCTTGAAAATTTTTCCTGTTACTGAAGTGAGACTTACTGGCCTGTAGTTACCAGGCTCACTTTTGCTCCCTTTTTTGTAAATTGGAACCACGTTGGCAATGCGCCAATCCAATGGTACAACACCGGTCTTGATAGTGTCTAGAAATATTAGGTATAGCGGCCTAGCTATCTCATCACTTGGTTCCCTTAGTATCCTTGGGTGTAATCCATCTGGGCCCGGCGATTTATCAATTTTAGTTTTCTTTAGACGCTTCCGCACCTCCTCCTGCATTAGGTATGAGATATTTTGTGAGGTGTTCGTTTTATTCCCCTGCATCTCCTGTGGCATTTCCTTTTCGTTTGTGAATACACTTGAGAAGAAACTGTTTAGTAGATTTGCTTTCCCTTCGTCATCATCAATGATTTCTCCTGCATTGTTTTTTAAAGGGCCAGCGCTCTCCCTGCAAATCCTTTTGCTGTTAATATAGTTGAAAAAATAGCTTTGGGTTGTTTTTGCTTTCTTTGGCGATCCGTCTTTCTGCTTCCTCCTTGGCAGTTTTGATTGTATCTTTGCATATTTTGTTTTTTTCCCTGTATGATTTTAGCGCTTCTTCGCTGCCTTCTTGCTTTAGTAGTTTGAACGCTTTCTTTTTTTCGTTTATTGCCCCTCTTACCGTCCTGTCGAGCCACATTGGTTTCCTTTTATTTGAGTTTCTTTTATTTTTAAAGGGAATGAACTGCTCACATGAGGTGATCAGGATCCTTTTGAACTTTTCCCATTTGTCCTCTGTACTGGCATTTTTGAGGATGTTGTCCCAATTAATGTTACCGATAGTAGTTCTAAGCTGATCAAATTTTGCTTTACTAAAGTTTAGTTTCTTTGTCGCTCCTTGATAAGGCTTCCTATTGATTGACAGCTGGAAGTTGATTATATTGTGGTCACTGTTCCCCAAGTGCCCCTTAACCTGCACCCCCTTTATACGTTCTGGTTTGTTGGTTAGTACTAGGTCCAGAGTGGCTCTTCCTCTTGTTGGTTCCTGTACCAGTTGGTTCAGGTAATTGTCTTTAATTACTCTCAAGAACTTACCCCTGTGAGATTTGCAGGTTTCCTTCTCCCATGTTTTATCTGGATAATTAAAGTCCCCCATGATAATTACTTTGTTGCGGTTTGACACCTCTTCTATCTGCCTTAGTAGTAAGTTTTCAGTTTCTTCTGTTGCTTTTGGTGGCCTATAGAAGACCCCTATCAGGATTTTGTTATTTTTTCCTCCCTGTATTTCTACCCACAGAGATTCCACCTGTTCGTCTCCTACCCCTATATCCTCCCGTAGCCTCGGCTTCAAGTTTGATTTAACGTACAGACATACCCCTCTCCCTTTCTGGTTCCTTCGGTCTCTTCTGAAGAGATTGTACCCCTGCAAATTCACCGCCCAATCGCACTTATCATCAAGCCATGTTTCCGTAATTCCGACTATATCATAGTTTTCATCAGTCATTCTCGCTTCAAGCTCACCCACTTTACCGATCAGACTTCTTGCATTCGTGGTCATACAATTTATATCATTTTTTTTCTTTTTTAAATTTGTTTTGTTGCTATTCGTACTTATGGCTGATCTATCAGTTCTAACTGTACTAACCCCACCCCCTGCTCGACACCCATTCCCTTTGCTTGGACCCGGATCGCTAGTTACACTGGCTACCCCACTATTTCTCATTTTACCCTCCCCCCAGTCCCTAGTTTAAACACTCCTCCAGCCTTCTAGCCATCTTATCCCCCAGCACAGCTGCACCCTCCCCATTAAGATGCAGCCCGTCCCTACGGTAGAGCCTGTAGCCGATAGCAAAGTCAGCCCAGTTCTCCAGGAACCCAAATCCCTCCTTCTTACACCAACTCCGGAGCCACTTGTTTACCTCCCTAAGATCCTGCTGCCTTTCTAGTGTGGCTTTAGGTACAGGTAGTATTTCCGAGAAAACTACCCTGGAGGACCGTGCCCTAAGCTTGGATCCTAAGTCCCTGAAATCATTTTTGAGGGCCCTCCATTGACCTCTAACTTGTTCATTGGTGCCAACGTGCACCATGACCGCTGGATCCTCACCAGCCCCTCCCAGTAATCTGTCAATCCGATCCGCGATGTGTCGAACTCGAGCGCCAGGAAGACAACACACCGTTCGACGATCCCGGTCTTTATGGCAGATTGCCCTCTCTGTCCCCCTAATAATTGAGTCCCCCACCACTAGAACCTGTCTAGCCTGCCCTGCACTCCCCGTCCCTGTCTCACTGGAGCAGTCATTCCCCTGGCGTTCAGAGGGCATGTCGTGCTGCAGTGGTGCTGGCTCTGTAATGGCATTGCCCTCATCTGCCAATGTTGCAGACATGTTGGGTTGTGCCAGTTCAGGACCAGCCTCCCCGGATCTATTCCCTCTACGCCTCCTTCTGTCTGACACCCAGCTGACTGCCTGCTCCCCCTGCTCTTCCGTGTTGCCATCCGCCCCCACCTCTACCCCAGCTAGTGCCTGCTCAGTGAGCAGCAAACTCCTTTCCATGTTGTCAATGGCTCTCAGTGTTGCCAGTTGCTGATTTAGATCCAGAATTTGGGCTTCTAAATTTGCGACGTGCACGCATCTTGCGCAACAGTATGCACCCTCGATCGGCTGGTCAAGGACTGCATACATTGCACAAGTAGCACACTGGATGACATTGCCAGGCATGGAGCTCATCCTAATGGGGATCTACAATTTACTTGTGGAAGTAGTGAAGATAGACTTGTTCACACTCCGCTCACACGCTGCTACAACCGCTGCAACCGCTGACCCGCCGCTGCAACCACTGACGGTGTTCGGGTGTTCGACGAGGTGTTCTCAGTTGTTCCCCCTTGGTAAGGCTGCATGTAACACACGTGTTTGTCAAATTTCACCACGCTGGCTTTACAGATGTTACAGCGTAGCCCCTTGCATTCGTGAGGCTCAAAGCGTTTAACCATATAGCGGTAACAACTCTCGCAAAAGATTTTAGTCTTGCAAAATGCTTTATTCGACGCAGCAATGACCTTGTGTCGGGCTAAGCAATCGGATGAGCGACAAAACACGCGGCAATTGGAACAACGGTATATCGATTCCAGGGTTTCGACACACGATTCTGTCTGACAAGCCTTGAAAAATTACTGACACAAGTGATTATTTTTGTGGTGGAAAACAGAAATGCAATGATCACAAAAGTAATTTGCCCCAATAAACGCTTTTATATTTGTAATCCCGTAATAATGATCATCATGGTGAAGGATGTATACAACATTCCCGCCAGATGGTTTGCCGGTGTGAACATAACGCCAATCACCGCGATTGTGGTATAGAACTCTTATGGTTATGCCCAGGTGCTTCTCGAATGCCTCGATATCGCTAAAACTCACTAGCTGATTGTCGGGAATGTCCAATTCGTGATGTAATTCTCTAGCTTGCTCCAATAAAAGACTATCATCGGGAGTGGGAGTCCCCTTCTCTAACAGTGCGAATAGGCTCGCGGCTAAGCAGAGGTTAGAGTCGTAATTGTTAAAATCAGACAGCCATCATTTTTTCTGCTTGATGATCTGTGTGTAAAGTATTGATTTTAACCGTCTGCGATGTCTTCCACCGCCGCGCCTATTCCGCACTATTAGCACTCTGAGAGTCAGAAATTCACCAGCTAAACACTCCGCATTACTCTGTAATGCATTGGCCACCGCATTTAAGAAACTCTCAGCGTTAAAATCATCCCGGGCCTGTTTTACGGAATAAATAGGATCCAGCCATCGCCCACCATCGACGCTCAGTTGTATAAAATCACCGGGTTGTATATCTCGTCTGATTCTGTCGAGCAAAGACTGAATGACACCGTGAACAGCATTAATTGCGCCAATAAAAGACTGTATCCTATGCAAATTTGCAAAGCTGAAATGATCAATGTGCTCCACGGCATTGAAGTGACCAACTTCACGCCGTATATGGAATAAATGCTGTAAAAACACAGACGCATCAGCAGGCTGCTCAACATGATCAAACGGTATACACTGTTGTTCCTGCGGGGGGATCCACGGTGAGGGTTCATTATTTACAGACGGATTGGGCATGTCTGGAATCTGCGCGGTATGTGGAGCTGAATCAGATCTATCTGGGGGTGCGTCAGGATTTTGTGGGGAAACTCTGGTTTGCCTCTTTCTGCATCTTCTGGCGGATTCCCTTCTTGCGGCCATACACAACATTTTTATGGCTTTTTTAACAGACTTTGCTCTACGCCAAATGCAGCCTCTGTTAGAACACTGTTTCTTCAGCCCTGACCCAACCATAGATAGTCATAAGGTGGGGGGCTGGTGAGGCTCCGTAATACCGATGGCCTTGGAAACCTTTCGCAACTTTACGACCAGTTTTAAAAGTTCATCGGTACTAAGGTGCTCTACAGGTGCGTGCTCTAGCTCTGCTTGCCTCGTTCTCACTTGGGAAACTATAGTGATACATTCTGCTGACTTAGCGATAATGCCATCACATAGAAAGTGTATTGTATTTTTCAGCTGTATCTGCTGCGTCACACAGTGACGGTAAACAGGATCATCAAGATTTCCCGGTGTTGTCGACCTTTTTGAAACTTGATACTCATCAGATGATTTTCTCTTTCTATGAGATGTAGTGGGGTATGATGGGTTAACTAGCGACTGCTGTGTATCAACACATGTTACGGCATTAATACTAGCAGTGACTAGCTGGTGTTGTGTATCAGTTTGTGTTGCATTATGACAAACCTGAATATCATTTGACATTACGGCATGCGGCTTACCATTAGCGATACCAGTGTTGCTGTCCCCAGGCTTTTCGGACTCTTCCAAAATAGGTGAAAGCGATGTTTTTCTCACGCTTCAATAAGATGCGTCGATGTTTGACAGCGGTTGGTGTGGCGACGCGGTTGATGGTTATGTGTGGTTCTAACGGCATCTGGTATCTCACGGGTTCATTGTGTGTCTGTAACACAGGGCTAGTTGTATCCAGCGACACACTCGCATTTTCCACAGGGTTTAGCGTCAGGTTTGTCATCCCTAATGTTGTGTTTCCCCCCACGCTGACACAAGCATTCTCTGGAAGGAAGAAAAAAAACACAATATAAATGTATAACGCTGTTAATGAATTACACGGGATTTACGCATGTAACAGCTGTACTATAATTGAACATTCGCTCAAATTGTTGCAAGCATCTTACCGATGACACTTTGACCGGCGTCCCCCGACTGGCTTCCATGCGCATCCGATATAGGCGATAGCTCCACCATTCTCACGCACCTGTTTTGCTGTCTTAGCAGACTCCACGGGTGATTGGCGAGTCCCAGCGACTGCGCTGGTCTTTCGTGATTTATGGATGTTTCTAATGGATATAACGGGTCTAGGTGTTCATTTACATCTGCAGCATCTGTATCGAGACAACACTTATTTAGCATAACACATAACAACAAGCGCGTAAACAAAACATTGCATACGATGTGATGAAACATACCATTGGCAGACTGTGAGAAACAATCGAATCGCGATTCGTCAAAAGTGTCGACGATCCCCTCCCAGTTCTCTACTTTATACAGCAAATGATAAAAACGGATAAAATTAACATTTTAAAATGTATCCTTATCGAGTAGCTATACGAAATCAAGCGCGTAAACGCTGTATACCTACCGATTTGGGTGTTAGTAAATTCAAGGGGGGAACAATGGACACCCAGGCTTTCCATCTGAAAATACACAGAGAATTACTGTAGCAAAAACTGATTTCTAGCACCGATGCTGTTCGTTAGAAAATCCTTCATTTAAAAATATTGGTCATGCATTTTTACTGATAGACTAGCATGTCGTAGAAATATTACTGGATCGTATATTAAATACATACATATAATATATTTGATACAGTAATAATATTACGTTATTAATAAGCATTATGATGATTAAAACTATAGTGAAACACTAGTATATTGCACACGTAGTAAGGTTACCAATATTATAAATAAATAAATAAATATATATATATATATATATATATATATATATAATTTTTAATACGGCAATATTAACAATGTTAATAAACTGATAATTAAAAATAAATACATCTAATGTAACGCGATAGTACATCATAAAACAATGAATGGGTGCGAACTAGAGATGAGCGAGCACCAAAATGCTCGGGTGCTCGTTACTCGGGATGAAATTATCGCGATGCTCGAGGGTTCGTTTCGAGTATCGAACCCCATTGAAGGCAATTCAAGAAAGTGATGGGAACGACACAGCAACGGATAGGGCAGGCGAGGGGCTACATGTTGGGCTGCATCTCAAGTTCACAGGTCCCACTATTAAGCCACAATAGCGGCAAGAGTGCCCCCCCCCCTCCCAACAACATTTACTTCTGAAAAGCTCTCATTAGCAATGCATACCTTAGCTAAGCACCACACTACCTCCAACAAAGCACAATCACTGCCTGCATGACACTCCGCTGCCACTTCTCCTGGGTTACATGCTGCCCCCCCCCCCCCCCCACACACACACGACGCAGCGTCCACAGCGCACACCAAAGTGTTCCTGCGCAGCCTTCAGCTCCACTCATGCCACACCACCCTCATGTCTATTTATAAGTGCGTCTGCCAAAGGAACCGCAGGCACACATTGCAGAGAGTTGGCACGGCTAGGCAGCGACCCTCTTTAAAAGGGGCAGGGTGATAGCCCACAATGCTGTACAGAAGCAATCAGAAATCCAATCATGTGCCACCTCCATCAGGAGCTGCACACGTGGGCATAGCAATGGGGAACCTATGTGCCACACACTATTCATTCTGTCAAGGTGTCTGCATGCCCCAGTCAGAT
Organism: Eleutherodactylus coqui; assembly: GCF_035609145.1. Taxonomy (NCBI): domain Eukaryota; kingdom Metazoa; phylum Chordata; class Amphibia; order Anura; family Eleutherodactylidae; genus Eleutherodactylus; species Eleutherodactylus coqui. The sequence goes on from NC_089837.1 coordinate 514,227,921, forward strand.
CGCAGTTTTTTATGAATAGTCACAGGCAGGTACAACTCCGCAATGGGAATTCTGTGTGCACCCACAGCATGGGTGGCTCCCTGGAACCCACCGGCTGTACATAAATGTATACCATTGCAGTGCCCATCACAGCTGAGGTAACGTGCGATTAAATGCAGATGGGCTTCGGCCCACACTGCATGCCCCAGTCAGACTGGGGTTCTTTCGAAGTGTACACATGGAGTTACAACTCCGTGTGGACCGACAGCATGGGTGGGTGCCAGGAAGCCACCGGCGGTACATAAATATATCTCATTGCATTGCCCATCACAGCTGAGGTAATGTCATGTTTAATGCAGGTGGGCTTTGGCCCACACTGCATGCCCCAGTCAGACTGGGGTTCTTTAGAAGTAGACACATGCATTTACAACTCCCTGTGGACCCACAGCATGGGTGGGTGCCAGGAAGCCACCGGCTGTACATAAATATATCCCATTGCATTGCCCATCACAGCTGATGTAATGTCAGCTTTAATGCAGGTGGACAAAAAATTAATTGGATTACACTGTAGGCGAGGGCCCCAAAAAATTGGTGTACCAACAGTACTAATGCACCTCAGAAAAATTGCCCATGCCCAACCAAGAGGGCAGATGAAACCCATTAATCGCTTTGGTTAATGTGGCTTAATTGGTAACTAGGCCTGGAGGCAGCCCAGTTAAAATAAAAATTGGTTGAGGTGAAAGTTTCAACGCTTTAATGAGCATTGAAACGTATAAAAATTGCTTAGAAAAATTATATGACTGAGCCTTGTGGGCCTAAGAAAAATTGCCCGTTCGGCGTGATTACGTCAGGTTTCAGGAGGAGGAGCAGGAGGAGGAGGATGAATATTGTACACAGATTGATGAAGCTAAAAGGTCCACGTTTTTGATGGTGATAGAGAACAATGCTTCCATCCGCGGGTGCAGCCTACGTATTGTTTACGTATCGCTGCTGTCCGCTGGTGGAGAAGAGAAGTCTGGGGAAATCCAGGCTTTGTTCATCTTGATGAGTGTAAGCCTGTCGGCACTGTCGGTTGACAGGCGGGTACGCTTATCTGTGGTGATTCCCCCAGCCGCACTAAACACCCTCTCTGACAAGACGCTAGCCGTAGGACAAGCAAGCACCTCCAGGGCATACAGCGTGAGTTCAGGCCACGTGTCCAGCTTCGACACCCAGTAGTTGTAGGGGACAGAGGCGTCACGGAGGACGGTCGTGCGATCCGCTACGTACTCCCTCACCATCCTGTTACAGTGCTCCCGCCGACTCAGCCTTGACTGGGGAGCGGTGACACAGTCTTGCTGAGGAGCCAGAAAGCTGTCAAAGGCCTTAGAGAGTGTTCCCCTGCCTGTGCTGTACATGCTGCCTGATCTCTGCGCCTCCCCTGCTACCTGGCCCTCGGAACTGCGCCTTCGGCCACTAGCGCTGTCGGATGGGAATTTTACCATCAGTTTGTCCGCCAGGGTTCTGTGGTATAGCATCACTCTCGAACCCCTTTCCTCTTCGGGTATGAGAATGGAAAGGTTCTCCTTATACCGTGGGTCGAGCAGTGTGTACACCCAGTAATCCGTAGTGGCCAGAATGCGTGTAACGCGAGGGTCACAAGAAAGGCATCCTAACATGAAGTCAGCGATGTGTGCCAGGGTACCTGTACGCAACACATGGCTGTCCTCACTAGGAAGATCACTTTCAGGATCCTCCTCCTCCTCCTCAGGCCATACACGCTGAAAGGATGACAGGCAAGCAGCATGGGTACCCTCAGCAGTGTGCCAAGCTGTCTCTTCCCCCTTCTCCTCATCCTCCTCTTGCTCCTCCTCCTCCTCCTCAACGTGCTGAGATATAGAAAGGAGGGTGCTCTGACTATCCAGCGACATACTGTCTTCCCCCGCCTCCGTTTCCGAGCGCAAAGCGTCTGCCTTTATGCTTTGCAGGGAACTTCTCAAGAGGCATAGCAGAGGAATGGTGACGCTAATGATTGCAGCATCGCCGCTCACCATCTGGGTAGACTCCTCAAAGTTTCCAAGGACCTGGCAGATGTCTGCCCACCAGGCCCACTCTTCTGTAAAGAATTGAGGAGGCTGACTCCCACTGCGCCGCCCATGTTGGAGTTGGTTTTCCACTATAGCTCTACGCTGCTCATAGAGCCTGGCCAACATGTGGAGCGTTGAGTTCCACCATGTGGGCACGTCGCACAGCAGTCGGTGCACTGGCAGATGAAACCGATGTTGCAGGGTGCGCAGGGTGGCAGCGTCCGTGTGGGACTTGCCGGCTCTGCGCACCTTTCCGAGCAGGTCTGACAAGCGTGGGTAGCTTTTCAGAAAGCGCTGAACCACCAAATTAAAGACGTGGGCCAGGCATAGCACATGCGTGAGGCTGCCGAGCTGCAGAGCCGCCACCAGGTTACGGCCGTTGTCACACACGACCATGCCCGGTTGGAGGCTCAGCGGCGCAAGCCAGCGGTCGGTCTGCTCTGTCAGACCCTGGAGCAGTTCGTGGGCCGTGTGCCTCTTATCTCCTAAGCTGAGTAGTTTCAGCACGGCCTGCTGACGCTTGCCCACCGCTGTGCTGCCGTGCCGCGCGACACCGACTGCTGGCGACGTGCTGCTGCTGACACATCTTGATTGCGAGACAGGGGTTGCGTAGCAGGAGGAGGAGGGTGGTTTAGTGGAGGAAGCATACACCGCCGCAGATACCACCACCGAGCTGGGGCCCGCAATTCTGGGGGTGGGTAGGACGTGAGCCGTCCCAGGCTCTGACTCTGTCCCAGCCTCCACTAAATTCACCCAATGTGCTGTCAGGGGGATATAGTGGCCCTGCCCGCCTGTGCTTGGAAAAGTAGTGGCGACTGGCAACTGAGTAGCGCGGGGCCACCGCCGCCATCATACTTTTGAAAGCCTCCGTTTCCACAACCCTATACGGCAGCATCTCCAGGCTGATAAATTTGGCTATGTGCACGTTTAACGCTTGAGCGTGCGGGTACGTGGTGGCGTACTTGCGCATGCGCTCCAACACTTGCGCTAGCGACAGCTGGACGGTGCGCTGACAGACATTGGTGGATGGGGCCGAGGACAGCAGAGGTGAGGGTGTGGGTGCAGGCCAGGAGACGGTAGTGCCTGTGTCCTCAGAGGGGGGTTGGATCTCAGTGGCAGGTTGGGGCACAGGGGTAGAGGCAGCGGTGCAAACCGGAGGCGGTGAACGGCCTTCGTCCCACCTTGTGGGGTGCTTGGCCATCATATGTCTGCGCATGCTGGTGGTGGTGAGGCTGGTGGTGGTGGCTCCCTGGCTGATCTTGGCACGACAAATGTTGCACAGCACTGTTCGTCGGTCGTCTGCACTCTCAGTGAAAAACTGCCAGACCTTTGAGCACCTCGGCCTCTGCAGGGTGGCATGGCGCGAGGGGGTGCTTTGGGAAACAGTTGGTGGATTATTCGGTCTGGCCCTGCCTCTACCCCTGGACACCGCACTGCCTCTTGCAACCTGCCCTGCTGCTGCCCTTGCCTCCCCCTCTGAAGACCTGTCCTCAGTAGACGTAGCAAACCAGGTGGGGTCAGTCACCTCATCGTCCTGCTGCTCTTCCTCCGAATCCTCTGTGCGCTCCTCCCTCGGACTTGCTGCCCTTACTACTACCTCACTGATAGACAACTGTGTCTCATCGTCATCGTCCTCCTCACCCACTGAAAGGTCTTGAGACAGTTGCCAGAAGTCCCCAGCCTCATCCCCCGGACCCCGGGAACTTTCCAAAGGTTGGGCATCGGTCACGACAAACTCCTCCAGTGGGAGAGGATTCGGAACCCTTGCTGCCCATTCTGGGCAGTGGCCCGGGAACAGCTCCTGGGAGTCTGCCTGCTCCTCAGAATGTGTCATTGTAATGGAGTGAGGAGGCTGGGAGGAAGGAGGAGCAGCAGCCAGAGGATTCAGAGTTGCAGCAGTGGACGGCGCAGAACTCTGGGTGTTCGATAGATTGCTGGATGCACTTTCTGCCATCCACGACAGGACCTGCTCACACTGCTCATTTTCTAATAAAGGTCTACCGCGTGGACCCATTAATTGTGAGATGAATGTGGGGACGCCAGAAACGTGCCTCTCTCCTAATCCCGCAGCAGTTGGCTGCGATACACCTGGATCAAGAGCTCGGCCTGTGCCCACACCCTGACTTGGGCCTCCGCGTCCTCGCCTGCGTCCACGTCCTCTAGGCCTACCCCTACCCCTCAGCATGGTGTATTACCAGTAGAGCAGAAACAGAACGCTGGAACGCCAGGAAATAATTTTGCGCAAGCCTGCTGTAACACTTAGCTGAATTAGGAGGACAACTACACCCAGCACAGACCCAGTACACTGAGGACAGTCACAGGCAGCCCAAATAGATTTTTTTTTGAAAGGCCCACTGCCTATATTCAATAAATATATGTCTTCTGTCCCTGCCTCACCGCTACTGGCCCTGGAGTATGTAAAATAACTGCAGACTGTTGCACTGGGGACAGTGTGAGGGTATATGTATATATTGCCATATGTTTTTTATGCTTTTATACCTGTATGCAAGTTCTATTCAATTCCAAATGAGAAAAAAAACTTATATGTCGCCTTAAATCAGATATTCCTAAGGCTTTGCAAGGCGAAGACAAGATGTTTCTAGAAATTCAGAGAAGATACCGAACCAGACACAAGGACGCGTGTACTTGGCCGTTTTCCCAGAAGCAAGATATCAAGATGTTCAAATGTACATAACTTTCACTGTCTTAGGCCGGAAATCCGGACTTCCCATATATGGAGAATGCATGCTTGGCCGTTTTCTTAGAATTGAGTGGGTGATTCTTTGCACTGGAGTTAATTGAATACGTGATTTTCTGTACATAAGCCAGAGGTGCCGTAGCAAGATAACGGCTGTTTTCACTGTCTCAGGCCGGAAATCCGGACTGCCCATATATGGTTATGAGTCCATCACCCCCTGCTGGGGATGGGACAAAGGGTATAAGATCTCATGTAATCTGTAATAAAGCACGACGGCAGAGAGCCATGTCCCGTGTGAGAAACTATACCAGACCTCCGTGTGGTGTTTTCTTCTTTCAGCCGGCAGCGGGGCAAGTGGGGTGGGCCTGATTGGTGCTGTACTTAGAATTTTATTACCCTGACAAATGGCGCAACCAACTGGGGCGGTAAAACCAGGAGCCTACAACGCATTCCACCCGGATCCACGCCACGGGGAAGCCGTCCTGCTGCAAACCGAGCCTGATCAACTCACAGAACTCCAGGTAAGGCCAGCATATATTTATGTTGTGTTTTACACTGCGAGTCTTGCAGCGGGACTGACTATCTGTGGTTTGTGACCGGACGGGTTGGGTTAAGAGTTCTACACGGTAACTCGTGTGGGCTCCGGGTTTGCCGTCATGGACCACTGACCGTGATATGCGCACCAATCGGTCACCCAGAAACTAGTCTGTAGTTTATTTGTACTTTGAAGTCCATGGTGTTTTAACGATAGTGAAGGTTGTTTGTTGTATTTAGTCTCACAAGAGAAGGGACCCTCGGTTTAGTTTAGTTAGTGGTTAATGGTTTAGCAGAGAGGGATGCATTTTGTGAGACAGGCTTCATAAGAGAAGGGACTCTCGGTTGTTTTGCCTTATATATGGGGCTAGCGATTTGATTTCAGAGAGATGCATTTTATGGGGCTGGTTCCATAAGGAGAAGGGACCCTCGGTTGTTTTGCCGGTATATAAGGGGCTGACAATTTGAAAATTAAGAGGGATGCTTTCTATGGAGCGTGTTATTTTTAATGTTGTTGTTGTTCTAATATGCGTAAGACCTTATTAAAGAAGATAGAGCCCCTCAAGGGCTGCCGCCGTGCGGATCAATTGGTGGAGGAGAGTTCCAATCTGTAAAATGTAAGAAAACTTTTATGAAAATGTGTGACACCGACCCGCACGGTAGATTACAAAAATGGTGTCTGGGAGGGAGGTCTTCAGGACCGAGAGGCGCCTTGAAAGACCAAGGTTTGCTAGAAGGAGAGAGACAGTCAGAGAAAGTTAAGTACGTACACATTATTTGTTTAAGAAAGTATCCGTAAGTGAAATGTTGAAAAGTACAGTAAGTGATCAAGAGGGTGTCAGGAGAGTGTCTATTGAAGGTTATATTGGCAGCTAGGTAGGGAGAAAGTGCTGAAGGAACAAGCAAGTCAAGAAGAAAGGTACAATGCATGTGATTTGTTGGCAAAGAGAGATGAAAATGTGTATAATACAAGATAGATAATAGATATGGATATATATGTGTGTGTGTATATATATATACTGTATGTGCAAATAGTTAACTGAGCTTGCTTTTAGAAGAGACGGTTTTGTTGACATGTAGCTGCGAGTCTGTGTAAGCTTTTCAAGGTCAAGAAGATAACAAAGTGAGAGAAAATGCAATAATTACCCTGGATAATATCTCTGCTTGCTGTAAAGGAATGAAGGCTTGAAATGAATTTAATTAATTATACTGTCTTAATAGGCAGGGAAATATAGCAATTTCTAAGTTATATTCTTACTTATACAGGGGTTGAAAATGAATGTTGCAAGGTCCCAGCATATGTGTTAATTATGAGTTCAAATGCAGGCAATAGTTTATGCTAAAATAATTCAGTCTGTGTTTCATATTCGTAGAGAGATAACAGTTTGTTTTAAAAAGGTGGGGGCTTTCAGACTTCACTTTTTGTTCAGGGTCAAATACAGAGAAGTACAGAGAAAGAAAGGCAGGGGGGCTGAAAAAAACCCCACAGATTCTAAAACACTTCAGCGTTTAATACAGCATATAATAGCTTAAGTAGATAAGAAAGATAGAATGTCTCAGTCACTTAGCAAACTTTTTTTACATAATTTGTCAAAGATAGCGCTCATTCACAATCTCATCTCAATAGAATCATGTACTTTATAATAGCACTCACCTCAATGTTTTTCAACTGATGTATGTTTGTTTGTCAAACTTTTTTTGTCTGTGCATCTGTATGTACTGGTACACCTCCAAGGGGGGTGACGGAGCAGACTTGAGAGCATGGATGGATGCGAGTTAGTGACCCGTGTTCGGGCTGTGTGGAATGTGTGATGCAGATATTGACTGGGGATAAAAGTCCTCCCCATGCATGGGACTTTGCTTGGTTGTGATGTGGATGCTTGGACTGTTAAGCTGAAATGAGCTCTGAAGAAAGACGCAATGTGCCAATATCGAAGGGGTGGAGCTAGATGATGTAATAGTACGTAATGTTTCATCCCTCTTGCACAAGGGAGGGGTGAGGAGCTTGAGCAGCTAGTAAAAGTTTTTGTTTTGTTTTTTTTCTCCTGTCTCAGATTTGATAAAGACATTGCAGGCAGGAACAGACTAATAATGAATTCACTTAAAGGGATCTCACATTTCAAATATTAATAGGTGTTTGTAGATTATTCTGCCCCGATGTAACTCATGTTACTGTTATAGGTGCTAACATTTTACAGGCCTTATCTGCATCCATCAAATCTTTTTACAATGTTATAATGTTGTAATAACTTAAACCCGGATACTATTCTTCCAATTGAGTACCCTGGTTTAAAGGGGGGGGGGGGGAGGAGAAGGCATAGGTGATCCAGGTATTGCAGGTCAGCCATTTTTAATTTTTTTGCAAGCCATTTTTAAATTTTTTTATTTTTTGCAACAAGGTTCTAATCTTTTTCAAATAGAATACCAGCCTGATTGTCTAGCATTGATGCAACAAGAAAATTTAAGTTTTAAAAAGTTACTGAAAGCCCTTGTTAATAATGCATATTTTGAGTTGTTTTTTATAGATGGTACCAGGGTGATTGACGACTCCACACTGGATATACAGTGGTTACACAACAAGATGTCCTAAAAGCAGAATGCCTCCGCATGTCGCAGTACAAGAAGCGGAACTAAAAGCCCTCACTGAGGCGTGTAGAGTGGCCACAGGTAAGGCGGCAAACATTTACACTGACTCCCGGTATGCATTTGGCATAGCTCATGATTACGGCCCAACATGGAAGGCCAGACAGTTTTTTACCTCAGCAGGACAGCCAATTAAGAATGTTGCAGTGGTGCAGAGTCTCATGGAGGCCCTACTTCTACCTGACAAAGTGGAAAGCTCACACCAATTCCTACACCGGAGAAGCGAGAGGCAACGCCATCACAGACCACACAGCAAAAACAGCGGCCCTTAAGCCGTGGAAGAAAGAAGAAAAGAAGAATTTGATAATAACTTTGGACTTTGACTACACTTGGACTTTGATATGAACTTGGACTTTGATTTGAACTTGGACTTTGATAAAAATTTTGGACTTTGATATGCTAAAGACTTTACAGTTAAGAAAAAGACAAATGGACTAAAAAGGGACGGCGTATGGTGAACAGTCAAAAGCACTTGCCCACCACGGTCCCTGTGCCCCATGATGGCCCAGCTGACGCACGGAAAAACGCACCTTTCAAAGCAGTAATGATGTCTATGCTTGAACAAGGACGGGTGGCTCCTTGGTTTTCTGTAGCTGCTGCATCATTTGTCCAATTTTGCATGATCTTTGCCGTAAGCAACAGGGCAGAAGTAAATTTGCCACACCACACTTGCCTAGACCACTCTACCCATTTCAGGGATTGCAAATTGGCTACACTCAGCTCCCACTTGTTGGGAAGTTTTGAATATGTGCTTGTTGTTGTTGATGTTTTTCAGGTTGGAGACCTACTCTGTTACCAAAGTAAATAAGCAGGTAACCGCACAGAAGCTCATGAATGAGGTAATCCGCAGATATGGGGTACCGGAAGTAATTGAGTCAAGCAAAGGTACACACTTCACAGGTGAAATAATGCAACACATCATGTCTGTTTTGGGTATATTTCAGGCTTTTCACACACACTACCATCCGTGGAGTAGTGGGAAAGTAGATACAAAAGACAATGGAGGAAAATGGGCAAATTTTGAATTGAGTGTCTTTCATTAGTTTTTCTTTTTCTTAGGAGGATACATGCCACAGTAGCTGAGTTTGGGGAATGATTTTTTTTGTTAATTTTGTCATAGGTCTCTCTAAGGAATTGTTAGTAATGCATTCTGCAGTCTCTGCTTTTCTCCCAGGTCCTACAGATGAGTGTCACAATCTGAAACCAGGTGACAGGGTCTACGTAAAAACGTTTGAGCGAGAAACCCAGTTTAAAGGTCCTTACCAGATGTTGCTCACCACCCCAACTGCAGTAAAGCTCGAAGGAAAGCCCACTTGGATCCACACTTCGCACTGAAAAAACTAATGATCCTGCATATCCTTTAAATGCTATAATGTGGTACAATTCCTCTAACACACACCTTTGACTACTGTACACTAGCCCCCTGTTTCAGAACAAATTAATATAATCAAATGTGCAATATGAAGCCTACACTGAGGGTGAGAATTTGACGCTCCAGGTGGTAACTTTGATCCACATGTATACATAGATGTAATAGGAGTGCCAAGGGGGGTGCGAGATGAATTTAATTCTAGAGATCAGTTTAAAGCAGGTTTTGAGTCCTTATTTGCTTTTGTCACTGTTAATAATAATGTAGATTGGATGAATTATATCTACTACAATCAGCAGAGGTTTGTAAACTACACCAGAGATGCTTTACAAGGTTTAGCTGACCAGTTAGGGCCCACTGCATCCATGGCCCTAGAGTGGCCCTGGATATGATTTTAACAGAAAGAGGTGGGGTATGTAATTTCCTGTTTGTGTATTATCCCTTTGATCAAAAAGAGTATGAGTAAGGGACTGCATAATGTGACACCAACATTTCCCTTGTTTGAAAAAGATGAAGAGCCAGTTCCGGTAATGCCAACCACGTACGTTACCAGAAGAATGGAGAAATGTACTAGTACTGCGCCGCCGCGGTCTCATAAGATGGATTGTCAGTGGAATTCCCATTTGCCTAGGGAAAGTGCAGAAGACCTTAGGTTCCGGCGAGGGCACACCCTGCGGGGTGTTAACTCGTACAGATAGAGGGTATGGATGCCCGGAAATAAGCCCAGGGAATCCATGGCCTCCTTCTGAGGTGAGGTAGGGATCCCTCCCTTTTAGGAGTAGGGACTTACGGGCAGTGGAGAAACCCTGACGCAAGGGAGAGACGACCGAGGAAGAGTGCAAGGCCTGGTACTTGATCGCCATACAAGTTTTTTAGGGGGGTTTGTGAGGGTATATGTATATATTGCCATATGTTTTTTATGCTTTTATACCTGTATGCAAGTTCTATTCAATTCCAAATGAGAAAAAAAACTTATATGTCGCCTTAAATCAGATATTCCTAAGGCTTTGCAAGGCGAAGACAAGATGTTTCTAGAAATTCAGAGAAGATACCGAACCAGACACAAGGACGCGTGTACTTGGCCGTTTTCCCAGAAGCAAGATATCAAGATGTTCAAATGTACATAACTTTCACTGTCTTAGGCCGGAAATCCGGATTTCCCATATATGGAGAATGCATGCTTGGCCGTTTTCTTAGAATTGAGTGGGTGATTCTTTGCACTGGAGTTAATTGAATACGTGATTTTCTGTACATAAGCCAGAGGCGCCGTAGCAAGATAATGGCTGTTTTCACTGTCTCAGGCCGGAAATCCGGACTGCCCATATATGGTTATGAGCCCATCACCCCTTGCTGGGGATGGGACAAAGGGTATAAGATCTCATGTAATCTGTAATAAAGCACGACGGCAGAGAGCCATGTCCCGTGTGAGAAACTATACCAGACCTCCGTGTGATGTTTTCTTCTTTCAGCCGGCAGCGGGGCAAGTGGGGTGGGCCTGATTGGTGCTGTACTTAGAATTTTATTACCCTGACAACAGGAATACAGCGGTGATGTAACAGCCAACAAAGAACCAGGAAATAATTTTGCGCAAGCCTGCTGTAACACTTAGCTGGCTGCGTATAAATTAGGAGGACAACTACACCCAGCACAAACCCAGTACACCGAGGACAGTCACAGGCAGCCCAAATAGATTTTTTTTCCCAAATGTTTTTGGAAAGGCCCACTGCCTATATTCAATAAATATATGTCTTCTGTCCCTGCCTCACCGCTGCTGGTCCTGGAGTATGTAAAATAACTGCAGACTGTGGCACTGTGGACAGGAATACAGCGGTGATGTAACAGCCAACACAGAGCCAGGAAATAATTTTGTGCAAGCCTGCTGTAACACTTAGCTGGCTGCGTATGAATTAGGAGGACAACTACACCCAGCACAGACCCAGTACACTGAGGACAGTCACAGGCAGCCCAAATAGATTTTTTTTCCCAAATGTTTTTGGAAAGGCCCACTGCCTATATTCAATAAATATATGTCTTCTGTCCCTGCCTCACCACCACTACTGGCCCTGGAGTATGTATAATTACTGCAGGGCGCAATGCTCTGCATGGCCGATATACAAAAAAAAAAAGTGCAACACTGCAAAAAGCAGCCTCCACACTACTGCACACGGTTAGATGTGGCCCTAAGAAGGACCGTTGGGGTTCTTGAAGCCTAAAATACTCCTAACACTCTCCCTATAGCAGCTCTGGCACCAACAGCACTTTCCCTCCTCTATGTCAGAATAAATCTGTGCCGAGCCGCGGGAGGGGCCGATTTTTATACTCGGGTGACACCTGATCTCGCCAGCCACTCACTGCAGGGGGGGTGGTATAGGGCTTGAACGTCGCAGGGGGAAGTTGTAATGCCTTCCCTGTCTTTCTATTGGCCAGAAAAGCGCGCTAACGTCTCAGAGATGAAAGCGAAAGTAACTCGAACATCGCGTGGTACTCGTCACGAGTTATGAGCATCTCGAACACGCTAATACTCGATCGAGTATCAAGCTCGGACGAGTACGTTCGCTCATCTCTAGTGTGGACATTAAAAATATATGGTATTAATAACCATTCTAATAGTTAAAAACATAGTGATATATTAGTAAATTGCACGCACACAGTAAGATTAACAATATTACGCTATATGCATAATTAAAGACAGGCAGTATTAAAAATATATGTAATCAGCTATACTAATTAAATATAGATCTATTGTAATGCACTAATTTATGCATACAATTATTAACCGTACGTATATCAAATACACGAATATTAATAATTATGTTAATACGTTAATAGAATACGGTAATAAAACAATGTTTATCCTTATACATTATTGTAAAAATCAAAAGATAAACACAATGTATTACCTTTAGGCCTCCTTCCCACGAGCGTGACGGGGTCCGCCGCGTAATATTACGCAGTGAAGCCCGTCACGGCGCCCCCCAGAGCCCCTATACTTACCTGCGGGAGATAGCGTGAAATCGCTTCCCCGCCCACCACCGCCGCGTCACCGCCCGTCACCGCCCACCACCGCCGCGTCACCGAGCGTGTCACGTGACGAGGCCGGCCGCGTCATTTGGCGTCAGATGACGCGCGGCGGTGGGCGGGAAAGCGTTTTTTCACGCTATCTCCCGCTGGTTACAGCGGGAGATAGCGTGAACGGACGACTTCCATTGACTGCAATGGAAGCCGTCAGTGCGTACAGCCCGTCCTCACCCGCAGAAAATAGAGCATGCTGCGGGTGAGGACGGGAGAAATCGCGGTGCGTAATTCCGCGCTGGAATTACGCATCGTGAGCATTGTGCTATTAGGTTCAATAGAACCTAATAGCTGCGGGCAACGCAGCGGATTTTCGCCGCGAATTACGCGGCGGAAATCCGTTCGTGGGAAGGAGGCTTTATTCCAATGATGCTTTGTGAAGCCTGGAGATGATGACTTGGTGATGACGGAGTCCAAATTCACTAGATGAACACAGTTGTTTTCTGACTCTGTAAAGGAGACGGGTTGACTGGCTCGGAAGCTGGCTTAACTGCCTTAAGGGGCAGTTATATGCAAGGGTCTCGTCTGCCCTTCGGACAAGTCCAGACAAACTCCTCAACACGTGTTTCTAGTTATTTACAAATATCCCCTTGTTCCCACCATCTCTATAGGATCTTTTTTCAAAGCGTAATTAATCAGTTCTGTGACATCGCATCTTGATTTTATTGATCCAATAAGTATCAGGATGTATGAGACAAGAGGTCATAAGGTCTCAAACTTCAGCTACTGTTACGGTAAATTAGCCACATGACTAATGACTTCAATCAGTTATAATGAACTCGTAAACAGGCATTCATTGATCTTACAGATGTTAGATCTTTTTTTGTATCCACTTAATCAGAAATGTGACATTTACAACTAGATTTTATATTATCCTAAATGTATCATCCAGCCACACAATGAAACTTTGTAAATGCTACTAAGCTGAATATAGCATTCTATGTTCTGGCACATTTTAAAGCTGGAAGATAGATACTTTATAAAAAAAAAGCGGAAAGTGATTAAAATGTTCTACAGGCTTTCTACGTGCTGTAAACAGAGGATTTAAATCTACGAGTGGCTGAATCAAAACGGTCTAGATTTATAAAAAGTTAGGAGGTAATTAAACCGCTGCATCCCCATCCTTGCTGCATAATTACCACCATGCCCACTTCACGGGATGCACGCCGATTACAGCGCCAATATTTTACAACATCAAGCGTCAGTTCTTATGCCAGAATTCAAAAATTGCATAAGGCACTTAAGGGGATAAGCCAGCGCAAAATTACAGAATTGCTGCAAAAGATTAATTGTTACAGCCTTCACAAGCCGATCAGAAAGAAATCTGCTAGAAATAAAATAATTGCTGCTGATATAGATTCGCTCTGGGAATCTGACCTCGTGTGTTTAATGCAATACTCTAAAGAAAATGATGGCATAAAATACATTTTAACAGTTATAGATGTTTTATCAAAATATGCATGGTGAGTCGGGTTAGCATCTAAATCAGGGTCAAGCGTCGCAAGAGCCTTCGAGCTGATATTTGAGAATAGCGATCATGTACCTCGAAAAATATGCACCAATCGCGGCAAAGAATTTGTGAATCAACACATGAAGCGCCTTTGTAAAAGATACAACATACACCATTACTTTACGAGCAACAACGTAAAGGCTGCGGTGGTCGAACATTTTAATCGCACTTTAAAATCATGAATGTGGCGTTATCTCACCCATCATAACACATTTCGCTATATCGAGATTTTACCAGCGCTGGTATACAGTTATAACCAAACTTACCATCGTATTATCCAATGCCGACCTGTGGATGTCACAAAAAAGAACTCCTTAACAATTTGGCGAAATATCTACAGTGATATTCTGAACTCAAAGCCTGAAAAGACTTCTTTAAACATAGGCGATCATGTGAGGATTTCTCAACATAAAGGAACATTTACGAAAGGCTATGAGCAAACTTACACTGATGAAATTTTTGTCATAGACTCTATTAATACACGTTTTCAGAAACCGCTATATAAATTAATCGATCTGAGCGGTGAAGCTATAGAGATCGTTTTATAAAGAGGAAATACAGCAGGTACCAGCGGATGAGAACCGCGTCTACAGGATCGAGAAAATATTAAAGAAAAGGTGCATCCGCGGGACAGAGCATTATTTTGTAAAGTGACCCAGGTACCCTACAAAATTTAACAGCTGGGTCGCTAAAAATCAACTGTCACCCTCATAGATCATGGAATCAGGCTCATTTTATGTAACTCTTCCTAGTAATGCATCGTCCAGAATCTACCCCGAAAACTCAATTTCTACTTACACTACGAAACTAGCGAAGCCGATTCAGCTCTCAGGCGCTTACAATGTGGCGCTAACTGAGATTCAGTATTCGCACACGTGGGAAACAATTGCGGCAACCGAGGGAAACTTTTTCATCGCTAAATAGGGAAGTACATACCACGAATATTTTGTGAAGTCTGGATTTTATTCATCCGTATCAGATTTGACGCATGCGATAAATGACAGAATTGAGGCTTTAAGGCTAACAAACGAGGTCTTAAAGCTACGCTATGGTGAAGTAAAAAGAATTGTTACAGTTACCGATTTGCCAACGCTACACTTTGCTCCGGGTCATAAGTTGTCCGTTCTGCTAGGTCTGCCTGAATATAATGCAGCTTTAGCTGGGAATATGCCGGACAGGAGGCGACATTTTGCGGACATAAAAGGGGGCTTTTATACATTGTACGTGTATACAGATATTATCAATCATCAGTTTGTAGGAGATAGCTATGTGCAGCTATTAAGAACGGTAGAAATCAGCGGTAAAAACAGCGACATTGTCACAATTCAGTACAATCGCCCTGATTACGTGCCGGTGTGAAAACAACATTTTGGCACGATTACAATCTCGATTTTATCAGACCAGAACGCGCCTGTTAAATTCAGGTACGGGAAAAGTATAGTGCGATTACACTTTAGACCGCGTAACGATTCGCAGCGTTAAAACATGTTGTCCCAGCGGGTGTACGGAGATCCTGCGCTCTACGTGAAACATTATTTGGCACAGAATGGAAACGGAAAAATAGACAGATTTCAAGGAGACGAGTATATGATTGGCGCAGGAATTGGCCTTCAGGTCACTCTTCTGAAGGGCCTTGCCTCTTTTTAGAAAAGGTCTAGAATTAGTAAAGCCTCATGTAAAGACGGCTGTCAAAAATATCGCTACAGACGCGGTCACTTCTGTTTTGTCGGCTGTTTTGGACAGACTCAGTCACGTCAAGAACAGCGAGGCTCCGGCCTTGTTTCTGTTGTAAAAAAAACCCGTAAAAGAAAAAAAATTTGTAGCACGATTTCACCCGCTCCTCATGGATAAGACTCCTTCAGACGACGCCGTCAGAAACCCGCTAGACGCACAGCAGACGACATCTTTTAATTCTCTAACATGGCGTTCATACACGACGGTTCTGTAGAGTGCACCAAATCTGAGTTGGATATTTTCACCATACCGCCAACGCAGACGAGTATTGAAAAATCTTTAATTTGTTGAAGTCCTGCCTATCGCAGCCCTCATTGACAACACGCCATTGGAATTCTTCATATCGGGTAGCGGCGAATATTACTACGACTTAAATAACACCCTCCTGCACTTAACCTGTCGTATAGTTAAACAAGATAACACACCTATCCCCGATGGTGCACGTGTGGGATTTATTAATTACCCTGTAGCCACTCTTTTTAATCAAGTGGACATCACATTGGGGGATCGACTAATCTCACAATCCGATAATCTTTATAGCTATAGAGCGTACATCGAGACAATTTTAAATTATAGTGGTCAAACGCTCGCATCCCAATTTACAGCCGGACTGTTTTACAAGGATTCGGCAGGTCACCACCATGAAAGGACACTCGATGGTCCAAATTTAGGCTTCGCTAAAAGAGCTGCCGCAACACAGCGCTCTAAAACTGTGGAGCTTCTGGGACCTATTTATGGTGATATATTTAATCAGCCGAAGCTTATTTTGAACGGGCTGGATTTAAAGATAAAACTGACAAGGAATAAAGACTCTTTCTTGCTTGATGTCAGCAGACCCTCATGGATTTAAAGTTCAAATCCTTCATGCTTCAATTTTCATCAAGAGAGTACAAGTATCACCAGCTGTCCGCATAGGCCACAGCCAGGCGCTACTAGCGACCACCGCTAAATATACTTTGGATAGGACGAGTCTCAAAGTCTTTAGCATAGCAATCGGGAGCCGTATAGCAACACATGAAAATTTGTTCCTGGGCCAGATCCCTAAAACTGTGATATTAGCCTTTGTGGACAATGAAGCCTTTAGCGGTAGCTTTAAAAAAAATCCTCTCTGTTTTCACCATTATTCCGTAAACCATGCGGCCTTGTATCTGGATGGTCAACAGATTCCAGCCAGGCCTTTTCAGCCTGATTTTGAGGCCGAATTAGGTATTAGGGAATACATGGCTCTTGTGCATATCTGTGGAAAGCAGCAATCAGACAACTCACTTTCGATTGACAGGAGTGAGTTCATTAGCGGATACACATTTTTTGCATTCGACCTGTCACCGGACATGGAGCCCGGCACGCACTTGTCGCTCGTTAAAACTGGGAACCTGCGTGCGGAAGTACGATTCTCAGTCCCAACCACTCACACAGGTTAACATGCTTGTCTATGCCTCAAGTCCCGCTATTCTAGAAATAAATCACAGAAGAGAAGTTCTGTGCGATTACAATTAAATTATGAACACTCTTCAACTTACGAATCTCCTTAAATCCGATCCTTATACTTCGCGAATTTTTGCTGGCGTATACCCGAGTGACTTCCTACCCCAATTCAATGTGGATAAAAGACCATCGGCTTATATAATTAATACTGATGATTCAACTCAGCGAGGACGACACTGGGTGTTAATTGTACTATATGACTCGGAGAGAGCGGTCTTTTTTGATAGTTACGGCCTAGCACCAGATAGTCCCATTTTTCCCGTCGCTTTTATAGAGTTTTTAAAAAGAAACTGTGCTAGGTACATATATCAGGATAACCAAATTCAGGATACTGACAGTGTATTTTGTGGGCATTACTGTGTGTTTGTATTATATTACATAGCACGTGGATTATCTTATGAGCGTATTTTACGTTTCTTTATGCCAAATTTAAAAAAAAATGATTTTGTAAATCAATTTATAAAAGATAAGTTTTGTGATACTAATTACCGATGTCAAATCCCTTGTGTTTTTAATATGATCTGTGCATCTTTATATAATCGCTAGATACATGAAGTATAATAAATACAGATAGATACATGTGTTAACTGTTAACAGAGTAGTCTTTGATTCTAACTGTGTAATAATAGACAGCATCATTCATCACTATGCTGACAACCTAACTAATTAGCTACTGGTTGTAAACACCGTAACTAATTCAAACCCTGTCCCATTCATCGCCACACACTCACCTCCTGCGCAGCCTGAACATGAGTGATAGTCAGCTGATCACAGTAACGAGAGTTTCTTGAGGTCAGCAGACAGAAATCATTAGTGGTTGCCCCCAGCTAGTTCAAAGTGCCTCGTTACACTAAAGCGACCTATTGAACTCTGCGAGAGGAATCATACCAAGACAGAGCTCGTAGCTAAATCGAAGTGATAAAGACTTTAATATAGAGTCAGACTATGCTATTCCATCCGTGCATGCTGCCGAACGATCGCGTTATGAAGCTGAAATAGCTAATGTCATTCGCCGCTGGGACCTTCCACAATCGTGCAAGAAAAACACGGAGCGACTGCAGGCCGCTCTACTCAATCACCGGAATATTATCACATGGAACAATAAGCACGAACTGGTATATAAAAATGTCGTAATTCATGGAACCAGTTTCCCCGCACTGATCAGACATACGACGCAGAGTCACACCTTCATGAGAAGTATATCTCTGGGGTGGAACATTTTTATGCATGCAATAGCGGAGGCTAATGTACCTAGCGATGTCGCTGCAGACGCCAGTACTCGCGAGCTGGTGGAATCTTTGAAGATGGATTTTTTAATAAAGTCCATGATGGATCTAAAACTTTAACTCGGAAAGACTTTTGAACTGTTACTCCCCTCAAACATACGGAACTTGCTACATTATGCTACCCACAGACTGTCGCAGAATGGTGATATTACATCGTGGAATTTGTGCAACGCGTTTGTTTATAAAGGGAAGCCGGTTAATGGGTCAAACATTTTGGACTTGATCTGTCATGCTACGCAGAGCCATAGCGCTACCAAGAAAAATCACCCTCTGGGCTGGGACATTTTTATGCGAGCGTTGGCTGAAGTTAATATGCCTTCTATGGTCATTGGCAGCCACAGTACTAGAGAATTTCTCCAGGATTTGAAAACAGGCTCGGACCCCGGTTTTGCACCTGGCACCCCCAAAAACAAAATCCTGTCTTTCTCCCCAACCCCACACGGAATAACCCAGGGGAGCTTGCTGCCTAAAAAGCGACCGACACCACTGCTTCCCATGTCGTGGTTAACTTTGTAAAGGATTGTAAAAATGTAACTATATATCTGTTAACATTATACAGCGTTATACATATCTATGTAATCATTCTTATGCATTCCTTTATGTAATAACTCTATATTCTGTATTTTTTTTTTACAGTGCATCGTTTATATATTCTGGGCACTCAATAAAGCTTTATAAAACTTTGCATTTTGGTTACTTTGTGTTCTCTATAGCATGCTAGCCTATACATAAAAGGCTTATTAGGGTGGGGGTGGCAATGCTGAAAAGACTGTTAATGGATGGTAATGCATTCTATATATTAACCCCTTATACTCATAAGGCGACTTGAATGGTATATAACATCAAGTCAGCCTATACACATAATAAGGCCATTGATTGGGGGATGACTTGAATGGTACATAACATCAAGTCAAGTTATACATATAATAAGGCCCTTGATTATCATGACACACACTGTATTCTAAAGTGTGTCTCGTGATACGTCACAGGCTTGGAATACGGATGGGTCCACCACACACCAGATGATGGTCAGGTGGTGCGCCGAAGGGGGGAGGGTCAAATGACAGTCAGGTGGCGCGCAGAAGGGGCGAAGGGTCAAAGGTCATGGGAAGGGGGCGTGGCACCTGTCACTTTCCAAAAGTGGGCGGCTTGACATGAGGTATGGACGGTATACTACTGTTGGGAGTCTTCTGGGGTCTTTGAGGTTTCGCTGTTTGGAAGGTATCTGGTAGAGGGACGTTCCATTTAGCTAAGAGTTTTTTTCCTTCATCTGGGGAAGAGAGAACTTGTGTTGCATTGTCTTTATGAGTTGTTATTATCATAGCAGGAAAACCCCATTTGTAGGGTATTTTGGCGGATCTCAGTGCCAAAGTTATCTGCGAGAAAGCTTTTCTAGCTTGTATTGTGGTCTGAGATAGATCTGTGTACAGATGAATGTTGGTATATGTAGGTGCGAGAGAGCCCGAGGTTCTAGAGGCTGACATGAGAGCTTTCTTAACATGGAAAAAGTGGATCCTAGCGATCACATCTCATGGAGTTGTGTCAGGAAGGAAATTTGGTTTGGCTAATCTGTGAGCTCTATCGATGGTACAATCTTGTTCTGTAGAGTTTGGAAGGAGATGTTTTATTAGCTTGATGAGGAAATTTTTTAAGTCAGGTTGCGCCATGCTTTCAGGTATGCCCCTGAATTTTACGTTATTTCTTCTGCTCCTATCCTCTAGGTCGGTCAGTAAGCTCTTAATGAATTCCACTTCCTCCTCCAAGGAATAGTGTGCATCGATTAGGTTGTTGTGGGAGGAAGCAATTTCTCCCATTTTGTTTTTGATATGGTCGGTATGCTGCTCTAGCTCCTACATTGACACATTTATTGTATTGGAAAGGGCTTTACTGTTCTTTTGTAATGAGCCGCGCAAGGCTAAAATCATGTTTTTAATAAAGTCTTCTGAGGCGGGAAGACTTGAGGAAAGAAGGTCGCTAATAGGGTCCTCTTCTAATTGAAATAGCTGCTGGCAAGAGCTATTGGAAGGGGTCTCTGTTTTTCAGGGCTAGCAGAGGGGGTGGATGCAGCATGTGGGGAGTGTGAGCACTCCGGCGCCATTTTATGTGTGGCTGGAGCGTTAATGTTGGATCTTTCAGCGAATTCACTCACCCGGCGCTGTAATGATGACTTTAGCTGATCGGGCTGTAGCCTCCCCGAGCTGACAGCAGAGACAGCTCCGCCATCCGAGGTGCCCGCCAAGTCTCTAGCTGCTCCGGCGCTTATATCGGAGCTTGTGGAACTAGGGGAGCCATCACTCCCCGCAGGCTTAGTCTGTCCAGGACCGCGGGAAGAAAAGAAGTCAGAGACCTTCTGGAGCAGCGCTTTCCCAGTCTTCCTCTTCGGCATGATGAGCAGAAGGACTTCCGAAGTGTTCCTGTTATGTCAGGTAGTGCTGGAAAGGCTTTGGATAGCTTTAAAAGGCTAACTGAGAGCAGAGCTCGGGACTACACGTCTTGCTCTGCCTGCATCTAGGCCACGCCCCACAATTTACCGTTTTGACCCAGACAATTATAACAGGCTGAACAAAGTTCTCGGATGCACATCGTTTATTTGTGTTTACAAAAATACACAGCATGAACCCAGTATGGAGTGCCTAATGCGAAGGGAAAGACACAAAATCATTTAGGCTTAAAAAAAAAAAAAATACATTGCTGTCTATTGGGTCGTTCACACGGCCGGACTCCCGTGATGTGTGTCCCATAGGAGCCAATATAAAGATTAGTGCAGTATGGACCAAACAGCCACGCATATCCTTCTTTCTGTGGTGTGCGCACATATTAACACTTCACAGGGAAAACATGGTTTTAATAGGCGCATGTTTTTCTGCATGCATACACTACCGTTCAAAAGTTTGGGGTCACCCAAACAATTTTGTGTTTTCCATGAAAAGTCACACTTATTCACCACCATGCGTTGTGAAATGAATAGAAAATAGAGTCAAGACATTGACAAGGTTAGAAATAATGATTTGTATTTGAAATAACATTGTTTTTACATCAAACTTTGCTTTCGTCAAAGAATCCTCCTTTTGCAGCAATTACAGCATTGCACACCTTTGACATTCTAGCTGTTAATTTGTTGAGGTAAGCTTGAGAAATTGCACCCCACGCTTCTAGAAGCATCTCCCACAAGTTGGATTGGTTGGATGGGCACTTCTGGCGTACCATACGGTCAAGCTGCTCCCACAACAGCTCAATGGGGTTCAGATCTGGTGACTGCGCTGGCCACTCCATTACCGATAGAATACCAGCTGCCTGCTTCTGCTGTAAATAGTTCTTGCACAATTTGGAGGTGTGTTTAGGGTCATTGTCCTGTTGTAGGATGAAATTGGTTCCAATCAAGCGCTGTCCACTGGGTATGGCATGGCGTTGCAAAATGAGGTGATAGCCTTCCTTATTCAGAATCCCTTTTACCCTGTACAAATCTCCCACCTTACCAGCACCAAAGCAACCCCAGACCATCACATTACCTCCACCATGCTTAACAGATGGCGTCAGGCATTCTTCCAGCATCTTTTCATTTGTTCTGCGTCTCACAAACTTTCTTCTTTGTGATCCAAACACCTCAAACTTGGATTCACCCGTCCACAACACTTTTTTCCAGTCTTCCTCTGTCCAATGTCTGTGTTCTTTTGCCCATCTTAATCTTTTTCTTTTATTGGCCAGTCTCAGATATGGCTTTTTCTTTGCCACTCTGCCCTGAAGCCCAAAATCCCGCAGCCGCCTCTTCACTGTAGATGTTGACACTGGTCTTTTGCGGGTACTATTTAATGAAGATGCCAGTTGGGTACCTGTGAGGCGTCTGTTTCTCAAACTAGAGACTCTAATGTGCTTATCTTCTTGCTTAGTTGTGCAACGCGGCCTCCCACTTCTTTTTCTACTCTGGTTAGAGCCTGTTTGTGCTGTCCTCTGAAGGGAGTAGTACACACCGTTGTAGGAAATCTTCAATTTCTTAGCAATTTCTCGCATGGAATAGCCTTCATTTCTAAGAACAAGAATAGACTGTCGAGTTTCAGATGACAGTTCTCTTTTTCTGGCCATTTTGAGCGTTTAATTGACCCCACAAATGTGATGCTCCAGAAACTCAATCTGCTCACAGGAAGGTCAGTTTTGTAGCTTCTGTAACGAGCTAGACTGTTTTCAGATGTGTGAACATGATTGCACAAGGGTTTTCTAATCATCAATTAGCCTTCTGAGCCAATGAGCAAACACATTGTACCATAAGAACACTGGAGTGATAGTTGCTGGAAATGGGCCTCTATACACCTTTGTAGATATTGCACAAAAAAACAGACATTTGCAGCTAGAATAGTCATTTACCACATTAGCAATGTATAGAGTGCATTTGTTTAAAGTTAGGACTAGTTTAAAGTTATCTTCATTGAAAAGTACAGTGCTTTTCCTTCAAAAATAAGGACATTTCAATGTGACCCCAAACTTTTGAACGGTAGTGTATGTACACGCGAAAACACGCTCGTGTGAACCCACCCTTAATGCTGTTCATGCACTGTATATGTAATTTCTGATTATTTTTCATATATCATCCCCCATCCTGGAATCAGCTGACGGCACCTGCAGAATGTTTGTATGTGTTCTGGAAGCTTCATCTCTTTCCGTTTGCACGGCAAATATCTACAGTAGTAAAAAAGTAACATATAAAATGGAAAGGATGCCTGATGCTGAATGTAACAGCAAAATCAAGAGCTTTTACTTTCTTACATGCTTTCCTGAAGGTATTTCTTTGTTTCTTAGGCCACTGGCACATTAGTGTTTTTTTTCTGTCCATGTGCTCTCCGTGTAACAAGCAGACTAGACTCCAACAGCCCCGTATTAGTCCATGTGATAAGACTCCCTTCAGTTTTTTTCAAATGGACACATGGATCACGAAAAAAAAATCCATGAAATGCACCTTTGTTCTGTGATATGCGGACAAGACTCCCCCATGCAAGCCAATGACAATACAAAAAGAACAGCGCTCAGATGTCGGTCGTGTGCCGCCTGTTTTGTTCATTTTTCCTGAGAGATGCAGAAAAAAAGAAAAACGAGTGTGTTTCAGGTTATTTTTGCTTTATTTTAGACATGAAAAATGGATGACATACTGAAGTAAAAAAAAAGAAAAAAACAGACATGTGGACTGTATAGAGATGGCACATGTATGAAGAAGCATGTCTACTGCGGAAGCAGCATGGACAAGCTTTACTCGGGTATAACGGAGTCGTCTCTGCTGTAACCACCCCTTACTAACCCATCTTATCTAAATGACCATTGACAACTTTCCTTTTGGAATAATTTTGCCCCAGCAGCCAATTTTATTACAAACAAACAAACATATAAAAATATTTCAAACCCCAATAGTAAAATATTCTTGTGAAGAGATCCTTGGAGCCCTGAAAATATCTGTAGCCTCACCAACCAGAGAAAAAGGTGTAACTGCCTCAAGAGACACTATTTCCCAAACCACGCCTCCTGCCGCAAATCACCTGACTTGGGAGACTACCTTCCGACACTGGGGTCGGCTAGTCATACCCAGGCTAGCCACACCAACCACCTTTGCAGGGCACGGTCCTGTCAAAGTCAAGAGGCGACAGACCAACCTACTAATTAATCACCAATGGGGGAATGTGGCTACCTAGCCCCTGCCTTCCCCCACCACACTTTTATGCCGACTCCAATGATCCCTCTCCTTGACCGCCACAGCCAGCATGGTTTGACGTGCTCAATGGTGTGTGACATGCTGAAACAGGCAACGGACCAGGCCCTAATTCCTGTCCCCGCAAAAGCTCCACCATGCACCCCACTAATGCCCTAACCTCACTGCTAGTGCTGCACGCCCCCGAAAAGGCATTACCAAACTATCTGTCCCCTGAAAACTACCCCCCGCAAGTGCTACCTGGATAACAGTGTTAGACAAAACTGACATCGATGTTAATTTACGGGGCTGCATAGGACCCGTCTTCCTGCCAATCTCCCTCCTAGTCAATGACGTTGCCGCTCTGCGCTGCCATCTCTTCTCTGGACTGCTGCCTCCCATCTGTGCACACAACCACTGCTGCATGCTCCGGGGCTGAGATCCTTCTGTTCTGTGCTGAACCGTCCGAACGCTGTCCCCCACTAACTTCTCTGTGCCACCTGCCTCCACAAATCAGTACAGCCCTGTCTCTATCCTCTTCCTGCTGGGCTGTGTATGTGGTGGGGCTGCTCTGCCCTCGGTCCTGCAACAGGTGAGCAGCCCCGCTCTCTCTCAGCTCTCATGGATCCCAGACGGCACTAGGCCTCGCATCCCCATCCGCACGGGGCCCAGTACTGGACGCCGCATCACACCGCTGAGCAGGATTCTCCCTAGCCCTGCTCATCCCGCTTGGTGTTGATGCATGGAAGACCCTGCCTGAAAGAACCTGGGACTAGTTCCCTACCAGGCATTGGCGTGTGCTCTGGGCTAACCCTCGCTGGTGCCTCTGCTCCCTCATCAGACCTGCCACCAGCTCCGTCCCCACTGCTCCAAAGGCCGCTTCGGATATCCGCGCCAGGCCCTGTTCTTCCGCAGCCACCCGTATGCTTCCATCTTCTCCTCCAGTAAGTCCTTCGTCTTTGGGCTCTTCCTTCTCCTCTTCAGGCGCTTCTCACTTCTCCTCTTCCTCTGCTCTTCCTCCCTCTGATTGCTAGCTGGCTTTTTTACTTCAGTCGGTGTCTTCTTACTTCCCTACTCTCCATCCGGTTCTTCTTCCTTCTTCTCTCTCGCTGCAGGAACTGGCTCTTCCCCTGTCTTTCATGCACTTTTCCTTTGCATTCCCTGCTCCCAGCATGCAGCCTGTTCCTTAACCCCTTCCCTCCCCATTTGCCTTAGTCCAACCCACAGCGCTTTGTTTCTTACTTTTTAAATTTGGAATGAATATGGGGTTGTCACTTTTATCAATAAAATATACCAACCAATGATAAAAGGGGGCATGGGCTACAGGGTGTTGATTGGGATTGGCTTAATGCATGTGATTTTACTTTTGTTATATCAGCTTTTTAAATACCATTCTGTTAGTTGCTGCCCACTGTTCAAGTTTGTCCAGATCTTTTTATTCCCTTCTCTCTTTTCTCCAGTGTCAGCCATCCATCCTAGCTTTGTGTCGTCATCGGCAAAACTTGATCAATTTCCCCTCTATTCCCTCCTCTAGATCATTTATAAAAATGTTGAACAACACTTATGCCTAGGATAGAGCCTTGTGGTACCCCACTTCTTCCACTTGGATGTGCAGCCATTTATGATCACTCAGCCAGTTGTGAATTCATCTAACAGTTGCCTTGTCAATCCCATATTTAGTCATTTTTTTCAATAAGGATTGTATGAAGTACTTTGTCAAGATATACTATATCTATTGCATTTTCCTGATCAACCCAATCAGTGATTTTTAATTTAATGTGTATATATATATATTTCCTTTTCTAATGAAATTACGCCCTTTTCTTTTTAAATAGATTATATTTTATCTGGCTATTTATTAACTATGAATTTTAGATCTATGTTTTCATATTCTTTAGATCTATTGATAAATTATTCTAATTTAACCCTTTAGCAACCACCAATACCTTTGATGGCCTGTAATGGTATGAAGAGAGATCGCAAAGCCGAAACCCATGGACAATAGCTGCAATCAGCCGCTTTAAATGCCACTGTCAATTCTAACAGTGGTATTTAAATCTCCCAAGCAATACTCCGGGTCCTGTTTGCACCCCCCACTGCGGTGAAATCGCAGGGAGCTGTGCGGGTGTCATGGCAGCTGGGGGCCTTCTAAAAGGCCCCAGGGCTGTTTTAGCACCCCATGGGGTGGCTTGATAGTCTGTCTGTATGATGTAGTGCCATGGCATTGCTAATTGTGGTCCCCTAGGGGGCTAAAAAAAGAAGTAAAAATAAGATCAATAAAGTTTACCAATTGTAAAAAAAAAGTAATAAATGTTTAAATCACCCCCCTTTTTGCCATATCTGTAATAAAAAAAAATCTAAATCATCAAAAACAAAATACATATTTAGTATCACCGTGTCCGTAAAAGTCCAATACATCAAAGAAGTACATTATTTACCCTGCATGGTGAACATCATGTAAAAACAAAAATAAGAAATGCCAGAAATGCACTTTTTTGGTCATCCTTTACCCCAGAAAAAATGTAATAAAAAGGGATCAGAAAGTTGTATGCATGGAGGCGTGGCTAAGCCTGCAACGAGGTCAGACGTGCGGAGAAGGAGCATCTCAACGGGACTCTCTAAAATTTGATATTTGTAGGTGTCCCTGGCTCTGATTACCACAGAGGATAAGGTAGAAGATCTCCGGAGTTCGCTAGGCTACAGAGAGAGGGTCTTACAGCCTTCCTGGCCGCTCGGAAACCCGGCAGCTCTGTGGGCCTAGCGTAGCAGGAAGCTAGTTGCTAGATTTTGGAGGAGGCTGAGGAGGCTGCGAAAGAAAACACTGAAAACAAGCCGCATAGCTTGCGCTGGGGCCGTGGACAAGGGATGCAGCTTACCAAGGGAGAAAAGGAGCCTTCTGTCTGGGCACTGACATCAGGAAACGGTGAGGAGGCTAGTGGGGGTGTCCATGACCCCGTGCTTTGCACTTAAGCCCCGGGACCACTGGGGGCAGTCACTGCAGACAAGCGCTGCTGCCGGCAAACTCACTGAAGCCAGAAGTATGCTTCACACATAAGGGAAGCTGACAGGAGAGAGACCGGAGCTGACGGGGAGAGCAAAGGAAGCACATGAAGTGCATTGCCATTAGGATCTACATAGGAGGCTTACTAAGAACAGTTTCAGCACACCCCCACTGCCTCCTCCCCCCCTTCTCACAGAAGTGTGCTGAGAAGTACTTGGTCTGTTAGGGCTGGTAGGGGACAGCTGACCAAGGGGGGGTCCCTACACCAGCCCACTCCCATATCCCTACCTACTTGCTCCCCCAGGGCTAAGCCCCAGTGTGACAACTGGGCTGTGGTCCCTGCTCTGAACTAGGGAAAGGGGCCCCAAGGGAGAGGGACAGGAGACGGATGGTCAAACAAGCCGGGGCAAAACCTACCAAAACGACAGAGGATAACACAGAGTAGTCAGGGAAGACCATGTAAAACCAGGAAGCCACGTATGCAGTACAAAAGGACTAAGACAGGAGCAGAGTCAAGGTCAAAAATAGGTCAAAGAACAATACAGCCAGGAGCAGTATATGCGGGTGCTAGCAGAAATAAGTCTAACCAAACACTAGCAACCTCTGCTAGCACTCAGAAGCCTGACATGTGAAAGTCCCCGTCCAGACAGGGTGGGTAAAGGTGACAAGCCGATAGGGGAGCAGATAAGACCGGCTCTCCCCGGGGCTGTGGACTATACAGAGGGCCGCACGGCCGGCCACAGAAAGCGTGTCCCCAAATGCGCCGGGAGCGTGCAATTACCAACACAGGGGAACCTCAACCGGAGCCACCAGCATTCACACTCACGGCGCCAGGAGGAGCAAAGTATGACTGCCGGCCACCAGCGCCCCCCCAGCAGTAACCCTATACCTAACAGTCTATTGCACTTAAGACTCGGAAAGCAGACACAAATAGATCTTCAGCTTGCTTTTGCACCAGTTCATCCCAGGAGTTTATTGTATTTATGAGCAAAATTATTGAAATGCAAGAGATGTTAAAGGACAAAATATATAGGAATTCATTCTGAACAGCACTTAGTGAATAAGAATGTCCTAAGATACCCTCCACATTGCGCCCTAAGTACCAGCGATGTTACTTATCAAGTAAGCTCTGTTTATATACTACGCTCTAATGGCAACTTAGAAGAGCATAAACAAATCTTTCTGCATGAGATCTTACAATGCCAGTTCTGAGAGAGGAAGACCCATCCTGAAGAATAGTGGCTTTTAAGCCCCCTTATCTGCTCTATGTGACTCTTTGACCTTCAACTATCTCCTTACTGTACAGAAGTGTTTCTAAGGAGTACTGGGTCCCTCCATCATTGGACCCTGGGAGAAGACATTGAGAGCATTTCAACTTGATCCAGAGCTTATTCATTGCAGAACATTGCAGCCTATATATAATTGTAGATGCTGGAACATTTTGCTGACTCAAGTCAAAGGTTGTGGAGAAGTAATTTCCGAACAGCACTTAGTTTGCAGGAGGAATACTCTAAGACCTCCACAACACCGTAATATACCCTTTCTGCTCTAAGAGACTTTAGAGCTTTTACGCACCTAGCTAAGTTCAGGAGATTTGACAGATAACCTTACTCTCCTCTAACTCATTAATTGTGTTCATACCAGTAAATTCCTGGTCCCCTTAGACACCCCATATAGCTGCATTACTTCACCAGGGGGCAAGATGGGGAAGACGGGGAAGACGGGGAAGGAGAGATCCAGCTTAGCCTCTGGGCAGCAATCATCAGCAAAACACCAAGGGGATTTGCAACTTTACCTAAAAATAGAGAAGTGCTCATTTCCCTGCTGGCTCCTCCAAAAAGAACGCATGGTCCGCAAATGAAGAGGAAGCACCAGAAGACTCAGACATGGAGAGTGAAAATGAGATAGAGCAAGATAATTCTCACAGAGCAAACATTTCAAAAGAATTCCTTAAAAAAAGCTCTGGCTCAAGCCATTCAACCTTTTGGAGCCTAATGACATAAAAACAGAAATCCTACACATAGGAAGCAGAGTAGAGGAATTAGAGAACTCCCATGCCGTCATCATCACACAAACCAATGTCCTTTCTGACCAGGTGGAGATTCAGAGAGAGCAAATTGACAGAGCTCTGACCTTAATATAGGACCAAGAGAACAGGAGTAGGAGACGCATATCAGGATTAAAGGCCTTTATGAGTAACATTCATCAGATGAACTTAGGAAGATGGCATCAACTGTATTTGTGGATCTCTTGGGGGAGGAGAGAGCTGGCACTGTGATCGTTAAGATAATCCACAGGGTGCTACGCCCCAAACCAAAATTGGACGACCCACCATGTGATATAATCTTTCAATGACACACAAGCAATTCTACTTGCTTCCAGGGACAGGGACCAACTGTGCTACCAAGGATCAACAATTCAGATCTATCAAGACCTAGCTGCGACAACTCTTGCTAAGCGAAGGCTTATGAAACCTCTTCTAGAAGCCCTAAGGGCCAAAAACTTACAGTATGCCTGACTCTTTCCATTTGGGCTGGCGGTGCATAAGGAAGGCAGACACATTTATATACATACTCCAGCGGACTTGGATAGGGCATGATCCTTACTGGACTTCTCTCCATTACAGATCGACTTCTGGATGCCTTTAGGAGAAAAGGTAATGCCCACGAGGGCAACAGAGCACTTGGCATGGAAGGAGATACCTTACTCCAAGGAACAGAAGACCACGTACTAGACTTGACTTCCCACAAAATGAAAAGGCGATATTGACTCCTTCACAAAAAGTCTGAGCAAGCTTCACTACATCACCTTACAGGGGGCTGGTCTGGTACTGCCGGCGTCACCAGATAGATGATCTGAACTCATAGATATTGCTGATGCTAGAAGGTGACCATGTTGGTCATCACTCTATCTCTCTCTCGTATTCCATTCTCTCCTTTTTTCTTGCTCTATTTGCTCTTAATGTTTCCCTTACAGTGAAAGAAGCCAGGTCTCCTCTACTCCAGATAACATTCCTACAACGTGAAGACCTGTCTTGCTCACACCAGAAGACCTGACTTTTAGACCTTTTTTTTATAGGTATCGGTCCATATCCTTAAGGTATCATGATTTGTTATTCTATTTTGTCTGAATTCACCAGAAGTCTGTATTGATGCCTACTGAGTTAGGCTGTTGAAGAGATGGACAGTTGTATCTAGCCGCCTTACCCCCCTCCTTGCTTCCGGTTCCAGGGTGGCTCGGGCCGACCCACGGGGTACCTTTGTGCCCCCTGGGATGTCCTGATCATATATGCTGTGCTGCGGGTGGGTAGGTAGGGGAGAGGCTGAGCACTCGTGCCAAAGAGCTCAGGGGTGGGGCCTTGCACACCTCAATGTTTTGTTGAGACTTGAGCTCCTGGACATTTGTGGTTATTAATGTTGCTTCTATGCCTGTCAGTGGCCCTGTTGAATGGCTGGATGCCAGTTGAAATGGTTTTCATTGTTAAATTGCCTTGGTTACTTATTTCTCATGCAATCTGTTAAGAGTAGGAGAGCAGAACATACAATTTTTACTTTCCTACCCAAATTTTTCTATACTACCAAAGTAACACTAAAAGAGAACTATTTCTTCACTCAAAGTAACTGTTGGCTGTTATAGTAGGTGCACGTTATGCTTTGATTAAACTCAAAGCTAATCCCTCGACTTAGACGTCGCCGGTTAAAGTTGTAAACGTTGTGAACGTCTCAAGCTCCTTGTATTTTGACTGGTAATGCGACGCTTTATCCTTCCCTAAACCTCGTAATCTACCCCTAACCCAATCCTCTAACCCCCACAGAAGAGAGTTGTTTTCCCGTGAAGGCTGTAGTGAGAAACTCTAACTGGTCTTACCACAATTTATACACTAGCTTCTCGTCCAATTTGGAGTGATGGACGAAATCATTCCCACATCTCTGAACACAAAAGTCTTAAAACTCCCCGCAAAAGAGGAGTAGAGTGTTATGCCTTTTAAAGAAGATGAAAACATCTATAGCATTCTTACAAGAAACCCGTTTTAAAGGAAACGTAGCTCCGAGGCTTCCAAAAAAACCCTTTGATTGTCCCGTGGAGAATGGAGCTGGAGATGAAACGAGTCTCTCTTAGTTAGTCAAGAAGATGTCAAAAATATATCTTCTCATTGAGAAACATTCTTTAATGAAAACGAATTATCTCCAGACAAATAC
Source organism: Eleutherodactylus coqui (assembly GCF_035609145.1). NCBI lineage: Eukaryota > Metazoa > Chordata > Amphibia > Anura > Eleutherodactylidae > Eleutherodactylus > Eleutherodactylus coqui. The sequence continues at coordinate 514,259,165 of NC_089837.1, forward strand.
CCTGTCAGAGGATAGCTGGGCACCAGCTCTGACACAGCAGAGAATGGAGAAAACCTCAGTTCTCTGTTGTGTTAACCCTTTGCATGCCGCAGTCTATGCGACTGCTGCATGTAAAAGGCTGTCACCATTGGACCCCTGCAATGTGATCAGGGGTCCTGATGGGTCTCTGTAGAAGTCCCCTAAAGGGACAAAAAGTTTAAAAAAAAGGTAAAAAATTACAAAAAAAAATTTTTTAACTTTTCTCGCTTTATTTAACTTTGTAAAAACATTTAAAAAATTATTTAACACCTTAATGACGCGGCTCCTTTTTTTCCCCACCTTTTCCTTTTTTCCTCCCACCCCCCCGCCCGTTTAAGAAATCATAGCTCCTTTACTTATTCATCGATGTCGCTGCATTAGGGCTTTTTTTTGTAGAAAAAGTTGAATTTTTCAATGGTGCTATTTAAAGTACCATATAATGTACTGAAAAACTTTTACAAGTGGAGTAAAATGAAAAAAAAAATGACATTCCACATCTTTCAGTGCGTTTTATTTCTACGTCACACAAACAGCAACAAAAATGACACACAAACTGCAACAAAAATTACATGATATCTTTATTCTATGGGTCAGCGCGATTACTACGATACCAAACTAGATTTTATTTTTGCTGTAATACTTGTATTTTTTTAAGACATTTAATTTTTTTAAATTAGTTTCTGCAGCATTTTCTGCATGCGTTTTTATTTTTCCGTCAACGTTGTTGAGCAAGGGCTCTTTTTTTGAGTGATGTCCTGTAGTTTACGCTAGTACTAATCCGGAATACATACGACTTTTTGATTGCTTTTTATTGCATTTTTTCTGGTAGACTGAAAAAGTGCATTTCTGGCATTCTTTATTTTTTTTTGGACTACGTTCACCGTGCTTGGCAAAGAATGCACTACTTTGATAGATCAGGTTTTTACAGACACAGCGATACCAAATATGTATTTTTCTTTTATGATTTTTTTTATTATGGATATGGCAAAAGGAGGGTGATTTAAACCTTTATTACTTTTTTTTTAAACTGTGAAAAAGCCGCTAAAAAAAAAAAAACAATTACAATTTGGTATTGGCATACTCATACCGGCCTGTAGAGTTACTTTAATATATATAATTTATACAGCTCAGAGAATGCAGTGAAAAATAAAAATAAAAAACATGCCAGAATTACAGATTTTGTTAATTTGCTACAAGAAAAAATGGAATAAAAAGCGATCAAAACTTTACATGTTCCTAAAAAATAGATAAATAAGGCCTAGAGTTCATCCCGCCCAAAACAAGGCCTTCTAGGGCTCTGGCAATGGAAAAAAAATAATAATACGGCTCTTGGAATGTGGCGACACAAAAGCAAATCTTTAAGAAAAAAAATGTTTTAAATGTACAAAAATACATAAAAAATTGTATAAACTTGGTATCGCCAGAATCGTGTTGTCTCAGAGAATAATGTTATTCAATTATTTATTCTGCATGCTGAACGCCGTAAAAATGAAATTAAAAAAAACAAATGCAGAATTTCCTTTTTTTTACTCCAACCGTATTGCCCACAGTATACTAGTCCAGAGGAGAGAGAGAGAGAGGTGGGGTAAGCTTACCAGATATGCTCCACTACTATAAATAAATTCAACTCAATAGATGGATGGAATTGACTAAGCCCTCTAAAAACTAAGTGTAAGTCTTCTGGCTCATGCTTCTTATGGAATGTCTTTCATTACAGATATGTGGCTCCCTTCACAGAAGGCAGGGGAGCTGAGAGGAGCGTGCAAGATGTGGGACTCTCTCTGAGGAGAATCAGGCCCTCTCCCACCCTCAATTACCCCTTTAAGCTTAATACCAAACTATCTGGGCTTAGGTCTAGACGTACATACAAAGCAAGTTTGGTCTTTTTTGAGCGATCTATCAGTTGCAGATCTTTGGTCACATCGATCGCTCAAGAGCAGAAAGCTCTTGGAAAAATTACTTTCTCTGACAACTTCCCGCTTGCTTAACCCTTTACATGCAATTCACCTATCTAGAACTCTGAACAGTTTCAATAAGGAGTTCACATCATCCTGCCCTCTTACAGATCTGGAACGAGTCACAGTAGCTCAATGCAACACCAGTGGGAAGATTGCTCTCCTTAAAAGGAAATGTGTTATTCCTCAAGCTAACTCCATACCGACCTTCATTATATCATGGGCAAGGGAGCTTGATGTCAAGTTATCAAATAAAGAGGTAGACTGTAGTTTAAGCAGTTCGCATGGTCACTCTAAATGCATTAGGATACAAGAAAACCATTACAAGCTGCTGACTTGATGGTATAAATCATTTGAGTGGTGGTTCGCGCATAAACACTCCAAATCTAGTACCTGTTGGCGCTGCAATGAACAAGTGGGATCCTTGGCACATATCTGGTGGTCTTGCCCTCTTTTAACACCTTTTTGGAAGCAGATTGAAAGAACCATATGTGACATAGCTGAGAGCTCTTTCAGTCTCTCTCTGGATTGCGTGATCCTTTCCAAACCCTCTGCTGGCTATAGGCCATCTGGGAGTAATCTTATCACACATCTTATTACCAAATTATTAATCACACTCCTATGGCTACAACCTATAGCTCCATCGTATAATCAATGGATAGCGAAGGTTAACAAAATTTGCAGTTTTGGGGAACTGTCAAGCTGGGCTAACCGATCTCACAATAAATTTGAATCTGTCTCGTTGCCATGGAAGCTACGCTCTTGACATTTTAACCTGGGTGATCCATAATGGGTAGCTATAGGTTTTTATCATTATTGCTAACTATAGTTGTCAAGGGACTGGGGTCCAGGTACAGGAAGTCCCTAGGAGAACTGCCCGCTACTTCTGTCCCTACCTCCTTGCCCCCCTGGGCTACCCACCAGGGCAACAACTGGGTGACGGTCCCTACACTCCTCTAAGGATGCAGGGCAGGAGTCAGGTTACAAACAAAACACAGAGACAAACAACACAAAGGCTGGTCAAGAAATCCGGGTCGGCAACAGGAGGGTACGCAGTACAAGAGGTCAGGCAAAGGCAAGGTCAGGGTACACACAGTAGTCAATCAGAAAGTCAGTCCAAAACAAGGAATGCGAGTGCTGCAGAAGAACAAACACTGGCAAACACTGGTTCTGACAATAGTGCTCTCATATTCCTCTTATTCATCTTATATCAGAGGTTGGAGGCTCATTGTTTCGACAGGGGCCTCAACCATATTGGTATTAATACTCTCTTGTCTTGTCTAGTAATATTATTGCAAGCTCATCACTTAACTCTCATTTTCCCTCCCTTCCCCCTTCTCCCCACACCCGATACTTTACCCTCATCTCTCCCATCATACTTTTGCTTAAAAGTTGAAAACTGAATTTTTATTTTTATCATAGTAGTGGAGTGCTCATAATATGTAAAATGTATGTGTATGCATGTTTACCATTGTACTGCTTTCATTATTGATTTCAAATTTGCAAAAAAAGAAAGTTGTATGTATTCTGAAATTGTTCAGATGGAAACTACAGGATGTCTTGCACAACTACGTCGACTGAAAAATAAAAACGTTATTGCGCACAGAAGATGGTGACAGAAAATAATAAAAAAAAATGTAATGTCTTTAAAAAAAGAAAGTAGTACAGCAAATAAAAACTATACAAGTTTGGTATCACAGTAATCGATCCATAGAAGAAAATTTATGTCATTTTTTGTTGCAGTTTGTACTTCGTAGAAACAAGACACAACGAAAGATGGCAAAATGTTTTCTTTTTTATTTTACTCTACTTAGAATTTTTTTAAAGTTTTTTTTCAATACATTATATGGTACATTAAATAGTACCATTGAAAAATACAGCTTGTCCTGCAAAAAAACAGCCCTCATAAATACGATGGATAAATAAAGGAGTTAAGGTATTTTAAAAGGGGGGAGGAAAAAACTAAAATGTCAGAAAAAAAAAAGGCTGCGTCTTTGAGGGGTTAATATATAATATTTTAAAATTTGATACAGATAGTCCCCGACTTACGAACAGGTTCCGTTCCAGGAGCCTGTTCGCAATTACATTTTGTTCGTATGTCCGAACAAATGCACATTCAAGTAATAGAATTGTTGGGTGTAAAGATAATTACAAAAATAGGATCTTACCTTGATAAGGTGACACAGCTGTAGTACGTGGATTGGCTTTCTGTGGGAAATAACTGACTGGAAGTGGAGGAGACGTTGGGCGATGGTGGAGCAGCAGAAATGGAAGACAATGATGCATCAACAATTGGAGAGGATGAGTCATCAGCACTCAGTGGTAATGGGACATCAACATTAGATGGAGGGTGAGAAGATTTTGGCGTGGATGTTGTAACACCTGACGTCAATGGCACTGGTTCAGGGTCATGATGAGACTCATCACATCTTCCCTTCCTCCTAAAGAACCGGTCTAAGGATGCCTGGGTGGTGGCCAGATGCTGCAAACCTGGTGTACCGTTCCACATTTGGGTCCTGTGATTCAAAGAGTGCCAGAGAGTCTTCAAGCATCTGAAATGCCTTTGCCATCATCTTGGTCTGGAAATGCTTCGGTGCTGGTTCCACTTCCAGTTTGTCCTCTTTTTCTTCTTCCTTCCTCTGGTTTTCCAGTTCCATGAGGTCTTCATCTGTCAGCTCCTGGTTGTGCACAGCAAAATATTCATGGAAATCCTGCTCCTCAAGGTCAAGCTTCTCGCTGATGCTCACTAAGTTGTTGACTACATTTAGTTCCTCTGTCTGTAGCTTCACTAAACTATGGGAATCAGGGACAAACATGGGGCACAGTTTCTTCCAAAACCCATTCATGGTGGCCGTGGTAATTTCACGCCATGAAGCATCAATGTTCTTTATGGCATTAGAGATGGTGAAGTTCTTCCAAAATTCACACAATGTCATCCCAGAATCACCCTTAGTTGCCTTCAGTGCATGACGAAAAGTGCGACGGAGATAGAATTTCTTGACGGTTGCAATGGCCCCCTGGTCCATAGGCTGCAGTAGGGAGGTAGTGTTGGGTGGCAAGAAAACTACCTTTATATTTGAATGAAAATCATCCAGGAAAGGAGGGTGGCCCAGTGCATTATCTAAAAGGAGAAGAATGTTGAAGGGAATGTTCTTATCTCGACAGTACCGTTCCACCTCGGGGATGAAATGGTGATAAATCCAGTCTTGAAACATAGCAAGAGTGACCCATGCTTTTCAGCTTTCTCTTTCACACAACAGGAAGTGATCAAACTTGATCTTCATATCTCCTGCGGTATTACCGCCAAGCAATAGCGTCAGTCTGTCCTTTGCGTGTTTGAAGCCAGTCATAGACTTCTCTTCCTTACTGATGTGGGTTCTGTCTGGCATCTTTTTCCAATAAGGCCTGTTTCGTCAACATTAAATATTTCCTGAGGTGAAAACACACCTTCTTTGATAATTTCTTAAAGTGTGGCGGGGAACTCCTAGGCTGCTACAGTATCGGCACTTGCTGCCTCTGCAGTCACCTTTATGTTATGAAGGTTATTACGTGCCTTGAAGCGGTTAAACCAACCATGACTTGCAGTAAAGGTTACATCTGCTGCTTCTTCCTCATATTTTGCCTTTACAGCTTCAAAAAGACTTAAAGCCTTCTCTTGAATCAGCATTAGGCTTAGTGGCTTTTTTTTCTGATGACAATCCTCCATCCAAATGTTCAGAAGATTTTCAAGTTCTTCTATCACTTTTCCACGTTGCTTACTAATAATAGTAGAGTGCATAGGCACTGAACTTCTCATCTGGTATGAGCAAAAAACATTAGACATCTCACCGCGCTCCACTCTTTTTATGATGTCAGCCTTTGTTTTCATCGTGATGGCATGGCGTTTCTTGGAAATACCTGCATCACCACTGCTTTTGCGCTTGGCACCCGACATGTTTGGAATTCACAACACGTGTTGTACTGAAACCAGTCGGGAACTGTCTGTACATTGCGTATACTTATAGATAGCAGAATTTTACATGAATATTTAGGATTATATTTATAGTTATTACAAACGGGAACCAAAATTCCATAGAGTTCCTATAATGTCAGATATGTCGGAAGTATGGGTCTATTCAAAAATGTAATCATTTTTAAAAATTTTCAAATCTTGTAATTTATTGTTTTTGTATCTATCTATCTATCTATCTATCTATCTATCTATCTATGCATAAGTAAATATTCACTCATTTGTTTTTACAAATATTCTTCATAATATGGATCAGACATATAACTGTATGTATATAAGTTCTGAAAAGATAGAGCATTTAACATTTTTCCAATTTGTCATAAATTTACATATTTACTATATCAGATAATATGCCTGCTCTGAAATACATGTAGAATGCATAGTAGCATTGGATATTCTGATCTTGGAGACGTGCCATTTGCTATGTCATCACATAATATCCCACGTGACCGGTTGCAGTTGAGACACGCAATGGAACGCATTGCCATCCTGCTGTGTCCTCATGTGATGTGCGCCTCGATGCGTCACGTCACCAAATGACGTGTCACATGACTGAGTTAGTTGGAACGCACAGTGGAACACATATCCGTCCCACTGTGGATAATGCCAAATGATTGCGGCGATGCAATGACTGATGTAATTTGGAAGCGCTGCAAGCCCATTTGTGAATACTGTTATAGGATAATATATAAGTGAGTATGTTTATGTATTACCGTTAGGCTTGAAAAAGAGGCATATGGACCCCGAAACATATTGCCCTGTATACCTATTATTTTTACAGAACCAGCTGTGATTTGAATAAAGGAGTGAAGAAATAACAAAATCGCTACTTCTATCTTTTAAGGCTGACCTGGAATGGGGGGAAATGGTTGCATCCACATCCACCAGTAAAGTAAGTAACATTCACTTTGGCTTGAATGTACATCCCTTACCTATAGGTGTGTAGTAGCGCAAGGGAGCTGAACCGTTCTCTATTTCACACAGTCCGTGATTCTGTCATAGAAGGATATTACATTTGTCTGGCATGATTTGTTTGTTACATACCCATGCCGGCTATGGGTTATTATTCCATTCTCATCCAAGTACTTGCATACATGCTGTTTAATAATTTGTTCAAAGATTTTTCACAGTATGGAAGTCAAGCTCACTGATCTGTAGTTTCCTTGTTAAGGATGGCTGGGACCTTAGGATGGTGTGATCACTGCCTCCCAAGGTCCCAGCCACCTTTACTTCCTCAACCATTCCCTCCCTGTTGGTAATAATTACGTGCAAGATAGCAGATCCCCTTGTTTTCTCTTCTTTTGGAAGCTAAAGTTGTCAGTAAGAGCGCACAAGAATTCGTTGGACCAATTACTTTTGCTTGAGAGAGATTCCCAACAAATGTCTGGGTCTATGACATCATATTTCTCTTCTTGTGTTAGTGTAGTGGCCTGAAATACATATATCTGGCCGCTCCATAACTGTCTTGTATTTGTCTCACATGTCATGTCTTCACTGTGGATGGACTGTGCAAATTGTCCTGATACAAGTTATGTGTATTGCACAGCTGCAGCATGTGGAAGTGAATGCCAGCCAGCATGTGAGAGTGAGTGCCAGCCACATGGGGGTACCTTCAACCCTCATGTGTTGAAAAATAGAAGCAAAGGAGCGGTACCCTAGAGGTTCATGCCCAGGACCCCTACCCTAAGAGAGAAAGTGAGGAAGAGAAAGGAATCCGCTGTGCAGAGTTCAGAAACTGTCAGACAGTGAGTGTCAGTGAAGTGTTCGTGTCCTCCTCTGGAATGTGTGTCCAGGAGCAGAGTCATACAGATAACTCAACTATAGGCCCAGTGTCATCCTGTGTTTTCCTCCCTGACCTCCGCTATTGACTTTCCTACACTGGTGTGTTAAATTACCCACAGAGAATTGTGATTTTTTTTCTCAGGATATTTCTCTACATGTAAAGTTCCAGTTATTGACTCTG